>NW_024870719.1:3737500-5150000 GCF_019054845.1 Dipodomys spectabilis | reverse complement strand
ACTGAACTCGGACTGCAACAACAACTGACGACCTACAGGGTGAGTACCCAACAGGGGACAGTGAATCCATCAAGGGAGACCAGAGCTGGAGGGAATCCCCAGACCCTGACCTAGACTCCCTACCCCAACACCCGGACCACAGGACCCACTAAAACTGGGAACTGTTCGAGAGCTCCACCAGCCGGTGGAGCACACTCTGCTGACCAGGCCAGAGCAAGAGCGCCCCTGGAAGGGAGCTTAAATACCCAAGTCAGGAACAGCGCCCCTGGGTCAAGACTACCAACAGTAGAAGAAATTTGAACTGTGTCCTCCAGGCTGCATAACCTAGGTGGTATACACATTAGCACAGGCCTAACGAGCGCGCTCCAGGCTGGGGCCGGAACCAGGCCCGGGGACTGGCGCCTGAACAAAGCAAAAAGGGTCAGAAGTGGGGCTGTGGCTCAAATGGTAGGGTGCCAGCCCTGAGCTGAAGAGCTGAGGGACAGCACCCAAACCTAGAGTTCAAGCCCACAACCAGCCCCAAACAAACAAACAAAAACACATCAGGAGCCCATAGCAGACTCCAGTATTTGGGAGAGTGCATCCAGAGCATCTGATCTTCCCAAGAGCACCCGCAGGAGCAAACACAAGCAGTCTAGGCTGCTCAACCCTTCCAAAGGCGGGAATTGCTACAGCAGAGAGCTGAGAATCCTAAGTAAGTCAGAATAGCAGCTGGAAATAGGCTCCCAACAGAATCCAGATCAGGCACAGACTCTCTCTACCAATACAGAATCAGCAACCAAGCAAAGACAGACACACCAAAACAAGATTGAAGAGTAGTCTCCTGAACCCCCATGCGAAAATCACAGAGAAAAATCACAAGGTTTACCACTACCCAGGACAGCAAGCTCACCTCAAAAGCCAGCAGCCACGCAGGGGAGAGCCCCTGTGGGAGCAAAGCAGGAATGGAAGACAAAAACTACATCCAAGGGTTGCTGGCAATGACTCAAGAAATAAAGCGAGAAATGGATCAGAAATTGAAAGAGCACAAGGATGAACTATCAAAAGATATACAGGATATCAAACAAAAGTTGGATGCAAAAATAGAAGCTGCACAAACCTCAGTAAGAAGTGAGATAAACGCCAAATTAGAGGTAATGCATACTGATCTCACCTCATTGAGAGGTGAGATCAGTACTCTGAGAACCAACTTTGAATCCATAAAGGGATCCATTTCCACCATGCAAACCACAATAGAAGCCACAGTCAACAGAGTGAATGAAATGGAAGGTAGAGTGTCAGATACAGAAGACAGAATACACCAACTGGACCAAAAAGTGACAGATATGGAAAAATCACTCAAATTAAACCAAAGGGAAATTCAAGAGCAAGCAGATAATGCTAAAAAATTTAACCTTCGCATAATCGGAGTGGACGAAGGTGAGGAATTCCAGAGCAAGGGAATGCAACACCTATTTAACAAGATAGTCAATGAAAATTTTCCCCACCTCAAAAACGACCATCTTAACTACATCACAAAAGCTTATCGAACACCCAACAAGCAAGATCCCAGGAGAAACACTTCTAGGCACATTATAGTAAAAATGATGGATCTGAATAATAAAGAAACAATCCTGCATGCAGCAAAAATGAAGAAGGAGCTATACTACAACGGGAAAAAAATTAGAATCACTGCAGATCTCTCCACACAAACAATGAATGCAAGAAAAGCCTGGGAAAGCACCATACGAGCCCTGAGAGCCAATAACTGCCAACCCAGACTGATATACCCAGCAAAGCTAGCATTCACATTCGATGGAGAACTGAAAACTTTTAATAGCAAAGAAAAACTAAATGAATACATAAACATTAAGCCAGCATTACAAAGAATTCTAAGAGGGGGGACACAACCTGAAGAAAGCAACCAGGAACTGGGACCTGCCCCAAACAGGCATTACTCAAAGTCTAACTGAGCAAGCACAGGAGGAAAGGAAAGAAGAAAAACTTAGGAAAACGGAATGGCAGGGACAACAATGCATCTCTCTATACTTTCTCTTAATATAAATGGGCTGAATTCGCCAATTAAAAGAAAATGAACTGAGGACTGGATCAGAAAACAAGACCCATCCATCTGTTGCCTTCAGGAGACCCACCTCTCAGCCAAACATACAAACAAACTCAGAGTGAAGGGGTGGAAAAGGATCTACCAATCAAATTCCCCCAATAAGAAAGCAGGTGTAGCTATCCTGATATCTGACAAAATAAACTTTTCATTAAAATCAGTACAGAAAGACAAGGACGGACACTACATATTAATAAAGGGAACAATCCAAGAGGAGGATATAACCATCATCAACTTATATGCCCCAAATATCGGTGCACCCAGATATGTTAAACAAATGCTCTCAAACTTACAGAATAAAATAGATCCCAATACGATAATACTAGGAGACTTTAACACGCCACTCTCACCAAAGGACAGGTCTACCAACCAGAGGATTGGCAAAGAAGCTACCGAATTAAGTGAGGCCATACTTCAAGCGGAATTAACTGACATCTACCGAGTATTTCACCCTAAAACAACACAGTACACATTCTTCTCAGCAGCTCATGGAACTTTCTCCAAAATAGACCATATCATAGTTCATGCAAGGAACTTAAGCAAATACAAAGGGATCGACATAATCCCCTGTATCCTATCTGACCACAGTGGAATCAAGCTAGCTCTCAATAACAAAGCATACCGCAGAAATTTCTCTAATATATGGAAATTGAACAGCACACTCCTTAACAAGGCCTGGGAAACAGAAGAGATCAGAGAAGAAATAAAGCATTTCCTACAACTCAATGAAAATGAAAACACCTCACAAAGAAACTTGTGGGACACAGCAAAAGCAGTCCTGAGGGGCAAATTTATTGCCCTCAGTGCCCACATCAAGAGAATTTAGACAGACCAAGTAAATAATCTCATGTTGCAACTAAAACAGCTAGAAAAACAAGAAAAAATGGGACCTAAAGCTACTAGACAAAGCCAGATAACCAAATTGAGAGCAGAGATTAACCAATTAGAAAATCAGAAAACCATAACCAAAATAAACCAAACAAAAAGCTGGTTCTTTGAAAAAATAAACAAAATTGATGGCCCTTTGGCAAGATTAATTAAAAAAAGAAGAGAGGAAACCCATATTAATAGGATTAGGGATGCCACGGGAAACATCACAACACGTACCCAAGATATCCAAACAATTCTAACAGACTACTTTCAAAAGCTATACTCTCTAAAGGAAGAAAATCTGGCGGAAATGGATGCATTTTTAGAGAAATACAAGTTACCCAAACTGAGCAAAGAAGAAGTTAACCAATTAAATAAGCCAATATCCTATAATGAGATACAGGAAGCTATCAAAAGTCTTCCAACAAAAAAAAGCCCAGGACCAGATGGATTCACAGCAGAATTCTATAAGACCTTTAAAGAAGAACTAATACCCATACTCCTCAAGCTCTTCAGAGAAACAGAGAAGGAGGGAGCTATCCCAAACTCATTCTACGAAGCCAATATCACACTCATCCCCAAACCAGGCAAAGACCCAACCAAAAAGGAGAATTACAGGCCAATCTCCTTGATGAACACAGATGCAAAGATCCTTAACAAGATTCTAGCTAACAGAATCCAGAAACACATAAAAAAAATAATACACTATGATCAGGTAGGCTTCATCCCAGAGACACAGGGATGGTTTAACATACGTAAGTCAATAAATGTAATCTAGCATATCAACAGAGCCAAGGTCAAGAATCACATGATTATCGCCACAGATGCAGAAAAGGCCTTTGATAAAATTCAACATTCATTCATGCTAAAAGCTCTGGAGAAAATAGGAATAGAAGGAACATTTCTAAAAACAATAAAAGCCATTTATGACAGACCAATAGCCAATATTATACTTAATGGGGAAAAGCTACAACCAATCCTCCTAAAAACAGGAACAAGGCAAGGATGCCCACTGTCTCCACTCCTCTTCAACATAGTCCTAGAACCCTTAGCCAGGGCAATAAGGCAAGAAAAAGACATTAAAGGGATCCGCATAGGGAAAGAAGAAGCGAAACTATCCCTTTTTGCAGACGACATCATACTATACCTCCATGATCCCAAAAACTCCATCCCAAAACTTTTAGAAATCATAAGTCACTTCGGCAAAATAGCAGGATACAAAATAAACCCACAAAAATCAGTTGCCTTCCTATACACTGATAACGCACAGGAAGAGAGGGAAATAAAGGGAGCAACCCCATTCACAACAACCTCCCAAAAAATAAAATATTTAGGAATTAACCTAACCAAAGATGTAAAAGAACTATTTAATGAGAACTATAAAAAGTTAAAGAAAGAAATTGCAGAAGACACTAGGAAATGGAAAGACCTCCCATGCTCCTGGATAGGCCGACTTAATATAGTAAAGATGGTGATACTTCCAAAACTAATATACAAATTCAATGCAATTCCTATTAAAATCCCAATGACGTACATCACTGAAATACAGCAAACAGTCCAAAAATTTATATGGAACAACAAAAGACCTAGAATAGCCAAAACAATTCTAGGGGATAAAGACAATATGGGAGGGCTATCCATGCCGAACTTCAAACTCTACTACAGAGCTATAATCACAAAGACAGCATGGTACTGGCACAAAAACAGACCCGAAGACCAATGGAACAGAATAGAAGATCCAGATATAAATCCACAGGCCTACAGCCAGCTGATATTCGACAAAGGAGCCAAAGACATACAATGGAAGAAACACAGCCTCTTCAACCGCTGGTGCTGGGAAAACTGGGCAGCCACATGCAGAAAACTAAAAGTGGACCCCAGCCTATCACCATGCACCAACATCAACTCAAAATGGATTAAAGACCTTAACATTAAACCTGAATCTCTGAAACTACTACAGGACAGAGTAGGAGAGACACTTGAACTAATAGGCACAGGAAGGAACTTCCTGAACAGAGTCCCATGGTCACAACAAGTTGGAGAGAGACTCGACAAATGGGACTACCTTAAAATAAAAAGCTTCTGCACAGCTAAATCTATCGCAACTAAGCTAGAAAGACAACCAACTAATTGGGAAAAAATATTTACCAGCAATATATCAGACAAGGGGTTAACATCCTGTATATACAGGGAACTCAAGAAACTAATCCCTCCCAAACCTAACAAACCAATTACTAAATGGGCAAGGGAACTAAAGAGGGACTTCTCAAATGAAGAAATAAAAATGGCAAAGAAACACATGAGGAAATGTTCATCATCCCTGGTGGTGAAGGAAATGCAAATAAAGACAACCCTGAGATACCACCTTACCCCAGTCAGAATGTCCCACATCCACAAATCAGCCAACGACAAATGCTGGAGGGGATGTGGAGAAAGAGGAACCCTATTACACTGCTGGTGGGAATGTACACTTATACAACCACTTTGGAAAGCAGTCTGGAGGGTCCTTAGAAAGCTAAAGATTGACCTCCCTTACGACCCAGTCATACCACTTCTAGGCATCTACCCTGAACAACAGGAACCAATATACAAGGACACGTGCACCTCCATGTTTATTGCAGCACTGTTCGCAATAGCTAGGATATGGAAACAACCTAGGTGCCCCACCACAGATGAATGGATCCAAAAATTGTGGTATCTATACACAATGGAATATTATGCAGCCATTAGAAATGACAAAATAATGGCATTTGCAGGGAAATGGATGGAGCTAGAAGGAATCATGTTGAGCGAGGTAAGCCAAGAACGAAGAGACAAACGGTACATGGTCTCCCTGATAAGTGGATGCTAAATCCAAAAGGTTAGGTGATACGACAAAACTAACAGGACTTAAGAAACAAAGAACTCCCGCTCATCTGGTTGAACCACTACTAAATATCCTCATGCTGCTGATCACAAATATGGTATATAACATGTAAACACTGTTATATATTACAGACTGTGGTAGACAATTTGCTCCAGGGAAGTTAGAATGAACTTGTGACTTTGAAATTATGTAATCAGCAGTATGGAGGTTCCTCAAAAGACTCCACATAGAGCTCCCCTATGACCCAGCAATCCCACTTTTGGGCATTTACCCAAATGTTTACAAACAAGACCACACTAAAGCTACCAGCACAACTATGTTTATTGCAGCATTATTTACCATAGCTAAGATATGGAACCAACCCAGATGCCCCTCAGTAGATGAATGGATCAAGAAAATGTGGTATATATACACAATGGAATTCTATGCCTCCATCAGAAAGAATGACATTGCCCCATTTGTTAGGAAATGGAAAAACTTGGAAAAAATTTTATTAAGTGAAGTAAGCCAGGCCCAAAGAAACGTAGGTCCCATGGTTTCCCTTATTTGTAATATCTAGTATATGTATGAGTCAAGCGGAAAAGGTCAGATAATGTGATGTCAGGAAAATGAACCCTTAGATGTGTATTTTAATGTTTTTTTCTTTCATGCATGTGTTTCTAACACATTTATAAGATTATCTCTTTGTTGCTTTGTATGTCCCCCCCCCACAGTATAACCCTTGCTTTCACTATATTTGATGTCAGTATAACTTGTGGAGGAGATGGGGAAAAACCAGTTGTTTAAGGATACAGGTGGACCTGTTGCAACAATGAGAAGTACAAGTTGTCATGTCCAAAACGAACTTTACAACGTTGGTGCGGGGGGGGGGGGGGGGGGGGGCCTGGGGGGGGAGGAAGGAGAAGGATTGGGATTAGGGGGGGGAGGGGGGAGGCTGGGAAGGGATGTGAAGGATAAACAAAGGAGGAGGCTGCAATGCTTGGTAAGAAATGTACACATTATCCTGCCCATGTAACTGTAACTCCTCTGTACAGTATGTTCACAAATAAAATTAAATTAAATTAAAAAAAAAAAGAAATTATGTAATCATTTAATCACAATCAAAAAAAAAAAAAAAAGAACCTCGGGGAAGGGAGGGAGGGAGGGGATGGTAGGGGGAAAACAATTGAGGGGGTAACAATGTTCAAGAGGAAGTGTACTCATAACCTCACTCATGTAACTGTAACCCTCTGTATAGTAGCTTTACAATTAAAAAAAAAAAAAATTCCCAAAAAAAAAAAAAAAAAGAAAAAAGCCGGAAGTGGTGCTGTGGCTCAAGTGGTAGAGCGCTAGCCTTGAGCTGAAGAGCTGAGGGACAGCGCCAAGGCTCAGAGTTCAGGCCCCACGACCGGACCCCAAAAAAATAAATAAATAAAAGAAATAAAGATCTAAGGGATGGGAAGGGGAAACAAAGGAGGAGGCTACAATGCTTGGTAAGAAATGTACTCATTGTCTTGCCCATGTAATTGTAACCCCTCTGTACAGTATTTTCACAATAAAAAAAGGAAAAGAAAAGAAAAAAAAGAAAAGAAAAAGGAAACTAAGCTGGGCACTGGTGGATCTAGCCTGTAATCCTAGCTACTCAGAAGGCTGAAAGTTGAGGATCAAGGTTTGAAACCAGCCCAGGCAGGAAACTCAGTGATTTTTGGTAGTTTAAAGAGTCTGGGAGAAACATTGAGATTTCTTCATCTTACATCAGGAAGGGTTGGTCAATAGCTTCTGTCTAAAAATGATAAGGAACCTAGGGATATTTGAATGGATGAATATAGTTCAGGAAAACTCAAATGAAAAAAATATAGAGAAGCAAGAAAAACTGATACTATCAAATTACTGTAGAAAACTAATGTAATTACAATAGTATTCATCATGCTTTTTGGACTATAGTTTAGTTCAAACAACCTTCTGTTGGAACTTTTTTGGCTGTTGAGAACAAATATGGAAGAAAGTTAATGATGTAATAAAGACTGAATGCAGAGAAAAATCATATGAAATAATTTCATAAAGAAACACAATAAAGGTAGAAATTATTTCAAGGAAGTTTTGGGTAATGAAACCAAAACAAGAAAGGCTCATGAGCAAGTTGGAAAAAACATACCAAATAAGATAAATTTTCAAAAAAATTAAAAATTAGAAGTAAGCTTCTAATTAGGATTAATAAATAGAAGAATAAGTAGCAAAAATGTTGTAGAGCTCTTTGTGTTAGAGTGAAATATCTGGATGAAATAGATGATACTTTAAAAAAATATTACTGCAGATGATCAAAGAGAGCTAAAAGTATCCAATTATATGTAAGAATCTAGTCAAGTCGTGAGAAGATTAAGGGATCATCTCTAAGTTAACAATTCTGAATACTTAAAAGAAATAAAAGTTAGACATATCTGCAGGTAGAATAGGTATCACCATGGTATCTCACAGTGATCCAGAAGATAACAAAGGAAAGCTGGCCTATAATTTACTTTTCTTTGAGAAGCAGAGTAATTTAACAAAGAGAGTTCCTAAGAAGAAGTAAAGCCATGATTTATAATCAATGGTAGTAAAAACAATTCTAAATAAAATTTAGTAAATACATTGCAGTAGCATGCTTAAAGATCAATACACCATAAACAAGAAAGTAGGGTTCATTCCAAAATGAAAGCATGATCTGTGGAAACCAATAATAGAAGTGAGTTATGCTAAGTACTGACCTTGGTCACTGTTATTTCACCTTAACAAGAAGGAAAGACCAAAATAAGATGAATACTTCTGTAGGCAAGAAAAAATACCATTTAGTAAACTTAAAAATTCCTGGGAATCTGGAGGATGCCATATGATAATACATATTTGATGAATGATATTTTATTATTATAAGCCTACAAACTCCTCCCACCGCCCCCCCCACCCCATCCTCCTCCCCCTGTACCAAAGTTGTAAAGTTCATTTTTCCACATAATGACTTGTACATCTCATTGTTTCAATGGATCCACCTGTACCCCTATTTAAACGATTTGTTTTTTTTCCTTACCCTCCACAAATTATACTAACCTCAAATACAGTGAAAGCAGGGGTTATACCATGGGGGAGGGATATACAAAGCAACAAAGAAATAATCTTATAAAGGTGTTAGAAACAATCACCTGAAAGAAAAAACATTTGAATACATATCTTAGGGTTCATTTCCCTAACATCAACTTATCTGACCGTTTCTGCTTGTCTCAGACATATACTAGTTATTGCAAATAAGGGAAACCATGGAACCTATGTTTCTTTGGGCCTGGCTTACTTCACTTAATAGAATTTTTTTCCAAGTCTTTCCATTTCCTAACAAATATGCAATGTCATTCTTTCTGGTGGAGGCATGGAATTCCATTGTGTATATATACCACGATTTCTTTTTTTTTGGGGGGGGGGTTATGTATTCTTTTTGTTTATTTTATTTTATTTTATTTGAGAACATACTGTACAGAGGGGTTACAATTACATGGGCAGGAAAATGCATACATTTCTTACCAAGCATTGCAGCCTCCTCCTTTGTTTACCCTTCACCTCCCTTCCCAGCCTCCCCCCTCCCCCCCACCCAATCATACCCCCCCTCCCCCCCCCCCCCACCGACATTGTAAAGCTGGTTTTGACATGACATTTTGTACTTCTCATTGTTGCAACAGGTCCACCTGAATCCTTAAACGACTTGTTTGTCCCCGTCTCCTCCACCTGTCATACTGACATCAAATATAGTGAAAGCAGGGGTTACACTGTGGGGGAGGGACATACAAAGCAACAAAGAAATAATCTTATAAATGTGTTAGAAACACATGCATGAAAGAAACAAAAACATTAAAATACATATTTGAGGGTTCGTTTTCCTAACATCACATTCTCTGACTTTTTCCGCTTGACTCATACCTATACTAGATATTGCAAATAAGGGAAACCATGGGACCTATGTTTCTTTGGGCCTGGCTTACTTCACTTAATATAATTTTTTCCAAGCCTTTCCATTTCCTAACAAATGGGGCAATGTCATTCTTTCTGATGGAGGCATAGAATTCCATTGTTATACCACGATTTCTTGATCCATTCATCTACTGAGGGGCATCTGGGTTGGTTCCATATCTTAGCTATGGTAAATAATGCTGCAATAAACATAGTTGTGCTGGTAGCTTTAGTATGGTCTTATTTGTGATCATTTGGGTAAATGCCCAAAGTGGGATTTCTGGGTCATAGGGAGCTCTATGTGGAGTCTTTTGAGGAACCTCCATACTACTTTCCAAAGTGGTTGAACAAGTTTACACTCCCAACAATGCAGTAGGGTTCCCTTCTGTCCACATCCCCTCCAACATCTGTTGTTATTAGAGTTCTTGATTATAGCCATTCTAACTGGGGTGTGGTGGAATTTCAATGTTGTTTTGATTTGCATTTCTTTTATGGCTAGAGAGATTGAGCATTTCTTTGTGTCTATTGGCCATCCTTCTTTCCCCTTCAGAGAAGTTTCTCTTTAAGTCTTTAGCCCACTTATTTATTGGACAGTTGTTTCTTTGAGGATTTGTTCTTTGGGGATTTAATTTTTTGAGTTCCAGGTATATTTTAGATATGAGACCCTTGTCCATTGTATGGCTAGTGAAGATCTTCTCCCAATCCATAGGCTTTCTATTGACCTTGCTAGCTATGTCCTTTGCAATGCAGAAACTCTGCAGTTTCATGCAATCCCATTTGTCCAACATTTCTTTGATTTGTTGTGTTTCTAGGTCTCTATTAAGAAAATTTCAACCTGTGCCAAGGAGACCTAGGGTTTCTCCTATCTTGTCCTGTAAAGTTTTCAGGGTGTCTGCTTTGACTCCAAGGTTTTTGATCCATTTGGAGTTGATTCTGGTGCAGAGTGATGTATAAGGATCTAGCTTTAGTTTTCTACAAGTGATTAACCAATTTTGCCAGCACCATTTACTGAAGAGGCTGTCTTTCTTCCATTCTATTTTTTTTTGCTCCCTTATCAAAGATTAGGTGGCTATAGGTTTGTGGGTTCATTTCTGGGTTTTCAATTCTATTCCATCCTGTTTATACATTTTTTCTAATTGGGGGAGGGGAAAGGAAAAACAAAATGCTGAAATAAGGTCGACCTATTGTAACAATGAGATGTACAAGACACTATGTTGAAAATGAACTTTACAACTTTGGAGGAGGGGAGAAGGAGGCTTTAGGGAGGTGAGGAGGGAAGGGATGGTAGGGGAAAAACAAAGGAGGAGGTAACAATGCTCAATAGGAAATGTACTCATTACCTTACTCATGTAACTGTAACACCTCTGTACAGTATCTTTACAATAAAAAAGATATACTAAAAAAAGTATAACAACAAATGTAGTTGAGGATTAGGGTGCAAGAGGAGAAATTTTTATTCACTGATGATGGAAATGCAAATTAATCTAGTTACTATAAATATCAGTATAAAGGGTCTCTAAAAATTTTCCATGGAACTTATATACAAGGTAGCCAGTCTGCGTCTGGATAAATAAGCAAAAGAATAAAAAGCAGATTACTACAGAGATGGCTTCATACCCCCGTTCACAATAGCCAAATCATGGAATCACCTGAGGTGCCCATCAATGGATGAATGGATAAAGAAACTGGTTTATGCATATAGCGGAGGATTGTTCAGCTATTTAGAAGAATGGAATTATGTCATTTATGAGAAAATGAGAAAACTGGTGATCATCTTATTCAGTGAAATAAGCCAGTCCCACACAGATGAAGTCATATATCTTCTCTCACACATGGAAACTGGAGGCTAAAAGGACATGAAAGTAAAAAGACAACTAGTGATGTGGAATGGGAAGTGGACAAAGAAAAAGGAAAGAGGGGCATAAGAATATAATCCATTGTATATATACACAATGGAATTCTATGCTTCCATCACAAAGAATGATATTGAATCACTCATAAGGAAATGGATAAACATGAAAATGTTATATTAAGTGAAGTAAATCAGACACAAAGAAACAGGTTGCATGGTTTCCCTCATTTGCAGTAACTGGAATGTGCCTATAAATCTGCAAGTAACACATTGAATGTTAAAAGACAAAAACAATTACACTTGGACATAAATTATTCAGAACTCTAAACATTCACATAGTAAGACCAAAGGAGGATATTCTTAGGAGAGGATCACAAAGGCTTAATAGCCTTGTGCATATGATCATATAAAATGATGTCAATTGAAATGAAACACAACAAATGGAAATGAAGTTTTGGGGTTTTTTGCTTTTTAGTTTTTAGGTTTTGTTTTGTTTTGTTTTACTCCTTGGTTGCTATTTTATATTTCTGTACCTTTTGTCTTGTATGTAAGTTTACCTGTCTGGGGAGGGGAAGGGGGAACACAGACATGTTGGGACAAAGGGTGAACCAATACAGCAGTGATTCTCACTAGGTATTGTTGGAAATGAACTATACAACTTGTGGGGGGAAGGGAGTTTCCAGGGATAAAGCTGGGAGAAAATGAGAGAAGAGGTAGCAAAAAGAAATGTACTCATTACCTGACTTTTGTAACCCTCTGTACATCACCTTTACAATAAAAAATTAAACAATATTAAAAAAGAATACAATCCAAGTATATTATGCACCTGTATGAAAATATCCTGATGAAATTCCTTACTTTGTATAATTAACATACAATAAAAGAAAAGAAATGAGTGATTAAAAAAATGTATACTACCCCAAATTGGGGGAAGAATATTTGTAATACAATGAAACGGAAGCAGCTATTTTCCTTTAAAAGTGTGAAATCTCTAAAAAACTATATGAAAAATGTTTAAACCTGCTAGGTGCTAGTGGCTCATGCCTGAATCCTACCTACTCAGAAGGCTGAGATCTGAAGATTGTGGTTTGAAACCAGCCTGGGCAGGAAATTCCAAGAGACTCATCTCCAATAAACTATGCAAAAAAAAAAAAAAAGCTTGAAATGAGGCCATGGCTCAAGTGGTAGAGCCTAGCTTTGAGCAAAAGAACCTCAGAGAAAACACCCAGGCCCAGATTTCAAGCCCAGAACTGGCAAAAAATAAATAAATAAAAACAAAACCCCTCAAACCCTTTAGAAAATATAATAGGTATGTCCTAGAATGTATAAACACATATGGCTTATAAGCACATGGAAAAATGCCCAATTCTTTAGACAAATAAATGCACATGAAAGCAAAGCAAAGCTAGCATTTTTTAGCTGCCAACTTTGGCAATATTTGATAGTATACAGTGTTGGCAAAGTTGTGAGAAAAACAGAACTATCACATACTGGCAGCAACTGTAACATTGTCACAACATCTTTGGAAAGCAATTCAATCCATGATATTTATGAAAAACTGAAAAACTATAACATCCAACACACACACACACACACACACACACACACACACACACACACACACACAAAGTATGAACACAGTTAGGCAGTTTCATAAGCCCTGGGTTCTCTTGCCTGGATTAGCAGCTGGGTATTGTTGACACTTTCTAGATCTGTGACACTGAACAAGCTCCTTAACCTCTCTGTGACTCAGTGTCCTCACATACAGATCAGGGCTAAGGAAGTATCTGTTTCCTAGGGTTGATAGGATTAAATACATTTAAGGAGATATTACACACAATATGTATCATATTGTATTAGCATATACAATATGTATGTGTGTATATACTTGCAATATTATGAAGTTATTTTAGACAAATTGTGGAAAAGAAATATCTCTAAAACACGTGGTGATAGTCAAAAAATAAGATAAAGGGTAGCAAGGGTTCTGTGCTACTATATATGTCCAAAATCAGTCATGCTGATAATGGTAAAGATCCACAATGGTACATGAGCATGCAAATGTAACACATGTTTCCTATGGGATGCATTAAAAATCAGTGATGAAATGCCTGTGTGGAGATGCTGCTGAGATCAGAGAACAGAATTCCATCACTTAGTGTACAATTTTGTAAGGTTTGACAAGATCACATAAAGGTTTTTAAATTTACAAATGTAAGTAGTTATTTTTAAAAAACTGGAATAGCATCTAATCAAAGACATCTTTGCATTAAACTTATGCTCTGGGATTTCTCCAGGAATAATAATATAGCCCATATTTTCTTCTTTTACCAATAAGATGCCTCTTCTGATTAGATCACCCATCATTACTCAGGAAAACAAAGCAATAGCCGCATGAAAACAATGTTTGAAAGCAGTTGAGGTTTCTAAATGATTTTCATTTAAATATAATTAAAATATATGGGTCTGGTACAGTGGTACAAATACCAGACAAAATAAATAAAATTACCTAAAAACACAAAGGACTGAAGGCATGGTTTGAGTGAAAGAAAAGGCCTTGAGTCTAATCTCAGAAAGGGAAGAAAGGAGGAGGCAGGGAACAAAGACTATTTACTTGATTGATGTACTAAAGTGAGCTATCAGAATAGTGGAAACCATTTTAAATTACATTAATATTCCACAATTTCTTAAAATCCAGTCCTTTTCAACTGGATAGTGAATGGATTAGGTAGACCCTGACCTCTGTATTCATTTTCTATTATTTTGTGACAAGTTACCACACAATCTATGCATAACAACATTAGGAAACAAACTAATATTAGAGCTGGGTCTAGCTGGTCCTTTGCTTCAGATCTGAATGTGCTTGTGGCGATGACAGGCCACAAGCTCATCTAGAGTCTGGGATCATTTTCCAAGTTCATTCAAGTTGTTGGGAAATGTATGTCCTATGGTTGTATGACTAGGGCTCTCATTTTCTTACTAGCAGCTGAACACATAGAGACTACACTCAGATCCCAGAACTCAGCTTACTTCTTCAGTCCATCAGAGACTATGTCACTGTAGTCTCCTAAGAAGGGGCTATAGAGAGCACTGCATATCCACAGTACTGATTTTTACCATATTATAAATGAAGCACAGAGGAGTGACCTTTAATTTATCTCTTAGCTATTCATCACCTATTATCTAGAAGCAACAATTGTTCTATGCCATATTCCAAGGTGAGGGTATGTACAAGGGAATGATGTCATTCCTTAGCAATGTGTGACTCAGTGACCCATCTCAGAGACCTATCAGGAAAGCATGAGAATTATTTGCCTTTGGAAAAGATTTAAATGATAAAATAATTTAATATTATATGCCTACAGATGAAACCAACATCTGGCAGAAGTTATAGCATAGAGATGCTGATAGATAGATGATAGATAGATAGATAGATAGATAGATAGATAGATAGATAGATAGATAGATAGATAGATAGAAAGAAAGAAAGAACTTGGTAGTTAAGGATTAGAAAGTTCATGAAAAATACTTAGATGAGCCAGGCCCCTCTGGCTCAGTCCTGTAACAGTAGCTACTAAGAAGGCTGAGATCTGGGGATTGTCATTTGAAGCCAGCCCATGCAGACAAATTTAAGAACATTATCTTTAATAACAGGCAAAAAGATGGAAGTGAAGTTATGGCTCAAGTGATAAAGCACCACCCTTGGGTGAAAAAGCCACACAAAAAATATGAAGTCCTGATTCAGTTGCAATATAGGCGCGTGCGTGCACGCACGTGTGCACACACACACACACACACACACACACACACACACACACACTCTCTTAGATAGCCATATAATAAATTCCATTAACTGGCTTGATTTTTGCAATATACACAGAAGACCATGTTTTCTGAAGCAATCTATTTACTACACAAATTCAAACCTGACATTTAGCTATAATTCCTCAGGGAACTTTTGTTGTTGTCATTGTTGTTTTTGGTAATGTTATTTCTTGAAGCCTTGACGTTCAAGGCCATGACAGCCACCTACCCTGGAGCAGGTCAGGGGAATAATGACCTCCTTATTTCTTCCTATTTCCTCTGCAGGCATCCCTAGTGATGTCTTTCTTTAGTCACTGAATGCATTTAGAAGCAATTAGAATTATCAAGTTCAAGTGACCACTGTATTACCCAGTCACTTTCCAAGCATAAATATCACATTTTATTTAGAAAATGGTAAAATGATAATAATGTGGATGATTAAATTTGCTTTATTACCAGGGTTTCAGTAGGAAATTATGATGAGATGGTAAACAACTTGTATTTATTTATGAGCATAATTTAAATACTGTGTGGGTGGCTTGAGAATTAGTGAGACTGGGATAGAAAAGTATTTCACATAGAGATGAGAAGAAAACAGATGTTGGATTTTGTGAATGAGAACAATTCTGCAGAAACAGAATCACTATCCTTGAAAATGCCATTTACCATGAATTTATTCCATACTTCCTCACCATGCTTGAGTTCCCAATCTCAACAACTTCCCATTAGCCCTTTGACTTTTTAAATGTTTTAATTTTTTTTACATGAGTAAGGCAGTGAGTACATTACATGTCGATCATTGTGACCCTTCCCTTCCTGGTTGATGTCCCTCCCACTATCCCTTCCCACCCCACCTCCCACACACCTGTTCCCTGCCCCACCCCCAGCTGCTTGAAGTTGTAAAGTTCATTTCTAATACACTGTCCTGTGGGTATCTTTGTTGCAATGGGTCATCCTGTGTCCTTGTTTCAGCATTTTGTTATTCCCCTTCTCCTCCCCAGATTAGACATAGGTATGTACAAGCTGACTTTTGGCAGGAGACTTATCTGAGCCTCAATTTATGTCTCTATGAAATAGAGATAATTACAAGTACTCCAAATTTAAAGAGCTACTACTACATGAAATAGTTTTAACATGATATCTGTGCATACCAAGTATTCCTTAACTGATATTAATAGGTAAGCTTTAAAAAAGTGATTCAGTCAAAGTCTTGTACAGACAAGTCTCTGTGCTATCTTATTTATCTTCTAGGGGTATCCATTTCTAGTCTTGAAATACAAAGTGACAAATTGCTGATAGGTGTGAACAATTTTCTATGTGTTAAAATTATACTGCTCTTGTTTAAAAACTACCTGCACTTTCTGTAATTGGAAAAAAAGAGGGAGTTATTTTCTGAGGGAATTTCCAGAGGGCCATGTGATTCTTTGAGTGAAAGACTTGAAGTCACTTTTTACAGGGGTGGGGGCCTACTGTAATTATCAGACTAGAGCAGTTTGACTTTATCTCATTTTGCATAGATTAAATTCCTCTAAAGCACTACAAATCTCCAAGTTCTCTCTAATCTCTCTCTGTGTCTCTCTCTTTCCCCTCAGTTTCAACTCTACACTCTCTCTCTCTAGTTTCTGTGGATTTAAACAACTCGGTATTGAAAGGCAGTGTCCTTTGTTCATACCTAAGGGAGATATTAACATTTTTATTGAAAACCCATAGAATTCACTTACTCTGATTTTTCCACTGCTGTAAATGACAGACAAGATTCTCTGGCCTACTATAGTCATTTCAGAGCCTTTCTTGAAATTCAAGAAAAGGGTCTGGGTTAAAATGAAGTTAACACATTTGTTGAAGGGTAGGCTCCTGGGAGAAAACTAATTTGGGTTTGGCTCTTCACCTTTGAGAAGCCTTCACAGATGCCTCTTAGAGATTTCTCTGTTGTATTGGCCTGAATTAGACAGTGGCAAGGTAACCCTTGTATTGCTCTAAAATAGACAGTGGCAAAGGAATTCTCAATATCATCACTGATTTTTTAATATATTTTTATTGTAAAAATACTGTACAGAGGGGTTACATTTACATGAGTAAGGTAATGAGTACATTTCCTATCAAGCATTATTACCTCCTCTTTTGTTTTTCCCCTACTATCCTTTCCCTCCCCACTTCCCTAACTCCTCCCTCCCCCCCAAAAATTGTTTCCAACATAGTGTCTTGTACATCGCATTGTTCCAATGGATCAACTTGTATCCTTATTTAGGCATTTTTTGTTATTTCCCTTCCCCTCCCCAAATTAGAAAATGTATATACAAGATGCAGGCCACCTGAATCAAATACCATGAAACAGGGATTATACCATGGGGGAAGAACATACAAAGAAACAAAAAAAAAATCACATGGTACATTATAAATACATTAAAGTTTATTAGGTTTTGCTAAAGTGAACATTAGCTTATAGGAGACCCCGAAACATTAATAGGCCTGTAATATGCTATCTTCAGTTTAGCCCATTTTTTTCTTGAACTCAGTGAAATTATGAAATGACTGCACTTGGCCAGGGTTTCTTCTGCTAAAGGTTTCTTTCGACCACCTTCAGAGGTTCTGAGCCCCACTACATTGAAGAATGAGGCAGTGACTGACAGAGCTCTTGGCAAATACCTACTCAAGCAATGCCTCATGCTGGTCATTCTGGATTTTATGGAGGGAGACATGACATAATCATATTGGAATACTCTACTATTTCTCTTATCTTTTAATTATTCTTGCAAACAATTGTCTGAGGATTATATAGCACAATCCTCATCTTTGAAATAATAAAGATAAAATGTTCTTGGGAATTTTGTTAAATGTGAATTTCAGAATCCAAATAGAACTAATGGACATTGGCTTTTCTATAAGATGGTGAAGGTTATATTTCAAATAAATATCATCTAGAAATGAAAAAGAAAATTGAAGTGGGCACCAGTAGCTTATGCCTGTAATCCCGAGATCAACTGGATTGTGGCACAAACTGGTCCATGCAGAAAATTCTATGAGACTGTCTCCAAGATAACCAGAAATAAACAGAGCTGGAGGCACAGCTCAAGTGATTCAGCACCATCCAATAAAGAAAACTGGGCAAGCACAAGGTCCTGAATTCAAATTCTGGTACTGCCACCATCACAAAAACAGAGAAAGACAGAGAGAAAGAGAGAGAGAGAGAGAGAGAGAGAGAGAGAGAGAGAGAGAGAGAGAGAGAGAGAGAGAGAGAGAGCGAGCATCCTACCACTCAGGAAGCTAAGGTAAGAAGATGGCAAGTTTGAATCAGTATGGACTATATAGTGAGACTCTGAGAAGAAGAAAGAAGACCCATGCCTAGGAGCTCTAGTGTTTCCCCTATCAATTACTATAGTATTTTTTATGGTATCTGGCCTTACATTGAGGTCCTTTGTCTTTTGAATTCATTCTGGTGAGGGTGATATATAAAGCTCTAGCTTCAGTTTTCTGCATGTGGATAGCCAATTTTGCAAGCACCATTTGTTGAAGAGGCTGTTTTACTTCCAACCTGTGTCTTTGGTTTCATTATCAAATATTAGGTGGCTATTGGTCCATGGGTTCATTTCTAGGTCTTCTATTCTGTTCCATTGGTCCTCAGACCTATTCTTTTTCTTTTTCTATTTTTTTTTTTTGGTCATTGTTGGTAGTGGTTCTGATGGTGGTCATGGGGCTTGAACTCAGAGCCTCGGCACTGTCCCTGAGCTCTTTTGCTCAAGGCTAATGCCCCACCACTTTGAACCACAGTGCCACTTCTGATTTTCTGGTGGGTAACTGGAAATAAGAGTCTCATGGACTTTCCTGCCCTGGCTGGCTTTGAATCACAATCCTCTGATCTCAGCCTCCTGAGTAGCTAGGATTACAGGTATAAGCCACCAGTGCCCAGGTTTCAGGCCTATTCTTGTGCAAGTACCAACTTGTTTTTATTACTATAGCTTTGTAATAGAGTTTAAAGTTTGGTATTGATATTCCTCCAACACTGTTCTTCCTGGTAAAGATTGCTTTTGCCATAAGTAAAGATCCAGAAATACAACAAATAAAAGAAAGGCTGGATAACTGGGCTTGTATCAAACAGAAGAGTTTCTACATGGCAAAGGACATAGTTAGCAAGATATAGAACGCCCACAGAATGGGAGATCTTTACCAGCTATGCATCAGACAAGGGCCTCATATTTAAAATAGACCCAAAATAGACCCTCAAAGAATCAACAACCCAATTAACAAGTGGGCTAAAGACTTAAAGAGAGACTTTTCAGAAGAAGAAGAAAGAATGGCCAATAGATGCATAAAGAAATGTTCAACATCTCTGGCCATAAAAGAAATGCAAATCAAAACAACATTGAGATTCCACCTCACCCATAGTATAACCCCTGCTTTCACTATATTTGATGTCAGTATAATTTGTGGAGGAGATGGGGAAAAACAAGTCGTTTAAGGATACAGATGGACCTGTTGCAACAATGAGAAGTACAAGTTGTCATGTCGAAAACTAACTTTACAACTTTGGTGCGGGGGGTGGGGGGGGTGGGGGGGGGGGAGAATTGGGTGGGGGGGGCGGGGGGGAGTCTGGGAAGGGATGTGAAGGGTAAACAAAGGAGGAGGCTGCAATGCGTGATAAGAAATGTATGCATTATCCTGCCCATGTAATTGTAACCTCTCTGTACAGTATGTTCACAAAAAAATTAAAATTAAAATTAAAAAAAGAAATGTACTCATTATCTTGCCCATGTAATTGTAACCCCTCTGTACAGTATATTCACAAAAAATTAAAATTAAAATTAAAAAAATAAAAAAAGAATGGCCATTCTCAAGAAAACTAACAATAACAAATGCTGACAAGGATGTGGCCAAAAGGAAATGCTACTACACTGTTGGTAGGAATGTAAATTTGTTCAACCATTCTGGAAAGCAGTATAGAGGTTTCTCAAAAGGCTAAATATGAGCTCCCCTATGACCTAGCAATCTCATTCTTGGGCATTTACCCAAATGATGACAAACAAAGCTACACTAAAGCTACCAGCCCAACCATGGTCATTGAAGATTTGTTTACCATAGCCAAGATACAGAACCAACCCAGATGCCCCTCAGTGGATGAATGGATCAAGAAAATGTGGTATATATACACAATGGACTTCTATGTTTCCATCAGAAAGAATGACATTGCTACATTCATAAGGAAATAGAAAGGCTTGGAAAAAATTATATTGAGTGAAAGAAGCCAGACCCAAAGAAACATACATTGTATGTTTTCTCTCACTTGTGGTAACTAGAATTGCCTATAAACCTACAAGTAAACACATTGGTGGCAAAAGACAAAAATAAATATACTGGGATATGATAGATTATACAGGTCTCTAGATATTCACACAGTGAGATCAAAGGAGGATATTCATAGAAGCAGATCACAAAGGCCCAATAACTATGTGCATATGATCATATAAAATAATACTTCGCTAAATGAACTAAAAAAGTTAGAAAGAAGAGGAGGAGAAAGAGGAGAGGAGGAAGAGAAAGAAGAGAATGACAGAAACTAGATTTTTAAAATGAGAAATCTGTTAGATATAAATAGGACAGAGGCTTCAATTTTAGAGGTCAACACAGAGCTATTTTTTAATGGAAACTATTTCCCTGGAAGCTCAAGTGTGGCTACTCTATTTGTTTGTGGATTTAAAAAACAAGCAAATCAGAAGAGCCTAGATCTCTTCTTCAGATTTTTTTTTCACAAGCAGCGGTGCCTAACTCACCAATGATCTAACTTGAATGATGGAAGGTAGGAAGGAAGGGGAAGATTGCATCCATAAACAGAGGTGATGCAATCACTGATGTTCTCACATGAGTATTCCCCAGGACCTTCCCTTTTGCAGAACTTTGTCTCCACTGCCAACTCCTGCCGTTCCCTCCACAATCCCTGTGGAGTTCTTCGTGTGTCAGTTAATGGAACCACAGCACCCCAACTTCCCAAATGAAAAGAACAAAGAAAAATAAAAACAGGATCATCACCAGCCTTTCCCTCAAATTCATATTCCATCATACAAAGCTGTCAAATCCTGATAATTCAACCTCTTTACTTTGCTCATACTTCTCTTCAACTGCTTCTCTTCAGTTATCATTTTGGTTAAGACTATGCTTTCCTGATGTTATTTACCTGAATTCAAGTTGCCATTCTTTGTAAACTGTACCAGTAAGTTTTGAATCACTGGAAAGAAAACAAAGTTTCCAGTTAACCTACAGCAAGCTATTAATGGTGAATTAGAGGCAAGAATTTAGGCTTCCGAGATAATAAATGTAAGGGGGGAAATCTGTACGTCATAAAATTAATGAAGTATAATACTCCTTTTATCCCTAAAGGCATTCTTGACCTCCTCTAGCCTATGCATACTGCATTCTTTTCTATAAGAAGATCATAACTTCAAGTTATTGTCTATATATCCTGTCTATATTTCCAGGGGAAATCCTAACATTAGCACAACATACAAGACTGTTCTATTTTTTCTAGTTCTTTACATTCTTCTTTTTCTCTACTGTAAGTTTCAGCCATGGGTAATCTACTTTTTTTGGTGTGGGTCAAGAGGCTTGAACTTATAGCCTGGGTATTGTCTTTGAGTACTTTTTTTTTTTTAATCTCAAGGATAGCACTCTACCACTGGATCCACAGTTCCACTTCTGACTTTTCTGGTGATTAATTGGAGACAAGAATGTAACAGATGTTCTTGCTCAGGCTGCTTTGAATCACAAGTCTCCAATTCCAGGTTCCTGAGAAGCTAGGATTATAGGTGTGAAATACTGGTGCTTGGCTACTCCCAATTTTTTAAAAATAAATTAAAAATTATTCTGTCAAAACTTTACATTTTTTCATATGCCCTTCCTGCTGCTGATGTGATCCTCCTAACTTCCTTACTCAACCTATAAGTCTCAATTCAAGAGGCTTGATCTCCAGACAGTCTCAATATGTCTTCTGAGTTGTCACATACACATCACATTCTCTTTATCTGTCTGCCTTTCCTTCCAGGCCAAAGCGCTTTAGGAATTATAACTTGTATACTATCGCATCAAGTGCCTCATTTAGTGCCTGACTAACAAAGTTTGTTAAAAACTGACATTTAAGGGAGCAATGAGAAGTCCATTACATAAGCCATGGCATTTCCTTTTGTTAAAATAATTCACAATTGGTTAGCTATCTACCACCTAGATCAAATGCGAAATCTTTATCATAGGCTTCCTACCACTGAGTTGAATACATTTTTTAAAAATTTGTAATCATATGTATAGTCAGAACTAGATTGTAAGCATTATTCCCACCTTTGGTCCTCAGCTCCAACCAGACCTGAGCCCCACCCTGCCCTGGAATTCCCACCATACAGCCCAGACTCTCTCTCTGCCCAGACTCACCTGAACTCCCATATACCTCACTTCCTACCCCGCCCCCCCCCCCCCCCCCGACCCTGCTGGTACCTAGATAGCGGAGGCTGCCACGTGGTCTCTCTTTGGGGGAAACATGGCTCCTCAAATAAACCTTCTAATGATCTTTCTTCTGGGCCTGTCTGCCTCTGCCTGGTCCCCTGGCATCAGACCTGAGCCCCACTCTGCCTTAGAGTTCCCACCCTACAGCTGGCCCCTCCCTCTCTCTGCCCAGACCCTCCCATCTACCTCACTTCCTTCCCCCCAGACCCTGCTGCTACCTAGATAGTGGAGGCTGCCATGTGCTCTCTCTCCAGGGAAAATATGGCTCCTGTAATAAATCTTCTAATAATCTTTCTCCTGTGTCTGTCTGCCTCTGCATTGTCCCATGGCATGTATGTGGCACATCCTTTCATGGATCCTTTCATGCATACTACTGTGTCTTTCAGCAGACAAGTTGAAAGAACAAACATGACGACACCAGAAAGTAAGTTTGGGAGCCAGACAATGAAGTAAAAGCAGTGCATAATGGATCTATGTGACAGATGATGTTAATTATTGTTGCTCAGATGGAAAACAGTGAAAAGTGGAATGGTTGTAGAAAGATCCATTGAGACATTTAAACAATCTCTTACAGAGCTGATTTTATAGTGCTTATGCTTAAAGGAACTACTTATGTAATAGAAAAGAGGTCCACCTGTCATGTAATTCAGTTTATATTATATTGGTGGATTAAAAAAAAAGCATTCAAATCTTTAGGAAATTGATTGAACATACACACTGTTGGCTAAAGTCTCAAGTAGATTTATTTTACTGCCTTCTCATTCTATCCTAAGAAGATCCTGCTACAGTTTTTGTTATTCTACCTAAGGAGAAAACACACATAAATCCTATGAGGCCTATGGACAATTGTTATAAAAGCTGGAAATGTCAGCCGCATTTGACAGAGATGTACATGACGCCATCATTCTCCTGTTTTGGCCAATGTTAGCAACCCACTAATTTCTCATACTAAAAGTCACGGTGACCTGCACTTGGAGAGAAGTCACTCTGCACCACTTAGACAAAATGGCAATCATGTCCTTGGTGACCCAGTGTTCAAAATGATTGACCACAGGTTTACTGGGAGAATAGCCTATGGGTCTCAACTGTAATTGCCCCCCCAAAGATCTCTTAAAGGCTGCCTCCATTTTGGTTTCTTGGGAAATATTTTTACAATACTTCAGTGAAACTGTGCTATACATTCAGTTCTTATTTTTTTTTATCAAGCCATTATACATTGGAAAAGAGTTACAAAGAAGACAGAATTGGAAGATGTCCCACCAATGACCTTGAGACTGAGACAGGATGCAGAAGCAAGGTAGGAAACCATGGCCAGAAAACAGTACATGGGAGAATAACAGGAGCCATGTAGGAAAACAGGTGCCTCTTCTCCTGTGACAGCTGAAATTACAGCCTTGAGGACTCATCTCTCTATTTTATATCGTTTTCCAAAGACACACTTTTAACAGCAATTCCATTCCCAAGATTCTTAGCATGAACCTCACCATTGCTAATAGCAAATCTATTCATTGCTAATATAAATCCTTCCATATTCTTAGTTTCTTATAGTCAGTTTTTTGACAATCCTATTTTATTCTTATCCTTTAGGATTTCAATTCCAACAATCTCATAATATTATCAAGATAATATACCGATTCTTCTAAAATCACTGTGTCTTTCACACCATCTTCTTCCCTTAATCCATACAGCATATGACCAATTATCATAATCATTTCTTTGCATATACACCTGAGAAATATTTTTTAGTTTTCAAACAGGTTTGCTAATTATAAATTCTTTTCAGCATTTTTCATTTGTGTGTACTTTTACTTTATCCTTATTTAAAAACAACAAATCTCCTTACTAGATACAGCAATCCAGACTGAACAAAATTACTTTTCAAAATTTAAAAACATCATTCTGTTGTCCTGAGGCTTGTACTGTTTCTTATGCAAAGTCTGCAGCATTGCCTTTCTGTTTTTAATATGTGTATTGCTTCGTTTCCTTCTTTATTTTTTAATCTTTATTTTATATTTTTATTCTTTATCCTTATTCCTGGTTTTCAACAATTTTAAGTATGCCTTCAAGTAATTCTACTTGGATTTATTCACTGAATTTACTGAATCTGTCAATTTATATTTTTCAACAAATTATAAGATTGAAAGCATTCTCTTCTTTCCTTCATTCCTTCTTCCCTTCCTTTCTTGCTCTCTTTCTCCCTTTTTTTGATGGTATTCAGGTTGGAATTCAGAGCCTCATGTTGTTAAGCAGGTACTCACTCTTATCACCTGAAGCATTCTTCTAGTCAAAGTTTTTCTATATTTGATTAGTTACACAAGGTAAGATTTTTGTTGATACAGTTCTATACATCCTTTTCCTTATTCAGATAGTTTAAGCTTCCCTTCATTCTTTTCCTTCTGAGATTTGATTAACATATTTTAGCCTTTTTAATGTTGTTGCGTAAGTTGCTGAGGCTCTGTTTATTTATTTATATACCTTGGCCTTTGTATTTCATTATCAGTTGTACACCACACGTGTGCACGCATGCGCGCGCGCGCACACACACACACACACACACACACACACACACACACTCATATTCCTATATCATTCAACTTTTCTTCCACCAGGTCACCTACTTGAATTCCACTCAATGAGCTTTTTGTTTCTTGCACTGCCTTTTTCAAGATTCTTGATTATTTGTGTCTGTAGTAGCTAATTTCTTTTTCTTAGTGATGAGTTACATTTTTTTTTTTGCTTCACTATAGTTATTTTTCTTGTCCACTAGACATATTAGATAAACTTCAAGAAAACATTCCCTGGTGTTTTCTCCACTCTGTGAATTCCACATTTTGTGTTTTTCCTTTAAAAAGTGTTGATCATTTTTTTCTGTCAGGTGGTTAAGTTATTTGCAAATTGCCTTGATTATTTTGGGTTCTGTTTTTAAGTTCCAATAGGCTTGCTTATAACCACAACTGTACATGAGCCTTCTTGAGTCTCTTTGGAATGTCCTGATGTTTAGTGAGGACAATTTAGTCTGTGTAGTTGGAACTCGGATGTCTCTTAGGCTTAGTTGACATGAGCTATGGGAATTGCTTCAGCTTAAAATAAAGTTTCCTTTAAAAAAAAGTTCCAACCTCATTTGTGGTAAGATGTCATGTCCAGATTATAAAAGCCATACATTCCTTATGGAAGAATAAATTTCCTCTTTGGAAGCCATTTAGTATTTTGCATATTTGTGAAAGGAAGTATTACACTGTAATCTTGAGTGTATCAAAACAATAAATTTTTTTTATAATGTTGTTCGGAAAGCTGCTGTATCTTGAAACATTGTTCCATCTCCACTTTATTCAATCAATTCTACCATAGATGGGAAGTTTGTTCATAAAACAAATGAGAGGTTATTTAGCTAAGAGAAGCTCCCTGAGTTTTCTCTCTTTGCTATTCTCACACAAGCTCAGATGGAACTGAGCTTGTCTAGAAACTGAAATTGAATTATTAAGGTGCATTATTAAAACCTGTATGCAAAATGTATTGTCTGTAGAATTAAGGATATCAACTCAATCTACATCTCAGTAATAAAAGCATAATTTGGTGTTGTATAATCCTCACCTACAATGATTTCCCTCTTTGATCCCCAGATTCATATACATGAGTGCTGACATCCTGGTCTCACTTTCTTAATTCTGCCTGTGTCAACAAAGGAATACAACTTCTTCAGTAATGAAGAGAACCGGCAACCCTGGCAAATGGCAGACAAGCATTAAGAAAATATAGTGGAGTGACCAAGTGACTATCATGTCAAAATTTTGTACTGTTATAGATGGGATATCGATCCAGTGTGGGGAGAGTTACTCAAAACATGAATGAATATCTTGTTGCAAAACTTTCCTCTGATAGGTATCATAATTCCTCCTCCTACCCTTTTACTCTCAGGAAAGTAAAAAGGAAAGAAAGGAGAAAATTTATAATGACTAATTTGGAAGTAATCTTCTCTTGTTGCTCTTCTTGATAAATGACTGACCTAAACATTGACTTGAATTTACTGACCTTTTATCACCTTGGTGGAAGCAGCCTCAGAAACTGGTACTCAGGGCTCATTTCTAAGACTGTCAAGTTTTTTCTTTATATCTCTGTTTTACTCTTTCTTTCTTTTTTTTATAGTTTATTGTAAAGATACTGTACAGAGTGGTTACACTTACATGAGTTAGGTAATGAGTACATCTCCTATCAAGCATTGTTACTCCCTCCTTTGTATTTTCCCTACCATCCCTTCCCTCCCCACCTCCTTAACTCCTCTCCCCCACCCAAGTTATAAAGTTAGTTTTCAACACAGTGTCTTGTACATCTCATTGTTACAATGGGTCAACCTATATCCTTGTTTCAGCATTTTGTTATTTCCCTTCCCTTCCCCAAATTAAATTATATATATACACGAAGGGCACCAAAATAAAATACAGTGAAATCAGGAGTTATACCAAGGGGGAAGAACATACAAAAAACCCAAAATACCACATAGTACATTAAAAACAACAGCTACAAAGATAAAACATCTTGTGTCCATGTCTTGGGGTTCATTTTGCTTAGCATCATCTTATATGGTCTCATGTACACAGCTTTTGACCTTTCCTGCTTGTCTGGTAAGATTTTCCTAGACATATATTAGTTATTGTAAATGAGGGAAACTATGGGACCTATGTTTCTTTGGGTGTGGCTTACTTCACTTAATATAATTTTTCCAAGTCTTCTCATTTCCTAACAAATGGGGTGGTGTCATTCTTTCTGATGGAAGCATAGAATTCCATTGATTACATTTACCAATGGACTGAGGGACATCTGGGTTGGTTCCATATCTTAGCTATGCTGAATAATGCTGCTATAAACATAGTTGTGCTGGTAGCTTTAGGATGGCCTTGTTTCTGATCATTTGGGTAAATGCCCAGAAGTGGGATTGCTGGGTCATAGGGGAGCTCTATGTGGAGTCTTTTGAGGAACCTGCATACTGCTTTCCAGAGTTGTTACACAAGTTTACATTCCTACCAACAGTGCAGTTGGGTTCCCTTTTGGCCACATCCCCTCCAACAATCTGTTGTTAATAGATTTCTTTATTCTAGCCGTTCTAACTGGGGTGAGGTGGTTTTGATGTGCATTTCTTTTATGGCTAAAGAGGCTGAGCATTTCTTCATGTGTCTATTGGCCATCCTTCTTTCCTCTTCAGAAAAGTTTCTCTTTAAGTCTTTAGCCCACTTATTTATTGGGTAGTTGTTTCTTTGAGGATTTGCTGTCTTTCTTTATTTTTCATACTTTTTTTTCTTCATTTCTTTTTTTCTTCATTTCTTAATGTTGAAGTACCCCATAGCTAACTTACTACTTGATCCTTTTCTTTATCTGTATCACTCCTTTGTTGATTTCATTCTGTCTAGATACCTCAAAACAATCTTATAACAATAGTGTCTAATATATACTATACCTCCTTGATATTTATGGAGAATTGGTTGCAGGATGCCTGCAGATATCAAACCTTGCAAAGGTCCAAGTCTCACAAGAAATAACATAGCATTTGCATGTAATAAGTACTCATTCTCCTGTAAAATTTAAATTGCTTATATTACCTCATTTGATTCAATCTGAATGTAAATGCTATATGAAGAGTTGGTATAACATAATGGTTAGTCTGTAAATATTCAGTACAAACAGTGTTTATTTCCCAAGTATTTTTCATCTGTAGTTGGCTGGATCCATTGAGGCAGATCTCATGGATACAGAGCCAAGTGTTTTCCCTTTCAGCTATTGTTCCTGAATGCCAAAGATGTGCATCCAATATCCCAATTAGCTTGCCCATTGGATATCCAGTTGACATCTGAAATTCAACACAATAAAAACTGAACTCCTCATATCTCCTTTCCACCTGCTGTACCTGAATTAGTAGCAACTATGATTCAGGATATAACTTTAGAGTCATCTTTAGCTCTTTGGCTCATTTCACACATTCATTACAAGCATATTGTGTCAGTTCTGTCTTCAAAATGTAAAAGGAAGTATACTTCTCAACACCTGAATTGCTACCATTCTGATCAACACTACTTTCTACTCTATCTTCTTCTCTATCCTAAAGGTTGATGCAATGCTTCCATAATACACTTGGCTCCTAACTTTGCAACACTCCCTCTCTACACAACACACAGTTATAAATCTAAATGTCAGTAAAATCATATAGCTCCTCTTCTCCTGTTTTTCTGATGAACCTCATTTCACTTCCATTAAAAGTCAAAGTCTTCCCAAGATCCTAAAAGATGTGTTATGAATAAATTCATTCCCTACTGCATTATCTCTTAATAATTCTATTTCTATGACTATGCCATTTTAATGCCTGTCTTAAGACTTCTTGCATCTGTGTGGAATGTTATTTCTCCATGTAGCTAAATCCCTCACCTAATCTACACTCAAATGTCACTTTTTAAAATGATGTCTATTGTGAACACTTAGAAAGAAATGCTCTGTACTCTTTTTTTTACTATGACCACATTTTGTTTATTAGCTCTGTATCTCTCCAACATTCTATATTGTTTGTATATTCATTATTTTCTGTTATTTCTTATATTGATCTGATGAGTATGTAGGTCCACAAGGTTAAATGTCTTTGTCCTAATGTATCCTAGCTATCTAGAACTCTGTCTGGCAAAAAGTTAGGCTCAAGCTAGATATAAGAGTTCATGCCTCTAATCTAGCTACTCAAGAAGCTGAGACCAAGAAAATCATAGCTTGAGGCTAGCCTGGAAAAAATTTGTAAGATCTTATCTCAAGATCTTACTTGTTGTCCCAACTATGTGGGAAATATATAATAGACAAATGATGGTCTAGGCATCTTTTTGCCTGGGAAAAAAGAGATCATATTTTAAAAATAAGGAAAAAAATAAAATAAAAATAAGGAAAGCTAGAATGGCTAGGGTTGTGGCTCAAGTGGTAGGCCACCTGCTTAACAAGTACACGGTCCTGAGTCTAAATCCCAGTATTGCTAAAGGAAAAGTTGGACTCAAAAATGGATCTGTGTTATAGCAATAAAATACATGTTACCTTCCAGTATCATTGCCAAGACAAAGGTGGCTTTAAGCCTCTAGCATGTCAGTTTTATTTCTCTATGAATTTTGGATTACCCATTCTGCATTAATCATTATGCAATTTGTGGCCCATTTGTCACTATTTGACTCATAATGGATCTTTTCTATGCATTTTCTTAGCTATGTTTGCTAAAAATTAAAAAAAATGTTTTTTCAGCCTTGCATAGCTGGAGATTTCACATCCAACCACAATTTGAAAATATAATGTTGCTGAAGAATATGTTGTATATTGTGCATCTTAGCATAAATGATAAGACCTGATAAGCATTTATATATCACTCACATGGTATTAGGCATTATAAACCATCTAGACAATATTTAAAATGTTCAAGAGGAGACATGTAGGATATACAAAAATACAATACCACTTTTATAAAAAACTTGCGTATCTGTGGGTGTTTGTTGGAGTAATCCTGCTGCTAAGGAGAGGAATGTATTCCTTCTACTTTGGGGAAATCCCAAATTAACTATTTTTTTATATTAAAGAGAATTTCAATATTATCCTTAATGTAGGAATGCATGTAGTTTTATTTTACTTGTCTACCCAGGCTACCGTAGAGCCTCCTGAAGAAGTTTTTAATACTTTCTTAATCTAGGTTCTTAAAGATATAGTAGGTATTCAAGCTTAGCACCTTATTTTGAACACTCTTCCATATTATCTTCACTTTAAAATACACATTACTGGGCTGGGAAGGTGGCTTAGTGGTAGAGTGCTTGCCTTACATGAATGAGGCCCTGAGTTCGATTCCTCAGTACCACATAAGCAGAAAAAGCTGGAAGTGGCACTGTGGCTCAAGTGATAGAGTGCTACCCTTGAGCTGAAGAGCTGAGGGACAACACCCAGGCCCACAGTTCAGGTCTCATGACCAACAAAATAAAATACACATTACTCTGAAAAGAGCCTGGATTCCTTGAGAGGAAGGACATGCAATGTCACCAGTTCCTCTCACAGTACCCAGAACTGGCTGTGAATAGATATTCAGTGAGTGCTTATTGAGGGTCAAGAACATCAGAATTTATTTGACAAAGAAGTATTTGACAAAATACTGATTTTACTCAAAATCAGAGAACATTGATGAAAGAAATTAAAGATGACACAAATAAAATGGAAAGATCATCAATGTCAATGAATTGGAGAAGTTGATTCTTTAAAAAATATCCATACCACCAAAGCAATTTACAGATACAATGAAACGTTCATCTATATTGCAATTGCAGTTTTCCACAGAAATAGAAAGGCAACTCTAAAGTTTGTTTAGAACTACAAAATATTCTGAATAATCTAAGCAATCTTGAACAAAAGAATAAAACTGGAGACACCACACTACCACATTCAAAATATATTACAGAGCTATAGCAATCAAAACACAATGGTATTGACACATAAACAGATAAAGAAATGGTATAGAGCAAAGAGCTAAGAAACAAAGCTATGTGCCTACAGTTAGTTGATTTTTACAAATATACCAAGACTTGAAATGCTGGAAAAAACAGATATAAACATACAGAAGGAATAAAATGAACCCTTAATATCCTTTATACAAGAATCAACCAATATTGATTACATCTTTAAACATAAGACTTTAAGTTATAAAATAGCTAAAATAAAATAATAAGAGAAAAGCTCCATTAGTCTGGGTAGAAATTACTTAGATATGATTCCAGAATCATAAACGATAAATGGAAAGGTAAACTAGTAGGCTTTCACCGAACTAAAAACCTTCAACACATCAAAGGAAATAATAGTGAGTGATAAGACAACCTTTGAATTGGGAGAAGATAGTCACCAATTATACATCAGAAAAAAGATCAATACCCAAAATATGCAAGAAATTCACAAAACTCCAAAACAAGACAACAGAGAACTGCTTAAAAGTAGTCAGAGTACTTGGATATGAATAGCCATTTCTCAAAAAAAGATAAACAAATGGGCGGTAGGTGTATGTTGAAAAAAATGCTATATCAATCAGGTACAAGTGGCTTGTGCCTGTAATCCTAGCTATATAAGCAGCTGATAATAGGAGAATCATAGTGGAAGTAAAGTATATAAAATTGGTTCTCAAACCCATGGCTAGTTGGTTGCATAGTTGTCATCCTAAGCTACATGAGAGGTTGAGGTTGGGAAGATCAGGGTATCAGGTCATCCCAGGAAGAAAAAATCTGTGAAATTCTGTCTTCTCAGAGAAGTTGGATGTGGTGGCTCATGCCCATGATCCCCATGAAGACAGAAAAGCTAAATGTGAGTAGATCACAGGTCAGGTACATGCCAAGCTGGAAATGATCTAAAAATAATCAGTTATAAAAAAGACCAAAGGCACGGTATATGTAATTATTTTTGTTAATTATAATAAAACAAAACTTTAAAAACTCTAATAAATAGGTGCCAGCTGAGGCCAATAATGGTAAAATGTTACTTAGCCATGGTCTAAAAACATTATTATGATTTTATTTACCACTCTTTTCAAAGTAAAGTAGAATTTTAATTTCCACGTATTTTCATGAAGTATTAGAGACTGGAACAAATTTTAGGATTCAGAAGTCTTGACTTTTAAGCCCAATTCTGCTTATGTGATTTGGGACAACTCTCTTAACATTTATAGCTTTGTCTATAAAATGAAGGTATGTTCCCATATAATTAGTGACTTTCCTTCAGGGAGGACTAAATTTCATGGAAATCATTCTGTGGGTCCCCAATGTGCCACTGTAAAGCAGGTTGCAAATAAAACGCATTAAGAATCCAAGCCCAGATGAGAAAAAAAAACCTGATTCATTATGCCTCTGGGAAGTCTGCTCCTTCCCCAGGTGATCAAGAGAGAAAGCAACCACCAGTGGGTCATGGAAGAGATTAGAAATGAAATTCAAATGTTCATAATATTCAACAAAAATGAACATACAAATTACCAGCTCCTCTAGGACAAAGCAAAGGCAGTCCTCAGAGGAACATTTATAGCTCTGAATTCCTACATTAACAAATTGGAGAGATCTCAAACTAACAATTTAATGATGTAGCTGAAGCTCCTTGAAGAAGAGCAACAAGCCAAACCCCAATTCAGTGGACGAAAGCAAATAATTAAAATCAAATCAGAATTAAATGAAATAGAGTCAAAAATATAGAAAGAATCAACAAAACAGAGTTGGTTCTTCAAAAACACACACACAAAATTGACGGATCCTTGACAAATCTTACCAAAAAAAGAAAAGAGAACGTATCCAAATGAACAAAGTCAGAGATGAGAATGGAAACATCACCACAGAAATAGCCAAGATTCACAAAATTATAAGGTAATTCTTCTCAAACCTTTATGCTAACAAATTTGAGAATCTGGAAAAATTGAAGAATTTCTAGCAAATATTGATATGCCAAAACTAAACCAAGAAGATTTAAGTCAACTAAACAGACCCATATCGAGCATTAAAATAGAAACAGCAATAAAATACCTCCCATCGAAGAAAAGCCCAGTTCCAGATGGATTCACAGCGGAAATCTACACCAGAATCTACCACAGAACCCATACCAATACTCCTCCAACTCTTCAGTTAAATTGAACATGAAAGTTTACTACAAAACTCATTATATGAAACCAATATAACCCTCATTCCCCCAGACAGACAAGGACTCATCAAAGAAAGAGAACTATAAACCCATTTCTTTGATGGACATCAATGCAAACTTCTCAACAAAATTCAGGCCAATTGAATTCAGCAATTTATCAAAAAAATCATTCATTATGATCAAACAGGATTATTTCAAGGATGCAAAGCTGGTTCAATACATGCAAGTCAAGTAATGTAGTTCATCACAGCAACAGGAGCAAGGACAAGAATCACATGATCATCTCAATAGATGCAAGAAAAAGCACTTGAAAAGATCCAACACCCTTTTATGATGAAAGCTCTGGAGAAACTAGGAATCCATAGAATGTTCCTCAATATAATGAATGCTGTGTATGACAATTTTACAGCTAGCATTATATTTAATGACAAAGAGCTAAAGGCATTTATTTCCTCTAAATTCAGGAACGAGACAAGGATGTCTGATCTCTCCATTCCTCTTCAATATAGTATTAGAATGACTAGCTAGAGCAATAAGGCAAGATACAAACATAAAGGGGATCCAAATAGTGAAAGATGAAGTAAAACTCTCCCTCTTTGCACATGAAATGATCTTGTATCTAAGGAACCCTACAGACTCCACTCCCAAATTACTTGGGCTGATTTGAAACTTTGGCCAAGTAGCAGGGTATAAAATTAAGCCTCAAAAATCAATGGCTTTCTTCAGTAAATGGTGCTGGCAAAATTGGTTAACCACTTGTAGAAAACTAAAGCTAAATCCTTATATACCACCCTGCACCAGAATCAACTCCAAATGGATCAGAGACCTAGGAGTCAAAGAGGACACTCTGAAAACATTACAGGATGGAATAGGAGAAACCCTAGGTTTTCTTGGCATAGGCCAAAATTTTCTTAATAGAGACTCAGAAACACAACAACTCAAAGAAAGGTTGGACAAATGGGTTTGCATGAAATGGCAGAGCTTCTGCATGGCAAAGGACATAGCTAGCAAGATCAATAGAAAGCCCATGGATTGGGAGAAGATCTTCACTAGCCATACTAAGGTATATCTAGAACTCAAAAAATTAAATCCCTCAACAACAAATCCTCAAAGAAATAACTGCCCAATAAATAAGCGGGCTAAAGACTTGAAGAGAAATGTCTCTGAAGAGGAAAGAAGGATGGGCAATAGACACATGAAGAAATGCTCAACCTCTCTAGCCATAAAAGAAATACAAATCAAAACAACATTGGGATACCACTCACCCCAGTGAGAATGGCTATAATCAAGAACTCTAATAACAACAGATGCTGGAGGGGATGTGGACAGAAGGGAGCTTTACTGCATTGTTGGTGGGAGTGTAAACATGTTCAACCACTTTGGAAAGCAGTATGGAGGTTCTTCAAAAGATTCCACATAGGAAGGGAAGGGGAAAAACAAATTGTTTAAATAGGGATACAGGTGGACCCATTGCCACAATGAGATGTGCAAGTCGTTATGTCGAAAACGAACTTTACAACTTTCTTGGGGGGGGGGGAGGGAGGATTGGGGGGAGCAGGGAGGGGGAGGATGGGAAGGGATGGGAAGGGGAAACAAAGGAGGAAGCTACAATGCTTGATAAGAAATGTACTCATTATCTTGCCCATGTAATTGTAACTCCTCTGTACAGTATTTTCACAATAAAAAAAAAAAAAAGATTCCACATAGAGCTCCCCTATGACCCAGCAATCCCACTTTTGGGCATTACCCAAATGATCACAAACAAGATCACACTAAAGCTACCAGCACAACTATGTTTGCTGCAGCATTATTTACCATAGCTAATTTATGAAACCAACCCTGATGCCCCTCAGTAGATGAATGGATCAAGAAAATGTGCTATCTATACACAGTGGAATTCTATGCCTCCATCAGAAAGAATGACATTTCCCCATTTCATAGGAAATAGAAAGACTTGGAAAAAATTATATTAAGTGAAGTAAGACAGGCCCAAAGAAACATAGGTCCCGTGGATACCCTTATTTGCAATAACTAGTATATGTCTGAGTCAAGCAGAAAAGGTCAGATAAGTTGATGTTAGGTGAAATGAACCCCAAGATAAGGATTCAAATGGTTTTTCTTTATTGTGATTGTTTCTAACATATTTATAATTTTTTGTTTCTTTGTATGTCCCTCCCCCACAGTATAACCCTTGCTTCACTGTATTTGATGTTGATATAATTTGTGGAGGGGAAGGGAAGAAACAAATTGTTTAAATAGGGATACAGATGGACCCATTGCAACAATGAGATGTACAACTCCTTATGTCAAAAAATGAACTTTACAATTTTGGCCATGGGGTTGGAGGGGGTGGGGAGGAGTTGGGGGATGAGGGAGAGATCGGAAGGGATGGGAAGGGGAAACAAAGGAGAATGCAACAATGCTTGATAAGAAATGTACTCATTACCATGCTCATGTAATTGTAACTCCTCTGTATGGTATTTTCACAATAAAATACATACATACATAAATACAAACCCAGTGGCTTTTCTGTATGCCAATAATGAGAAGAGCAAGGCTGAAATCAGGAAAACAACTCCTTTTGTAATAGCACCCCCAAAAATAAAATGCTTAAGAATTAACTTAACCAAAGAAGTGAAGGACATTTATGATGAAAACTTTAAAAGGCAAAAAAGGAAATTAATGCAAAACTAAGGAAATGGAAAACCTCCCATGCTCCTGGATTGGGAGTATTAAATTCATGAAAAAGGCAATATTGCCAAAGGTTATATACAAATTCAACACAATACCCACCAACATCCCAACTTCCTTCTTTAATGAAATAGAAGAAGCAATCAAAAAATTCATATGGTTAGCTAGTAAGCTCAATAGAAAGCCCACGGATTGGGAGATCTTCACTAGCCATACAAAGGACAAGGGTCTCATATCTAAAATATACCTGGAACTCAAAAAATTAAATCCCCCAAGAACAAATCTTCAAAGAAACAACTGCCCAATAAATAAGTGGGCTATAGACTTAAAGAGAAACTTTTCTGAAGAGGAAAGAAGGATGGCCAATAGACACATGAAGAAATGTTCAACCTCTTTGGCCATAAAAGAAATGCACACCAAAACAACATTGAGATACCACCTCACCCCAGTTAGAATGGCTATAATCAAGAACTCTAATAACAACAGGTGCTGGAGGGGATGTGGACAGAGGGAATCTTACTGCATTGTTGGTGGGAGTGTAAATTTGTTCAACCACTTTGGAAAGCAGTATGGAGGTTCCTCAAAAAACTCCACATAGAGCCTCCCATATGACCCAGTAATCCCACTTTTGGGCATTTACCCAAATGATCACAAACTAGACCATACTAAAGCTACCAGCACAACTATGTTTTTTGCAGCATTATTTACCATAGCTAAGATATGGAACCAACCCAGATGCCCCTCAGTAGATGAATGGATCAAGAAAATGTGGTATCTATACACAATGGAATTCTATGCCTCCATCAGAAAGAATGACATTGCCCCATTTGATAGGAAATGGAAAGACTTGGAAAAAATTATATTAAATGAAGTAATCCAGGCCCAAAGAAACATAGGTCCCATGGTTTCCCTTATTTGCAATAACTAGTATATGTCTGAGTCAAGCAGAAAAGGTCAGAAAAGTTGATGTTAGGGAAATGAACCCTAAGGTCTATATTCAAATGCTTTTTCTTTCATGTGATTGTTTCTAACATATTTATAAGATTATTTCTTTGTTGCTTTGTATATCCCTCCCCATGGTAGAATCCCTGCTTTCACTGTATTTGACGTTGGTATAATTTGTGGAGGGGAAGAAAAAAACAAATCCTTTAAATAGGGATACAGGTGGATCCATTGCAACAATGAGATGTACAAGTTGTTATGTCGAAAAACGAACTTTACAACTTTGGTATGGGGGGGAGGGGGAGGGAGGAGAAGGATAGGGTGGGGGGGTGGAGGGAGGATAGGAAGAGATGGGAAGGGGAAACAAAGGAGGAGGCTAAAATGCTTGATAAGAAATGTACTCATTATCTTACCCATGTAATTGTAACCCCTCTGTACAGTATTTTCACAATAAAAATATACATAAAAAAGAAAATGATAAGCAACTAAACATGATGGAAAATAAAAAATAAAATAATAAAAAAATTCATATGGAAAAACAAAAGACCCCAAATAGCAAAAATAATCCTTAGCAGAATGAGCACTGCTGGAAGAATACCGATACCAAAGGTCAACTTCTATTACAAAGTCATAGTAATCAAAACAGGTAAGAACAGACCAGAGGACAAATGGAATAGATCTGAAGACCCAGAAATAAACCTGCAGACCTATAGCCACCTAATATTCCATAGAATGGAAGAAAGACAGCCTCTTCAATAAATGGTGCTGGCAAAATTGGTTAAAAACCTGTAGAAAACCTAAGTTAGATTCTTATATATCACCCTGTACCAGAATCAACTCCAAATAGATCAAAGACCTCAGAGTCAAAGCAGACACTCTGAAAACATTACATAGGAGAAACTCTAGAGCTCCTTTGCACAGACTGAAATTTTCTTAATAAAGACCCCAAAACACAACAAATCAAAGAAAGGTTGGACAAATGGGATTGCATGAAACTGCGGAGCTTCTGCATGGCAAAGGACAGAGCTAACAAGATCAATAGAAAGCCCATGGATTGGGAGAAGATCTTCACTAGCCATACAATGGATAAGGGTCTCATATCTAAAATATACTTAGAACTCAAAAAAATTAAATCCCCCAACAACAAGTTCTCAAAGAAACTTCCACCTGATTAACATTGGGCTAAAGGCTTAAAGAAAGAATTCTCTGAAGAGGAAATAAGAATGCCAATAGACAGTTCTTTAGCCATAAAAGAAATGCAAATCAAGACAACATTGAGATTCCACCTTACCCCAGCTAGAATGGCTAGAATCAAGAACTCTAATAACAACAGATGTTGGAGGGGATGTGGCCAAAAGGGAACCCAATTGCACTGTTGGTGGGAATGTAAACTTGTTTAACCACTCTTGAAAGCAGTATGGAGGTTCCTCAAAAGACTCCATATAGAACCTCCTCTATGACCCAGCAATCCCACTTCTGGGCATTTACCCAAATGATCAGAAACAAGGCCATCCTAAAGCTACCAGCACAACTATGTTTATAGCAGCATTATTCGGCATAGCTAAGATATGGAACCAACCCAGATGTCCCTCAGTCCATTGGTAAATGTAATCAATGGAATTCTATGCTTCCATCAGAAAGAAAGACACCACCCCATTTGTTAGGAAATGGAAAGACTTGGAAAAAATTATATTAAGTGAAGTAAGCCAAGCCCAAAGAAACACAGGTCCCATGGTTTTCCTTATTTGCAATAACTAGTATACATCTAGGCTAATCCTACCAGACAAGCAGAAAAGCTATATACATATGACCATATAAAATGATGCTAAGCAAAATGAACCCCAAATATGGACACAAGAGGTGTTTTCTTTGTTGCTGTTGTTTTTTAATATTCTTAAATGTACATTACTTAAATGTAATAAGATTTTTTGTTTCTTTTGTATGTTCTTCCCACTATGGTGTATCTCCTGTTTTCACTGTATTTGATTCTGGTGCCCTGCATCTTGTATATTCATTTTTATAATTTGGAAAGGGAAATAACAAAATGCTGAAACAAGGATACAGGTTGACCCATTGTAAAAATGAAATGTACAAGACAGTATGTTGAAAACAAACTTTACAGCTTGGGGGGGGTGTGGATTGAGGAGTTGGGGAGGGGGGAGAGAAGGGATAATGGAGGAAAAATAAAGGAGGGGTAACAATTCTTGATAGGAAATGTACTGTAACCCTTCTGTACAGTATCTTTACAATTAAAAAATATTTAAAAACATAAAAAATTAAAACATAATGAGAAAAATAATTCAATGTAAATGGGGAAAAAGAAGAAATGTGTCCCTTTTAGTTAGTATCAGTTATATTAATCAGTTCTTGGCTGCAAGTGAGAAACTGAACTTTTCAGAACAAAAAAGTAATGATTTAAAAGGACAATGTGTTCTTTCCTGGATCAGACTTGAAGAATAGGTAAAAATCTCAAAAAGACCTACAGCCTGCAAAGAACAGACAGGAAAAATCTGGACTTCGTACCTTTTGGTGACTGGTTTGACCCCAAATATTCTTTCATCATGGTTCAGTTACGTAAATGTTCATAAGTATGCACCTTTCCCTGCTTCCAGTGGAACCAAGATTCACATCCTCACATTGGTGAACAGACACAGGAATCTAAAATCAGGAACCACACATACTTCCTATACTCTGCACACAAGAAAGTCTATAAAAAGAGAAATATAGGCCTAATAGGAGTGGGAATTTGTTAGCAAAAGTGAAGAAGGCTATATGTTAAAAACCTATAGACAGCATTCTACCGAATGGGGGAAAAAAAATGAAAGTATTTTCTCTAAAGTCAGGAATAAAATGAGCAAGATTGGCTACTCTCTTCATTTTTATTCAATACATTTCTTCAATGTTCAGCCAAAGCAATGAGGCCAGAGAAAGAAAGAGATCCAAATTGGAAAGGAGTAAGTCAAATTATCTCTATTTTCAGAAGATATGATTCTATTCTTAAAAGATTCTAAAGACTCCAGTAGAAATTTCCTAGAGCAGGCAAACATTTTCAATGAAGAATCAGGATAAAAAAAATCAAACTGCAGGGGTTGAAGGCATGGCTTACTTGGTAGAATGCCAGCTAATGAGCAAAAGCATCAGATACCGAGTTCAAGTCCCAGTCTCAAACACAAAAGTCAGAATGCACAAATCAGAAGTTTTTCTATATACCTCTATAATGGAAGCTATAAAACCTTGAGAAATGAAACTGGAGACTCCTAGAATATGGAGAAGCTTCTCATTTTCATGAATTGTCATAGTGACTATTATCCAAAAATAAAACACAACAAAAACCCAAATGCTAGTTATACATATAAGTATATATAATAAGTTTATAAACAAATTAATTTAGTCATTATAAAATTATACTATGATCTAACCATACCTACTCCTGGTATATACTTGGTATGATCTAAATCACCATAGAGATATTCACAAAGCAATATCTATTGCAGTACTATTCACAATATTATGGAATTAGCCTAGCTTAACAGATGCACAGATAATGAGAATGTACACATACACAATGGAATATTAGTCATTCATAAGAGGAACAAAAATCACGTTGTTTCAGGAAAATGGACAGAACTGGAAATCATCATTTTAAGTGAAATAAAAAAGATGAATACCATATTTTCTCTCCCAAGTGGAATGCACAATTTTCATAAACACATGGAAGTAAGAAAGTGGACATTTGGAAAGGGGAAAGTGACTCAGAGCCGAAGGACAAGAGAGGGTAATAGGGGTTTATCAATACGATTAAAGTCCATTACAAGAATGTAGAGAAATGTTACAATAATGCCCATTATTCTGTGCAATCAATATGTTAATATAAAAGGAATAAAAGTAGATTTTCCAACAATTCTACTTTGCCATAAAGCACCGTTCTTTTGTTACTTGTAAAATTGCTAGACAGTTATTTCAGTTCTGTTTTCTTTCCTTCCTTCCTTCCTTCGTTACTGCTTGCCTGCCTGCCTGCCTTCCTTCCTTCCTTCCTTCGTTCCTTCCTTCTTTCCTTCCTTCCTTCCTTCCTTCCTTGCTTCCTTCCTTCCTTCCTTGCTTGCTTTCTTCCTTCCTTCCTTCCTTCCTTCCTTGCTTTCTTCCTTCCTTCCTTCCTTGCTTTCTTCCTTCCTTCCTTCCTTCCTTCCTTCCTTCCTTCCTTCCTTCCTTCCTTCCTTCCTTCCTTCCTTCCTTCCTTCCTTGCTTGCTTGCTTTCTTCCTTCCTTCTTTCCTTCCTTCCTGTCTTGATTGCTTGTTTGCTTGCTTCAGCACTTGTCAATAACCTTTGTTCTCTAAAATGTCAGAAAAACTTACTCCAGGTGGATTTCAGCTTCTTCTTCTTTTCTTTTAAACCCATCCTGTCATTTACAACATTGTGAGTCTTCTGAAGGATGGTATGCAAGTGAACTAAACAGGACAGAGAAAGACAAATTCGGCATGATCTCACTTAGTCACAGAATCTAAATAATATTTCATTGGAGTAAAGTGCAAAATGGAATTTCCAAGGGCTGGGTTGAGGGAAATGGGGTGAAGTTCATTTAGGAGTACAAACTTTCAGTTCTAGGGTGAATAATTCCTGGAAATGTTGTGAGCACCTTGGGGGACTATCATTATTATTACTGTAATATTATACAATATTAAAATTATACAATATAACAATATTGCAATATTAATATTATTCAATATTGATATTGTATCTTGATATGCCAGGGAGTGGATTTAAATGTTCTTACCATAAAAAGTAACAATGTGAGGTGATGTATGTGTTTATTTGATTTGATTGTGGCAATTACTTTACAGTGCACATATATAAAAAAATCTATATGTATATAAAACCATCCCACCATATACCTTAAATATACATTCATTTCTTGTGTGTGTGTCTGTGTGTCTGTGTGTCTGTGTCTGTGTGCATGTGTGTGTGTCACAGGGAATTGAGTTCAGGACTTCACACTTACTAGATAAACGTTCTACCACTTGAGTCACCTCCAGTACTTTTTTCCTTTCTTTTTCTTCCCTTCCCTCCCTCCCTCCCGCCCTCTCTCCCTCCCTCCTTCCCTCCATTCCTTCCTTCCTTCCTTCCTTCCTTTCTTCCTTCCTCCCTTCCTTCTTTTCCTTCTTTTGATTTTCAATAGGTCACTTTTTTCCTAAGCTGATCTGAGACTGTCATTCTCCTATCTGCACTTCTTGGGTAGCTTGGATCACAGGTGTGCACCACATACCCAGCTAGTTTTTGAGACAGTCTCTTGATAACCTTTTCCTGGGATAGCCTAAAACCAACATACACCTATATCCACCTCCCAAGTAACTGAAATTATAGATGTGTGCCAACATGTACATACAAAATATGTACAATTTTGTCAGTTATTCCTTGATATATATATTATATATCTATTCTACTTTTCATAGGAACAGACAGAAGCTGGGCACTGATGGTGCCTACCTATAATCATAGCTTTTCAGGAGGCTGAGATCTGAGGATTGCAGTTGGAAGCCAGCCCAGGCAGAAAAGTCTGAGAGATTTCATATTTCCAATACTGTAGACTACCAAAAAAACCCAAGAATTGGAGCTGTGAGCTCAAGTGGTGTCTTGAACAAAAAAAAGAGAGAGAGAACCCAGGTCCTGAGTTCAAGCCCCAATAACTAGCATACACACATACACACACACACACACACACACACACACACACACACACACAAACAAAGAAGAAAGGGAAGATTGTTAATGAATATGAGATTTCTTAAGGTAATAAAAATACAATGGTAAACTGTGGGTAAATGATTTTTAAAAGTACTGAATTGTGGGGCTGGGAAAGTAGCTCAGTGGTAGAGCGCTTGCCTTGCATGCATGAGGCCCTGGGTTCAATTCCTCAGCACCACATAAGCAGAAAAAAGCTGGAAGTGGTGCTGTGGCTTAAGTGGTAGAGCACTAGCCTTGAGCTGAAGAGTTGAGGGACAGCGCCCAGGCTCAGAGTTCAGGCCCCACGACCTGCAAAATTTTAAAAAAAAGTACTGAGTTGTGATTTTAAAAACTTCTGCAAGCTTTGTCAAGATGCAATGGAAGTAGTCATGCTAAATCAAATAAAACCTGAATATTCCCACTGCAAACAGCACCTGGCACCCTACTCTCACAATGTGATGGAAAGTTATTATGAAACATTCTGCAGTATAAGTTCTGACTCATCAAATTTTATCACCCAATCTACAAAGATAATAGCCTTCTCCAAAGCAGCTGTATCTCTAAGCCAGATGTTCCATTGGCCGCTCTGTCTTCCTGGACATTGACTGACTTCATAGTTTGGACTGACACCTTTCTCTATCCCATTTTAGTGCCAATCTACCATCAACCCAACAACGAATGTTGTTGGCCTTACCCAGGAATGACACCCAACAGCACTCTGAACATGGAAACAAGAGTCCTCACTAATTTAGAAAATTCAGACCAACATGTGAATTTTTCAACAGTAATTTCACTCCTGATTAAGTCAATGACTAAACAAGTGCTCATGCCCACGTTATTCAGGCTATTCACTTTCATGACTTCCTTGGGTCAAAAGTGAGCATTTGCTCTTCACTCATAGGCTCTGAAAGTTGAAGAGCTAAGCCTAATCATGCTCAGTCCATATTAAAATCTAGGAAAAGACAATTTGGTACGTTCCACTGTGTTCATGGAGCTGTGGCAAGACTGGAATAATGCTATGAGGGAAGCCCTGACCCAGTTGCCACTGAATGTGTTCTGTCAGCTGATGACATCTCCTCCTGGGCCCTGTTTTTGCGAGAGCTATACTGTAAGGGTATTTAAAATAAAGATATGTAAACATGACACTCCGGAATCCTATCTGATCTGCATTCAAACACAACCCCTTGGTTCATTTGCCAAATTAGAGAGGGAGGCGGGAGAGCTGGGAGTGGTGGGGACAGGATAAGAGGGACATGCTTCATCACAGTGGTAAAAAGAAAAGTACTTTTCATCACCAACCCAGATGCCCCTCAGTAGATATATGGATCAAGAAAATGTGAGACATATATATATATATATATGAATGGAATTCTATGCCTCCATCAGAAAGAATGACACCGCCCCATTTATTAGGAAATGGAAAGACTTGGGAAAAAATATATATTAAGTGAGATAAGCCAGGCTCAAAGAAACATAGGTTCTATAGTTTCCCTTATTTGCAATAACTAGTATATGTCTAGGACAAGCAGAAAAGATCAAAAGCTATGTGTATATGATCATATAAGATGATGCTAAGTGAAGTGTTGTATTTATAATGTACTGTGTGATTTTTTTTGTTTCTTTTGTATGTTCTTCCCCCATGGTACAACCCCTGTTTTCACTGCATTTGATTCCAGTGCCCTGCATCTTGTATATACCTTTTTCTAATTTGGGGAGGGGAAGAGAAATAACAAAATGCTGAAATAAGGATACGGGTTAACCCATTGTAACAATGAGATGTGTAAAACACTATGTTGAAAGCAATCTTTACAACTTGGTGGGGTGGGGGGTGAGGGGAGGTGTTGGGGAGGTGGAAAGGGAGGGGTGGTAGGAGGAAAACAAAGGAGAGGTAACAATGCTTGATAGGAAATGTGTTCATTACCTTACTCATGTAACTGTAACCCTTCTGTACAGTATCTTTATAATAAAATATATATACTAAAAAAAGAAAAGTACTTTTCAAATTCCCTTACACCATAATCTATTATCAAAGTACTAAAAACAAATAAATGATAGCAAAATCTAATGTCATTCACCATAAAAGCAGCTTAAACGGTTTGAATAATAATTACACAGGTATGCCTAGCTAGTGGGAGACTGCCTTCCACGTCACGTTTGAGTGAGTTATATTAAAACATGCCTGTCATGACACTTCGTGACAAGACGAGTCTTTGTATGTCAGACACCAAATGCAAGAGTGCCTGTTCTTAAACATCGAGTGCCACTTGGTACCTGAATTTAAATTGTGCATTATTCTTCTTGCGGTTCAACAACCTGATTACTTTTTAGATAGAAATTTAAGGTAAAAAGGCCTCTCGGTATATTTTGAGTGACCTGCAGCTGGAATTTGCTATCAGACAGTCTGTTGACAGTTACTTGGGGGAAGATACAGCTCTTCCAATGCAAGAGGTCAGCAAGACCAGATCCCACCGACTGCCACAGGAAATCACTGATTCCCAGAAGCTACTGGTGTCCGTGACACCCTGGAAATGTGGCCAGGCTACTTGGCCAAAGGAACAAAAGCACACTTTGTGCCTTTGCTTGAATGTATTTCTTTGCTAATTGCAGCACATGGAAGGGTGGGGGCAGCATGTTTGATTTGACTTTCAGGGAGCAGAATAACCATTCATTCATCCAGTCATCCAAAAATGTTCATTGAGAAGGTACAGTGCACCCAGCATTTTATCTGAATCTTGAGATAACATGACAAAGAATGAAAAATTATCCCAGATCTTCAGAACATTTGAAGTTCAATGAGTGCAAATGACAGTAGTCAGCTAATCACAGGTGACAGCTTCTTACTGCCACTCTGATAAATGCTTCTCAGGGAAAATCTATGGTGCTATCTACCAGATACATGAAAATAATTTGACACTTCTAGGAGACAAGATCGGGCTTCCCTGGAAACGTTACCATTGAAATCGAGTCCGAAAAGAATGAATAAAACTTATTAAAGGAAGGAATAAGAGAGATCTTTTTATATGCTCAGAATGGTGTGTGCAAAGACCCTGCTGCAGCAGGACTGCTCAGGTATGAGGATGTGCCAGGTCAATTGGCTAAAACAGAGATGGGGCACTGAGAGAATAACGGGGTGAAGATGAAGAGGCAGGAAGAGGCACAGTGTCCAGGGACTTGTACAACTCATGAAGGGCATGTGTTTTCAGCTTTAAAAGAAAATTGAACCAATGATATTTAGAAGGGAATAATATAGGCCTATGAGAGAAATTCAAGCCTTCAAATTGTTCCTCTTATTACTATAACCTAGAGAAGATAAATAATTTGTCCAATAACATGCAATTAGGAAGCGATTGACCCAGAATTAGAGCACAGAGTACAAGTTTCTACTACTTGGGTGATTCGTAAATTTTTTATCAATCAGTATCTATGATTGTTCTACACATGTATATCATGTCATGATCATACACTTAAGGTTTATCTTTCAGTTATCTTTTCTCAAAAATATAAAGGAAACCTTATACTAGTGCCATAGAAGAGAAAGAAGGCCATTTGTCAAAAAGTTAAAGCTAATTATAAAAGCACTTTCCAGACAAAACATGTCCTGATATCTTTAAGAGAGTCTGAAACACATACATTTCTTCGTTAAAAACAGCTTTCAGCAATAGAGATAAGGTATATCATTGTTACTATATAATATAGTAGTGTATATAATATAATATAATATGATGTAATATACTCTATTATTATTTCTACATTATAGCACATATGTATGCCATGGAAATAAGTGTTACCATTTCATACTATGTATACATCATTTGGATATGTGTATTATCTTGAGCATAGAAATTCTACTGGTAAATATGCATCTTAGGGCCAATGGACTTAGGGGCCAGTGGTTTTTGTTTGTCAAGGACTCCACAGGAAATAGTTTGAGCTTTTCAGTATATACAGTCCAAGTCTCATCTACTAATCTGTGATATAGTAGTACAGAAATGATGATAAGTAAACAAATGAGCATGTCTAGACTCCATTACAGCCTAATTTGTAGATACTAAAACTTGAATTGAATCTAAAATATTCATCCTGAAGTGTAATGAAATAGTAGTCTTCCTTTTTATTCTCTTTCAACCTTTAAAAAATAAAATACAATCCATCCTTAGCTCATAAAACATATGGCAGGACAGATTTGAATCCCTGGGCTCCTATTTTTCCAACCCTGGTCTGGAGAGATTCATCTTCACAGGAATCAGGGAAATGCACAACTATAGGATATTGTTTGCAGATCTGTTTTTAAAAGTGATGTAAGATTAGATTCACAGGAACAAAAATCTTTAGGAGATGAACCCAAGAAAACAGGTGTAAAAGTGAGCTGGGCAAGGCAGGAAGCCCAGGGATGCATGATCGGCAAGTTATCACCTTTGATTCTGAGGCAATTATGGGTGGGAAACACAACTGAGCTTCCTTTTAGAGGAGGTGTGAAAAAGGTAGGTCTTATCCAACAGATTCCTTTCTGTCATTGGATACAAGATGCTGCCAGTGTGCTCTCTAGTAAGTCCCAGTTGTCCACAGGAAGCAGGCTTCCAGAGGAGTGAATGTCAACAGTTTAAGGGCAGAAACAGTAGCACAAGGTGAACAGCAAACATTTTTAAACATCAACCTAAAATGGAGAAACTGTTATTTGCTCAAAGAAACATTGCACTGTAGCTCAAATGGATAATGTCAACTTGTGATAATCAACATAGACACATTTGAATATAATAGGGTAGGTATTCAAAAAATAAACACTTGTATTATGCTAATTACAGTGTGCAATATTTGCATAAGATTTTAAACATGCTAAAGTAGAAAATACAGGGTAGCAGGTGCATTCAGAGAATAGGAAGGGAAAAAAGAAATATAAACTGAATAGCAGCTTTCTTTCTAGTTCTTTGGGATAAACACAAATGAAAAAACATCAAATACAAAAGTTATTGTGTGAATACATGAATATTCATATTAATATTTTATGCTTGTCTTTGTATGTTTGAAATTTCATCACAAAATATATTAAGTGGCACAGTCTATAAACTTGAGTTGTTCTTGGCAAAGGAATGCACTTGTAGAAAGGAGTGAATTAAGTATACAGAAAAATAAAACCTTTAAACTATTTGTTGAAGTTTTCACTATCCAGTGTGTAGAGAAATGTCATTGACTTTGGTAAAGAAGAATTTTGTGGACCTGAAATATGTAAATAGATTTAATGACAGCATAGCTGGAAGGATTCAAAAGCAGCCGGCAATATAACAGAAAGAGTGTGTGCTACACAGCACATACTACTATAATTATTGCAAAAGTGCAGTGACATTTTGAAATAGTCAAATAATTGATGTTAGTTGCTGAAAATATATGGAAATTGTAACTTTTCTTTTTGTCAAAACAAAACAGGATTTTCCATTTTCTTCTTTTTCCTGCTCTGTCATGATGGTTGGATCTCAGTTTTGTGTGTCTCTAAAATTTTATTCAAATGTTAATCAATTTCAGGAATTAAAATCTGAATCTTGGCTGTTGTTGCTCTCACTTATATGCATTTTTCTTTTTGTAGACAGGGTCTTACTATGTCACCCAGTCTGTCCATGAACTCATATTTCTACTTTAGCCTCCCAAGTGCTGGGATTGTAGGTGTACACTAGCTATCACATTTTGCTTAAAAGCTGAAACATTTTGAGACATGCAGTTGCTTGTGCTTTATACATAGTAATTTATGACAAGAACCACAGTTGAAATATGTCTAAAGAAAATCAAATGCTTACAATATACCAGCAGCAGGCTAAGTGCTTTAAATATATAACTTCATATAATTCTTATTACACCCCTCTTGTGCAGGTGCATTATTATCCTATTTTTTTAGGGAGAGAAATTAAAGTGAAGCTCAATTTAAGTGACTCACCAAAAACTACAAATGTAGGCTGTGGGACCTGGGGTTTCGCTCAGTGATAAACCGCTTGTCCAGCATGTGTGAGACACTTGGTTCAATCTATCAGCTCATTGAAAACCATTATGTTTAGTCAGCCTGCATTTCATCACACCCCCCACCCAACCCTTGCCAAAAAGGAAAAAAATGGCTAAGTCAAATTCTAGTAACAAAGTCAAAGATGCCTAAAATTTAATTTAATCTTTCTCAAAATAAGTTTCCATTACTATACTCTAGAATCTTAAATGTTGCATTTTATAAAATATTTTTAAATATTTTGTTCTAAAATGTAATCTAACTGCTCTGGTCTACTTTCACAGATGTGATTCCACACTTGTAATGTATGCTGGTTAAATTTTACTACACAAGAAGACAAATACAACTTACTGTACTCCTGATAGTACTAATAGTACTAAGAAAATTTACTTTAAGAAAACACTCCTCCTGAATGCACAGCTTGGGAGATGCAGGATTGTGTTGGATGGACATGGCTATAGCCAAACTTAGCACTTGTAACAGTCTCTATAAGAAACCATCATGTTAGTCACTGGTTAGTCGCTGGTATAATTGCTTACAGGTCCATACCTTTTGTTCAGGACAGTCCTGCCTCTGTTTCTCATCAAAGACCATGACCAAGGGAGAGTTCCGGGAAGATGGCGGAGGAGAAGCTGGAATCTGAACAAGCTCTTGCATAGAAAACAGTTTCAGAGTTCCAGTGAACAGTCCCAAGCCAGAGAATCACACCAAGTGTGCCAAGCCAGAGAATCACACCAAGTGTGCCATCACAGGACAGAGTTAGTCAAGAGAGGGGAAGCCAAGCAGACACATCTGAGCGTCTGCCAGCAGCTGCTGCTGCGGCGGCAGGGTCGCAGCGGCGACCGCAGCCGCGGCCATACCTGAGCGCTCACACAGAGAGTCCGGGACGAAGGAGCCAGACGCAGCGGATGAGCGGATTCTACTCAACACCAGCAAGAACCGACAAGGAGCAGACAACTTCATCCTGCACTTTGCAGACCAGAGACGACCCAGGATACAAGACTTGGCGTGAGTAGAAGCCCCACTTCCTCACTCCTTCCCAGGGAGCAGAGGAGGGAAGGCCACCCCTCCCCCCACCCAGCACCGGTGATCTCCATCTTGGATACCGACAAAGCTCGGAGGAGCGGCTAGCTCCAGCTCAGGCCTTGGAATAAAACGAGTCATTTAGCAGGTCACAAGAACTTAACGGCGAAGTGACCTCACAGACTCAGTTCCATCCAGGGAAAAGTCACCCAGCTCAGACGCCAGCCATTGGAGTGGCTCTCCTCACCGGGTAACCAGAGCCAGAGGCTGCCCCTCCCTCTAGCAGCCACCACAATCAATTGAAAAACAGAAACCCTGAGAATGGCTCCAGGCTGGGTGCTGTGAGTTTTTTTCACAAAATAGCCCCAGGGAAAAGCTACTGTTTGTTGAAAGGCCTCAACTCTACCCAGAACCTAGCCTCATCACTGCATCCCCCTCTTTTGTGATTCTCAAAGCAGATCACCCTCCCAGTAAACTAACCTGGGAGGGGGATCTCAAAATCTTGGGTAAAGCAGAGCATTTTTCTGCCTGTTCCAACAAACTGACTTAAGAAACCAATCAAGCCACAGGACCTCAAGCTGACCAGAGACTCCAACCACACTCTGGTTACAGACAAAAGGGAGATACAGGACTCTTCCCACCCCTCCCCAAAAAAAAAAAAATCAAAGAACATTTTTTTTCTTCTTCTTTTCTTTTTTTCTTTTTTTTTTTTCTCGTTTTTTGTTACCTTATATATATAAAAAAAATTTTTCCTTTTCTAAAACTTTTATTAATCTTTAATTTTTGCCTCTTCTGAAAAAATAATTGTTTTCCAGTAACTTTTTTTTTTTCTTTCTCCTCTTATAATTTTTATTTTAGGAATACGTGAATGTGTGTTTTCCTTTCTTTTCTTGCCTTCTTTCTCTTTTTCTTTCATTCTTAATTATCTTTTTGTTTTTTGTCTAGCTCTACTGAACTTCTGATCTTTTCTTCTCACTTTCCTATCCTTTCCATCTTTTCCTCTTTGTTCTTCTTTATGTGACTTAACTTTTGTCCTGCACATCCTCAGATAAACCCGTAGTTAACCAGTAGACCCTACCCCCCATAGTGTACACACTTAATCGACAAACTTATTACTCAATTCAAAACCTCTGAGACTTAAATTCATTAATAGCAGTACTACCTCTTTATACCTATATAATATTTTAAGCATTTTTTAAAAATTTTTCACATCTCCTCTATGTCCCTCCCTTTCTCTCAACATATTCATATTCCTCTATAAATAGATGGTCTTTTAATCTCTAAAATAACATTAATTTTTACGTTTCTATTTTTTTTTCTGGTCTCTTTTCATTCCCCTTTCCCTTTCTTCTTTTTCTCTCTCTCTCTCTACTTGCATCCTACCCAACCTATTTCCTGCACTGTGATTAGGACATAGTTAACTCTCCCTGTGCCTCCCCACACCAATCTATTCCTATTTTTTACCCACATCTCTCCCTAACCCTAATAATTTCTGGTTTTCCAAATTCTTCTCTGCGGTTCGAAGTCCTTTAACATATAGTTGTTTGATGTCGAATAGATGTATCTGTTGAACTAGATTGTATCTGTAGACTATTGACTGTACAAATGCAAACTTTGGTTGATGGTTGCCTTAAGATAGTGTTCTAGCAGAAAACTAGTGCTATCTTCATCTCAAATGGGCAGAGTAAGCCGGAAAAACACAAGAAAAATGGCAAATTCGGGTATCTCAATTCCCAATCTTGATAATCAGGGGTTAGAACAGATAATGAATAATCCAGAGGAGAGTTCCCAAACAGCTCTACAAACACTGCTGGCAAACATGATAAATGAAAAGTTTGACAATGTACAAAGGACTCTGTATGAGCGTGACAGGGAGAGAGAGGAGGCATCCCAGAAGTTTATACAGGAATATCATAAGCGTGAGGAAGCTACTCAAAAACTGATACAGGATTTGCGTGAACAACTTGAGAATACTCAAAGAGAAAGGGAGGAATGGCGTGAGCAGGCTGAGAACACTCAAAGAGATCTGCAGGAATCCCACGAATGGGAGGAAGCTAATCAAAGAGTAATACAGGAATTGAGAGACCAGGTAGAGAACACACAAAGATCACTAAAGGCATTCATGGAATCCATTAACAAAGAGCTGAAGGAAGTCAGGGAGACCACAAAGGGAATGCTGAATGGAACCCAACAGAAGGAATGGGAGCCCAAAGAAACCATAACCAATCAACTAAGTGATTTGAGGACAAACACTGAACACCAAATTAAGGAAGTAAAGAAATTCATACAAGACCTAAAACAGAGCTTCAACAAAGAACTTGAAGCCATCAAAGCTGACCAACTAGAAGGAAAAGAGATAAAAAACAAAGTAGAGAGTCTTGACAGCAGGTTAGACCATGCAGAAGATCGAATCTCAGGGATTGAAGACAGCCTAGATATTATAGAGAAAGAACATACAACCATCCAAGACAAGTCCAAGAAATATGATAGCTCTATCCAACACCTGGAAGACACCATCAGAAGGCCTAATCTAAGGATAATGGGTGTAGAGGAGCACCTAGAAACAGAAGTTAATGGTCTAGGAAATTTGTTTAACAGGATCCTAGCAGAGAACTTCCCAAACATGCAAAAAGAGAGGCCTGTCCAGATACAAGAAGCCTTTAGAACCCCAAATAGACCAGACCAGAATAGGACATCCCACCGCCACATTATAATCCACACAGGATCAACTCAGAACAAGGAAAAGATCTTAAAGCTGTCAGAGAGAAAAGGGTAATCACTTATAAAGGGAAACCAATTAGAATCACCTCAGATTTCTCAGCAGAGACAATCAAAGCAAGAAGAGCCTGGAACGATGTATGCCATGCCCTAAAAACAAACAACTATCAACCAAGAATACTGTACCCAGCTAAACTCTCCTTCATAACAGAAGGCCAAATAAAAACCTTCCATAGCAAAGAAAAATTGAAACAATACATCTCCACCAAACCAGCCCTACAAAAGATTCTTAAAGATGTCCTACACATAGAAAACCAACAAGACTGCAATAAAGGCCAAGAAACTGCACCCAAACTGAGAATCCAAGAACCATAGGAAGAACCCAGTTTTCGCAGCCCCCAAGAAGGTAGATAACATGGCAGGAACTCCCAAATACCTCTCAGTCCTATCTCTTAATGTTAACGGACTGAACTCTCCAATTAAGCGACATAGACTGTCTAGTTGGATTAAAAAACAAGACCCTTCTATCTGCTGCCTGCAGGAGTCACATCTTGCCCGTAAAAACAAACACATTTTCAATGTTAAAGGCTGGAACAAAATCTACCAAGCAAATGGACCGCATAAACAGGCGGGAGTTGCAATCCTAATATCAGATCACTACATACTAATTAAAGGATCTCTCCTTCAGGAGGATATTACAATTCTAAATATCTATTCACCAAACAATGGAGCACCCAAATTTATCAAAGAAACACTACTTTCCCTCAAATCCCATATAGATCCAAAGACATTAATTGTTGGGGATTTTAACACACCACTCTCCCCACTAGATAGATCAACTCGGCAAAAACTCAACAGAGAAACCACAGATCTAAACAGCTGCATAGATCAACTAGACTTAGCAGACATTTACCGAACATTTCACCCAGCAGCATCAGAATACACGTTTTTCTCAGCAGCACATGGAACGTTTTCTAAAATAGACCACATTTTAGGCCACAAAGCAAACTTGTCTAAATTCAGAAACATTGAAGTTATACCTTGCATTCTCTCTGACCACAAGGGAATAAAATTAGAACTCAACACCAAAAGCCACCAAAGAAAGTCCGGTATCACATGGAGGCTGAACAACACACTGCTGAATCATGAGTGGGTCATGGAAGAGATTAGAAAGGAAATTCAAATGTTCATGCTATTCAACAAAAATGAACACACAAAATACCAGCTCCTCTGGGACACAGCAAAGGCAGGACTCAGAGGCAAGTTTATAGCTCTGAGCTCCTACATCAACAAATTGGAGAGATCTGAAACTAGCAATTTAATGACACATCTAAACCTCCTTGAAAAAGAGCAGCAAGATAACCCCCAATCCAGTAGATGGAAAGAAATAATCAAAATTAAATCAGAATTAAATGAATTAGAATCCAAAAAAACTATAGAAAGAATCAACAAAACAAAGAGTTGGTTCTTTGAAAAACTTAACAAAATTGACAGACCCTTAGCAAATCTTATCAGAAAAAGAAGAGAACACACCCAAATTAATAAACTCAGAGATGAGAATGGAAACATCACCACGGAAACAACCAAGATTCAGAACATTATAAGGGAATACTTCTCAAAACTTTATGCTAATAAGTTTGAGAACTTGACAGAAATGGACCTCTTCCTAGCAAATATTGACATGCCAAAACGAAACCAAGATGAGTTAAACTATCTTAACAGGCCCATATCAAGCATTGAAATAGAAACAGCAATAAGAGACCTCCCAGCTAAGAAAAGTCCAGGACCAGATGGTTTTACAGCGGAATTTTACAAGGCCTTCAAAGCAGAGCTCACACCAATTCTCCTCCAACTCTTCAATGAAATTGAAAGAGAAAGCTCACTACCGAACACATTCTATGAAGCCATCATAACCCTCATCCCAAAACCAGGCAGGGACTCATCAAAGAAAGAGAACTATAGACCCATTTCTTTGATGAACATTGATGCAAAACTTCTCAACAAAATTTTGGCCAATCGACTTCAACAACTCATCCAAAAAATCATACACCACGATCAAACAGGATTCATTTCAGGGATGCAAAGCTGGTTCAATATACGCAAATCAATTAATATTATTCATCACATCAACAGGAGCAAGAATAAGAACCACATGGTTATCTCAATAGACGCAGAAAAAGCATTCGACAAGATCCAACACCCCTTTATGATGAAGGTTTTGGAAAAATTAGGAATCCATGGAACATTCCTCAATACAATAAAGGCTGTATATGACAAACCTACAGCCAGCATTATACTCAATGGTGAAAAACTAAAGCCATTTCCTCTTAACTCAGGAACAAGACAAGGATGCCCACTCTCTCCACTTCTCTTCAATCTAGTATTAGAATGCCTAGCTACAGCAATAAGACAAGATGCAGACATAAAGGGGATCCAAATAGGGAAAGAAGAAATAAAACTCTCCCTCTTTGCAGATGATATGATCTTGTATTTAAAGAATCCCATAGACTCCACTCCCAAATTACTCAAGTTGATTCAAAACTTTGGCAAAGTAGCAGGTTATAAAATTAACCCCCAAAAATCCATGGCTTTTCTGTATGCCAACAATGAGAAAAGTGTGGCTGAAATTAGGAAAGCAACTCCATTTGTAATAGCCCCACAAAAAATAAAATACTTAGGAATTAACTAAAGAAGTGAAGGACCTCTATGATGAAAACTTTAAAATCTTGAAAAAGGAAATCAACACAGAACTTAAAAAATGGCAAAACCTCCCATGCTCCTGGATTGGAAAGATTAACATCGTGAAAATGGCAATACTTCCCAAGGCTATCTACAAATTCAACGCAATACCTATCAAAATTCCACCCTCATTCTTCAAGGAAATAGAAGATGCAATCCAAAAATTCATATGGAACAATAAAAGACCCCGAATAGCAAAAACGCTCCTCAACGGAAAGAACACTGCTGGAGGAATATCAGTACCAAATTTCAAACTCTACTATAAAGCCATAGTAATCAAAACAGCTTGGTATTGGCATAACAACAGACCTCAGGACCAATGGAATAGAATTGAAAACCCAGAAATGAACCTACAGACCTATAGCCATCTAATCTTCGATAAGGGAGCTAAAACAATAGAATGGAAGACAGACAGCCTCTTCAGTAAATGGTGCTGGCAAAATTGGTTAACTACATGTAGAAAACTAAAGCTAGATCCTTATATATCACCCTGCACCAGAATCAACTCCAAATGGATCAAAGACCTTGAACTCAAAGCAGACACTCTGAAAACATTACAGGATGGAATAGGAGAAACCCGGGTCTCCTAGGTTCAGGCCGAAATTTTCTGAATAGAGACCCGGAAACACAACAAATCAAAGAAAGGTTGGACAAATGGGATTGTATAAGGTTGCCGAGCTTCTGCAGGGCAAATGACATAGCTAGCAAGATCAATAGAAAGCCCACGGATTGGGAGAAGATCTTTACTAGCCATACAACGGACAAGGGTCTCATATCTAAAATATACTTGGAACTCAAAAAATTAAACCACCCAACAACAAATCCTCAAAGAAACAACTGCTCAATAAGTAAGTGGGCGAAAGACTTAAAGAGAAGCTTCTCTGAAGAAGAAAGAAGGATGGCCAATAGACACATGAAGAAATGTTCAACATCCCTAGCCATAAAAGAAATGCAAATCAAAACAACATTGAGATATCACCTCACTCCAGTTAGAACAGCAAAAATCAAGAACTCTAACAACAACAGATGCTGGATGGGATGTGGACAAAAAGGAACCTTACTTCATTGTTGGTGGGAATGTAAACTTGTTCAACCACTTTGGAAAGCAGTATGGAGGTTCCTCAAAAGACTCTATATAGAGCTCCCCAATGACCCAGCAATCCCACTTTTGGGCATTTACCCAAATGACCACAAACAAGGCCACACTAAAGCTACCAGCACAACTATGTTTATTGCAGCATTATTTACCATAGCTAAGATATGGAACCAACCCAGATGCCCCTCAGTAGATGAATGGATCAAGAAGATGTGGTATATATATACAATGGAATTCTATGCCTCCATCAGAAAGAATGACATTGCCCCATTTGTTAGGAAATGGAAAGGCTTGGAAAAAATTATATTAAGTGAAGTAAGCCAGGCCCAAAGAAACATAGGTCCCATGGTTTCCCTTATTTGCAATATCTAGTATAGGTATGAGTCAAGCGGAAAAAGTCAGAGAATGTGATGTTAGGAAAACGAACCCTCAAATATGTATTTTAATGTTTTTGTTTCTTTCATGCATGTGTTTCTAACGCATTTATAAGATTATTTCTTTGTTGCTTTGTATGTCCCTCCCCCACAGTGTAACCCCCGCTTTCACTATATTTGATGTCAGTATAACATGTGGAGGAGACGTTTAAGGATTTAGGTGGACCTGTTGCAACCATGAGAAGTACAAAATGTCATGTCAAAACCAGCTTTACAATGTCGTTGGGGGGGGAGGGGGGGTATGATTGGGTGGGGGGGAGGGGGGAGGCTGGGAAGGGAGGTGAAGGGTAAACAAAGGTGGAGGCTGCAATGCTTGGTAAGAAATGTATGCATTTTCCTGCCCATGTAATTGTAACCCCTCTGTACAGTATGTTCTCAATTAAAATAAAAAAAAAAAAAAAAGACCATGAGCAAGCCAACAGTCTGATCAAAACTCTAGCAAGAATAAATGATATGCTATCTAGTCAACTAGTGTTGTGATGCTAACAACCCTAAAATTGGCTTGCTATAATGTGTATGCCTTTATGTGAGTCTGTAGGTCAGACATTGGCTCCATAGAGAATTGGTTATGGGTTTCTCTAGGCTGTGCTAGACTCCAGTCAGCTCCATGTATTTACTTAGCCTGGAACAGAAGAAATGGCTACATCTTAGGACATGACATTTACCTAGTGAAACTTCATAAATAGGAACAAGTCACACAAGCTCCCTTGAATCTTCTGAGATTTGACACATCATATGATTATTGCATGATAGCACATGTCACTTGGCTACAGTGAAAGGTGAGTATGTTCTACCTATAAGCAAGTGTGTTACTCAGCTTCTATTCAGATGATTACTGAAAAATCTGCTGAAAAAGAGGAAAGATTTATTTTGGCTCATCATTTCAGATGTCTCCGTCTATAGCCATCTTGCTTCATTGCTAAGGATGTATAGTAAGGTAGAACATCATGATGGCACAAGCACATAGCAAGCAAAGCCATTCACCTCATGATGGCCAGAACGAAGGCAGGAGAAACAGAAAATGGCTAGGACCAATGTAGACCTTTCAAAAGTACAACCCCAAGTGACCATTTCCTCCAACTAGGCCCCACCTTCCCCAGTGCTGCTATCTCCCAATAGTCTGCTCCCATTTTTCATGCACCAATGGATTAAATCATTTATGTCAGAGTACTCATGAGTCAATTTTCTCTGGAAACATCCTTACAGACACAAGAAGAGCATGATTTACTAATCTAGACATCTCTCAATCTAAACAAGCCAAGATTTATTATCTCAGGAAGAAACTGTGAAACGATGGGAAAGGAAAGCCTTATCAAATCCTTTTGTGAGCAGGTAATTAGGAACAAATAGTCCAACTATCCATGGCAGGAAAAAAACCATGGGAGAGAAGTGAGAAATGTGTGTGTGTGTGTGTGTGTGTGTGTGTGTGTGTGTGTGTGTGTGTGTGTTTGTTCATGTATACATTTTACCTTATGAATACTGAGTAATTAATGGCTTCTGTTTTATTTTAGTGCTGCTGGCTTTCGAACTCAGGGCTGCATGCTTGCCAGGCATGGAACTCTACTGTTGGCCCATCCCTCCAGCCTTCTCTTTGCACTGGATGTTTTGAGATAGGATCTTGCTTTACCTTGGGCCCAGGCCTGGATTGTGATTTTCCTATTCATGCTTCCCATGATAGGTAAGATAGAAGACACACATCACCACACCCATTTATTGGTTGATACAGGGGTCGCATGAATATTAATTTTCCAGTCTGGCCTGGAACCATAATCATGATCTCAGCTCTTGAGTACCTGTGATTACAAGTATGAAGCAGCATGTATGGCTGGATAATAATGGGCTTTGCGTTTGTTTTGGCTGGTACCAGAATTTGAACTCAGAGCCTTGTGATTGCTTACCTTGCTTGTTTATGGCCATACTTCCAGCCTAGCTTTTGATGGTTATTTTAGAGATGGAGTGCATGACCTTTACTGCCTGGCCTAGATTTGAACCTCTATCTTCCAGATGTCAGCTTGCCATGTGACTTAGGCTTGAGCCACTGGCACCTAAATGAATGTATAATTTTAATCTAGGAAAGCATCCATTTCCTAAAACTATAGGCATTAAAATTGTAATGTTGTATAAGGAGAAATGTCAGTGTTTCACTTGGAGATTTCAACATCTCGTAATCTCTATTTACTCTTTTGGGGTGAAGGTGAGCTCTGGTCCTCTGGGCTGTCTTTATTTTTTGAAGCAGCACTGTCTTGTAAGCCAATATGTGTTAGTCTATCTGGTTTGTGAAGTCCAGCTGTGAGTCCAACTGTGCCAGGGACTAGTGGGTAGACTTCATTTAGAGATGAATAACTAAATATAGAAATCAATGCACTGATTTTATTAGTGTATTGATAAAAGAAGGGAATACAAGTATACTTATCTTTTTCCCTCTCAAACCTTACTAAGGGACTCAGGTATAGTGGCTCACATTCTGTAAGATCAGCAGGTGAGATGCCAAGGAAAGAGGGTCGTGAGTTGGAAGCCAGTCTGAGCTACATAGTAAAAACTAGGTTGGCCTGCACTGCTTGGCTAGACCCTATTTCAAAATCAAAAATCAAACAAATATAAAACTGTAGAATAATGATGATGATGATGATGCTTACTTATATGTATTAAATGCTTAAACTTAAAATAATAAGCTTGAAAAATAAGTCCATTTTATAGTTGAAGAATTGTGCTTCAAAAGAGCTATGTGATCCTCCCAATATTACATAGTTAATAGATGGGTGGAACTTAAGGTTCAGGAGCAGGCTTATTGGAAGTCAAGTTGTAAAACTCTATCCTGGCCAATTCTGCCTCTGTGTAGGGTAGGGAGACGACAGAGTTCTAAGAGATGGTTTCTGGGAGACAAGGTTTCTCTATTGTCTTGGTTAGCTTATATATCAACAAAATAAGTTGTTGATAATTTAGAGTTTTTTTTATCATAGAACATTTTCATCTTTTTTTAAAATTTCAGGAATTTTTTAACTTTTTTTATTGTGAAAATACTGTACAGAGGGGTTACAATTACATGGGCAAGATAGTGAGTACATTTCTTATCAAACATTGTTGTCTCCTCCTTTGTTTACCCTTCCCATCCCTTCCCAGCCTCCCCCTAACCCCCCCATCCAATCCTCCCCACTCCCCCCGCCACCAAAGTTGTAAAGTTCATTTTCAACATGACAACTTGTACTTATTGTTGCAACGGGTCCACCTGTATCCTTATTTAAATGACTTGTTTTTCCCCTTCCCCTCCACAAATTATACCGACATCAAATACAGTGAAAGCAGGGGTTATACTGTGGGGGAAGAACATACAAAGCAACAAAGAAATAATCTTATAAATGCTTTAGAAACAAATGCATGAAAGAAAAAAACATTTAATAGTATAACTCTGAACTTCTGGTTATAATTGTTTCATACACCCCTGAAGAAGTATATATTTCTGATATACCTCCAATTTTGCTAAAAGACAAGGATAAGATAGAGTTTAATTCAAAGAAATTCTTAACATAAACTCTATGAACATGTTGCTGAGGTAAGAACAATATAAGTAGTTAGAAGATTTACTAGTACAGAAAAGGAGAATGATCTCTCTGAGGACATTTGTGCAAGGACAGCCGCCATGTGAACTTTTCTTTATTTTGTTTCAATTGGAGGTGTGACTTCTACCTACATAATTATAGAGCTCTTAGATTTGGCCAGTTAAGATAATACAATTTTTTTTTTTTAAAAACTGTGGTGGTTGGTGGATTTTTGTAGTTTTTATTTATTTATGTATCTTTTTAGGCTTCCTTGTTTTAATTCTGATGTTCATTTGATGTTCTGTCTCTTTTTCTTTGGAGCCTGAGATGAGTGAAATATATTCTTGAAGATTTCCTATTCACGTGCCATTAGCTCAAACCCTGATTTAAGGAAACACCATAAACCTCAATTCCTTCCTGCCCTTTTCTCTGTGTCACTTGTCAAACGGTTATTGGAAATGAGCCTCTGACCTTTTTTTCTCCCACACAATTTCTAATAAAGATGCTGCCACACGGCCGTCTCCTAGTAACTAGATTTTACACTGAGAAGCACGATTAAGAAAGAGTCCAAGACAGGGCTGCCTTCGACCATCTGCAAAGGTAATTTGTGAGTCTTGCTCTCTTCCTCGATTTCCTTAATTTAGATGAATAACCAATCTAAGCTTAATGTTATTTCCAACAAAAATACTGTGCAGTAGGCCCAAATTAGTGTGTTTCCTTTTGATTACCATGCAGAACTCTATTTGTTCTCTTTTCTCAAAAGCTTAATAATTCATATAAGGTTCCAATATAATAAGATCACTGCATGCCTGAAAAATCCTAGCTTTCCTGCTGAGGTTAAATGGCAGGCTTCAGGAAAAATTTAAATAAATAATCAAAGAGAAACTCCATCTTGCCTCTGAGCTTCTGTATAAACAGTTCCTTGGCCATTCAAATTTTCAGAGATATAAAAAAATCAGTAGTCACTGAGGCAGGTAAGAGACCAAAAATTCCCATACCCTGAATGAAGGGCAGAGATTGGAACTTCAGAGATTGGAAAGTGGGGCTTTAAAGGACTGCAAATCCCTAAGTTTCAGTGCAGTAGCTGGCCTGTGTGTTCCAGAATTGAGGGCTTGAAATCCAAGGAGGGAACAAAATGTATTCTTCTCAGGTAGAATCCAAGTTGGCAGAAACTAGAGGAGGAAATGAACAGAACCTTTAAGAAGGGTCATCTGTCTTTTGTTGGCCAAAACAGGAATGGTGTGGACAGGTAAGGGAGAACTAACATGATAGATAATAACATGAAAAATAACATGGTAGTTTTGCTTATCTGGTCACAGAGGAAGACAGACACCCCTGCCCGAATTCTTCCCTACTCTCTGCCTGAGCCTGGAACACCTCTGCCACCTGAAGCCATGAAGTCATATTCAGGCAGGAATTCGTTAGCATGAAGGTGGGGGATACTGTGGTGCTGCCCAGGGTAACTCAGTTACATTTAATGCTGGTGACTCAATAAGCTGAAGGATGTGATATGAGACATACAGTTGGATTCTTTCATCATAGAAATCACATTTCTGCAGACACTCATTACTGTAATGCTCCTAACATTAATTTCTCAGAAACATGGCAAGTGCTTTCTACAAGTATACAGTTGGCTCTCCATACATGTTCTACATCTCTGGACTCAACAACTATAAACCAACTGTTTTAAACTGCATCTATCCTGAACATGTATAGATTTTTTTCTTGTCCTTCTTCCTTAATCAATAAACTGTGACAAGTATTTGCATAGCATTTTCATTGTAAAAAGTATTGAAAGCAATCTAGAGGTTATCTTAAGTAGTGTCTAGGTTATATGCAAGTGCCACACGATTTTAAGTAATGGACATGATTATCCTCTCATTTTTGTGTCTCTGGGAGGCATATCTTTCAGTGAAAAAAACTAGTCACTACCAGTGAAAGAACTCTCAACCTACACTATTTTGAGTCTACAGACATTACACAGGACAGCATTTTAGCTGCACACATCAAACACCTGTGCTTCTTTTCTTTTCTTTTGCCCCAGACATCTTGTTTTATCATACTATGCTTGCAGCCCCAGCAATTTAACAAGGCCAGCTGAGAACCACATGGAAAAAAATGAAAATCCAAACTAAAAATTTCCAAAATGCAATATATTTTGGACATAAGTCATTTGTACACCATCTTCGTGATTCCTGGCTTGTATTCCTTGGATATATGCTCAAGAGTAAGATAGCAAGATCATAAGGTAGTTCTACTTTTAGTTTTTAAAGAATGTCCACACTGATTTCCATTGTGGCTGGACTAATTTGCATTCCCATCAACAATGTATGATTTGCCAGTATTTGTTTTCTTGATGATTGCCATTCTGACTTATGTAGCCCTGTTCTCCCTATACTAAAATCAATTCAAAGTGGATCACAGACCTTAATGTAAACCTGAAACTTGAAACTACTAATAAGAGCAGAGGGAAAACATTCAAAAAATATAGGAATTCACAATGACTTTCTGAATTGTACTGCAGTAGCTCAGCAAATATATGGGGAGTTAGCAAGTAAGAAACACAAAGAAGAAATGCCTATGTGACTCTTTATGTTTATACAAAATTATATAAATATGTATGTATGTGTATGTATGCATGTATGTATATCACAATGGACTCAAAGATATGGAAACAAGAGATCTCTCTCTTTGTTATCTCTTTTTTATTTGTATTTTTTAATGATTCTGTCTTCTTTTCTTTATGTGGTGTATTCACATATATATCTTTGGGAGGGTGGGGGGGTAACCGTACAGAACTCAAGGAAGAAAAAGTTAAAATGTGCAGCAGTAGAGCTCACTGGACACAGATGAAAGTGAACCATACAACTCATGGATGGAGATGGGGGGAGGGACTGGGAGAGAATGAGGGAACAGAGGACACTGTACAAAAGGAAATGTATCCATTACTGACTCATGTAATTGTAATCCCTCTGTGTATCACCCTTATAATAACAATAAAGTAAATGAATAAAAAATTTAACACTAAAAGAATAATCCAATTAATAGTCTATTAAATTGAATAGACAATTCTAAAAATATCTACAGAAAAAGATGAGGAGAACAATGAAAGGGTGACACTAGTGTGGATGCATCTTGCCCATCAACTGACATGATGAATTGACAGTTCTTTGTACAACTACTTAATAAGTAAAAAATAAGTGAACATTATATACTCATATTTATTGCATATAATATTGTATATGATATTATATTAATAATATATGTTGAAATAGCTAATAAATATGTTTAAAAGTTCATCTTTGTCTTTTAATTTTTTCTTGAGTCTCTTTGTTGTTGTAGGTTTTTTTTGGATCAGTCATGGGGCTTGAACTCTAGGCCTGGGCATTATCCCTCAGCTCTTCAGTTCAAGGTTAGCACTCTACCACTTGAGCCACAGTACCACTTCCATTTTTCTGGTGGTTAATTGGAGATAAAAGTCATGGACTTTCCTGCCCTGACTGGCTTCAAAATGTGCTTCCTGAGTAGCTAGGATTACAGACATGAGCCACTGGTGCCCAGCTATTGAGTCTCTTTCTACTCTCAAGAGCAATCAAGTAAAAAAACGGAAACACTCAAGTCTATTACTGTATCTACTTTTGCTTCCTCCTGACTTGTGCTATCAAGAGATTAGTGGTAAGTTTTATTCCTATGGTAGAGGATCTGTCCAATTCAAAGGTTACATGTACAGGGAAATACTTTTGAGAGAAGCCAAATGGAGATTAAATCAAATGTCTGCCTTTTCTCTCCTTTCTTTCCTTCTTTCTTTTTTATCTTCTTCATTTAATTTCTTTTATTTATTTTTTATTGTGAAAATACTGTACAGACGGGTTACAATTACATGGCAAGATAATGAGTACATTTCTTATCAAGCATTGTAGCCTCCTCCTTTGTTTCCCCTTCTCATCCCTTCCCATCCTCCCCTTGCCCACCCCTCCATTTCCCCCACCCCACCCTACATCAAAGTTGTAAAGTTCGTTTTCAACATAATGACTTGTACATCTCATTGTTGCAATGGGTCCACCTGTATCCTTATTTAAACGATTTATTTTTCCCCCTCCCCTTCACAAATTTAATTTCTTTTTTTATTGTGTTCTTCATTTAATTTCTTTTTTCTTCCTTCCCTCTCTTCCTTTCTTTTGTTCTTTCTTCCTTCCTTTTTTGTTTTCCTTTCTTCCTCCATTGCTATTCTGTCTTTCCTCTCAGTTTTTCTTTCTTTTCTATTATTCTATGGAAAGTTGAGACTATATTCAGAAGTTCTAGACAACAGAAAATGTATGGAACCAGCTTTTAGGATTTTGTTTAAGACATAGCAGCCACTCACAGGGACAATGAAGTAACACCAATATAGACTGCTTAAGAGTGAGGGAACCGAAGACACTGTCCAAAGGAAATTTACTCATTACCTGACTTATGTAATTGTGATCCCTCTGTCCAACACCTTTCTCATAAGAATAAAGTAAATTAACTTTAACAAAAGAAAGCACCAGATCATGGAATTGTGTGTTTTCACTGATGTGAACGCAATTTCTCTCCTCCAGTGTTAATTGTTCATACCATGTTTGGCAAGACACGTGGGACTCTAGAAGATTCTGTTTCAGTTCCTCTACAAATGGTCTCAAGATCTTCCCCTGAAGACATATGAATTTTAATTCATTTTTGCTTCCTTTATACTTGAACTGCTCAGTGGGGAAGTCATTACTATCTAGAGGACCTTCATTTCCTGTTTTTACTAGCACTTAAACAAATAAAGCCCAATGTCTGAGACTCCATCATCCCAGCAGACCAGAATGAGGGTTTTTGTTTTTGTGAGCGAATACTTTTGCACTTGAAATGCATCTATTTTATGATTGAATGTCTTCAAAGGGGAGCACTCATCACTGACACAAAGATTCCAGACTAACAAAGGAGCTATAAACTCACAAGGCATGACTGATTTGGCAGTTGATACTAATTGGTTCCAATATGTGACTTGACTGAAATCTCATGAAGCTCCCTAGAATCTCACCATCCTCATGTGACAAGTTGTGGCTTTTTTTTTCATGAGCTCATTTTTCATAACCCACGGTACTGGCTATATATCACTTTATAAAATAAAATTGTATACCCTTTGACTTTTGAACAAGTCCGCTTGATTAAGCCTCTCGGACTAAAAGAAAATAGAGGACTTCCTTGCTGATCTCACTCCTTTTCTATGTCTATGAAAGCCAATGGTGTGTATTCAGATCAGGAAGTCAGTTTTGGTTATTTGTAGCTCAGGAAAAACACTAGACAGTCTCATCAGTGTCCTGAAATAATTTTCTTTCAATCTTATTTGCTGCTATTGCTACCAAAAACCACTAAGTCTACCAGTACTATAACATTCCAAGGCATGGGCTACCTGAGAAACCATGTAATTTTCCAAGGAGAAACAACTTAAAGCTTCTCTCCTTCTACCACCTCTGGTCTCCCCATACAAAGCACCCCATGGAACTAGGAAATCTCCCTAGGAGACTCAAACCTGAATCCTGTATGTTATAGTCTTGCAACAATTGTCCAAGAGAAATCAGGCAGGTATGTGGCAGGAAGAGAGGATGCAAAGTATGTCTATCAGAATAATATAACCAAAGAAAAGAGAGTGAGAGCATTTTTATCACCTGGAGTGGGACCTCTGCTGTGCTGTAGTTTACAAGATTCTGCTAGTAGAATCTTCTGCTGATAATACTGTTCAGAAAAGTCATAAAGGGGCTTTGTGCTCATGGAGTATAGACTGGATACATCTGCTTTAACAATGGATTCCTCACCTTTGTGCAAGGAAATTCCCATCTACTACACACAACTTCAGCCCACCCAAACTCACACTGGCAGCTGACCCTGCTGTCCTAGAGAAGTGGGTAGAGATAATGGCTATAGAATATGACATAGTCACAAGAGAAGCCCAGAAATAATGTGCAGACAGCAACATAGCTCCTTCCTGCTGAAGAGGAATGAGAGACTTGAGGGCTTGAAGGAAGACAAAACATGTGATAGGAGTTTTAGTTTTACCTTCTATGTCTCTCTCTCTCTCTCTCTTACACACCACCCACACACACACACACATACACACACACACCACTAGGTTTCTCCCTCATGTCAGAAGAATGCTAAGCAAGCCCTGTGCTGTGCTCTGAGCTAGCTCTTTAGAGCCTCTTGGTAAGTCTGTCCACACCCTTTGAAAATCTGAAATAAGGCTTAGTGCAAGTAGAACTAAGCTTTCAAATTCAAAGGAAGATAATCAAGGGATAGAGAAACAAGAACCCCCGAGGAACCCTTCAGAAGGTCAATTGGCTCCTGGGCAATGTTGTCCATCTCTTCTCCAGAAACTTCTAAAATACAGGTCAGGAACTAGTCTGGAACAATCTTGACATTACAAAGCTTCTCTCTTGATATTACACATACACTATGGAAAGTAGATGCTCAAGTAGACTTCCCAGAATAAGGGGGCTTCCCAGAGTTTCCTCAACACTATTTCTATAGACACTATTCCTTTAGTGACAACATCTCTTATTAGATCCATGACAGTATTTTCATAGTTTCACACCTCCAATCATTTCATTGGATAATGAAATAGTATAGCACTTCAGCTATCTATGTGGGCACATATTTTACAATAGATGAGTTAAACTAGCAGAATAAAAATCATCATTTTTGTCACTAAGAGTTGATTTATTATTCAGATCGATTTATCAATACACAGCTATTAACTCCAATACATGTTTCATAAAAATAGCAAGAAAGTAAATATGAGCTTCTTATAGAGAGTTGATCTAATGGATTTCTAAATTTCCTTTTAATTTTTCTTCTGTCAGTCATGGGGATTGAATTTAGGACCTGGGCACTGTCCCTGAGCTCTTTTGTCCAAGAGTAGCACTCTACCACTTTGAGCCACATTGCCATTTCAGGTTTTCTGGTTGTTAATTGGAGATAAGAATCTCATGGACTTTCCTGGCTTTGATTATGATCCTTAGATCTCAGCCTCTTGAGTAGCTACAATTAATGGTATGATCCACCAATACCTGGGCTTCTAACTTTACTTTCAGCCAATAATCTCACTGGTTATTTGGTTCTCAACTCTCCCTCTCTCTCTCTCTCTCTCTCTCTCTCTCTCTCTCTCTCTTCCTCCCTCCCCCCTCCCTCTCTCTTGTCTTCATTAAGAACTTGAGTCCCCTCAATCCTGTGTCTAGGAAGGGATCTCCAAGTTCTAGGCCAATTTAAACAGTTGTGTTCAAAAGCTTTCCTTTATTTGAAGCCAAATCTGCTCTTCGTGATGGCTACATTTGCACTTATGATCTCACTTTCAAATCAAACCATTTGGCAAACAGCTACCAGTTTCTTTTCAAAATTTTCATTCTCTAGGTGAATATTTCTGAGTATTTCAACTAATCACCTTATGGTTCACTTGTGAGTGAATCCATGACTCTGCTCTTTTTTAAGTATGTATCTTAAGAGAACAGGTACCTTAAGCTTGGGAACCAGGCAGAAGGATGATAATATGTAGCTGATATTATAATAATATTAATAATGACAGTATTTAATACACACTGGCTACATGCAAGGACCAATCAGAATGATTGATATGCTCTATCTATAGTAAACCTGATTTATCAACTATTGAAGAAATGATGGTGTTATTTTTTTTACGGACCCAGACTTGTATAATGAAGGAAAATTTGTGCAGAAGAAGAGGGGGGAAGAGGAGGAGAAGGAAAAGAAAAGGCACAATTGTACACAGAGAGAAATTACAATAAAGTTCAGGCCTAAGAAAGCCTCAACAAATCTACATCAGACCCTGGAACAAATATTGCACAACAAAGTTGGCCCCTGTGGGGAGAAAATCACTGGTCCTTTGTACAGCCCATATATACACTACTGAGACATGGGAGGCAGAGGCCTAAGAAAGTGTGAGGCAGGTCCCACGCACACACTGACAGTCACTTATGACTCATTCAGCCCTTGTCCCTAAGCAACAAGGCCTTCCTAGAAAGAGGATCTGTGAAGTACTTCTCCATCTCTACCACAAAACTGTAAGGCATATGTTTTTATTCCTCCCATTTTGCACATAAAGAAATTGAAATGTAGACAGATTTAAAAACTTACCAAAATAATTCAGTTAGTAGTTGAAAGATTATTGATGCATACATTTTTGGCTAAACTGATGTTCAATGTACTCACAATGCTAGGTATTGGAGAGAATATGAAGAACTGTGAGGGTATGACATTTTGCTCTTCTGGCAAGCTAACAATTTAGCCTGCCCCATGCCATCGATGTTGACAGAGCATGAGACCCTGGAGTCAGAGGAAAGGATTTGGTTATTTGCTTTCCAGCAGGCATTATGAGCTTTGTGTTCTCACCTATCTCCTAGGACAGTGACCCCAGCTTTACACCAGCAATGCAGAGGCATTATAGGTGGAATCACACATACACACACACACACATACACACACACACACACACACACACACAAACATACACACACAAACACACACACAGGGAGTTTGTTTCACAGAGAATGCACTTGAGCTTAAAAGTTGTCTATTTTCAAAGTAACAGTGTATAAAATTAAACCTCAAAAATGTACTTGTAGTGTGTCTAATTTTTTTGTTTCTTTTGTATGTTCTTCCCCCATGGTATAACCCCTATTTTCACTGTGTTTGATTCCAGTGCCCTGCATCATTTATATACATTTTTCTAATTTGGGGAGGGGAAGGGAAATAACAAAATGCTGAAATAAGGATATAGGTTGGCCAATTGTAACAATGAAATGTGCAAGACACTATGTTGAAAATGAACTTTACAGCTTTGGGGGGTAGAGAGGTTGGGGAAGTGGGGAGGAAAGGGATGGTAAGGGTAAAACAAAGGAGGGGGTAACAATGCTCGATAGGAAATATACTCATTAACTTGTTAATGTAACTGTAACCCCTCTGTATAGTATCTTTACAAACAAAAACATATCTTTAAAACATCAATGGCTTTTCTGTGTGCCAATAATGAGAAGAGCAAGGCTGAAATAACCCTACACAAAATGAAATACCTACGAGTTAACTAAAGAATTGAAGGACCTATATGATGAAAACTTTAAAAACATGAAAAAGGAAATTAAAGCAGAACTTAGGAAGTAGAAAAACCTCCCATGCTCCAGGATTGGGAGGATTAACATCATGAAAATGGCAATACTGCCAAAGGCTATTCACAAATTCAATACAATACCTATCAATATCCCAACCTCATTCCTCAATGAATAGAAGAAGCAACCCAAAACTACATATGGGACAATAAAAGACCCTGAATAGCAAAAACAATCCTTAGCAGGAAGAACAGTGCTAAAGGAATATCAATACCTAATTTCAAGCTCTATTACAAAGTCATAGTAATCAAAACAGCTTGGTACTGGCCTGAACAGACCTGAGGACAATGGAATAGAACTGAAGACCCAGAAATGAACCCACGGACCCATAGCCACCTAATCTCTGACAAGGGAGCTAAAAAATATAGAATGGAAGAAAAACAGCCTCTTCAGGAAATGGTGCTGGCAAAATTAGTTAAACACCTATAGAAAACTAAAGCTAGATCCTTCTATATCACCCTGTACCACAATCAACTGCAAATGGATCAAAGAACTCAAAGTCAAAGAAGACACCCTGAAAACATAACAGGAAGGAATAGAAAAAACTCTAGGGCTCCTTGGCACAGGCTGAAATTTTCTTACTAGAGACCCAGAAACACAACAAATCAAAGAAAGGTTGGACAAATGGGATTGTATGAAACTGCAGAGCTTCTGCATGGCAAAGAACATAGCTAGCAAGATCAATAGAAAGCCCACAGATTGGGAGAAGATCTTCACTAGCCATACAACGGACAAGGTTCTCATATCTAAAATATAGTTAGAACTCAAAAAATTACCCAACAGGGCTGGGAAGGTGGCTCAGTGGTAGAGCGCTTGCCTTGCATGCTCGAGGCCCTGGGTTCGATTCCTCAGCACCACATAAGCAAAAAAGAAAAAAGCCGAAAGTGGCGCTGTGGCTCAAGTGGTAGAGCGCTAGCCTTGAGCTGAAGAGCTGAGGGACCGTGCTAAGTGAAATGAACCACAAGATATGGACACAAGAGGTTTTATCTTTGTTGCTGTTGTTTTTAATGTACTATGTGATATTTTTGTCTCTTTTGTATGTTCTTCCCCCATGGTATAACCGGTTTTCACTGTATTCGATTCTGGTGCCCTTCATCTCATATATACATTTTTTTCTAATTTGGGGAGGGGAAGGAAATAACAGAATGCTGAAACAAGGATATAGATTGACCCATTGTAACAATGAGATATACAAGACACTGTGTTGAAAACAAACTTTAAAACATCGGAGGAGGGGGAGGGAGGTTTTGGGGAGGTGAGGAGGAAAGGAATAGTAGGAGAAAAACAAAAGGGTGGTAACAATGCTTGATAGGAAGTGTACTCATTACCCTACTCATATAACTGTAACTCCTCTGTACATTATTTTTACAATAAAAATATACATTAAAAATTGCCTATTTTGTTTTATTTTATTTATGTATTTATTTTGCTTTGGTAAGGCTTATACTCAGAGCCTTGGCACTGTCCCTTAGTTTTTTGCTCAAGACTGATACTCTACCACATCCACAGCTTCAGTTCTGCCTTTTTGCTGGTTAATTGGAAATAAGAGTCTGAAGGACTTTTCTGCTTGAACTGGCTTTATATCATGAATCTCAGATGTCAGCCTCATGAGTAGCTAGGATTTACAGGTATGAGTCACTGGTGCCTGGCAGGAAAATTTCCTATTTAAAAAGTATTGCTAGAAAAAATTCCCCCTTAGATTTTCCTGGTCCAGAAAAAAAAATCTGTTCCTGGTACTGCGTTGAGAACAGTACATCTTCCAGAGTAATTTGCTGCACAAATATCCTTCAAAAGTTAGTCCAAGCTGAGTGCCAGTGGCAGATGCCTATTATTCTAGCTACTCAGACAGCTGAGATATGGAAAACTGTGGTTCAAAACCAGCCTGAGAGCCGGGTACCAGGGGCTCACGCCTGTATTCCTAGCTACTCAGGATGCTGAGATCTGAGGATCACAGTTCAAAGTCAGCCCAGGCATGAAAGTCCGTGAGACTCTCATCTCCAATTAACCACCAGAAAACCAGAAGTGGTGCTATGGCTCAAGTGGTAGAGTGCTAGCCTTGAGCTGAAGAGCTCAGGAACAGTGCTCAGGCACAGAGTTAAAAAAACAAACAAACAAACAAAAACAAAACAAAAAAAAAAACCCAGCCTGGGAAGAAAATTAACTAGTAAAAAGAGAGGCTGAAGTTAGGACTCAATTCATGGTGGTAGCCTTGAGCAAGCAAGCAAGTCAAATAAGAGGCCCTGAGTTCAAACCCTACTACTGGCAAAAGTAGTCCATATGAAAAATGTGCAGAAATGCATATTTTGTTAGCCAGTCCACAAATTCACCAAAGATGTTGACATTGCTTTCTCATACAGTGACCACTGGTGTATAAGCTTTTGAGAATTTAATTTCCTAATAGGAATTGAAAGAAAGTAGGGTATATTATGACTAAAATTTACCAACATATGAAGTGTGCCAGTACTAGCACTTGAACTTAGGGCTTGAGTGCTGTCCCTGAGCTTTGATGCTCAAGATTAGCACTCTACCACATGAGCCACAGCTCCATTTCCAGTTTTTGGTGGTTAATTGAAGATAAGAGTTTCAAATGACTTTCCTGCCTGGATTGGCTTTGAACAACAATCCTCAAGTTTCAGCCTCCTGAGTAGGTAGGATTATAGGTATGAGCCACCAGCACCATGGGCCCAATGGCCTTTAATATACTTTAATCTATATGTATATATATATATATATATATAATTATATACAAGTGGGTATATACAACAGGGTTACCATTCAACAAATCCATTTATAAGTGCAATGTCTCTTGATTGATATCACCTCTCTCATCATTCTCTCCAAACCAAGTCTCAGTTTTCAATGTTTCATAGGATATGCACTGAATATTATGACTTCATTTCTCTTATAGAAAATGACAGTACCCAATAACTGGAACATCTGCACATCCTATTTGATATTCAAATTAATATATTTGAAAGGTTACTGCATTTCAGAATACTTTCGGGTGAATTATTACAAATAGCTTGAATCACGCATTTTACCCAATCTACTGAATTACATAGCAGAAAGTCATTAAAAACCATTTGCAACTTAAAATAAATGTGTTCCATTTGTGCCACTCAATCTTAAGCTTCAAGATAAACATGCCCTCTGTCTCATTCTCCCACCCATGCTATTTTCCAGAACAGCAGGGGTACTTAAGAGTTATGTCTATTGCTTCCATCTTGGTCATTGCCAAAGACTGGGTAAAGGCATTTTAATCAGCTGCAATGATGATATTTAGTAAGATATAAAGGAAAACAAAAGAAAAAATAGGAAACAAATTGGAGCTGGAATCCAAAATGATCTCTTGAACCTTTTTGAATTCCAGTAAACCATATGGGTCTTTCTGTATCTGAATTCCAAAGAAATCAAGTGCAGTAATACAGATAATTCTCCAGGCCCCTCTCCCCTGCCTTTGGTTTTTTTTCCTTTTGTCTCTGTTTTTTTATTTTGGTACCCTTTGTCTTGTCTATTAGTTTATCTGTTTTGAGGAGGGGAAGGGGAAGCACTGTGACACATAGGGTAAACCATTTCAGCAGTGATACTTACTAGACACTATGTTGGAAATAAATTATACAAACTGGAGGGTAGGAGGGTCTAGAGTGGGAAAACTGGGAGAAAATGAGGAAGGGGGTAACACTTCTCAAAAAGAAATATATGCTTTACCTGATTTATGCAACTGTAATTCCTCTGTATATCACCTTTACAAAAACTTTAAAGAAAAACAGAAGTCTAGCCATCTGCCAGTAGCTCAGTAGCCACTCTTTTATAGTAAGGAAGAATTCATTCTTTCTCAATACTGCAATACTTTACCAGTTGTGTGAAGAAAAGCATGATCATGTGTGTGCTAATAGAATTGATTTTATGTGCCACAACTTTTCCCCTCTCCTTGATTCCTGCTTCTATTTTCTTCTTATTCTCTTCAATGATTCAACCTGAAGTTCATGGAGAAGGCAGAGGTCAGTGGGCATGACCTTAATCCACTGAACAGATGCTTACTGTATGCTTTCTGCACACAGACATGTATCATGTTCTGGCAGCCCGAAGACAGATGAGACAGACTCTGCTCTCAAGACTTTTGTTCCCCATCATTACTCCTCCACACATCTACATAATTATCATCATCCTTACCCTTCTCTTCTTTCCTCTTCAGTCTGAGTTTGGCTGAAACTAATCCTTCCAGAGTTCCTCATTATGTCTTTCCCCTTCTTCTTTAGGTCCCTTGCTTGTCACACTATCTGATTTCACCTCTATTGTTAACCTTTCCTTTTTATCAACTCTACCTTCTTACAATGAGAATTATCTTCAAACCCTTTCCCTTTTTTTGTATGCTCTTTATTGTAAAAATGCGGTACAGATGGGTTACAGTTACATGAGCAAGGTAATGAGTACATTTCCTATTGAGCATTGTTGCCTTCTCCTTTGTTTTCCTCCTACCATCCCTTCTCTCCCACCTCCACAACTACTGCCCTCCCTAACCCCCCCTGCCCAAAGTTGTAAAGTCTGTTTTCAACATAGTATTTTGTACATCTCATTGTTGCAATGGGTCAACCTGTATTCTTATTTAAGCATTATGTTTTTTCCCTTCCCCTCCCCGAATTAGAGAAGTATATATACAAGATACAGGGCACCGACACCAAATACAGTGAAAACAGAGGATATTCCATGGGGGAGGAACATACAAAGCAACAAAAAATATCACATGGTACCTTTATAAATATGTTAGAAACAATAGCAAGAAAGAAAAAAAGATATGTGGCCCTATCTTGGGGTTCATTTCACTTACCATCATCTTATATGGTCATATGAGTATAGCTTTTGGAAACTAAATCAAGATGAGTTAAACCAACTTAACAGATCCTTTTACTTTTTTATAAAAAATATTATAAGCATTTGTTCCTCTGTTACTACCACATTATCTCTCTTATCCCTCTTTTTGTTTCTTTTGGTTTATTGTAAAAGTGATATACAGAGGGGTTACCGTCACATAAATAAGAAAATGCGTACATTTCTTTTTGAATAGTGTCACTTTTCAAGCACAATTCTTACAGCATTATTTATCATCACAAGATATGGAATAAGCTCAGATGTCCCTCAGTAAATGAATGGATCAAGAAAATGTGGTGCATATACACATGGAATTCTAAGCTTCCTTATCCTTCTTGACAATTAAGATTTTTAGAACCATCTTTACTCATTGGATATTTCTTCACTTCCCAGTCATTACACAAACCAGTTCCATCCAGGCCCACATCCATCATTGCATTGAATGCAATGATTAACCCGCCCAGTGCCAAAGCATCCCTGAGTCCTTTTGTTCACACATAGGGCAATGATGACACCCACCCCTTCTTAGGTAGCCAGTGAATTAGAACCCAGGCAGGCAGCTCCAAAGTCTAAGCTCTTAACTATTATATTATAATATAGTTCCAATGGGATGTGCTATCTGTGATTTCTCCCAATTAGTTAAGACCATGAGAGTAGGCTATATGACTTAAGCTAGACTCCTCACAACCTTTCCTAAGATTGATTTTTCTTAACATAAATGAGAGTACAATACCCCCAATCACTCTTCTCTGGAAGAGCTACAAAATTTAAAGATATGTTTATGATATTGTCCTTTGCTGATCTCCACATATGTAACAGAAAAAAAAAATGAAGCCAACATTCAAAAGAAGGAGAAATGAGAGAGTCCAAGAGATTTTTCCATCCTCAGCACAGTTGTGCCTACCACCAGCACTTACTCTGGGTGGCTTTCAATAGGCCATGTGAGCTCTAATTTCCTCTCTTAACTAATGCTAAGAGATTTCAGTTAGGTTTATTACTTACAGTCTGAACAGTCTTATTTCACATTGGCTCTTACCTTCATTAAACATTTGTTATTAATGACACTCTCCTTTTTCTCTCTCAAACCATTCTCATATTCCTGGCTAATTTCTATTCTCCTTCACTGGCCCAACAAGTGGTCATAACTCCAAAGCCCTTACTTTAGTCCTTAACACTCTCTCTCCTATGTCAAGAGCCCTGTGTCTCATGTTTATGAAACCAAAACTGTTTATGAGCTTAAAAGCCAATCATCCCTGAGTTTATACAGTCATAATGGTTCTAGCCTTGATTCTCACAGACATTTGAAATCAAATGTCCAAAATGGCCTTAAAAAGGACAAATTGAGCCTTCCTCACAGCATTCAAAAATTAATTCAAGATGGAACCCAGACATAAATGTAATGGCTCACACCTGTAGTTCAATCTACTCAAGAGGCTAAGATCTAAGGATTGTGGTTTGAAGCCAGTCCCAGCAGAAAGCCCATGAGACCCTTACCTCCAATTAATTATCAAAAGCAGCTGGAAGTAGAGCTGTGGCTCAAATGATAGAGTGCTGCCTTCAGCCAAGGAGCTCAAGGACAGCACTTAGACTCTGAGTTCAAGTCCCAGGACCTGCAAACACACACACACACACACACACACACACACACACACACACACACACACACTACATAGGCATTTTAAAGATAAAGCATAAATATCTTAAAAATAACATTTTTGAAAGGATATATAAATCAACAACTATTTAGGAAACTAAAAAAATTCAACTTCATCATCAAGAGTAAATACTTCTTTAAAAAAAGATATAATTAAGAAACTGGCTACTGGTGGCTCACTCTTCTAATCTGGCTACCCCCTTTCAGAAAGCTGAGACTTTAAAGACTGTAGGTAGAAGCCAAACAAACAGGGTTGAAATATTTCATGAGACTCTAGCTCCAATTTCTTGCCACATGGCTCAAGTGCTAATTATAAGTGAAAAAAGCCAAGCAAGAGTGTGAGGTCCTGAGTTCAATCATCAGTACCAGTACACAAGCACACATGTGTGCACACGCGCACACACACACACACACCATACTGCATATATATATAGTTTCTCCTATGCATTGAGAGAAAATTACCATAATACATATGTCTGACAATGACCTACATATACAATATACACAGAATTTCTATGACTCAACCCAAAAAGACAAAAAAAAGCAACAAATAATTGAGTCAAAGCTTTGAGTAAGTATGCCACACAGAAATGTGATCATTGATCACCTCACCAGTGTTCAACAGCATTAGTCATAAGGAGGCAAAATCAATGAAAGGCCACAATAAGCCTAGTAGAATGACTAAATAAAAGACCTGAAATATCAGAAGGAAGCTAAGGTACAGAGTCCTTAGAACTCACAGAGTCCTTAGAACTCACAAATATTGCAGGTGTAAGCACAAAATAGCACAATCAATTTGGAAAACTATTTAAAAGTATCATCAAAAGTTTAATTCACCTCTCCCCTTCAGCCCAGTAATTCACTACTAGGTTTTTACTGAGTGAAATGAAAAACACATTTTTCATACAAAGGCCCATATTATAAATGCTCGTGACAATTTTATTCATAATAGTTCCAAGAAAGGAATGATCTACTGTTAAAATAAATTAATATCATAGACATCACGCTCCAAAAAAAGAATACTGAACACAAATGAATACATTTTTTATGAATACCCTTTGCCACATACATGACTAAGTTGAGGAATGTTGGAAGGACTGATTGAACAGAAAAGACTAAAAACACTAGGGAACTTTCTTTTTTTGGGGGGGAGGGGTCCAGTCGTGGGACCTGAACTCTGGGCCTGGGCGCCGTCCCTCAGCTCTTCAGCTCAAGGCTAGCGCTCTACGACTTGAGCCACAGTGCCACTTCTGGCTTTTTTCTTTTTGCTTATGTGGTGCTGAGGAATCGAACCCAGGGCCTCAGGCATGCAAGGCAAGCGCTCTACCACTGAGCCACCTTCCCAGCCCACTAGGGAACTTTCTGAGGAGAATTGTTCTAAGACTTAGTTGTGTTAGGAGACCACAGCCTGATATTTTAAGTAAACAGTTCTCTTAAAATGGGTCTACTGTTGTATCTAAACTATTTCTTAATGAAAACATCTTAAAGGAAAGGATGAATAGCTCCTTGTTATGTAAATTAACTTTATCCGTCCTATAGGACGCTTTGTTGACATAGAATGATGGAGGACTAGGAGTATCAATGAGAATAAGATTGGAAAAAAAATGGGACAACATAAAGATCATATAGTTGACTCACAACATTTTCAAACCTTTGCTATCCTTCTCACGTTATTGGGTCCCACTTTCTTGGTTCTTCTAGATTGTTACCCAGTATCCCATCGTTGCTCTTAGATGGCTCCTAACTTATCTCTCAAGCAGAGGCATGGGCTTGAATCAACACTCTACAACTAAGATCGTTGTGTTTCAACAGATAGTATCTTTAAAAGAGAAGTTGAAAAGGTAACAGTGATCACTGAGGTAAGTGATTCATGAGTAGACATACAAATGAAATGAGAATGATAGAATGCTGGGTAATTAGCTCAGGAAGGGTACATCTGATATTTATTTATTTGGACTGCACTTGAAAGTTTCCATTTAAAAATATTTTCAAAATAGACCTGCCAACCAGAGCACTGTTTGGAAACTATAAAGTTGTTTTACGGCTCACTGACTATGGTCACATTTAAAAGAAATAAATAAAACATTTTTCACACTTACATTGCTTACCTATGATGGGTTATGTTAACTCTGGGTATAAAAGAAAATCCTAGAGGAAACAGAGTAGGTAAATCAATACATATCTAATTATATTGCACATTTGTTTAAAATCCTTAGGTAGCTGTAAGAAAATAGAGCAAACTCTTTAAAATAGTCCTCATTACTTTTCATAACTTCCTCGATTCATTTACTTTCAGCTTTATTTCACTCAATATTTGCTCATGTCACCAAGAGAGGTATTTTGAACTCCTTATACTTCAAATAATTGTCCATGAACCTTTTGTACCTTCATGACCTTATACATCCTAATCTTTCCTTCTTTCCCCAAGTCTCCTGGTTAATTCTTATTCACCTTATCACTGTGTAGGATATGTGCTACCTTGCCAGCCCCCACATTTGTGTGACCCCTCTTACTTTTCTGCTAGGCAGTGGGCCTAGCAAAAGCACCTTCTTTATTTCTCCCATATCAACACTAGTCCAAGGATATTGGGTATATTAGATATTAAACTTTTAAATTAATTAACCAATGAGTAAGTATAGACAAAATTCGAGACCTTGACAGGCATATAGGAATGGTAAAGATATAGCTTATTGGATAAAATTAGGAAGCATCAGCAAAAGCTCTTCTCAATGACTTCCTTGAATTTTCATTTCTTTTTAATTTGTTTTGAAAACTATTTTTCCTATCTTTAAGTAGTTGTGCAAAGGAGTTGCCATTCTACAAAGCAATTCATTAATATGGTACATCAGGAACAATGTCACCTCTTTCAACATTCTCACCAGCTCCTCCCTCTCCCCACCCATCCCTCACTTGATTTAATTTTTAGGATATATATTGAATTTTTTGGCACTTAACAAAGCAGTGTATTTATACAATGCATCTTCAACTGTGTCACATTCTCTTGCAATGACTTCCTTGAATCTGAAAATGAAACAAAAACACAAGGTCTAAGAAGACAATATTTTAGGAAAACACAGTGGTAACTGAAATGACTCTTGACAACCTGGTGCATGTATCTTAGTTGATGCAGACAGACCATAAATACAAAATGTAGTGTCAAGTGTTGAAAATGCTATGACAAAGTTAAGGGCTGGTCTAGTTTGGGGAGAATAACAGGTGAATGTTCCTTGGGGGAGGTGGCATTTGAGAGAAGACCTGAATGAAGACGCAGCAAGCTCGTTGATGCTCAGGAGCCAGAATGATGGGATCAGGCAGGACCCAAAGTGAAGAGTCCCATAAGGAGACTAGGAAGATAAGACATTCCCAGCCTAGAGTCCTAGGAATGATGAAAAGAAACAAAATGTTACCTCCAGAAAGATGGCACTTTTGGAGTCTCAAGGTCTTTTCTTTGTTCATTATTTTTCCTTTTTTTTAAACAGACACTTCTGAGCAAGACCCTTCACATGCTTACTCCCAGCACTCAAAAGACAGAGGCAAGTTAATTCTTTTTTTTTTTACATTTTTTTTGGGGGGGGGGTCCGGTCGTGGGGGCTGAACTCTGGGCTTGGGCGCTGTCCCTCAGCTCTTCAGCTTAAGGCTAGCACTCTACCCCTTGAGCCACAGCGCCACTTCCGGCTTTTTTCTTTTTGCCTATGTGGTGCTGAGGAATTGAACCCAGGGCCTCAGGCATGCAAGGCAAGCGCTCTACCACTGAGCCACCTTCCCAGCCCTGAGGCAGGTTAATTCTTGAGTTCAAGGCCAGTCTGGGCTATGTAGTCAGATTGTGTTTATAAATAAATAAGCAAGCAGGCAGTATGTGAAGTAGGAATTATTTAATAATCTGCAGAGGGTGGATTGAAAGTACAAAGGTAAAGGGAAGACCAGAAGGCACTAAGTTTTAAGGTACTGCCAACCTCCATTGACACCAGATGGTGACAATCTGGGCAGAGGTATATTGTGAAAGCCCCTGCAGAGGCAAAACAGGGCAGAAGGTGAGATTACTACCTCCTCTTTCTCCAGCTGTGCATACCCACCCTCCCTATGAAGCTCATCCAATTAGAAAGTATTTTCTAAGCAGCACAGGGAGAATTAGGACCAGGATCAGTAAACTATGAGCTGCTATCAGTCACTGGATGAAAAATAGAAGAATCAATTGTGTTTGATTTTCAGCAAATGACCTTGCTATGACAAGATAAGAAAACTGTGGTGCTTGAGATTCCAAAGTGGCTATTGAATTCTAGCAGTGGCTCTGCCACTGATACCTCTTAGTAATGGCAGGAACTAACAGAATGGTCAATAATAATAGGCTTAGGAGTTGAAGATCACTGATCTTATGAAAGGAAGAAAATGTGTGGCTTGGAAAAAAATCAACAGAGCAGCAAGAACCAGATAAAGAAGATGACAGCTCTCCACAACAACAGTTGCCTACAGATATAAAGAAAAATGCATCACAGAAGGAAAAAATGCATCTGTGTGAATACAGATGCAATGGTCCAATTAAACATCCAGCTCCATCTATTAACAGAAACCAAGACTCATTCTCTACAGCCCCCTACACCATCTGAAGCATCCAATAAAGAGTGCTTTGAGAATTTTTCAGTGTAGGCAGTATAATACAGCATCAGGCTTTCTGCGTTTAGATCTAAACTCTACAAATTACTGTGGGACATTAGGCAAATTACTTAACCTTTCTGGGCTTCTTCTTCCTTTGCAAACTGTCAACAGACATCAAAGTGCATCATATGTATTATGTACATCATAGTGTTTAAAGCAGTGGCTATCCTACTGTGAAACTGAGTACAGATGACTGTTATAATACTCTTTTTCCAGTACCAGAATTTCAACTCAAGGCTTAATATACTTGTTCAGCTTTGTTGTTCACAACTGGCTCTCTACTGCCTCCACTCCAGCTTTTTGCTAGTTAATTGGACATGGAGTCTTGAGGACTTTTCTGCCTGGGCTGGCTTAGAACTATGATTCCTTCAGATCTCAAGCTATTGAGTAGCTAGAATTACAGGTATATCCACTGATGCTCACTCAAAATTAGATTCTTTTCTCCATCACACTTCATAAGTACATTGCCCAGTCTCTTCACTTCACTTTTCCCCCTTTTTCGGTCTTTCTTTTCTGCCTCAACTATTTCCCCTTAAATCTCCTTACCCACTCTGCCTCAGGAATAACCCATCCTCTTCTTTCCCAGTTGCAACTCCTTCTTCACTCACTGCCCATGGCAAAGGCTTTTGCTGCTCACTTTCATGTCCACAGGACAGGCCCTGCTCCTGTCTTCCCCTGACACCACTGGAGTTGAGTAGGCAGGTCAAAGCCCTGACACTTCCTTAGTTCAGACCGTTCAGAAGCTCATCTGCGAGACCTTTTCAGAGTGGAGAGTCAAGAGCTTCACTGAGGGAGAGCAGAAGTCAGAGAGCACAGAGATTTATTGAAGATGTCGCTTACTTAGAGGCCAAGGGCTCTGGAATGCTTCTAGAATAATAAACAGCTTTCTCCTAAGCTCCCATCCTTACATGATACTTGGCTGCAGATGAAGACCTTGCCAGCTAGTGTTTCAGATTAATTAAAAGCATGATCACCTGCCTTATCCAGATTCCTTCAGCTTAATCCTGCTCACCCAGGCTAGAAAAAGTTTAGCTCCCAATGAGTTGGATTCCGTTTCGGCAGGATAAAGCTTCCTGCACTTGTTTGCATGCACATGTGCACACACACACATTCATGCACATTTACCTGATTTCCTCCACATTCCTGACATTATCTCTAAAATGACAGTGTTCTCAGAGACACAGATTACAGAAAGCAAAATCGCCCATGAACGAGTTGACTTTGAAAGTCCTTTATTCAAAATAACTGTGTCAGGAAAAGAAATCTTAAAACAACTGAAAAGTCAAATCACTTGTGTATCTCTCTCTGTGTCCTCTCTGTAGGAACAGAGAAATAGATAAAATAGGATTTTAAAGCTCTCATAGAGGCTTTTAAAATGCAGATCCTCAAAATTCACTCAGTCTTCTGTATCTTACCCCAGAATTATTGAAAAATTCCATATGTTGAAAAAATGACAAATATGAGAAAAAAAAGGCAATACACAGTGGGACACCACTGAATCGGTGTTGTTACATCAGTACAGTCCTGCCCTGGAACAAAAGTATTCCCTATGTTTCTGCATGATATATAACAGTAAATACTATGCTTCTGAACCCTGAAAATATTTCTGCCTACAATGGCAGTGAAAATAAACCTTGAGAGTTAGGCTATTTGTCTTTAGCACCCAATCCTATGGAATCCATGTGAAAGCTCAATAAAATACTAGGTAAGAGTGATGGTGTATAGTTACACAAGGATCTTTGATGATGGCAGTGCACACAGGACTTTCACACTGACATTCAGGAGCCAGGACACAATAAACATAAGTAAATGGGGCCAGATGAGAATGGCGAAAAGTCCATACCCTTTTTGAGGATATAACTGCTATTCTGTGCAGGCTGATGTTTGCTATGTACAAATGCAAGAACAAAGCAAATCGCCAGGCGCCGATGGCTCATGCCTGTATTCCTAGCTACTCAGGAGGCTGAGATCTGAGGATCACAGTTCAAAGCCAACCCAGGCAAGAAAAGTGAAACTCTTATTTTCCTTAAACCACTAGAAACCTGGAAGTGACACTGTAGCTCAAGTGGTAGAGCGCTCACCTTGAGCTCAATAGCTGAGGGACAGTGCTCAGGCCCAGAGTTCAAGCCCCACAACCACCACCACCAACAACAAAAAGAACAAAGCATATATTATTGTTTGGTTGTTTGTTTTTGAAAGTTAAACATAGCCACAACTTGCAACAACTTAAAATAAGACCCAGACAGTTCAAACAAAATATATCATTAGGCTCCCAATTTTTAATATCTTACCATACAAGTTCCATGCACTTAGCTCAATGGAGGATGAAAAGAAGGAAAAACTATGTTTAGAAGACTGCATGTATTATATCGTACACATTTGTACTGACACAGCACTATTACTATTCTTCAGAAGCATATTTTGTACACATTTGCCTAAATCCATTTAAATAAAACATGGAAGTAATGAAATGTTATACATAAGCCAGATTTCCATATTTTTTTCATTTAAAAAAATTTATTGCAAAGATACTGTACAGAGGGGTTACATTTCTTTTTTTTCTTTTTATATATATTTTTTTATTGTGAAAATACTGTACAGAGGGGTTACAATTACATGGGCAAGATAATGAGCACATTTCTTATCAAGCATTGTAGCCTCCTGCTTTGTTTCCCCTTCCCATTCCTTCGTATCCTCCCCACCCCCCGTCCCTCCCCCACCAAAGTTGTAAAGTTCGTTTTTCGACATAACGACTTGTACATCTCATTGTTGCAATGGGCCCTCCTGTATCCCTGTTTTAACAATTTGTTTTTTCTCTTCCCCTCCACATATACCAACATCATATATAGTGAAAGCAGGGGTTATACCATGGGGGAGGGACATACAAGGCAACAAAGACATAATCTTATAAATATGTTAGAAACAATCACATGAAAGATCTCTCTCTTTTTTTTTTTGTCAGTTGTGGGGCTTGAGCTCTAGGCCTGGGAGCTGTCCCTGAGCAATTCAGCTCAAGGCTCATGCTCTACCACTTGAGACATAGCGCCACTTCTAGTTTTCTGGTGCTTTTTTTGGTGATTAAGTGATTACATAATTTCCCAAATTTCACAGTATTGTGCAATAATGATGCTCATTTAAAGTCACAAACTCATTCTAACTTTCCTGGAGCAAATTGTCTGTCACTGTCTATAACATATAATGGTGTACACATATACACCATACATGTGATCAGCAGCATGGGGTTATTTAGTTGTGGTTCGACCAGATGAGTGGAAGTTCTTTGTTTCTTAAGTCCTGTTAATTTTGTCGTATCACCTAACATTTTGGATTTAACATCCACTTATCAGGTAGACCATGTACCGTTTGTCTCTTTGCTCAACATGATTTCTTCTAGCTCCATCCATTTCCCTGCAAATGCCATTATTTTGTCATTTCTAATGGCTGCATAATATTCCATTGTGTATAGATATCACAATTTTTGGATCCATTCATCTGTGGTGGGGCATCTGGGTTGTTTCCATATCCTAGCTATTGTGAACAGTGCTGCAATAAACATGGAGGTGCATGTGTCCTTGTATATTGGTTCCTGTTGTTCAGGGTAGATGCCTAGAAGTGGTATGACTGGGTTGTAAGGGAGGTCAATCTTTAGCTTTCTAAGGACCCTCCAGACTGCTTTCCAAAGTGGTTGTATAAGTGTACATTCCCACCAGCAGTGTAATAGGGTTCCTCTTTCTCCACATCCTCTCCAGCATTTGTCGTTGGCTGACTTGTGGATGTGGGACATTCTGACTGGGGTAAGGTGGTATCTCAGGGTTGTCTTTATTTGCATTTCCTTCACAACCAGGGATGGTGAACATTTCCTCATGTGTTTCTTTGCCATTTTTATTTCTTCATCTGAGAAGTCCCTCTTTAGTTCCCTTGCCCATTTAGTAATTGGTTTGTTAGGTTTGGGAGGGATTAGTTTCTTGAGTTCCCTGTATATACTGGATGTTAACCCCTTGTCTGATATATTGCTGGTAAATATTTTTTCCCAATTAGTTGGTTGTCTTTCTAGCTTGGTTGCGATAGATTTAGCTGTGCAGAAGCTTTTAATTTTAAGGTAGTCCATTTGTCAAGTCTCTCTCCAATTTGTTGTGACCCTGGGACTCTGTTCAGGAAGTTCCTTCCTGTGCCTATTAGTTCAAGTGTCTCTCCTACTCTACTCTATCCTGCAGTAGTTTCAGAGATTCAGGTTTGATGTTAAGGTCTTTAATCCATTTTGAGTTGATGTTGGTGCATGGTGATAGGCTGGGGTCCACTTTTAGTTTTCTGCATGTGGCTGCCCAGTTTTCCCAGCACCAGTGGTTGAAGAGGCTATGTTTCTTCCATTGTATGTCTTTGGCTCCTTTGTCGAATATCAGCTGACTGTAGTTCTGTAGATTTAGTTCAGGATCTTCTATTCTATTCCATTGGTCTTCGGGTCTGTTTTTGTGCCAGTACCATGCTGTCTTTGCTCTATAGTAGAGTTTGAAGTTTGGCATGGATATCCCTCCCATGTTGTCTTTATTCCCTAGAATTGTTTTGGCTATTCTAGGTCTTTTGTTGTTCCATATGAATTTTTGGACTGTTTTCTATATTTCAGTGGTGTACGTCATTGGGATTTTAATAGGAATTGCATTGAATTTGTATATTAATTTTGGCAGTATTACCATTTTCACTATATTAAGTCGGCCTATCCAAGAGCATTGGGAGGTCTTTCCATTTCCTAGTGTCTTCTGCAATTTCTTTCTTTAACTTTTTATAGTTTTCATTAAATAGTTCTTTTACATCTTTGGTTAGGTTAATTCCTAAATATTTTATTTTGGGGGAGGTTATTGTGAATGGGGTTGCTCCCTTTATTTCCCTCTCTTCTTGTACATTGCCAGTGTACAGGAAGGCAACTCATTTTTGTGGGTTGATTTTGTATCCTGCTACTTTGCCAAAGTGATTTATGATTTCTAAGAGTTTGGGGATGGAGTTTTTGGGATCGTGAAGGTATAGTATCATGTCATCTGCAAAAAGGGATAGTTTAACTTCTTCTTTCCCTCTGCGGATCCCTTTAATGTCTTTTTCTTGCTTTATTGCCCTGGCTAAGGGTTCCAGGACTATATTGAAGAGGAATGGAGACAGTGGGCATCCTTTCCTTGTTCCTACCTTTAAGAGAATTGGTTGTAGCTTTTCCCCATTAAGCATAATATTGGCTATTGATCTGTCATAAATGGCTTTTATTGTTTTAAGAAATGTTTCTTCTATTCCTATTTTCTCCAGAGCTTTTATCATGAATGAATGTTGAATTTTATCAAAGGCCTTTTCTATATCTGTGGCGATAATCATGTGATTCTTGACCTTGGCTCTGTTGATATGCTGGATTACATTTATTGACTTATGTATGTTAAACCATCCCTGCGTCTCTGGGATGAAGCCTACCTGGTCATAGTGTATGATTTTTTTATATGTTTCTGGATTCTGTTAGCTAGATCTTTGCATCTGTGTTCATCAAGGAAATTGGCCTGTAATTCTCTTTTTTGGTTGGGTCTTTGCCTGGTTTGGGGATGAGTGTAATATTGGCTTCGTAGAATGAGTTTGGGATAGCTCCCTCCTTCTCTGTTTCTCTGAAGAGCTTGAGGAGTATGGGTATTAGTTCTTCTTTAAAGGTCTTATAGAATTCTGCTGTGAATCCATCTGGTCCTGGGCTTTTTTTTGTTGGAAGACTTTTGATAGCTTCCTGTATCTCGTTGTAGGATATTGGCTTTTTTAATTGGTTTACTTCTTCTTTGCTCAGTTTGGGCAACTTGTATTTCTCTAAAAATGCATCCATTTCTGCCAGGTTTTCTTCCTTTAGGGAGTATAACTTTTGAAAGTAGTCCGTTAAGATTGTTTGGATATCTTGGGTACGTGTTGTGATTTTTCCCATGGCATCCCTAATCCTGTTAATATGGGTTTCCTCTCTTCTTTTTTTGATTAATCTTGCCAAAAGTTCATCAATTTTATTTATTTTTTCAAAGACCAAGCTTTTTGTTTGGTTAATTTTGGCTATAATTTTCTGATTTTCTAATTGGTTAATCTCTGCTCTTAATTTGGTTATCTGGCTTCGTCTAGTAACTTTAGGTTCCATTTTTTTCATGTTTTTCTAGCTGTTTTAATTGCAACATGAGATTATTTACTTGGTCTGTCTCTATTTTCTTAATGTGGGCACTGAGGGCAACAAATTTGCCCCTCAGGACTGCTTTTGCTGTGTCCCACAAGTTTCTTTGAGAGGTGTTTTCATTTTCATTGAGTTGTAGGAAATGTTTTTATTTCTTCTGTGAGCACTTCCATTATCCAGGCATTGCTAAGAAGTGTGCTGTTCAATTTCCATGTATTAGAGAAATTTCTACGGTATGCTTTGTTATTGAGAACTAGCTTGATTCCACTGTGGTCAGATAGAATACAGGGGATTATGTCGATCCCTTTGTATTTGCTTAAGTTCCTTGCATGAACTATGATATGGTCTATTTTGGAGAAAGTTCCATGAGCTGCTGAGAAAAATGTGTACTATGTTGTTTTAGGGTGAAATACTCGGTAGATGTCAGTTAATTCCACTTGAAGTATGGCCTCACTTAGCTTCTTTGCCAATCCTCTGGTTGGTAGACCTGTCCTTTGGTGAGAGTGGGGTGTTAAAGTCTCCTCATATTATCGTATTGGGATCTATTTTATTCTGTAAGTTTGAGAGTATTTGCTTAACATATCTGGGTGGAACAAAGTTTGGGGAATATAAGTTGATGATGGTAATATCCTCCTCTTGGATTGTTCCCTGTATTAATACGTAGTGTCTGTCCTTGTCTTTCTGTACTGATTTTAATGAAAAGTTTATTTTGTCAGATATTAGAATAGCTACGCCTGCTTTCTTACTGGGGGCATTTGATTGGTAGATTCTTTTCCAACCCTTTACTCTGAGTTTGTTTGTATGTTTGGGTGAGAGGTGGGTCTCCTGAAGGCAACACATGGATGGGTCATGTTTTCTGATCCAATCTGCAGTTCTTTTTCTTTTGATTGGCAAATTAAGCCCATTAATATTAAGAGATAGTATAGAGAGAAGCATTGTGGTCCTTGTCATTTCCTGTTTTTCTCAGTTTTTCTTCTTTCCTTTCTTCCTGTGCTTGCTCAGTTAGACTTCAATTAATGCCAGCCTGGGTGCAGGTCCCAGTTCCTGGTTGCTTTCTTCAGGTTGTGTCCCCCCTCTTAGTATTCTTTGTAATGCTGGCTTAATGTTTATGTATTCATTTAGTTTTTCTTTGCTATTAAAAATTTTCAGTTCGGGACTGGGAAGGTGGCTCAGTGGTAGAGCGCATGCCTTGCATGCCAGAGACCCTGGGTTCAATTCCTCAGCACCACATAAGCAAAAAGAAAAAAGCCGGAAGTGGTGCTGTGGCTCAAGTGGTAGAACTCTAGCCTTGAGCTGAAGAGCTGAGGGACATCGCCCAGGCCCAGAATTCAGGCCCCATGACCGGACACAAAAAAACAAAAATTTTCAGTTCTCCATCGGATGTGAATGCTAGCTTTGCTGGGCATATCAGTCTGGGTTGGCAGTTATTGGCTCTCAGGGCTCGTATGGTACTTTCCCATGCCTTTCTTGCATTCAGTGTTTGTGTGGAGAGATCTGCAGTGATTCTAATTTTTTTTCCCATTGTAGTATAGCTCCTTCTTAATTTTTGCTGCATGCAAGATTGTTTCCTTATTATTCAGATCTATCATTTTTACTATAATATGTCTAGAATGTTTCTCCTGGGATCTTGCTTGTTAGGTGTTCTATATGCTTCTGTTATGTAGGTAAGATGTTCTTTTTTGAGATGGGGAAAATTTTCACTGATTATCTTGTTGAACAGGTGTTGCATTCCCTTGCTTTGATATTCCTCACCTTCGTCCACTCCAATTATACAAAGGTTAAATTTCTTGGCCCTATCTGCTTGCTCTTGAATTTCCCTTTGGCATAATTTGAGTGATTTTTCCATATCTGTCATTTTTTGGTCCAGTTGGTGTATTCTGTCTTCTGTATCTTACACTCCACATTCCATTTCGTTCACTCTGTTAACTGTGGCTTCCATTGTAGTTTGCATGGAGGAAATGGACTCCTTTATGGATTCGATGTTAGTTCTCAAAGTACTGATCTCACCTCTTAATGAGGTATGTACTGCCTCTATTTTGGCATTTATCTCATTTCATACTGAGGTGTGTGCTGCCTCTATTTTTGCATGCATCTCCTGTTTGATATCCTGTATCTCTTTTGATAGTTCATCTTTGTGCTCTTTCAATTTCTGGTCTATTTCTCGCTTTATTTCTTGAGTCATTGCCTCCAGCAACCCTTGGATGTAGCTTTTGTCTTACATTCCTGCTTTGCTCCCACTGGGGCTCTCCCTTGTGTGGCTGCTGGCTATTGGAGATAGCTTGCTATCCTGGGTGTTGATAAACCTCGTAATTTTTCTCTGTGATTTTCGCTTGGGGGTTCAGGGATTATTGGAGACTAATCTGAAATTTTGTTTTGGTGTGTCTGTCTTTGCTTGGTTGCTGTTTCTGTATTGGTAGAGAGAGTCTGTACCTGATCTGGGTTCTGTTGGGGGCCTATCTCCAGCTGCTGGTCTGACCTACTTAGGATTCTCGGCTCTCTGCTGTACATCACTGGCAATTCCCTCCTTTGGAAGGGTTGAGCAGCCTAGACTGTTCCTGTTTACTCCTACGGGTACTCTTGGCAAGATCAGATGTTCTGGATGCACTCTCCCAGATGCTGGAGTCTGCTATGGACTCCTGATGTTTTTTGTTTTTTGTGGGTTGTTTTTTTTTTTTGCCCGGTTGTGGGCTTGAACTCTGGGTTTGGGTGCTGTCCCTCAGCTCTTCAGCTCAAGGCTGCCACCCTACCATTTGAGCCACAGTACTACTTCTGGCCCTTTCTGCTTATGTGGTGCTGAGGAATCAGATCCACGGCCTCATGCACCCAAGACAAGCACTCTACTGCCGAGTCACCTTACCAGCCTGAGCTCCTGCCTCCTATCAGGTGCTGGCGGCCTGTGTTGTCCAATTCCCAGCCTAGAGTATATGGGTGGAGTTTTGGTGGGGTTTGGGCTTCTCTTGTCCTGAGCCCCCATGTCTTTTGTTGTCACAGGTGTGCTTCCCAGGTGGTACAGTTCCCTGTTTTTCTCCCCTCTGCTGAGGCCTATGCTCAGCTTTTGACTTCAATTGGGAGGAGTTGGCCATGTTGCTCAGGCGCCATAACCCCAGGCCTGGTCCCAGCCCCCTGCCTGGGGCACGCCAGTTGGGCCTGTGCTGCTGTGTATACCACCTAGGTTATGCAGCCTGGGGTACACAGTTCAAATTTCTTCTACTGTTGGTTGTCTTGATCCAGGGGTGCTGTGCCTGGCTTGGGTGTTTAAACTCCCTTCCAGGGGTGCTCTTGCTCTAGCCTGGCCAGTGGAGTGTGTTCCACGGGCTGGTGGAGCTCTCAAACAGTTCCCAGTTTTAGTGGGTCCTGTGGTCCGGGTGTTGGGGTAGGGAGTCTGGGTCAGGGTCTGGGGATTCCCACCAGCTCTGGTCTCCCTTGAGGGATACACTGTCCACTGTGGGGTACTCACCCTGGATCTAGTTGTTTCTGTGTGATGTAGGTCGTCAGTTGCGGTTGCAATCAGAATTCAGTTGGGGTGGTTGCGGGCTGGGCTGGGCGGTGGTGGCTCTGTGTGATTCTCTTCTGTCTCTGCCTCTGTCGACGCTGTCGGGTCCACAGTGTCCATGCCGTGGGCGAGGCGTGGGGGCAGGGCCTCCGTACAGGTTCTGAGTGCTGGGGTTTGTCTCTGTTTGCACTCTCTGGATCAGCACCAGTTCCTTGCAGGTCTTCTGCTCTGATGTTCTGTGGGCGTCCTGTGTAGCTCTGGGGCTCCCGTCGTGGGGCCAAGTTCTGGGCTTGAGGGTTCCTCCATTCGTTGCAATCGGTGGGTCTGACACTGGTACCTCAGGTGGCTTCTGTGTGGGTTATCTGCAGACAGCTTCCTATGTCTCTTAGATTTCCATATTTGATGGTGCAAATCTCAATTTAAAAATAAAAACCAATCCCCATCTCTCATTTTAGCTTGGAAAAAGTTATTTTCCTACATTCACAATTCTGATTGCAGAAAGTGAGATGGGAAGAATCAGTGGGTTCAGGTTTGCAAAGTGTAATTGGCAGCTACAAGCAGTATTGCCTTCTCTCAGCCCTGGGAACCCTGTTCTCTGTCATCACCATTCAGAGTTTCAGTGTTTTGCTCTTAGTTCTATGATTCCATGTCAAAGACAAGGTTCAAAGCAGTGAGAAAATTCATTCTGAAAGGCGTCTATAGTAGCTGAGTACACCTTTATATTAGTTTCTGGGTTTTTTTTTAATTTATTTTTATCTTTAAGTAGTTGTACAAAGGAGTTTCCATTCAGCAAAGTAATATATGAATACAATAAATCTTGATCATTGCTATCTCTTTCATCATTCTCTTCCATCCTTCCTTATCTTTTAAATTCATTTTCAATGCTTATCAGGCATCCCACAAAGTATCATTTAAGGACATATTTGCAAATTGGATCTGGCCAAAAATAAACATTCTAGAAGAATAGACATCCATGTTCCAGAGTCTTTTCTGAAGCATGATGTTCCAATCAAATCACCCATATTTGTCAAAGTGTGGCTCTGAGATAGTTGGTAGCATCAGTAGCAATGTCACCTGAGAGCTTGCTACAAATGTAGAATCTCACGTTTTATCCTAGACCTACTGAATTTGGATCTTCACTGCCAGCTAATTTATGTGTGCCTTGAAGTTTGGGACACTATTAGCCAGTTTAGCATTACAATTTCCTGGCATTTAATAACTGACTCAAGAGATTAAAAATACTAATAAAGAATAATAATAAAGAAAACAACCCTCAACATCTGTTTAATGATTGCAAATAAAAATTCATCCTGGATTTGGGCCCCATATTTTGAGAACTACTTTAAATTGAGACTCTGGTCTCTGCATTGGTGTCAATCAACAGAGCTGCCAGGATCTGCTATATACTCCACCAAGGACAGCCAGTGACAACATGGCAGTGTTGGGAAAGCAACAAAATCAGAGCAAGATACTAAATTCAATTGGCCAGGAAATATCACTGGTACCCTCACTGGCTCCCAAGAATGATAGGAATTGATAGATAAGCCATATTTTTGCAGACATGAGGAAAAGAGGTAACAGAAAGCATATGAACAAAGAAAAACAGAAGGAAAAAGGAGAATAGAAGGAAATAAAAATCTTTCTCAAGATTTTTTATCTTGAGATTCTATCATTTTCATCCTTCTCTTCAGAGAATTAGCCCGGCAACCCTGGGCTAATAAAAAATCAAGACCCATGATCCTCACCTCTTTCTGCAAAGACCATCAAGTTTCAGTAATGTTGAGGTCAAGAAAGTGGTTTCCACTTCCTACCCCAGCCTACACTGTCCTGTCAGCATGATTGTGAACCAAAGGGCATCTTATTAGACTAGATAGCAGCAGACCAACCACTAGCATAGCTCAGTGGTAGGCACTGTAAGGAAAAATACCAAAATCAACCTTCGGGGAAGAGTACGGTTTACAAAATCAGCTCATCTGTTTCACATTTGGCTCTAAATTATCTGCTGCAGTAGGTTAGTTAGATATTTCCACAAAACAGCACACGTACATATATATGCTTGCTTGAAGACATTTCTGAGAGAAGAATTTATTAGACTGCACTTTATCAGGCATGGGGTTCTTGGCTACAGCTCAGTGCTTTTATTCTTCAAGGTTCTCAGGTGTCAGAGCACTCAACAAACTAGCATTTTAAAATACCTTTGTGTGCCCAGAACCATGCTAGTTAACCTAAACCAAATTGGTCATACTCCTAGGAAAAATAATTAGTCATATTAATTCTATCATTATGTGATCAGCATAGCACAGGAAGATTTGTGTAAAAATTTGTTCAGAATGGAACACATACAAGCAATCTTAAAATATAAAAACATAACATGTTCTAGCTGAGAGTAATTTTTCTTTTCATAATTGAACCTCCAGGAACATTTCCATAGGAAGCATTGTCTCTGTACCGTAAGTCATTTAAATTGAAGAAAAGCTTTTTGTCAGCTCAACAGGGTCTCTAATGTTATTATTCTTTCTTGCTAAAAAACCAAGGCTTGTCTCTGGGAGTTAGAGAACAGGATGGTAGGCCCCCTGGAGAACCTTGCTGTGCAGAAACCATGGCTTCATCCATCAATTTTTAAAGCAATTATTTTAGATAAACCCAATATGAGTATGAGAGGTCAGACTCCTTCACAGACTGACCAGGAAGCACTAGGAACAGGAATGACCCGAAATTCTCCCCTGCTAATGATGTCCTCTCAACCCTGAACTTTTTCCTTAACACAAATCACCATTTGAAACCATTTCATTTCCAGATTGTTTCATTCATGAGCAATTTCTGCCTTCCATTCTTCAGTTCAATCTCCATGAAGTCAGAAGTCATGGCCTTGGTCTCTGTTTTATCTTCCATGTCTGGTACAGGCTCAGCCTATAATCCAAGGTCAGAATGTCATTTTGATGTTTTGTAAAATGAATGTTCTGCCCGAACACCTCTGGCTCATGCCTATAATCCAACTCAGGAGGCTGAGATCTGAGATTTGAAGCCAGCCCAGGCAGGAAAGTCCCTGAGATTCTTATCTCCAATTAATCACCAAAATGCCAGACATGGAGCTGTGGCTTGAGTGGTAGGGTGCTAGCCTTGAGCAGGAAGATAACTCATGGACAGTACCCAGACCCTTGTTCAAGCCCAGGATTGTCATAGAATAGAAGAGGAAGAAAAAAGAAAAGAATGCCCTGCCAATATAAATCAGTAATAAGGAGAAAGTAAGATCGTGCTCAAACTCATTCAACTTGTTCTTAATTCTTCTGCTGTTCAAACCCCTACCTAAGTGCATGTATATATGGTGGCCGCGGGGGGGGGGGGGGGGAAGGTTAATCATTGATGAATGATTTCATTCTCACCTGTAGCCAAACACTAACTTCAGTTGTTAACTTCTGTTAACACCACTGCAATTAAAACAGAGATGTCAAAAGATTTTAAACAAGAATAACATCTCCAACATGTGGTTTTCTAAACGTTTCTAGTAAAATTGTATGGTTTTCAAATCCTGAAAAGAACAGCTCCTAAACCCTATTCTAAAACCTTGAGGCATTCCTTGTAAAGAGGAGCCTGTGTCATCCGTTCTGTAAATGTTGAAAGCACAACGGTCATACTTCTCCAAGGTCACCCAGCCCTGAAACACTTTCTTACCAACAGGGAGTCCTGAGCATTGTTTGCTCCCTAGCTCCAGCTGACAGATCAGAACAAATTAGGATGTGTTTTCCTAATCTTCAAATGTCTACATAATTCTTAAATGCCTACTAATGAAAATAATTAGAAAGAAAGCTATATTTCAATGAAAGCAGAAAGAAAATTATAATACATGAGATGTATGGGAAGAGGAGAAGTTCCAGGTATAGAAGATATGGCTGAATTCCAGGCACACAAGGAGTTGAGGCAGGAGCATCCCAAGTTCTACGTAGGAAGCACTTGCCTCAAAAAAATTGCTCTACCTCTTAAATCATGCCCCAGCCTCTTTTAGTTTTATTCATTTTTAAGTCCAGATCTGTTCAGAGCTTTTACCCATTTATTGATTAAATTATTTGTTCTTTTTAGTGTTCAGTCTTGTGTGTGTATGTGTGTGTGTGTGTGTGTGTGTGTGTGTGTGTGTGTGTGTGTGTGTGTGTGTTTTAGTCATTTTTTTTTTTTGATAAGTTCTATGCTTCTTTCATTTTGCTCAGGGCCAGGTTCAGACAGCAATCCTTCTACCTCTCTCTCTCCAGGAATAACAAACACACAGTATCATATCCAGCTTATGTGTTGAGACTGGGGCCTTGCTAACTTTTTCCCTAGATAGCCTCAAACTGCAATTCTTCTGATCTGTGTCTGCTGTGATGCTTAGATTAAATTAAGTCCTATAAATACTGATTCACCAAAAACATGCAAATAAATATGCTAAACATATTCACTTGATTATTTCTGAAGCTTTGACTTTTTAATTTAATAAACTACTGAGAGTAATTTCTCACACTGAACCAGATAAGTTTGTGTTTTCCTTCCTTGATTCTAAATGAAAATAAATGGCTTAGAAATCTATTTTCACTACCACTCTTCCTGGGCTTATGTTCCAGTACTTTCTGAGCCAGATTGTATCTATTGAGAAAGTAAAGTCTTAACTGGCTCTAATGAGCAAAGGGTTCAGTATTGCAGAAAAGAACATTTTGCTGGATGTAAAAGGCATTTGGAATTTTTTGACAAGATGTCTACATGAAATTTTACCAGTGTGAACTAAGTGAAGAAAGCAATCACTAAGAAGAACATAATGAATGATGGTTGTGACTCCTTCAAGTTGAGACAGAATATGAGCAAAACGTTCCAGAACAATACCTGACTAAGATATTGTATTGGGAACCTTGGTTCCGTGTGTGTGTGTGTGTGTGTGTGTGTGTGTGTGTGTGTGTGTGTGTGTGTGTGTGTGTGTATGTAGATACATACATATACCCACGCCACCATTGTGGAGTTTTTCCTTCTCTGTAAACAAAGCATGCTGACAAAGAAATTGGTCACACCCTCCACAACATGAGTCATTGTCAGAACAGGACCCATTTGAAACTCATCCCCATGGTCTTGATTTCCTAGAAAACAATTAGTATTTTTACTAATGCTTTTATGCCTCATTGTCTGAGCTGTAAATGGGGATAGTGAAGTGACTACCTCATATACTAGCATTACTGTAAAACATGACATGCAAACTCTTAGAAGCATGTGAGAATGTACAAAGCATTATATGTGCTTGGTATTGTGGAAATACTACCAATGGTGCCAATTTCCTCCCTCCATGAAAGCATATTCCTTGCACTCTTGAGTGACACAAAAATAAGATGCTGCTTTTTAATATCTGGTAGTTATGTAGATTGTATTATTGACCTAGTTCTTCATTTCTCCCTGTATTCACATGTGACTTGTTTAGATTAGTGCAAGGGAGTGATAACAGTGACCTTGTATCAATTACATGCTTAGGTCTTGGGATGTAACTGGCTAAGTAGCCTTGATTGTTTTGTGTACTCTCTCATATCTCTAACATTATCATGACAAGAACATTCATCGGAGAGTCTGCTGATTCAAAGATGTGGAAAGGTAGATGGAGAGAACAGTGGGCTTGGAGCAAATGCATGTATGTATTTTATATTCCACTGATGTTCTGTAATTATTTTGCTGCACAGCAATAGCTAAATAGTCATGTTCCATATATCACAAAAATAATAGACATAGCAATGAACATAGTACAGAATAAAGTCATTACTATAAATGCCTCAGTTCTGTGTGTATGTCAAAACTTATAGAATTTTATTTTTATAAGTACAGAGTAATCAGCTGTGGAAATTACATAGAGTTTGTCATAAATATTCTCTAGTATATACATTACAATTGTTATTTTAAATATTCATTTATCACTCCCAAAAAGATCCCTAAAATTAAACAAAAAAGTTATTTTCAAAGTGCCTGGGCAGATAATTATAATCAATGGTCTGTTTTTTATTTTTTTTAAAAAGAGAAAAACTGGGGCTGGGAAGGTGGCTTAGTGGTAGAGGGCTTGCCTTGCATGTATGAGGCCCTGGATTCAATTCCTCAGCACCACATAAGCAGAAAAAGCCAGAAGTGGCGCTGTGGCTCAAGTGGTAAAATGCTAGCCTTGACCTGAAGAGCGAGGGACAGCACCCGGGCTCAGAGTTCAACCCCACGGCTGAAGAGAGAGAGAGAGAAAGAGAAAGAGAGAGACTACTAAAAAAGGAAATATTTCATAGTTGCATGCAGTTAAAATTCTTTGTGTTACATACATTAATTTATATTACTATAACCAGTATTATTTATGAATTTGATACTATTCTGGTAATGGTCAATAGCAGGAAAGTTTCTAAAACACAGGAATTCTGTTTCTAATAACTTCTACAAATATCATTTTCATTATAGAAAACTCCAATGTAAAGATAGTGAGTGTTTACAGGAAAATTCTTCCTCCTTTTGTGGAAAGTAGGCCAAATGATACTAATCAGTCTTCTATATTGTCAAAACATATAATGAATCTAAACATCAATTTTGTTACATGAAATGTATGTAGGCCTTGTAAGTATTCTCTTGGTCAAAACTGTGATAATGATGGAGATGAACAGAAATTCATATTTCCATTACTGTCTTCGTCTGAAATTAGTGCTATTGCCTCATTATTTAGGTCCAATTCGAACCTAATAAATGTACCAACAGGAGACATCTGGTCCACATCTGAGCCATTTGTGCTATGTTTTCATCATATTGTTCCTCATTCAAGTGCATGTCTATGTATTTATCAGACTTCAGCATCCCCGGGGTTGTTAAGAATATATGGCCGAAAAATTTGTTGCCTGCAAACATAGTCAGACTCTCCCATTTTTAGTTGGCATGAACAGGTTTGCTATTGTGAAAAGAGCAACTGTTGTCATAATGTTCTCTCTCGATCAGTATAAAGTGCATCCATTTTAGTAACCATGGTTATTTCTAAAATTGTATCCATTTGAATTAGAAGCCATCTATCTTTTGTGATTCAGGGAAAGGAACTGGGGAGCAGTCATTGCCATGTGTGCATTTCATTTCTAACCCAAAATACCTCGTCTCAAATTGGGCATAGATGTCCCTTTCACCTCACAATCTCCCACTGGCTTTTCTTTCCTGAAGCCTAAAAAAATTATATCAGTTCCAAACTCCGTTTCAGTCAAGAAAGATTAAAAAGATGGACTCAAACATCTATGTTCATATCACTCATGGTCATGGGTGACAATATTAAGGCAGGTTTATCCTACTGCCTTAATATGGGGATAAACTTCACCTGTGCTCAGCTACTCCTGGGGAAGTAAGTGGAAGAGATGGCAGAGTATGTGGTTTTGAGAGAAATTAATGCTCTCCCCAAATGAAGACTCTAAACTTTCCTCTACTTTTTCATCCCAATTCCCACCACAGAAGTCAAGGGATTTTTTTTTTTGAGGTGGGGGGAGTCCGGTCGTGGGGCCTGAACTCTGGGCTTGGGTGCTGTCCCTCAGCTCTTCAGTTCAAGGCTAGCACTCTACCACTTGAGCCACAGCACCACTTCCGGCTTTTATCTTTTTGCTTATGTGGTGCTGAGGAGTCAAACCTAGGGCCTCAAGCATGCAAGGCAAGCGCTCTACCACTGAGCCACCTTCCCAGCCCCAAGGGATTTTTTTTAAAGCAAGCTCTCTATTCAAAAATAGCTATAGAGCTACTACTATAAAACATGATTGTGACACCAACACAAACTATCATGAGTCCATGCTGTAACCAACAATTGCAATCTAAGCAATTAAAAGACATCTTTTGATTTCTTCCTATAGGAATTTTTAAATCTAGACACTAAAGCAATTATCTTTGGTCACCTGATTTAAGTGGTCAGCTGCTCATTTGGACGGAGATACAAATATTCAAAATAGTTATAGTCTTTTATTTTAAACACTTTTAAAATAAATGTGGCTATATTTGACCTTGTAACAATCCTCCATAGAGTTAATATGCAGCCAGGTGTGGTGGTACACAACTATAATAATCCTGATGCAGGAGGCTGAGACAAGATGATTAACAGTTGAACACTAGCCTCAGTTATACTGCAAAGGTTTTCCTTTAAAAGAAAGAAAAAAGAAGCCGGGCACTGGTGGCTCACACCTGTAATCCTAGCTACTCAGGAGGCTGAGATCTGAGGATTGCGATTCAAAGCCAGCCCGGGCAGGAAAGGCTGTGAGATTCACCTCCAATTAACCACCGGAAAACTGGAAGTGTTGCACTAGCCTTGAGCTGAAGAGCTGAGGAACAGTGCCCAGGCCCAGGGTTCAAGCCCTGGACCGACAAAGAGAGAGAGAAAGAGAGAGAGAGAGAAAGAGACAGAGAGACAGAGAGACAGAGAGAGAGTAAGAAAACAGAAACAAAAGTAGTTGACATAGATGTTTTATTTTATTAAGAAGTGGAGGGGCCAGTATGTAGTATTTCAAAAGCCAACTTCTAATTCTCAAAGCAGTATTTGTCTATTCTGCCAGGATTTTACAAAGTAGACAGTTGAAAATAGTCACATGAGATCTTTGAATAGTAATAGGGGAAGTATAATATACAGTGTGATAGTGTTAAGAGATAAAGTCTACATGTCATGAGTTCTACATCCCCACCCAAGCAATTTAGTGTTGAAAAGAGCTACCCACCCCTTCTGCATATGAGTGTGCAACAAAACATGCCATCTTGAAAGCAGACTGTAAGCATTTCCCTCTCCCAGAGCTGAATCTACTGGTCCCTTGAGCTGGGCTTATCAACCTCCAGAACTAGGAGCAACACATTTCTATTGTTCATGCATTACCCTTCTTGAAGTATTTTGATTCAGGAACTAGACCCAACAAAGATGTGTTATTTGATGTACATTCACATTCTAAAGCCTTGGAGAGTTCTAAAATAAAGAAAATACTTTAAATTGTTGAATTCAAAAGTACTTTAACAAGACAGAGAGAAAACATCCCCATGAAGGGCATTAATGACCTTATAAAAGATGTTGAAGAGAGCTACTGGGTCCCCACTGGTCTGTGGGTATGGAGTAAAACCATGCCATCTTGAAAGCAGACAATGGCTCCCTCTTCCCCCAGAACTGAGTCCGTTTGATCTCATCTGATAAAGGACTATTGTCCAAAATGCACACACACACACACACACACACACACACACACACACACAAACCCTCTTAAAATTCAACAAGAAGGAATCAATTCAAAAATAAGGAAAGTGGGCCAAAGAACTTGAAAATATCTCGCCAAAATACAACACATAGATTTTTTTAAAAAGAAACATATAAAAAGATGTTCCATAGCAAATCATTAAAATTAAAATTAAAATCAGATACTACCCTATATCCCTTGGCCTAAATCCAGAACACCGACAACACAGCATGCTTACAGGGATGGGGGTAATAACTCAATTGTTGCTCCCTGGAATACAAAATGATACAAACACCTCAAAGAATAATTTAGTTGTTTCTTACAACGCTAAAACTACACTTATCATAGAATCCAGAAATTCAACTCCTTCCTATTTATTCCCATAAATTAAAATTTTATGTCCACACAAAAATCTGGACATGGTTGTATATAGCAGCTTTATTCATAATTACCAAATATTAAAAGCAACTAAATTATCCAGTAGGTAAATGGGAAAGTAAACACTGGTAACACAAAAAAACAGAAAATATTCAGCACTAAAAAGAAATGAGTGATCAAGCCATATAAAGACACAGAGAAAACTTAAATTCATATTACTGAGAAAAACCAATCTGAAAAGGCTACATCCTATAGATAAAACACACACACACACACACACACACACACACACGTGATATTCCAGAAAATTCAAATCTGAAGATGGTGAAAATATCAGAGGTTTCCTGGGGTGAGGGTAGGAAAGATGAATGGGTATAGCCACCAGTGGTTATAGAACAATGGAACTATTCTATATACCATCATAGTGGTTATATGACATTGTATATCTGTCCAAACCCAGACACTTAAGACACCAAGGGTGAGCAAGAACACAAACTGTTATTTGGCTAACAGTGTGCCAGACTAGGTTCATTGACTGTAACAAATATGTTGACACTCTATTGTCTGCTTGGGAAATTGCTGATGAGGGAGGCTATGAATTTGTGGAGGTAATAGGTAGGTAGGAAATCTCTACACCTTGCTGGTGATAAACCTAAAACCACTCTAAAATAAAATCTACTTAAAAATCTAAATTTCTGCCAGGCTCTGATGCTTATGCCTGTAATACTAGGTACTCAAGAGGGTGAGATGTGAAAATCACAGTTAGACCAACCAAAACCCAGAAGTACAGGTATGGCTCAAGTGATAAAATGACAGCCTTGAGTGAAAAATCCAAATAAGAGCATAAGGCCTTGAGTTCAGATACCAGTACTGGTGCATACACATACACATATGCACACATGTGAGTGCACATGCATGCACATACACACACAATCTATAATTTTTTAACTTTATATAATGTACTTGTTGCTCCTTAGGTGATATTTTAGAACTCCATGACCCACACAAGTGCAAGCACTCTCTTTTTCCTGAATTGTTTCTGTGATACGTAATACATTGAATCCAAAAATTTATCTTTTGAAATGCTCACCATATAAGAATTATAGTTTATTTCTTCATACTTTTTTCTGAACTAACACAAAGGTCGAGGCTTTTCTCACATAAATTTGTAGAACACATAGTTTTATTTTGTGGGTGGTTTTCTTTTGGTTATATATGTATTTGTATGTCTAATGTATCTGCTTAGAGGTTCTGGACTTGAAATCACATTAGATTCAAGGCAGACAGTTGCTTTACATTCAATGAAATATATATGAAAATACCAACAATTTTCTTCTCACCACACACACGTATGTGCACGCATGTGTGCATGTGTGTGTGTGTACAACTTTTCCCCTGAAGATAACTCATGGTAGGGAAAAGAGAGGCTGGAGTTATCTGAAGACTAAGGTACTTCTATCTTCACATATTCACCCAGTCCCATCTGCTTTTCCCAACTACTGTTATTTCCAAATAAATTGCATTCCAACTACTCAACTCTCCTCTGTGCCTGTCTGCTCATGCTAACAACTGATCCCTATGTGGCTCCTAGCTGTGTTTCTATTGGTGATTGCTGGTTATCATGGTGGTGGCAGCTCCTCTACATGCAGCTAAGTAGGAACTCTTATGAACTTGCAACTTGGTAGGAACTCTTCTCAACTTTGTAAAGCCAACTACCTTGTTTTTGTTGTGTTGTACCCATTCTTCATTTTCTTTATGTATGAGCCCCTTATCTGATATATAATTGGCAAATGTACTTTCCAATGTGTGACGTGTCTTTTGAATTCCTTAGTTGTTTATAACTATATATCTACATAGATATAGATATATAATTGTTATGGTAAAGGGGATATAGAGAGGGGTTACAGTTACATAAGTCAGGTAATGAGTACATTTCCTTTTAAACAGTGTCACTTCTTCCCTCTTTCTCTCCCCATTTTTCCCTCTCAACCTCTCTCTCTCACAAGTTGTATAGTTCATTTTCAATGTAGTGTCTAGTGAATAGCACTGCTGCAGTTGTTCACCCTTTGTTTCTTTATTGCTCTTAAACCATAAGAGATTTCGACTTTAATCTAACTCAGTTGCCCAGTTTCTTACTTTATTGGCTCTTGCTTTTGTCTAGTATATGTCTGGGACAAGTAGAAAAGGTCAAAAGCTATGTACATATGACCAGATAGGATGAAGTTAAGCGAAATGAACCCCAAGATAGGAACACAGGTGTTTTTTTTTCTTTCTTGCTATTGTTTCTAACGTATTTATAAGGTACCATTTGATTTTTTTGTTGCTTTGTATATTCCTTCCCCATGGTATAACCCCTGTTTTCACTGTATTTGATATCAGAATAATTGGGGGAGGGGAAGGGAAAAAACAATATGTTTAAATAAATAGGGATACAGGTTGACAGATTGTAACAATGAGATGTACAAGACACTAGGTTGAAAAACGAACTTTATAATTATTTAGGTGGGGAGGGAGTGTAGTTGTGGAGGTGGGAGGGAGAGGATGGTAGGGGAAAAACAAAGGAGGAGGCAACAATGCTTGATAAGAAATGTACTCATTACCTTGCTTAGGTAACTGTAACCCCTCTGTACAGTATTGTCACAATAAACAAACTTATTTTTTAAAAAAAAAAAAGAATCCAAGGTCCCCAAAATTTTTTCCTTTGTGTCTTCTAGAAAAATTTTGGTTTAACTTTCCCTTTTAGGCTTGTGAAATATTTTGAGTTAAATTTTGTCCAGGTTGTGAAATACACATCTACGTTTTGTTTGGGTTTTTGTTGTTGTTTACCTAAAATTGCCCATTTTTTCTAGGACCATTAGCTTAAAAATTATACCTTCTTCACTAAATTGTTCAATACACCCTTTCGTCTTTATAATACAAATATAAGAGTTTATTTCTAGGCTTTGAGTTTTGTTTTACTGACCTAACTGCCTATTTGTGTAATAATATTGAATTTTTTTCATAGTTACAGTTTGATAAGTTTTGAGATTGTGTTAAAAGAGTTATCTTTTTATATGTAAAAGTGTTTTGGCTATTCTAAGTCTTTGGTATTTCAAAATAACTTTTATTCTAGACCTGGAGCTTGAACTCTGGGCCTGGGCACGGTCACTGAGTATTTTTTGCTCAAGGCAAGTGCTGTACCACTTGAGTCACAGCATCACTTCTGGCTTTATTTTTTGACTCGTTTATTAGAGATAAGGGTCTCACATACTTTCCTACCCAGGCTGGCTTCAAACCAGATCTCAGCTTCCTCAGATCTCAGCCTCCTGAGTTGCTAAGATTACAGGTGTGAGCCACAGGAACCTGGACCCATATAAATTTCTTAAATGACTAGTTAACTCTTTAAAAGCACAACAAAATTCTGGAGGGATTAGTTGCTAGGGGAAGAATTTCCAATTACAAGTCGTCTAACACAAGACCATGGAATCTCTCCCCCTTTGCTTAAAACGTTAATGTCCTTTGGTGTTAATATATACTTCTCAATACATAAAATCTGGACTTCTTTCAATAAATGCACTCCCCAGTATTTTATCATTTCTGATTTTATTTTTATTTTTATTTTTTTGTTTTTTTTTTAAATTTAATTTAATTTTATTTGTGAACATACTGTACAGAGGAGTTACAGTTACATGGGCAGGATAATGTGTACATTTCTTACCAAGCATTGCAGCCTCCTCCTTTGTTTACCCTTCACATCCTTCCCAGCCTCCCCCCTCCCCCCCTAATCCCAATCCTTCTCCTTCCTCCCCCCCAGCCCCCCCCCCCCCACCAACGTTGTAAAGTTCGTTTTGGACATGACAACTTGTACTTCTCATTGTTGCAACAGGTCCACCTGTATCCTTAACCAACTGGTTTTTCCCCATCTCCTCCACAAGTTATACTGACATCAAATATAGTGAAAGCAAGGGTTATACTGTGGGGGAGGCACATACAAAGCAACAAAGAGATAATCTTATAAATGTGTTAGAAACACATGCATGAAAGAAAAAAACATTAAAATACACATCTAAGGGTTCATTTTCCTGACATCACATTATCTGACCTTTTCCGCTTGACTCATACATATACTAGATATTACAAATAAGGGAAACCATGGGACCTACGTTTCTTTGGGCCTGGATTACTTCACTTAATATAATTTTTTCCAAGTTTTTCCATTTCCTAACAAATGGGGCAATGTCATTCTTTCTGATGGAGGCATAGAATTCCATTGTGTATATATACCACATTTTCTTGATCCATTCATCTACTGAGGGGCATCTGGGTTGGTTCCATATCTTAGCTATGGTAAATAATGCTGCAATAAACATAGTTGTGCTGGTAGCTTTAGTGTGGTCTTTTTTGTAAACATTAGGGTAAATGCCCAAAAGTGGGATTGCTGGGTCATAGGGGAGCTCTATGTGGAGTCTTTTGAGGAACCTCCATACTGCTTTCCAAAGTGGTTGAACAAGTTTACATTCCCACCAACAATGAAGTAAGGTTCCTTTCTGTCCACATCCCCTCCAGCATCTGTTGTTGTTAGAGTTCTTGATTTTTGCCATTCTAACTGGAGTGAGGTGATATCTCAATGTTGTTTTGATTTGCATTTCTTTTATGGCTAGGGATGTTGAACATTTCTTCATGTGTCTATTGGCCATCCTTCTTTCTTCTTCAGAGAAGTTTCTCTTTAAGTCTTTCGCCCACTTATTTATTGGGCAGTTGTTTCTTTGAGGATTTGTTGTGGGGGGTTTAATTTTTTGAGTTCCAAGTATATTTTAGATATGAGACCCTTGTCCGTTGTATGGCTAGTAAAGATCTTCTCCCAATCCGTGGGCTTTCTATTGATCTTGCTAGCTATGTCATTTGCCATGCAGAAGCTCTGCAACTTTATGCAATCCCATTTGTCCAACCTTTCTTTGATTTGTTGTGTTTCCGGGTCTCTATTCAGAAAATTTCGGCCTGAGCCAAGGAGACCCAGGGTTTCTCCTATTCCATCCTGTAATGTTTTCAGAGTGTCTGCTTTGAGTTCAAGGTCTTTGATCCATTTGGAGTTGATTCTGGTGCAGGGTGATATATAAGGATCTAGCTTAAGTTTTCTACATGTAGTTAACCAATTTTGCCAGCACCATTTACTGAAGAGGTTGTCTTTCTTCCATTCTATTGTTTTAGCTCCCTTATCGAAGATTAGATGGCTATAGGTCTGTGGGTTCATTTCTGGGTTTTCAATTCTATTCCATTGGTCCTGAGGTCTGTTCTTATGCCAATACCAAGCTGTTTTGATTACTATGGCTTTATAGTAGAGTTTGAAGTTTGGTATTGATATTCCTCCAGCAGTGTTCTTTCCATTCAGGAGCGTTTTTGCTATTCGGGGTCTTTTATTGTTCCATATGAATTTTTGGATTGCCTCTTCTATTTCCTTGAAGAAGGAGGGTGGAATTTTGATAGGTATTGCGTTGAATTTGTAGATAGCCTTGGGAAGTATTGCCATTTTCACGATGTTAATCTTTCCAATCCAGGAGCATGGGAGGTTTTGCCATTTTTTAAGTTCTGTGTTGATTTCCTTTTTCAAGATTTTAAAGTTTTCATCATAGAGGTCCTTCACTTCTTTGGTTAAGTTAATTCCTAGGTATTTTATTTTTGTGGGGCTATTACAAATGGAGTTGCTTTCCTAATTTCAGCCACACTTTTCTCATTGTTGGCATACAGAAAAGCCATTGATTTTTGGGGGTTAATTTTATAACCTGCTACTTTGCCAAAGTTTTGAATCAGCTTGAGTAATTTGGGAGTGGAGTCTATGGGATTCTTTAAATACAAGATCATGTCATCTGCAAAGAGGGAGAGTTTTATTTCTTCTTTCCCTATTTGGATCCCCTTTATGTCTGCATCTTGTCTTATTGCTGTAGCTAGGCATTCTAATACTAGATTGAAGAGAAGTGGAGAGAGTGGGCATCCTTGTCTTGTTCCTGAGTTAAGAGGAAATGGCTTTAGTTTTTCACCATTGAGTATAATGCTGGCTGTAGGTTTGTCATATACAGCCTTTATCGTATTGAGGAATGTTCCATGGATTCCTAATTTTTCCAAAACCTTCATCATAAAGGGGTGTTGGATCTTGTCGAATGCTTTTTCTGCATCTTTTGAGATAACCATGTGGTTCTTATTCTTGCTCCTGTTGATGTGATGAATAATATTAATTGATTTGCGTATATTCAACCAGCTTTGCATCCCTGAAATGAATCCTGTTTGATCGTGGTGTATGATTTTTTGGATGAATTGTTGAAGTCGATTGGCCAAAATTTTGTTGAGAAGTTTTGCATCAATGTTCATCAAAGAAATGGGTCTATAGTTCTCTTTCTTTGATGAGTCCCTGCCTGGTTTTGGGATGAGGGTTATGATGGCTTCATAGAATGTGTTCGGTAGTGAGCTTTCTCTTCCAATTTCATCGAAGAGTTGGAGGAGTATTGGTGTGAGCTCTGCTTTGAAGGCCTTGTAAAATTCCGCTGTAAAACCATCTGGTCCTGGACTTTTCTTAGCTGGGAGGTCTCTTATTGCTGTTTCTATTTCAATGCTTGATATGGGCCTGTTAAGCTGGTTTAACTCATCTTGGTTTAGTTTTGGCATGTCAATATTTGCTAGGAAGAGGTCCATTTCTGTCAAGTTCTCAAACTTATTAGAATAAAGTTTTGAGAAGTATTCCCTTATAATGTCTGAATCTTGGTTGTTTCCGTGGTGATGTTTCCATTTTCATCTCTGAGTTTATTAATTTGGGTGTGTTCTCTTCTTTTTCTGATAAGATTTGCTAAGGGTCTGTCAATTTTGTTAAGTTTTTCGAAGAACCAACTCTTTGTTTTGTTGATTCTTTCTATAGTTTTTTTGGATTCTAATTCATTTAATTCTGATTTAATTTTGATTATTTCTTTCCGTCTACTGGATTGGGGGTTATCTTGCTGCTCTTTTTCAAGGAGGTTTAGATGTGTCATTAAATTGCTAGTTTCAGATTTCTCCAATTTGTTGATGTAGGAGCTCAGAGCTATAAACTTGCCTCTGAGTACTGCCTTTGCTGTGTCCCAGAGGAGCTGGTAATTTGTGTGTTCATTTTTGTTGAATAGCATGAACATTTGAATTTCCTTTCTAATCTCTTACATGACCCACTCTTGATTCAGCACTGTGTTGTTCAGCCTCCATGTGATACTGGACTTTCTTTGGTGGCTTTTGGTGTTGAGTTCTAATTTTATTCCCTTGTGGTCAGAGAGAATGCAAGGTATAACTTCAATGTTTCTGAATTTAGACAAGTTTGCTTTGTGGCCTAAAATGTGGTCTATTTTAGAAAACGTTCCATGTGCTGCTGAGAAAAACGTGTATTCTGATGCTGCTGGGTGAAATGTTCGGTAGACGTCTGTTAAGTTTAGTTGATCTATGCAGCTGTTTAGATCTGCGGTTTCTCTGTTGAGTTTTTGCCGAGTTGATCTATCGAGTGGGGAGAGTGGTGTGTTAAAATCCCGAACAATTAATGTCTTTGGATCTATATGGGATTTGAGGGAAAGTAGTGTTTCTTTGATAAATTTGGGTGCTCCATTGTTTGGCGAATAGATATTTAGAATTGTAATATCCTCCTGAAGGAGAGATCCTTTAATTAGTATGTAGCGACCTTCTTTATCTCTTCTCACGAATTTTAATTTGAAGTCTATTTTATCTGATATTAAGATTGCAACTCCTGCCTGTTTATGGGGGCCGTTTGCTTGGTAGATTTTGTTCCAGCCTTTAACATTGAAAATGTGTTTGTTTTTACGGGCAAGATGTGACTCCTGCAGGCAGCAGATAGAAGGGTCTTGTTTTTTAATCCAACTAGACAGTCTATGTCGCTTAATTGGAGAGTTCAGTCCGTTAACATTAAGAGATAGGACTGAGAGGTATTTGGGAGTTCCTGTCATGTTATCCACCTTCTTGGAGGCTGCGATAACTAGGTTCTTCCTATGGTTCTTGGATTCTCAGTTTGGGTGCAGTTTCTTGGCCTTTGTTGCGGTCTTGTTGGTTTTCTATGTGTAGGACATCTTTAAGAATCTTTTGTAGGGCTGGTTTGGTGGAGATGTATTGTTTCAATTTTTCTTTGCTCTTTAAGGTTTTTATTTGGCCTTCAGTTATGAAGGAGAGTTTAGCTGGGTACAGTATTCTTGGTTGATAGTTGTTTGTTTTTAGGGCATGGCATACATCATTCCAGGCTCTTCTTGCTTTAATTGTCTCTGCTGAGAAATCTGAGGTGATTCTAATTGGTTTCCCTTTATAGGTGATTAACCTTTTCTCCTTGACAGCTTTAAGGATCTTTTCCTTGGTCTGAGTTGATCCTGTGTGGATTATAATGTGACGGTGGGATGTCCTATTCTGGTCTGGTCTATTTGGGGTTCTAAAAGCTTCTTGTATCTGAATAGGCCTATCTTTTTGTATGTTTGGGAAGTTCTCTGCTAGGATCCTGTTAAACAAATTTCCTAGACCATTAACTTCTGTTTCTAGGTGCTCCTCTACACCCATTATCCTTAGATTAGGCCTTCTGATGGTGTCTTCTAGGTGTTGGATAGATCTATCATACTTCTTGGACTTGTCTTGGATGGTTGTATGTTCTTTCTCTATAATATCTAGGCTGTCTTCAATCCCTGAGATTCGATCTTCTGCATGGTCTAACCTGCTGTCAAGACTCTCTACTTTGTTTTTTATCTCTTTTCCTTCTAATTGGTCATCTTTGATGGCTTCAAGTTCTTTGTTGAAGCTCTGTTTTAGGTCTTGTATGAATTTCTTTACTTCCTTAATTTGGTGGTCAGTGTTTGTTCTCAAATCACTTAGTTGATTGGTTATGGTTTCTTTGGACTCCCATTCCTTCTGTTGGGTTCCATTCAGCATTCCCTTTGTGGTCTCCCTGACTTCCTTCAGCTCTTTGTTAATGGATTCCATGAATGCCTTTACTGATCTTTGTGTGTTCTCTACCTGGTCTCTCAATTCCTGAATTACTCTTTGATTAGCTTCCTCCCGTTTGTGGGATTCCTGCAGTTCTCTTTCCTCCCGTTCGTGGGATTCCTGCAGTTCTCTTTGAGTGTTTTCAGCCTGCTCACGCCATTCCTCCCTTTCTCTTTGAGTATTCTCAAGTTGTTCACGCAAATCCTGTATCATTTTTTGAGTAGCTTCCTCACGCTTATGATATTCCTGTATAAACTTTTGGGATGCCTCCTCTCTCTCCCTATCACGCTCATACAGAGTCCTTTGTAAGTTTTCAGACTTCTCATTTATCATATTTGCCACCAGTGTTTGTAGAGCTATTTGGGAACTCTCCTCTGGATTGTTCATTATCTGATCTGACCCCTGATTATCAAGATTGGGAATTGAGATACCCGGATTTGCCATTTTTCTTGTGTTTTTTCGGCTTACTCTGCCCATTTGAGATGAAAATAGCACCAGTTTTGTGCTAGAACACTATCTTAAGGCAACCATCAACCAACGTTTGCATTTATACAGTCAATAGTCTACAGATACAATCTAGTTCAACAGATACATCTATTCAACATCAAACAACTATATGTTAATGGGCTTCGAACCGCAGAGAAGAATTTGGGAAACCAGAAATTTTTAGGGTTAGGGAGAGATGTGGGTAAAAATTAGGAATAGATTGGTGTGGGGAGGCACAGGGAGAGTTAACTATGTCCTAATCTCAATGCAGGAAATAGGTTGGGTAGGATGCAAGTAGAGAGGGAGAGAAAAAGAAGAAAGGTAAAGGGAAATGAAAAGAGACCAGAAAAAAAAATTAGAAACATAAAAATTAATATAGTTATGGAGATTGAAAGACCATCTATTTAGAGAGGAATGTGAATATAATGAGAAAACAGGAGGGAGATAGAGGAGATGTGAAAAACTTAAAAAATGCTTAAAATATTATATAGGTATAAAGAGGTAGTACTGCTATTAAGGAATTTAAGTCTCAGAGGTTTTGGATTGAGTAATAAATTTGTGGATTAAGTGTGTACACAATGGGGGATAGGGTCTACTAGTTAACTATGGGTTTATCAGGATGTGCAGGACAAGAGTTAAGTCACATACAGAAGAACAAAAGAAAGGAAAAGGTGAAAAGGATAAGAAAGGGAGAAAAAAAAAGATCAGAAGTTCAGTAGAGCTAGACAAAAAACAAAAGATAATTAAGAAAGAAAGAAAAAGAGAGAGAAGACAAGAAAAGAAAGGAAAACGTACATTCACGTATTCCTAAAATAAAAATTATAAGAGGGAAAAAAAGTTACTGGAAAACAATTATTTTTTCAAAAAAGGCAAAAATTAAAGATTAATAAAAGTTTTAGAAAAGGAAAAAAAATTTTTATGTATATAAGGTACCAAAAAAAAAAAAAAAAAGAAAAGAAGAAAAAAAAGTTCTTTGATTTTTTTTTTTTTTATTTTTTTTGGGAGGGGTGGGAAGAATCCTGTATCTCCCTTTTGTCTGTTACCAGCCTCTTGTTGGAGTCTCTGGTCAGCTTGAGGTCCTGTGGCTTGATTGGTTTCTTAAGTCAGTTTGTTCGAACAGGCAGAAAAATGCTCTGCTTTACCCAAGATTTTGAGATCCCCCTCCCAGGTTAGTTTAATGGGAGGGTGATCTGCTTTGAGAATCACAAAAGAGGGGTGATGAGGCTAGGTTCTGGTAGAGTTGAGGCCTTTCAACAAACAGTAGCTTTTCCCTGGGGCTATTTTGTGAAAAATTCACAGAGCCCAGCCTGGAGCCATTCTCAGGGTTTCTGTTTTTCAATTGATTGTGGAGGCTGCTAGAGGGAGGGGCAGCCTCTGGCTCTGGTTACCCAGTGAGGAAAGCCACTCCAATGGCTGGTCCCTGAGCTGGGTGACTTTTCCCTGGATGGAGCTGAGTCTGGCAGGTCACTTCGCCATTAAGTTCTTGTGACCTGTTAAATGACTCGTTTTATTCCAAGGCCTGAGCTGGAGCTAGCCGCTCCTCCGAGCTTTGTCGGTATCCAAGATGGAGATCACCGGTGCTGGGGGGGGAGGGGTGGCCTTCCCTCCTCTGCTCCCAGAGAAGGAGTGAGGAAGTCGGGCTTCTACTCACGCCGAGTCTTGGATCCTGGGTCGTCTCTGGTCTGCAAAGTGCAGGAAGAAGTTGTCCGCTCCTTGTCGGTTCTTGCTGGTGTTGAGTAGAATCCTCTCGCCCGCTGCGTCTGGCTCCTTCGTCCCGGACTCTCTGTGTGAGCGCTCAGGTATGGCCGCGGCTGCGGTCGCCGCTGCGACCCTGCCGCCGCCGCCGCGGCTGCTGGCAGGCACTCAGATGTGTCTCCTTGTCTTGGCTTTCCCTCTCTTGTCTAACTCTCTGTCCTGTGATGGCACACTTGGTGTGATTCTCTGGCTTAGGACTGTTCACTGGAACTCTAAAACTGCTTTTTATGCGAGAGCTTGTTCAGATTCCAGCTTCTCCTCTGCCATCTTCCCGGAACTCCCATTTCTGATTTTATTATGGATGGAATTGTTTTTCCAACAGTTTTCCAGAGTTGGTTGATCCAATGTAAAAACAAAGCTGATTTTGTCCATTGGTCTTTTATCCTACATCCTTTAAACTTGCTTATTGTTCTAGTAGTTTGCTTTTTACTTCACCATATATTAAAAGACTACATCTTAAAACAGTACCTGAAAAGATTATAAAAAAGATTCTTTTACTTTGTCTTTTCTGACAGGTATAATTTCAGCTCTTTACCATCAAACAATCTATGGTAGTTGTAAATATTTGATAAGTATTGCTTATCAATACTTATCAGTACTTCAGATTGGGAAGTTTGCCAGTTGATTTTGAGGTTTTGCTATGAATGGCATTGGGTTTTTTTAAATGCCTGTTCTATGTTTGTTGGGAGTCTCATCTTTTATTATTCTTTATGCTTATAATAAGCTACACTCAATTAAGTGATTTAAGAATATTTGAACCTATGCTCATGAGTGATACAGATCTGTAGTTTTCATTTCTTATGATTCCTTTGTCTGGGATTTCTTATTATCATTATTTAGATGTTCCTTGACTTTTGATGGAATTGCATCCAAATAAATCCACTCACAATAAAGTTAAAAATTGTAGGTAGAAATGTATTTAGTGCATCTAACCTATCATGTAGGTTTAGCAACTTGGAATATTGAAAAGATATCGTTATTCACCAGAGATTGCATAGCTCACTGAGAGCCTCTGCAGGAAGTACTGAAGGTATTAAACTGCATATTGATTACCTGTGTAAAGTACAGTTGGTACCAGATGTGTATCACTTCTACATCACAGAGTCAAAAATTCCTAAGACCAACCACTATAAGGAAGCGACCATCTACCCTGACTTCATAAAAGGTATTGGGGTGTATTCTTTACTATAGTTTCTGAAAAATTTTTACTAATATTGATATTATTTTCTCAGCAATATCTGACTGAATTCAAGAGTAGAGCCAGTAGACATGGGCTTCCTTGTGGAAAGATTTTTAGTTACTAATCCAGTTTCCTTACTTTTATTGGACCTTTCAGATTTTTTATTATTGCTCCTTGAATCAATATTTTCCATTTCCCCTAACAGTCTCACAGCCTTTGACAGCTATGATAATAAACAGAATCTGCTACCCCTATCAAAGTATATGACCTCCTGGAGTCAGTTGGCTCATACTATTATAATTATCCAACCTGAGTAAATACTATATAAATTTTTGAATATGAATACACAGAAAAAAATTTCATAGCAAAAGTTTTGAAATGCCTTAAACCAACATAATAAAAACATTTACCTTCAAAATAGGGAAACTTTAGAATTCAGACTGTAGTTGTTGAAGTTGAGTATATCTTCTGTAAGAATAATGCTTATTATTTATTATTATTAAGACAATTTAACATTAGTCTCCGTGATGCAGGTTCAATTTTGACAGTACATAATTTATTTATCTGTGTATCCTAATGTTAAAAACATATAATCCATTGTCTGACACTTACTATCAACATGTAAAAACTTGTAAGTTTATTAACTCGATTGACTGTGGAGATAACTCAAAACTTACTATGTTTTCATTTTATTCCATTAGTTTATGGGAGTTATTGAAGTACATAAATGATTTTGTCAAAATATTTGAGAGCAATTTTTAGTAACATTTTTAAATACTTGGGTAATTTTCATATATGTTGTAAAACTTCCTTTAAAAGTAATTATTGAAATGACTTCCATTTATATGTAGGATATTTTTATACATAGAATTATATTTTAAGCTTAATTGAAACATTTAAGAAAATACTATCTTTCTGAGAATTATTTGTTTAATATGTCAAAGATTAATTTAAAATTCCAGTATAACCATCAATTATTTTCCTTGTGCATAAAAATCTGTCCTCAAGAAACCCTAAGGGAATCTGAGTATCCCACAGGCCTCTACCATTAATTTATTGACTATTAATTCTAGTTATAGTAAGTAGGTTTCGACATGATGATCACCACTGAATCATCCAAGATTCAAAGTGCATTCATGTCATACATCAATCAGCATACAGAAATTATAAGGAACTCTAGTCACATGTCCTGGATTTGACATATGTTATACCATATGCTTTTACTTACTTGACCTCTCTAATTAGTTCTATCACCTAAAAACTCTGTACCTATGTCAAAATGTACTCAAATTGTTTGCAACATATAACATATTTAAAATGCTTAGCATAACATCTACTATAAAATTAAGTGCTTAATAAACATTGGCTGCTGCTATTAGTGTTATTATAGTTTCATAACTCATGCTCTCAAGAGAAACTAAGTATTTGTCAAAATGACATCTTGTCATTATTTATTTATTTTTATTATTACATTTAAGTAGTTGTATAAAGGAGTTGCCACTTAACAAAGCAGTTAATGGATAAAGGCCTAACTATATGCCTCTATATTTCAATTGGTGTGACTTTCTAGGAGCCTCAAGGCTGATGATTTAGCCTGAGGAGAAAATACCTGGATTATAAAAAGCACTTGGCATTAATATCTGGCCTCAGGCTTAAACCCTAAGGCTCTGCAGATTCCCTTGTCCCAGCTACTTAGAAGATTGGCCATAAACAGACCAGTCATGGTGTCTTTTGACATTGCTCTCAAAAGCAAAAGCAGCTTTGAAGATTTTTCTGGCATTTTAGGTGATATGGTCTAAACATTTGGCTGGTGCCTGTGTAAACTAACAGGGGAATGGGAAGAATTTTGGTTACTTTGGGACAGAATACTTTTTTCCTGACATTTACTATATGGCAGGCACTATTTTTCATGCATTAACTCCTTAATATTCCACAGAGCTACCAATTTAAAGTAGCAGGGCACTAAGGCTTTAATTCACTCATTGTTAGTTTTCTTTTTTACCCATTACCAAGGATTTCAAGCCAAATATTCCAAAACTTATACAGGCTCAATGCAACTCCACAAAGTAAATCTAGGTACTAGACTCATAAGAAAAAGAGTGCACAAAGCAGTCAGCTTGATGATTATTAGCTATTGCTTGGAGTTAATTAAGAGACTGAAGCTGAAAAACGGACCCTGCTTTTATCACTAAATTGCACAGTGCATTAAGTGGTCACTGTGACTTGGATCCAATCTACCATAATGAGGCTGAAAGCAAACATGATTTTTTTCTGTTTATAGTAGCAATTTCTCATTTATTCTTCCATCTGCCATCACAGAAAGGAAAGAGAAGAGAAGAAATTTAATGTCAGAAAATGAAAAATGGCCTGAATTTTCCTAAATATGAAAGGCATTTATTTAACCAACACATGGTTATCACATAGACAGTCAATCTAGATAATAGCAATGTGGGTGACTTCCAATGATGAAGAAAGTGCAAGTTTCTGTCATGAATTCACTCCACTCTGGTGGAGCTTAACCAGAGATACTTGATTTTCCTTCTGCACATGTTGTTTTTCTATTTCTCCCTAGATTTCATTTTGTCTTCCTTACTTTATAATAGCAGAAATATCTATTATGTTGTAAGTTATTTTATCTTTTTGTATTATTGTAAATAAACAATTTTCCTAAGCATACAATATACCTATTATTAATTAAAAATAGAAAAGTTAATAAGCAGCCTAAAGTTGTCATCTGCCTGTCTTAGGTATCTATAGCTATCATTTGTTCTCTCTGTTCCAATCAGAGCCTGGGTTAGATCAATAGCTAAATAATTTAATTTTTCCCTTGCCTTTAAAATTCTTCTTTTTAAGAGCTTTCCAAGGCTAAAGGATGTAAAGAAAAGCACTCAGCAGTTGAAAATATATCATAGAGAGTAACTATTTTATATTAATTTTATTGTCAAGGTGATGTATAAAGAGGTTACAGTTACATAAGTAAGGTAGTGAGTACATTTCTCTTTTTTGTATGGTTTTTATTGTAAAATTCTGTACAGAGGATTTACAGTTACATGAGCAAGGTAATGAGTACATTTCCTATTGAGCATTGTTGCCTCCTCCTTTGTTTTCCCCCTACCATCCCTTCCCTCCCACCTCCACAACTATCCCCACCTCTTGCCAAAGTTGTAAAGTTCGTTTTCAACATAGTGTTTTATACATCTCATTGTTGCAATGGGTCAACCTGTATCCTTATTTAGGCATTTTGTTTTTTCCCTTCCCCTCCCTGAATTAGAGAAGTGTAAATACAAGATGCAGGGCACCGACATCAAATACAGTGAAAACAGGGGTTATACTGTGGGGGAGGAACATACAAAGAAACAAAAAAAATCACATGGTACATTATAAATATGTTAGAAACAATAGCAAGAAAGAAAAAAGATATTTGTGTCCCTATTTGGGATTTCATTTTGCTTAACATCATCTTATATAGTCATATGTATATAGCTTTTGCCCTTTTCTGCTTGTCCTACACATGCACTAGTTATTAAAAATAAGGGAAACCATAGGACCTATGTTTCTTTGGGCCTGCCTTACTTCATTTAAAATATATATATATATATATTAGAGTTCTTGTTTAACTTGTTACCCCTCTCTCTTTTTCTCCCTCATTTCCTTCTCCCCCAATCTCACCCCCAAGTTGTACAGATCATTTCCAACATATTGTCGAGTATCGCTGTTGCATTGGTTCCCCCTTGTCCCTTGTCTCACCACTTTGTTGTTCCCCTTCCCTTCCTTAATTCAGATAAATGTATATACTCAGGGTACCAAAATCAAATACAGTGACAACAGGGGATAAACCATAGGGGAAAAGGGAAAAAGAAAAAAGAAATCACATAGTACATTAAAAATAACAACAAAGAAAAACCTCTTGTGTCTTTGTTAAGGGTCTGTCAATTTCATTATTTTTTTTCAAAGAGCCAACTCTTTGTTTTGTTGATTCTTTCCATGTTTTTTGGACTCTTATTTATTAATTTCTGATTTAATTTTAATTATTTGTTTCTGTCTACAGGATTGGGGTTTGGCTTGTTGCTCTTCTTCAAGGAGCTGCAGGTGCATCATTAAATTGTTGGTTTGAGATCTCTCCAATTTGCTGTTGTAAGAACTCAGAGCTACAAATTTTCCTCTACGTACTGCCTTTGCTGTGTCCCAGAGGAGCTGATAATTTGTATGTTCATTTTCATTAAATAACACGAACATTTGAATTTCCTTTCTAATCTCGTCCATGACCCACTGGTGATCCAACAATGTGTTATTCAGTCTCCATGGGTTACAGAACTTTCTTTTTTTTTTTTTTGGTCGGTCGTGGGGCTTGAACTCTGGGCCTGGGCGCTGTCCCTCAGCTCTTCAGCTCAAGGCGAGCGCTCTACCACTTGAGCTACAGCTCCACTTCCGGTTTTCTGGTGGTTTATTGGAGATAGGAGTCTCACGGTTTCTCCTGCCCGGGCTGGCTTTGAACCGCGATCCTCAGATGTTGAGCTCTAATTTTATTCTATTGTGGTCTGAGTGAATGCAGGGAATAATTTCAATGTTTCTGAATTTGTACAGATTTGCTTTTGACCTAAAATGTGGTCTATTTTGGAGAGTGAAAAATTTAACAGAGAAACCTTAGATACTGCACAGACCAACTAGACTTAACAAACGTCAACAGAATATTTCACTCAGCAGCATCAGAACACACATTCTGCTGGACAGTAGAATTTTTAATCATCTAAATTAACAGCTGGGGTTTCAGTACTGAGCAAAGAAATGAAGGCTAGTAAGAGCTGAAACTCTCTAGTGCTCAGAATTGCTCAAGATTCTGTGCCTCTGAGGATGGTGACGGTTATGGTGTTCCCAGGATCATCTATCTCATCCAGGACTTGTCAACATGAGGGGTTTTTTTCAGCCTTGTAGAAGTAAAATTGATAACTAACAATCGTATGTACCCCAGGTGTGCAATGTGAATTTGTGTATGTTTGTGAAGGTACTGGAGCTTGAACTCAGGACTTGCAGCTCTTATTTGGCTTTTTCATTCAAGAGAAGTACTTTATTGTTTAAGGCACCCCTTTACTTCTGGGTTTTTTCTAGTTAATTAGAAATAAGAGTCTTTCAGGCTGGGAGGTGGTATCTCACGCCTATAATCCTCACTACTTAAGAAGCTGAGATCTGAAGATCGCAGTTCAATGCTAGCCCAGGCAGGAAAGGTTGTGAGACTCTAATCACCAATTAAACACCAGAAAACTTGTGCTAGCCTTGAGCAAAAGAACTCAGGGATAGTGTCGAGGCCCTGAGTTAAGGCCCATGACCACCAAAAGAAGAAGGAGGAGAAGGAGGAGGAAGAGAAGTTGGAGGAGGAGGAAGTCTTTCAGAATTGTCTGTCTGGGCTGGCTTCTAAGGTCAGTCTTCAGGTCTCAGCCTCCTGAGTAGCTAGGATTATATGTATGAGCCACCAGTGCCCAGCCAATGTGAATTTCTGTAAAACACATGCATTATGAAATGATTTCTAATCAAGTTAAAAAAAATGTTCCAACACTCCACATAATTGCTTTGCAAATCTTTTGTGATGAAGATAGCTAAGGTCCCTTCTCAATGAATTTTGAGTATGATATGCATTTTAATTACCATGCTGTACCTTCCCTTATTCATCTTATGACTGCAAATTTATTTCCTTGACCAGGATATCTCTATTTCTACCATCCCAACACACCTAGGAGACACCTATTCTACTTTCTGTTCAATGAATTCAAACTTTCTTAGATTCCACTTGTCAGTGAAATCATACAGTGTTTATCTGTCACTGCCTTTTTCATATAGCCCAACAGGCTCCAAGTACATTCATGTTGTTGTACATATCAAACTTTCCCTTTGTTTTGAGGATGAGTAGTATTCCATTGTTTATAGGTATCACACTTTCTTTTTCCACTCATCATCCATTAATGGTCACTTAGGATGTTTTCATATGTAGCTGTTGTGAATAAGAATTTAGTGAACATGGGAATGCAGGTATCTCTTGATCATATTTTTTTTGTCGGTTGTAGGGCTTGAACTCTGGGCCTGGGCACTGTCCCTGAGTTCTTCAACTCAAGGTGAGCACTCTGCCACTTGAGCCACAGTGCCACTTCTGGTTTTTTGGTGTTTAATTGGAAAGAGTCTCAAGGGACTTTCCTGCCCTGGCGGCTTTGCACTGTGGTCCTCAGATCTCAGCTTCCTCAGTAAGTAGGATTATAGACGTGAGCCACCAACGCCCAGCAGATTTTACTTTTGAAGTATGTTCAAAAGTGTAAATCCTGAATTATAAAGTTCCTTTTGCATTGTTTTGTGTGTATGTGTGTAAAAGAGAGGGAGAGACAGAGATTCAGCACTACTAGAGATTGAACTTAGTGAACCTGGCTATCTCAGCAATGCTCTACCACCTGTTAACTTTTCTTAGGCTGCCTTGAAACTATGACCTCTTTCTGCCACCTAAGTGGCAGGGCTTATAGACATGCACCTCCATGCCCTGCTATATTTCATTCTGAAATTCCACTGCAGTGTTTTCTATAATGACTATGCCTACAACACATGAAGATTCCCCATTCTCCAATCCTCACCAGAATTTATTATATGATTTCTAGTAAAAAGTTGTAAGAGCAGGTGTGAGATGATGCTTAGTGATATTGAGTACTTTTTTCCATTTACCCATTGACCATGTGTATATTTTCATATATAAAATATCTAATCCTTCATCCATTAAAACTAAGTTTTGCCAGGCACTGATGGTTCATGCCTTTAATCCTAGCTTCTCAGGGGGCTGATCTGAGGATTGCAGCTCAAAGCAAACCCAGAAGGAAATTTTGTGAAACCATCTCCAAATACTAGCAAAAACCCTGAAGCAGAGCTATGGCTCAAGTGGTTGAATGCCAGTCTTATGGGAAAATGGACTTAACATCGGCCCTGAGTTCAAGCCCCAGTACCAGCACACACATACACACACACACACACACACACACACACACACACACACACACACACACACACAATATCTAGGTTGTCTTATTTGTGTTATTGTCTTTGTTGTTGTTTACAATTGAATTGTACTACTAATGCTAATGCATTTTGGCTTTTAGTCCTTGTCAGATACATGATTTGCAGATATTTTTGCCCATTCTATGGGTTATTTTATTATTGTGTTCATTATTTGCTTTAATTTTTTCAATTGACTATTCTTATAGGGTGATGACAGTGTCCAGTCAGTGTTATTTGCAGATGATAGAAACTACTTTCAGAAGAAAGGAGTTTTTTTAAAAGAGACCTGAGTGCTTCTTGTAGCACAGATATAGACAAATCAGGTTAAACTTGGGCATTGAGTGATGGCTCCCACAGAGCTGCTTCAGAACTGCCCTGCCAGGGTAGCTGCTGCCCTTGACATGGCAGGAAATAAGTCAGATAACAAGCTGCTATTGGAAATTTCATTTAGAAACTCAATTGTAGCTATTATCCAAGCCCTACTTCTCAGTGGCTATAAAGCCAGTGATTACAATATTTGAAAAACAAAACTCTTCTGGAATAAAAACTCTTACATCTCTAAAATTCAATTTTCAAAAAACAACAATAGAACAAGTATTGAAATATGGTCCCCAATTTCATGCAAGTGCATTTGATTGGTCAAATCTAATCATCACTGGACACTTAGAAGGGAATCCAGGAAATAAAAATTGTAGCATTTGGTATCATTTTCTCTTCAGGACAGCATATTAGAAAAGCATTTATCAACTTCTATATTACAAATTACTTGTGTATCATAAAATCAATTTATTTAATGGGCCATGAAATCAATTGACTTCTAATAAAGTGGAATAAAATAGATCACTATGCCCTATATATAAAGGAAGATTATTTGGTAAGGGGGTCTATTTTATTTATTCTAATTACATACTTAAATTGAGATACTTGAATTATATAAGATGTAGGCCATATGGACTTGGGTCAGAATTTTCCTGATGTCCACTAGAGTGTATGGGAGGTAGAATGGAATTTTCAATGCCAATCCAGTATCCAGCTATGAGTGAAAAAGCCAACTGAGATTAGGGCACTAAGTTGAAGTTGCTAACCAGCACAAAATTAAAAATAAATTGGTCCCAGGGGTTCATACATATAATCTTAGCTACTCAGGAGGCTGAAATCTGAGGATCACAGTTGAAAGCCAGCCTGCAAAGGAAAGTCCATGAGACTCTAATCTCCAATTAGCACCAAAAAGCTGGAAGGAAAGCTGTGGCTCAAGTGGTAGAGTGCTTGCCTTGAGCAAAAGTAGCTCAGCGACAGCACTTAGGCTTTGAGCCCCAGGCCCACCAAAAAATAAAGTATAAAAATAAAATAAACCAGAACAAAGAAGACTTGAAGGTGTAGCTTGGTAGGAAATCACCTAGAAAACAGGAGGCCTTGAGTTCATGATAAAAAGGATGTTGTCAGTGCTGCACCTCTTTCTGGAACCTCTAGAGAATGATTTAAACACTTCTTGTTTCCAGCTCCCAAAGGCAGCTCCTATTCCTCAGCTCTAGAATCTCCTTCCCCACATTTTTATCTAGAATTTCTCTTTGCTCTTAGAATCCCTGCCCTATTGACTGACTGCTCTATTCCCATGATCATCATCATAGGTCTTTACCCCAGAGGACTTTGGTCTCTTATTTACAAGAGTTCTTAGGCCTCCAGCTTCCCATCACTACCGCGACTGGCATCACTGCTGCAGGTTCTTCATTACACATTGTGCAATGGCACCTACAAAACCCCGACCCAGCTTTTGTGCTTGTTCTCCAAGAAGCCTGGAAAGCTCCCCTCACTGAAAGGACCATGTTGATTTCTGACTCTGATTCTGTTTTTACTTCCCCCTTCTGTCTCACAGAGTTGCTTGGAGAGCGTAGGGTTTTATTGTTTGATTGGATTGCTATTGTATTTTAGAATTCACGGAGTATCCCCTTCCTCATTTTGTAGAGATTCTTATGTTGACGATAGTAGTGGGGTTTTTTTTGTTGTTGTTATTTGTTTTTGTAGTTTTTTTGTTGGTGGTGATGGTGGTGGTTGTGGGGCTTGAACTCTGGGTGTGAGCGTTATGCCTGAGTTCTTTTGCTCAAGGCTAGTGCTCTACCACTTGAGCCACAGCGCCACTTCCGGTTTTCTGGTGGTTTATTGGAGATAAGAATCTCAGGGACTTTCCTGCCTGGGCTGGATTTGAATCGTGATCCTTAGATCTCAGCCTCCTGAGTAGCTAGGATTACGGGCATGAGCCACTTGAGCCCTGCTAGTGTGTGTGTGTGTGTGTGTGTGTGTGTGTGTGTGTGTGTGTGTGTGTGTGTGTGTGTGTGTGTGTGTGTGGTTTTATTAATGTATCTTTTGTTGCCAGTTTTTGAGGGATGTTCAGAAAGATTAAGCTGTGTCATCACCCTCCTAATTTCTCTCATTATTTAAACTTCCCAATAGTTAAAAAAAATACTGCTTCTTACCTGTATCTTTTACAAAACTTCAAGATGTGCATACCAAAACTCATCACAAAGAACCATACCGTCTCAAATCTATATGGGATAAATACTGTTTAAAATAAAAGGTTAGGAGGGCTGGGAAGGTGGCTCAGTGGTAGAGTGCTTGCCTTGCATACATGAGGACCTGGATTCGATTCCTCAGCACCACATAAGCAAAAAGAAAAAAGCCAGAAGTGGTGCTGTGGCTCAAGTAGTAGAGTGCTAGCAATGAGCTGAGAGACAGTGCCCAGGCCCAGAGTTCAGGGCCCACGACCAGACCCAAATAAATAAATAAATAAATAAAAATAAAAGGTAAGGAAAACCATAAAATAAGCTTTAATAGTGAGGATATAAAGAAATTATGAATCTTCCTTAATGTTAATAGAAATATAAAATAGTGTAGCTGTTATGAAAAACACAATATAGTGAATCTGAGGAAGGAAGAAGAAAGGGAGAAAGGAAGGAAGGAAGGAAGCAAACATCCAAACATCTCCCAATCAGAAATGTCTCTTCATCCCCACATCCATAATCATTTCTTTCCTACATTACTTGTTTTCTTCCCACCAATACTTGTCCCAATTCAATCAAGCAGTGTTTTCAGCCAAACAGTGTTCTAAACAGAATAAATCCCATTATTTTCTTAGGCAAGTTTAATCTCATGGACTTATAGATGAGTCCAGGGCAGAGATAAGAGCTCTATAATTTGACATCTCTTATCACCTCATCAGCCTTTGCTTTTTTTTCATCTATTCCTTCCACAGCTTTGGAGACTGAATCTGGGCTTGTGATGAATCAGGAGCTTGTGGTTTTCAGAGAGATGTTCTTACAATTCAAGTCCATAGTTCTTTCGCCCTCTTGGACAACTCAGCTCTAATATTCATTAAATTCTCTTTTTGATTCAAGTTGCAAGTCCTTAGCCATGATTCACCAGCCTGAGCAAGTCCATTAATATCAAGTAAGAAACCATAATAGGCTTTTAACAATATGAGTCCTCAGAAAAACAGAACATATTTCAGTCTCTTTTTTAAATGCAGTAATGAAAAGATAATTTGATCTCTTAGAAATTCCAATCACATTTTTCCATAATCTACTCTCTCGTGCTCTCTATTGGCCTTGCTTTCTCATATATTATTAATAAAAAAGCAGTAATAAAGATTCTTTCCCTTATGTTCAACTCTACATTGCTTGGATGCAGAAGGTCTCTTTTGCCACTTTGTCTTATTTCCTTAGGCTTGGTTTGTGTTTCTCTTCTTTCATCATCTTTACATTAATCTTCAAATCCTTTCCTGAGAACCAATATCTCAAAGTCAATGTACATCAACTAAGGACAGCACAGGAATTGTGTTTCTTGGCCTTTATCTGTCTTTACTGAGATGTGACTCTTGCTTTGTGACAAGGAAAGTATACCAAATAAGGAATCACTCAAATGTTGGGAAAACATAGGTTTTTAAATTCAGTAGTGAATAATGTATTTACATAGTTTCTTTTTATTAACACATCATTTTTTTGCCAGTCCTGGTTGAACTCAGGACTTGGGCACTGTCCCTGAGCTTCTTTTGCTCAAGGCTAACACTCTACCACTTGAGCCTCAGAGCTATTTCTGGCTTTTTCTGTTTATCAAACCCAGGGTTCCATGCATGTTAAACAAGCACTCTACCATTAAGTAACATGCCCCACCCCTCAGCTATCACTTTTATAAGTGATATCTGATGCAATGAGTCCACCTGTATACTTATTTAAACAATTGGTTTTTTACCTTCCCCTCCCCTAATTATACCAACATCAAGTACAGTGAAAACAGGGTTTTATTTCTGACTGTAGTTAGGGTATTTCTTTATGATTTTCATGCCATTTCTAAAAACACAGAATTTCTGAGTTTTATTCCTTCTTCATGTAAAGTCTCTTTTTTAATTTTTGTATTGTCAAGGCGATGTACAGAGGGGTTACAATTACAGATATAAGGTTGTGAGTACATTTCTCGTCAAACTCATTGTCCGCTCCCTCATTTTTTCCCACTTCCTCACTTTCCCAGCCCCCCGCAGTTGTAAAGATCATTTCTAATATATCGTCTTGTGAATATCGCTGATGCATTGGTTCTCACCATTGTGCTGTTCCCCTTCCCTTCCCTAATCATAGAAAAGTTCTCCAAGAGAGTCAGGCTCAAACTATTCTACCTGGTATGTTTTCTGTGGTGCCTGCTTGGAACAGAGAAATAAAGATTATTATCACCCTCACCTTCAATATGTTCACAGCTCAACTAGGAAGAGTGCTAAGTAAACCAAGGGTGGTTGCTAAAGTCTAGATAAAGCCACACTGAGATCAGAATCAAATTCTCCCTGCCTTTCATCCATAACATTCAACTTTTCACCCAGTGCTGCTATATTATAATCTAATGGTTATAGGATCCATCACTGTTAGTCTTTGAGTGGTGTTTCCTAAGCCCCAACATTCCATCAGCCTTCAGCAATCTGCGCTTCTTTGGTTTTGTTTCACAAATGCACTCTTTTCCATCAAGCTGCCAGATTATCACTTTTGTCAAGGGTATTTTAGCATCCTCTTCTCTGATTCCACTTTTTCTAATCCATGCAGGGTCTCAGACTGTAGTTCTTATATTCCCAAAGCCATTGTTCTGCTCAGGAAGCTATTGCGGAATTCTTAGTGGGAAGCTTTCATTGGATTGCCAATCCAGGCCCACTCCAGCTCACCAAACTCATCTCCCTCTAATTTTCAAAACTCTACAGGATATTGAGAGTCAAGGCTTATTTCCAGATGTATGCCTTTACCAAGCACCCTTCTTCTGGCAGCTCTTGAAAATCTACTTAAATTCTGCCTAATTTTTAAGGGCAGATTTAGGTGCTCTTCATTTATTAACTACTGTGACTAAACTTAATTAGCCTTTCTCTGATGTCACTCAGATCTATTCCATAATTCCGAGATCACTCAAGGGTCAGGGATTTAGGTATAGTTCAGTTTTCCTCTTCTGTGGGTCCAAAAGCTAATAAATAGTTCTTTTATCTTTTTGTTGTTTTGTAACTTATTTGAATAAAATTTGGTTAACCTATTGAGGGGAAAGTAGTAAAGAATAAAATGGTTCAATCTTAGTAAGATAGCTAAATATTTTTGAGCCTAAGTTATCTGAGACAATATCAGCTACTTATGCAATTAAAAATGAAATGAAGGGGCTGGGAAGGTGGCTCAGTGGTAGAGCGCTTGCCTTGCATGCCTGAGGCCCTGGGTTCAATTCCTTAGCACCACATAGGCAAAAAGAAAAAAGCCGGAAGTGGCACTATGGCTCAAGTGGTAGAGCGCTAGCCTTGAGCTGAAGAGCTGAGGGACAGCGCCCAGGCCCAGAGTTCAGGGCCCCACGACCGGACCCCCCCAAAAAAAATGAAATGAAGAACACTGTTCTACCAATCCACTTCTTAGAAAAATTAAGCGATAATCTCAATCTTCACTACTTCCTTGTGTCTCCTCATGAAAGATAATAGAAAGAGTACTGGATTCTTAACACCCAAATTCTAATACCAGTTCTAATAAAAAGAGTCAACATTCACAGAACTCCCTTCCTGTGCTCCATTTCCCTTTGTTAGCAAATTAAGACGTTTGAAGGAGGTAATTATCTAATGTACCTCTCAATTCTAATTGTGTGTGTGTGTATGTGTGTGTGTATGTGTGTGTGTGTGTGTGTGTATTTATTTCAGTCCTGGGCACTGTCAGTGAGCTTTCGTGCTCACAGCAAGTATTATACCACTTGAACCACAGCTCCACTTCTGGTTTTTTCATGGTTAATTAGAGAGAATTGTACCATGGGCTTTCCTGCTTGGTCTGTCTTTGAACCCTGATCTTCAGAACTCAAGACTTCTGACTAACTAGGATTACAGGCATGAGCCACCAGCACCCAAACTAAATTCTAATATTTTTTTACAAAGAAAGTGCTAACAAATATTAATGGATAAATCAGCAACTAATAAATGAGTCTTACATAGTTACTTCTTTAATAATTTTATTTAACATACCTATTGCTGAGCTAAATAATAAATGTTAGCAAGCTCCACAATCTTTTTTTCATGAGGTAAGCCTGGCTGCCCACATTTATCATTCCAAGATGATAAAATAACTATCAGGTAAAAATAAATAAAGAAAAGGTCAAGAGTTAAAGTTCAGTTGTATAAAAACAGGAACTCAGTTCAGTTGTATAAGAACAGGAACTCAAATTCAACTTTCATTTCAAGCAACCCTTGGTCTAACTATAACTTGACCTTTTTCTCCATCTAATAAAGAGCATTATTGGTTGGGCATAGACATTTCTGATATTCTTTTGCAAAAGTGTTTGAGAGCTTCCTGACATGTCACGGGGGTGATAAAAGCTCATTAATTATTTGTCCAAGCATCAAGAGTTCAGAAAATTGGAGAGAAAGATCTTGAATAGAAATGTCACAGCCTCTTTGCTTTTCCCAAGCATCAGAAAAGGCCAGTAAAAGCAGGTATTTGGCCTCTAAAGAATAGCTTCCAGAGAACTTATAGCCCAAGGGATGACAAATCTTTCCTAGAAAGTGAAAGATTTTATGACCTACGTGGAAGTACCCAGATCCAACAGCCTGCACTGATAGTAAAGGGCAAAGAATGTTCCATATTTCATTGGATGACAGGTACAGCTACTACCCACCGAAGTCGTCTTGTTAAATCAGATCTTCCTTTATCATCTCTTATGTTACCAGGGCAAGATCATGAACATAAAACAAAGGAAATTATGAGAAAATATTTTCAATCAAGAAGCACCCAGTGAAGCATGTAATTAAGTGGAAAACTGTCAGTGATTGCTTATTGTATCTGCACAGGGCAGGACATTGGTTTAATGACTTTATATAAATGAGAAAAGACAATTTAGTAATTGACTTAGTACAACAGTCAATGATGTACAAAAGACACTTCTTGAGGCATCAGGGCATTGAGTACAATCTGAAGGGTGCTGAACACATGGAAAATATATAGTGTTAAAAGGGAGTTATCTTTTATTAATAAGCATTCAAAAACAACAATACAAAATTGGTTCAGCTGATTAGAAATAAGTTCATTTCTTTCCAGTGAAATGCCAATTGTCCTTCATTCTATAAAAGTTTGAAGGAAGTTTCTGTAACAATCTTATAGATACAAGGAAATAGAAAATTGTGAAGGGTCTTAAACCTATGACAAGTGTTTGCCATATTTCTTTTCATAAACTTACATGGTCCTACATGTTAAATCCCATTATAACTCTAAAGGATAGTAAAAAATTACTAAGAAGCTTCATTTTTCTGCATACAAATCTACCTATCTATAATAATGAACTATCAATTGAGTGGTTATAGATCAGGAATATGTCATTAGGTAAAAAAATTTAAAGGTTTGGCTTCTCTGTATTGCCTCAAACCACAATGAGAAAAATAAATTAACATCAAAATACAGAGTCAAGAAGTAATTATATCATTATTATATCAAGTTGCATTTTCACATGTCAACCTAAGAGTAAGGAGAATTTGGATGAACTGTAGCAGCAAAAAGGAGCAGGCAAAGATCAAAGGTAAACATTACAGGATTCCCAGTCCTTTCTGCATCTACCTTCTTCAAGACTATAATCCATGCCCAAATCAGCTGGTGTTAATTGTATAGGTAGAACACCCTCTTCTCGTGAAAGTAACATTGCAGGGTCTATGTCTTCACAACATTTACTCATTTTATAGAAACATATTCAAAGAATAACCAACCAGAAAACATATAAAATTTCCTAAGATGGATATAATAGATAATATTTTCACTGTTCAATTTCAATAACCCAGCTTCTCTATTGTCATAGCGGGATGCTGACAAGAGATAATCATTCTACAAATATTTGTTTAGTATTCTGTGTGAGACACTTTGGTCATGGCAAAGATATATCTTCCATGTAAGGATTTATATTTCAATAATAAAAATCAGATTCTCTTTCCTGAAGAAAAATTTTGTCTTCTAGCTCCCATTAACATCATCTTCTTGTTCTCTTCCCTTTTTCTAGATATACCTTTTAAATGAACTTCCCCAGATAAGCACTGGTGCTTCATGCCTATGATACTAGTTTCGCAAGAGGCTGAGATCTGAGGATCACAGTTCAAAGCCAGCTTGGGTAGGAAAGTCCTAGAGACTCTTATCTCTGATTAACTACCAGAAAACCCAAAGTGGAACTGTGATTCAAAGTGGTTGAGTGCTATCCTTGAGTAAAAATGTTCAGAACAGTACACAGGCCCTGAGTTCATGCCACATGACCAATAAATTAATTATTAACTTTTTCAAACTTTTTATTTCAGGAGATATCCTTGAGGTGTCATCTTCCAAGATTTCAACTATCAATTGTTTTTGCAATTTTCTCATCTATCTAGAACACTACAGCCCAATTCTTTGTTAAATTTTTGTTTAATGCCATTGCGCTTCTTTTCCAGTGCATTCTAGACCATCTTTACTTGAAGGTTTCAAGGCATGTTCCCCTTAAAATGTCTAAACAAAATTATTTTCCTATTCTTCTTGTTCCTTTCTTTTTCCCTACACTTTATTTTTGAACTGCTACTGGGCTTGAACTCAGGTCCTCATGCTCTGATGGCTGGTTCTCAACCATTTCTTCCTGTTCCTAGTTTCATTTCTTCCAGTATCCAGCCTTTAAACAAAGACTGTGTGCAAATAATTATTTGGAAGATGACTTAAGAGAAACTGTCCAGGAACTGAAATTGTGAAACTAGAAACAGGGCAGACACACACACAAAAACTTTTAGTTGTCAAGGGATCGCTCTGGGAATCTAGAGGTAAATCTCACCTGGTCAATCACACCAACTCCTGATAACCACAGTTGGAAAACAGGAATATTTCTTAGATTACTCAGATACCAGATCCTGTGAAGTTTATGTCCTTCATGATGCTGCCTCTGTTTTCCCTTCATGTGCTATTAATACTCCTATCTCATTCTGATGTGGTCTCTAGGAACCGTTTTCAAGCTGCTAGAGTCACCCATCCTTTACATTGTCCCAGAGATACAATAGCAATAATAACAGCCACTGTGTACTATACCAGGCATTAGATAAAGCACCTCATTTAATCCTCATGACAAATTTACAAGATAGGTAATTTTGTGTATGGATACTGGGACTTGAACCCCAGGCTTTATGCTCTCACTCAGATTTTGTGGTCTGGCTGGTGCTCTACCAGTTGATACACACCTCCTCTTATGATTTTTTTAGAGTCTGTCAGCTATATCTGCCTGGCTGGCTCCAAGTTTATCCTCAGATCTCATACCTCCTGAGTAGGTATGATTATAAATATGAGCCATGAGCACCCAGCAGTAATAGTTTTCTTTATTCCTACCCCACAGATGAGACATTGGGCCTTAAGGAAGTTATTCATGTCAAAGTCAATCAAATTAGGATAGGAATCCAAGCCTAGACAGTTTGACCTCAGAATTTTGGTACTTAAAATCCATAAGATATCTCCATGAATGCAGACATCTGTTTGAAATGCAAATCCAATTATGTTATTTCCTTGATTAAAAGACCAGGCCCATCAAATGTTTTTCAAACATTTTCATGATTACAATCTTAGCTTTTAAGTACGTCAAGACAATGTGTCATACACTGGTTTCAGGTTCCTTTTCTAGCTTATCTTTCTCCACCTGTACTCACATAGCAATTAATAAACTTTGAGCCATTAGAAACAGAAAACAGTGTGTTTGAGGAGAGTCACAGAAGGTAAGTCTGTGTTCCTATCACACAGGCCTTTGAAAAGGGACTAGATCAAAGAAAATACAGAGCCCTCCATGAGGCTCACACATGCCGTAGGCATCAACATTTCTGAAAATGCAATCAGGACTTTTAACCTCCTGCCAGTCAGGAATGGCCAGCACCAGCTGGGCAGCAGGGTGACCTGTGAACCTGCCGACTGATGCTTCATATTCAGATAGCAGGTGCTATCAGACTCCCTGCTGTTCCCTGGCTATCCAACCCCCCCTCCCTCTCTCCCCATCTCTGCCCTTCTTTCATGGCCATTCCAACTGTTTTCCCTCTGTTAGGTCTTTTGCCTGCTGACCCCATCACTTTTCCTCTGATATGAACTTGAAAGAGGCTCAATGTCTGTCAGCCCGTACTGTCTTGTATTCTTATGAAGTCATTTCATTTTCCCCTGAAAGTAGAGCCTGAGTACATAAGAGGATAAAAGGCATCTTATATTTCACTGAATGCCCTTCAGCACCTAGCATGTAAAAGATTTGCAATAGACAGTTGAATGAATAAGTTAGAGAGCATATCAAGATTCTTCCCAAGCCTGTGATATTTTCAATCCTAATGTTCTCTCATTCTGAATGTATATTACCATGTAAATTACACATACCATTGTTGAAAGAATATTAAATCCTGAACTAAGGTCTAATTAATAATAAGTCATAAGCTATATTCCATATATGAAAGCGACCCACTGTCAGTAAAGCAAACAGGATGATGTAAAATATTCACAAAGCTGGCCTTTATCAGACTAAATGGTGTTATGGGTGGTTAATATTGCATAGGGAAATTCAGTGATGCCTTTACCAGGATACTAATCACCCCCACCATTCTTCCTTACTAGGTTGTAGGATAGAGCTTTGGATGTAGCTTATATTAGTGAGAGCTATTTCCCCCACAGGAATAAAAATCACCAGTAGGTAAATTTAAAAATTATACTTCAAAAAAGAATTTTTGACATTTTTTTTTGTCAGTCATGGGGCTTGAACCCTGGGCTTAGGCACTGTCCCTGTGCTCTTCAGCTCAAGGTGAGCACTCTACCAGTTGAGCCACAGCACCACTTCCATCAAAAAAGAATTTTTAATAATTAGTCGGGTGCTGGTGGCTCACTCCTATAATCCTAATTATTCAGGAAGCTGAGATCTGAGAATCTCAGTTTCAAACAAGCCCAGATAAGAAAGCCCATGAGACTCTTATTCTCCAATTCATACCAAAAAGCAGGAAGTAGCTGATGGCAGTGCATCAGCCTTGAATGGAAGAAGTTAAGGGACAGTGCCCAAGGCCTGAGTTCAAGCCCCAAGACTGGTACACACACACACACACACACACACACACACACACACACAAAGAATTTGCAAAAAAAATCAAATTTTTGTGTATTTATCCTCTATTCACATTATTAACACCTTCACATTAAGTGATTAAAGCTTTCTCCCTGCAGGAGAAAGATGGACAGATGTGGAATTATCTTCCCAACCTAGAGACAGCATTTTTTCATCAACAAAGCTAGGTGAGTTCTGTTAGGATGGAAAGTATATATTTCTGCTATGTAACATTGCTGTGTAGCAACGAGGTGGGAGACATCAGAATTGACCCTCATTAAATAATAATGTCAACCTATGGCTAAAGATGGGAAGCCACTTTCCTACCCAGGGGAGAGCTTCTCCGATGAGTAAAAGGCAGAAGCTGTTGGTGGTCAACTCACAGAGCACTTATGCATAATTCAATCAGCTCCAACTTTCCTTGACTAAAAGTCAAGTTTAGCAAAAATTCCATTTCAGTGAAGATAGCTCTATTCTTTTTTTCTATTTTTTAAATGTTTTTTTATTGTAAAAATAGTGTAAAGAGGGGTTACAGTTACATGAGTAAGGTAATGAGTACCTTTCCTATCGAGCATTGTTACCTCCTCCTTTGAGCTCTATTCTTTTAAACATAAAATCAAAGCAAAAGACAAAGTCAGTTGATTAACTGGCAATTCTCCCTCAAAATAAGCATATGTAAGAAGAGTAGCCTACCTTGGTATGTTACATGATAATAGCCATATTGCATAGTTTTGACAATTACTATGTCTTAGTAGATTGGGATTTTTTTTTCTGTTTTACATATCAGGAAGCTGAAATACTAAAGGATTAATGTGGCTTGCCCAATGTGTATCATAGTCATATTGTAATCTTGAACATAGATTGCCCAACTCCAAATCAGGAAATAAAAGAAAAGCCTTGGATTCTCTAGTAAGAAAGGTGGAAATGTTAGAGGACAATATGTATTGTGTGATTCCCCCCCACCCTTCAACTGCATAATGATTTATCCAGGTGCCAAATGATTGGATTCAAACTTTACTTTTGTTCATTATCTATGACTGGCTCAATGTCAAAGAATAAAAGCGATACAAAAATGTCCTGCCATAAGAAGCAGAATCATAGTGATTCTGGTTTACTTATGGTGCTAATCTTCTATCATTTCTACTTTTATACTAGTTGGTAGTACAAAAATGTATACTTGAATGTATATATTTAAATTTTAATAAGTTTATTAATAATAATCTTAGCCTCAAACAGCAAATGACATTCATTAAGATAAAAGTTAAGAGGAAGCAGGTTTAAGAATATGATAAGTACCAGGTGTACTCAATCCCAAAGTTCTAGCTACTTGAGGGGCAGAGATTAAGGGAAAAAGTTTTAGGTCAACTGGGATAAAAACAAGTTCAAGAGATGCCATTTCAACCAATGGCTGCATGCGACTATGGATACCTGTTATTTCAGCTACAGAGGGAGCACAGACTAGGTATACTAGTGCATCTGTCATCCTCAGTGACTTGGAGATTTCACAAGTAAGAGGATCACAAGCAGCCCATGCACAAAGTGAGGCATTACCTGAAAAACAACCAGGGCAAAAGGGGGCCAGAAAGATGGCTTACATGGTAGAGTGCCTGCTAGCAAGCACCGGGCCTTGAGTTCAATTCCCAGTATTGGAATGTGTTAAGTAACTTTTGAATATTGACAAATATAAACTGAAAACAAAGATGTATGCATTTCAAAAGCACAAGATAGATTAAATAATTGATTGTGGGCTGAGAAACTCTTTTGGCAAACTAGAATATTAAATATTAAAAAGTGCTGGTGTAATCATAGCTACTCAGCAGACTAAAACCTGGAGGACTGAGGTCTGAAGCCAGGGCCAGCTAGAAAAGTCTGTAAGATTCCATTTCCAATTAATCAGCAAAAATCACGTCTGGAGCCACGGCTCAACTGGAAGAGTACTAAAGATGAGCAAAAAAATCCAAGTGAATACAAATCCCCTAGGTAGTATTAGAGATTGCAGATATATTCACAAATGTATTTTATCCATGAGTTAGGGACTTCATTTTTCGAAACTTAATTAAGAAAATAATCACAATTGTTGTTGGAACAGATTAGGAAAAAAAAAATCTCTTCATATGGAGAGATTCTCAGGCTATCACACCATTGTAATGTGGGGGCCATGAAAATATGCTACCAGACTTTATAAGCAAAAAACTGGTCCATGGGCCTTTTGCCTGCTGCATTTTAAAACCCTTCTTTGCATTTTCATGAAGCCACATCTCCCCAGGCCTGCTCCTAGCTAATGACCCAGGAGTAAAGATCCCAAGGCAGATTCTCTGGCCATGCTTAAATGTCAATAAGATGGCTATGCAAGCCATGCCTGGCTCCTTTCCCATTTTCTCCCCCACAGGCACTTGTAATAAAATTCTTGCAGGATTTTACCCATCTTAGCATTATCTAAAGTACTAGGTAAACAAATGCATGAAAACTTACCAAACTGTTGAACCATTTGTTTGAGGGTAGCAATTTTACAAAGGGTTTTAATTTTTTTTATTTGTTTTCCTCTATGGTCTATGTTTCTGAATTGAGATTGATTCATTTTTTATAATTTAAAATATGACATAAACATCACAACTTACATATAAATGTATAGAAAAGCTGAAAAATACAGTATGATTGATCTTTAAAATGGCACCATTAAGATATATGATGCTTTCTTAAAATACTTCAAGGTGTTTTGTTGCTTGGTTTGCTTTAAATTGGAATTTCACAGAGTCCTTTTAAAAAAATTATCAGTATTTGAGTAATTTAAATATATGGGTTAAAACCACTGCTTAACAATGGATTCAGACATATAAAGTATCTGTTGCATATTAGGAAAGTTTGTGCCCTACTGAGAGGGTCTCTACCAAGACAATAACTTTAACTTCAGTATTTGTGATATATATATATATATCTGAAAGTTTCAGAGACAGGTAGAGAAAAACATAAGAGTGCTTCCTGGTTGGAGTAGGGCAGAAATGATAAATAAAATTTCATTCTCAGGACAACTTTGATAGCTTGAGAGTGCTTGTTTTTGCTGATCATTCTGAGGTGGTAGCTGATTTATCTGCCAAAAAAATGATCATGATCAATGAATGGTGTCTGTCTCAACATAAAAGGAAAGGCATTTGTCACCTTTTGAGTCTGGGATAATAGGATAAGCAATGTACCATCAATGTAGTAGTTTATCATGTCAATACATTCTCATTCTGTGACTTCCATATAAAAATTGCACTTAAGATTCTGCAAGCCCATTATTGATCAAAGGTATTGGCCATCTTTTTTGAAAAGTATGTTTATTCTGAAGCTGTCTATTAATACAAACTAATGTTGCAAAATTAGTTATCTGAACTAGATTATTGATTGTCACTCACATAGATCAAGAATAGTTGGATAATAATGAGCTGTTTGGTGAGTTTCACAATTTTATGGACAAGTAAGTCATTAATATACTATTAAATTTTAGTATACTTTCCACATTTTCTTTACAAAGAAAGATATTATTGGAATGAATGTTGTCACATTACAGATATAATGTTGAAACATTTTAAGTAATTCTGCATTGTTTCATCTAGTTTTAAACCAAATGTTTTCATGTAATAGTTTTAAAAGAGTAATATTTATACCTCAAGATACAGAAAATTTGTCTTGTGTAAGCTAATACTCTAAAAGTGTCAGAATACAGGGTTGGGGTATCCAGTGTTTCATGGAACATGGAACTTCTCATCAGAAGCAAATAGGAGTTCTTAACAAGGTAACTGTTTGGCCCTACTCTTCATCTTCTCTATCAAAACCCTGGTCTGAGTTCTACAAATCTACATTTAAAAAAATAATAAGTACACTAACTAATTCACATGCAGACAAATTTGAGGATCACTAAAACTCTGTGTGTGTCTGTGTGTCTGTGTGTGTCTGTGTGTGTCTGTGTGTCCACTCAAGGTTGGCGCTCCAATCACTTGAGTTACCTAACTTCCAACTTTTTACTGGTTAATTGAAGAAAAAAGCTTTTTGAATTTGTCTGTATAACTGGCTTCAAACTATGATGTCAGACTTCAGTTTCCTGAATAAGTAGAATTACAAGACTGAGTCACTGGCAATAGACTAAAATAATAATTATAAAATAATTTTTTTTTGTTGTTGTTGTTTTACCAGTCCTGGGGTTTGAACTCAGGGCCTGGGTGTTTTTCCTGAGCTTTTCCACTTGAGCTATAGTTTCACATCTGTTATTTTTGCTGTTTTTTGGTGGTTAAGAGTCTCACAGACTTTCTTTCCTAGGTGCTAGAGTTTGTGCCTCTTTGTATAAAAGACTAACACTCTACCACTTGAGCCATAGTGCTATTTCCAGGTTTTTTTAGTTTATTGGCAATAAGAATCTCTTGGGAACTTTTCTGTTCTGGCTGGCCTTGAACCATGATCCTCAGATCTCAGCTTCCTGAGTAGCTAAGATGACAGGTGTGATCAACTGTGCGAGCTAGACCTAAACTTTCGAAATAATTTGTTGCCTTATTCCGTGGCATTCTCCCCATTGCCCACCATCATTATCTTCATTTAAAATGCCAACATCCAGATACTCTCTATCCCAAACCTAATCAATTTCTGAGAAACAAGTACATTCACTACTAACCCTGAACACCAACAGGTTTCTCAAAAGCACTATTAATACGTTCTTTTAAAAAAAACTTGGAAAAATGTCACAGGCAGCTTTGCTTAAAATTATGAGGTCTTCTATTCTTACACTTTTGCCAAGATGACCCATATTCTTTGGAAGATTGAATCATCTTTCACAGTGATGTGAAAATGGCCAAGAAGCATTTCCATTCAAGTGGATGTAAGTTATGACTGATAATTTTTATAAATCAAATTTAAGGAACAGTAGCAACAATAGTAGGAGGCGTATTTATAGATAACAATTGACTGCATTGAATGCTTTTCCTGTGTACTTTGCATTCAAATACCCTTGTATTTCCACTGTAGATGTCTGGGTGGATATCAATATTCCAGCACCACTGATACTCAAACCACTTCTTCAGTGTATTTATTGTAGTGTTGTAAGCCAAGCAAAGACTGCTGTTTATATGTTACTCCTTACTTATTTCCAGGCAGCAAGATAGTAGATTTGTAGGGAGATTGTTAACTTCACAATCTCATTACAATATAAAGAAGTTAAAATGGCATCATGTCAGCAAGTCCAAATGAAGATCCCTAAAAAGAATGGCTCACTTATGATGATTTATGAAGATAATCATTCTTGACTTTGGTGGGAAAACAAATCTAACACAAAATGCCTACCTGATACAAAATGCAGGTGGACTAGACTCTAGCGCCGTGCAAATCCTTCCTTCATTGTGTATCCTGTGAAATTTCTACTGGGCTACCGCATGGATGAAGTGGTGTTCCTTTGACCTAGAGCAAAACTTTTATTTAAAGCTTTAAACATAGACTTAGTAAAAACAAACAAATAAAAAAAGACAGATGGCTCCATAAAATATGCAGTAAAAATAGTCCCCAGGGTCTTTTGAAACTAAAAAAGAGTGAGAATTTGTTGTGGTGTCATTTGACCCCTGAGGTTATGAGTGTTTCAGCATTTCAACTCCTAACTTTTGCAACTTTCAGTTCTATTTTGAGCAAATGTACCATCATGAAAAGGAAAGCTCTGTCAATACAGACTTTTCTTTTCAAAAAACAATACTAATAATCAGATTCATCCGTAAAATTTTCTTTAATCCCAAAGAGTGTGTTATATGTCTTAAGTAAGATCAGTTTTTTTCCCACCATTAAAATATTATGTGTGATGGTTAGATACATACTCAATGTAATGGCTTGAATCAGGAATACTCGATAACCCCCTAGTTGTTTCTCATAATTCTGGTAATCAAATTTTTAGCTCCTTTCAGCAGAAGTATCCACTAGACCTACACAAGGTTTTCAGCCCAGCAGGTAGGACTGGAGGCAGAATGATATGAGGTTTAAGCCAATGGTAAAAGCAGAGACTTTGGAATACAGAATTCTGTATTCCAGGGGCTGGAGGTTTAGCTCAGCAGAAGAGCTCCTGCCTGGTGAGTTCAAGGCCCTGAGTTCTCCTCAGCTCTGGGGAGAAAAAAAAAAAAAAAAGAATTCTATATCCCAGCCGGGCACAGGTGGGTCACGCCTAAAATCCTAGCTTCTGAGGATTGAGGTTCAAAGCCAGCCCTGGCAGGAAAAGCTGTGAAACTCTTATCTCCAATAAACCACTAGAAAACTGGAAGTGGCACTGTGGCTCAAGTGGTAGAGCGCTCACTTTGAGCTGAAGAGCTGAGGGACAGTGCCTAGGCTCAGAGTTCAAGCCCCATGACCGACCAAAAAAAAACAGAATTTTGTATTCCAACCTTCCTGTAAACTGACCAGGAAAGGCCATGGTCCAGTCCATTCAAGTATCTTCCAGCTGTCTCGTGATGAAATGCTACTGTGGAAAGAAACACAACCAAACAGCAATATCACAAGTAGTTAGTCTTGATTACTTGGTCTCTATTTTGAACCAATCCTTTACCACCATTGTTCAGTAAAGTTTAAAGAGAGAAATTATTTCTTTTGTGTCAGCACTGGAGCTTGAACTTGGGGCCTCTAATTTTCACATGGCTTTTCTACTCAAGGCTGGTGCTCTATCACTTGAGCCATACCTGCATTTCCAATTTTATTCTTAGTTTCTTTTTCTGGCTAATTGGACATAAGAGTCTCACAGATTTTTTTTTTAATTTTATTTTATTTTATTTGAGAACATACTGTACAGAGGGGTTACAATTACATGGGCAGGATAATGCGTACATTTCTTACCAAGCATTGCAGCCTCCTCCTTTGTTTACCCTTCACCTCCCTTCCCACCCTCCCCTCTCCCCCCCACCCAATCAAACCCCCCCTCTCCCTCCCACTCCGACATTGTAAAGCTGGTTTTGACATGACATTTTGTACTTCTCATTGTTGCAACAGGTCCACCTGAATCCTTAAACGACTTGTTTGTCCCCATCTCCTCCACAAGTTATACTGACATCAAATATAGTGAAAGCGGGGGTTACACTGTGGGGGAGGGACATACAAAGCAACAAAGAAATAATCTTATAAATTTGTTAGAAACACATGCATGAAAGAAACAAAAACATTAAAATACATATTTGAGGGTTCGTTTTCCTAACATTACATTATCTGACTTTTTCCGCTTGACTCATACCTATACTAGATATTGCAAATAAGGGAAACCATGGGACCTATTTTTCTTTGGGCCTGGCTTACTTCACTTAATATAATTTTTTCCAAGCCTTTCCATTTCCTAACAAATGGGCCAATGTCATTCTTTCTGATGGAGGCATAGAATTCCATTGTGTATATATACCACATTTTCTTGATCCATTCATCTACTGAGGGGCATCTGGGTTGGTTCCATATCTTAGCTATGGTAAATAATGCTGCAATAAACATAGTTGTGCTGGTAGCTTTAGTGTGGTCTTGTTTGTAAACATTAGGGTAAATGCCCAAAAGTGGGATTGCTGGGTCATAGGGGAGTTCTATGTGAAGTCTTTTGAGGAACCTCCATACTGCTTTCCAAAGTGGTTGAACAAGTTTACATTCCCACCAACAATGAAGTAAGGTTCCTTTCTGTCCACATCCCTTCCAGCATCTGTTGTTGTTAGAGTTCTTGATTTTTGCTGTTCTAACTGGAGTGAGGTGATATCTCAATGTTGTTTTGATTTGCATTTCTTTTATGGCTAGGGATGTTGAACATTTCTTCATGTGTCTATTGGCCATCCTTCTTTCTTCTTCAGAGAAGCTTCTCTTTAAGTCTTTCGCCCACTTACTTATTGGGCAGTTGTTTCTTTGAGGATTTGTTGTTGGGTGGTTTAATTTTTTGAGTTCCAAGTATATTTTAGATATGAGACCCTTGTCCGTTGTATGGCTAGTAAAGATCTTCTCCCAATTCGTCTCACAGACTTTTTTGCCCAGTCTGGCTTTGAAATGAGACCCTCAGATCTCAACCTCCGTCATAACTAGAATTATAAGAATTATAAACCAGCACCTTGCTTTATCAATAACATGGCATTAGCAATTTTAATGTATGAGGCTCGTTATACTCTCTTTTGTCTGAGGCCGATGGCCTAACTGGTGGATCATCCACCAAAGTGGCTCCTCAGATATGCATTAGGTTTCCATGCATCTCCTGAAATTATACATCAAATTCATCTCAGGTGACTTTTCCTGGGAGGGAGTATGCTGCTTTCTCATTATTACAATAGAGGTTGATGACCAAAATTATCTTTAATTTCTATCTAAAGAGGAATGATAGATTATCCACATTATCTGGATGATGTTCTATTCATCATTGAAGCTACAGTTCTGTTCTCATGTTGTACCTGCAATATTACCTAGATTCAAAGAGAGTTTCCTGAATGAATGAATGAATTGGTAAATGAGTCCGCTAACAAATGTACAAATTCCACTTGGGAATAAGTTTCTGAGCACATGGTTTGCCTTAAGTAGCACAGCTAATCAAAAGCCTCAGTTCCTCAAGTGAGCCATAGTCTCTGTTTGCCCATAGCAATTGTGAACAATCCTCTGCTTTTCCTTCTATGAGATATAGTGCTTGTTATTACTGTCCATGGCCAATTAACTTCAATGGAAAAAGGAAATCCATCATAATATTCATTTTTCTAATGGAAAAGTTAAAAGCAATTTTCTCTAAAATAAAGATGTATGATAAAAGACTTACCGGAATAGAGTTGAAAAGGAGAACACTATTTTTTGAGACCATGTTTTGGTTGCAAGAGCTAATACCAAGCCAGAGACACTTGTCCATTGGGCCACAAGCCAAGGCTTTTCATTCTCAGGTCTGCTTGTATTTCTGAGAATCCATTATCCCATGACCATTTGGGCCCTGGCTCATAACCCAAGAATGCAGGTGCCTTTAGCAGGAGCCACAGATGCTGTTCTCCATCAGATCCCATTCCAAGCAGCAGATATCATGCACTTACGCAATCCATGTTCAGCAGGCTTCACAGAAGGAACTCTCAGAGCTGGTTTGACATGCATCTGCCTCTCCAATGTCCCATGATGCTTGCTAAGCACAGGAGAACCAAGCTGCTGCTTCTCCCAGTAGAGGACCACTGTGAGAGTCCTATCCAGCAGCCAGGGAACGTTCTGAAAGTTTCTGTAGGGTAATCTTGAGTCTTGAGTTTCAGGATGATGGAACTGAATCCACAAATGTCTTCCACTTTTTGTCTGCTGCTTCTGCTCTGATTATACTGTATTTATTTTTTTAATTCAAGTTATTTTACTTGATACATAAAACCATAGAAACTGTGCATAATACAGAGTACTAAATGATGTCCTGACACACGTATATCTTGTACAATCAGGTTAATCAATCTAACCCCTTAAACATTTGTCACTTCTTTATGGTGATCACATACAAAATCTTTTTTCTGGTAACTTTTGAGATTTACAGTATACAATCACCATCTACAGTCAGTCTACTGTCTACACTAGAAACTCTTATTCTATCTGATGGCAACTTTGTGCCTATACCAATAGGCACAATCTCTCTGTCCATCCTTCTTCCATTCTCCCCATTATTTGGTGACCAGTGTTAATTTCTACAAGCTCAACATTTTTAGATTCCACATATGAGTATGATCATGAAATATTTGTTTTTCTGTGCCTTTCTGTGACTGGCTTATTTCACTTAGTATAATAATCTCCCATTCCATTTGTAAAATGTGCCACATCTGTTGATAATTGGTTGGTTATGTATGCATGACTTCTGTGTAGATAGCTGACTTCCATATACTCTACTTTGTTCCCATTGTTATTTTTAGAAATTGAAGATTTATTTCCAGAGCATTTTATGACTGAAAATGGGCCTTGAGCAGTAGTGTTCCTATATTCCATTTTACCTGAGATAAGCTTGGAGAATATAGCTCTTCACGGGCCTAATTGTAATCAAGAATTACAAGGCTTATGATGTGAGCCATGGAATTCACTTTAGACATCAAAAGATTCTTTTTCTATCCTTGGGACATTCTCTTTATCTGAAGTAAATTCACATGGTTAGTGAAGCTCTGCTCTGACCTCAGCTCAGCCTGGTTTACTGTTCACTTCCTGAATTACTGAGTAACTATTCATTATGTAGCTTATTACTAGAATGTATTAGCAGTAATAATGAATGTCCTTACCCCAGAAATTTTGTAATCTATAAGACAATGAGATAATTATGGTTTTCAAAGTAGTCTTATAATCAATGTATACTGTATGTGTTAACATTATTCTAAAAATTACTGGCCATTATCATCAAGCAAAAGAAACAAATGAGACAAAAAATAGAAAGGAAAAGGCAAAATTATCATCATTTGAAAATGATATGATTATAGAAATATAAACCCAAGAAAGATGACTAGTAAATTTAGACGCAGCAACATAATTCAGTAAAACAATGTAGTTAAAAATAAGTTTCCCAAAATAGATTGCTTTCCTATATGCAAGTAATAACCATTAAAATGACAACATGAAAAAGAAAATAACTAAAAGAAAACATAAGAAATTAAGGAAGGAAAAATAAATTTTACTAAGAAATGCAATACAAGAGGAATAAATAGATTCAAACTCTTATAAATGCAATCTAAATTTGATAAAGACATCTATTATCCTTAAAATAATCTATATAACTTATCCTTAAAATAATCTATATAACTACTATATTATGTTTAAAAAGAAAACATCTATATTTAGAATTAACTTTCCAAAGTCTGAAGCACATGTGAAAAATGTTTTTATGACCCATAAGTAACCTAATAGATCCATGGAATAATTGAAATATTTAAGGAATAAATCAAATATATATTTAAATTAGTATACAAAAAGAGCAGCAGTGTTATACCAATGGGGAAAATATAGATTATTCAAAATGAAGAGCCTGACATATAGCTCACTTGTTTCACTAAAAGGTATTCAAGTTAAACCAAGAATTTAATTTAGATTATACAATTTAAAAATACAAAAGCATACCGGATGGAGACGGGAGGAGGGTAAGTCTCGGTATGTGTATGTACAATGGTATGAAATTGGAAACAAATGAAACAGAATTGGTAAAGCATTAAGCAGCAACAGTTAATAAGGAAAAAAGTAAGTAGATATTAAAAAGTGGACTTTAAGTTTCAACTACAACATGTGAACAACTTAAAATTTCTCACTGTATCTTTACCCAAAACAAAACTGAACAACATGGCCTTCTGTGTTTGCAGGGTCTATACTTTCCTCAGTTCTTTTCTTTTTTCTTTTTTTTTTTTTTTTTGTCAGTCATGGGGCCTGAACTCTGGGCCTGGCTACTGTCCCTCAGCTTTTCAGCTCAAGGCTAGCACTCTATCACTTGAGCCACAGCTCCACTTCCGACTTTTTCTGCTTATATAGTGCTGAGGAATTGAAACCAGGGGCTCATGCCTGCAAAGCAAGCACTCTATCACTGAGCCACCTTCCCAGCTCCCCCACTCTCCTCAATTCTAAAGAGATGGGAAAATTCAGAAAGTCAAAGCTGAAATTTGCCTGTCTTTAGTAAGATTCCCATAAGCTCATAGAAACACTTGAATGGTAAATTTGCACAATTGAAAAGATCCCCTGCGTCTCTGATAGAAGGAAAAGAACATCCCTATAGAATCCACTCAGAAACTCCTGCACCCATGTTCATAAATTGAAATTTAATGTTTAATTAAAGAGTGAGCTCTTTTCAACTTGATCTTAAGATTTAATGTACGATTAGGGGTGTAGTTAATTGGTAGAGTATTTGCCTAGCAGAAGTGAGGCTCTGGTTTTTATTTTCCTAGCATGCAAGAAAATAAAGATTTTTACTGTGACTTGATACAATTTAGCAATGAAGTATACCCCAAAGCACATGTGTAGTAGGCTTGATTCTAGCACCTACTGGCAGGTGGTGATATATATTCAAAAAATATTTTGTAGGTAAGGCCTACTGAGAGGAAGTTAGATTATTGGAGACATGCTCTTGGGGGTAATTTTAAAGCTGTGACCTCTCTCTCTATCTCCCTCTTCTCTTTTTCCTTTTCCCACTCTCTATTTCTTCAGTATATTGGAATTAGATGGTAAAACTTTAAAGAACTGATGTTTGGATCCCAGGCAGAATCAACCAGAAAAAGTCTCTTTTGCTTGAAGGGAAAGAAAAAAAAAACAGAAACCCACTATTCTCATTTTAATGTTCATCCTATCATTGTTTAAGAAAAATAAACTAGATATATTTGAGTCCATGGGCTTCTCTGTATAGAAATACATAATTTATTAAGCATGTTATAAGATGAAAATTTTAATAGATTAAAATATTCAGAATTACATACCTATCTTGGGAGATAGAAATCTTCCAAAAGTTGGCAAATGCGTATTACCGCTGTGCTTTCTATTTTGTTGGATCAGTTATACTTTTAAGATGAAATTTCCCATGAATTTTTATGACTTCCTATGGACAGACACACTGTTTAATGTTGAAATTGTAGCCCAAGCAAATTTTATTACATTGCCTCTTTTTTGGAAAATGGTTCAAACTGAGCCTGAGCAATATCAGATATAATAGAAGGAAAGACAGTAAGAAATATTAAAGAAGGTCTTGCAGCAACTCATCATTGATATCTTGCAGAATCTGTCTTCAGAATATTAACCTACTCCAATTTATTGAGCTCATTCCCCTCATATTAAAATTTACAGGAGCTGGGAAGGTGGCTCAGTGGTAGAGGACTTGCCATGCATGCCAGAGGCCCTGGGTTCAATTCCTCAGCACCACATAAGCAAAAAGAAAAAAGCCGGAAGTGGCGCTGTGGCTCAAGTGGTAGAGCGCTAGCCTTGAGCTGAAGAGCTGAGGGACAGCGCCCAGGCCCAGAGTTCAGGCCCCACGACCGGACCCAAAAAACAAATAAATAAAAATAAAATTTACAGCCCTCTCCTACAGAAGATCAGCATAGAAATAACAGCTGATATTTTTAAGAATACTTCATTTTACCAGACAATACAATAAACTAAGCTAATCGCAAGCCCTAAAAACAAAGTATTGTCATTCCCATTTTATATGTCAGGAATGGAGACATTGGCTGACCCATCATCACACAACCAAAGACTGACACAGAGGTAGGACTTATTTTCAGGCAGTCCAGTTCAGACTACACATCCTGGCTCCCCATTTCATGCTTTTCACACATGGACTTCACCATCGCAGAAATGACTGAACCTGGTTTCTCATTCCGCTGTTCTCCACTTAATCGTGTAGAACTTTTTCTCATTCGAGTGGTGGACTCCCACCTCTGCTTACTCCTTGGCTGCAATGGAAAGGTCAATCAAATGGTGTGTATCCTCTGCCCAAGGTCAGGCCAACAGGAAGCATTTGGTTACAGTCACACTGGCAATTGGAAATGGTGGAGACATGGACCTATGCCCTGAGGACTTATATTGGAGAGAAAGTATTCCTCCCATAAGTGCAAAACATTTACCAAAGACACATAGTTGTTTCTATATATCTTCTACAATGTGTGTATTGTCTACAAACGTGTGTATACAAATGTGTTAACTGACATATGGTAGATCCAAGGGAAAACTCAAATAGGGTAATTCCTTACAAAGTCAAAAATGAACAAAATAAACACCAAGAAGTGGGTACGTGAAAGAGATGGAATGGAGCCCATGGGAGAGGGGAAGATGCATGAAGAGAAGAAAGGAACATACAGTCAAGAATTCAATGGATATCCTGTAAAATTAAGAGTGAGAAGCTGGGCGCTGGTGGCTTACGCCTGTAATCCTAGCTACTCAGGAGGTTAAGATCTGAGGATCATGGTTCAAAGCCAACCCCGGCAGGAGAGACTGTGAGACTCCTATCTCCAATAAACCACCAGAAAACTGGAAGTGGTGCTGTGGCTCAAGTGGTAGAGCGCTAGCCTTGAGCTGAAGAGCTGAGGGACAGCGCCCAGGCCCAGAGTTCAAGCCCCACGACCGACCAAAAAAAAAAAAATTAAGAGTGAGAGAAAAGATGGGTAAGAGGATGGGTGACAATTTGTTGAAAGGGATAACATTGATCAAGATATGTTGTATTCATAAACTGCTTGTTCAATGGCAACTCCTTTGTGTTACTATTTAAAGATAATAAAAATGGGATCACTGTTGAAGTTATTCTTACAAAAACATTAATTTACCCTAGCAGATTTTGAGGGTACTAGTCTCACTCATGGAATCCAGGGTGGCAATACTAAAAATATTAATAATAAAAATTTATTATTTTAGTTGATAATGAGTACCTTGTATCACCAAGCAAGAGTGAATGCCATTCATGCTAATAGCTCAGAAAGATTGAATATTGTTATCATCCTTATTTTATACTTTAGGAATAGAGACTCTAGGTAATCTAGTCCCTAAATTACATATACTAAGGCAGAGCGTTTGGATGCAAATTGAATGATTTGATACAATTTTATAAAGAAGCATAAAAAGATTTAAGACACCAATGTATATTGTCCATTTTCTTTTGGCTGAATAGCAGTGATCAGAAGACTAATCTGAATATTAAATGATGGATATAGACTTCATAAAGACATAGAGATTTTCTCAGTTGAGAGAATATATGATGTCACAAAAAAAGAGAAGACCACACTCTCGACTCTGAATTATACGTTAAAGGATTCAACCAACTGTACATAGCATGTTCTATAGATAGGTCTATGATGGCTGCATCCTTACTGAACATTGAGGGACTTTTATCATTAATTGAATAAAATGTACATTGTATTGCACATAGTGCATATCTAGAGAGGATTTAAAGTCTCCAGGGGATTATGTGCAAATACTATACATTTTATATATTGAACTTTATTTGTGGATTTTAGCATTGTGTGGACACTAAGGGACAAGGGAGAGTTGTATGTTGTTTGTATCTCACTCTGCTCTCTGCCTCTGTCTCTGTCTGTGTCCCTGTTTGGGGGGGGGGGGTGTGTATTTCTCTCAAAAAGCAAAAGGCTGAAGTTTGTTTGTTTTGTGCCTGTCCTGGGGCTTGAACTCAGAGTCTGGGCATTGTCCCTGAGCTTTTTTGCTCAAAATTGTTACTCTACCACTTGAGCCACCACCTTATGTCTGGCTTTTTACTGTTTAATTGAGGACAGAGTCTCATAGACTTTCCTATTCTAGCTGGCTAAACCATAATCCAAAGATCTCAGCCTCTTAAGTAGCTAAGATTACAGGCATGACTATGAACAACAGAATGCTATAGATGTACTAGAATCATGCCATGGAAAAATACTCCATCACACTGAAAAGTAGTCATGATAGACCTGCAAGTGAGATACCTTTAAGAATACATAGCACCACATTGAGGACACAAACAAGCAGCCCTAGCCTTGACTTCGAGAAGACATTCCACTGTCATAACATAGCTTATAAATAGGAATGTTATGACTGATGTTTGGGTGTTGTCTGTCAAGTACCTTTTTGTAAACAAATTCTTGGAAACCAATTATTCTCTACTCTGATTTCATGATGTCTTCGGTCATTGAGTCCTTACTACTTATTCTGGTCTTCATCTCCAAACCTTTCCAGCCTTTGGGATGGGAAGACCAAACAGTTGTAACCCAGGAGCTAATGTAACTCTGACTAGAGTAGGGGTTAAACAATAGATTTCAACCAGAACAATCAAAATCTTTCCCGATACTTTTTGTCACCACCAATGGGGGGGAAATGCTTTCCTTTCTCCTGCAATTGCTAAGATTATTAGCATGGAAATTTCAGGCTACTGCTGGACATCATGTGTACTATCTGAAGCAGTTTTGCAAAGTAGACTGATGTACCCCCAAAATAACATGGTATGGTATGGAATTGAGGGCAGGCAGTTCTTACAAAGGAATCTGACTCCGTGAAACTGAAGATAATTACTGCTGCTTTATCTCACCACATCATTAGGATGGTAATGTCTGATCATGTGTAAAGAATGTGTTTGGAAGAACACTTACTAAAATGTTAACGGCTGTTCTGGGATGCTAGGATTATGAGTGGTTTATTTTTCGTCTTCAAATTTTTTTCAAATGTCTCTAACTCTCTGTAATTAAATTGTGTATTATATAGTGTAAATAAAATATATAATAAAGTATGTAATAAATGCAGAATCAATTTTGCATTAAAATAACAAGATACCTAGGCCTTCAGTCAGTGTCAGTGTATTACACCTAAGATTTGGTAAACATTCTGAAGAAACTATTTCACAACTTCAAGTTCAGAATGGAAAGGAGAAAACTTAAGAATCTGGGACTCAATAACTCATGTTCCTAGAGAAATTCACTTCTCTTCCTCAGTAACATCTTCAGTAATATCAACAAACCTCATCTCAGAAAAATGATAAAATAAAATTGGAAGAAATAGCATTGAATTCAGTTTTTTTCTAATTTTAGAAACTTAAAATACAATACATAGACTATTTGTTGGGCTATTAAAGTGCCTATAAGTAGTTATAAGAAGTTATACCTATGGGTATAGGCATACATAAAACTAGTATAGACACAAAGTTAACTAATACAGACATAGGAGTATATGCTTATTTTTTCATGGCTTTCAGTGTCTTCCTTGAGGTCCATTCTTACATTGTCTCATATATAATCTTTAGTTGTTCAACTGAAACTTCTGCCATCCCTAAGCTTTTCAGAAATCTAAACTTAATTTCCAGGAAAGAGTTAATGCAGCCTAGTCTCTGTGACATTCTATTTTGTTTCTTCTGATGATTGTTATGGATTAGAAACAGAATGAAAACACACAGAGTTCAGGGAAATTTAAAAAGAAAGACAAACAAATGTTCCCTATGTAAGGATCTAACTCCACAATCACAGAAAAAAAAAGAAAAGAAAAGAAAAACCCAAGAAAACAGGATTTCACAGTTCCAGAATATTGCTCCCAGCAACCTTAGACAAACGTCATGTGAAAGATAGAACTACATCCAACACATCCTCTAGTGTAATCTCTGGAAATAGTGTTTTCCCTCTTCATATAGCTGACTGCTTGTTTTGCTTCTTATTATCTAATTCACCATTTTCACTGCTCTTTAATAAGATTCCACTCCGTCTCTGGCAAATCATCTGTGCTAATAATTTCCGGCTCAAGTTCTCTCTATAACCTCCTGTGAATGATGACTTGTTGCTTTGCTAAGAGCTCATTTGCTGGACTGTAATTTTAGTTAGAGAAGAATTAACATTTTGGAAAACAGATGGAGGAAAATAATTCATCACATTTTGGAAGTTTCAATGCTGCTGCTGTTGTGGAAAGCCTCATCTGACAGGTGTTCCATTGCTATTGTTTAAGGTGATATAAAAATTTTCTCTTCTGCACACCTTGAATAAAATTCATGCCAGATTTGCAATACCCAAAAGGCTCTCTGAGAAGTGGATAACATATTCTTGTAGGGAAAGATTTTCTTTCTGAATAAAAGAGGGGGGAGTGCACAGAAACACAAAGAGCAATGGAGAGAAGGCATTCTGGACCTATTCCATTGGTGAGTCAGAGAAATAAAGTACTTTTTGCTTTTCACATATACCCTTTACCAAATCAAATCCAAGGACGTAAAAATGCATGGCTAGTCAGGCACTGGTGGCTCATGTCTGTAATCCTAGCTACTCAGGAGACTGAGATCTGAAAATCACAATTTGAAGCCAATCCTGGGCTGAAAAGTCCATGAGATTCTTATCGCCAATTAAACAACACACCTCCCCCAGCCCTCCACCCACCCCTAAAAAAAAGCCAGAAGTGGAACCATGGCTCAAATGAGTGGGTGCTTGCTAGTCTTGAGCAAAAAAAATCTCAAGGACAGGGTTCAGGCCTTGAGTTCAGGCCGCAAGACTGATACAAATTTTTTTAAAGCATGTCTAAAGAAGATACTCTTGAGTCATCAATTAAAAATAAGACTAGAAATTTTATTTTTCAAAAAATCAATAAAACAGGCTTTCAACCTAGAAAGTTGTTAAGATACTCAAGTACTTAAAATTGCTACTCTCTTTCAGCAAATTGGAACTGTAAGGAAGTTTGACCTCAAAGCTACCCTTTGAGGATCTGTTCTAGGTATTGGATGTAACACATGAGCTGAACTAAGAATTGTAATGAGGGAGAAATCCATGAGGAGGAGAAGAGCTTCCTCCAAACTGATACATAGACAGTGAGGAGCTAGAAGGAGCGGGACTTTCAATTAGGGGAAAAAGGAGGGAGGGAGAGAGAGAGAGAGAATATTTACAATTTGATTTGGTCCTGTCCACGAAAAGCCCTTCCTCTTATGATTTTTGAAATTCAAATAAGATTAAGAGGTAGATTTCACAGAGAAAAAATGTAAACTCTGAAAATGTGAACCTTGGAGCTAAACAAGATCAGAATTTTTGAATGGAAGAAAAGAAGCACTTATGAGGAAAAGAGGCCAACACCCAACCCTGAGAGATCTGGTCTATATTTTCTGCCTCATTGGGATTCAGCTCCAGTTGTCCACAGTGGTAAACTATGGCCTTATACTTGTTTAGTTCCCTTCCCGCTCCACGTCCTCAGTCCCTTATCCTGGCTTCCTTGGATTGCCTGCGATGAAACCATACACAAAGCTCAGTGTATTTTTCTGAGGAAACTCAACCTAAAATGATGTGTAGGGATGTGAGTTTCCAGGAACTCTGAGAATATATTTCCTGCATTTTCTTTAAGAGAAGGCTATAATGAATACGCAGTTTGAAACTGAGTCTGAGAAGAGAAAAGAACTCCAGTCCTGAAAAGGGTCACTTAGTGTAGATGGGGGCAGAGATCACTGCATACACACTATGTGTTGAGAAAATGGAGAACAGAAAAGGAATAGGGCAGACTTGATCATCAATATACGAGGACTGTTTATTGAGCAACAGGGAGGGGCATAGACCTTCCCATGGGTTTGGAGGTTGTGACAGGGACTGGATTTGGGGGTGTGCTTATATAGGGCTTAACAAGAAAGCAGAAAATTTAAAAAAAAATGGGCTATGGTCTCTTGGAAGCCAAGGGTGATGTCCTTGGCCAAGCCCACAGTGGGGGGGGTGGGGCTATTGTCTCCTGAGGGCCAAGGTCAGAATGACCTGCCTGCAGGTCATGTGAGCACACACCTGGTACTTTGCTTGACCCTGGAGAATAAAACTGGACTCAATCCTTCACTATGTATTACTTTCTGAGAACCATGAAAACGAACTGGAATTACTAGGTATTAGTTAATAGGAAATTATGTTCTTAGGATTCAGGAAGCTAGATGTCTACAATCAAGGTTCTCAGAGCCATGTGCCCTATTCCCTGCCACATCCTACCTTCTGACGGTTGTCTGAAACCCTAAATGTTCCTTGACCCAGGGTTTGTCTGAAATGCTAGGTTCCTTGACATGTACCTATGTCACTATTCTGCTCCATCTTCCCGGGATGTTCCCTCTTGTGTGTGTCTTTCCATATCTTTATGTAATGATCTTATTGAGTTAAACGTATCCCAATTCAGCACGACCTCATTTCATTTTAATTACAAAGTTTATTACCAAGTAGAATCACACTCACACCAATCAGGTTGAGAACTTGAATATTTAGGGTTATATAACATGCTGCACCCAACAACTGTGTAGAAAAAGTAAAGCCAAATAACACTCTTTAGTTTCTCATTATGCAAACAAAATATAGCGATGATGATGGTAAGTGATGATGACAGCCATGACATCAACAGCCAGGCGCCAATGGCTCATGCCTGTAATCCTAGCTACTCAGGAGAGTGAGATATGAGGATCATGGTTCAAAGCCAGCCCAGGCAGGAAAGACCTTGAGGCCTTATCTTCAATAAACCACCAGAAATCCAGAAGTGGCGCTGTGGCTCAAGTGGTAGAGTGCTCGCCTTGAGCTGAAGAGCTCAAGAACAGCGTTCAGGCCCAGCGTTCAAGTCCCATGACTAACAATAACAACAACAAAAAACAATAACATCAACAAACAATTATTATTATATTATAAAAATTATAGTCATAATCAAAATGAGAAGTTTAAGAATCTACATACCCATCAGAATTAAATCTTATAGCACACTCCAAATACACAAGAAATAAAAAATTAAAAAATTAAATAGTGCTCAATGCTTCTGAGCTCCAGTTAACATTTGCTTTTTGACTTGACATTCTAGACCAGTTATAGCTCAAGGTATCTTTGCTCTTAAAATTTGGTGAGTACCTTGGACTTCTATTGTGCTCTCTTCTGAGAATAAAAAAAGTAATTTTGACAGAAAAGTTCCTTCCTCAGATCGAATGAGGTCCAAAAGCACCAGCTCATAAAGCCCTCATAGTCCCTGACATTCACTGAAACCTGTTTTGGTTGCTCTTAGAAATACAGATAGCCAGGAAGAAAATAGCCACATGACATTTTTCTCTTGGATCTGAGTGTCCTTGTTAAAGGAAATCCTGCTCTCATCTCTATAAGCACACCTGCTGTCCAAGTTAAATACTCTCTGGTTCTTGAGTAATTCACGAACATGGCATGGTGTTAAAGCTCTGTGTGTGTGTGTGTGTGTGTGTGTGTGTGTGTGTGTGTGTGTGTGTGTGTTCCACTTCTTTGATGCAATTTCTCTTCTGGTTACTAATGAGAACGCATTGAAAAGGAAAAGGAAAGGTTATTGAACAACCAGAGCAAAATGTCCATCACTAATTATGTGAAAGCCCAAAGATCCAGCATCCTGATTAGTGCAGGCCTGGAAAAAGCAGAGAGTATAAATGGGCATTTATTCTCCAATTAGAGATCAGAATGTTCACTGCCTTCCAGATGTACTTGGGAGCACACTTCAATTGCATCACTCCTTGAGCCCAAAAGTAATTTAAAAGACAAAGAAGTGTCCATTTCAGGTCTATGAATAGCATCAAAATGCTCTCAGATGGAAGGCACTTCTGACTTTCATTTCTTAATCAAATTAGTCACTTGCTGAGATGTTTTTTTAAAAAGAGAGAACTGTACAAAATTATACATTCTATTCAACTGTGTGCATTTTTAAGTACGCAGAAAGGAAAGAGATAGACAAAAGACATCAAATTAGTAATATCAGTCATTTTTGAGGAGGGAATTGTAAATACCTTATCACTTTCTTCTCGGTAATTTTGTGTTTTCTGAATTTTCTAAAATTAGCATGTCTTGTTAGTAATTTATAGTGGTTTAACTGTTATATGGTGAGAAAACTGAAAAACCACATCTCAAGGAGTTGAATTTTGAGTCTTTATTAAAAGGCCAGCAACTACATGATGGACTCCTGTTTTCTCAAAGTCCAGCAGCCCTCAAATACACTTAACACTGTTAGGTGAGCCATGAAGGCCAGAGAGGAAAGAAAGAACAGACACAGTACAAGCAGACTAATTCAGCTCCAATGGAGAACTGAAATGGGACACCATCACCATGGTGTCCCATGAAGAAGAACTAGGAGACAGGAGACAGGACCTAAACACAGAGGCACATGGCATGGCATAATGGTGCCTACACTGGTCCAGGCCTACACAGTGTGAGGGTCATGGGGCAGGGTCACAGAAAATTGAAATCCCAGGCACTGGACTTATCCTCCAAGTCCCCACGCCTGTCTCCAGGGATTCAGACACTCGCATCACCTGGGAGGTGGAGGCTTCACCTTCCCACACCATGAAAACAAGATGCCAGACCGTACCATCCACCATGTGGTCATGATGGTGCCAGCCAGATCCGATCTCCCTACTTCGGAATAACTACTGAATGATCAGAATGTGAAGCAAAACTACATGTACACTTGAAATAAGGTTACTGGGTCGAATTGGTGCCATCTTGGCAATGTGGTAGATGATAGAGAATTTCCAAAAACTCTTTGAGGTGGAGTCCCCCTCCCAGCTGATGTACATGCCTCAATTCCTAAAGGCAGGGGTGGGGACTTGGACAATAGGTTACCGAACATGCCAGACCTGTACCAGGAACTCCCGAGACTCTTTGAATGCTCCAGCTCCCTGTGACCATGACTCCTACCATGACTCTATTTAAGCCCAGACCACCTGTGCTGCCATTTTGCACCATGCCTCTCCTTGCTCTTCTTCTCAAGTCACCATGGTGACCACCTTCCAGTCTTCATTAGAGCTGAACTGGTTTGTTGAGATTGTTTTTCTGCTGTTTATTTACTCTATTACACTCATGATTCAGTTTCCTAACAGTATTAAGTGTATTTGAGGCTACAAGTTGGGGGGAGGGGGGAACATGTGTCCAGATGCAGTCGTTAGCTTTCAAATAAAGACTCCCAATTTGACCTGTCAAAATGTGGCTTCTCAGGTGCAAAGAACATAGGTCCCATGGTTTCCCTTATTTGCAATAACTAGTATATATCATCAGATAAGATGATGTTAAGCAAAATGAACCCCAAGATAAGGACACAAGTGGATTTTTCTTTCTTGCTATTGTTTCTAACACATTTATTTCTTTGTTGCTTTGTGTGTCCCTCCCCACAGTATAACCCCTGTTTTCACTGTGCTTGATGTTGCTATATTTTGGGGAGCAGAAGGGAAAAAACAAATTGTTTAAATAGGTGGACCCATTGCAACAATGAGATGTACAAGACCCTATGTTGAAAAACAAACTTTACACTTTAGGGGGTGGAGGATGGAGTTGTGGGGATGGGAGGAAAGGGATGGGGGGAAACAAAGGAGGAGGCACCAATGCTTGATAAGAAATGTACTCATCATCTTGCTCATGTGATTGTAACCCCTCTGTACAATATTTTCACAATAAAAAACTTATTTTTTTTTAAAAAAAGAGTTATATACAGGCACTGGTGGTTCAAGCCTGTAATCCTAGCTATTCAGGAGGCTGAGATCTGAGGATCATGGTTCAAAGCCAGCCCAGGCAGGAAAGTCTGTGAAACTGTTATCTCCAATAAACCACTGAAAAACCGGAAGTGGCACTGTGGCTCAAGCAGTAGAGCACTCGCCTTGAGCTGAAGAGCTGAGGGACAGTGCCCAGGCCCAGAGTTCAAGCCCCACCACTGACCAAAAAAAAAAGAGTTATTGTTGGATGTGAAGTAAAACAAATTCAATAGTAAGTAAAAAACAACAACAACAACAAAAACAATGTGGCTTCTCTGTGTCTTTCTTTCTTTCTTTTATCTTTTTTGGGGGGGCTTGAACTCTGGGCCTGGGCACTGTCCCTCAGCAATTCAGCTCAAAGCTAGTGCTCTAACACTTGAGCCATAGTGCCACTTCTGGTTTTCTGAGTGGTTTATTGGAGATAAGAGTCTCAGGGTCTTTCCTGCCCAGGCTGGCTTTGAACCTCGATCCTCAGATCTCAGCCTCCTGAGTAGCTAGGATTACAGGCGTGAGCCATCAGCTCCCAGCAACTATTAAAATTTGTATCTCAGATATAGTAAGAATATTGGGATTAATTTGTGTAAAATAAGATTCTCAAAATGCAAATAAAAATAATCTAGAGATAATAAAATATTGTAAAAATCTTTATCTTAAATTTACCCAACCCCAGTATTAGCTTCTCAATGACTTTCAGTATGAAAATACATATTGCATTATATTTTTACTAGTCCTAGGGCTTGAACTCAGGGCCTTTGCACTGTCCCTGAGCAGCTTCTTTTGCTCAAGGCTAGCACTCTACCACTTGAGTCACAGTGCCACTTCCAGCCTTTTCTGTTTATGTAGTCCTGAGGAATCAAACCCAAGGCTTAAGCCACATTCTTTTTTTTTGGTGGGGGGGCCCGTTGTGGGGCTTGAACTCTGGACCTGGGTGCTGTCCGTCAGCTCTTCAGCTCAAGGCTAGCGCTCTACCACTTGAGCCACAGCGCCACTTCCGGCTTTTTTCTTTTTGCTTATGTGGTGCTGAGGAATCGAACCCAGGGCCTCATGCATGCAAGGCAAATGCTCTACCACTGAGCCACCTTCCCAGCCCCAAGCCACATTCTTTTATATTCTGCATATTAATCCTGTATCAGATGAACATCTGACAAAAATGTTCTTTCATTCCATAGACTGTTTCTTCACTCCAGTAATTATAAATTAGAAACCAAATTGAACAATTCTCAAAAGAAGAATATAAATGGTCAATAAAAATATTGAACAAGAAATGCAAATCAAAACAACATTGAGATACCACCTCACCCCCAGTTAGAATGGTTATAATCAAGAACAGATGCTGGAGGGGATGTGGACAGAAGGGAACCCTACTGCACTGTTGGTGGGAATGTAAACTTGTTCAACCACTTTGGAAAGTAGTATGGAGGTTCCTCAAAAGACTCCACATAGAGCTCCCCTATGACCCAGCAATCCCACTTTTGGGCATTTACTCAAATGATCACAAACAAGACCATAGTAAAGGTACCAGCACAACTATGTTTATTGCCGCATTATTTCCCATAGCTAAGATATGGAACCAACCCAGATGCCTCTCAGTAAATGAATGGATCAAGAAAATGTGGTAAATATACACAATGGAATTCTATGCCTCCATCAGAAAGAATGGCATTGCCCCATTTGTTAGGAAATGGAAAAGCTTGAAAAAATTATATTAAGTGAAGTAAGCCAGGCCCAAAGAAACCTAGGAAACAACAAATGCTAACAAGGAAGAAGGGAAACTAAAGGGTTAAGAGGAAAGGAACCCTTATAAATTGTCTGTGGTAATGTAAATTAGTGCAGCCATTATGGAAATCAGTATAAAGGTACAAAAAACAAACCACCTAAAAATAGAACTATTATCTGATCCTGCTATATGGCTGCTGGGAATCAAAGTTAATATACAATAGAGATATCAGTATACCCGTGTTTATTTCCCATAATTCATAATAGCCAAGTTATGGAATCAGTCTTGTTGACTGACATCTGATGAATTGATGAAGAAGGTACATTTACACAATAGAGTATTTTTCAGCTACAACGAAGAACAAAATCAAACCATTTGCAAGAAAATAGATGGGACTGGAAATCATCAGGTTAAATGAAATAAGTCAAATTCAGAAGGACAAGTCTCACATTTTCTCTCTTATATGGGGAAGCTACATCTAAAACAATAACAACAAAAACAAAGCAAAAACAAAAAAGGCATATACACACACAAAAGAACTATTTGCTATTTGAAAGTGGGACCAGCAGGAAAGAAGGGAACCAAAGAAGTTGTATGAAGTAAATATTATCAAAGAACATTGTATATATGTGAGAAAAATGACACAATGAACACCCATTGTGGCATCTGTAGCTCATGCCATAATCCTAGCTACTCAGGATGCTGAGAGCCAAGGATCACTGTTTAAAGCCAGTCCAGGCAGGAAAGTCCATGAGACTCTTATCTCTAGTTATTCCCAGAAAAATCCAGAAGTGATGCTGTGGCTCAAGTTTTAGAGCATTAGCCTTGAGCAAAACTGGAGCTCAGGGACAGCACCCAGGACCTAAAAAAAAGGAGAGATATCTGGATATCTGAAGCTAGCCTCAATACAAGGAGTTGATTACAAGTCCTCAAAGTAGTGGCATTTCTAGAAACTCAGAGTCCTGCTGTAGAGACACATTTAACCAATGCTAGTTTCACCCAATGAATACAAGGAATTTTAACAGAAGTCTCTTCATTATTTCTAGGGCACTACCTTAGGGCTCCAAATGTTGAGGTTTATTATAAATGTGCCACTTGAAAATAATCTTATAAACATTAAGTGTGAGGTCATCTTGTTGGAAACACTACTCATAATGTTCAAACTTACCTAGTATTATCAGAATGAAAGCTTGTAAAAGAAAAATTAAGGAAAGTTACAATCACCAGAGTAATAACCTGTAAAGTGCCTGAAAACCAATCAATACTGCAACTCTGGGAGAGATCTGAAACCATGCATCCACATCCACATCCACAGTTAGAACCTCAGGGCCTCATAAATGTGTTTCTACTTTGTAACTCTACGTGCTTTCATTTATTCCCTCTGTTCAGCAATTTTATTAGTGTTTCTTTGGTCCCTAATATTCCAGGCATTATCCAAGGCCCTGGGAATAAGTGAATGAAAGAGATCTTAATCCTTGCAGAGCTCAGAGCCTCCCTATGGCTAAAGACAATGGGTTACTGAAGGACTGGACAATGAGGTTGTTGAAGGACTGTCTAAAAGAAGATAAACCACTGACCTATGAAGGGTACTCACTACATCTGTGTGTGTGTGTGTGTGTGTGTGTGTGTGTGTATGTGTGTGTGTATGTGTATGAGAGAGAGAGAGAGAGCGAGCAGGTCCTAGGACTTGAATTCTGGGCTGAATGCTGGCCCTGAGCTTTTCTGCTCCAGCTTTTAGTGCTCTAGCACTTGAACCACAGCTCCGCTTCTGGTTTTTTGGTGGTTAATGGGAGATTAGAGTCTCACAGACTTTCCTGCCCTGTCTAGCTTTGCACCACGATCCTCAGATCTCAGCCTGCTAACTAGCTACTGGCAGCAGCCAGTAGCTCACTATGTTTAACCACTGATATACTACCTCAGGTTTTCCAGCAGTACAATGGAACTTTATCTCATCCTACTTGGGTATATGTGAGAATATTGGTCTCAATAATGCATTATCAGCCCCTACCCAGAAAGCACACTGGTTTTTGTAAGATGTTTCATAGAACAGCATATTAGAGAACCAGATGAAAATTTGCATACTTCCTTTGGGATTATGGTAAATTCTATTTACTGTTCATTTTTTTTTGGTTTGGGCTATCAAAATTCAAAGTTATATTTAATACTTCCCTGAAAAGTAATAATTCAAAATAAGTTATTTGCAGGCAAATTCTTCTGATCTTACCTCCCATGATTTGAAAAGTTAAGGAGAAAGTGTGACCAAAACTATATTAAGCATAGTTCTTAAAGGTTTGCTGATAGGTATCTTGAGATATAAGTAAAATAAGGTCCTTACTTGGCCAGAAGTATATATACATGATAAGTCTAAATATATATATATATATATATATATATATATATATATATATGTGCATATATATATATATATATACATTCTCTGTAATGCACATTTTGTATTTTATGAGCATAGTATTGAGCATGGATTAAGTGATTTATACATTTTCTCTAATATTCCACTCCTCCTAACAAAGTCAGACATCCCTCTCTGTCAGCCACTGAAGCAAGGGGGTGTTAAGTAGTTCACCAAGTTGTACTAAGATGTGCCAAGTCCCGTGAGTGACCCACAACTATATAAATATACAATTTACCCCTTTTTCTCTCCAGTTCCTTTGGCGTTTGTTTGAATGGAGAGAGAAAGGTTAAAATATTTTTTCTTTTTTTATTAGCATGCATCAGTTATACAAAGGGGGATTCCATTGGTACATTTCTATACATATTTACCATATATTCCAACCTCCTTCTCTATTACTCTCACTATCCCTCTTCCCCTTCTTACCACAGTTTCTGTTTTTATACATGCCACAGTCTTTTTGGACCATGTGCATCCTCTTTCGGCCTTGTTAGCCCACCATCTCACTCTTACTGGTACCTACCATCCCCCAACATTTTCTCTTTCCCTTCCCCCCAGCCTCAGCCTTCTGTTTATCAACAGTTTCCAGTGAGGTTCTTTCTGCTGTTTTCATGTATAGTTGCAATGCATTTCAAAGTTATTCATCCTCTATTTTTCTTTTTTCTATTCCCTTTCTCCTCTTAACTAGTCCCTAAGTTTCATGTTCTATGTATACAACCTTTGTGATAATGCCACACCTTGGCTCTAGTCTTAAGGAATTCAAAACTCCTGAAGTGGCTCATTATTTTAACTTTATCAGGGAGGAAATACTTCTTTTAATAACAATTATAATTCACAGAGCTCCTCCACAAACTTCTTGAGATGAAAGCTATCCTCTCCTCATAGTGTGTAGACTCCAGTTCCATGCTTTGGTTAATTAATCTAATGTCTCTTCTGCCTGTAAACTCTTCAAGTGTTCAAACACCATTTATTCTCCCATTCTCCCTATCCACAAAATTTCTTCTCTATAAGCAAAATAATCCCATTTTCTTCCATTCTTAAAATTACATTGTTTTGAATCTCTTCCATCTTCCTACTTTATTCGAATAATCATACTCACGTTCATTTTCATCATTCAAAAAATATAATACCACAGGTGTGGTTTGAAGAGTGCAGAGTTGAATTTCATTATCACAATGCTTCTCCTAGATATTATTTTTCTATTTATGGAGCTCAATAGCAAATTAGCTCTTTTATCCCCACTAGTTCATGCTGCTAGCTCAGATAGTATTTGCTATAATTACAATAAAGCCTCCAAGTCTTTTTAAAATGCGTGTTACAATGAATCTCCATGTTCATGATGCTATTCCTGGGCTGAGTTTATATGACCTTTTCTCCATATTAAACCATACCACTTAAAGTGCTAAGCTGTAGGGAGAAGGGTTTTTGCAATGTGTTTCTGTCCATAGATGCCTCTCCATATACATCTATCATCAAATATCCTCCTAAGTCATTGAGTAGAAATACAGAGCAAATCAGGATACAATTTGAAATCCATCCAGTGACCTCAAGACTGCTTTCTCAGTGGATGTCAGTTCCACTATTGGTAGATGATAGGCAGTATCAGTCTCATCAGGTGAGGAATTTGGTCCAAGCTCTGCAGCCCAAGTGCTCCTTGGGATTCCTCCTCAGGATTCAGGAGAGACCAGAACAGGAGCTTGGTTGTCACTCGGACATTCCTTGTCTACTGAATGCCTCACATCCATAGGACAGGAACTTGACACTCCTGGTTGTCTCCTCTTAAACGTATTCATGTATATTTTAGATAAAATATACCTGGAACTCAAGAAATTAAATCCCCCAACAACAAATCTTCAAAGAAACAACTGCCCAATAAGTAAGTGGACTAAAGACTTAAAGAGAAATCTCTGAAGAGGAAAGAAGGATGGCCAATAGACACTTGAAGAAATGCTCAAACTCTCTAGCCATAAAAGAAATGCAAATCAAAACAACATTGAGATACCACCTCACCCCGGTTAGAATGGCTATAATCAAGAACTCTAATAACAACAGATGCTGAAGGGGATGTAGAACCCTATTGTACTGTTGGTGGGAGTGTAAACTTGTTCAACCACTTTGGAAAGCAGTATGGAGGTTCCTCAAAAGACTCCACATAGAGCTCCCCTATGACCCAGCAATCTCACTTTTGGGCATTTACCCAAATGTTTACAAACAAGACCACACTAAAGCTACCAGCACAACTATGTTTATTGCAGCATTATTTACTATAACTAAGATATGGAACCAACCCAGATGCCCCTCAGTAGATGAATGGATCAAGAAAATGTGGTATATATACACAATGGAATTCTATGCCTCCATCAGAAAGAATGACATTGCCTTATTTGTTAGGAAATGGAAAGACTTGGAAAAATTCTATTAAGTGAAGTAAGCCAGGCCCAAAGAAACATAGGTCCCATGGTTTCCCTTATTTGCAATATCTAGTATATGTCTGAGTCAAGCAGAAAATGTCAGATAAGGTGGTGTTAGGGAAATGAACCCCATGATACGTATTCAAATGTTTTTTTTTTCTTTCATGCGATTGTTTCTAACACATTTATAAGATTATTTCTTTGTGGCTTTGTATGTCCCTCCCCCACAGTATAACCCCTGCTTTCACTGTATTTGATGTCGGTATAATTTGTGGAGGGGAAGGGAAAAAAACAAATTGTTAAAACAGGGATACAGGTGGACCCATTGCAACAATGAGATGTACAAGTTGTTATGTCGAAAAACGAACTTTACAAGTTTGCTGGGGGTGAGGGGGATAGGAGGATTTGGGGGGGCGAAGAGGGGGAGGATGGAAAGGGATGGGAAGGGGAAACAAAGGAGGAGGCTACAATGCTTGATAAGAAATGTACTCATTATCTTGCCCATGTAAGTGTAACCTCTCTGTACAGTATTTTCACAATTAAAAAAAAAAAAACCCGTATTCATTAGGTCTTTGTTTACTGTCTTGTTTCCTTTCTTTACAAGAAAGAATTTCTCTAGCTGCTGCTCATGTTGGTGACTTTCCTGCTTTCCACACCGGCCAGCATCGCAGGCATACAGTCACGGGCAAACCCCATACTCCTGGGGCCTTGTGCTTTGTCTAACGCTGCTGTCACCTTTGAAATTCTTTATAATATAACTTACCTAATTTTATCCTTTAAGTTGCTCTAAGGGTGGAAGTATAAAGAGCAGTGTAGCTTGTAGTTACAGAAAATAATGGAAAACTTTATGTTTTATTCTAATATTTAATTTTTTTAATTTTTTATTGTGAAAATACTGTGCAGAGGGGTTACAATTACATGGGCAAGATAATGAGTACATTTCTTATCAAGCATTGTAGCCTCCTCCTTTGTTACCCCTTCCCATCCATTCTCATCCTCCACCCTCCCCGCCACCCAATCCTCCCCGCCTCCCCCATTCTGATATTTTAATGGTAGTTTTTCTTGCATTTGAACAAGAGGCCCTTCACTTTCCTTCTAGAGCCCCACAAATAATGTTGCTGGTCCACCCAGAAGAGCCAATAAACACAAAGTGGGTCCTACCTAAACCATCAGGAGTGGGGGCCGAGTTGCGCAGACTCTGTAGCATGCAGTACCTTGGCATGCGCCCAACAGCTTTAGGCTTCTGACACCATCATTCCTATTCACAGTCCCTCAGCTCATGGTCTCCAAACTGCTGCTTCACAGCAAACCATCTTTGCTCTTTTCTTTTCCTTGAAAAAATAAATAAAACACATTTCTTTCCAAAGAAGCCTAAAAGTGAATAAAAAGGCTATTAGAACTTTGTAAAAAAGACCTAGAAGACATTAGCTGATATATCATTTCTCACAGAGACCATGGCAATGACAGAACTATTACATTTTCATGTTTTAACTTTATGCTTTGCAGGGTTTTCTGGTAGGGGAAGAAGGGGAATGATAGAGCAACTGCTTCTCTTAAGGCCAAAAAAGAGGGGCTGATAGGTACAAAGTTGTTTGTACATCAGTCTAACACACATTAGTCTACAAAGCCTTGCTTCCAATGACTGAAGAAGCACTCTTGTGTTCTTGCATCTATAGATGTGGAGACTGTCCATTGAAATGCAATCATACTAAAGAAATTCTCCAATCCTTTTTCTTTCTGAAGTAAAAAGAAACCATGGACTTCAGAGTTCACCTACAGATGAAACCTCATGCCATCTCCTCACTTAAAACATGAATTTACCAGTCTCTACTTTTCCATCCTGGTTCTGCAAAGGTTTTAACCTAAAGTCACTGAAAACTGCTATCAACACTCTTTATAACTATATTGATCTGTGAGGTTTCCTCGGGTTAATATACCCCTTTCTAACATAGTTTCCAATCTCAACTATCTGCCACATTTTAGTTCAATTTTCATCCTAACCACTATGAAGTCATCTGCTTTACTAGTTTCTAACTTTCCAATCTAAGGCCATATATCTAAATGTTTGAATAAGATCTAATTTATCTGCCTCATATTTAGAAAGCTACCATATTTCAAGTGCAGTGAAGGCAGATTAGAAATTTTCCAATCTTATTCATCTATGAAAGATTAAAATTACTTTGTAGTAGAATATTGGCTTTGAGCTCAGATCTCATTTTCTTTCAAGTACATGATCTTTGAAAATCATTCAACCTCTGCAAACATGTATGTTATTTTGTGAAATGATAATAAATACCTGATAATTTTGTTGTATGTGAAATTCTTCTTTATTATGACAATTAGCTACTACCATGCCTAGAATAGAGTATGCACTTGTAGGATATAAATCTATCAATATTAGGATGCACTATCACTCATTGCCTGAGTTTTCATTTCAAATAAAGTCAATTATACAAAGAGAAAATATCTTCTACCACCAATAAATATAGTTTTTGATGATCAGAAAAACTGTTAAAGTGAATATATGTTAGTGGCAGAGACCATGTTGGTGAGAATGAAGATGAAAACAACTGCTCAGAGAAGCAGAAAAGGTTGTTTGGGTAGGTTAGGAAGAGTCCAGCACATACTCATGTATCAAGAATGATCGCATAGAATACAGATAATAATATTCTGCACATTTCAAAGAGTTGGAAGAAAAGTCTGAACATTTTCTCCATAAAGCAATAAAGGTTAGGAAGACGGGTGTGTTTAACTTTATTTAAACATTTCACAATATATCCCTGTATCAGAACGCCATGGGGTTCTCCATTAACAGCTATAATTTCATGCTTTGTGTATTACTTAAAATGCTTTAATTAATAAATATGATAACTCACTTGGAAAGACTTGGAAAATTGTTTTAAGCAAAGTAAGTCAAATAGTAAGCTTACTAGAATGTGCCTATGAATCTATAAATAAACACACTAGATGGTAAAAGACAAAAAATACACTTAGACCTGATAAATTATACAGGTCTCTAGATGATCACTAGGATATTCTTAGGAGAGAATCACAACAACTCAATAGCTATATTCATGTGATGGTATTTATCAAAATGAATTCCAAGAAATGGAAACAAGTGGGGTTTTTATTCTTTGTTACTGTTTTTGTTTTCTTTACCCTTTGTCTTATTAGTTTATCTCCTTTGGGAGGGTAAGAAAGAGCACAGAAAGGGTAGGAAAAAGGGTAAACAAATGCAACAGTGGTAGTCACTAGACATGTGGAAAATGAACTATACAACTTTTGGGTAGGGATGGGAGGGGAAAACTAGAGGAGAGAGAGAGAGAGAGAGAGAGAGGATACAGGGGTGACACTGTTCAAAAAGAAATGTACCCATTACCTGACTTATGCAACTGTAACCCCTCTCTACATCATCTTTACGATAATCATTTTTAAAAGATAAAATTAGAACATTAAAAAGAATGACATTGTGGGTTTCTTTTTATCTCCATGGTAAAAAAAAAAAAAAAGATTAAAAAAAAATCAACAAAATGGTCTACATTTTCTGTAAAGATCCCCTGAGGAATATTCTGACTGACCCATTCCTGTTGGCATGGCACTTTAAATCCCTGCTGACCCAGAGCAGATTAAAAGTTACAGGACACAGATGAGATTTATGTGACAGGCCCATGCATCATTTTTCTCACCTCAGCGACCTTAGTCCCACTATGTCATTTTTTTTCTTATGTGCATCAACACTGGAGAATATAACAGGTTGTCTTTATTTTGCTTATTTCTCCAAAATCCTGCACTACAAACTTTTTGACCTTTCAGCTACAGAAATTATTTCTCCAGGATATATAAAAGTGTCAATGTTACCAGGCGGTCTGATGATGCATGGTCTACTTCTTGCTACAGCAAAGGCGATGGAGAAGGTATTGCTTTGAATCAAATACTGACATGAGGCCCAAAATCATTCTGTGGTGGAATAGGTTACAAATGTGCAGGGAGAGGGGGCGATGCCAGCATGAGATGTATACCACACCGCAAAACAATCAGGCCAAACTTCTAAGGTGAGAACTTGAAGAACCTCTCTCGATTGTTCTCATGTGAACTAAACAGGAACCTTGAACTAAAGTCTGCTGTGTCTATGTTTTGGGGATGTAAAGAAACAAGATGAAGACAACATTTGACTTATTCCTATTTACCCCTCAGAGCTCAACTCAGCAATTATTCTCTTCTAGACGTTTCCTATCATTCTAATGCCCGCCATCAACACAACACCCCACTCCTCTACCTCTCCTAACAGCACCTCTTCCCACCACCATCATTGTCACCTCTGTCACGCACCATCACCACCCCTACAATCCAATCTGCTCAATTAATGCTGCTTCTAAAACAATATCACGCCCTTATTTATTTTTATCTAGTTTCTTATTTACTTACTTTTAGCAATACTCAGCCTTCCTTTCTTTTTTCTTTCCTTCTTTCCTTCCTTCCTTCCTTCCTTCCCTCCCTCCCTCCCTTCTTTCCTCTCTCCCTTCCTTCCTTCCTTCCTTCCTTCTTTCCTTCCCTCCCTCCCTCCCTCCCTCCCTCCCTCCCTTCTTTCCTCTCTCCCTCCCTTTCTTCCTTCCTTCCTTTCTTTCTTTTTTTCTTTCTTTCTTTCCTTCTTAAAGTCAGGGCCTAGGCACTGTCCCTGAGCGTCTTTTGCTCAAGGCTAGCACTCTACCACTTCAGCCACAGTGCCACTTCTGGCTTTTTCTGTGTATGTGGTGCTGAGGAATCAAACCCAGGGCCTCATGTATGCAAGGCAAGCACTCCACCACTGAGCTACATTCCCAGCCCTGTTTTAGTTTTTTTTTAATTATCTTTAAGTAGCTGTATAAAAGGAGTTGCCATTTAACAAAGCAGTTTATGAATATAATGCATCTTGATCAATGTCACTCCTTTCAACACTTTCATCCATCCTTCCCCCACCCACCCCTTCCCTCACTTTTATTAATTTTGGAGGATATACATTGGATTCTTGACTACATTCTCCCCCTCTTCCCTTCTTCTCTTTCCCCTTGACCCCATCCCCATCTCTTTCAAGTACCTGCTTTCTGGTGTTTATTTCGTTGAACTTTGACTTTACCTTTCTAAGGAATTATACTATTTGAGTTCTCCTTTTTATCTACCAAATTTCAACCAATAAATTGTATATACTTGTAAACCATTCAACACGTTTATTTATAAGTTTATAAGTTAAATCTAGTTTCTATAGGAGCAAAAACATTCATGCTTTGTGTCTCTGGACCTGACTTACTTTTTCCCAAGTCTTTCCATTTCTTTATAAATGGTACAATATTAATCTTTCTAAAAGATGAGTAAAATTCCATTGTGCATAATATGCCACTACGGTTCTTAACTTCATTCTTTCTAGTCACTAAGGACTATGAGAGGAACAATTTACCAAATGCGACCCTAGTTACCAGAAAGAGATAATGTGGTTAATTCCAAAAGTAATTTCCAGACATGGTTTACTCACAGGAAAAATATAGCTAAGTACTTCCGAAGCCTACATGATAGGGAGCTGTAAACTAGTTCAGTGAACTACATATTTCCAGATTCTGAGACAGTAATATATGGTGGGCATGCACCTACTAAAAGCTAGTGTTGAAAATCTGTTGTAAGGCAATCATTTTCTCTCATTACATTTATTTAGCATTTAGATTTCCATATAACTTCTGCTGCATGGAAACTTCTATTACATGCATGGAAAATCATATCTGACTGTAACATGGACTGCCAAATTGCTTACCAAAGATTTTTTTTTTAATTTTATTTTATTTTATTTGAGAACATACTGTACCAAGGGGTTACAATTACATGGGCAGGATAATGCATGCATTTTTTACCAAGCATTGCAGCCTCCTCCTTTGTTTACCCTTCACCTCCTTTCCCAGCCTCCCCCCTCCCCTCCACCCGATCATACCCCCTCTCCCCCCCACACACCGACATTGTAAAGCTGGTTTTGACATGACATTTTGTACTTCTCATTGTTGCAACAGGTCCACCTGAATCCTTAAACGACTTGTTTGTCCCCATCTCCTTCACAAGTTATACTGACATCAAATATAGTGAAAGCGGGGGTTACACTGTGGGGGAGGGACATACAAAACAACAAAGAAATAATCTTATAAATGCGTTAGAAACACATGCATGAAAGAAACAAAAACATTAAAATACATATTTAAGGGTTCGTTTTCCTAACATCACATTATCTGACCTTTTCCGCTTGACTCATACCTATACTAGATATTGCAAATAAGGGAAACCATGGGACCTATGTTTCTTTGGGCCTGGCTTACTTCACTTAATATAATTTTTTCCAAGCCTTTCCATTTCCTAACAAATGGGGAAATGTCATTCTTTCTGATGGAGGCGTAGAATTCCATTATGTATATATACCACATTTTCTTGATCCATTCATCTACTGAGGGGCATCTGGGTTGGTTCCATATCTTAGCTATGGTAAATAATGCTGCAATAAACATAGTTGTGCTGGTAGCTTTAGTGTGGTCTTTTTTGTAAACATTAGGGTAAATGCCCAAAAGTGGGATTGCTGGGTCATAGGGGAGTTCTATGTGAAGTCTTTTGAGGAACCTCCATACTGCTTTCCAAAGTGATTGAACAAGTTTACATTCCCACCAACAATGAAGTAAGGTTCCTTTCTGTCCACATCTGTTGTTGTTAGAGCTCTTGATTTTTGCTGTTCTAACTGGAGTGAGGTGATATCTCAATGTTGTTTTGATTTGCATTTCTTTTATGGCTAAGGATGTTGAACATTTCTTCATGTGTCTATTGGCCATCCTTCTTTCTTCTTCAGAGAAGCTTCTCTTTAAGTCTTTCGCCCACTTAGTTATTGGGCAGTTGTTTCTTTGAGGATTTGTTGTTGGGTGGTTTAATTTTTTGAGTTCCAAGTATATTTTAGATTTGAGACCCTTGTCCGTTGTATGGCTAGTAAAGATCTTCTCCCAGTCCGTGGGCTTTCTATTGATCTTGCTAGCTATGTCATTTGCCCTGCAGAAGCTCTGCAACCTTATACAATCCCATTTGTCCAACCTTTCTTTGATTTGTTGTGTTTCCGGGTCTCTATTCAGAAAATTTCAGCCAGAGCCAAGGAGACCTAGGGTTTCTCCTATTCCATCCTGTAATGTTTTCAGAGTGTCTGCTTTGACTTCAAGGTCTTTGATCCATTTGGAGTTGATTCTGGTGCAGGGTGATATATAAGGATCTAGCTTTAGTTTTCTACATGCAGTTAACCAATTTTGCCAGCACCATTTACTGAAGAGGCTGTCTTTCTTCCATTCTATTGTTTTAGCTCCCTTATCGAAGATTAGATGGCTATAGGTCTGTAGGTTCATTTCTGGGTTTTCAATTCTATTCCATTGGTCCTGAGGTCTGTTGTTATGCCAATACCAAGCTGTTTTGATTACTATGGCTTTATAGTAGAGTCTGAAATTTTTACCAAAGATTTTTGAACAATAATAGGAAATAAATTTTAAAAACTTGTGTTAATTATTAAGTTTGCTTCTCTTTATGGTTTGAGATTTGCACAAAATGAAGGACAATTGAATGAGCAGGAAAATGAGATTGAAAGAGACACATAGCAAAGTAGTAAAATATACCTTTATCTATTTAACATCTTGTGAGTCATTATTTCCAAACATCAAAGTAACTATGGAGTCTGTAACTTCTGGTAACACAAAACTCACTTGATCTATCTGTTCTTAATTTTGCCCCTAACAAATTGATCTTAGGGTTGGGACTTCAATCTTCTGTTTCCTTTAAATTTCAAAGACTAGTGCTATTAACCTCAAGGTCCCTTTCTGTTCTATAATTTTACAAAATTCTACTAACATCCCCTGTGTGTGTCTCTCTCTATCAGAAAACCACAGTATATATTAAGGGAAACAGCGCTACAAATGAGCATCTACCCAGGGATCCCACAGGCATTTAAAAAAAATAAGCTTACACAGAGAAAGACAAGCTGCTTTGTTCTGCTGCCAAACTCAAGGAGAGTTATAGGCATAATAACTATGTTTGAATCTTAAAGACTTTATCAATCAAATTCCCCCAGGGTTGAATGTTGATCTCATTGCAATAATTCAATATCTTGCAGCAAAAAGAAACGAAGACAGACAGACAGACAGAAAAGTTGCATGACTCTCTAGGCTATTCCTTTCATCAGTATATCCCCAGAGAAGATATAAATCCAGTCCAAAATAACACACCATTCATCCAGCTGAGAGAAACTAATGGATTATCACTCCAGCCATACCCAACTCTAGATCAATAAAGATGGAGGAGAAAGGCAAGAAGAAAAGTGGTAAAGAGCAAAGTTCACTTTGGCTTTCAGATTAGGGGATTGCACATATTTTGGTTTTATATGGTTTTGTATTTTCTTCACTTACTCTTTTTATGTACATATCCTCTTCCTTTCTAATTAATCGTATTAATAAAACATTTTAAAATTTCCAATCTGCTTTACCTCGCAGAGCTTCTCACTCTCCAAAGAAAAACCAAAGCCAGCCGTGTATCCTGGAAGTCAGAGACCCATGAGAAGTAACTCAGGAATCAAGTTGAAGACCTCTGGACTAACGCAAGAAGCTGCCTATTGCAAAGAGTCTGACCAGCACACATGCCCACTAGTTCCAGACTTTTGGTATCCCTTATGTGTTCCTTCAAAGTTGGCCTTCTTTAATGTGTTAAGTAACTTGAAGTCCTTAAATATAGAACTTTCTATCCATTCAGTCACCCACTGATATTGATAATAAGGCTAAGAAAATACCTGTCAAAATATTTATGACATTTTGGCCAGTTCTGCAACTATGACATACATGTTCTCAATTGTAATTTGTATGTAGGGTGTGTGTGTGTGTGTGTGTGTGTGTGTGTGTGTGTGTGTGTGTGTGTGTGTGTGTGTGTGTAGCTAGGGATGGAACCCCAGACTTCACTCATGGCAGGCACATACTCTACCACTGAGCTATGATTCCAGACCCCTTATCACATTTTTTTGTACTGGAAAAATACAAATTCATCTCTCATAGTAATGGGATTTTAAGTTTTTTTATTTATCTCAAAAGAATGCATATATTTTATTCTTCTTTCTCAGTGTAAACAAAGGAGCCCTTGAAGATCCCCTGTGAGATTAATTCTGGGGAAAAAAGTAACTGGTTTTCTGGTAGGCCAGCTCTCTGAATAAAAATCTCTCTTTTGTAGTACTTGTAAATCTCTTGATTGTAAGTGCTCCTACTGTGGCCAATTACAAGCTATCAATGGTGTAAGAAGCAGCCTGCAAAGTGCCTAATAATTGCCTAATAATTTAACAATTAGCTCTGAACACTGGTGTGAGCTGATGTGCTGGGTCTATGGCAGAATCACAGCATTACATTAAACAACCTAAGAAATATTTTCAGAAAGCAAGCTCCTTTGTGAATAAGTTAGTTAGAACTCCAATAACTTTCCTCTAGATTGTCACAACCTAGCTCCCTGATAATGCCACCAAAACAACATATTGAAAAGACAAGAGTTTGAGCTTTCTGTTCACTGTGGTAAGGGACATCAGTACCTTGAATGATACTTATCATTGCTTCACAAGAGGAGAATGAAGATAGGCCCTGTATAAGGTTTTGGGTATCTAGTGTCAAGGTTTCTATTAGAAAGGGATGAATGTTTTCTCTCTTCCCAAAACAAATTGTTTAAATAGAGATACAGGTGTGGACCTATTGCAACAATGAGATGTACAAGACATTATGTTGAAAAAATGAACTTTACAATTTTGGCAGGAGATGGGTGGAGATGGGAGGGCAGAGATGGGAAGGGGAAACAAAGGAGGAGGCAACAATGTTTGATAAGAAATGTTCTCATTACCTTGCTCATGTAATTGTAACCCCTCTGTATGGTATTTTCATAATAAAAAAACATTAATGGAAAAATAAAAGAAAGGGATAAATGGGTCAACAGGCTAAGTTTTTGATGAAATAGTTAATCAGCAGACAGGGAAAAGCAAATATTTCAAAGTAAATCTTGAAAGATCATCATTATCATGAAAAATATTGATTATTATCCTTTTAAAAAAGACATTCATGCTTATGAGAGAAAATTGATTAGTTCAGATCAAGGGTTACAAAAAGAAGTTCTTAAACAATATTTGATTCCTAAATTAAAAGATAATTCATTGCCCTCTCCTAAAAAGAAAATGCTAAATAATTCATGCTATCATTATGGCTCTAATCTACTGATTTTATTTTACTAAACTATTACATATAATTTTTTGTTGGTATTTATTGTGTGCCAGTCCTGGGGCTTGAACTCAGAGCCTGGGTGCATGCCCTAAGCTTTTTTACTCAAGGCTAATGCTCTACCACTTGTGCCACAGCTCCATTTCTGGAGTTTTGGGTAGTTTATTGGAGATAAGAGTCTCATGGACTTTCTTGCCCAGGCTGGCTTCAAACCATGATCCTTAGATCTCAGCCTCCTGAGTAGCGAGGATTATAGGCACCCAGATTGTTTTTGGTTTCGTTGTCAAACTTTCTATTTTGTACCATTGTTCTCTTAAATGTATATGACTTTTCAATTACTTGGTCCTCAATAATGACACTCATCTCAGGAAAATAGGCAGCGATCAGGGCAGGATCCGTGATGGGCGCTCCTGTGAGGCCGGGGATATGTTTCTGGGCCGCCTCTTGGATATGGTCTCTCTCTTTGGTGGTAAAAAGTACCTGTAAAAGCTGACTGCAATCATCCCAAGTGGGCTGATGAGTAAAGAGAATAGTTTCAAGCAAACGAATTAAATCCTGGGGTTTCTCAGAAAAGGGGGCATTTTGGGTGCACCAATTGTACAGATCACTGGTAGAAAATGGCCAATATTGGAGTTGCTGTTGACCATTCACATCCACAGGACCTACAGCACGTAAAGGAAAAACAGCTGCATTAGAAGGGGGGTTGATACCAGGGAGTCGTTGAGTGACTGGCCCCTCAGAAACTTTAAGGGCAGGTGCGAAGGGTTCTATAGCTCCCTCCTCCTCTTGATCATTCTCGGGTTCTGCAAAAGGAACCTGGAAAGGGGAGGATGGGGGAGGAAACATTTCTTCTTCCAAGTTATGTCCCTAAAAAACCGGGGGGTACCTTTTCCTTTCCTCTTTCTCAGCTTCTTTTTGTAAGTCTAGGGGACTAAATGGAGTGGTGCCCATGGTTTCCAGTCCCGTCAGTCGTTCAGTCCAAAAAACAATAAATAGTACAAACAAGACACATGCGGGCCTGACAGTAATGAAAAAAAGTGGAGATCTCCCGAATTGGTCCGCTGACTCCTGTAATAAGACACCCACGCCCCACAGCAGAAGGAGCAGACCCACAGTGGACGAGTTGGGCCTCAGAACCGACTCTGTACAGTATTTTTACAATAAAAGCATATAAAAGAAAGCAGTTTATAAATATAACGCATCTTGATCAATGTCACCCCTTTCAACATTCTCACCCATCCCTCCCAACCCATACCTTCCTTCACTTATCTTGATTTTGTAGAATACACATTGAATTTTTTACTGCAGTCTCACTATCTCCTTCTCCTCTTTATTTTTCTGTTAGTGGTGATTTTCTCAGAAAGAATACATAGCAGGTAGTGTAGGCTATCTAGTTAAACTTGGCATGTGGTGTGTGTGTGTGTGTGTGTGTGTGTGTGTGTGTGTGTGTGTGTGTGTGTGTGTGTGTGTGTTCCAGTCCTGGGGCTTGAATCAGTATGCTATCCTTAAACACTTTTGCTCAAAGCTAACAACCTGCCACATGAGCCACAGATCCACTTCTGGCTTTTTGGTGGTTAGTTAGTAATAAGAATCTCTCCAACTTTCTTGCCCAGGTTTGCTTTGAACCATGATCCTCACATCTTAGCCTCCTGAGTAGATGGGATTACAGGCGTGAGTCACTGATGCCCGGAAAAACTTGGCTTCTTAAACATGTGCAAGCAATAACTTGACCAAAGAAAATGTATTCTCAGATGTGACACTCCAGGTATGGATTTAACTAATTTGTCCAATTATATTCCAGTAAAAAGAAAGACATATTTCTTTTAACTGAGCCTATGTGAATGTTTGCATTACTATTGAAGGAAGAACACTCAATAGAAGTACTTTTGGATTCAGATGGATCAATGAAAATCAGATACCATTAAAATATTCTACAGCAGTTAAATAAACTACAATGACTACTGAACTAATAACCAGTGATAGATGAGCTTGAGAGTATATACACCTGTATATATTCATGAGAAATAGAGCCTTAAAAACAAGATCATCAAAATTTCAATTTAATAACCATGATTTAACTTAGCAGTTCATTTAGTCCTGTGTATATCAATGCACCTTGTAACATTCTGGTAAATAATGGACAGTACATGCAGCAGTGATTCCATGTAATTTTGTTGCCTAATGACCTCAAAGTCATCTTAGTAGTTTCCATCACAGTGTTCTCACACTGTAATGTTCACCAGAGTTGGGTGACATCACCTAAGAATGCATATCTCAAAATCTCCTAATCAATAAGTGCCACATGGCTGTAATTCATCCTTGTTCTGCGAGATTTGGAGCCCAAAGAGTCTGCCTTTTGTCTTCACTCAAGTGCATTTGCTGCTTGGCTGAAGAGTCACAGAATTCCTAACTCAGTTCATTGGTCAACTCTAAAAGTTGTTTTAGCAATGTGAGCTCAGTAATATGTATCCAAGTATCTATTCTTTGAAGTATCAACAGTTTAGAACACCAGGATGTCTAGCTCATAAGACTCTAAAACTATTCTTTGTTAACAATTCATTATACTAGTCTATGAAATTCAGAAGAGCTTCCACTTAGGTGAACTGAAAGTTTTTTCCTGACAAAGGAATGACTGCAGTCGAGTCACAGAGTGGTCAATAGTTTCAGAAGAAGAAAATATACCCTCTATAATACATAACTATGTCATAAAGTTACAGTCACTATTTGCTCTTTGAAAAGACTAATGAGTACTGTCAAATATATAGCTTCTGAAAATTTTCCACTAACAATATCTCACCTTTGCAAACTTAACAAGAAAGGATTGAGCATGTCTTTTGATTTGACAATTCCTCTTGTGTATTTCTTGCAGTGGCATTAAGCTAATTCTGAAACACAGAGCATATAAAAATTATTCCTACCATTCTTTTGTATAAGAAGAAATGATGAATTTCTGTGAATTTTGAAGGAATTTTGGGGGAAGTCACAAATATAATTTTAAGTAGGAAAGTATACTATGTTATTAAATACAATTTTAGGGCATGAATTTGAGAAGGTATTGCAGGTAATTTGGCCTCTTGATTATGATAATAGCAAGGGGAAGTAAAGGTGTAATTCCAGTGGCAGAGCATTAACCTGGAGGGAAAAAGCCAAGCAAAGGCCTGAGGCTCTGAGCTCAAAGCCCAGTACCAGTACTAACCAACTAACTAACTAAATAAATAAATAAATAAATAAATAACCAATTAACCAACCAACTAACTAACTAACTTACTAAATAAATAAATATGAAATCCTCAAGTATTCTGCTGGGAACTAGTGCTTGGCTCTCTATGTAATCTAAGTTATAATAAGGTACTTTAAAATAACATTTAAGGCAATACCATTGCAAGGAACTGTAGCTCCTTTACAAATAAAGAACTTTGGCTTTTTTAAGAAATAATTAAGGACACTATAAAGCTCAACCCCAAACAAAAAATTAGTCTGATGAAATCAGAATCTCTGTTCTTTCACAGAAAATACAGAATAACATTTTATGTAACCTACTGAAAAATTTAAGATGAATTTATCATTTGTCTAGAGGACATATGAAATTCAAGAGCTTTTGTTAAATATTTGCAATAGAAGATCCAGAGGCTCCTTTTGTTTCTTAGATAGGCTAGTGAACAAACCCATCAAAGCTAAACTTTGCCAAGCAAGATCTCAATCCATTTTATAACCTCTTTTCTGATTCAGTTGTTATCATTCATGGCAAATAAAACTCACTCTGCTGAAACCTTCATAACTTGCAATAGATTCTCCATGTCCTCTCCTATTCCAGAAGTAAATGACACTTTAATAACACTTTAATAAATTATTCTTTTTCCTTGGAACACAAAGCACATCCAGTTGTCTTTCTTCTCACCATGGCTTCTGTATGGTATCCAGCACCCACATTAATTATACTTTCAACTTTAAAAAATAGTCTGTTTCACAGAGCAAACCAGAAGATGGAAAACTGAAGTACATATTGAAATGTAAAATGTTATCACTCTAACAGAGCTCAGGAATACTAATATCAAAAGTTTCTCCAGCAATGTATCATTCTATATCTCCATGAAGTGTCAAAATAAAACATTCATTAACATGAATACCTCAAAGTTATAGCTACTGTATAATGAACCAAATCAGCTCAAGAGCATGTAAACTTAAAAATATGCTTAGTAATCAATATTTCAGGATCAATACTGCTTATAAATCATCTGGCTATCTGTGGATTCAGCTTTGATCAATGTAATTTGCGAAGTTCTTAATTTTTAAGCTACTCAAGCATTGGAAATTATGTGTAAATTATAATTGTGTGTAAAATTATGTGTAAAACATACTTGATACTATAAGAATATGTAAATAAAGGCAACTTTTTACAATTTTTAAGCATTATCTATGATAAATTCAAACTGTAAGAGCATATGTAAAGTTTCAGACAGTCACACATTAGCTCATTTTGTGAGGAAACATACACAAATCATGTTGAAAAAAGTATTCAGTGCTACACTAAAGATTACAATTATTACTCTAGTCTAATTTTTCCAAAGATTCACCTGTGAGCATGGATTTCTAAACTAGGTATTTTTGTAAGAAGCATTTTCCCACAAATTCCAGTCCACTTAAAATATTAAAAGAATAGGTATGTTCTTTTTATAAAATGTCAGGTTTTTTTATTTAAATAAACACTTCTTTATCTCTAAAACCTGGTCAGAACAGGCCTCATTTAATTGAAAAGATAGTATATCTTAAAAATAAAAATTCATGCTCACACCCAAAAAGAAAGACTTTCTTGCGTTGTGAACACATAGCTTTTGGCTCAGCTGTACCATTTCAATTGTGCATCAGAAGTAAACCCCAAAACATAAAAAACACACTCTCCTAGATCTCAAGAGCGGCTGGCCTTCCCAATGGTCAGAAAATATTTTTTAATTGATTTGAGTTCACAAGTAGACAAACAGTGAAAGATTAACAAATCAAATACTGTCAACTGGCCCTTCTGACTCCAGATTTCCATCATTCGTTGACAGAGATCATCAATGGTCAGACCATAAAACCAAATTTCCAACTACAGCTGCGGCCACAGGAATGACTTTATCGAATGTTCAGTAAACAGAACAAGCAAAAGCACAAAAAAATCAATAGAGATGTGGGAAGAGAGAAACAGAGCATCAACAAAGTTAAATTTCTGTTACTGCTAGCAATTTACTGTAGGAGTTCAGGAAAAGAAACAGGAGGTCCACTGCTCTAGAAGCATGGCTTCTTCTAGTGACTATGCTCTGGCTGTCGAGTGGATTCCATCCAAGACTGTTAAAAGAATCCTTTCAAATGGAAAACCCATGAGTCTTGTATAAGATAAAAATGAACACTTGTCAGTGTTTCTCTTTACTTCACTAAATAACGAGAAAACCAGTTTTTAACATGCTTAAAGAGGATTCAAGATGGCAGGTATGTACATTTAATTGAATAAAGGAATATTAAAATAACATTGCAGGGAAAAACACTACTGAATACCTGAGGGGCCAAGAATTGTATAATCGGAGGTTATCTGTTTTACCCATCAGAAATTTTCATATCTCCAAGATAGAATTCCACAGGATAACCTCTGTCCTACAGACTTGTGAAACAGCTCAGCCAATAGAAAGCTAAACCCAGACCTGCACTCTATTAGCACCCAATGATCTTGTCTATCTGCATCCAATCTTTAGACATTTTTTTCCTGAACAATACAGAACAAGGCTGTACGGTACATGCCACAATATGTTTGTAATTATTATTGCTATTTCTTTGTTTCCAGACAAGTTACTAGAACCCAGTGAACACTCAGTGTTCAGATTTAGCTCTTACTTTTCTCCAAACCAAAAACATGGTCTGCTATCCCTCTTTGCTCAGAATGCCTACAGTAATTGCATTGGGTCTTACAAAACTGCTCTTGCTTTCTTAAAAACTTATATTCAATTTTTGACATTGTTCACAAATTTCCACCACCTTAAAAGTGAGCTTCGAATAAGCCGTTGAATTCAATAGTTGGAAATTGTGATTTTTAATTATAGAAAATCTTACTTGTATTATCCTGAATCACCTTAAATGGTGGTGGTGGTGGTGGTGGTGGTGGTGGTGGTGGTGGTGGTGTGTGTGTGTGTGTGTGTGTGTGTGTGTGTGTGTGTGTGTGTGTGTTCTGCTGGAACTTGTAGATCTATTGTGGTTACTGCTGTGTTGGCTCACTGGAGTTCACATTTAACAGTATCTTAGCCTCTTAGTTAAATGGACCCATTCCATCCATATTCAGCTAATGATGAACCTTTAAAGAGACTGGAAATATGGTGTATTTCTACAAAGCTGGTATTGATTTCTCTTCTCCCTCTCTGGATAAAGTATACCAGAGAAAGACTTCCCCAGGCCAACATTTTCCCAGAATGTCTGCCTATTGATCTTTAGCCCAGGCCCTGTGGAGCTATTTCCTGAGTTCATACAAGTCCATCAACAAGGAAATCCCCACCAACTCTGCTCCATCAGAATTTATAAATAGCCCAAGACTACATTTGGGTCCAGCTACCCATGTATTCCACCAACCCTAGAGTTCACCAAAGGTGAATAGATACAAGTTGGAAGTAGAAGCAAAAGAAGATACCATCTTTCAGAATTTTCCACCAGGAATAACTTCAAGTCTCATTTCATCCATGCTGCTACAGCCTGCTGAACCTAGGGTTTCACTTTGCACATGGGGTGGTATACGGTGGGGGAGGATAGGTCTGAGGTAGGAAGTTGTTCTCAAAGCAAGTGAGAAGTAGCTGAAATCAAATTATGTTTAATTAAGAAGGCTCAAGTATGTCCTCAGTACAGCTTAATACAAGAAAATAGTCATGTCTAGTCTCCCTGGAATGCGGAATCTTAGACTAGCATAAATACAAGTTACCTTCTCTACCAGTTACTTATCTAAGTTCTTTATTTTTGCTAAATTCTTATAGTTCAGACCATGAGATATTTAAAGAACAAATTTGTTTTAAAGCCAGAATATAGCTCTTAGTGAAGAGGGAAAAAATAAAAGAACTTCCTCTAAATAGAGCAAAATCTTTACTGGGTCTTGTGGAGTCCTTTAGTATTATGTTTTGTTGTTTTGTTTTGTTTTTGTCTTTTTCCTCATTGCTGCAAGAAAGGAAATGGACTTAATGGGTTGTCATCCTCATCCTGCGATCACCCAAGTGTGAGTTCCTTACCCTAGCATTTCCCTATGTCTTCTCTTCTCCGACCTTAGCATACCTTCCTTAGGTTCACTTTGCTCTTCTCTAGTCTCTCTGCGATGTCATCTTGTCAGCTGTGGTACTGTGGGACCTCAGCTACAGACCCCCACACAGGCTTCCTAACTGTGTTGTAGTGGTTGTGGTGGTTAGTGTGGGGTTTGTTGGTGCTTTTGTTTATTTGTTTATTTATTTTTGTTGGTAGTGGGGCTTGTACTCTGGGCCTGAGCGCTGTCTCTCAGCTTTTCAGCTCTGGGCTAGCATTCTACCACTTGAGCCACAGCACCACTTCTGGCTTTTTCTGTTTATGTGGTGCTGAGAAATCAAACCCAAGCCTCATGTATGCAAGGCAAGCACTCTACCACTGAGCCACCTTCCCAGCCCCAGTTAGTGTGTTTATTATTGCTTGTCTCAACTGCCTAGATCTAACTACTCTAGATTAGAATAATTTTTTTTGGATCCTATTGTGATACAGGTCCATTCCTAGCGGGATTAAATTTAAGTGTGGAAGTAAACGTCTGGCCATTACAGTCTATCTTTGCCTAAATCTGAGACATGTCACCCTCACAATCCAGTGCAGTTAGGAGGCTGATCACAAATGATGCTCTACTTAAGATAATGGGCCAGCTCTGTAAAAGGCAGAGAATGACACATCCCCTAACATTATATAAGGCAGCTCTAATGGCCCTCAAAAGATTTTATGGCTTCATAAACAAGAGAGAAACTTGAAGCATTGTCAATATTATTAGAACCTTAAAACAGGTTCAGAGATTTTCCTGCTTTGTTCTTTTAATAGCTATAATTATTCACAGTTGCATAGGAAGACAAGAGTACAGCATACTGAAATAGTAGTCCTATTTCTGCCTTTCCCCTCTATAAACAGAAAGACTACAAGCTTTTACTTCGACTTCTTTGCATCTCTTTTGTTTGTTTGTTTCATTAGGATATATTAGTTTTACAATAGGAAGCTCATTGTGACATTTCCTTGCATGAATCTAAATGTATCACAGTCAATTTTAATTGGACTTGTACTGACAAATTTACACCGAAAAGTAAACACAATCAATGTCTGTGTAGCATATTTTTATGGAAGTTCTCAGTAATCTGTACAAAAATGATCCAGGTTTCCTAAACTCTTCTTGAAGTTCATGGTCTATTGCATTCCAAATGAGAAGATAATTTAAATTACACATTTTATATATAACCAATGCAAAAGCAAAATGATAGAATTTGAAAATATGAGCCAATTACCATAAGACAAATACAACTAGCTTCAAAATGCATTTTTAGATTTATTTGCATCTTTAGTATTTTTTCCTGTTTATAAAATACAAAACCATAAGGAAAGCAGGCATAGTGGCACACACTTGTAATCCAGCATTTGTGATTTGGAAGGAGGAGGATTGAGGGTTTGATGCCAGCCTGAGCTACATAGTGAGATATTGTCTCAAAAAAAAAAACAACTATAGGGAAGATAAATAAAAATCAACTCTGGTCTCCATAACTATAGATAGCTTCGATTCACATTTTACTTAAATTGACTTTCAGACTTATGTAGCTAATGAAATCAGTGATATTCACTTATTTTATGATTTGGACAACATAGGTTCTAATATTTTTTAACAGATACAAAGTTCTTTTGTTGATTTTTTAGTTTTTATTTTTATTGTAAAGATGATGTACAGAAGGATTACAGTTACATAAGTCAGGTAATGAGTACATTTCTTTTTCCATTAATAAGTTTTTTATTGTGAAAATACAGAGGGGTTATAATTACATGAGCAAGGTAATAAGTACATTTCTTTTATTATTATTATTGTGAAAATACCATACAGAGGGGTTACAATTACATGGGTAAGATAATGAGTACATTTCTTATCAAGCATTGTTGCCTCCTCCTTTGTTTCCCCTTCCCATCCCTTCCCATCTCCCCCTCCCCCTCCACTTCCCCTCCCCCCTCCTGCCAAAGTTGTAAAGTTTAATAGGTACATTTCTTTTTTTATTTTTTTTGTGAACATACTGTACAGAGGGGTTACAATTACATGGGCAAGTACATTTCTTATCAAGCATTGCAGCCTCCTCCTTTGTTTACCCTTCACATCCCTTCCCAGCCTCCCCCGCCCCCCCCACCCAATCCTCCCCCCCCCCCCACCAAAGTAGTAAAGTCCGTTTTCGACATGACAACTTGCACTTCTCATTGTTGCAAAGGGTCCACCTGTATCCTTAAAAGACTTGTTTTTCCCCTTCTCCTCCACAAATTACACCAACATCAAATATAGTGAAAGCAGGGATTATACTGTGGGGGAGGGACACACAAAGCAACAAAGAAATAATCTTATAAATGCATTAGAAACAAATGCATGAAAGAAAAAAAAAACATTTAAATACATATCTAAGGGTTCATTTTCCAAACATCACATTAGCTGACCTTTACTGCTTGACTCAGACATATACTAGTTATTGCAAATAAGGGAAACCACGGGACCTATGCTTCTTTGGGCTTGGCTTCCTTCACTTAATATAATTTTTACCAAGCCTTTCCATTTCCTAAGAAACGGGTCAATGTCATTCCTTCTGATGGAGGCATAGAATTCCATTGTGTATATATACCACATTTTCTTGATCCATTCATCTACTGAAGGATATCTGGGTTGGTTCCATATCTTAGCTATGGGAAATAATGCTGCAATAAACAAAGTTGTGCTGGTAGCTTTAGCGTGGTCTTGTTTGTAAACATTTGGGTAAATGCCCAAAAGTGGGATTGCTGGGTCATAGGGGAGCTCTATGTGAAGTCTTTTCAGGAACCTCCATACTGCTTTCCAAAGTGGTTGAACAAGTTTACACTCCCACCAACAATGAAGTAAGGTTCCCTTCTGTCCACATCCCCTCCAGCATCTGTTATTATTAGAGTTCTTGATTTTAGCCATTCTAACTGGGGTGAGGTGGTATCTCAATGTTGTTTTGATTTGCATTTCTTTTATGGCTAGGGATGTTGAACATTTCTTCATGTGTCTATTGGCCATTCTTCTTTCTTCTTCAGAGAAGTTTCTCTTTAAGTCTTTAGCCCACTTATTTATTGGGCAGTTGTTTCTTTGAGGATTTGTTGTTGGGGGATTTAATTTTTTGACTTCCAAGTATATTTTAGATATGAGATCCTTGTCCGTTGTATGGCTAGTGAGGATCTTCTCCCAATCCATGGGCTTTCTATTGATCTTGCTAGCTATGTCCTTTGCCCTGCAGAAGCTCTGCAGCTTCATGCAATCTAATGGGTACATTTCTTATCGAGCATTGTTGCCTCCTCCTTTGATTTCCCCTTACCATCCCTGCCCTCCCATCTCCATGACTACACTCCCTCCCACTAAACATTTCTTTTTAAACAGTGTCATCTCTTCCCTCATTATCTCCCAGTTTTTTCGACCACTCTCCCACAAGTTGTACAGTTCAATTTCAACATAGTGTCTAATGAGTATCACTGCTGCATTTATTAACTCCTTTCCCACCATTTCTGTGTTCCCCTTTTCCTCTCCCATACCAGATGAAAAGACAAAAAGTACAGAAATTTAAAAAAAAAAAAAAACAGTAACAAAAATGGAAAATCAGAAGAAAACCTACAAAAAAGTAAAATTTTTAAAAACCTCGTTTCAATTTCTTGGAGTTCATTTCCATAAGCATCATTTTATATGCTCATAAGGTTTTTTACAATCATATTTGAAGTTACCTTTTACCTAATCACAAAGCCCTACCTATAATAGTATGAGTATTTGTTTAATAACATTTTACCTCCCATCTCTTGCCAATACAACCTAAGAATACACATTTAAAATATTGATTGATTTCTCATTCTAGCTTCTCTTTTAACTATAGACTTGTTTCACTTGGGCACCAGTTTACAACAATAGGAATCATTCTGGGCACATGTCTGCATCAGTATTGCTTCTTTAGAAGCAATTTCATTTTCATATCTGTATTAATAAATTGTTTCTGGATGCCTAGGATTACTCTTGATATACATAGGATCATGATTCAAGGCCAACCCAGGCAGGAAAGTTCTCGAGACTCCATCCCAAAGTAACTGGCAAAAAGCTGGACTCAAGGTGTGCCTCAAGTAGCAGAACAGAACAACAAGTTAGAAAGGGCAAGACCTTAAGTTCAAACCTTAGCACCACCTAAAAAGTAAACTGTGTATTTTTTTTAATCCTTAACATGTTTTAATACTAGAAATTCAAATTTTGTCTGGCATGTGCCCAAAGTACCCTATTTAATTCTTTATCCTAGCACATTTTCCTCACTCTCTACTCTTGGGTACATATTTTCTGATCATGCAATTCTTTGTTACATCTTTGATTACACATTTAATTATAGTTTCTACTCTTCATTTAGCTTCATTCTCAAGGGGGCCAATTATTCATACTCTATCCCTCAAATCTCTCATTTTCTTTCTTATAATTTTCCTTTTTCCCATCTCCGTTATATAAAACAATCTGCACTAACTATTCTCAATGTGTATTTTAACTCTGAATTAGAGAGATTTTTTTCTTAACATTGGCAGTTTTTCTTTGATCTTGATCAACTCTTCTTTTAAATGTACTTGCGTAGATACCTTGCTTTGCTTTCTTAAAAAATGCAAAGCAGGTGCATTCTAAATGTTCTTCTTCCATGCTAACCTTTCACATACATTTTTAAATAGTACCTTATAGCAGCAGGTCCAGTCTTGGGTCATAATGTAGCAGTCTTAAAAGGTTCTGATTTAATGCTTATTGAAATGAACTCCAAGAAATGGAAAAAAGAGGGGTTTTGTGTATTGTTTGCAGTTATTTCTTTTTCTTTCTTTCTTTCCCCCTCCTCCTTTGGTTTATTCCCTGTTGTCACTGTTTTTGACTTCTAAACCCTTTATCTTGTATGTAAGTTTATCTGATTTAGGGAAGGGAAGGGAATCACAAAAAAAGTGGGTAACCTCCATCAGAAAGAATGACATTGCCCCATTTGTTAGGAAATGGAAAGACTTGGAAAAAGTTATACTAAGTGAAGTAAGCCAGGCCCAAAGAAACATAGGTCCCATGGTTTCCCTTATTTGCAATAACTAGTATATGTCTGAGTCAAGCAGAAAAGGTCAGATAAGTTGATGTTAAGGGAATGAACCCCAAGATAAGTATTCAAGTGTGTTTTTTTCTTTCATGCAACTGTTTCTAACATATAAGATTATTTCTTTGTTGCTTTGTATGTCCCTCCCCCACAGTATAACCCCAGCTTTCACTGTATTTGATGTTGGTATAATTTGTGGAGGGGAAGGGCAAAAACAAATCGTTTAACTAGGGATACAGGTGGACCCATTGCAACAATGAGATGTACAAGTGGTTATGTCGAAAAACGAACTTTACAACTTTGGTGGGGGGGGGAGGGTTGGGTGGGGGGAGATGGAGGGAGTATGGGAAGGGATGGGAAGGGGAAACAAAGAGGAGGCAACAATGCTTGATAAGAAGTAATAGCTCCACAAAAAATAAAATACCTAGGAATTAACTTAACCAAAGAAGTGAAGGACCTCTATGATGAAAACTTTAAAATCTTGAAAAAGGAAATCAAAACAGAACTTAGAAAATGGCAAAACCTCCCATGCTCCTGGATTGGAAAGATTAACATAGTGAAAATGGCAATACTTCCCAAGGCTATCTACAAATTCAACGCCATACCTATCAAAATTCCACCCTCATTCTTCAAGGAATTAGAAGAGGCAATCCAAAAATTCATATGGAACAATAAAAGACCCCGAATAGCAAAAACGCTCCTCAACGGAAAGAACACTGCTGGAGGAATATCAATACCAAATTTCAAACTCTACTATAAAGCCATAGTAATCAAAACAGCTTGTTATTGGCATAAGAACAGACCTCAGGACCAATGGAATAGAATTGAAAATCCAGAAATGAACCCACAGACCTATAGGCATCTAATCTTTGATAAGGGAGCTAAAACAATAGAATGGAAGAAAGACAGCCTCTTCAGTAAATGGTGCTGGCAAAATTGGTTAAGTACTTGTAGAAAACTAAAGCTAGATCCTTATATAGCACCCTGCACCAGAATCAACTCCAAATGGATCAAAGACCTCGAAGTCAAAGCAGACACTCTGAAAACATTACAGAATGGAATAGGAGAAACCCTAGGTCTCCTTGGCTCAGGCCGAAATTTTCTGAATAGAGACCCGGAAACACAACAAATCAAAGAAAGGTTGGACAAATGGGATTGCATGAAGTTGCAGAGCTTCTGCATGGCAAAGGACATAGCTAGCAAGATCAATAGAAAGCCCACAGGTTGGGAGAAGATCTTCACTAGCCATACAAGAGACAAGGGTCTCATATCTAAAAAATACTTGGAAGTCAAAAAATTAAGTCCCTCAAAAACAAATCCTCAAAGAAACAACTGCCCAATAAATAAGTGGGCTAAAGACTTGAAGAGAAACTTCTCTGAAGAAGAAAGAAGGATGGCCAATAGACACATGAAGAAATGCTCAACCTCCCTAGCCATAAAAGAAATGCAAATCAAAACAGCATTGAGATACCACCTCACCCCAGTTAGAATGGCTAAAATCAAGAACTCTAACAACAACAGATGCTGGAGGAGATGTGGACACAAGGGAACCTTACTTCATTGTTGGTGGGAGTGTAAACTTGTTCAACCACTTTGGAAAGCAGTATGGAGGTTCCTGAAAAGACTTCACATAGAGCTCCCCTATGACCCAGCAATCCCACTTTTGGGCATTTACCCAAATGTTTACAAACAAGACCACACTAAAGCTACCAGCACAACTTTGTTTATTGCAGCATTATTTCCCATAACTAAGATATGGAACCAACCCAGATGCCCCTCAGTAGATGAATGGATCATGAAAATGTGGTATATATACACAATGGAATTCTATGCCTCCATCAGAAAGAATGACACTGCCCCATTTGTTAGGAAATGGAAAAAGTTGGAAAAAATTATATTAAGTGAAGTAAGCCAGGCCCAAAGAAACATAGGTCCCATGGTTTCCCTTATTTGCAATATCTAGTATATGTATGAGTCAAGAGGAAAAGGTCAGCTAATGTGATGTTAGGAAAATGAACCCTTAGATATGTATTTTAATGCTTTTTTTATTTCATGCATTTGTTTCTAACATATTTATAAGATTATTTCTTTGTTGCTTTGTATGTCCCTCCCCCACAGTATAACCCCTGCTTTCACTATATTTGATGTCAGTATAACTTGTGGAGGAGATGGAGAAAAACAAGTCTTTTAAGGATACAGGTGGACCTGTTGCAACAATGAGAAGTGCAAGTTGTCATGTCAAAATCGAGCTTTACAACGTTGGGGGGGGGGAAGGGAGGAGGATTGGGTGGTGGGGAGGTAGAGGGGAGGTAGGGAAGGGATGTGAAGGGTAAACAAAGGAGGAGGCTGCAATGCTTGATAAGAAATGTATGCATTATCCTGCCCATGTAATTGTAACCCTTCTGTACAGTATGTTCACAAAAAAAAATTAAATTAAATTTAAAAAATAAAATAAATAAAAAATAAATAAATAAAAAGAAAAAAAAAAGAAATGAACTCGTTATCTTGCCCAGGTAATTGTAACTACTCTGTATGGTATTCTCACAATAAAATTTTACAAAAACATAGTTGGTAAAAGGGTGACCCAATGCAACAGTGATTCTCACTAGCAACTACATTGGAAATTTCATTTTCAACTTGAGGAAGAGAGGAATGGGGGAAGTGGGAGAAAATGAGGGAGAGAGTGTCACTATTCAAAAAGAAAGGCACTCATTACCTTATATATCTGTAACCCCTCTACATCACCTGTACAATAAAATAATTAATTAATTAATTAATTTTAAAAAAGGTTCTTATTGGTTACATATATTTTAATCAAAATCTGGTTAAAATCCCAGGAATGAGTTTCCTCTATTCTTCCTCTATGTTCCCAGACTAGCAATCACTTCTCATGCTGAATATGAATAAGCCCAGAGCACCTTTAGGTCTTACCCAGGAGAATCTACAGACCTAAGCCTAATGTTTGCTCTGGTACTATATACTCAATTAGTTTCTGAGTAACATGATCTCATACAGGTATTTTTATGTACACTCAGATACATAACATTCTCTCTTCTTCTCCTCTCTCTTGCTCTCAAATCTATTTAACAGGAATGTCCATTAATATGCTGTGAAGTTAACAGTCCCATTCTATTCCCCTATCTCCATATTTTAGTAGTTTGGCCTTTTCTACTTATGTAAAATTGAAATACAATATACCCAGAGAAAAGAAAATTTACAAATCTTGGCTGGACATTTGATGGATTTTTGCCACATGAACTAGATGAACATCAGCACCCTAGATATTTTCCTTATGCCCCTTTACAATTTTTAATCCTTTCCAAAGATAATTCCACTCTGAGTTGTTACATCACCAAAAATTAGTTTAGCTGCTTTTGAATTTTATATAAATGAACTTATACTATGTATACTTTTGTGTCTCACTTCCTTTGGTTCATGATTATGTTTTTGAGATCCATTCATTTTCTAAGTAGCCAAAATATGTTCATTTTCACTGATTTATATTATTCCATTATATAAATATATTACAATTTCTTTCTCCACTTCACACTTAAGATAGTTTTCTGTTTGGCACCATAATCATGTATTCTGGTGCATATATACTGAATCATAAGTTATGTATATAAACAGCTTTGACAGTATCTGCCAAACAGTTTTCCCTTTTTTTTTTTTTTCAGTACTGAGGTTTGAACTGAAGGCCTCACATTTGCTCAGTTGATTACTCTACTGGTACTCTACCACTTGAGCAATATCTCTGGCCAGGCTTTTCTGCCCAGGATGGTTTTGGAATTTGACCTTCTAGATCTTATCCTCCTGGGTAGACAGTGCCCAGCTAGCCAAGCAGTTTTCTAAGCAGTGAATGAGAAATCTAACTGTTCCATTTTTTTCTCTTTTTTTTTTTTTGCCAGTTGTGGAGCCAGAATTCTGGGCCTGGGCACTGTCTCTCAGCTCTTCAGCTCAAGGCTAGCACTCTACCACTTGAGCCACAGCGCCACTTCTGGCTTTTTCTGCTTATGCAGTACTGAGGAATCAAACCCAGAACCCCATGCATGCAAGGCAAGCACTCTACCACTGAGCCACCTTCCCAGCCCCCAAATTCATTTTATTTTTTTTTTTTTTTTTTTTTATTGTAAAGCTACTATACAGAGGGTTACAGTTACATGAGTGAGGTTATGAGTACACTTCCTCTTGAACATTGTTACCCCCTCCATTGTTTTCCCCCTACCATCCCCTCCCTCCCTCCCTTCCCCGAGGTTCTTTTTTTTTTTTTTTTGATTGTGGTTAAATGATTACATAATTTCAAAGTCACAAGTTCATTCTAACTTCCCTGGAGCAAATTGTCTACCACAGTCTGTAATATATAACAGTGTTCACATGTTATATACCATATTTGTGATCAGCAGCATGAGGATATTTAGTAGTGGTTCAACCAGATGAGCGGGAGTTCTTTGTTTCTTAAGTCCTGTTAGTTTTGTCGTATCACTAACCTTTTGGATTTAGCATCCACTTATGAGGGAGACCATGTACCGTTTGTCTCTTCGTTCTTGGCTTACCTCGCTCAACATGATTCCTTCTAGCTCCATCCATTTCCCTGCAAATGCCATTATTTTGTCATTTCTAATGGCTGCATAATATTCCATTGTGTATAGATACCACAATTTTTGGATCCATTCATCTGTGGTGGGGCACCTAGGTTGTTTCCATATCCTAGCTATTGCGAACAGTGCTGCAATAAACATGGAGGTGCACGTGTCCTTGTATATTGGTTCCTGTTGTTCAGGGTAGATGCCTAGAAGTGGTATGACTGGGTCGTAAGGGAGGTCAATCTTTAGCTTTCTAAGGACCCTCCAGACTGCTTTCCAAAGTGGTTGTATAAGTGTACATTCCCACCAGCAGTGTAATAGGGTTCCTCTTTCTCCACATCCCCTCCAGCATTTGTCGTTGGCTGATTTGTGGATGTGGGACATTCTGACTGGGGTAAGGTGGTATCTCAGGGTTGTCTTTATTTGCATTTCCTTCACCACCAGGGATGATGAACATTTCCTCATGTGTTTCTTTGCCATTTTTATTTCTTCATTTGAGAAGTCCCTCTTTAGTTCCCTTGCCCATTTAGTAATTGGTTTGTTAGGTTTGGGAGGGATTAGTTTCTTGAGTTCCCTGTATATACAGGATGTTAACCCCTTGTCTGATATATTGCTGGTAAATATTTTTTCCCAATTAGTTGGTTGTCTTTCTAGCTTAGTTGCGATAGATTTAGCTGTGCAGAAGCTTTTTATTTTAAGGTAGTCCCATTTGTCGAGTCTCTCTCCAACTTGTTGTGACCCTGGGACTCTGTTCAGGAAGTTCCTTCCTGTGCCTATTAGTTCAAGTGTCTCTCCTACTCTGTCCTGCAGTAGTTTCAGAGATTCAGGTTTAATGTTAAGGTCTTTAATCCATTTTGAGTTGATGTTGGTGCATGGTGATAGGCTGGGGTCCACTTTTAGTTTTCTGCATGTGGCTGCCCAGTTTTCCCAGCACCAGCGGTTGAAGAGGCTGTGTTTCTTCCATTGTATGTCTTTGGCTCCTTTGTCGAATATCAGCTGGCTGTAGGCCTGTGGATTTATATCTGGATCTTCTATTCTGTTCCATTGGTCTTCGGGTCTGTTTTTGTGCCAGTACCATGCTGTCTTTGTGATTATAGCTCTGTAGTAGAGTTTGAAGTTCGGCATGGATAGCCCTCCCATATTGTCTTTATCCCCTAGAATTGTTTTGGCTATTCTAGGTCTTTTGTTGTTCCATATAAATTTTTGGACTGTTTTCTGTATTTCAGTGATGTACGTCATTGGGATTTTAATAGGAATTGCATTGAATTTGTATATTAGTTTTGGAAGTATCACCATCTTTACTATATTAAGTCGGCCTATCCAGGAGCATGGGAGGTCTTTCCATTTCCTAGTGTCTTCTGCAATTTCTTTCTTTAACTTTTTATAGTTCTCATTAAATAGTTCTTTTACATCTTTGGTTAGGTTAATTCCTAAATATTTTATTTTTTGGGAGGTTATTGTGAATGGGGTTGCTCCCTTTATTTCCCTCTCTTCCTGTGCGTTATCAGTGTATAGGAAGGCAACTGATTTTTGTGGGTTTATTTTGTATCCTGCTATTTTGCCGAAGTGACTTATGATTTCTAAAAGTTTGGGGATGGAGTTTTTGGGATCGTGGAGGTATAGTATCATGTCGTCTGCAAAAAGGGATAGTTTCACTTCTTCTTTCCCTATGCGGATCCCTTTAATGTCTTTTTCTTGCCTTATTGCCCTGGCTAAGGGTTCTAGGACTATGTTGAAGAGGAGTGGAGACAGTGGACATCCTTGCCTTGTTCCTGTTTTTAGGAGGATTGGTTGTAGCTTTTCCCCATTAAGTATAATATTGGCTATTGGTCTGTCATAAATGGCTTTTATTGTTTTTAGAAATGTTCCTTCTATTCCTATTTTCTCCAGAGCTTTTAGCATGAATGAATGTTGAATTTTATCAAAGGCCTTTTCTGCATCTGTGGCGATAATCATGTGATTCTTGACCTTGGCTCTGTTGATATGCTGGATTACATTTATTGACTTACGTATGTTAAACCATCCCTGTGTCTCTGGGATGAAGCCTACCTGATCATAGTGTATTATTTTTTTTTATGTGTTTCTGGATTCTGTTAGCTAGAATCTTGTTAAGGATCTTTGCATCTGTGTTCATCAAGGAGATTGGCCTGTAATTCTCCTTTTTGGTTGGGTCTTTGCCTGGTTTGGGGATGAGTGTGATATTGGCTTCGTAGAATGAGTTTGGGATAGCTCCCTCCTTCTCTGTTTCTCTGAAGAGCTTGAGGAGTATGGGTATTAGTTCTTCTTTAAAGGTCTTATAGAATTCTGCTGTGAATCCATCTGGTCCTGGGCTTTTTTTTGTTGGAAGACTTTTGATAGCTTCCTGTATCTCATTATAGGATATTGGCTTATTTAATTGGTTAACTTCTTCTTTGCTCAGTTTGGGTAACTTGTATTTCTCTAAAAATGCATCCATTTCCGCCAGATTTTCTTCCTTTAGAGAGTATAGCTTTTGAAAGTAGTCTGTTAGAATTGTTTGGATATCTTGGGTGCGTGTTGTGATGTTTCCCGTGGCATCCCTAATCCTATTAATATGGGTTTCCTCTCTTCTTTTTTTAATTAATCTTGCCAACGGGCCATCAATTTTGTTTATTTTTTCAAAGAACCAGCTTTTTGTTTGGTTTATTTTGGTTATGGTTTTCTGATTTTCTAATTGGTTAATCTCTGCTCTCAATTTGGTTATCTGGCTTCGTCTAGTAGCTTTAGGTCCCATTTTTTCTTGTTTTTCTAGCTGTTTTAGTTGCAACATGAGATTATTTACTTGGTCTGTCTCCATTCTCTTGATGTGGGCACTGAGGGCAATAAATTTGCCCCTCAGGACTGCTTTTGCTGTGTCCCACAAGTTTCTTTGTGAGGTGTTTTCATTTTCATTGAGTTCTAGGAAATGCTTTATTTCTTCTCTGATCTCTTCTGTTACCCAGGCCTTGTTAAGGAGTGTGCTGTTCAATTTCCATGTATTAGAGAAATTTCTGCGGTATGCTTTGTTATTGAGAGCTAGCTTGATTCCACTGTGGTCAGATAGGATACAGGGGATTATGTCGATCCCTTTGTATTTGCTTAAGTTCCTTGAATGAACTATGATATGGTCTATTTTGGAGAAAGTTCCATGAGCTGCTGAGAAGAATGTGTACTGTGTTGTTTTAGGGTGAAATACTCGGTAGATGTCAGTTAATTCCGCTTGAAGTATGGCCTCACTTAATTCGGTAGCTTCTTTACCAATCCTCTGGTTGGTAGACCTGTCCTTTGGTGAGAGTGGCGTGTTAAAGTCTCCTAGTATTATCGTATTGGGATCTATTTTATTCTGTAAGTTTGAGAGCATTTGTTTAACATATCTGGGTGCACCAATATTTGGGGCATATAAGTTGATGATGGTTATATCCTCCTCTTGGATTGTTCCCTTTATTAATATGTAGTGTCCGTCCTTGTCTTTCTGTACTGATTTTAATGAAAAGTTTATTTTGTCAGATATCAGGATAGCTACACCTGCTTTCTTATTGGGGGAATTTGATTGGTAGATCCTTTTCCACCCCTTCACTCTGAGTTTGTTTGTATGTTTGGCTGAGAGGTGGGTCTCCTGAAGGCAACAGATGGATGGGTCTTGTTTTCTGATCCAGTCCTCAGTTCGTTTTCTTTTAATTGGCGAATTCAGCCCATTTATATTAAGAGAAAGTATAGAGAGATGCATTGTTGTCCCTGCCATTCCGTTTTCCTAAGTTTTTCTTCTTTCCTTTCCTCCTGTGCTTGCTCAGTTAGACTTTGAGTAATGCCTGTTTGGGGCAGGTCCCAGTTCCTGGTTGCTTTCTTCAGGTTGTGTCCCCCCTCTTAGAATTCTTTGTAATGCTGGCTTAATGTTTATGTATTCATTTAGTTTTTCTTTGCTATTAAAAGTTTTCAGTTCTCCATCGAATGTGAATGCTAGCTTTGCCGGGTATATCAGTCTGGGTTGGCAGTTATTGGCTCTCAGGGCTCGTATGGTGCTTTCCCAGGCTTTTCTTGCATTCATTGTTTGTGTGGAGAGATCTGCAGTGATTCTAATTTTTTTCCCGTTGTAGTATAGCTCCTTCTTCATTTTTGCTGCATGCAGGATTGTTTCCTTATTATTCAGATCCATCATTGTTACTATTATGTGCCTAGAAGTGTTTCTCCTGGGATCTTGCTTGTTGGGTGTTCGATAAGCTTTTGTGATGTAGTTAAGATGGTCGTTTTTGAGGTGGGGAAAATTTTCATTGACTATCTTGTTAAATAGGTGTTGCATTCCCTTGCTCTGGAATTCCTCACCTTCGTCCACTCCGATTATGCGAAGGTTAAATTTTTTAGCATTATCTGCTTGCTCTTGAATTTCCCTTTGGTTTAATTTGAGTGATTTTTCCATATCTGTCACTTTTTGGTCCAGTTGGTGTATTCTGTCTTCTGTATCTGACACTCTACCTTCCATTTCATTCACTCTGTTGACCGTGGCTTCTATTGTGGTTTGCATGGTGGAAATGGATCCCTTTATGGATTCAATGTTGGTTCTCAGAGTACTGATCTCACCTCTCAATGAGGTGAGATCAGTATGCATTACCTCTAATTTGGCGTTTATCTCACTTCTTACTGAGGTTTGTGCAGCTTCTATTTTTGCATCCAATTTTTGTTTGATGTCCTGTATATCTTTTGATAGTTCATCCTTGTGCTCTTTCAATTTCTGATCCATTTCTCGCTTTATTTCTTGAGTCATTGCCTCCAGCAACCCTTGGATGTAGTTTTTGTCTTCCATTCCTGCTTTGCTCCCACTGGGGCTCTCCCCTGCGTGGCTGCTGGCTTTTGAGGTGAGCTTGCTGTCCTGGGTAGTGGTAAACCTTGTGATTTTTCTCTGTGATTTTCGCATGGGGGTTCAGGAGACTGCTCTTCAATCTTGTTTTGGTGTGTCTGTCTTTGCTTGGTTGCTGATTCTGTATTGGTAGAGAGAGTCTGTGCCTGATCTGGATTCTGTTGGGAGCCTATTTCCAGCTGCTATTCACTTAGGATTCTCAGCTCTCTGCTGTAGCAATTCCCGCCTTTGGAAGGGTTGAGCAGCCTGGACTGCTTGTGTTTGCTCCTGCGGGTGCTCTTGGGAAGATCAGATGCTCTGGATGCACTCTCCCAAATACTGGAGTCTGCTATGGGCTCCTGATGTGTTTTTGTTTGTTTGTTTTGGGCTGGTTGTGGGCTTGAACTCTAGGTTTGGGTGCTGTCCCTCAGCTCTTCAGCTCAGGGCTGGCACCCTACCATTTGAGCCACAGCCCCACTTCTGACCCTTTTTGCTTTGTTCAGGCGCCGGTCCCCTGGCCTGGTTCCGGCCCCAGCCTGGAGCGCGCTCGTTAGGCCTGTGCTAATGTGTATACCACCTTGGTTATGCAGCCTGGAGGACACAGTTCAAATTTCTTCTACTGTTGGTAGTCTTGACCCAGGGGCACTGTTCCTGGCTTGAGCATTTAAGTTCCCTTCCAGGGGCGCTCTTGCTCTGGCCTGGCCAGCAGAGTGTGCTCTACCGGCTGGTGGAGCTCTCGAACAGTTCCCAGTTTTAGTGGGTCCTGTGGTCCGGGTGTTGGGGTAGGGAGTCTAGGTCAGGGTCTGGGGATTCCCTCCAGCTCTGGTCTCCCTTGATGGATTCCCTGTCCCCTGATGGGTACTCACCCTGTAGGTCGTCAGTTGTTGTTGCAGTCCGTCAGTTGTTGTTGCAGTCCGAGTTCAGTTGGGGTGGTTGCGGGCTGGGTTGGGCGGCCCCCCGCCGGGTCGTTGCGATCGCGATTGGGCGGGTGGGTCTGCGGACAGGTCCCTTTGTGGCGCTGCTGGTGCCGGGCGGCTTTGGCGGGATGGAGCCTCTCCGCTCCGGTGGAGAGTGATGGGTGGGGTGGGATCCTCCTGGAGACTCCCGGCTGGTAGGTTTCTCTGTTCCTGGCGATCCGCTGTTCTGCAATCCGGTACCTGGTGATCTGCAAGCAGCCCCCTGTGTCTCTGTGGCTCCGGCAGCCCCCGCCGGGCCGGCTGGCCGGCGGCTTGGCGCACTGCCGCGCGGCCAGTAAAGGTTGGGGGAGGGGTCTTCGCTCTTCTCTGTTCTGAAATTCTTCTTTTCCTCTCTTTCTTTTTTTTGTTATTTTCCACCTCTGGTTTTTCTCTGAGTGTTCGTCTTTTTGTTGTTGTCGGTCTCTTGGGGAGATTAAACGTTGGAACTCGAACTCTCTTTTTGGTTGGAGAGAGCTGTGGCGTTTCCCTACTGCCCCGTCGCCATCTTGGTCCCCCCTCCCCCCAAATTCATTTTAATACTTAGTGTTGCTAACTTATTTCTATTGATCCATTCCTGTAGATGTTAGTAATATTTCAAATGCCACATATTTGTTGGCCATCTAAGTATCTTCTGTGATTTATATGTTCAAGAACTTTCCTACTTTCATTAGGGCTGACTGCTTTTTTGCTCATAGATTTGTATAAGCTCTTTATATATTGTGGATACTAGTCTTACCAGACATATGTCTTACAAAACACATTTTCCAACTCTGTGACATCTTGTCCATTCTTATTAGAAAAAAATTAATTTATTAGAAAAAATAAGTTTATTAAAAATTTTAATTTTTGAAATTTATTAGAAAAAATTCATGTAGAAATTTTTATTAATTTTATCATTGCACTATACGAAATAATTTCAAACTTTAATAAAAATACTAAAAATAGGTATCTATTTCTCTATACTCATAAGTATCTTCTAGAAAGATACATTGAGCTTATGCAAATATCCTGCTTTTTTTTTTTTTTTTGGTTGGTTGGCCTGGGCACTGTCCCTCAGCTCAAGGCTCAAGGCTAGTGTTCTAGCACTTGAGCCACAGTGCCACTTCTGGATTTTTCTGGTTACGTGGTGCTGAGGAATCGAACCCAGGGCCTCATGCATGCAAGGCAAGCACTCTACCATTGAGCGACCTTCCCAGCTCAATATCTTGCTTTTTGTAATAACTATTTTTTCTCTTTTTTTTTTTATTAAATCAGTAGTTGTTATCTTACTGATTTATATCTAATCATGATTTTTCTATGTCAGTCATTTTATATCATTCATTTTATACCACTACTTCTAAATCTCTACATTTTCAGTTATTTATGTAAGTCTGAGCTTATAGGTATTTATTTTATACTGTGGCCTATAATCTGTCATTGTCCCTATTGTAAGGTCCGCTCCTGGATGGCTAGCAGACTCCACCCTCCTCTCAGCAAAGTCTCCACCCAGTACCTGCGTTACCTAGGCAACTGGGACACCTGGAAGAGGTCACATCTGCATCCGCTGAGGTCACATCTGAATTTGATGTGGCCACACCTTTCTCCACCCATACCCTAGATAAGGCTCTCTCTGCTCTTTTCTAGCTCTTTCTCAGCTCTTTCCTTCTCTTCTCTTTCCCAGCTCCCTTCTCTTTCCTAGCTCTCTGTTTCCCACCTCTTTCGCAGATGCTCTCTTTCCTCTCTTTTCTAGCTCTTTTCTCTCTTTTCTAGCTCTTTTCTCTCTCTTTCCCAGCTCTCTCTCTTTCCCAGCTCTCCCAGCTCTCTTTCCTAGGCCTTTCTCTACCGCATGGAGGACCAAGATGGCCTGGTGCCAGCCCGAAAGATGAATAAACCTACCCCTTACCTGAATACCACGTGCGTAGTGCTGTTCTTACTTAGCTACCTCTTTTTAAAAACCTAACACCTATGTACTTCATTGTTCAAAGTCTTCCTGGTTTGGCCATTGGGAATCTGGTCCATGACATGTTCTTGTCATTTATTTTTCTGTTTCCCTTACTTTCAATACCACATGATATTCCAAGCTTTCATTTCTTGTTTTGTTTTTTTTTGTTTGGTTGAATTTTTTTCCTGTCCTGGACCTAAAACCATTTTTTTCTAAAGGCTATATTCCTTTTGCAATGAATAATGATATTTTGAAATCAAGATCTGTGTCTAAGCCGGGCTCACTGTTCCTGGAGTTCCACTGGTTTTCTATCATCTCTGAAAACAAACAAAGCTGAAGAATGTACATACATGTCCTTACACCTCCGTGTTTACTTCTCTGTCTCTGTGTCCATACATGTGTATTAAAGTCATCAATTCCTATGTGTACACACGTGTATTAAAGTCATCAATTCCTATTAATGTTGATTCACAGTTGCTTTCATTTCCCATGTAGACAAGTGACAGCAGTCTGTCTTGTGAAGACAGAAGGGACATTTCAAGCTCTGAGCAATCCCATTGGGGCTCCCTCTCTAGGCACGTGGATAGACATGGCCAAACTATCATGGGTCCCCAAACTGAGAGAGGGACTTACACCATTTGTCCAGTCCAGCTCAGAGAAAACCCTCCAATAATCCCCCCCGGAAGAAAACTCTCTGAGGAGCCTGGAAGATGCGGAATACCTTCCGAACTCTATTTCCATGGTAAATCTGCCTCTGAACAGGCTCTGTGCCACCCTCACCGTTACTGACTTCTATATGTTATTCAGTCAAAGCCTGACGCTAACAAGCCCCAGGCTAAAGCTTTGCATGCATCCTATGGATGATTTCCTTGAAGTTCTGATTTGAGACAAAGGAATCCTTTCAGGCATATTAGCAAGTATCTATGAGGCAGAACAGGGAAGACAGAGCAAAGGGGTTTCCACTGCTTCCTTATTAAGAATCCAGAAACCAAAGACCAAGACAATCCTTCCAGATGTTGCCAGCCAGAAAATTAACTCCATATTACCTCAATCCTCTCTCTGTAAAGCTCCATGCACTTCAGCGAGTGCCCCAGCAGGAAGGTTAGTGGATGAAGTATGTGATATTCACTTGTCATCATCACGTATTACAAATCTTCTGGTGTGATTTAGATTTCTTTAAGGCTGCTTTAGATTACTTTGCAGGAACATATTTAAGATGGAAGAGCATATAAAGAAGAAAATGATGACAAAGGCATGCGTAATTACTTGCCTTTCCTGTCCAGTGTTCCTGTCCAACAAAACCTAGAGCTGCTCTAATTTCTGTAAATGATTTCTTGGAGCTTTCAGAATTGAAATCATAGCCAATTCGCCCAAACTACAATTGCAGTTAGGGAACAGTAGTCCTGAGTATGGGGTGTTCGGGAATGTTCTTGTCTGTCATGATTTGTAGAATATCAGCTTTCTGAGACAGCTTATCAACTTTTGGTTGGGTCACTCTGAAAATTGTGACTGAAATGGCCATGTGGTGGCAGTCACTAGTAATAACCACAAAAACAAAGAATGATAGGAAACTGAGTAATCTTCATTTTTCTTTGCCAGATTAGGTTGCTAAAAATGAATTCATTCATTCACACACACACACACACACACACACACACACACACAAACACACACAATTTTCAATTAGTCGTACAGGGAATTTTAATTCAATAGTCAGTTTGTGAGTACAGTGTATCTTGATTAATATCACCCCTTCCATCAGTCTCTCTCATCTCTCCCAAATCCACCTATCATCTCAGTTTTTCTTAGTATATTCATCTACAATATGGTGGATAAAGAAAAGGCATTGCCTGAATTGACCGCAAATAAAGTACATTGTATTTAATCATGCACAAAAACATGACAAAGAAGCAGGAAGCCCTAAACAGAGCTGTGAAGCCATTGATGAGCTGTTTACTTTCTCATGTCATCAATTAGCCTGGCCAACAAAATCAATCCTACTGATTGCCTCCCTACAGTGTGGTGTAGAATGCATTTCTTCATGCATTGAAATACTGTCATTTATCATTACTCCTTAATTAGCATTGTATGACCAATCTCCAATGCCTAGTAAATTAGCAATGCTTCAAAAGTCAACCATAATAAAATAATGAAATCTTCCTTTATCTATTTTTATATTAGCTCATTACCTTTGCTGTGGCCACTAACACATGCCAAACTTTACTCTAAACCTTGTGCTGGGCTTTTGGTTATTATATCACAGCTCTTGCTTTCATGATGAAGTGAGAATAAATATTACCTAAACAAATGTTTCTTAAATGTTGCAGAAGGAACGTAACGTGCTAACTGCCAGAGGAACCCAGAAGTTATAATAAGTACTTCTCTCTAAGAAAGCTAAGGAAGGCTTTACAGAAGATTTAGCATCTCAGTTTGTCTATAGAAGTAGATTTTAAACATATGTAATTGAGATAGAAAGAGCATTCCTAATAAATAGAATTGTCTGACATGCATGCATGTGTGTATGTGTGTACATATATATACACATACATATATAGATATATGAAAATTATGACACATGGCCACAGAGTACGACTTGATAGAGGCATAAGGACTGGAAAACATATAGCAGATTTAATTGTGAAATGTCATAGGAAATGCTGAATGCTTGCTAACACCTTTGAGCTTGCATTTTGCAGTAACTTCCGCATATACACTTTGAAATTCTATTCATTTGAAAAATACAATTGAAGATTTCTCAATTATTTTTTATGACTGCGTTCTCTACAAGAGTTTTCAAAGTCTACACACAATTTCCTACCATCTCAATTGGCTAATTTTAAAAATAACTAAATTTACACATTTTGGACACAAAGTAGTAAAAAATAAGTGAGACACTATTTAAGAAATAATAAGTAGTTTGAAACCTTTGCAGTCTCGTTGAGTATATTATATGTCAGACAGCGACACCTACTGGTCATATTTTATTGTGCAGCCAATTCTGTGATGGCTAAAGTTAAAAAATCTGGACTTTCCAATATCTGCAGCAAGGGGTGTGATGGACGTAGATAAGGGTCTGAGAAGACATATATGGGAATTGGGAATAACACAATTTCCTGAGAGAATTGCAAAGTTTCATCGTAGCTTCAGTATCAATCACCGTTTGGAGCTTTAGCTATCCATGCTTCAAGCATCAGCTTATGGTATGAAACCAAAAGTACTTCTCATTACCTAAGTATTCCTACTATAAGAACAAACAACGCTCTTCCAATATTTGTTTCCTCCAGGTCCCTGGATATTAATGTGTGCAAACCAAAAAAGACAAATCCAATGTTTGTCTAACACCACACATCAATGATGAAAATTTATAAGCATGCTCTATCCCTGCTGTTTTTCTGGGGGGTGGGGGGAAGGAGGAAGTATGTCACAGTGTCATAAACTGTCTCCAGTCTACTGGTGCTGCTGTCAGATACCTCGAATTGAAAGGCAGCAACTACTTACATACAGTGTGGCTCTTGTGCTGAAGGCCCTTACCCTTTGATTGAATCTTGAGTATAGAACAGTACTGCTCCGGGCTAAGGAAACTCACTCAGTTGGTTACAGTGGCTCATGCTTGTAATCATGGCTACTTGAGAGGCAGAGATAAGAAGGATTATGGTTTGAATCAGCCCAGGGGAAAAATTATTGAGATGAAACCTCTATCTTTTTTGTTTGTGTGTCAGTTGTGGAGCTTGAACTCAGGATCTGGGTACTGTCCCTGAGGTTTCTTTGCTCAAGGCTAGCACTCTACCACTTTGAACCCACAGTACCACTTCTGATTTTTGGTAGTTAATTGGAGATAAGAGTCTCACAGACTTACCTGCCTGAGCTGGCTTTGAATCGTGATTCTCAGATCTCAGCCTCCTGAGTAGCTAGGTTTGTAAACATGAGCTAGCAGCGCCAGAAAAAGCCCCCATCTTAACAAGACAGCATGATGGTTCAAGTATATAGCCCCAGCTGAATGCGTGGTGTACATAGGGAAAATCAAAGGCAAAGCCATCCTTGGGGAAAAAGCATAAGATCTTATCTGAAAAATAACTAAAGCAAAAATTACCTGGAGATGTTAAGCCCAGGGCTTGAACCCAATACTGGTAAAAAGAAAAACTGAAGATCACTTACACACTTTAGCTACAGTAACATTCAATGCATACATTCTCTTGCCCACCATGCAACAATGCCAAATTTAGGAAGAAAATGTCAGTTGCTAGAATGATCAGGTAACAGTTCTCACTCACTCTCTGCCTATGTTTAGTATAAGGACCTGCAATTGACTAAAACTCCAGCCTGAAATCCAATGAACATTGAACCTGGGAAGCAAAATTAAAGGCTAAAGCAGGACAAGAGGTCCTTTTAGGTTACCAGATCAGCAGCAGCAGTGCAGCCTTCTACTCATATCTCCAAACACTGCCGGAAACACAACAGGAAAAAAACAATCCTATTTGTCTATATTATTATAATTGAGTACCTTTCATTTCTGCTTCAAGCTAGACATAGAGTTCTTTTTTAGATCAGAACACACAACTTGAGTTACATTTCTATTATTATTCAACTTTGTGGATGTAATTCACTTCCCCAAATGACACTAACTTAATAGCATGGATTAAATATCCATTCTATACTCATCACTGAGTTAGGTAAAGCAAAAGACAGAAATAAGAAATATATTTGTGTCCAACATCAAGTGCAGGCTTTTCCTTCACATTTAAAAGAAAATACTCCCTTATAGATTAGCTTTAGCAAATCACACCCATGACTTAGTCTAGGTTTACACTTGGCTCAAATATGCTGCCAAGTCCCTCAGCTTCTATTCTTGTCCATATTTTAATACCTAAAGAAAGAAGGAAAGAAGCTGGAATAATCATAGTGAAGGAGGAGCATGTTCAAATAGGCACGAATTATCCATACATGGAGCCAAACCCTCAATGGTAATGTGAACTGAGTCACTGTTGATCTGGGAGGATTTGGTGAGAAAGAGCCACTAGGGTCCATGAGCCTCTGCTGCCTCTACCAGGTGCTGAGGAACAGACTTAGTATGCGAGGGAGACACTGGTGCTTCCCACCGGGCCCACGGGGTCAGTTTCTTCATAGATGGGGAACCCCGAAGGGCTAACCTCTCATCAATCTCGTGTCTCCCACTTCTAGAAGAATGAAATTCCCAGGGGAAGAAACACAAAAAGACAGTGGTGCCTTTTCTCCTACATTCGCTCATTTCTTGAAACTACAGCAGGTCAGATTCCCTTGTAAGTCTATGCAGCTAGCAGCTAGGTGGCCCACATTAGATGACTATCAGACTGCTACAAGAACTTGTCGACTTTTCCTGACCCCCCCCCCCCACACAGAATGTAATCTTCCTATAAACACACAGTGTGATATTCTTTAACTTAGTCTGCAAGCTTTGTGTCTTTTCACTAATGAATTTAGTGTATTCACATCTTTTGTGAAAGGAGATATCTATACAGTCTTAGCCTGTACTGCTATCACAAAACACCACAAACTGGGTAACTTACAGAGTAGAAATTTATTTCTCAGAATGCTGGCGATTGGGAAGTCCAAGATCCATCCATTTGCCGGTTCTCTGTATCTGCTTGCAAGGCTACCCTTGAATGGGAAGGCACCAGATGGGAAGGCCAGAAGAACAAGAGGGTGCTGCCAGCTCCCTCAGCGCTCAGGGCAAGTTGTGAATCCTAGTCATGAAAACAGAGGGTTTTTTTGTTTTTTGCTTTTGTTTTTTTTTAATATTTATTTTTTATTGTGAAAATACTGTACAGAGGGGTTACAATTAGATGGGCAAGATAATGAGTACATTTCTTATCAAGCATTGTAGCCTCCTCCTTTGTTTCCCTTTCCCATCCATTCCCATCCTTCCCCCACCCCCCACCAAAGTTGTAAAGTTTGTTTTTCGACATGACATCTTGTACTTCTCATTGTTGCAATGGGTCCACCTGTATCCTTATTTAAATGACTTGTTTTTCCCCTTCCCCTCCACAAATTATACCAACATCAAATACAGTGAAAGCAGGGGTTATACCGTGGGGGAGGGACATACAAAGCAACAAAGAAATAATCTTATAAATGTGTTAGAAACAATTGCATGAAAGAAAAAAACATTTACAATACATATCTTAGGGTTCATTTTCCTAATATCACCTCATCTGACCTTTTCTGCTTGACTCATACATATACTAGATATTGCAAATAAGGGAAACCATTGGACCTTGTTTCTTTGGGCTTGGCTTACTTCACTTAATATAATTTTTTCCAAGTCTTTCCATTTCCTAACAAATGAGGCAATGTCATTCTTTCTGATGGAGGCATAGAATTCCATTGTGTATATACCACATTTTCTTGATCCATTCCTCTACTGAGGGGCATCTGGGTTGGTTCCATATCTTAGTTATGGTAAATAATGCTACAATAAACATAGTTGTGCTGGTAGCTTTAGTGTGGTCTTGTTTGTAAACATTTGGGTAAATGCCCAAAAGTGGGATTGCTGGGTATAGGGGAGCTCTATGTGGAGTCTTTTGAGGAACCTCCATACTACTTTCCAAAGTGGTTGAACAAGTTTACACTCCCACCAACAATGAAGTAAGGTTCCCTTGTGCCCACATCCCCTCCAGCATCTGTTGTTATTAGAGTTCTTGATTATAGCCATTCTAACTGGGGTGAGGTGGTATCTTAATGTTCTTTTAATTTGCATTTCTTTTATGGCTAGGGAGGTTGAGCATTTCTTCATGTGTCTATTGGCCATCCTTCTTTCTTCTTCAGAGAAGTTTCTCTTCAAGTCTTTAGCCCACTTATTTATTGGACAGTTGTTTCTTTGAGGATTTGTTTTTGGGGGATTTACTTTTTGAGTTCCAAGTATATTTTAGATATGAGACCCTTGTCCATTGTATGGCTAGTAAAGATCTTCTCCCAATCCGTGGGCTTTCTATTGATCTTGCTAGCTATGTCCTTTGCCATGCAGAAGCTCTGCAACTTCATGCAATCCCATTTGTCCAACCTTTCTTTGATTTGTTGTGTTTCCGGGTCTCTATTCAGAAAATTTCGGCCTGCGCCAAGGAAACCTAGGGTTTCTCCTATTCCATCCTGTAATGTTTTCAGAGTGTCTGCTTTGAGTTCAAGGTCTTTGATCCATTTGGAGTTGATTCTGGTGCAGGTGATATATAAGGATCTAGTTCTAGTTTTCTACAAGTAGTTAACCAATTTTGCCAGCACCATTTACTGAAGAGGATGTCTTTCTTCCATTCTATTTTTTTTAGCTCCCTTATCGAAGATTAGATGGCTATAGGTCTGTAGGTTCATTTCTGGATTTTCAATTCTATTCCATTGGTCCTGAAGTCTGTTCTTGTGCCAGTACCAAGCTGTTTTGATTACTATGGCTTTATAGTAGAGTTTGAAATTTGGTATTGATATTCCTCCAGCACTGTTCTTTCGGTTGAGGAGCATTTTTGCTATTCGGGGGAAAACAGAGTTTTGATGACCCAACATCTCCTAAAGACTCACCTCTTAGCATAGTTGCACTGGAAATTCAGTTTCAGTATGAATTTTGAAAATAGTAATGAAAGTAAATTTCCAAACAAATGATGAGAACAAATGACCGGGGGGAAAATGAAAAGAATTATAAAATCATGTACACCACTCGCTGAACGTATGAATAAAAAATAGTACAATGACTCCCACTCTACCTGTTGCTTTACTCATTCTGCACTCTGAACAAAAATTATGAATGAAATAGTAGCCACCATGTGAAGCACTTAAGATATTTAAAACAATATATGTGTATGTGTGTATGTGAGTGAACATTTAAGGTTTTTAATGTTTTAGGGAATATATTTTTTGCTATTAGTTTATTTAAATCAAGGTAAATAGGTAACAACTCATATCTATGTATGAAGAGATAACAATATCTCATGTCTAAGGTTTCTCCTAATAATAGTAAAAAAAATAAGTCACATAGGAGTATGCTGGCAAGAATGAAATAAGAGACTTTAAAGGTGTTTCAGCAGATTTAGAATATGTATTCTCAACTTTTACCCAAAATCAACACAAGTGACATTACAAAAATTTAACTCTGTCATTATCTTTTGTTCATACTAAGAAGACCAAATGATCCCTTAGGTTTCTCTTTTTACCAATAAAAAAAATCACAACTATCTACCTTCAAAGTTACAATTAAATGTTTAAAGCATTTGGAAGAGGCAAAAAACCTGCACTATGCTGAGCTGGTGCTCTACTACTTGATCCATGCCCCCAGCTCTGCTTTTTTGCTTAATTTTAAGATGTTGACCCATAAACACTTTCTGCCCTGGCTGGCCTTGAACCTCGGTCCTGCAAATCTCAGCGTCCTGAGTAGCCAGGAGGATTGCATGGAAAGCTAATCACTAGCACCTGGCTAAAGTAAAATTACCTGAATGGAAGTAATGGAGCTCAGACTTTATGTCATTTTGGATCTGCTTTTACCAACTGACTTTAAAATAAAACACTGTGTAACTTGGCCCCACTGGGCATTTCACTTCATCTCTGTATATGAAATTTACCACAAGTTTCTGACTCTTTTCAGTCTTGGATGTCATGGCACTGTCAAAATCTACACGTCAATTGCTAAACTCTGTATAAACAGCTTAATGACGGACCCTAGTCCATAGACCCAACTCTGAACAGCAGGGCTCTTGAAGGCATTGCGGGAGGCTCAAGGAAATCCTGGCTTTCCTCTTTTGAGGACTGGGTAACAGTTTTTGTTTTCCAAGTCGGAAGCTTCTCACTGTGGGTCTAGCTGCCTTTGATGTCATCTAGATGCACATTGGAGAACAGCACCATTCAACAGGACATTCCCGGTGATAAAACGGTTCTGTATGTGTGCTTGCTAACCAACATCCACACGTCACAAATGGCTATTGAGCACCTGAAGACCTGGAAATTTTTATTTTATTTCACTTTAATTCATTTAATTAATTAATCACAGTGGCCAAAGGCTACCATAATGGACTGTGCATTTCAGAAGCTTTTGTGAGGCTGGCATATTAGGAGAGGGAGATCCAACTTGGGAAGCAGGGCCAGGAGCCTAGGTAGAACCTGGCTGAGCCCAACCTGCTGTCCCAGCAGCTCTGAGGCACAGGAGGACCAAGGTAAAGAGGGGAGAAGGCAGCTGCCATCTCAAGTGGGCGCTGGGCCAGCTTTCTGCGTGTTCTTCGCCTCCCTTTACACCCTTGGCCTCAAGAGCTTCGCAGGACTTCCTCTCCCCACATCACCTCTGAAGAACCTCACAGGAGAGGCTCACTACTTGACATCTTTTCTCAGATTGTGGGGCCCCAGACTTGGATCCTTTTCCAAAGGCTCTGCCTTGGGAACATGAGTCATACCTTATCTAGCCTGCAATCCGCAGCTGGAGGAAATGGTAGGACAATGCATGCATCTTGTCAGAATCCACAACGTCAAACGCACAGGGCTGGCCCTTTTCAAGAAGGCCCACAAGGCCGGCCTATTCTTTCTCTGTCCTAAAATCTTGCAAAACTAGATTGCTTCCCTCCATGGGAACAAAATCTTCCCTATTTCCATTAGTCACTCAGCTCTTTCCAGAATCACAGGCAGCAACAACTTTAGAGGTTCTTCCAAGTCCTTCCCTCCCACCCCCACCAAGGAATGTTCCAGAAAGATTAGTCTACTATAGTCCAAAAATAACCTCTAGAAACTTCTCTAAGAAGTGCTACATCTCTGCCCTCACTCCTTCCCACCAAAGGACCATAGAATATCAGATGCTAGACTAGGTGCTGCTGCCTGTTCATTCATGGGAGGATGGAACATTTTACAGCACATTCCTACCACAAACTACAGGGGCTGTGTTCTGCAAGCTACAGCAGCTCCCTTCCTGTCCTCCTCCTTTGGGGTAGATGATCTGTTTCTTTTTAGTGTTTGAAACTGTAAGGAAACCTCAAACTTATCTGGTCTAAACTCCTGATCTTGTAAGTGGGAAGCAAAATCACAGGAGGGGTATGGAAATAGCATGTGTGCTACCGATCCATGTGAGTTGCTCAACCCTGTACGTGTGCCGGAACTCAGTAGTCAATTCAAGCAATCTTTTCTACTCTGCCTGTGTAGTGCCTTAAAATATTGCTCAAAAGAGTCCTCCAGGAAGTCTTTTCAATTTTAACAAAAAAAGATGAGTGGCATTACACGTTACACATTCGATGTTAAATGATGCCAAAGTAGTTTGTGTGCTACACGTGGTGGTACACGCCTGTGATCCCAGCACCCAGGAGGCTAAGGAAAGAGGCCTCTCAAGTTTAATGCCAACATGGGAGATGTAACAAGCTCAAGGCCAGCGTAGGGTACACAGCAAGACACAGCCTCAAAAACAAATGCAAGAGATATTGCAGAATCATGGAAGGGGTGACATTGATCAAGACTCTTTACACTCATGAACTGACATGTTGAATTGAAACCCCTTTGTACAACAAAAGATCATAAAAATAATTTTTAAAGGTATTGCATTTTCATAGTTCAAAATCAGAGCAGGTGTGCTCTGAGTTGTATGCCTGCCTCTTGCTGTATTTGCTCTGTCTTTCTACTTTGTTAGTCAACTCCTTATTTATCTTTCTAGGTGTGCGCGCATGTGTGTGTGTGTGTGTGTGTGTGTGTGTGTGTGTGTGTGTGTGTGTGTGCACGTACAAACAACTCAAGTATATATTGTCACTTTTCTGGTCATACAAAAATAATTATGCACCCCTTTAGCACTTTGCCTTTTATTAAAACAAAAACTTCATACTATATTTGCAAATGAATCTTCCTTACTGTTTAGCAGGTACATAATCTTATCACCTCTGTCATTTAGGCCATTCCAATATGTGCTCTCTTATGTTCTGTTTTTGTTCTTTCTGACATTTGATGTCACTACCTAGGCAATTAGCAGTAAAGTGCCCATCAGGATGGCATTGGCAGGAGTTCCAGGTTCTGAAGTTCCTCAGTTTAAGCCAGGAAGCTTGGGAGGTTTAAGGACAGAGCTCTTACTAGAAGATGCACGTCTATTCCCAGACCTGCTGTTGGTTTTGCTACTCAAAAAAAAAAAAGACTTTTCTCTGACTCTAAGAGCCTGACTACAGGCCCTTGGATCTGCAGCAGCAGCAGAAATGAACTACTGGACTGGGCTTTGCTTAAATAGACCCCCAAAGCATGGCTCTGGCCTGTTCTGTCAAATTGACTGGAGTGAGCTCACCTGTTCATCTTTCATCTGTGCAATATAATTGTCATTTCTGGTCTTTCATACCTACGATGTAGGTACAAGTCATTTGTGCTTTTCCAGAGATAATAAGGAGTGACCTGCTAAAAGACAACTGAGGGACATTAAAATCTTCCTGAGTTATTTAACCACTTAGCAGTCTAGGAATCCGGCAGCAGCAAATAGTAAGTTGTTTAGTTCTCCACTGAGGGAGCAAAACTGGAAAACTTAGAAAGCACAGAAGCAAGAAAAAGAAAATCTCTGCTTGGTGAAAAGTGGAAAGTCTCTAGTGAAAGAGTAATTGGCAGTTTCCATCTGGGTAGTTTTTAATTTTATTCTACTGTTTTCATCGAGCTGGGTTTTTTTTTTCCTTAGGAGGGAACTCAAATAACTGGAGCCATCATGGTCTAAAGGCCTCCCAGTTAGTTATTATAACAGACCACTATCCTAAAAAGGTCAGCTTCCTTATGGAAAAAAAATAGATACTAAGGACATTACACAAAGTAGAGAAACAACTTTAAGGCTATATAACCATATTGCTCTCACAGTACTTATTTAGATGATAACTTGCATTGAAGGAACACTATGATAGCCAATTTAGGCATGATATGAATGGAGAGAAAGAATAGTAAGACCAGCCAGGTGCTAATGGCTCATGCCTATAATCCTAGTTACTAAGGAGGCTGAGATCTAGAGGACTCATGTTCTTAGCTAGCACAGGCAGAAAAGTCCACAAGACTCCATCTCCAAAATAATCAGCAAAACAAATGGGCTAGATGTGTGGCTTTCTTGTAGACCAGCAAGCTAGAGGAGCAAGCAAATGAGTAAAGCAAGTGTCAAGGCCCTGAATTCAAACCAAACATTAAAAAAACAATAATAACAACCCGAGAGCTTGAATATTTGGTATCTTAGAGTCAGTAATACCATATGGAGATTTTTCCTGAAAAGCATCATCTCGTACCAAGGTGAGCTCAGTACAACAGAGTTGCCATCTTTGGATCTTGGCTCCAGGTGAGGACAGAAACTCATATGTCACTCTAAATGGTAGAGCAGACTATTAGCCCTAATAGCAAAATAATTAGTAATTTATTTCTTCCTCAGGTAGCTGAGCTCTTAAAGATCCAAAGCTTGGCAGTTCACTCCTGGATGATCCATCTTGACTTCTAGAGTTGCTATTGTTTGTACATTTGCCCTCAAGTGTTATCATTAGCTTATGAGCAAAACCAGTTTGTTTTCGTGGTTTTTTTTAGATCATGCTCAATCTCCCACAACCTTTCTTCATTGTGTAAGCTAATCAACAGGCTGCCTAATTCAAGCTGAGATTTAGATGAATTAGTAACACCTCAAAGATCACTTATGGATGAAGCATTAAGCCTCCAATTTCATCTAATTAGAGTGCAAGATTATTTCCCTAAATCCTCACCAATATTTTGAGTTGACAGTCATCTTGATAAGGAGAATAATGAATTTCATAAAGCCACTACTTTTTTTTTTGCTCCTTCAATAACCTGAGCACAGTGCCCCCTCTGCATGTTTAAGAATCAAGAACAGAATATACAAGCATCTGCTACTTCAGTCATTAGCCAAGAAACCTCTGAAGTTCCCAAGTTTTCTTGAAGCACTTTACCTCTGAGCCACCGTCCTCTGGAATTCTTCAACCAATCTTACCTTCAATTTCTAAGCACTCAGAGACAGAGACAAATGCAACTGGGTCCCTTTATCATGAAAACTCTTGAGGATTTGCTACAGTTAATTTCTCCCAATAAATTGCAGCTTATCCCTAAAAGATATTTAGAAAGACACAAAGAAGCATTTTTTAGAACAGTCAATAAGATTTCACTTACGTTCTCTGTGAGGATTTATTTAGGACAGTATTTGGGATGACTGATAAGGTGGTTTGTCAATATGCTTGGTTTTGTCCCATAGGTCTTAATGCATGGTAGCTCCAGCACAGCTACTGCTGTGGGAAAGCACACTTTATCCTTTGGTTCACCTTCCTGTGTTAGCCAGCATTCCATCACTGTGACAAAAACATCTGAGACAATCAACTTAAAGGGCAGAAAGGTTTGTTTTGACTCAGGGTTTTGCAGGTTTTTCAGTCCATGTCTTCTTGGCCTATGGATATACATCATGGCAGGAGTTCATACTAAAGGAAACCTGTTCACTTCATAGCAAAAATATGTTATTTCCCAAGGTCCTCTTAAAAGGTATGCCCCTACTGGGTGCTGGTGGCTCACGCCTGTAATCCTAGCTACTTGGGAGGCTGAGATCTGAGGATCACAGTTCAAAGCCAGCCTGAGCAGGAAAGTCAGGAGACTCCTATCTCCAATTAACCACCAGAAAACTGGAAATGGTGCCATGGCTCAAAGAGGTAAAGGGCTAGCCTTGACAAAGAAGCTCAGGGGTAGCACCCAGGCCCTGAGTTTAAGCCCCACAACCAACCAAAAACAAACAAAAAGGGTGCTTTTACTCACTTCTATTTCCTACAGATCCTACCATCTCCCAGGCCAAGTGATTGTCATTACCGTTGAAGGTTGGCAGCTTCTGGCAAGCCTTTAACACATGGTCCTGGGTGGAAACATCTAAACTCTAACACCTGGGAACATTATTGACTTGGTTTGGCTTGGTTTGGTTTGGGACAAATTTGGGGTTTAAAGTATAATCTAAGTAAGCATGATCTACACTTCACATTTTTCTTCTTTTTTTCTTTTCTTTTCTTTTTTTTTTTTTTTTTTGCTTCAGTTATTTTTCGGATAGGGTCCCACTTTTCTGCTTATGGCTAATCTTAGTCAGAGAATCCTCTCACCTCCACCTCCCACTAGCTGGGGTCCAAGTGTACTTCACCACATGCAAATTGTTTCTTGGAGTAAAGGGCTTACTAACACTTTCACAGGTTGGCCTTGAACTGTTATCCTCCATCAATCCAAACCTCCCACATAGGTAGAATTACAGGTGTGCACCTCCACACCCCATGGCAACATTATTCTTTCCTTTAATTTTTTAAACTTTTTATTTTCTAAAGGTGATATACAGAGAGGTTACAGGTGTATAAGTCAGGTAAAGAGTACATTTATTTCTAGAAAATGTCACCTCTTCTCTCACTCCCAGTTTTTTTTCTCCCATCCCCACCCACAAGTTGTGTAGTCCATTTTCAACATAGTGTCTATTGAGTACCACTGCTGTATTTGTTCACCCTTTGTCCCTACATTTCTGTGCAGCCCCCTTACAGTCCCAAAGATAGATAAACAAACAAGACAAAAAGAAAAGGGAAACAACAGAGGGAAAAAAAAACCTCTTGTTTCCATTTCCTGGATTCATTTCGAAAAATACTATTTTATATGATCAGAGGCACAGAGGCTCTGAGCCTGTGTGCTCCTCCCCTAAGAGTATCCTCCTTTGGCCTCATTGTATGTGAATGCCCAGAGTCCTGCATAGTTTATCATGTTCCAGTGATTTTAGATCTAACTTCCACATATGAGAGAAAACTCACACTGTCCCACTGAGCTTGGCTTACCTCACTCAACATGATTTGTTCTAGGTCTGTCCATTTCCCTGAAATGACAAATATAATATCCTTTCTATTGGCTGTTAAAATTTCATTGTATGGGTTGGGAATGTGGCTTAGTAGTAGAGTGCTTGCCTAACATGCACGAAGCCCTGGGTTTGATTCCTCAGTACCACATATACGGAAAAAGCTGAAAATGGTGCCACAGCTCAAGTGGTAGAATGCTAGCCTTGAGCAAAAGAAGCTCAGGGTCAGTGCCCAGGCCCTGAGTTCAAGCTCCAAGACTGGCAAAAAAATTTCACTGTGTATAGAGACCCCATTTTTTTATCCACTCATCTATGGTAGTGCAGCGGGGCTGTTCTGTAACTTGGCTATTGTGAATAATGCAGCAATGAACATGGATGTGCAAGTGTCTTTATGGTATCCTGGCTCATGATGTTCTGGGTAGATGCCCAGGAGTGGTATGGCTAGGTGTTAAGGAAGATCTATGTTTAGTTCTTTGAGCAACCTCCAGGACACATTCTTCTTGAAGGAAAAGTAGAAACTGTATTTGGGAAGCAATAATAAAAAAAAAAAAAGGAGTATCTGAATGACTGATGGAAATTCTGTCTTTTCTCTGCCCAGAAGTTCGGACAGACTCCCTTCCTTTTGCCCTCAGCAAAATTAAACACCTCAGGCACTCCTGCCAAATACAACAAAAGGTTCACAAAGGCAGGATGAGAAGTTGCTTTATGGAACCTTAAAGAAGACCAGTCATTTGTTCTAAAGCTAATTACTCACTTGGAATTATGCAAGTTTACATATTTTTAGAAATCTAGCCAAACAACTAAGCCCCTTGACTTCTTTGCATGGCAAAGCAGGTCTACCTGTGATTTCTTTGCATACTCAAGGGTAAATAATGCTCCCACAAGGGTCTGGAGACCATTTTTCAACTAACAAAGGTGACAGCTGCTAAGTAATGGAGTTGGAATCTGAGCTCCATTGTTCCCTCACCTGTCCCCTGCTCTCTGTGCCCCCACAGCCGCTAGCTGCTGGTACTTTGATGAATTACTGAACATATTTTCAATCTTCAAAAATATTTGAGGCAGGGATAGTAGGAGAAAACCAAAGGAGTGGGTAACAATGCTTGACAAGAAGTGTACTTATTACCTTACTCATGTAACTGTAACCTCTCTGTACAGCATCTTTATAAGAAAATAATTTTTTTTTGTCGGTCATGGGGCTTGAACTCTGGGTCTGGGCGCTGTCCCTCAGCTCTTCAGCTCAAGGCGAGAGTGCTCTAACACTTGAGCTACGGCCCCACTTCTGAAAATAAGGTTTAAAAAAAAAAAATGGAAGCAGAGATACTAAAAAGACAGTGTCACAGCAAGTCAAAACACCCCACCTGCTGCCCAAGGTCGGAACACAGAGTTTGTGGAGCCACAGATGGGGGTCTGCGGGAGCCCCTGACTTTGGTGGAACCAAGTACTCTTCCAATAGCTTCCATGTGCAAAACACTGCATTGCGTGTCAGTGTTCTGAACACTACATCTACTCACCACTTCCAAGACCCTGAGAAGTGGATGTCTCTATTTTACAGATGAAGCAACCGCAACCTGACCCATGGAGTAGTTAAGTGATCCACAGCCCCACCACAAGAGAAGAGCAGGTCCCTGAATACAAGTTGGCCTTTAAACCATAGTGCTTTGTACAACATGAAGACACTATAGGCCTGGCTTTACCTTCAGCTGTGTGTGTGTGTGTGTGTGTGTGTGTGTGTGTGTGTGTGTGTGTGTGTTCCCTTCCAGAAGACTGTCAGTTTATACAATCACCATCATGTATCTATGCCCCTTGACCCACATCCTTGCCAACATGGGATATTATAACTGTAATTTTTGTTAATCCAATCATTCCATTTCAGCTAACTGAGAAGCTCTTGAGTAAATTGCCAGTTTAGACATTTTGCTCCTTTGGCAATTGGGTTTGTCTTGTTTTAACTCATGTAGAAGCTTTTTATACATTCTTGACAGTGGCCTTTGAATCCTATTGGCTGACCCTTTTCCACCTAATGTGTGTTCTGCAGATTACCTGCAGCATGCATAGCAGTGTCTTCATTCACTTTGTTCTGCTATAAGCAGAATGCCCGAGACTAAGTAATTGATAAAGAACAGAAATGCATTGATTCATAGTTCTGAAGGGAGTGAGTCCTGAAGTCGGGGCCCCAGCAGATCTGGTGTTCTCTGCTTTGACCTACTCATCATTTATGTCCCACTGTTCAGGCATGGAGGCTTAGACTTAGTTTAACATGCTTGTGTATGCTACCGAGCCTAGCTTCCTCTGCAAAGGTCGAAGTTCTGCAGATTTACTCTCATCACAGACTTTTCTCCAGAGAGGCTGGGCCTTCCACATCCATTCTTTTGGTATCATCTCTTTAAAAAAGGAAGCTTTCTAAAGAGGCTCCTAGGACTAGGCTTCTTTAAAGGTCTTGCAAAGAATAGTGTAGACACTGTGTCAGAAATCCAGATGGCATCTAAGAAATATTGTTGGTGGGCATGCCGTCCATCCAGGGCTTTGTGTACTCTATGCAGCCTCGGTCTCTGCCTGGCCTCTGTTCTCATGGAGTCACACTGCTGACCTCCACTTATCTAGCCTGCTGTTAACATATGCTCACTCTGAAAATTCACCAAGGAAAGCCCTGGGCTGGATGAAGCTAACAGCTCACAATCTGGGCATTTCTGTTTTCCCAGTTACTTGCTTGGGAAGAAGCACTCTTGTTTTCCCTCCGATCTACTTATGCTAAATCATCTTATTATATTTGTGTAATTTGTTCTATATTAGTGACAAAATGTGAATAAAAAAATGAGTTGTTTCTGTGAAAATTTAACTGAATAAATTGGTATATACTTAATAAATTAGGTACCAAAGGCTGTTGGCATTCTAGGCATAGATAACTATTATTTTAAAAAATAGAATAAAATAAAAAACTGAGAAATTCAAAAAAATACATAATAGAAGCTTACTTCACCCAGATTCTGTTATAAAGACCCTGCTGTGAAACAAATATTGTGTATGTCATATTTTATGATTCCTTGCTCTACTAGACTTTTCTTGCATCTTACCCTTAATATGTGTTCTACAGATTACCAGCAGCATCTGTAGTAGTGTCTTCTTCATTCACTTTGTTCTACTATCACAGAATGCCCAAGACTAAGTAATATCTAAAGAACAGTAATGCTTTGATTCATAGTTCTAAAGACAGTGAAGTCTGAAGTCGAGGCCCCAGCAGAACTGGTGTCTGGTAAAGCTAGTCTCTTCTTGCAAGGGGCACTTGCTGTACTGTGTCCTTCTAGGTAGGAGGAGAGTGGGAGTTTCACATGGGAGAAGTCAGAAGGCCAAAAGAGAAAAAGGAATCAACCTTGTTATTTACAATTGCACTAATAACACTCGTAATTCATGAGGGCTGTCTTCACAGTCCAGTCACTTCTTTAAGGTCTCATGTCTTTGTACTGTTAGAATGGACATCAAACTTCAGCATGAGTTTTAGTGAACATAAATATTTTAGCAATAGGTAAGGATCTTGTTTAGAAATGCATATATATAGCAACTATTCCGGACTTACCAATTCAGGGTATTCATTTTAATGAGATCCCAAATAGTTGTAGTTAAGGAATTCTTGACCTACATTATGTAGCTCATGTGAAAGATTTTTTTTTTAATTTGCTACTAGGAAAAACTTGGTTTCCCTTACAAACTTGAAGCTTTTTATTTAAATTTTATCATTTCCTTCTATATGTTTCATGAAATCAATTTGCTTTTTGTTTCTCGTAACATCATTTATGAAGAAAAACAGAGAAATAAGCTGGGCTCAGTCTACCATTGAAAAATTATAGTCAATCTGACAATTCTCTGCATTCATGATCTTAGCCCCTGCTTCTTCTGTACAAGATGATGTGTTGTACTGTTGCACAATTATTGGGCCCTTGACCATTATCCAAATATCCTCTTTAAAAAAAACACTCCCCATTGATCCCTCAAAGTCATCCCAAATTAGATCAGCTTCCTGATTATTTTCCTTGGTTATGCTACAGAAAAAGTTCTTTCCTCTTTAAATCATGGGAAAACACTGTAGACATCTCCCAAAGACAAATTCAAACTGAGCCTCAGTCTCTTTCCTTTACATACGTGCCTTGCAAGTGTGCTTTGAAGGAAATCAGTATATTTTATTTGGGTCACCTGCAGATCATACTGCTCAGCTGATATTATATTAATGAATGAAGAAAGGTGTGGTATAATTAATCCAGCATGTATGATAATGATTTTGCTTGGTTTAAAGACTTTTTTACTCAACTCAGACAACTAATAATGGCAAATAATATAGCACATGTTTTACTTTTTCTGCCTTACTCAATGTGGAAAAAAGTTTATATCCCAGAATTTGATGAGGTGTCTGAAGATAACACAAAATGGGTAAGACAGTCAGACTATATAATGGCATCTTCAAAGAAAGCTGAGGTGTTGGCATTATGTGGCAAGAGGAGTGAGAGGTTTGTTTGGAAAATATTTCTGTTCACCAGAATGTCACTGCTCACAACAAAGCTTCTGGCATTATTTCAAAGACTCACAGCCTGCAATAAAGGTATTTAGGACTAAAAGCTCCCTACAGATTGTCTCATAAGGACCTGCAGAGGAACAAGGTAATAGTGATTTTGATGACTAAGAAATAAAGCAATAGCAGTAGGCAGGCAAATTGGTATGCAGCCAGCTAAAAAAATGTGGGGCATCTGTGTGGGAGCCAAACATCATTTTTTCTGACCTTGGGTTGAAGGGCTCAGGCCCTAGCAAGCACTATTAAAAGGTTCTGACTCGCTAAGAAGCAAGTGAGCTCCAGGTTCAAGTGCAAGGGAGCGGCCAGACTCACCTACTTGGGATGTGTTATAAAGTAACAGACACCTTGGTTAATAAAAAAAAAAGACACAGAAGACAATGACATTTATAAATTCACTATCTATTCAGACCATTGAAGTCATCCATGTGGAAAGAAGTAGAATGCAAGATACAAACATAGTTCAAAAATGAGACACATTTAAAAAGTAAGATGAAGAAAGTAAAAATAATTTTAACATACTTTAACCTAGTATACCTATCACTTCAGCATTTAATCCATATTTTTAATTATTAAAATTACACCCTCTTGATAGAAGAGGCCCTAGAATCTATATCTCAGTTTGAAGTACCAGGTTCTAAGCACTAAGTAGCCACACAATTGACCAGTGCAGACTTTAGATGTTGAGAACACAGTAGAAAATGATTCATAAATACTGGGAAATAATGGCTTTGTACATCAAGGCACCTTTATTCTTTGGTCTACTAACTGATAAGCCAGTTAGACAGTGACTAGAATGGGCATTTAGTTTCGCTAAGCTTCTCCTCCCCAGGGAAACGTTTCCCTGTAACGTTTACCTGTAACCTGTATTCTTACATGCAGAACACTAAGACATTGTCAGGTCTTCAGAGGACACTCAACAAGTGGTGATTTAATGATAGTATCTTCAGATGAGAGACGTATTCTCATTAGACCTGCCATGTGAGGGAGAAATCTATCTGAAGCAAATGATTGTTTCGTCCTGGTTTAAAAATCACAATAACATAAGAGGAAGATGGTGATTTCGTTTCTTTTCATTTTTACAATCTATTCTTACTAGATTGCATGTCTTTTACAAAAATAAAAACAAACTAAAGAAATCCATATGTTTCAATAGAAGGAGTTAAAATATTATGAATGGACTTCTCATTTGAGGTCTGACATTCAAGGACCTTAGAAATCCTCACTCTGTCTAACAAATAAAAAGCTTAACACTGGCTTTATGACATCAATGAGATTACAGGGAAAAGTGATGCCTACAAAACTGAAGAAGCAGGCAGAAAAAACATCGAGAATTATAATTTACCAGATCAAGAGCCTGTATTGGAATAGGAGGACAAGGAAAAGAGCTATAATGTAATTGATGTCTATAGTTATGAATTGTGCCTTCAAGACCTTTGTCAGGTCTTGACACTACTTGTAGCTCATTTGCTACAATTTATTTTAGATAGTACACCATGTTTGTGGATTAACAAAAAAATTACAAAGCAAATTAGAAGGTTTTAAAAAAACACGTAGTTTGAAGAGACTGAACCAGAAACAATACTAGGATCAATGATAACAGAATGTCAGCATTATCAGACTAGTAACTTTACAAAACTATGATTAGTATGCTAAGAGATTTAATAGAAAAATTTAGACAATGTAAAAAGGCAGATAGAGATGGCATTTCTATAAAAGAACCAAAAGGAAATGCTAGCAATCATAACAATCTTAATAGAAATGAAGCCACTCTTCAATTGACTAGACTCACCAATAGACTAGACTCAATGGACTAAAGAGACACTCTGCTTGGAAACATAAAAATAGGAACTCACAAAATCAGAAAGAAAACGTGGGTGAAGCACCACCCTTCCAAAACCAATATCCAAGAACTGTGAGGTAACAACAAAACTATAGCCTATATAACATATGTTTAATGAGAATACCAGAAGGAGAAGAAAAAGGAGCAGAAGAAATATTTTAAAAATTAATGATAGGAAATTTCCTCAAATTAATATCTAGTCCCAAACCATAGATTCAAGAAGCCCAGCAAGAAAACTTTTTAAAAATCATGAATGCTAAAAGAATTGTTCATTGGGCTGGGAAGGTGGCTCAAGTGGTAGAGCGCTAACATTGAGCTGAAGAGCTGAGGGACAGCGCTCAGGCCCAGAGTTCAGGCTCCACGACCAGACCCCCTCCCCCCAAAAAATTGTTTATTATGCTTGAACTTTAGAAAATTAATATAAGGAACATACTTTGAAAGAAAGCAGAGGATAAAAAATATCTTACCCATAGAATAATAAAGATAAGACTCATATGTAACCATGCAAGCAAGAGAGTAGAGTGAAATATATAAATTGTTGAGAGAAAGAAACTCACCAACCTAGAATTCTAAATCTTCAAAAGTAAAACACAATTGCTTAAATGATTTTTAGAGGAGGGAAAAGGTTTACAAAAAACAGATTGTCAAGGGACAATTTCCAGTCTAGAGGAAAAAAAGGACATAATCCATTGGATATATAGATGTAAGGCTTAGAGATACAGAAGCCCATTTTCTTCCAGAAAAGTTCAATATAAAAATAATAAGTAGGTGGCTAGGGGAAGATGATGTTATGACATAAAGACAAAGTGTATGGGTGCTAGCTAAGTCACTATTAGAGGAAGAGATGGTTTTCAATGGGCAAGCAAAGCAAGAAGGCTGGATATAAAACTGGAGGGATGACACCACATTGTCTTTCTAGAAGATAAGACTAGTTAGAAAAGAATGACTAGAAACAGAAACATAAGTTCAAAGATGTACTTGTTAAAAGCTGTGTCAAAGTCACTTCAGTCCCTAAGACAATCAAATATGAACTATATCTCACTCCTTCTCCATGAAGTTGGGAAAAAAGTTTGGAGGGATCTCATAGGGAACAGAATAATATCCTGTTGGATAGAAAGCAAAAAATATTTTAGGCATGGGCTGGGAAGGTGGCTCAGTGGTAGAGCACTTGCCTTGCATGCTTGAGGCCCTGGGTTCGATGCCTCAGCACCACATAAGCAAAAAGAAAAAAGCCGAAAGTGGCATTGTGGCTCAAGTGGTAGCGCTAGCCTTGAGCTAAAGAGCTGAGGGACAGCGCCCAGGCCCAGAGTTCAGACCCCACGACCGGACCCAAAAAAAAAAAAAAATATTTTAGGCAAAATTGTTTTTAGCTTGACACTGTTGCCATGTAATTATTAAACCTCTTTACATTCTTCTTCCAACTTTCCACCCTTTCCCCTTTCCTTGTCTTTCATGGTTACCAATGGCAACAATTCAAGAAGAACCAGCTCTTGCCTCTTGAGAATGAGGAAATTCTACAGACCCAACAATATACAAAAATAGATTCAAAGACACTTTAAAAAAATATTGCAAAGGTTACAGTTGCACAAGTAATGCAATGAGTACATTCCTTTTTGAACAGTATTGCTCCCTTCTTCGTTTTCTCTGACTTCCCCCACAATTTGCCTCCTCCCAAAATTGTAAAGTTCATTTCCAACATAGTGTCTAGTGAGTATCACTGTTGTATTGGTTCATCCTTTGTCCCACTGTTTCTGTGATTCCCCTTCCATTCCCCAAATCAGATAAACTTGTATACAAGACAATGAGTATAAATCATAAACAGTGACAACAGGGAATAAACTAAAGGAAAAAGGAAAGACAAAAGGAGTAACTGCACACAGTATAATAAACAAAAATCACTTCCATTTCATGGAGTTCATTTTGATAAGCATCACCTTCTATGGCCATATCCACATTGCTATTGAGCTATTGTGATCCTCTGCTATAACTATCCTACACATATTCTAGTAATGAGGGAAACAATGCAGGCTGTGTTTCTTTGGGTCTTCTGATGGAGTGAAAATACCTTTTGGAGAAGATTCTTTTCATGTAGCAAAATTCAAAATAGTATCTCCATAACAGTCATCATTTCTTCAGCCTTGTTTATTTCTTTAGGAAATTAAACATGCATATTTTCCAAAAAGACAAAAAAAGTCATTAACCAGGCCAAGAACCAGTTTCATTACTTGGCTTCAGGAAGTCAAAAGCAATAAAAAGTGAATCTTCCAAGGCAACTCCTTCCCTCATGTAGCTTGGCATGGGGCACTATTCTGTGAATCTGACGCCCAACAGCTGACAGCCAAGAAAAACTTCCTCCACTGACTTTGTCTTGTCATGGTTTAAAACACACACACTTAACATGGTGCCATGCATTTCAAAATTTCCCAGGGTCTGTCAGTAAGCTGTTATCAAGACAGACAGCCTTAGTAACCTCAAGTTTTTCACTCTCCCACCTTAATCCACTTTTGGAAATCATTTGTGTACACTAACCGTGAGCACACAGAAACATCTATCTATCTGTAATACATGTTAAAAATATGTTAATGAAATCAGAGTCATGAAACAATATTATAATATCTATGATACACTGTGAAATTTGAATTATGGCTCTATTTTTAATCATATGGTTGTACACAGTATTGATCAGTATCCATTCATCATAACTCCAGGTGAAATATACTGGCTTAAAAGTTGTAACTTGGGGCTGGAAAGGTGGTTCAGTGGTAGAGGGCTTGCCTCGCATGCGTGAGGCCTTGGATTCGATTCCTCAGCACCACATAAGCAGAAAAAGCCAGAAGTGGTGCTGTGGCTCAAGTGGTAGAGTGTTAGCCTTAAGCTGAAGAGCTGAGGGACAGCGCCCAGGCTCAGAGTTCAAGCCCCACAACTGACAAAAAAAAAAAAAGTTGTAACTTCATCTGGCTATTAATTTCAAGTGGTTATCATGAGGTATCTATACTCTGCTGCTGATTTACATGTGAGACCCCTCCACAATCTTGTCCTGTCTCCCCATGAGTTCACAATTCTCCTAACACAACTCTGAATCTTCCAATTTCCATCTGAGCATGATGGCATATGCCTGCACTCTAGGCACTTCGGAGGTCAAGGCAGAAAGATCACAGGTTCAAGGCTAGCTTGTCTAAAACAAACCAACAAACAATATAATAGCTACCCTTTATTGGCCACCAATTATGCCAACTATGCTACCATTCTTGTGATATAATTAATCTCTACTATGAACGAGCATGTGATGGAGTACAGTCTTCCTTCACTTTATCCCAGTTCACTTGTTTGCAGCTTCACTCTATCACAAATTTTCTTTAAAAAAAAAAAATACCGCAGTGATTGCTACTTCCTGGATGTTCACCTATCTCGGGGGTCTCTGGAATATAGTTCCCGTGATAGGTGATGGATCACTGTCTTGATTTTCTTCTAGTATATACAGAAAAAAGTAAAACCTGAGCAAAGGAAAGCTGACCAGGCAAGTGGGGGACTAAGTCATTTTGGAACTTATGATAAATCAAATGGACAACTTCTCTATTCATGTTGCCCACAGTCCTCCTGAGTTCATAGTGCCCCCAGCTGAAAGGCTTTCCAGCCTCGGCTTGCCCATTCATTCTTCCAACTGCTTCTCTCAAGAAGCACCCAGAGAACCTGGATCCATGCTGCTCTTCTCCTCTCTTGGAGCCAGTGAATCAGAACTTACAGCATTCAAACACTGGAACCACACTGCAGGGCTTGAATGCTAGTACCATCACATTGACTTTGAGGACCATGCTAACTCCTCTTTCTCCACCTCCTCCTCTGCAAAATGGAGATCATAATGCCTGCCCTTAACCCAAGGCATGGTTATTCATACTAGCAAACTACAGCATCTGCACTGGGTCATCCGTCTCTATGGCCTTGGAGAATGAGTCCAAAGACAGAGGAGGAGGGAGTGAAATGGCTAGAATTTATTGAAGGAAAAGATAAGCAGAACTCTTGCTAGACAGGAGTGGGCATTGCCTAGGGTGTGTTGGTAAGAGTTAATAAGCTGTCCCTAGGAGAAAGCTATTCTCAAGATCACTGGACAGCCTGAGGGCCCTATCAGTCCTGACACCCAATCAGAAGATTCATACAGTCTGTGAGAGCAATCCATGTGACCTTTTAGCCTGTCTGAGTTGATGCCCATTACAGCACACACCTCTGGGGTCCAATCATCCCGTTGTTCATGTGCAAGTTTCCCAGGGCCAACAGGCTAGGAGGTGATGCCCAAGGCCATGGTGATGTAATGCATGCCCAGAGGCCTACACGTGGGCCTGCTCAAGGCATGATGTAGGATGCAGACTCTCTATAAGAAGGGGCCTTTGACCTGATTGCATAGCCAAGCTCTGCTTTTTCTGCTCAAGTACCAGGTAAATCAGTTGCTATACAGAGAATGATTCATACAAAAAATGGTTTGTACCAGCTGACTAATAATTACTATCTTTCAGTTTTACCACACAATCCCTTCATTGGACCTTAATTAGAGCACATTGCATTTATAGATGGGCTCCAGAGTTCCCCAGTACCACGGACTACATACAACAGGAACAAACATCACATTCTGACATTACAAAACTGACCTTTGCCAGATAAAGAACGGTTTCTTTTATTTTTTTAAAGGAGCAATCAGCATGAACCTGTTAGCCTTCATATTTCTAAAGGTAAATATTGGGTACCTTTGGAGATGGTTTAGAAATCTTACCAGGATGCTTTTAAGTTTATACACAGGCATGCTCTTCGAGAGAATTGTCAGGCAGAGAACTATCAGAATACCATCAATTATTATAATTATCAATTATTGTGACTCCTTTCTGTTTAGTGACTACAGACATATAATCTCATTGATTATGTACTGAGACTGAAATGCACAAAAAATCTACATTGTTTAAATTTTTTCCCAAACTGATGTAATTTTTCCTGAGCTATATAATTCCATGTAATAAAATTTAATCCAATTTAATCCTTGCATTGTACGTGATTCTTTCCTTCCCATTTTTCTTTCCCTCCTTCTTTACTGGGGCAGACTTAGTACCCAAACACAGCAAGAAAGAAATACAAAAGTAGGCCAAAAGAAATACAAAAGGAGGACTTTTTCAGCTCTAGCTTTTAATGAGCCTCTGGCTATGGGGATAGTTTGTTCTATAGGGCTCTGCAGAAAGTAGGACATTTTAAACATTCTCAGTATAGACACTTTGTCCCTGCTTTTCTTTTCTGCCTCATCCAATTTTTTTCATTCTGCAAATTCCCATCTCCAACAATAAGCACCTTGATGTAAGGAAGTTACAGTTCCCCACACATTCAAAGACCTCAGCTTAACTTCCTCTGGTCACTAGACACAACAGAAAACACATTTCTTTCTTAGACACAGATGCACAGAATAGCATGCGCAAGTGTGCATGCACATGTATACACACACACACACACACACACACACACACAGGGCAGCCTCTACAGAAAATCACATCATTTACAATACTTATTACCGTTTCCAAGAAATACAGGTGTAAGATCCCTCAGACACCTGCATTCAGGGAAACTATTTCTCTGCCAGTAGAAATGCTAAGCTGACTTTGATGGCTCGCACACCCTCATTCAAGTTCACCGAGTGTGTATCTAACTTCTTGTCCCCACATGCATTCACTGAGAGAAATGGGTTTGGTTCAGGAAGGTGAATGGACAAGCAGAAATATGAATAAAACTGAAAGCTCTCTGAAAAGCAACACTGCTTTCTTTTTCGTTTTTCTTTTCTAGAAGTGACTTTGGCTTCAGCTGGAGATAAATCATCTCAAACTTTATCTGCTTTATATCATGGCTTCTGGAAAGTTCTAGATGAGCCTAGAAATTCAGAACTCTTAGGAGTTCGAACTTGCTGCTGTTGTTGGGTGAATTCACCTCTGGAGTCCCCAGAGAGTTACTTAGCTTGTGCTTAAAGAAGCCCTAATAGAAGTGTCTAAATCAGGATATAATCAGCCATGTCTGAGGATTTTATAGCAACCTTGGAAATATTGTTAGCTGACTAAAATTGCAAAATCAGATTCTTGGTTTTAACTCCAAAGCAATGCATAGTGACGTGGACAGAGTAGTGCTGAAAGCAAATTGGGAGAAACATTTTTAACAACAGAGCACAAACATTTGTGCTGTGAGTCTGGACCTCTCAGTTCCCTGGTGAAGCTCTGGGAAGCACATCTGTAATCCTCAACTACAAGTTCAATCTGAGCTTGACAACACCAGGGGTTAGGACAAAGCAGATGTGAAATACTGCTGGGTCGATACTAATGATGTAAAATAGCTGCATCTGTTAAGGAACCTTAAAGAATGCATTTCACTAAATAAACCTCTTCTCAATAATAATAAAATAGAGACCCAAAACTTAGAGTAAAATCTTCGTAACTTCATTGAAGATCATTTTGACTCTTTCCCATAATTGTTTCTATTTAACTTGTACTTTGAATAATAGAATGTTTTCTCTTTTTTTTTTCTTTTTTTGTTATTTTAAAGCTATAGAATCAGATATCTGTTAATCTATTTGGGGGTTTCTAAACAACCAACTGTTTCTGCCAAGAACATGTGACTTCTTCTGGAAGTAAATCCCTTTTGAGCAAAAGTATACTTTCAGATTCTTGCCAAAGCAGACCTTCTTCAAACTTCATTTTCCAGGCCTGTTATCCAGGTATCATACTAGTCTCTCTGCCTCAAGCTTAGTGAACACTACCTTGTAATCTTTTAATACTGGAGAGTAATTTTTAAAGAGTAAGAATTATTTGGTATGGAACAAAAAAATACGGATGTAAGAAAAATTTCAGAGTACATCAAATTCAGTTATTGACGTTTTGGAGCAAGTTTCTGGCTAGGGAAAACTTGAAAAGATTCAGAAAATAGGTAGCTATAGTGCATTCCTGTGCTGGTGGAGACTGAGAAAGGAAAACAATGGGGTGACCTCTCTAATATCAGTGGTTATAGGACCCAGGTCTGACCATTGTAGCTTTCTGAGATAAATCACTCCAAGAAGAAATAAAGAATGAATGAGGATTTCTGACGACTCTATTTACACTCAATACAAAGAATGGTATTTCCTTAAATATTATCAGTCCAGATACTTAGCTCTATCTTCCACCTGAACAAGCAACAGCATGTTTGCTGAAAATATAAAGATTCCCAGGTGCCAGAGGCTTACACCTGTAATCCTAGCTACTCAGGAGGTTGAGATTTCAGCACCTCAGTTTGAAACCAGCCCTATTAGGAAAGTCTGTGAGATTCTTAACTCCAGTTAACCAGCAAAAGGCCAGAAGTGGAGGTGTGGCTCAAATAGTAGAACACTAGCTTTGAGTCCAAATGCTAAGGGACACCACCCAGGCCCTGACTTAAAGCCCCAATACCAGCACAGGCACGTGCATGTGCACATGCGCACGCATGCATACACACACACACACACACACACACACATTGATAAATTAATTGCAAATAAACTTTTTAATCTAGTTTCTAACCAAAGTATGATGTTTCTATTAACTGCAAAAGCTAAGGAAGAAGAGATATGGGAAAGCTGAAAATGTTCTAGCACAATGTACTCAGCTACTTCTTAACTTTAGTGAATTTTTAAATTTTAGGATCCACATTGCTACTTCTGCTCTCTGTTAGTACAAAAAGCCTTCCTAAGAGTTCCGGGAAGATGGCGGAGGAGAAGCTGGAATCTGAACAAGCTCTTGCATAGAAAACAGTTTCAGAGTTCCAGTGAACAGTCCCAAGCCAGAGAATCACACCAAGTGTGCCATCACAGAACAGAGAGTTAGTCAAGAGAGGGGAAGCCAAGCAGACACATCTGAGCGCCTGCCAGCAGCTGCTGCTGCGGCGGCAGGGTCGAGGCAGCGACCACCGCTGCCGCGGGGGCATACCTGAGACACAGTCCGGGACGAAGGAGCCAGACGCAGCGGGCGAGCGGATTCTACTCAACACCAGAAAGAACCGACAAGGAGCAGACAACTTCATCCTGCACTTTGCAGACCAGAGACGACCCAGGATCCAAGACTCGGCATGAGTAGAAGCCCGACTTCCTCACTCCTTCTCTGGGAGCAGAGGAGGGAAGGCCACCCCTCCCCCCCCAGCACCAGTGATCTCCATCTTGGATACCGACGAAGCTCGGAGGAGCTGCTAGCTCCAGCTCAGGCCTTGGAATAAAACGAGTCATTTAGCAGGTCACAAGGACTTAACGGAGAAGTGACCTGCCAGACTCAGCTCCATCCAGGGAAAAGTCACCCAGCTCAGGCGCCAGCCATTGGAGTGGCTCTCCTCACCGGGTAACCAGAGCCAGAGGCTGCCCCTCCCTCTAGCAGCCACCACAATCAATTGAAAAACAGAAACCCTGAGAATGGCTCCAGGCTGGGTGCTGTGAGTTTTTTTTCACAAAATAGCCCCAGGGAAAAGCTACTGTTTGTAGAAAGGCCTCAACTCTACCCAGAACCTAGCCTCATCACTGCATCCCCCTCTTTTGTGATTCTCAAAGCAGATCACCCTCCCAGTAAACTAACCTGGGAGGGGGATTTCAAAATCTTGGGTAAAGCAGAGCATTTTTCTGCCTGTTCCAACAAACTGACTTAAGAAACCAATCAAGCCACAGGACCTCAAGCTGACCAGAGACTCCAACCAGACTCTGGTTACAGACAAAAGGGAGATACAGGACTCTTCCCACCCCTCCCAAAAAAAAAAAAAAAATCAAAGAACTTTTTTTTTTCTTCTTCTTCTTCTTTTCTTTTTTCTTTTTTTTTGTTTTGTTTTTTTTTTCGTCTTTTGTTACCTTATATATATAAAAAAAAAATTTTTGCTTTTCTAAAACTTTTATTAATCTTTAATTTTTGCCTCTTCTGAAAAAATAATTGTTTTCCATTAACTTTTTTTTTTTTCCTTTCTCCTCTTATAATTTTTATTTTAGGAATACGTGAATGTGTGTTTTCCTTTCTTTTCTTGTCTTCTTTCTTTTTTTCTTTCATTCTTAATTATCTTTTTGTTTTTTGTCTAGCTCTGCTGAATTTCTGATCTTTTCTTCTCACTTTCCTATCCTTTCCATCTTTTCCTCTTTGTTCTTCTTTATATGACTTAACTCTTGTCCTGCACATCCTCAGATAAACCCGTAGTTAACCAGTAGACCCTATCCCCCATTGTGTACACACTTAATCCACAAACTTATTACTCAATTCAAAACCTCTGAGACTTAAATTCATTAATAGCAGTACTACCTCTTTATACCTATATAATATTTTAAGCATTTTTTAAAGTTTTTCACATCTCCTCTATGTCCCTCCCTTTCTCTCAACATATTCATATTCCTCTATAAATAGATGGTCTTTTAATCTCTAAAATAACATTAATTTTTACGTTTCTTTTTTTTTCTGGTCTCTTTTCATTCCCCTTTCCCTTTCTTCTTTTTCTCTCTCTCTCTACTTGCATCCTACCCAACCTATTTCCTGCATTGTGATTAGGACATAGTTAACTCTCCCTGTGCCTCCCCACACCAATCTATTCCTATTTTTTACCCACATCTCTCCCTAACCCTAATAATTTCTGGTTTTCCAAATTCTTCTCTGCGGTTCGAAGCCCTTTAACATATAGTTGTTTGATGTCGAATAGATGTATCTGTTGAACTAGATTGTATCTGTAGACTATTGACTGTACAAATGCAAACTTTGGTTGATGGTTGCCTTAAGATAGTGTTCTAGCACAAAACTGGTGCTATCTTCATCTCAAATGGGCAGAGTAAGTCGGAAAAACACAAGAAAAATGGCAAATTCGGGTATCTCAATTCCCAATCTTGATAATCAGGGGTTAGAAGAGATAATGAATAATCCAGAGGAGAGTTCCCAAACAGCTCTACAAACACTGCTGGCAAACATGATAAATGAAAAGTTTGACAACGTACAAAGGACTCTGTATGAGCGTGATAGGGAGGCATCCCAGAAGTTTATACAGGAATATCATAAGCGTGAGGAAGCTACTCAAAAACTGATACAGGATTTGCGTGAACAACTTGAGAATACTCAAAGAGAAAGAGAGGAATGGCGTGAGCAGGCTGAGAACACTCAAAGAGATCTGGAGGAATCCCACGAACGGGAGGAAGTTAATCAAAGAGTAATACAGGAATTGAGAGACCAGGTAGAGAACACACAAAAATCACTAAAGGCATTCATGGAATCCATTAACAAAGAGCTGAAGGAAGTCAGGGAGACCACAAAGGGAATGCTGAATGGAACCCAACAGAAGGAATGGGAGCCCAAAGAAACCATAACCAATCAACTAAGTGATTTGAGGACAAACACTGAACACCAAATTAAGGAAGTAAAGAAATTCATACAAGACCTAAAACAGAGCTTCAACAAAGAACTTGAAGCCATCAAAACTGACCAACTAGAAGGAAAAGAGATAAAAAACAAAGTAGAGAGTCTTGACAGCAGGTTAGACCATGCAGAAGATCGAATCTCAGGGATTGAAGACAGCCTAGATATTATAGAGAAAGAACATACAGCCATCCAAGACAAGTCCAAGAAATATGATAGATCTATCCAACACCTGGAAGACACCATCAGAAGGCCTAATCTAAGGATAATGGGTGTAGAGGAGCACCTAGAAACAGAAGTTAATGGTCTAGGAAATTTGTTTAACAGGATCCTAGCAGAGAACTTCCCAAACATGCAAAAAGATAGGCCTGTCCAGATACAAGAAGCCTTTAGAACCCCAAATAGACCAGACCAGAATAGGACATCCCACCGCCACATTATAATCCACACAGGATCAACTCAGAACAAGGAAAAGATCCTTAAAGCTGTCAGAGAGAAAAGGGTAATCACTTATAAAGGGAAACCAATTAGAATCACCTCAGATTTCTCAGCAGAGATAATAAAAGCAAGAAGAGCCTGGAATGATGTATGCCATGCCCTAAAAACAAACAATTATCAACCAGAATACTGTACCCAGCTAAACTCTCCTTCATAACTGAAGGCCAAATAAAAACCTTCCATAGCAAAGAAAAATTGAAACAATACATCTCCACCAAACCAGCCCTACAAAAGATTCTTAAAGATGTCCTACGCATAGAAAACCAACAAGACCACAATAAAGGCCAAGAAACTGCACCCAAACTGAGAATCCAAGAACCATAGGAAAAACCCAGTTTTCGCAGCCCCTAAGAAGGTGGATAACATGGCAGGAACTCCCAAATACCTCTCAGTCCTATCTCTTAATGTTAACGGACTGAACTCTCCAATTAAGCGACATAGACTGTCTAGTTGGATTAAAAAACAAGACCCTTCTATCTGCTGCCTGCAGGAGTCACATCTTGCCCGTAAAAACAAACACATTTTCAATGTTAAAGGCTGGAACAAAATCTACCAAGCAAACAGACCGCATAAACAGGCGGGAGTTGCAATCCTAATATCAGATAAAACAGACTTCAAATTAAAATTCGTGAAAAGAGATAAAGAAGGTCGCTACATACTAATTAAAGGATCTCTCCTTCAGGAGGATATTACAATTCTAAATATCTATTCGCCAAACAATGGAGCACCCAAATTTATCAAAGAAACACTACTTTCCCTCAAATCCCATATAGATCCAAAGACATTAATTGTTGGGGATTTTAACACACCACTCACCCCACTAGATAGATCAACTCGGCAAAAACTCAACAGAGAAACCGCAGATCTAAACAGCTGCATAGATCAACTAGACTTAACAGACATTTACCGAACATTTCACCCAGCAGCATCAGAATACACGTTTTTCTCAGCAGCACATGGAACGTTTTCTAAAATAGACCACATTTTAGGCCACAAAGCAAACTTGTCTAAATTTAGAAACATTGAAGTTATACCTTGCATTCTCTCTGACCACAAGGGAATAAAATTAGAACTCAACACCAAAAGCCACCAAAGAAAGTCCGGTATCACATGGAGGCTGAACAACACACTGCTGAATCATGAGTGGGTCATGGAAGAGATTAAGAAGGAAATTCAAATGTTCATCCTATTCAACAAAAATGAACACACAAAATACCAGCTCCTCTGGGACACAGCAAAGGCAGTACTCAGAGGCAAGTTTATAGCTCTGAGCTCCTACATCAACAAATTGGAGAGATCTGAAACTAACAATTTAATGACACATCTAAACCTCCTTGAAAAAGAGCGGCAAGATAAACCCCAATCCAGTAGACGGAAAGAAATAATCAAAATTAAATCAGAATTAAATGAATTAGAATCCAAAAAAACTATAGAAAGAATAAACAAAACAAAGAGTTGGTTCTTCGAAAAACTTAACAAAATTGACAGACCCTTAGCAAATCTTATCAGAAAAAGAAGAGATCACACCCAAATTAATAAACTCAGAGATGAGAATGGAAACATCACCACAGAAACAACCAAGATTCAGAACATTATAAGGGAATACTTCTCAAAACTTTATGCTAATAAGTTTGAGAACTTGACAGAAATGGACCTCTTCCTAGCAAATATTGACATGCCAAAACTAAACCAAGATGAGTTAAACTATCTTAACAGGCCCATATCAAGCATTGAAATAGAAACAGCAATAAGAGACCTCCCAGCTAAGAAAAGTCCAGGACCAGATGGTTTTACAGCGGAATTTTACAAGGCCTTCAAAGCAGAGCTCACACCAATTCTCCTCCAACTCTTCAATGAAATTGGAAGAGAAAGCTCACTACGGAACACATTCTATGAAGCCATCATAACCCTCATCCCAAAACCAGGCAGGGACTCATCAAAGAAAGAGAACTATAGACCCATTTCTTTGATGAACATTGATGCAAAACTTCTCAACAAAATTTTGGCCAACCGACTTCAACAATTCATCCAAAAAATCATACACCACGATCAAACAGGATTCATTTCAGGGATGCAAAGCTGGTTCAATATACGCAAATCAATTAATATTATTCATCACATCAACAGGAGCAAGAATAAGAACCACATGGTTATCTCAATAGACGCAGAAAAAGCATTCGACAAGATCCAACACCCCTTTATGATGAAGGTTTTGGAAAAATTAGGAATCCATGGAACATTCCTCAATACAATAAAGGCTGTATATGACAAACCTACAGCCAGCATTATACTCAATGGTGAAAAACTAAAGCCATTTCCTCTTAACTCAGGAACAAGACAAGGTTGCCCACTCTCTCCACTTCTCTTCAATCTAGTATTAGAATGCCTAGCTACAGCAATAAGACAAGATGCAGACATAAAGGGGATCCAAATAGGGAAAGAAGAAATAAAACTCTCCCTCTTTGCAGATGACATGATCTTGTATTTAAAGAATCCCATAGACTCCACTCTCAAATTACTCAAGCTGATTCAAAACTTTGGCAAAGTAGCAGGTTATAGAATTAACCCCCAAAAATCAATGGCTTTTCTGTATGCCAACAATGAGAAAAGTGTGGCTGAAATTAGGAAAGCAACTCCATTTGTAATAGCCCCACACAAAATAAAATACCTAGGAATTAACTTAACTAAAGAAGTGAAGGACCTCTATGATGAAAACTTTAAAATCTTGAAAAAGGAAATCAACACAGAACTTAAAAAATGGCAAAACCTCCCATGCTCCTGGATTGGAAAGATTAACATCGTGAAAATGGCAATACTTCCCAAGGCTATCTACAAATTCAACGCAATACCTATCAAAATTCCACCCTCATTCTTCAAGGAAATAGAAGAGGCAATCCAAAAATTCATATGGAACAATAAAAGACCCCGAATAGCAAAAACGCTCCTCAACGGAAAGAACACTGCTGGAGGAATATCAATACCAAATTTCAAACTCTACTATAAAGCCATAGTAATCAAAACAGCTTGGTATTGGCATAAGAACAGACCTCAGGACCAATGGAATAGAATTGAAAACCCAGAAATGAACCTACAGACCTATAGCCATCTAATCTTCGATATGGGAGCTAAAACAATAGAATGGAAGACAGACAGCCTCTTCAGTAAATGGTGCTGGCAAAACTGGTTAACTACATGTAGAAAACTAAAGCTAGATCCTTATATATCACCCTGCACCAGAAACAACTCCAAATGGATCAAAGACCTTGAACTCAAAGCAGACACTCTGAAAACATTACAGGATGGAATAGGAGAAACCCTGGGTCTCCTTGGCTCAGGCCGAAATTTTCTGAATAGAGACCCGGAAACACAACAAATCAAAGAAAGGTTGGACAAATGGGATTGTATAAGGTTGCAGAGCTTCTGCAGGGCAAATGACATAGCTAGCAAGATCAATAGAAAGCCCACAGACTGGGAGAAGATCTTTACTAGCCATACAACGGACAAGGGTCTCATATCTAAAATATACTTGGAACTCAAAAAATTAAACCACCCAAAAACAAATCCTCAAAGAAGCAACTGCCCAATAAGTAAGTGGGCGAAAGACTTAAAGAGAAGCTTCTCTGAAGAAGAAAGAAGGATGGCCAATAGACACATGAAGAAATGTTCAACATCCCTAGCCATAAAAGAAATGCAAATCAAAACAACATTGAGATATCACCTCACTCCAGTTAGAACAGCAAAAATCAAGAACTCTAACAACAACAGATGCTGGAGGGGATGTGGACAGAAAGGTACCTTACTTCATTGTTGGTGGGAATGTAAACTTGTTCAACCACTTTGGAAAGCAGTATGGAGGTTCCTCAAAAGACTTCACATAGAACTCCCCTATGACCCAGCAATCCCACTTTTGGGCATTTACCCTAATGTTTACAAAAAAGACCACACTAAAGCTACCAGCACAACTATGTTTATTGCAGCATTATTTACTATAGCTAAGATATGGAACCAACCCAGATGCCCCTCAGTAGATGAATGGATCAAGAAAATGTGGTATATATACACAATGGAATTCTCTGCCTCCATCAGAAAGAATGACATTGCCCCATTTGTTAGGAAATGGAAAGGCTTGGAAAAAATTATATTAAGTGAAGTAAGCCAAACCCAAAGAAACATAGGTCCCATGGTTTCCCTTATTTGCAATATCTAGTATAGGTATGAGTCAAGCGGAAAAAGTCAGAGAATGTGATGTTAGGAAAACGAACCCTCAAATATGTATTTTAATGTTTTTGTTTCTTTCATGCATGTGTTTCTAACGCATTTATAAGATTATTTCTTGGTTGCTTTGTATGTCCCTCCCCCACAGTGTAACCCCTGCTTTCACTATATTTGATGTCAGTATAACATGTGGAGGAGATGGGGACAAACAAGTCGTTTAAGGATTCAGGTGGACCTGTTGCAACAATGAGAAGTACAAAATGTCATGTCTAAACCAGCTTTACAATGTCGGAGGGGGGGGGAGGGGGAGTATGATTGGGTGGGGGGGAGGGGGGAGGCTGGGAAGGGAGGTGAAGGGTAAACAAAGGAGGAGGCTGCAATGCTTGGTAAGAAATGTATGCATTATCCTGCCCATGTAATTGTAACCCCTCTGTACAGTATGTTCTCAAATAAAATAAAATAAAATAAAATAAAAAGAAGAGGAAAAAAAAAAAAAACCTTCCTAACAGAAGAAGAAAAAAAGGAAGAGGAGGAGGAGGAGGAGGAGGAGGAGGAGGGGGGGGGGGGGGGGGGGGGGAGGAGGAGGAGGAGGAGGAGGAGGAGGAGGAGGAGGAGGAGGAGGAGGAGGAGGAGGAGGAGGAGGAGGAGGAGGAGGAGGAGGAGGAGGAGGAGGAGGAGGAGGAGGAGGAGGAGGAGGAGGAGGAGGAGGAGGAGGAGGAGGAGGAGGAGGAGGAGGAGGAGGAGAGGGGGGGAACAAGAAGAAAGCAGCAGCAGCAGCAGCATCTGGATCAGAACTCACCAATTTCCAGGTAGCAGGACTTCTAAGTTCTCAATATGAACAATACTATTATTGATCTCTATTATTTTCTAAAGTATAATGAGTTTGACCTGAACAGCTAGCTCTTCACTGCCCTTAGATATTCTGATTCAGTTGATACAGGGTGTGGCCAATATGCAGCCTGACTTCCAAGTAGCAGTAGTCAAAAGGATTGTTACTGGTTAAAGGACACAATCTTTCCTTGAAACAAAATTAGTCTGTTCCCTTAGAGGACTGGCCAAAATCCCAACCATGGGGGAAGGATGAACAGCAAAGACAAATCATTACCAGAAGAGGGCAGCAGAGGGCAGGGTAAATTGCACTAGCTTCCACAAGCCAAACTCACCTCAACAAAACTCAAAACAGATCTTGGGTAATAGAACACTTGGAAAAGCGAGTATAGAGAATCAACAGCATGAGGGAGAGGCCAGGAACAAATCTTTTGAAGGAAACACAGTGCGCGTAGAAAGCACACTAGGTACAGGAATTACAGGCAGGAAGTGAATCCAGACACTGAAACCAAGAGCAGTGAACTCTGGGCCAGCTAGTCACTCACCACCAGCTTTGATTTCTTCATCAGTGAAACAGGAGGAAAATAGAAGGGTGATCTCTAAGAGGTCACTGCAAGCCAACCTTCCACATTTTATGAGTCAGTGGGTGTTGTCCAAACTTTGAGGAAAGGTGGGAAGTTTCCATACACCATAAACAAAGGATGAGGAGTCTAAGGAAAAACCATGGAGAGATGACTGGTCAGGGATCGCTGAGGCCCACAGAGCTGGTAGACGCTCTTTGATCTACAAATCAGTCGGAGACTCTTTTAAATCTGATATCAAGGATTATCTGCAAATTGACTACAAATCCAACTAGGTGTATTCTTTTATCTTCTACTTTCTCAGAAAAGATGTCTTTGAAGACTTTTCTTCACTTCTCCTATATTTATGAGGATGTATAGCATAATCTCATCACTTGATTCAAAAACTGTTGACTTTTTATTAAATTTACTCTCGTTTATTAGTACAATTATACCATTTTTTCCTTTTAATTAGTCTCTCTGTATAATTTATCTTATTTTTGAATCACATCTATACATCCACTGCTTCTATATTTTGATTCTGTATTCTTCCCTTAATACATCAAGTAATATATGCTATGATAACATTTAACTTCTACAACTTTTTTGTTTAACCTGGAACCAGTGACTTTTTTTATTGATCACTTTTACTTTGACTATCAGACTCCATTTTGCACATCCTCTAATCTCTCTGTAAAATGGAGAAATTTGTCAGATTATTACTGGTTTTGTTTTTGTGCATGTTGGGTCTCACGTTTCCTGGAGTTTGTCTTCCTCCTAGGTTGTTTTCTTCTTTGCGTGGCACACACTCTCCAGAAAAGTCCCCTATGTCAAGATCAGAATCTTATATTTCAAGTTAAGTCAATCATAGCTATCTCAGATGCATTCTCTTGTGACTTGATCCTTTAGGAAGAACTCAGGAGATCTGTGCCTTCCTACCTCTGGCATGCTTAGAACTGCATGTTGGAACACTTTACATTTGAAGTTGAATTTTGCTAGATATAAACATCTCTTATTTGTTTCATTTTTCCTTCAGTATTTTAATTAAGCTATTATTTTCTGGCTAGCATACTGCTCTTAAATCATCATTTATAAAAAGTCTGTTTCCTTTCCCCAACATATGAATTACCTTTTAGCCTGAATGCCCAAAAGATTTTTGTCCAATATGTTTACTGGATTATATCTTAGTATTGATTCTCTTAGTTAGTTTTTTCCCCAAGTATTTTCTTTTAATATTATACCTAAACATCATCATTATCCCAGGAAAGTTTTTCTGAATTGCAGATTTTAGCATTTTTTGTACCCTTCGAGGCAATTTTCTTTTTTGAGATTTCGTACAACATGGACAGTGGCACTTTTCTCATTCACTTTCCTCAAATACTTTTTCTCTCATTTCTCGATACTTACATTTTCCTCTTCAGTATCTCTCAAGACAATATCTGCTATGTCCTCTTTATTTTTGTTTGCTCTCTGGTTTTATCATTTCTGATTTTTAAATGTTTCTTTTACAGATCCACTGTTATTTCAGTGTCTTCTTGCTCAGTGGTGTCATTCCTCAGCCTTTCTGGTTTCATAGTTCTTACTAAATTTTCCATTTCTTCTTACTTATTTTAAAATAACAGGTTACAGCTATCATCAGACTACATGTATCATTTGAACTTAGGTTTTTCCAGAAATCTGTCATTCTAACGAGATCTTATTCTACCTCTTGCATTCCTTTTTAGAATAGCATTGTATGTGGCATGCCTGTGATCCTTTGCGTTTCTCAAGCAGAATTTTCCTGTTATTTTAGCAAGGAAAGTGTGAGTCTAGATAGTTTGTCTAGGTCCATGGCTCTAGAATTCTCTTGTGTCATTTGTAAAGAGACAAATACATGGCCTGAAGCTTGAAGGGATGCTCCTCCTCACTCTCCTCCCCCATCCTCCTTGCCATTATTCTCTGCTCTGTTTGGACACTACTCCAAACAATTTTTCTCTTCTGCTGAAGGGAGCTTTGTTTTTTAGTTGCTGGAATTCATAGAAGCCAGGCTACCCCAGACACTCCCTCCCTAATTGAAGTTTCCAGCCCAAGTCAATCATAGTTTCAATTCAGACTCAGCTATAGAAACTCTAAACCCTGTCTTTTCTTTCTTTTCTTTTCTTTGTTTTTTTTTTTTTTTACTACGTTTTCCAAGCCAGAAAAGTGTGGCCCCAGCTTCACACTGCCAGCCAGATTTCACTACAGGGATTTGTTGTGTATGTGTCACTTTAAAAGGCAACGTCCAAAGTAATTTAGGGGAAAATGACAGTAGCTAATACCTATTATATAAAAACTGTGAGCCTGCCAATAAAGTTTGAGTGTTTAATTTTTATTTTATTTATTTTTGTGCCCATCCTGGGGCTTGAACTCAGAGCTTGAGTGCTGTCCCTTTAGTTTTTTTCACTCAAGGCTGGTGCTCTACCACTTGAGCCAGAGTTCTACTTTCAGCTTTTGGTGTGTGTGGTTAATTAAAGGTAAGAGTCTCATGATACTGTTTGCAGTTATTTCTTTTGTCTTTTGTTTTTCTCCTCCTCTGTTTTAATTCCCATGGTCACTGTTTCTGATTTTGGTACTGTTTGTCTTGTATAGAAGTGTAACTGTCCTGGGGAAGGGAAGGAGAATCATTGAAAAAGCAGGACAAAGGGTAAACCAATACAAAAGGGATCCTCACTAGACATTTTTTTGGAAATTAATTTTACAACTTGCGGGGAAGGGCAGGGAAAGTAGGGGGAAAGGGAAAATGGGAGAAAACAAGGGAGGGGTTAACATTACCCCAAAAGAAATGTACCCATTACCTTATTTATGTAACTGTAACCCCTCTGTTATTTACCATCACAATTTTTTTAAGCAGTCTCACAAGCTTTCTTGTCTGGCCTGGCTTCAAACTGAGATCCTTCGATCTCAACATCCTGAGTAGCTAGGTTTACAGATGTGAGCAGCCAGCACCCAGCTTAAACTTTTACAGCTTACTGGAACTGTGGCTTATGGTTTGCTCTCCTTATGGCTCTACCAGAATAGTTGAGTTTGATCTGAGTCTGTGGCTTTGGCTCCCACATCTTCACGGTGCCTCACGTTCTACATTTGGAATAGGACAAAGAAAAGCACCCACCTACCAGCCACCCAAGTCTGAGAGGGGGTAAAAGGTAAAACATATGAAATTGCCTCCATGATTTAACTTGATCCATATGAATAAATATGGATCCAAAATATCCAAATAAGTATGTATTTATAAAACAAAATGAAGTGTCATTGTTAGCTATTTCAAAATGGATTTAGAATATGTGAAACTCTGGAAGTCAATTTTTGTGTTTGTGTGTGTGCCAGTATTAGAACTTAAACTCAGGGCCTAGGCATTGTTCTGGAGCTTTTTCTACTTTAGGCTAGCACTCTACCACTTGAGCCACAGTTCCATGTCTTTTTGGTGGTTGCTAATTGGAGATGAGAGTTTCATGGATATTGTTGCTTGGATTGGCTTTGAACTGTGATCCTTAGATCGATCAGCTCCTGAGTAGCTATGATTACAGGTGTGAGCCACCAGTGCTTGGCTCTGTAATTTGATATCTTCACTACTATTTTTTTTACTCTACATGTTATTTCTTTTGTCTTTTCCTATCCGAACATGAACTTCACAGAAGTGGTAACTTGTTTTTGTCTGTTTTCATTCAATGCCAAGTCTTCACTTCCAGTCTGATGCACATTGTAGACTGTTAACAAATATATGAATGATAAATGAATTGATTGTGATCATTTTGCCTTACACTGTATTATGCAAGGGAGAAAACAGATGCACAAAAATTAAGCTATTATTAGAATGTTGGATGAGATCTGCTTTTTATTATTTCTGTTTGCTTAACATTCTTGCCTAAAATAGAGCTGGAGGCTCTACTGCATAGAAGGGAACCTGCAACACTCCCCAGTACCAGAAACAGCTATTCATGCAGCCACCTGGGCCTCCAAGTTTCTGTCCTCCAGGCCACAACATGGAAAGCTTGCAGCCATGCAGACAATGGCTGGGCCCAAACAAGGAGCAGCACCGTGGCTCTCTCACTTGCTGACATTATACTCTTAAGTTAAATAGACTTTCTCTAATGGAGCAATCTATCAAAGCATCTGGTCTGCTAGAGTGGGGGCTGAGGGGCCAGCTCTTCTCTTTCCTTTGGGAGCTCTTTATCTGAGCAGGGTAATAGATGAGAACAAGCCAGGAGTTGATGGTAATGATACTCAAAGCAGAAAAAATAATAGCATGTGGCTTAAGAAGGGCTCATCTTGACTAAGGTGTGGAGGGGCTCTGTGTGTTTAAACAGCCGGCTCTTCATCAGCAAAAGGCTTCTCAGTGAGTGGGCTCCATGAGAGCAGGGTGGTGCAATGCACAGATTAATGAGCACAAGTTTGGTTTCTACAGGTTTTCTCCCTCTTTACTAATGGAGGGGTGTCAAAACCGCCAATTGGCTTCCTCACCACACAATACGTGATAAATGAGTAACATATTTATATCATGACTTAGAGGGCAGGGCAGAATATGAAAGGGGGGTGTGGGGAGAAATTACCAAATAGTCACATGCACACTCATATTTTGGACATTACTCGAAGTATTCCCAATGACACAATGAAAAGGTGCAGGTGTACTTTAACCCTTTTAGTTTGTGCCAGAACCTTGAAATCTTTGGAAAGAAAGAAAGGGGATTTAACGTAAAACTACAAACGCTTTAATCAAGTGGCTTTCTTCACATGCCATGAAAGCATTTTGAAACAGTCAAGTAAAAAAAAAAACTTATTTTTTGAAAATATAACCTCTTAAACACCAAAGACACTGCCAGGCCAAGTCCCATCAAGTAACAAGACACAATAAGAAGCTTAAAAAGGGTTAGGATTAGGTTACGTTTGTATGAATAAGCTCATTTTTTGTTGTTGTTCAGGTCTCAATTCTTAAATGATCCTATCTCGTGTACGGAAGGTGTCTCCTCATTAAATTCATGTTCTCAGGATGAGTCCCCAGAGACCTGTTTCCCTAGGACACACCATACCCATAGCAACCATTCAGATGTTGCCTGACCATTGTGCTAGCCTGCCCAAGCCCCTTCCCTCCCTCCACCTGAAACTCCTGGAAGTGTCTTGGGAACATAGCTGCGCCTCACTATTGGCAGCTCCTTCTGAGGGGATGCCACTCCCAGATGCCATTCTCATCCCCCCTGTGTGATCCCCTAGGGTTCTAAACCTCATCATACATCAGATGCCATACAAGATCTATCCTCTGGACCACTTCCTAGAGGGGTTTTATAACAAAACTTCAAGAGCCTCTCATATTCTAGTGCCAGGTAACCCTGTTTCTTGGGACCTGACACAACCTGACTTATGCACATTCAAAAAACATCTGCATCTGTTTTTGCCTCCTCCTCCTCCTCCTCCTCCTTCTTTCTTCTTCTTCTTCTTCTTCTTCTGCTTCTTTCCTCCTCCTCCTCCTCCTCCTCCTCCTCCTCCTCCTCCTCCTCCTCCTCCTCCTCCTCCTCCTCCTCCCTCCTCCCCCCTCCTCCCCCCTCCTCCCCCCTCCTCCCCCCTCCTCCTCCTCCTGCTCCTCCTCCTCCTCCTCCTCCTCCTCCTCCTCCTCCTCCTCCTCCTCCTCCTCCTCCTCTTCTTCTTTTCTGTTCTTCTTCTTTCTTCTTCCTTTTCCTCCTCCTCCTCTTATTCCTTCTCCTTCTTCTTCCTCTTCTTTCTCCCTCTTCTTTCTTCTTCAATTATATCTTTGTTATATTTGAGTAGATATATAAAGGGTTTACAAATCAGCATGTCCATTTATAAGTATAATGTATCTTGATCAATATCACCCTTTGATCATTCTCCCTGCATCTGTGTTTGACTTCTCTCCATTTCAAATCGCAATCAAGGCCCTAACAATGGAGTAGAAATAACCTTGTGTGGCCTAGCACCTTAGTTTTAAGAAAAGTTAAACAAGTGGGGCCTTCCCTACTACTTTGGCAAATATGCCAAGATGCAAAGTCATAAACCTTAAGAGTATATAGTATCTAATTCTTGTCCAGGCTCCATGTTGCATATAGAACTGTATTATGATCCCTTCTTTCTTTCCCATCTGCTATCATCTTCATCAAGATTCTTAAGTCTGACTTTAACTCTGTATCCTTGAACCTCCTTAAATCTCAGCAGCTCACGAATGACACTGCTCTGTTAATTTGCCCTAATTTGCTACCAGACTATCAATCCTTGCCTCTGCCTTGAACACACACAAGTTTTATTACAGATTTTCACTTCTATTTGGCCCCAAAGTTGGGTATGCAAGGGTACAGAGAATGTTGGCCTTGAAATCAAATTGTTTTTTATTGTTAAGATATTGTACAGGGGGGTTGCAGTTACATGAGTAAGGCAATGAGTACATTACTTCTCGATCATTGTTGTCCCTTCCCTTCCTTGGTGTTGTCCCACTGTCCCTTCCCTCCCTCACCTCCCCACTCCTCCCCCACCTCCCCCACTCCTCCCCCCCACCCCTAGCCCCCTGAAGTTGTAAAGTTCATTTCCAATATACTGTTCTGTGGGTATCCTTGTTGCGATGGGTCATCCTGTGTCCTTGTTTCAGCATTTTGTTATTCCTCTTCCCCTCCCTAGATTAGACATATATATACATATATATGTATATATTATGTATATTATGTCTAATATATATATATTAGACATATATGTCTAATCTAATATATATATATATATGCAGAGAATCAAAATTGAGTACAGTGACAACAAGGTATATACCACAAGAGAAAGAACAGACAAAGGAAATAGCAACAACGATACAAATAAAATCATATGGTACATTTAAAACAATAATAAAAACAGAACTCTTGTGTCTATATCTTGGGGTTTATTTCACCTAGCATCATCTTATTTTTTTTTCCTGGACATGGAGCCTGAACTCTGGTCCTGGGCACTGTCCCTCAGCTCTTCAGCTCAAGGTTAGCACTCTACCATTTGAGCCACAGCACCACTTCTGGCTTTTTCTGCTTATATGTTACTGAGGAATCGAACCCAGGGCCTCAAGCATACAAGGCAAGCATTCTGCCACTAAGCCACCTTCCCAACCCACTTAGCATCATCTTATATGGTTATTTGTACATGGTTTTTGAGATTTTCAGCTCCTCTGATAAGATTATCCTATATGTACACTAATTATTGCAAATAAGGGAAACCATGGGACCTAAATTTCTTTGGGACCAGGTAACTTCACTTAATATGATTTTTTCCAAGCCTTTCCATTTCCTAACAAATGGGGCAGTGTCGTTTTTAACTCTGTGTTCAAGTATTGCTTTTTTACTTTAATCACTTACTTGTTTTGAACTCAATTTCATCATAGATAAGAATGTGATTTAATAACTCCTTCATAAGGCTATTGTAAGACAAAATAATGAATACAAGGTGATTTTCAATATGAAAGTATAAATGTAAGATGTATTGTTACAAAAACTCAAGAATTTGCTTTTAGAACTAAGTATCTCCAAAATCCACCAGTGCCTTACTCCTCAGGCTTTTCTCCAATTACACCATTCCTATCTTTCTTCCTCAGATTCATCAGTCTGTTCCTTGCCCTTTAGTTTTTAATTTTTTTAAATTTATTTTGTTTTTGGACAGTCAGGACCTGGGTGTTGTCCTTGAGCTCTCTTGCTCAAGGCTAGCACTCTACCACTTGAACCATGGTTCCATTTCCTATTCCTTGTCTTTTAAATGAGTTTTTCACTTCTAGATAATGTTAGTTGGGATCTAACAAAGGAACCAAAGATTAGTGGGTAAACACAAAGGGAGTTTGATTCTTTTTTCCTTAAAATCTAGGAGAATAATTCCCAGCTAGACGGGGAGCTCACCTCCATGTGATAATTCAGAAATTCAAGATCCAACTTGTGTCTCTCCATCCTGAACATGTGGCTTCTGTGGTCACTTCAAAAGCAGCAGTATACAATCACATGTGGAAGCTGTGATGCATACATGTCAGAGCTCTATCATGTAACACCCAATGCTGTCCACTGGTAAGGACACAGGTTAGGGGAAGAGTTGGCCCTTCTTTCACTTCACATAGAAGCTTTACACTGATGTCTTCCAAATCTGAATTTTGTCTTCATTGCTCACCCTCACTCCATAACCATCATCCCAGCTGTTCGAAGCATTTGTATGTTAGTTGGTCCACAAACATTCAAATAAGCCTCCTTACCCTCCAGTGTACTACATCCCTTGGAATCTATACTATTGCATGGCCTCTTCTCTTTTAAATGTAAGCGGGCTAGCTGCTGAGTTAAAGGTCCCAAGTGAGATGTGATAAGATTCCCACAGCAATTGACAGTCTCCCCTGTGTTCCCAGCCAACAGCCATTACCAATGCTAACCATGTGGCAAGTCTGAGGAAGCCAGCCTTGGATGCCATCTGACTAAAATTGTGCAAGGGATCCTAGTGGGAACTTCCCAGCTGAGCCCCACTAACCCTATGACCCATGAGAACTAATAAGAAATTTTTGTTATAGACCACTACATGTTTGATGCCTGCTTATGCTATATTATAAGAATGCAAATAGAGCATCTAATTGTTCATATTGCCACCCAAACAGGATTTCTCAGTAGAACTGTTTCTTAACTAAAAGGGCAAGAATTCAATTGAAGACCCTGACACCATTATTATTCTCTCCTTTCTGCTCTAGCTCATCCCTTAGGGTGAAAGCTCCATCAGTCTAGGAGACTGATCCTATATCCTCTGTACACATGCTTCTCTATAATATTGAGTCAATACACATTTTACAAATAAATTCTGAATAGCTGAATTATTGTTGTAGCACAAAGTGTATTTCTTTAAAGTATATCAGCAGCCTGAGTAACAGTTTTTGCTGCCAACTCAACCATATTAGGGTAATAGCTGTCACGGAGGGCATAGGTGCTAGATGCTGTATTTATAATCATTTTAGCTCTCCTAATGGCATTAAGAGATATGCATCATAATTTATTCTTGACAAAAAGAGTAACCAAGCTTAAGAGAAAAGTCAGTTTCCTTGCCAAGTATCACAAAGCTTAAGCATTTAAGAGTCAGACTTCTTAACCTGGGTTGTAAACAAGCCTGATTTATTTCACTCATGAAATACTGCTTCCTTATATGTTGCTTAAATAGCCTATTTCTGTTTTACTGTTTTTTTCCATCCATGGGGATGGGAGTCATGCTCAAAATTATTAATCCTTTGGAAAAAAAGAAGAATGGGAGGTGGAAAAATGAGAGATAATGAAGGAAGGGGAGACACTGATCAAGCAGCATTGTACTCATAAACGACTTATGGCATTTTAACCCCTTTCTACAACGACATAAACATTTTTAAAACAAGTGAAAAAATGAAGTTCCAAGTCAAAGTTCATGATCATATTTTCTGTCCTTGGCCATTTTCACTCTGCAAAAGCAAGAAACAAGTTGGTAAATAGGGAGATTGTGGAGTACTGTTACTGCTTTCTCCCTTTGTAGTGACTTTCCCATGGAACAGACCTTAGGTGCATGTTGGAATCACCTGCATCTTTAACAATTATTTCCTTTGTGTGACTTATTCCAGACAGGGCACAAGCATTGGCCCTGTTTTGAAACTCTCCATGACAGGGAGGTGCAGCCAGGCACAACCCACTGCTTCAGGAGTCCCATTGCTAATACTGATGCCTGTCATCAATCAGACAGATAACACCAGAAATCTTTGGGTTTGGCCATACTAATCAGCTTTTGCTTGCATGAAATGCATCCTAGTATATTCTTGTTGAAAGGACTCAGAGGCTGGGGGCAGGCCTCAAACCAGAATCTTAAAACCACAAGGCATTGATCAAAGAGGAATCTATCCTCCACAGAGGTCTTCCAGATTTTGAGGGATTCTTTAGCTGCTAAGTCAAGTTGTATAGTGTTAGCTTTTTAGCTGTCATTGGTATGTCTGTGGCTCACATTGAGAATCCTAGCTTCTCTGATATCCAGAGGGCTGTTATCCAAAGCCAGCTCCAGAAGAAGAGTCCTCAAGATTCCATTTCCAAAATAACCAGCAAAAAGAGCCAGTCTGGAGGTGTGCCTGAAATGGTAGAGTACCAACAGATCAAACCAGTTCAACCTAAGTTCAAACCCCAGTACAATGGAAGTTAGGAAGGGAGGGAGGGAGAGAAGGTGAGAGGGAAGAAGGGAGAAAAAGAAAGAAAAAGACAAATTACCTGCAGTCAGTTGCAAAACATAATATAATAGGGTTCAATTTATGTTTGCCTATAGCTAACGATCCGTGGTAATTGGTGGGTAATATTGACTGTGAAAATAGTACGAGTACGAATAAAACTTTTGAGATAGTAACGTTGGAAATAGTAAAACATATTTTTAGAAATGTGTGCTTCTAGCATGTTATTAATCAGACATGGTAAAAATCTGCTTCCTCCCTATATAGATCAACATGCTATTCTATTCTCCATTGATCTGGAGCAACAAATAAAACCCTACAAAATAAAACTATTCTTTGAAGGTGGGAGAAAATAAAAGAACTGGATTTAACTGTATTTTTTAATTTAAAAAAAAAAACTATACCAAAATTCCTTAAACCCACCTCCAATGGTAAAAATAGTTTCCAACTCCCTTTGTGCTTTCCTCCACCTGGGAACTCTTTGGCTTCCCAAATTTGGTGGAGGTTTTAGAAATCTCTACTCGAGCTCTCTAGTGAAGCCCATAAGTCCTGTCCTCTCTACTCCCCCGCCCTCCCCGTCCCCCCCCCCGCCCCTCCCGTCCTCCCCCCCCCCGCCCCTCCCGTCCCCCCTCCTGCCCCCTGCCTCCCCGCCCCAGCCCCTCTCCTTAATGCGCAGACACAGACCAGTTGGCTCAGCCCATCCTTTTCAACCCAACGCAAACCTCACTTGTTCTGCTGTTGGCATCATGGAACCGAGTCAACTTAAGTCTCCTTCACATTTATTCATGTAGCTCAGCTCCTGCCCTGTTGACGTTCCCAAAGCAGATGTGCAAGTACCCAAAGACAATTAAATCATGATTCATCCTCCAAGACGCCTGCTAAGGCAGGCGGCCTGGCTGTGAGTGAAAACATTTGAGCAGTAGCTGATCTTTTCCTTTGGTAGAGGACCAAGTCAGACTAGGCATAGCTTTGAAGTTATTTCTGTCTCGGTGGATTAGAGGTATCAAAAGAAGCAGCTCTACAAACCTTTTAACAAATATTTACAATTCCGCACTAAACAACCTCCACTGTACCTTAACCTTTACCGTCTTGTGAAATGCTTGCCAACCTCCCTGCCAAAGGTATGCACTTGCCAGAACAGGAGGGAAGGCAGCCGCTCAAAGGCAATGAAGTACGGAACAGAAAGGGGCATCCACTCCCTCCTATGTGGAGGAAAAACTTGGTCTCTCTACGCTGCTGACTTGACCACTAAGGTGGGCTATATATATATGCCAGACACCTTCTCTTAGTCCATCTGCTCCAGCCTCCGGCCAGCATTCCTCTGCCCCTGAGAGATACCTGGCTTGCTCAACAGGATGCTACCAGGACACTTGGGCTGCCCTGAAGCCAAAGTTTCTGAAGGGGCCAAAGTAGGTCTATCTGGTGTGGGAAGGACACAAATCAATGGGTTCAACTGGAAAGGAGTTTAGTTATGTGGACACAAATGTTTTTGTTTTTGTTTTAAGAACACAGCATGTTTCATACTTCACTTCTTTCACTGGAGGTTTTAAAATGCTTATCACAGAGATGGATTTGTAGCTCAAAAGGTAGAGTACCTGCCTGGCAAGTGTAAAGTTTGGAATTCCAACTCCACAACGGCAAAAAGGAAAGAAGAAAGGAAGGAAGGAAGGAGGGAGGGAGGAAAGAAAGAAAGAAGGAAGGAAGGAAGGAAAGAAAGAAAGAAAAAGAAATGGGAGGGTGGGACAGAGGGAGGGAGGGAGAGGCGGAAGGAAGGAAGGACCGAAAAGAAATTCATTAAAATGTGTATCATAGAACAGTTTGTTTGCTCTGAAAATGCTGTAAGGATTCATTAAATGGATGACCTTGACATCTTTTCTGCTTTTAAGACTCTTTGCTGTGAACATATATATGATTGCATAACAAAAGTTCATGGAAAAGGACAGATGAAAGTATTCAAACACTAGTTCTAGCAAGTGTATGGGCACACACACACACACACACACACACACACACACATATACACACACGAGAGTTCAGAAGGTGGGGGTCTCTCAGTTCACAGTGTGAAGAAGACTAGTACTCCAGTCTTCATTGTGTAGTAGGTACTCACTCTTGCTTGCTTGCTCAGCGGGAACTCTATCACTCCAGCTAAAGCCCAGCCCAGCCAGGTTATTCTGGAGATGGAATCATGTGGGTGTTTCTGCCCAAACCAAGATCAGTTAATGAGACCCAGTTTAAGGGGTGAGCACCAGTAAGGTGTCCCCAGGGGTTTTTAACAAGAGATGCAATAGCGAAGTCACCAGAGAAAGCAGAGTTTGAGAGGAACAGAGGCCGGCTGCTGACATAGCATAAAGTCCTTCTTCCTAGAACTGAAGCCCCGTGTTATTAACAGGTAAGAGTTGATAGTGTGTGTGATATTGTCAACAAGAACAATCAGCTCTTACCTCAGGCTAATGCACCCAGAAAATACAAATTAGAATGAACTCAGATTTGGTGACAAAGGTCACAGTCATCCATATTATTATATAAATAAATCATAATTCATTCATCTTGTACACTTCTGTGTATTTAGATCTCTTTCAAATTTAAAAGTAGAATTTTCATGCTGAAATCTTAATATTTCCTTTAAAATTGAGGTAATTTCCTTGGTTAAAAAAAATTTATAGAGGTCTTACCTGGGCACTGGTGGCTCATGCCTATAACACTAGCTACTCAGGAGGCTGAGATCTGAGGATCAAGGTTCAAAGCCAGCCGAGACAGGAATGTCTGTGAGACTCATCTCCAATTAACTGCCAGAAAATTGGAAGTGGAGTTGTGGCTCAAAATGGTAGAGTGCTCACCTTGAGCAAAAAGAGCTCAGAGACAGCACCAAGGCCCTGAGTGCAAAGCCCCAGGACAGAAAATAAAATAATAATAATAATAAAGAAGTCTTAATTTCTCAATCTAAAGGCCAGCATACTATAAAGGTTTTGGATAAATATTGGCAAATCCTGCAAAAATCCTAAACCAATATAATTTCCAGTTTAATTGCCATTAATGAAACTGGTCTCCCACTTCATTAGACACTAAACTCATAATACAAGAAATGGATTGGATTTTTTTCTATTTCTTCTTTTAATCAGGATTCCATTCCTCAACCAACAGATGCACTTTATTTTAGCTTTATCATACAATGTAATATTTGATATCTTAAGAGAGGTCCCTCATGATTAGTTTATCTTGTAGAAATTGTACTTAGTCTCAGTCCATTTGCCTTTAACATTCTCAACACATTATAACATTTTTATCCATTAAAAAATGGCATTTAGCCAGACATCCATGGCTCACACCTATAATTCTAGCTACTCAGAAGGCTGGGATCTGAGGATCAGAGTGCGAAGCCAGCCCAGGCAGAAAAGTTCCCATAAGACTCTTATCTCCAATTAACCATTCAAAAACCAAAAATGGAGCTGTGGCTCAAAATGGTAGAGTGCTAGCCTTGAGCAAAAAGAGCTCAGGGACGGTACCCAGGCTCTGAGTTCAAGCCCCAGGACTGACAAAAAACATTAAAAAGGAAAAATGAAGGCAGGTAAAATAATAAATATAAACATCCATGTTCCTATGTTGAGTCTCAGCTTGAGTAAGGATTTTTATTATTATAATACAGTTGATGCCTTTGTAAACCTTCTTCAATCACTCCCCTCAAAAAAAACAAACAAACAGGTGACCCATGTCTTATTTTTGCCCTTAAAATTTGTTGTTCTCTATTCATCTATGTATTCATGTATTGCATGCACTGCAATACATATATTGCAGATGACTGGCATCTTTTTTTGTAAATATTAGTTTAAATATTTTTACTTTTGATCTTTTCATTGCTTTTGTTCAATATTGTTTGTATGTTTTACATAATTGATATGGGTAGCTCTTGTTTATTCATTTATATCACTTCAGGATATTCTATTTTATAAATGGAACTTATTTAAATTTTTACCTATTACCTTGTAAATGAGGTTGTATGGGGTTAATTTTGTTGTGCACATTCTTATTTCCATCTCATAAACACATAAGAGTTTCTTAAAGATATGTTGTCATGAATAAACCTGTTAGGCTGTAGACTGGATCCATCTTCAATTGTAGGTATTGTCCATTTGCTTTCCAATGTGGTCAAACATTTGATTATCTACAGTTTCCATCACACCTCAGCCTTATCAGCTTTGAATGTGTTCAAGTTTTTAAACTTTTTCCAATCTGATGATTTTTCCAGATGAACTTTGGAAGTCTACTATTCTTAAAAAGGTAATTGTTGAGAGTTTCCAAAGGATTTTCATTTTCACATATTAATTTGGAAGAATCAATATGTACAAAATATTAAGTGCTTGTTTCAGAACATGACTTCTCTGGCTTTTTTTGCTTCTTCATAAAGTTTTGTGCCTTTTTGTAGTCTTGACTATTTCTAAGTTAATTCATATGCATTGCATATTTGTTGCTATTGTGAATGAATCTTGTTTTCAAAAGGGTAATTTTAAAAGCTAAAAATTCACTTTCTTCTTTTATTGACATTGAATTTAAGTAGATTAGTGAACCCAAAAGATGGAAAATACGTTGAGAACAAATAGTTGAGCACATCCATAGCATTACCGAAAATGTCAAATAAAAGGTCAGCACTGAAATTAAATTTCAGTACCATTATAAACACTGCTGGTCCCCTTCATTTGATATGACCCACTCTCTCCAGAAGCCCTATTTTTTAAAATCATTTTTCAATAGCCTTTCCAAACAGGCAGGTCACCATGAATATAGTCTAGAATATAGAGCAGAATGTAGTGAGTAAAAACTGAACAATCAAGCCCATCCTCACAAGGAATTTTGTAACACCTTGCAACATCTTGTCAAATTTCTCTAGCAGTTCTGAGAATGGAGTTTAGTCCTCAGCTTCAATTTGGTTCCTACCACAGTTTCCTCCCTTATAGTCTAAGCATCTACCTTCACATCAATATGCTATCAAACACTTCTGGTGGGCCCAGCAACATAAGTAGGGAGTATGCAAAGAGCCTAAGATGTGGTTCATGATCTCAGGGAGTGAAAGATTTCTGGAAAGATGACTAATGGACTTAAAGAATTAGAAAGGAAATTAGTACAGGGAAAGAGTACTCTCACTTTCTACCTACTCTCAGATATATCAAAAGATAGTTGATGATGATAGATAGATAGGTAGGTAGGTAGATAGATAGATAGATACATAGATACATAGATACATAGATAGATACATAGATACATAGATAAATACATAGATAATGAGACAATAGATAGATGGTAGATAATAGACAGGATAAATGATAGATAATGGATGATAGATGGAAGATAGATAGATAGATAGATAGATAGATAGATAGATAGATAGATAGATAGATAGATAGATAGATAGATGAGGGAGACAAAAAGATCATTTGGAACATTTTAGTTTTTGTGTTATCCTATGAATTGGGAAAATGGCACATATTCTTTTGATAGCAATGCTGCTGCATCTCAACAGTAATGCCAAGTGCGAAGGATGTTATTATTTTCTCTTGGGTCCTGAGTGTGTATCTCCTGCAATTACCACGGTCTGTTCTCACTTCCCACTTCCTTGGCTGTGGGTTGTTCTTGACAACACTTCCCCCCACCAAAAAAAAATGCTCAGTACCCAGCTCCATTGAAGCAATCTCTGACATGAAACTGTATACTACTTCTCAGCGCTTTGAAAAGAATAAAAGGTAAAAGCAAAAAAAAAACACTCCAGGACTCTGTGAACCCCATGTGCCCTGGATTCATTTTACCTCAGTGAAAAATAAATAAATAAATAGCCCCTCCCTCCAGCCCACTGATCTAGGATGACACTTGGAGTTGCATCCGGTGAAAGACAGTTTAGTCTGTTCATTTGTCTTGCCCTATGGTGTGCATTATTAAAGATCTAAATACAAAAGATATACACACAGTCTGGAAGATTAAAAGTAAATTGCAAGCTATTTTGATTCTTCAGAAGGAATTAATAGTATCACATTCCTTAATCTTTTGTGGAGGGTTTATAGCGTAGTTGCATAAATATGATCTCCTTTAATTCCTTCAACAACCCAGCCAGGGAGACTGAACAGGTCATGCTAATCCTATCAAATCCATACGTCCTAAGGCTAGAAGGGACTTGAACACCTAGTATGTAGATAAGAAAATAGACTCAGAGAAGTTAACTGAGGTCATACAGCTGGTGCGCTTCACCAACTAGAAAACCACGTTTTTTCAGCAGCCTTCTTGCTTTCTTCCAGAGCCTAATGCCTCATCCAGCTCAGCAGGGAAAGCTAACCTGGTCATTTACTTGTAGGTGACCACAGGAAAGAGAAGGAGAAGAGCTCAGAGGTCTTGGTTGTAGAATTCTATGGTCACATTAGCCGTTATGTATGTATTAATGTGCATTATGTTGTATGTTAGTATGTATCATATGTTTTAATGTGTAGAATATGTTTAAGGTTATAGGTATATGAAGGTTATGAGCATATGAAATTTAAAAACCATTTAAATCTCCTATAAGTTTTGGGTCAACGATAACAGCTGACAGAGAAGTCAGTAGTCTTTCACTGAACATGTCCAAATCTAAGGAAAAAATGAGCTCACAGCCAATGTATCCACTCTCCTTTCTCAGGAAATGCCTAGGTCTACAATCTTTGACAAGCAGAGTCCTTTCAATGGCCAACTCTGATTTTAATACCCCCAACTTAGTTCAAAGCTCATGAGGAAAAGTTGTACCTACAATGGAACAAATTTATCATTTTTCCAGAGAGAGTCAAAGCCATTGGGTATTCCCAAATCTAGGATACCTTTCCAATCTCAGCCTCTACAAACCATATCTCCCTTGAGCTCATCAGATGAACTGACAAGTCGAAAACGAGGTGAAAGCCAAGCGAGGAAGGGACTCCGGGATCATTTATGCCATCAAGAGACCTCCTCTGCTGACATATTAAGCAATTGGCATGGGAAATGCAAAGGTGAGACAGGTTGCCCAGGGATTGTACCTCTGGAAAGGTGGGCGTGTGGCTGCCCAACTAAGCTCTTTACTTGGCAAGCCCTAAGCCATTTGGGACAGACAACTGGGTCACCATGTCCCCGGGACATCGACGCTGTTCAGACACCAGAGCAAGTAAGACAGGAATTTGATCCAAAGATTGGTTTTGGAGAACCACATTCAGACTGGAAGGCTGAGCCCCTGAAAAAGATCTGTCTCGCCAGCTGGCCAAAATAAATACGTGCAAAAATAAGAGGGGAGAAAAGCAGATTATGAATAGTTTTTTTTCCAGACATGCAATCCTAAACCTAAGTCCAGATATGTACTTTAGAAAAAAAAAGGCCTCTTTTGAAATATCTCACCTCTGAAAACAACCTTATTTTGTTTAATTTACTTTGATTTTTTTAAAAAAACTGACATACCATGAGATTGAAGTTTCTTATTCTACACATTAAACCATATTAATACAAGACTGTAATGCATATCAGTTGGATATCACTCATGTAAAACATATGTAACCACCTTTCATGACTGTCTCACGTGAAATTACTGAAATCTATGCCCACAACTTCAAACTTATTTGCTTTTTAAAAGGTCAATTTTTTCAAATACTACTTTCAACAAATAAGCAAACACCTGCTATGGACTGTGCACCCTACAACTGACTCAGGAACTCTAAATTTTTGTTGTTTGGGGGAGAATGAAAAATAAAGAAAGTGAAATTCCCTAGGGAGGAATAAATAGTGTAAAAGATTCAACCACTTACAATGTTAATCTTGGTGCAACTTAAAAAAGTGCACATGAGATTTGAAAAGGTTTCAATACCCAACTTTAAAAAGATAGATATTGTTCTGCTTCTACTTCTAACAAACCTAGTCATTTTATTGTTTTGAAATGATAGCATGAGTTGTTTTCAATTCCATTGTCTTTGTTGTCCAGATAGAGACAGCATCAGAAAAAGAAAACTATTATGAATAATATCTTAATTATTACATGTGGAAAGTTTAACAGACATAACATAGTAAGTGGACTATTGGAAAGTAAAATCTTCAGTAGTAAAGAAATAATTCTTCCCAATTCCATAATATTATGTCAAGTGGAAAGAAGATGCTCTGAAAATTAACTGCTCTATTTACTTGTGCTGAGCATTCCAGGCCTTGGAGAGCAGAATGTTTACTGCCAGTAATGCCATCCATATTCCAAATAGCTTTTTAATAGCACTGTTCTTCTTTGGTTACATTGTGTCGCATTAAACCTCCCAGACACACACACACACACACACACACACACACACGCACACACTAATGAGCAAGACAGATAAAGTTCCCAAACTCTTTCAGTTGCCTTGCCAATCTGCTCTTCCTCTTAGCTAACACATTCTCAAAGCAGTTTCTCTGACCTTTCTAATGAGGGTTTTATGAGAATCCCAACTGTCATAAAAGGGAGGAGATCTTATTAACCAAGAAAGTTCACATCCACGTAAGCCTTACACATTAAATATTGCATAATTTGTTCACAAGGGAGAAGGATGGATCAATATTCTAAGGACAGTAATCTCAAGTAAGCCTAAATGAATGTTTTCATATTTGTATAGTAATGACATACTCTCAACCCTAAATTATGGGTAAACATTTTAATACTAATCATAGAAACATGTTCTCTTATTTTTGACAATTTATTTAAACTATAAGACCTTGACACGAGTTATACTGTACATGAAAATCACAAAAAGCACCAGTTATTGTGTATTTCATAGCATAACTAATTTTCCATATAAAAATATGACTATTACAAACTGAGATAGAGTAGAAAGGCTCTCAAAAATGTCTTTATATAAAGCAGTAATTACTACTTGATACCAAATTTTTGTAGCCAAATAGCTAAAGAAAATACCTTAAGTTTGATAATTCCAAAATCAAAGACATATGGATTACAGAGAATAAATAATGAGACATTTTTAAAGATAAATCCACTCATCTTGTATTATGTCACATCTATGTTTCATATATTTAATTATGTCTTAATATATACTTACCCACATCAATGATGTCTGGCTTTGTGGAAAAGCTCAGGTTAATTACATTTCTCTAATAGTGCCTGGCACAAGATGATCCCCATTTAGTAAAAACCTTTGATGGTGGTTACAAACCCTCAGCAGAACTATCAGTTAATGAGGGGGAAAACTGGGAGAAAATGAAGGAAGGGGTGACATTGTTCAAAAGAAATATACTCAATACCTGACTTATGTTACTATAACTCTTTATATATCACCTTGAAAATAAAAAAAGAACTACTAGTTAGTGAGACTCTTATCTCCAATTAACCACCAAAAAGCCAGAGTGGGGTATGGCCCAAATGGTATGGTGCCAGCTTTGAATGCAGAAGCTAAATGAGAAGTAAATGAGGTCCTGAATTCAACTCCTAGTACCAGGACAATAATAATAGTGATAATAATTTAAAATAACAACTCACTTAAAACATCCAAAAATAACTCTGTACTGACTTTTAAATCCTGTTTTTAGACAAAAACAAACTCTTCTGAGTGAAGCAGTGTCCCTTCAACTTGGAAAAACACTTCATATTCTCATTCAGGAGCTCTGGAGTCAACAGCCTACATTTCTCTCTTGTTCCAAGAAAGGATGGAGCTAGAAAACCTACTTCATAAAGAGAATAGAAAAAAGTTAAGTCAAGGTGGCTGGACAGTTCACTGGGAAAGACATATGTCAGAGAAAGACAACACGAGGCCAGATATGTCACAGGAAGACAACACTTCCGTCTGTCCCAGCCCTTGCGCCATCTTCCCAGATAGAGATACTGGCTTGGGGTTAAATAGGGAGAATCAGAACCCTTGACGATGGCTGATTGGTGGATCACCTGTCTTATTTTAATATATTTTTTTCTTGTAAAGATACTGTACAGATGGGTTACAGTTACATAAGTAAGGTAATGAGTACACTTCCTATCGAGCATTGTTACTCCCTCCTTTGTTTTTCCCCTAGCATTCATTCCCTCTCCACCTCTCCAACTCCTCCCTCCCCCAGCCAAAGTTGTAAAATTGGTTTTCAACATAGTGTCTTGTACATCTCATTGTTACAATGGGTCAGCCTCTATCCTTATTTCAGCATTTTGTTATTTCCCTTCCCCTCCCCAAACTAGAAATATATATATATACAAGATGGAGGGCACCAGAATCAAATACACTGAAAACAGGGGTTATACCATGGGGGAAGAACGAACATACAAGAGAAACAAAAAAATCACATAGTACATTATAAGTACATTAAAGACAACAGCAAGAAAGACAAAACCTCTTGTGTCCCTATCTTGGGATTCATGTCACTTAGCATCATCTTATATGGTCATATGTACATAGCTTTTGAGGTCACCTTTCTATTTCTTTTTTTTTTTTTTTTTTTATTTTATTTGAGAACATACTGTACAGAGGGGTTACAATTACATGGGCAGGATAATGCATACATTTCTTACCAAGCATTGCAGCCTCCTCCTTTGTTTACCCTTCACCTCCCTTCCCAGCCTCCCCCCTCCCTCCCACCCAATCATACCCCCCACCCCCCCCCCCACCGACATTGTAAAGCTGGTTTTGACATGACATTTTGTACTTCTCATTGTTGCAACAGGTCCACCTGAATCCTTAAACGACTACCTTTCTATTTCTTACAAGGTCATGACACTGAAATTTTAGTGTCCCATCCTTATTTTCTCATTCTTTTGCCTTACTTAACAAGGAAAAAAAAACATATTTCCGTGAAATTCCCTAACATTATCAACACCATCAGGCATGATCCGCAGGTTTTAATCCACAAAATTGTTCCTCTGATACACTACCTACCTTCTCATCTAAACAAAAGAAGAGAATGACAATTACTGCTGTAAAGATGGGGCCATCAAATGGAAGATTGGAAGCCTTTCTGGTATATAGCATTCATTTAAAGGAATGAAATGCATCCTTCGCCCACTGAATCACCCATTTGTTAACCAAACATCTCTCAAGCATCCATGAGGCACCTAAAATCACCAAGGCAAACCCCTATATGATATGATATCACCATAGAATAGACAGGAATCAATTTTCTGGAAGAAGTAAAAGCTGGGGGTGGGAGGTAAGCAGAAGGGTTGTGTGACTCCAGGAGGGTCTCCTGGAGGAAGCAGAGTCACCTTCTGATGGAAGAACTGGGCGGAAAATGCAGAGATAGAGACATTTGGATGTTTTGGCCACACTTGTTTCTACAACCAAAACGATCAACATCTTTCATTTCCCAGTATGTTTTATTATAAATTTTCCATGACTTCCAACTCTAGACTAATGCTGGCCAAAGTCCTGGACTTCTCAGAGTGAGCTTTCCAAATGAGCAATAGTGTTAGCATCACCCAGGAACTCAATAAAAATACAAGTTCCTGCCCAGGACCTGCCAAATTGGAAACACTGGGGCAGTGCTGGGAGCCTGTATTGTAACTAGCTCTGTAATTAGATTTGATAACTTTGGGATCAGACCTTCTTTGCTTTCAGCATGGATAGGAATCTCACGGGAGCTTATTGAAATGCAGATTACTAGGCTCCACCAGAGAATCTGATTTAGGACAGCTAACATGAGGTCTAAAATGTGCATTTTTAACAAGCATCCCACCTTGTCCGATAGCTGTCTGATGGCCGGGAGAACAGAGACCCTATTTTGAAAAACACTCAAAATAGGAGATAAAGAGAATAAAAAATAAATGGGGGGGGGGGGGAAGAAGTCAGTAAGAATAAGTAGGAAAGAGGAAAAGAGAAAAATAGCTCAATGTTATCATCATGAAACCATCCAGTAAAGAAAGGGTTTGGTTCTGAATGCCCTGGAAAGAAAATTAGATCCAGAAAGCTGATACTTAAGTAACTCACATTTCATAAAGTTTGATGGACAGTTCCATAAGGATTTCTCAATAGCCATAAACAATTCCTCTTTTATAACAGAGGCCTCTGAGTATGACTCCTCTTGACATTACAAGTGTAGAGAAATTGCTTGAGTCCTTCTCCACTTGATGCCCAAGAATTCGTTAAGCCATTGCTGTCTAAAAGCCAGTCGTTTATTGCTTGTGGGTCACAAAAGAGCTTAATGGTAAAAAATTACTCTTAAAGCTTGTTTAGAGCACTGGGTCAGCATTAGGCATTTCTCACAGAGATTCCTTTCCTTTTCCTGTGAACTTTCAGAGATAAATCGCAGAGTGACTTAGTATCTAGAAAATGAAGTTCTGGTTCACAATAGCTATAGCCACCGCATCATGAGGTTAATTATAGGTTTTAAGGCTGTGCTCTGTCATACAATCTTTCTTGTTTTAAAACAAGATGGAACAGTTCACTTGCTCTGGGTTATTCCACACAGAAGATAAAACACAAGGTTTCTGAAGTCATCAAGGAGATGGATAATGTCTGGGGTGCCAACAGGCAGCCTTTGCAGGTAAGAGTTTCTTCTTTAGGCTCAGAGGCCCTGACCACTCATTTGAACAGTACTGAGGCCTTTTTTCTCTAGGTAGTATGAGGATCCTGGAAAAAGCAGAGGCCCTGGAATAAAACTGCTCTGTACTATGCTACAGAAGTAACTCGCAGCAAATGATATAGTCTCTCCACTTCAATTTTTTCATCTATGAGATTATTTTCAAGAGTGGTGGTTCAGACCTGTAACCCTAGAAACACAGAAGGCAGAAATTAGGAGGAGCACTATTTGAGGCTAGCCAGGACAAAAAGTTAATAAGACTTTATCTTAACGTGTAAGTTGACTATGGTAGTATATACCTATCATTCCAGCCACAAGGACATAGGCAAGAGGATCATAGGTCAGGCCAGTATAGGCAAAAATGTCAGATCCTACCTGAAAAATAACTAAAACTCCAAAAGTCTGGGGCCTAGTTCAAAAGGTAAAAGTCCTGCCTAGCAAGTACATAAAATTCTGAGTTCAAACCCCAGCACCTCTTCAAATATTAGAGGCAGCAGTCATAATACTTTCATATGGGTACTTACATTAATCAAACAGATAATCATGTAACACATGTAGAAATAACATGTAGAAAGATCTTGACACTTCATGTCTCCTTGGAGCTATCTATGCTGGATTAAATTTGGGCAATAACAATAAAGATAAAAATAATAGTGCTTATGAAGACAAGAATAATTAAGCTGGATGTCCATAGATCATGCCTCTTAGCTACTTAGGAGGCTGAGATCCAGTTAATTGTAGTTTCCAATTAACCAATTAAACAGTTAACCAGCAAAACGCCAGAATTGGAACTGTGGCTCAAGCCAAGACTAGCCTTGAGCAGAAAAGCTCAGAGCCAGGACCCTGTACTGGCAATTAATTAACTAATTAACTGAAAGCCCCTGTGTTATGGAATGACTGTACTTTGAGATGTTAAATGTCTATATCTAATGATAGTTCAAACTCATGATTGGTCGGCCTACAATTTTTAACTACATAATGGTTTGAAAACCATATACATTGAATGGAAATGATACTTTTTTAAAACTTTACTTATTTTAACCAATTATAGCAAATATACACTTTGTGGAGGTACCATGTGATGCTTCAACACATACATATGGTGTGTAAAGTTCAAACAGTAGACATCATTAATCTTGTTGTTGTTATAAAGGTGAAGTGCAGAAGGCTTACCATTTCATAAATCAGGTAATGTATACATTGCTTTTTGAACAATGTCATCCCTTCTTCACTTTCTCCCAGTTTTTCCCTTCCTGTCCCAGACCACAAGTTGTATAGTTCATTTTCAACTTAGGATCTACTGAATACCACAGCTGCTTTCAGACCAGCAATCTATCCTAGGAACAGTGACAGGAAGCCACACCCACCAGTCAGCCAGCCACACAATCAACAAGTGTGAGCCGCTAACACTTCCAACTCTCTGTGTTGCATGTGTTCCATAGGTTTTATGTCTTAACAATGTTTTCAAGTTACAATAGTTTCACCTTAAAATGATTTCCCAGGAATTAATCCAACATAGACTGAGGAGCATCTAAAATTCAAGAATGCATTAGATTAGAACCCTAAAAATCCTGAGAGGAGCTTCAGTTTTTAAAAATCCTGATTTGTAGAGGAGAGAGAGAGAGAGAGAGAGAGAGGGAGAGAGAGAGAGAGAATGTTGTCTTGTTTTCTGTTCCAAAGAATTCTTGAAATGTTGCTCAAATTTTCCCAAGTTTGCTAGGAAAAAAAAAGCCTTACCTTTGAATATGATGAGCCATGCAGACTTTCTAGATTCATTTCTCATCTGAAATATGGAACAATGAATCCAGTGAGCACCTGCTGTCATACTTGTAATACTAGCTACACAAGGAGACTGAAATCAAAGGATTTTGGTTCAAAGCCAGCTCAGGAAAACCCATAAAAGGCCAGAAGTGGAGCTGTGGGTCAAGTGGTAGACCACTAGCCTTAGGCATAAAAGCTCAGGGACAGCACCCAGGCCCTGAGTTTAAGCCCCAGGACTAGCACAAAACAGACAAGTAAGAATCTTTCTCTTGAGTCTTAGAACCTAAGAGTAAGAGTCATGTGATAACATAGAGCAGCAATGCTTACTCAGTACCTAACTGAAATAAGATGAAGGAGTTTATTTGTATATTGAATATAATTCATGCTTTTTTCATTTGATGACTTCTTTCATAGAAGTGATAGTTATAAAATTTTAAGTATCATCACCATATACCACTAATCTCCCTAGATTACTCTCTGAATTAACATTTGTGTCACAAAGTTGATCAATACATTGAGACAAGTTTTTCAATGATTCTTTTTCTTTATATAGGAAGTCTGGTAATCATTCTATGTTCAGAGAAAAGCTCTGAAGTAAACTAAGACATCATATGAGTACACACACAAATAAATGAAAATCATAGCACTGACAAGATAAAAAGTCCCACACATACAGATAGCAAATTTTGTATTTTCCTTAGAAATTTAAGTGTTTCTGATCATTTGAGATGAATTTTAGAAAACTCCATGTAAGTACACTCTACCATAGTACACTTTTCTTAAGAGATGGTAATGGTGCAAACAGATCTTGACTTGCTTTGTAGGTGGGGCCTACAAAGGTCTGAGACTGTGGGATCTCTGAAAGACTCTGACCTGCCAGCTCTAGCTCACAGCCCACTGTAGGCACCCAAGGAAATGGGCAGTGTAAGTTAATTTTCTATCATCTTAAACGTTGTCTCCAACAAAGTAAGTCAACTTATGGAAGGAGATGTTATGTTTCTCTTATTTACCAGCATGTGTTCAATGTCTAAGAACAAAATGCATCTAAATGCAAAAATGTTAAGAGTAAAATGAAAACAAAAAAGTCAAACAGTAGCCCTCAAACCTCCCACATGGCTTCTCTAGACAAACCCTCCATGGCTAATCCTGCTCTATGACAAAAATTTCAGGCTTTCTCTGAAATAGTATTCTGCATAAATACAATTATTTCACAACAAAATGGACTCTCATACTATATTATTTTAGTTTTTTTACATGTCCACATGATTAAATAAATTATCACTGAAATGTTTCTTATATAGAATAAAATCAAAGAATTTGATTTTGACTTGATTTGATTTTGTTGAATTGCCTTATGGATTAGTAGAGTAAAGCCAGGACAATGTTATGTTCTTTATAAGAATTTTCCAACTAACAATATATCAGAAGATATAAATATTCCCCTCAATTGTTTAAAACATCTGTATCAGACAGTCAGAAATATGCATAAGAGTGTTTAAACTCTAATAATCTCCTCCCCCTCATTCTAGGTTCAGTATACATCATGTTTCTTTGATTGGTGAAACTTTTCTTAAGAAATGACAGTAATTGAAATTTTGCTATGTCTCTTTAGACTATTCGATTAGGTTACAATTGATTGTATCATCCAATTATAAAAATAACAGTGATTAGTTTGAGATGTTAGTACATCTTTATTTCAACCATTACAGCCTCATCACCTTGACGAAGTTCTATTTTCAGCTACTATTTGTTAGCTAATATTTGGGATAGGTCATTTTTACATCAGGCTGATATCGTCCACGACTTCTTCAGTTTTAAATTTCATTTGGTAAGATTAATCTTATGATTCCAAGGTGTACTCTGTGTGTGTGTGTGTGTGTGTGTGTGTGTGTGTACATGAGCACACACATTATGCACTGTGAGGACTGTGAAGATGCTAAAGGTCTCTCTACTTGGGGAAATGCTGAACAAATAAAATATTAAGAGACATGTTGTCAATGCTTTGATTTTTCAGGAAAAATCAAACTTGCCTAGAACATCTCAGTGTATCTTTTTTATCATGGAAATAGTAAAACACGCTTTTCTCATATGTTGGGGCATAATGTCCTGTGTGAGTGTCCAGGTCTCTTATTTATTAAAGTAAGCATATCATATACTTATGAAGCATCTTCTTTGTTTGTGGCACTGTGGTATTAGTGATTCAGTGCTGGACAAATAGATAGAATGTTCACCCTTATAGAGTTTGCAGTCTAGTGTGGAAGCCAGCCTATAAACAAGATACACAGGTGTGTAGTGTCATCAAAGTGTGTGATAATAGATCTAAAGCACCCTACCAGAGAGGGAGAGAACTTCCTAAGAATTCCATCCAGGCAAAGATGAGTGAGGACAGGAGAATATGTTGAACATTGGACCCTCAAGGTGGATGGCCATTAACACTAACAACATATTTTTATGACACTGGGGAAACTCTGTAGTGAAATCTTATTGTTCTGACAGGCTAAGGATGTGGACTGGGATGCTCAAGCATCAGATTGGTGCTGTGTATCTGACCTACCGTAAGTCCAGGTGCCAGTCACTTTTTGCTTCCTTCACTCCTCTCCACGCCATTAGATGTTTTCTTGTCCTTCACTTGGTTACTCTCCAGCTATGTCCATTAAGCAATTATTCTATGAAGTAAAATTTTCCCAGAATGCAAGTAAATAAGAAGCATCAGGTGACTGGTGCCTAGACAGGCAAGTCACATTCTTAGCATGCTATAACAATAAAATCTTACTCCTAGAATTTACCTGATATCATAACAAATGTTTTGTTAGTCAGTGACCTAGATGCTGCTCTGTCATGAAAACTAGGAAACCAAGAAATTTGCACAGTAACTACTAGCTCCAAGAAAGGTTCTTTCCATGACCCTCCATAGACAAACGGATTGATAAAATGTGGCATATATGCTCAATGGAATTTTGCTCATCTATTAGGAAGAGTGATGTTACATCATTTGCCAAGAAATGGATGGACTTGCAAAAAAATCACATGATGTGAAGTAAGTTGGGACCAATGAGCCAAATATGAAATGTTTTCCTTCATATGTGTTCTCTCCTATGTGGAAGCTATAACTTAATTTATAATGACTAGTAAATACTTCGGGGCTGGATGCAAGTATACACCATGTATTAACTAAGATACTGAATTTGCAAGCAAGAATTCAAATGGTGTAATTTCTTAGAAAGGCTAATTCACAGATCAACAACAAACAAGTACTTGAAAAGTGGGAAGTGAGGTCAAGGGGAGGGAAGAATATAGTCAAACCCTTAGTCTTGGACTTTGACTCTGAGAAATGTCTCCAGTAGGCAGCATGGGTGCTTGCAGTAGGACACTCTCAGTGTGTGAAGAAGCTGTGGGGGTTGAGGGGTTATAGGCATTGTGACCCGTCAGACATCACTAGCCCTTTGATGCGCAGTTTGGTCCTGTGACCTTTGCTGTGTATCATTCCTCAACCATGATCATATTCTGTCTTATAAGTGCTTTTGTGCTACCACTTAATCAAGAAGTTCAATTCCAAGAAAGCAAGAATGGTAGGGATCAAAAAAAATCGAATAGAGCAGGGAAGGGAGAAAACCTAAGATATTCTCCAGGAATCTACACAAGCTGAGTGTCTTGGGATCTTCTACCAAGAGATGGAGTCTCATCATCAAAATTTTATATGACAGAAACACCAGTCTCCTGCACATCTGCAGTGCAAAGGGATTGTTCACAGAGAGAAAGAATCCTGCAGAGCCTGCATCTCAGCAAGTAATAGCCAGAGACTAGAGGAGAAATACATACTCCCTGCTCAAGGGGAGAGTTTCTGTCTGTGAGGTCAGTCTGAATCTAACCTACAGCTAGGATTTGGAGACCAGAAAGCACAGGAGAATCTAAAATCACATATTAGTGTGTTTGGCCACCAGCTGAAGTAGCTTCACTAAAGGGACACAAAAGGGTTTTCTTTGTTGTTTTTAATGTACCATGTGATTTTTTTTATTTCTTTTGTATGTTCTTCCTCCTATGGTATATTCCCTGTTATCACTGTATTTGATTTTGGTGCCCTGCATCTTGTATATACATTTATCTAATTTGGGGAGGGAAAGGGGAATTACAAAATGCTGAAACAAGAACATGAGATAACCCACTGCAACAATGATACTTACAAGACACTATGTTAGAAATGATCTTTACAACTTGGGAGGGGAGGGATAGTAGGAAAAAAACAAAGGAGAGGGTAACAATGTTCAACTAAAAAATGTACTCATTATCTTACTCATGTGACTGTAACACCAGAGGTGTTAAAAAAAAAAAAGAAAGAAAACCAGTCCTCACATAGACCTACTTATCATGCCAGGAAAAGTATCCTGAAAAGTGTGAGGCATTTTCGTATTAGCTTACAAATTGAAACCAATTTTGTGTTGGGAAAGGAAAGTGGACAGAAGTATCTTTCCAAATACCTGACCATCATGAAAGCAGGCCCCTTAAGACCTAGAGATGTACAGGAAAAATAAAACACCAGAAAGGAAAACAAACTGAAGGGAACAATGTGAATGAACCAAACATCAGAAAGCCTTCTTATTGTCAGTGAGGTAAAAGGAAGGGGCTCTCTGCTTCACTCAATATTCCTCAGAAATAGTCCAAAAATAACCTTTCACTGTTGTAATTTGGTTTTACTCATCATCCACTGCTGTGAAGCCCTCATTACAAATAAACACACACATACATATGAGAATGTATACATACACACACATTTAGAAATTGTATTATTCGAACATTTATGAAATTTAAACTAAAAAAGCAGAAGGAACTGAGCACTGGTGGCTCACATCTGTAATTCTAGCTACTCAGGAGGCTGAGATCTGAGGATTTCAGCCAACCCCAGGCAGGAAAGTCAGAGACTTATATTTGCAATGAATCACCAAAAAGCCAGAAGTAGAGCTGTAACTCAAGTGGTAGAGTGCCAACCTTGAGCAAAAGAGCTCAAGGACAGTGTTCAGTCACTGAGTTCCAGCCCCAGGATCAGCACACACACACACACACACACACACACACACACACACACACACACACACACTGTAGAAGGGTTATATCTCAGGAAAATAGGTCACCCAAATCTTCGTAGGAGCTATCCTAAAAGACAAGCAACCATGTAAAGGAGAAACATGTCTATTCATTGGAAGCATATGAGTATCTGATATAGTCCAGAATACACAATGTTAAAAGGAGGACAGAGACAATGTACTTGACTTCAATTTTTAAAATCATCAATTTATGTTTATTTTTAAAGATAGATGCAGTTGTATACATATTATGAATAAAAATGTATGAAAAGTTGGATGACACTTTGTCTACAATCAAGTAGTACTCCGAAGGAAATTCTCTTACTTTAAATATTAATAGTCCTTAAGAAACATTCCCATTTAAACAGTGCATCTTCTGAAGAAATTTAGTTCATGCTATATACATGTGCAACAGTGTTACAGTTGTTAAATATATTAAATATATTAATATTTAAATACAGTTGTTAAATATATTAAATACAGTTGTTAAATATATTAAAAGGTCATAGAAAATACCAAGTCTACCAGGAACAATAACAAAGGTGGTATAAATTTCTAAACAACAAATGCATTTTGGTTGCAAGAAGAAAGGCTATGTAAATTATCATAGAAACTTAAAACAGTCTATTTAATCATGTAGCTTGATTTTTCAAAATCCAGTGCTTGGTTATAGTCAGTTACAGCTTTCTCAATCAGACCTATTTTACCACGAACTTCTGCTCTGAGATTATACATTAGAGCATCATCAGGCTTCAAGTATAAGGCTGAAAAACAAACACAAACTTCATGATATATATGTTTATGTAAACACTAAAAAATAATTTCAGTTTTTAAAGATAAAATTTTTGCAAGAATTTTAATATTACTTTTTGAAGGTATTTTTCTTTAAATGTAATAATAGAGACACACATATATATATTTAATTTAGGGAACCACAGTACAGTATTATCCTTTGAAAGGTTGGCATTGCTTGTGTGGGTTCCTAATAATTCTGTGTATCTAAAGTTTATTAAAGCTTTTTAATTAGGATATATTGATCATACAAAGAGATTTCATTATGATACTTTCATACACGCCTATATGCACTTTGATTGAATTCATATCTTCCATTATTCCTTCTTCTTCCCCATTCCCCTTCTAAAAATAAATTTAATGGGCTTCATTATTCTGTTTTCATATATAAAGATAAAATGCTTCGATTATATTCAGCCTCTCCTTTTTCCATACCCCTTTCCATTGGTTTCCTCCTCACATAATCTCCCCATTTTGCAATCAACAATCTTTTCTTTCAAGTTAAGAAATTATATCAAGGAATGTATATTATATGAAAGGCATGATTAGATATCTAGACACATTGATTCTTGTGCAAATTTATGGAGACAATTTTTTCTTTTGTAATCTATAAGAAAGGAGTATGTCAACTACTATGATCTTACCAAAATAATTACTAAACAATACCTTGACAAAGGTCTTTTTCAGCTAATTGATATTGCTTTAAACAGCAGTACAAATGTGCTCTGTTAAAATACACTGCAGCCCAAGAAGGACAACGTTCAATTAGACTTGAAAAATCTTCTTTTGCGTCTTCATATTTTTCTAATACTGTATTCACAATAGCTCGATTCATGAGAGCATATTCATTTTCTGGGTTAAACTTTAAAGCCTTCGAGAAGTAGTCAATGGCCTATAAAATGTTGAAAAAAATAAAATAATTTGAATCTACTGTAACTGACAGCCATTGGAAATTTGAAGCTCTTTCATAAGATTGACCAATAATAGATCAATGGAAGCCTTCATCTCCAATACAGAAGTCCTATAGAAAAAAAATTTAAAAAAGAAAAGAAAAAAAGACAACAGTTGGCTCTGTTTTTGTTTTTGCCATGTGTTTTGGTCAGCTTTCTGTCATTGTACTGAAATGCCTGAAGTGACTGACTTAAAGGAAGGGAAAGATCCATTTGGCCTGGCTGTTTCAAAGACTGCAGGATGTGGTCACTTGGCCCTGTTGCGGTAGACCTGTGGCGCACAGTACCTCATGGCAAGAGAGTGACAGAGAAGGATGCTCATCTCATGGCAATCAGGAGAGAGAGAGAGAGAGTGTGTGTGTGTGTTTAGGGAATGTCCCATGTGCCCCATGACCTCACTTCCTACTACTAGGTCCCACTTCCTAAAAATTCCTCCATGGCTCAACAGTACCAGTGGCTTATGACAAAGCCTTTAGCATACATGCCTTTGGAGGCATTAAGATCTAAACCTGAACATTATGTGCCAGCAATGCTAGTCAATGTCGATCATAAAAAATATTTCTCCATAGTATAGTGAAATATTCCCACAGACTGCCAGCTAAATTTCATACCCCTGAACAGAACCACAAGTAAGAGGTTAAAAAGTCAATTAGGAAAGACTGAACAGAAGATAAAATGAAAATTAGATAGGCAACACATTGTATATGAAAACAGAACAAGAGGCGAACAGATAACTGAATCGTCAAGAGAAAATTGTAAGCAATGTCCAAAAGTATGAAAACTCAGTGATACTATGAAAATTTATAAGTAAGAGGAAAAAATCAACTTGTTGAGATCAAAGACTCTAGCGTAGGTTGGGAGGGATGAGTGAGGTGTTAAAATGTTAAGACACACTGTGTTCATAAATTGCTCTGTTGAATGACAATCCTTTGTACAACTACTTAAAGATAATTATATATTACATATTAATATACCACAGTATATTTATATATTCACATTTTGTGATCAACTTCAGGTTTCAACATAAAAATTAAGATGGGTGGAGTTTGGTTAAAAGAGAAAGCAGAATTTTCTGAGAGCCTCAGAGATTACATTTAGCAGGCTGTAATTTACCTTACAGGCACAAGTTCCTCAATCTTTAACTTCCAAATGAAAAAGGCTATCTGGAAAGAATGTACCAGAGCTTTGGTTAATTTCTTGACTTTTAATTGGCATTGCTTAATGGAAATGATCTTCCAACAGCAACCTAGAAATCTAGCAAGTTGTTTTATTTTATTTTTAATTAAATGTTGATATGTAATAAATGGGAATTTTTTAACTTACCCCTTCATCACAATGTGACTGAGATGCTGATTAGACATTCTCCTACTCATTAGGACTCTATCTCTAATGCTGATGGATGAACATTTGGTTCCTACTTGAAACTAAAGGAAAACCTTTTTACAATACAACTCGATTTCTCCAGTCATTTACCAGCTGATTTCTTCCCAACCAATCACAAACTGGCCTCCTATCTACCTCCTCCCATTCCATGAGCTCTGCTTTGGCTATGGTTACAGATGAACATTTTCCAGTTATTTCTGCCAATGTACCTCTGTGGAATGGACCTCTTCATCTCTCTTTCTTACTTAAAATTTTCTATACTGTCTCCCTGGTCTTTCTCCAACCTTTCTGTTTGTTTCTGTTTGTTTTCTCTCCAATTATTTCCCTTTGGATTTCCTAAGGATCTGTCCGCAATTCCTCAAGAGTCATGGTGGCTGTGGTTCAGACCAAGAAGCACATGCATGAGGTTCAAATGTTGCCTCTACTTTGGATGAGTTTCTACAGCTCTAATTACATCAATTTCCTCATTCTGTAAAACAAAGGTAATAAACAAAAACCTACTTCCTGCACTGATGTTAAGAATGAGGCAGCTAGTATATAAAGTACTGAGAACAACATGTAGAATGTAGTAGACTCAATCAACGACTACAGGTTTGCTACTTTTCTTCTAATGCCTATAAATAGAGTCTTCAGGTACTTATGAACTTTGCTTCCTCTGATGCAATTCTATCAAGATTGTATAAGTCTTCTCATCCCTGGTGGTAGTTACTCTATGCAACATTTATGTGCAATTCAAAGATCCATTAAAATGGGAGCAGTATTGACATCTACCTGTGAAGAGCTTAAAGAGAATTAACTCCTAAAAAGAAGTCTACACTGAGGCATCGGGAATGAAGCAAGAGAATGACTCCAAGCATTACATTCTTCATGAAGTAGCAGACTTCACCTTAATCACTAACAAATAATTGATAACAACTAGACAATTCTATATCACAAAAACATGACTTTAGCCAGGTAAGAACGAATGAATACCTTAGTTAGAGAAAAGAATTCAGTGAAATACCTGTAATGCACCTAACTTTGAATAATGTAACTTTGTACTACCAGAATATATTGCTTTGAAAATTGAAAATTTATAAACATAATGAAGTTACTTGAAGAATAAGGAGTATGAAGCAATTCCAAGGCAATGCAATTAGTAATAAAAGGCCTTAAATTTTTAACAATTGGTCTGATGCCCTCATATCTATAATAAGTTGATTTAAAAGTATATCCAATTATTTAAGTCATCAGTAGTTCCAAATTTATGCAAACAACTACTCCAAATGTGCTTTTAAATCATTAGGTCACTAAAGACAAAGAAAGTCAGATAATATACATTTTTTTTATGGTCCTGGGGCTTGAACTCAGGGCTTGGGCACTGTTCCTGAGCTTCTTTGTGCTCAAGGCTAGCGCTCTACCACTTGAGCTACAGCACTTTTTCTGAGTCGTTTATTGGAAATAAGAGCTTCATGGGGTTGTCTTTGAACCATGATCCTCAGGTCTCAGCCTCCTGTGTAGCTAGGATTACAGTTGTGACCCATAGCACCAGGCTCATACACATTTTAACTCTCCAGAGATGAGTTGGTTTGTTTAGGGACCACTCCCCTAGAGCTTACATATTCCTTTCTGTATTATCAGCTGTCACTGCAGAAAGGAGAGGCAGGCAAGCACAGTAGCATAGTTGAATACGGCATAAATAAATGAAAGTCTGCTTATCTCTAGAGGAAGTGTGCATGATATACCATAGTGTCCAATGTGTGCACACAGAGAATGGAATACATTGGAAATGAAATATTGGCCCAATTATTGTGTCTAAAGTATGGAGCAACTATGGAGTTGAACCTTATTTTTTATGTCAGACTGCACTATAGATCTAAACAAATAATTTTGCACAGAATATTCTCACAGAGTTATTAAATAAATTTTAAAGGTATGTGGTTCCCTGAGTCTTCCAGATGGAAACAAAAAATGCCCTTGGGTATTTTATTTGTCTTCATCTTATTAACCAACTTTACAATGGGAAGAAATATTTCTAGGAAGGATCTAAGATTAATGAAGTTTAGACTTTAGGTTGTCAGCCTGGGGAAAAAAATTAGCTGTCTACTGACATGGCAGTGACATCCTCATTCAAGCTTTATAAAATTATGCCTTTGATACCCTGTCCCAACCTCCAGCTTCCCTATTAAGATCAGCAGAGCTTATCACAGGGGTCAGCAGGCTGTTAAGGGTCATGGCTGCATCATCCAGCTGGGAAGATGGAAGATAGAAAAATGGTAATAGAAAGTGAAGAGCACTGAGATGGAGAAAGGAAAGGATGGAGGTGTGGTTCGAATGATAGAGCACTCATTTCAATAGATCACAAGGTGCTGAGTTCAAGCTTCGATTCTACACAACCATCAAGTCATTCTCTATGAACTTCCTTTGACTTTTAAGAGGCAATTTGATCAAGATTGTGTAAGTCTTTTCATCCCAGATGATACTGACGCTATGCTACATTTATGCACAATTCAAGGATCCACTAAGATGGATGCTGAGAGGTCTAGTAAGAGGAGGACAGAGACACACTGAAGTAGTTGGAGAAGCAGTGGAGGTAGAGGTTTGAACTGGAAGGTCTGCATAGACCTGGAAGGTGAGAGAAACAGAGAGGCAACAAGTGGTTTTAGAAAGTCTTCTGTGAAAATCAGTAGTAAAGAACAGGCTGTGGGAGCCAACCCTCTCTTTACTTTTTTTTAAATGCTGAAATCTCATTCAGAATCCTGAGGTGAGAGATCAGCCAGCTCAAAGCCAGCCTAGGATACAAGAAGAGACATTGTCTAGAAAACAGAAGAAAAAAGGAAGAGAAGGGTTATGGTTTTACACCCTCATGTAAGTGACAAGGAAGAGATACAAGATATATTTTTGCTATGGTTGAAAAAGTACACAAAATAAGAAGGAGAAATGTGAGAGTTTTTATACAATGATAGTCACTAGAGCAAAACTATAAACTTCCCTTTGCTTCAGAAAAAAAACTTTCTAAAAAAGTCAAAGCCGACAGACTATGTGTTTAATACAAATCAAGCTATACATTTTAAAACGGTTACAATGGTAAATTTTATTTTATATGGATTTTACTCAAATTTAAGAAAAAAGACTTATGGATCTGCCAGGCAAAAGTGGCTCATGTAATCCTAGCTTTCTGAAGAGGGTAATCTGTAGGATCAAGGTTCAAAAAATAAACTGGGCAGAAAAGTCTCTGAGTCTCAGTCTCTCAAAAAGCTGGACTAGGAGTGTAACTCAAGTGGTAGAGCACTAACTCATCAAAAGAGCTTGAGCAGAAGGGGTGGAAAAGGATCTACCAATCAAATTCCCCCAATAAGAAAGCAGGTGTAGCTATCCTGATATCTGACAAAATAAAATTTTCATTAAAATCAGTACAGAAAGACAAGGACGGACACTACATATTAATAAAGGGAACAATCCAAGAGGAGGATATAACCATCATCAACTTATATGCCCCAAATATCGGTGCACCCAGATATGTTAAACAAATGCTCTCAAACTTACAGAATAAAATAGATCCCAATATGATAATACTAGGAGACTTTAACACGCCACTCTCGCCAAAGGACAGGTCTACCAACCAGAGGATTGGCAAAGAAGCTACCGAATTAAGTGAGGCCATACTTCAAGCGGAATTAACTGACATCTACCGAGTATTTCACCCTAAAACAACACAGTACACATTCTTCTCAGCAGCTCATGGAACTTTCTCCAAAATAGACCATATCATAGTTCATGCAAGGAACTTAAGCAAATACAAAGGGATCGACATAATGCCCTGTATCCTATCTGACCACAGTGGAATCAAGCTAGCTCTCAATAACAAAGCATACCACAGAAATTTCTCTAATACATGGAAATTGAACAGCACACTCCTTAACAAGGCCTGGGAAACAGAAGAGATCAGAGAAGAAATAAAGCATTTCCTACAACTCAATGAAAATGAAAACACCTCACAAAGAAACTTGTGGGACACAGCAAAAGCAGTCCTGAGGGGCAAATTTATTGCCCTCAGTGCCCACATCAAGAGAATGGAGACAGACCAAGTAAATAATCTCATGTTGCAACTAAAACAGCTAGAAAAACAAGAAAAAATGGGACCTAAAGCTACTAGACGAAGCCAGATAACCAAATTGAGAGCAGAGATTAACCAATTAGAAAATCAGAAAACCATAACCAAAATAAACCAAACAAAAAGCTGGTTCTTTGAAAAAATAAACAAAATTGATGGCCCGTTGGCAAGATTAATTTAAAAAAGAAGAGAGGAAACCCATATTAATAGGATTAGGGATGCCACGGGAAACATCACAACACGTACCCAAGATATCCAAACAATTCTAACAGACTACTTTCAAAAGCTATACTCTCTAAAGGAAGAAAACCTGGCAGAAATGGATGCATTTTTAGAGAAATACAAGTTACCCAAACTGAGCAAAGAAGAAGTTAACCAATTAAATAAGCCAATATCCTATAATGAGATACAGGAAGCTATCAAAAGTCTTCCAACAAAAAAAAGCCCAGGACCAGATGGATTCACAGCAGAATTCTATAAGATCTTTAAAGAAGAACTAATACCCATACTCCTCAAGCTCTTCAGAGAAACAGAGAAGGAGGGAGCTATCCCAAACTCATTCTACGAAGCCAATATCACACTCATCCCCAAACCAGGCAAAGACCCAACCAAAAAGGAGAATTACAGGCCAATCTCCTTGATGAACACAGATGCAAAGATCCTTAACAAGATTCTAGCTAACAGAATCCAGAAACACATTAAAAAAATAATACACTATGATCAGGTAGGCTTCATCCCAGAGACACAGGGATGGTTTAACATACATAAGTCAATAAATGTAATCCAGCATATCAACAGAGCCAAGGTCAAGAATCACATGATTATCGCCACAGATGCAGAAAAGGCCTTTGATAAAATTCAACATTCATTCATGCTAAAAGCTCTGGAGAAAATAGGAATAGAAGGAACATTTCTAAAAACAATAAAAGCCATTTATGACAGACCAATAGCCAATATTATACTTAATGGGGAAAAGCTACAACCAATCCTCCTAAAAACAGGAACAAGGCAAGGATGCCACTGTCTCCACTCCTCTTCAACATAGTCCTAGAACCCTTAGCCAGGGCAATAAGGCAAGAAAAAGACATTAAAGGGATCCGCATAGGGAAAGAAGAAGTTAAACTATCCCTTTTTGCAGACGACATGATACTATACCTCCACGATCCCAAAAACTCCATCCCCAAACTTTTAGAAATCATAAGTCACTTCGGCAAAATAGCAGGATACAAAATAAACCCACAAAAATCAGTTGCCTTCCTATACACTGATAACGCACAGGAAGAGAAGGAAATAAAGGGAGCAACCCCATTCACAATAACCTCCCAAAAAATAAAATATTTAGGAATTAACCTAACCAAAGATGTAAAAGAACTATTTAATGAAAACTATAAAAAGTTAAAGAAAGAAATTGCAGAAGACACTAGGAAATGGAAAGACCTCCCATGCTCCTGGATAGGCCGACTTAATATAGTAAAGATGGTGATACTTCTAAAACTAATACACAAATTCAATGCAATTCCTATTAAAATCCCAATGACGTACATCACTGAAATACAGAGAACAGTCCAAAAATTTATATGGAACAACAAAAGACCTAGAATAGCCAAAACAATTCTAGGGGATAAAGACAATATGGGAGGGCTATCCATGCCGAACTTCAAACTCTACTACAGAGCTATAATCACAAAGACAGCATGGTACTGGCACAAAAACAGACCCGAAGACCAATGGAACAGAATAGAAGATCCAGATATAAATCCACAGGCCTACAGCCAGCTGATATTCGACAAAGGAGCCAAAGACATACAATGGAAGAAACACAGCCTCTTCAACCGCTGGTGCTGGGAAAACTGGGCAGCCGCATGCAGAAAACTAAAAGTGGACCCCAGCCTATCACCATGCACCAACATCAACTCAAAATGGATTAAAGACCTTAACATTAAACCTGAATCTCTGAAAGTACTGCAGGACAGAGTAGGAGAGACACTTGAACTAATAGGCACAGGAAGGAACTTCCTGAACAGAGTCCCAGGGTCACAACAAGTTGGAGAGAGACTCGACAAATGGGACTACCTTAAAATTAAAAGCTTCTGCACAGCTAAATCTATCGCAACTAAGCTAGAAAGACAACCAACTAATTGGGAAAAAATATTTACCAGCAATATATCAGACAAGGGGTTAACATCCTGTATATACAGGGAACTCAAGAAACTAATCCCTCCCAAACCTAACAAACCAATTACTAAATGGGCAAGGGAACTAAAGAGGGACTTCTCAAATGAAGAAATAAAAATGGCAAAGAAACACATGAGGAACTGTTCATCATCCCTGGTGGTGAAGGAAATGCAAATAAAGACAACCCTGAGATACCACCTTACCCCACTCAGAATGTCCCACATCCACAAATCAGCCAACGACAAATGCTGGAGGGGATGTGGAGAAAGAGGAACCCTATTACACTGCTGGTGGGAATGTACACTTATACAACCACTTTGGAAAGCAGTCTGGAGGGTCCTTAGAAAGCTAAAGATTGACCTCCCTTACGACCCAGTCATACCACTTCTAGGCATCTACCCTGAACAACAGGAACCAATATACAAGGACACGTGCACCTCCATGTTTATTGCAGCACTGTTCGCAATAGCTAGGATATGGAAACAACCTAGATGCCCCACCACAGATGAATGGATCCAAAAATTGTGGTATCTATACACAATGGAATATTATGCAGCCATTAGAAATGACAAAATAATGGCATTTGCAGGGAAATGGATGGAGCTAGAAGGAATCATGTTGAGCGAGGTAAGCCAAGAACGAAGAGACAAACGGTACATGGTCTCCCTGATAAGTGGATGCTAAATCCAAAAGGTTAGGTGATACGACAAAACTAACAGGACTTAAGAAACAAAGAACTCCCGCTCATCTGGTTGAACCACTACTAAATATCCCCATGCTGCTGATCACAAATATGGTATATAACATGTGAACACTGTTATATATTACAGACTGTGGTAGACAATTTGCTCCAGGGAAGTTAGAATGAACTTGTGACTTTGAAATTATGTAATCATTTAATCACAATCAAAAAAAAAAAGAACCTCGGGGAAGGGAGGGAGGGAGGGGATGGTAGGGGGAAAACAATGGAGGGGGTAACAATGTTCAAGAGGAAGTGTACTCATTACCTCACTCATGTAACTGTAACCCTCTGTATAGTAGCTTTACAATAAAAAAAAAAAACTCAAAAAAAAAAAAAAGAGCTTGAGCATAGTACCAAAAATCAAAACAAAGAACAGAAAAGATACAAATTACAGGACAAAATAAATGGGATACTGACAAAACAGTGTTTGGAAAAAATTAATGAAAGAGAATGCTACTACACTGTTGGTGGGAGTGTAAACTTATTCAACCACTCTGGAAAGCAGTATGGAGATTCTTCAAAAGACTAAACACAGAACTTCCCTATGACCCAGCAAATCCACTTCTAAGCATTTACTCAATGACCACAAACAAGGCCACACTAAAGCTACCATCACAACTATGTTTATTGTAGCATTATTTACCACAGCTAAGATATTGAACCAAGCCAGATGCTCCTCAGTAGATGAATGGATCAAGAAAATTTGGTAGACAGATAGATAGAGATAGATAGATAGATAGATAGATAGATAGATAGATAGATAGATAGATAGATAGATAGATAGATAGATAGATAGATAGATAGATAGATAGATAGATAGATAGATAGATAGATATAATGGAATTCTATGCTTCTGTCAGAAAGAAAAACACCACCCCATTTTTAAGGAAATGGAAAGACTTGGGAAAAAATCATATTAAGTGAAGTAAACCAGACCCAAATAAACATAGGTCCCATGGTTCCTTTTATTTGGAATAATTAGTATATGCCTAGTATAATCTTAGCCGATGAGCAGAATAGCTCAATAGCTATGTAAATATGACATATAAGATGATGCTAGGGCTGGGAAGGTGGCTCAGTGGTAGAGCGCTTGCCTTGCATGCATGAGGCCCTGGGTTCGATTCCTCAGCACCACATAAGCAGGAAAAAAAAGCCAGAAGTGGCGCTGTGGCTCAAGTGGTAGAGCACTAGCCTTGAGCTGAAGAGCTGAGGGACAGCGCCCAGACCCAGAGTTCAGGCCCCATGACCAGAACCCCCCTCCCCCCCAAAAAAAGATGATGCTAAGTGACATGAACTCCACGACATGGTCATAAGAGGTTTTTCTTTCTCATTGTTCTCAAAGTACTATGTAATTTCTTTTTTGTTTTGTGTTTTTCCTCCTATTGTTTATCCCCTGTTGTCACTGTAATACATTTTGGTACCCTGGGTATTGAATATACATTCAATATGTATATTGAATGGGGGAAGGGGAACAACAAAATGGTGAGACAAAGGACAGGGGGAACCTACGTAACAGTGGTACTCACAAGACGATATGTTGGAAATGATCTATACAACTTGGGGGGGAGGGGAGTATTGGGAAGGGGTAGGGAAAGAGGGAGAAAAATTAGAGAGGGGGGTAACAAGTTAGACAAGACAGGGGAATCACTACCTTACTTAAGTAACTAATACCTCTGTACATCACCTTGACAATAAAATTAAAATTAAAAAAGGAAAAAAGAAATTAAATACCACAATATAAATGAAAGAGTATCAATAAATAAACTATCAATTCAAAAGGATAAGGGACAACGGAATAAAAGAATGATTATAGATATAATATTAAGAATATTAAAACGTTTTCTGAAAGAGGTGACATTGTTCAAGATGCATCATATTCATAAACTGCTTTGTTGAATTGCAATTTCTTCATATAACTACTTAAAGATAAATAAAATCCATTTCAAAAAATGTTGTAAATTTGATCATGCTAATGCATTACAAGTTAAATAAAATTTTAATTAAAATTAAAAGTTTAATTGTAATATAATTTATATAAAACATATTTGTACATTTATATTACCTAAGACCCAAATACTTTTATTTCAGATACTATAAATTGAAATGGAAAGGAATTAAGGATTACACAAAACCAGATCAGAAATTCCAGTCTCTTCACTGATTCCACTTATGTCTCTGACATTTAGAAAAGGTATTAATTAAGAGTTAGACCCTCCTGTCATGCAGAGCAAAGGATTCCAGGCAGAAATAGTTGACAATGGATATGGCAAGGAAAATGGCCACATTTCCTCTCAGGAAATCCAAATAATGTTTATGGCAAATGTTGAAAAGTTGATCAAAGAAGAACAACAAATCTAGGCAGTATTAGTATTTAATGGATGAATGTGCTATGAAAGAGAACATTATTCGTGCATGTATGTGTGCCAGTCCTGGGGTTTGAAGTTACGGCCTGAGCACTGTTCTTGAGCTCCTTTTGCTCAAAGCTAGCATTCTACTACCTGAGCCATGCTCCACTTCTGGGTTGTTGTTCTTTTTATTTTATTGGGGGGGGGGGGGTGTTGTTGTTGTTTTGTAATTTATTGGAGATAAGGACTTTCCTGGATTGACTAGCTTCAAACAGCAATCCTCAAACTCAGCCTCCTGAGCAACTAGGAACATTATTTTTTTTAAGGGGAGCTAATGATTTACTACCTTAGAGATAGAATGGATTGTGTTTCAATATGACGCATACCAAAGAGTATACGTATGGAGCATTTAAGGGCAAAGAGGAAATATTCAAGAAGATTCACATTACCTGGGAAAACTGCCTGTGGTGAAGGTAGATATTCCCTGCATTGTAGTAAGCCAGAGAGTACGTGGGGTCCAGAGACACTGCCGCCTGGTAGTCTTTCATAGCATTATGTTTATGACCCATTAATTCATGAACCACCCCACGATTTGTTAAGAACTCAGCTGTAGTTTTGATCTGGAATACAAGAGCATGAGCATCTAGGAATAGTATTCATTTCTGACTTCAGGTATGTCATGAAATCTATTTGTGGGAAACCAGTAATAGAGCACAGGTAAAACCCCATTAGAGAAAGTATTTTGAGAAAGGGCTTGGTGTGAAATTTTGTTGACATGATTGCAATCTAACTATTTTTACTCAGAACCTTTCCAAGGGACAGCCACATGGGGAAAGTTTATCTGCTTATCTAGGTTAAGTGGAGGAGAAACTAAATTGTTAATGAGCAGGCCTATCTGTCCTGTGCTATAGCAATTTTCTTTCTGTTATTTCCCTTTGCTTATCTCACACATTATGGTATCTACTCAAATCTGCAGAAATGAAACTTTAAAAATAGGGAAAAAGAAGTTTCTGCTATTGTATTTAAAACGAAAGATTTATAGTTGCCATTTCATTCCAGGAAGAATCAGGCTTTACATTGTCCTTTCTCTGGTTCTGTCAAACCTTGTTTTTCTATTTTTCTGTCATTATATGACAGAACTGTATTTGTGTGAGGGTGTGTGTGTGTGAGGGTGTGTGCGCGCGCACACGCACGCACGCGCATGTGTGTGCCAGTACTCAAGTTTGAACTCAGGGATAGTATTGTTGCTTGAACTGAGGGCCTGACCCTCTTGCTTGGATTTTTCAGTCAAGGTGGTGCTCTACCACGCGACTCACACCTCCACTTCCAGCTATTTGCTACTTAACAGGAGATAAGGATCTCACTGACTTTCTTGCCCAGGCTGACTTCAAAACACAATCCACAGATCTCAGATCTCCTGATTAGCCAGGATTACAGGCCACAAAATCTCAGCAACAAAACAATATGGGTGTTTCATTAAATTTATAAGCTGCATTTACTGAAAGGAATTGATGTTTATGAGGTACTGAGGTTTGAACTCAAGAATACCACAACTGCTAGACAGGAGCTCTACCACTAAGCTATACTTCTTTTTTGTTAATACATCTAGGTTATAAAATGGACAAGCCACTCCTTATTGTAGGACTCAGAGGAAAAACATAGGAAATTGTAGGATGTTTTCTATATATGAGTCAATTTCAAAGGTAACAGATAACTTCTTACTTGGACCTGTCCATGAGTGGTATTAACTTATTCTAATAATAACGTCATCTAAGTGGACTTTTACCTTCAGGGCAGCGTTAATATCCTGCATCGCAGCAAAATTGTTACCCATTTGAAGACAGACCACACCTCTTCCCTCGTAGGCTAGGTAACACCTTGGATCAACTTCTATGGCAATGGTAAAGTGGTTCCAGGCTTTCTGGAATTTTTCTTGGGCCTAAAATAAATTTCCAATTTCATGAAATAAGAAATATTTTATAACATGACAAACGGTTATGATTCTCACTCACTTAAAACCATTGGTAAGTGCATATTCACTTTGTGTAAAATCTGAGGTAAGAAAATAATTTGGACTGTGAGCATAGTCAGTTGATTAATTACCTCTGAGTATTTGTGATGAACTTTTAATAAATTAAAATAAATTTAATTGTAAAGTCATCTCCTATACAAATCTCAGACACAGTAAAATCACAGCACCATTTCCAACTCCGGAGCTTCACACAATGGCTAACGTATTTACATGGAGCTCCACACACACAGGCAAGAACTGTTTTTACTTACTTGGCACATAATCTCTTTTCATATAAAATATGCATAGTACACAAAGTAAAATTAATATATGCTGCATGAATAAGTGAATAAATTCATAGTCTAAAACTTATTTTTATAAATTGTATGAGCATCTGGAATTTTAGGACCACTATATATATTCTATGGACAATGCATATATCCACCAATGCATATATCTACCAAGCATATATCTATACCAAATTTAGTGCCAGTTACAGAGAGAGAGAGAGAAAAGGTTAAGAGCAGTATAACACCTTTAGAAGGATTTCTGAATGCCTCCTGGAGAATTTCAACTAGCAACTAAGCACCTCACCACAGGAAATCAGTGAGAAATTAATTCAGCATGGTCCTACCTCCATGCTTTCTTCTCATTGATTCAAAACCCAAACTTCCAGAATCTGAGAAGCTGACTCACTTTAACCAAGCTGAGCCCAGTGCCTCTCACCTAAAACTTAAAAAACTTAAAAACATTAAAAAAAAAAAACTTAAGGAGATCAGATCTTGTTTTCTGACTGGCAAATCTTGGTTCTCTCTCTGAGTAAGTTACTAGGAAATCCACCTTGTCATTACAAGTTTGTGTAATAAACCATGAAGCAGGCAAACTAAGGTTTGATTAGTGGAACACTAAACTGGAACCAGCTTAGAATAGGTTTCCATTTGTCATTTGTTCCTGACACCTCTGTGGTCCTCCCTGGTGTATCCTGAATGGAATCTATATGTAGTTATTGAACAAATTGTCACTCTCCCTCCCTTGGGCAGAAATTAAGATACTTCCCTTCCTTTCCTGTTATACTGGCATGCTTTTCAATCCATTTCTAGATTACATATTTAGTAAGCCCTTCATAAGATGCAAACTTGATGCTTATTTTTTTCTATTTCATTGTCTTTATACACAGACATATGCACATATATAATACATATATATATATATATATATATATTTCTCCCTCATTTCTTCCAACACTATCCATCCCTCCAAGTTCCTTGATTCCATTTTCACATATGTATATTGAATATTACTACTGTATATGCCCACCCTTCCTCTTCTCTGATAAATGCTGTTTCTATTTTTAATTTGACTGCAAATCTTCAATGCCAGCCTTTGTTTAATTCTCTAGCCTGTCTCAACCACTCTCCCCTTGTCCATAACCTTCTACTTCCTTGGGCCCTCTGCTCTTCCAGAAGTCAGATTCAGTGTCACATTGGATTGTATTCAATTTGATTTTCTTTCTAGGAGAGGGGCAGTAATGAAGTTGGAACACATGACTTCATTTTTGATGAGCAAGCACTCTACTACTTGAGCCACACTCCCAGTCCCTGACTCTCTGCTCTCCCTCCTCCCTCCCTCCCTTCCTCCCATTCCTTCCCTCTCTTCCTCCCATTCTCTCCCTCTCTCTCTCCCCCTCCCTCTATCTCCCTCCTTCCCACTACCTCCTTTTCTCACTCTCTCTCCCTCCCTCCCTTTCCCTTCCCCCCTTCTCTATCTCTTCCTTAAGATTTTTTGGTGGCTATTCTTTCTGTCTGGAACACCAACCACATCCTAGTCCTGTGACTAATTACTAGTCTTTCACACTTCAACATAAATGGTAATTTTTTGGTGTATTTTATATTTTATTTATATTCTTTTTTATTGTCAAGGTGATGTACAGAGGGGTTTCAGTTACATAAGTAATGTATATGTCTTGTAAACCTTGTTACTCCTTTCCTCAATTTTCAATTTTCTCCTACTTTCCTGTCCCTCCAACATCATTTGTCTCACCGTTCTGTTGTTCCCCTTCCCTTCCCTAATTCAAATAAACATATATACAATACCAGAGTACCACAATCACTGAAGCAAGCCAGACCCAAAACATAGGTCCCATGTTTCCCCTTCTTTACAATTAGTATATGTCTAGGATAATCTTAGCAGAGGAGCAGAATAGCTCAATAGCTATGTACATATAAACATATAAGATGATGCTAAACAAAATAAACTCCAAGACATGGACACAAGAGGTTTTTCTTTGTTGTTGTTTTCAATTGTACTATGTGATTTTTTGTTTCTTTTCTATGTTCTTCCTTCTATTGTATATCCTCTGTTGTACTAAAGCTACCAGCACAACTGGTAGCATTATTCACCATAGCTAAGATAGGGGACCAACCCAGATGCATATATATATATATATATATATATATATATACACATACATATATATATATACACATATATGTGTATATATATACATATATATATGAATTCTATGCTTCCATCAGAAAGAATGACATCACCCAATTTGTAAGACTTGGAAATGGTAATTTTTCACAAAGCTCTCTAATACTTACAACAAAGCTATGTCCTTTTACATGAAAAAGTTCTTTTTCTTTGTTGTTGTTAACACAACTATAATCAAATAATTATTCATATGATTGCTTCTTTCTCTGCACTAGGAATTAAACTCCTAAGGGAAATACAAATATGCTGTTCACTGTGGTCACCTTCCCCCGCCCCCCGCCGGCTGTGAGCAGTTCCTGCCCTGTGTTAAGTGCTCAAAATGCCTGGTGAATGTAGAGACATTCATGCCAGCAGCTGCCACTTGGTGCTAGCTGCTTTGGAGTCAATCTTGTCTCCTTAATAGACTTTGCAAATTTTAGCTGTCATCCAATAATATCTAATTTTGTATTTAACTCTCAGAAGGTAATCTTATTTCCCTGATTAATGAATTCTTGGCATAACTTCCTATAATTACCAATCCATCCTTTCTAGTATCAGAAGTCTTAGATCAGTCAGAGTTGTTATTTCAGTGGAAGAAAAGCAACGTTAATGGCAGATTATTAACAGAACTTTTTGTGGTTTGTAAGAATTGAAACCCACCTTTAAAATTCTGCAAATTAGAACAGATTAGAAGCCTTAAAATTATTCTGTTCTATCTCATGGAAAATATAGCACACTTAGTAGTATATTCCAAGAATCTTTTATTAATAAAAGAGATATAAAATCTCAATCCCAGAAGCCACTGGGAAACTTGCTTGGCACCAATAGGCAAAGCTCTTTTCCAGCTGAGAGGACAAATTCCTGTCAAGATTCTTGTTCTTGACTCCAGGCTCTATGTGACTGCCACAGGGAAGATGGCTGAATTCAGACATCCCTAGAAACGTGTCTGACTAACCTATTGTATAGCAAGAGTTCACTTGAAAATTCTCAGACATTGTTATTTGCTTGACATTTTTACTAACTCAAGATGACAAACCCATAGAACCAAGATATAATCCAGTTACATAAGTATTATGCCAGGTTTTTACATGTGAAATTCAGATCAATTTTAAAGTTCTTTTTCAGGGTAATGAGGTGGCCAGACATTAAGGAAATTCAGGAGTGATCCAAGACTCTAAACTAGTCCAGTTGGGCTCCTTATATATGATCAAACCCCTCTTTCCCACTGCTACTCTGAATAATAAAAGTAAGGGAAAGCTAAACATTCCTACTCAAAGAAATAACATTAGCTCTATCGCCAGTAAGAGATAAATATATTCTTTCTCCTGTCCAAACAATGCTTCCAGTGTTCAAAATGCTGTTTTGTAATATTACCTGCAAATTATAGGCCAGACTGATTCTGGCCTTTGTGTAGGCTGGATTAAGATGCAACGCTTTCATAAAATCCTTCTGAGCATATTTGGTGGCTTCCTCAGATCCATATTCCATGTAAGAATTTCCTCTCCCAACATAAGCATCCAGAAAACGGGAGTTAATTTTAAGAGCCCAGTTAAACAAATAGACAGCTTGTTCATACTCTTTTATTCTGGGGGAAAGATGAAGAAAATATTGATACCTTCTAGTGAATTGATGCTTTCTGATAACATACTGTGTTTTCCTGTATGTGAATTTCCTGTGCAGTCTGCACTGAAAGCAGACTTGGCTGCTATAGGAGAGCTAGAGAGCTGGTTATCTCAACAATGCTATCAGAAGACAAGCTTGCAGATCAGACCTGAGCCTGAATGTGCAAGTTACAGCTACTTTTTCCCAGCATATCTGAGACCCAAATAAGAGCATATGCAAAATACTTAGTTCAGAGACCTTCTCCCATCCTCTTCATTACTTCTCAAACAGGTTTCAAGATTTAAGACTATCCATCACTACTTTACTAATTCTTTTAAGTACATGGAACCCATGTACTAGAAGCTGTCATCTCCTAGCTATTACTCACAAGTATCTCTTACAACAGTGTTCCCGAAACTTGTGCCCTTCCTGCATGAAGCCACCTAACTCTGTTCCAGTACACTTACCTGCTGAATATTCCCTTCAAACTCAAGTTTTCACTTAGTATAATTTACTTTAAAAAACAAATTTCAATATGGTAAGTAGAAAAATAAGCCTATGCCATAAAAGAGAAGATGATGCTAAAAGTTTGTACAACTGGGGCTGGATACTATAATCACAGAACACTAAGCTTGGAGTTGGTACTATAACAGAGCTTGAAAGTCATTCAGAAATGAGCTCATAGCTGAGACTTTCCCAATGCTTGAGAAACAGTTCATTTAGAAATTGAAAGGAGACTCTGTTTTTAATTATGTGATGCAGAAAGGCAAGAGAAAATGATAACAAAACTAGTTTTGTAGATCTAAATTGGTTTTATTTATCATTCTAGAATCATTGGCTTCATTTCTCATTTGAGGATCCAGCATCAGCATACACTTAAAATGGTTCTGAATACTACATACCACATGAAAAGATTATATTGGTAACCAGAAAAAGATGGATACATGTATATATATATATATATATATATATATATATTGTATTTTATTGTATTTATAACTAGAAAACATGCCTAGCTCCAATGGCTCATGCTTGTAATTGTAGCTACTTGAGAAATAAAGATAAAAGAATCAAGACCCAAAAGTGATTTTCTAGAACAAAACTCAAAAACAGAACTGAGAGCCAGTGACTCATGCCTATAATCTTTGCTACTCAGAAAGCAGAGATTTAGGAATCATGGTTTGAAGCCAGAACAGAGAAGAAAAGTCCCTGAAACTCCTAAGGTGTGGCACAAGTGGTAGAATGATAACCTTGAGTAAAAAAGCCAAACCATACTTTGAGGCTCTAAATTCAAACTGGAGTAATGACATGAGGGGGGGGGGGTGGGAGGGAGAGGGAGAGAGAGGGGAAGGGAGGAAGGAAGGAAGGAAGGAAGCAAGGAAGCAAGGAAGCAAGGAAGGGAGGGAGGGAGGGAGGGAGGGAAGGAGGGAGGGAGGGAGAAAATCAACACTAGAAAATGAGGCACTAGAAATCTCAGCTTCTTGTGTCTCACAGGCAAAACAGCATTCCTGTTTATGAGCCAGCTCTATCTTCCTCAGTTCACTCTATGGGGCTGTTACTCAGAGATCACAGGGTCATTTCCCTCAAGTAGTTTACAATGAAATTGCACTTCTCTTGATAATTGGCACTTTTTAAGAAGCAAAAGTTCACTGAGTAATAGGGTCATGATGTTTTTCCATGTACCTCACGGTATTATATCAGCAAGTCTCTTCACAGTATAAGGTTCTTTATCAAAAATAAATACATCATCATCATTTGTGATAACATGCATTTGTACACACTCCACAAAGGATGTTCTTACAATGGAGACTTATATGTGATGAAATTTCCAGCACATATTGTTTTCATATTTTCCCAGTAAATGCTCCTATTGTATTGACATTCAAATTGTATCATTTACACTGCCCCTATTTCCCAAGGAGAAACTAAAATCCTTGTGAGTGCATGTTTTAATAGATGGTTTACAGAATGCAATCTTTCCTTTCATATAGCTTAGTTAGTTTCAAAAATTCATAGTGAATGAAGCACACTACATGAGTATAAGTTATAGATAGGTAGTGATCAAAATTATTTTTTCTATCTCTATCTAGTCAACTTTAATGAGCATCCAGGTTACTTAGACTTAGCAAATCTTAAAGCTGGAAATGGATCTTGAAAGCCACCTGAAAATATGTGAAAATTAATGAGTAGAAATCAAGTTCAGAACTGGCAATAGAGACTCCCCTAGTTTTCTAAATCAAGAGAAAAGGGGAAGACAATTTCATTTTCTGGAGATGTGTTGATCATAGTGTCCTATAGGTGAAAGTTTCTGTTATGTCACCATATGTCAATCCATCTAATGGGAAATGAAGCAGAATATTCACATTGCATCAAGGTACATATTGACTGAGATAGAAGGGCTCAGCATCACTAATCACAAATAGAACACTACATTGAAAATGTTTTCTAAAATAAAACGTGCTTATAAAAAAAAAACCTAGAGCACTGTCTTCACTTGCAGAAGATTCTCACTATACTATCTGCTAACAATGAATAATGCTGAGCTTGTCAGCTCGGCTATGAACACAAAACCTTCCGCACTTACCCCCATTAATCACATATGTGACCAGATGTGCCCTGCTGAGTTGCACAAATAAATCCCAAATACTTCCCCCCAACTAAAGAACGTGGCTTGAGAGTTACAGATTCAAACTATTTTATGAAAAAATATGAAGAATAGCCAGAGAAATATATTAAAGGGGAAAATGTTTGGGATATATAATCTCCTGTATTTTTTTTGTTTTATTCATGAGGGTGGTTTTCATAAGTACAGCCCAAAAAATAATTCAACTCTAATACTGCTGATGATGAAATTGGGCAGCAAGTAGGATATTCAGCCTAAGGAATGCTGTCTCCTAGCAACCAGAGGAGCAAGAACCGGACAGATACAAAGGATCCTTCAAAAGTTTGCAACCCCTCAAATTCAAAGATCAAAGCCCTAAAATTTAGAAATGTATTCCTTTTGTAAATTTTTCCAAAGGATAAAAAATGTACTTTCTTCAATATAAAACACCGTAAGCCCCCATCTCCTCACTAACCATGTTACTGCAGAGCTGGTTGTAACTCAACTCAAAACACAAAAACAGTTTTCTTGGAGAAAACAAAACAAAAACAAAAACTTGATCTCGACGAAACACTCCCTACTGTTAAGTTTCTTTAAACAGTTAAAACTCAGTAGACCTGGAATTGGAACTCAGAGTTATTAGGGCTTTACTGTTGATTTTAATTCTACTTTTATTCAAGAAAAACAGAGAGGTTAGTGGGGTGATGAAAGTAGGTTGTTCAGAATTGCAAAGTCCTATCCGTTCAAGGAAGCTCTGCTACATATACTCAGCAATTAGGTTTCATAAAAGAGATTGTGAACTGACACAAAGAGAAACTTACAACTCTAATAGTTACTAAACAGAGGAAAGAGGTTGAGAGAAGAAATCATATGGTCTGTTTTTAGTTTTAAAGAATACAATGACTTTAGGCATTTTTGGACTGCACACACATTCACTAAAATAAACACATCAGTCATGATTATCCCATTGCTTTTTAAGAATGACAATTACATAAAGATGTGGATATATAAAAGTTGCTGGAGGAAACTACAGAATGATTTGACTATGGTTTTGCTATCTTTATAAAATGAAAGGCCCAAGACTAGTTTAGGCCTTTTTACCCACAGATATGTTCAGAACTTCCAGTTACTCTATTATTTTATTGATAAATAAAAACTCTTAGTTCTTATAAGGAAATGTAGTTATACTGTGTATGTCCTAAAAGAGAAAATAGAGAATGTTAATTTCTTAAATAATTCAAGCTATGTCCTATTCTCTAAGTTGAATATTTACACAGCCTACCCTACATAATTTATGAATTATCCTAATTTCCTCCTTCAAATTAACTGCTACTGTTTCTCTCATGAAAAGTAATGCTATAAACTGTTGCTTAAACAAGTACATTTTATCCCATATTAAAATCTGAATGTGCTGACTCTCTACCCTTGTAAAGCCAAAATGACAAAAAATTAATTTTCTGATGTCAAATGTACACAGAACTGTGAACAGATCAGTAGCAAAGAATATGAGTGTATTTAAAATTAATCAACCTCTATATTTTGGCCTTATGTAACTATTGGGAAGCAATTGGGAATTACCAGATAGAGTAACTACATGTGGCTTCCACATCAAAGCACAAAATTCTCTTTTTTTGTGTGAAAATACTGTACAGAAGGCTTACAATTACATGGGCAAGATAATGAGTACATTTCTTATCAAGCATTGTAGCCTCCTCCTTTGTTTCCCCTTCCCATCAAAGCACCAAATTCTTTTGTCTCACCCCACCACCACCCCACCACACTTTATTTTTGTGCCAGTACTAGTGCTTGAACTCAGGGTCTAGGCACTGTCCTTGAGCTTTTTTGTTCAAGGTTGCTTCTCTACCACTTGAACTACAGCTTCACTTCTAGCTTTTTTGGTGGTTTATTGGAGATAAGAGTCTCAGGGACTTTCCTGCCTGAGCTGGCTTTGAACCACAATCCTTAGATCTCAGCCTCCTAAGTAGCTAGGGTTACAGGTGTAAACCACTGATACCCTGCCTCTAAATTTTATGCACATTTTCCTCACTTTCTTTCACGCCTTTGGCTTCTCTATGGGCTGTGATTTACATAGGTTTGGGGGCCTGCTTGCTCCTCTTTAATAACAATGGCACTCCATACCTGTGATGGCACATGGCAGCAGCTTGGCAAAGATTCACGTTATTCTGCTTCATCTGTGCAGCTTGTTTAAAATCCTGAAACAATGTTAATAGTTTAGATTAATGTTTTAGAATTATGTATATGCCTTCTTAAACTCCTCTCTTTCCACATGAAAATATCTAACACAAGCATTACAAGTATATTACATTAAATGTACATCATATATGTATGCATTAAACATATCCCCTATAGGGTCACATTTACTGAAAACTTATGGAAGTTTTCTGTTTAGGCTTGGCGTATATCCACAATCCTCCCATGCTCAGCCTACCATGTAACTTGGGATGAAAGACACTTATAACTATTCCCATCTATGGGTTGAGAAGAAGTCAAACTTTTCTTCCCAGGTTAGTCTTAACCCACAAACCTCTGCCATAGGTAACCCATAATGGTGTTTCTTCATTATATCAAAGAGCCTAAAGGAATTCAGATGTTGAGATTGCACCCCATCATAATCTAAACGGCTCAAATGATATATATAGAGTAAGAGAATACCAGCCAACTTTGCAGATGGAGAGAATAGGAAATGCTCTGTTGTATAGGTTATGCTGCTATCCTCAGAAACGAAGATGCAAAACTCACTGCTTAACTAGAAACTGCTTTTTAGTGTTGTCTTGTGTTTCTTAATTTTCCTTCTAAATTACTGTGAAAAAAGTTAAAGTTGTACCTGAGAATTCTATAATGAAATAAATTTCAAAGGCACCTCTTTCTTTTCAGTGTGCATCCCTGTTCTGACCCATTTAAAAGCCTATTCTCTTGAGCTGGAGACATGGCTCAGGGCATCTGCCTGGCAAGCCCAAGGCCCTGAGTTCAACACTCAGGGGGCAGGAGGGTGTGCAGGGGGGTAGGGTGGGGTGAAGGAAGCATATTCCAAGTAACTTATCCTAGGCAATATTCCCCTACCATGTTTGAAGCACATTCAATATGACAATAATTTCAATGGGGAAAAAGAAATTTTAGAATGCAAAAGAGCATTGCCAAGCAGAGTTCATAATATACAAATCATTTTATTTGCCAAACGATTGGCTTTTATGTGTAGTTCCGTGGGTAGACAATTGTCTTTTTCATACATTGCTATTCATCTGTTTATCTTTTGCAAAGATTCTAGTAGTCACTGTAAGTATCTCAATACAATTGTTGCTAAAGTTATCACTCATGAACATTGCCATTGCAATAAAAACCTGGTCACTAGTTTCAAGAAGAGAATGTATACAATCACACGAGTTTTCATACATCCACATTGAGCTCACCTCTAATGCAAAACTGTATTTCTCTAGTTCTGTGTAAATGAGCCCACGATTAATGAAAGTATTGAATACCAGTGTTTCTCCAGCGTCGAGAAGAAGCACAATTCCATAATCTATTAATGCCTAAAATTAAAATAATTACAACATAGATATGACTCGATTTTTAATAGCTCAAGATATTCCAGCTTGACTTAACTTATATTTTTTTCTAAGATAATTTTTTTTCTTAGACATCTGTTTCAGATTCCCATTATGTTTGTGGTCTTCACCTGACTTTGAGATAAGAAAGATACTGTCATTCTCTGTTAAGTATTCTCCCAAAATTTTTCTGTTCTCCTTTCCTAGTAACATCACCTTTGCCTGATTCTTTTTTTTAAGATTTTATAAATCTGTTTTTATTTGGTAAGTCTTTCTAATTCTTTTTTTAAATAAGTTTTTTATTTTGAAAATAGTGTACAGAGGGCTACAATCACATGAGCAAGGTAATGAGTACATTTCTTATCAAGCATTGTTGCCTCCTCCTTTGTATTTCTCCTACCATCCCTTCCCTCCCACCCCCACAACTTTACAATTTATACGGGGCGGGGGGGGGGGGGGAAGAGGGGGAAGTAGTTGTCTGATTCTTGTGATTTTCTACATGGTTTCATCTGCATATCTATATTTTCCTCACATAAAATCTTTTTTATACTATATCATCATTATATAGTAGCTTTTGAGCCCAGAATCTGATTTTCAATAATATGATTGAAATAAGAGTCTGAGAGTCATCAAAGTCCTTATCCTGCTTTAGTTCTCAGCAGTAAAAGCTATCAATAAGTATACCATCCGTCTGCACTTCCCTCCCACTGTATTTGTCAGTGCAGCAGCCCCTCAAGCTAACTTCCCTCCTTCCTTCCTTCCTGTTACTTTTCTGTATTCTCCTGTGTGTGTGTGTGTGTGTGTGTGTGTGTGTGTGCATGCGCGCGTGCGTGCACATGCCAGTAATGGGGCTTGAACTGAAAACCTGGGTGCAGTCCCTTTTTCACTCAGAGTGCTTTATAACTTGAGCTACACCTTCACTTCTGGCTTGTTATTGGTTGATTGGAGATGAGAGTCTCATGTACTTCCTGCCTGGACTGGCTTCAAACACATCTTCAGATCTCAGCCTCCTGAGTTGCTAGGATTATAGACATGAGCCACTGGCACCCAGCTTCTGTAATTCCTTTTAAATCTGCAAAGATTTTTAAATATCAAGTCCCTTCCCTCCATTGTCCAATCCATATTTCCAATCTTGGTCTCTTTGTAGAGGTTATATGTTTTTTGTAGAGGTCATCTGTCTTTTTATTTCTTCCACTTCAGTTCTCATACACATAATCTCATCACCACCAGTACTTGGTGTGTATTACTTCTGCACACAGCTAATCTTATACTCTTTATGTTGATTCCTATTTGTATACCTTGGAATGTCATACTTTTATAATCTTAGAGGTGAAGTGGTTGCTCACCTTTGAGCCTACCTTTGAGGATTTCTTTGTGGTGGTTCTGGAGCTTGAACTCAGGTCTTCACCTTTGCTAAGCAGGTGTTTTACCATCTGAGTCATGCCCTCAACCCCATGTTTCACTGCATATTTTAAAAATAGGGTCTTGCTTCCCACTCAAGCTTGACTTATGATCCACCTACTTAATTTAGGCTTTCTTTAGTCTCTAAAGGATGACAAACTAACACCACTGCCCCCAGTGTCCCTGCATAGAAATGGATTCTAGTGGAGTTTTCTGCCCAGAATGTCCTTGAATTGCAATCCTCCCATTCTCAGATTCACAATTACCTAAGATGAAAGGTGTGAGCCACTAGCATCTAACTTGTCTTTCTCTCTCTTCTCTTCTCTCTCTTTTTTTTTTTTTTTTTTTTTTGGTCAGTCATGGGGGCTGAACTCTGGGTCTGGGCAATGTCCCTCAGCTCTTCAGCTCAAGGCTAGCGCTCTACTACTTAAGCCACAGCGCCACTTCTGGCTTTTTCTGCTTATGTGGTGCTGAGGAATCGAACCCAGAGCCTCTTGCATGCAAGGCAAGCACTCTACCACTGAGCCACCTTCCCAGACACTCTCTTATGTTTTTTTAATCAGGGTCAATTATCAATTGTGTTGTGCTTTTTATTCTTTTGAATAATTTTCTTCTCTATACAGATATAACTTTATGGAAATGTTCTGAGATTTCTTTCGGATGTACACTCACCTACATGGTTCAGAGGCTTAAAGCCATCAGCTAGAGCCATCTCTTTGTTCCAATTGAGATTCTTATTCCAAAAAAATGCATATATAAAATACCTTAACCCAGATGATTTCTGACCCATTATATAAGCACCTTCCAGAGAAACTAGAGACTATTGATTGAATTAACAAAACGTTGTCTTTTTTTACTTTGTGCCAGTCCTGGCATTTGAACTCCAGGTCTTGCACTCTTACTTGCTCATGACTGACGCTCTAACACTTGAGCTATGATTCTTCAGCAACTTTGCTGGTTAGAGCCAAGCATCTGGTCTGCCTAGGCTGGTTTTGAACAAACCTCTTTGATCTCAGCCTCCTGAGTAACTAGGATTACAAGCATGAACTACCATTATTCAGCTTACTAAATTTTGAGTTCACAGTGTAGACTTCAAAGTGGTCAAGATGCACTGTATTCATAAACTGCTTCAGTGAATGGTAACTCCTCTGTACAACAACTTAAAGATAATAAAAACAGTTCCCCCAACAGTGGCTAACAATCCTGTTATACTCCTAATGTATTTCTTTGGAAATATATAGAAAAGTCATCATTATCTTTAAGCTTAATAGATTTAGAAAAATATTTCCAATTTTTCAGTTTTGTGCATCTTATTTTTCTGTAACACTTACAACGGAAACACACTCATTTACAGAAGACTGCTTATGAACATAGAGTCATAGTACATGCATGAATAGTACGTCAATAAATGGGGCTTGTTTCTATGAAACTTAAAAAATGTTTTCCAGTTTTACTAGGATTATGAAAAAGACCAATCAACACAGGTGCTCTAGTTCCTTTGACAAATGGATCTGTGTCCAGAACTATATGAGTCTAGCTACTGTGACTTAAAGTAGCCAGGTGCTGATGGCTCATGCCTGTTATCCTAGCTACTTAGCAGCAAAAGATCTGAGAATCACAATTCAAAGCCAGCCAGAAAGTCTGTGAGACTCTGATCTCCAATAAACCACCCTTCCTTCCCCTCCAAAACAAAACACGTTTTTAAAAAAGCTGGAACTGGAATTGGGGCTCAAGTGGTAGAGTTACAGCCTTGCTGGAGGGAAATAGGGGAGCAAGCTCAGGGACAGCATCAGACCTAAGTTCTAGTCCCAAGGTGGGCAAAGAAAGAGAAGAGAGAGAAGGAGGGAGGGAGGGAGAGAGAGAGAGAGAGAACAAGAGCACAAGTAATGGGAGCAACCCGCTTTTGTTCAAATGTGGCATTCACAATTAGAAGCAACTCTTTGTACCTTACTTCATTAGTGCCAAAGGGCGGCTTCAGAGTCAGTTCTTTACTAATGTGATTTATATTTCAGGATCAAAATAATCATCTGTCTCTTTAGCCAAACAGTTGGGAAATTCCTACTTTGTAGTAAGTGGCAGCCACTGGGTTTGCAGTTCCTATGCTCTGTGAGTAGCCACATGCATTTTCCTGTGAGTGGATGAATGGAAGGAATTGTGCATGATCCTCCCACTCAGTAATTTCTCCAAGTCATGGCTGACACCAACACAGAGCACTGATTGCTGTTTAAAATTTAATTTGTTTTAGTGGTTTATTGTCTTCTTCTCTGAAGATTAAGGCCCATGGAACCAGAGTTAATTGTGTTTACCAGTGTAAAATCATGAACAAGTATTATACCTGCACATAATAAGTATTCAGTAATGTGTGTGTGTGTGTGTGTGTGTGTGTGTGTGTGTGTGTGTGTGTGTGTGTGTGTGTTGATACTGGGGCTTGAACTCAGGCCTGGGCACTGTCATATTTTTAGTGATTAACTGGAGATAAACATGTCACAGAATTTCTTTCCTGAGCTGGCTTTGAACCTCAGTGCTCAGGTATCAGCCTCCTGAATTGTTAGGATTACAGGTATAAGCCACTAACTCCTCACTTCAGAACATTTTAACAAAATGAATAAATCACAACTCAGTGAAAGTGTATATTGATGAAAACTAAAAATAAACACTTGTAGGAAAGATACTTCTAAAGAATTTCATTAAGTATACTCTATTTTTTTAAAGCTCTTCACTAAGCTGAGGAAAAATCTACTCAAAAGACCTTTACTTTTTTTTTTAATGCTAATTCTTTATTATTATTTTTCTCTCACACTCTCCCTGTTTGTCTCTGATCCTCTAAGCATGCCCATATTATAAACCATTAGACAATGCCCCATAGTCTCTGAAATGTCCCATCCACACTTAATAATTTTCCATATTTTCATATTACATAATTTCAGCTGAAAAGACCTTTACTTTTAAATTTTCTATTCTTTTGCTGAATAAGCAAAGCTTACTGATCTTTCCACTACATCAGATACTGGAAGCATCCAAAATGTGGGTTGGAATCAAGTGTTCAAAACCACTTTCCTAGTAAATGTTTTTTTTTTTTTTTCTGAGAAAGTTGTGTGGTTTAATCATAAAAGTATTCAATCCTATATCTCTGACAAACCTACTGACTGAAAATGACAAATAACATTTTACTTCTTGCTTATTTGCTCACCTCTAGCATTTCCTTATTGGACACTCCAATCTCTAAAAACATGAACTATCCCTTATATATGCTGTTGCATATATACAATTTACAATTCTTAAAAAATAATAAAACCCAGAAATTATCTAACCCTTTCATAGAATTGCAGAATGGAAAGCATGTAAAATGTTTTAGAGGTTCACTAAGTAGCAAAATGAGTGATTCAAGAGGAAACAAACACTCAGGAGTAGGACTTTGCAAGGGTCAATGGGGTGGAGAAAGGATCACATCAGTTAGCCAGAGCTGTCCTTTAACCCCTGGTTATGTCATGTCTCTGCCCAGGATTACAGCCATACACTCAGATCAGGCGTTTTGATTAAAAGAATGAGGAGTTTGGCTCTTACTGGATTTGCATCATTCTCTGAAATTACTACTGGCTCCACAATTTAGCAGAATTAACTGAACCCTAAGGCCTGAGTCTTCATCTGCAAAACTGAGATATTAAAAATGCAATTGGTTGTAAGAATCCACTTAGAAATACTTTGATTGTATGCTAGGTAAAGCATTTAGGCCAGGCTTTGTCACATGATAAGCCTTAATAAAATATGAGTGGTATTGTTTTTATTAATATAGAATGTTAAAATCAGAAGCCATCTGTCTTTAGGTTTTCAGAAATAGCATCTTTGGAGAATGCTTGAGTATAACCTGGTTTTTATTTTGTTGTTTCTCAGCCTATTCATTAGAGAAATGCTAAGAAAAGGTGAAGGAAAGCAAAAGGGAGGAGTTGGCTCTATTAAATGACTTCCTCCATAAGCTGGAACCAGAGGGCTTTAAAAGGCCACCTAAAGACTGTTAACCCAAAAAGATACCAACCTACAAACACCAACACAGGTTTCCCTGTCCTTGTGTGACTCAGAGGAGTAGCATCACCCTTCCTTACTTCCATTTCCTCATCTGCAAAAGCAAACTGAATGCTTCGAAGTGCTGGCAGCTTTAAAATCACAGATAGTTTGTCACTAATTTGACCTTATTTAGTGACTTCTGTATTTTCTTACTCAGGAGGAAAAAGGTCTTTTACATGTCTGAGATAACAAGCATGAAGGCTTCCTTCCCCGTCCAACCCATTGTGCTTGGACAATGCCAGGATACCTTTCTGGCAGAAATGGGGGCTAGAAAGAGCATCCTCAGAGACATCTGGTGTGAGGGTCGCCGATGAATGGTCCTTTCATTAGCTCTTTGAATCCAACAGCTTCCTTGTTAAAAATCACTTATTCATTCGTCAACATTTCTCAAGGCAACTTGACAGTCTAGTTGGTAAGAACTTTACCCTCCTGGGTAAAAACAGTGTTTCTCAACTTCTTCCCCTGGACTTGTACTTTTTTTAATTTCTAAATATTTTGTTACAGATTTAACTAAATTCCATAAAGCCTGAGGAGTGCATCACCACCAAACAGCAAGAATGTGATGAAATCTTTTAAGAAATGTTCCATTACTGTAATTCCCCTTCACTTTCTCCATTACGAGAGAGGGCAGAAATAAGGAAGAGGAGGACAGTGAACATCAAAAAGAAAGCAAGAGGAGGGTAGACAACACAAGAGCTTTGAGGAATTCTCAATGAAAAACCAGCATACTGAGGAGGGGCAAGAAGATGAAGGTACAGTTAGGAAACATGAGAATTTGTACAGGCCAGTCCTGGTTCAAACTAAATGGAGAAAAATGCTTACTACAGCCATACAGTACACAGGAAGATTCCTGGCCAGAAATCCTTATGAGTAGGGGTCATTATTCCATACTTCCCACTGAGTTTATAGTTTCAAGACTGCAAAAATTACCTGTCTGATCTGCTCTAGTTAATGCTGAAATTAGGGAGCAACCATATTGCTTATTGATCACTGCTATAAAACTCTATAGACAGTATAACAGTAACACACTGAGACAATATTCATGTCATGTATTTAATTTATACATGCTTTTAAATGTTCGTATAAACATTATAAAATTAATTTTTCATTTGACTTACTACAGAAATTGTTTAAGCAAACTTGGCAAGCACTAACAAAGAAATCAATAGGATTGAAACAGTTCTTAGGTTTTATGTGTGTACTCTCATGAAAATTAACCTCCAAGCCTATAGCAGAGTTAATAAGAAAATACTTTTCAGAGGCTTTAACTGTGTTTTTATTGCACATATTTTAAAATGTTATTTATGAAATGTTATATGCTAATTGCTTATTGAATTCAAGAAACCATTGAATGATTCTGTTTGTTAAATGCTTTAAATTTGTTCTTTACTAAAACAGCCATCTTACCAGTTGGAGCTCTCCTATCCTGGTATAGCATAACGCTCTGTTATAAAATGCTATATAATTGTTTTTGTCCATGTTCACAGTTGTACTTAAATCTGTGATAGCTAGCTTGTAATTCTACAAAGAAACAGAAAATTGAGAAGAGTAAATCATAATGGGTTGACATTTAATTATAAAATAAATTTTGATCCTATCATGTTCATAGCACTCATTTAAACATTCTGGGTTATCCCTCATAAAATTACGAAAGCCAAGCTAATCTTTCATGAGGTTAACATGATCATATTCCTGGTAAGAATTCTTATGATTGTTTTCATCCACAAATAAAATTAAAGATACTAACATTTTAAATTTATTTTTAATGTTTTTATCTTTAAGGAGTTGTATGGAGGTTTCAATTCTACTTATCAATTTGTAGGTATAATGCATTGTGATCAATGTCCCCTCTTCCATCATTCTTCCTAATTTAGGCTATTACCAAATAGTATATGGCTTGGAGACAATTATACTGGTTGAGTTTTCTTTTATTTTTTCTGACATATCACATAGTCACATTGTTTTCTGGCCACACTCTCTTCAATGTCCTTTTTTATTATTCTCTGATACTTTATGTCACCTATTTTTCTTTCTTTTTATTATTAATTTTTATTGTAAAATGTTGTACAGAGGGGTTACAGTTACATGAGTAGGGTAATGAGTACATTTCATTGCGAGCATTGTTACTTCCTCCTTTATTTTCCCCCTACCATCACTTCCCTCCCCATCTCCCCAACTCCTCCCACTCCCCCCACCCTGACATTGTACAGTTCATTTTCACTATAGTGTCCTGCACATCTCATCGTCACAATGGGTCAGCCTGCATCCTCATTTAAGTGTTCTGCAATATCCCTTCCCCTCCCCAAATTACAAAAATATATATACAAGGTGCAGAGCACCAGCTTCAAATCCAGTGAAAACATGGGGGAAGAACATACAATAGAAACAAAAGAATCACATAGTGTATTGTAAGTACACTAAAAACACTAGCAAGAAAGAGAAAAGGGAAAGAAAATAAACCTCTTGTGTCCCTGTCTTGGGGTACATTTCGCTTAACATTATCTCATATGGTCAGACATACATAGTCTTTTACCTACTCTGCTTGTCCTAGACATGTACTAGTCACTGCAAACAAGGGAAACTATGGGACCTATGTTTCTTTGGGCCTGGCTTACTTCACTTAATATGATTTTTTTCCAAGTTTTTCCATTTTCTAACAAAAGAAGCAATGACATTTTTTCTGACAGAGGCATAGAATTCCATTGTATATATGTACCACATTTTCTTGATCCATTCATCCAATGAGGGGCAGCTGGGTTGGTTCCATGTCTTAACTATGGTAAATAATGCTGCAATAAACATGGTTGTGCTGGTAGCTTTGGTATGACCTTGTTTGTGAACATTTGGGTAAATGACCAGAGTGAGATTGCTGGGTCATAAGGGAGCTCTATGTGGAATATTTTGAGGAACCTCCATACTGCTTTCCAAAGTGGTTGAACAAGTTTACACTCCCACCAATGCAGTAGGGTTCCCTTTTGGCCACATCTTCTCCAGCATCTTGATGATAGATTTCTTGATGATAGCCATTCTAGGTGGGGAGAGTTGGAATCTCAGTGCTGTTTTGATTTGCATTTCTTTTATGGCTAGAAAGGTTGAGCATTTCTTCATGTGTCTATTGGCCATACTTATTTCCTCTTCAGAGAAGTCTCTCTTTAAGTCTTTAGCCCATTTGTTAATTGGGCAGTTGTTTCTTTGAGGATTTGTTGTTGAGGGATTTAGTTTTTTGAGTTCTAAGTATATTTTAGATATACGACCTTTGTCCATTGTATGGCTAGTGAAGATCTTCTCCCAGTCCATGGGCTTTCTGTTGATCTTACTAGCTATGTCCTTTGCCTTGCAGAAACTCTGCAGCTTCATGCAGTCCCATTTGTCCAACCTTTCTTTGATTTGTTGTGCTTCTGGGTCTCTATTAAGAAAACTTTGGCTTGTGCCAAGGAGCACCAGAGTTTCTCTATTCCTTCCTGTAATGTTTTCATGGAGTCTGCTTTTATTTTAAGATCTTTAATCTATTTGGAGTTGATTCTGATGCAGGATGATACATATGGATCTAGTTTTAATTTTCTACAAGTGTTTAACTAATTTTTCCAACACCATTTACTGAAAAAGCTGTCTTTCTTCCATTCTATTTCTTTAGCTCCCTTGTCAAAGATTAGATGGCTATAGGTCTGTGGGTTCATTTCTGGGTCTTCAATCCTATTCCATTAGTCCTCAGGTCTGTTCTTGTGCCAGTACCAAGCTATTTTGATTACTATGGCTTTGTAGTAGAGTTTGAAGTTTGGAATTTATATCCCGTGCTGTTCTTTCTACTAAGGATTGTTTTTGCCGGGTGCTAGTGGCTCATGCCTGTAATCCTATCTACTCAGGAGGCTGAGATCTGAGGATTGCAGTTCAAAGTCAGCCCAGGCAGGAAAATCCATGAGACTCTTATCTCCAATAAACCACTAGAAAACCATAGTGGCACTGTGGCTCAAGCGATAGAGCACTCACCTTGAGCTGAAGAGCGCAGGGACAGCACCTAGGCCCAGAGTTCAAGCCCCACGACTGACCCCCCCCCCCAAAAAAAAAGATTGTTTTTGCTATTCGAGGTCTTTTATTGTTCCATGTGAACTTTTGGATTGCTTCTTCTATTTCCTTGAAGAATGAGTTGGAATGTTGATAGGTATAGCACTGAATTTGTAGATAGCCTTTGGCAGTATTGCCATTTTCTCAATATTAATCCTCCCAATCCAGGAGCATGGGAAGTTTTTCCACTTGAAGAGGAGTGGGGAGAGTGGACACCCTTGTCTCGTTCCTGAATTTAGAGGAAATGGCTTTAACTTTTCACCATTAAGTATAATGCTAGCTGTAGGCTTGTCATATACAGCCTTTATTAAGTTGTGGAATGTTCTTGCTTGCTTGCTTGCTTTTTTTTTTTCCGGTCAGTCATGGGGCTTGAACTCTGGGCCTGGGCGCTGTTCCTCAGCAATTCAACTCGAGTCTGGAGCTCTACCACTTGAGCCACACCATCACTTCCTATCATCTATTTTTATATGTAGTAATTTTCATAAAATTAATACATAATTCAAATCTTTGCTTTAGGGTATTATTTGCAAAATATTTTATATAAAGCAGCTACAAAAAACACATTTTTAAAAAGGAAAGAGAGAATATTTTCCACATAGCTCCAGATGTTGAGCACTGTCCTTATCTTTAGCCCTGTAATTCAGAAACCAATTATAAACTTGAGCAATGATTTTGTTCTCAACCGTGCATAACTATATTGCTTGAAATAGAAAAATTTAAAACATACCAAGTGCCCACGAATTCTATGGTTAAAAACAAATAACAAGCAAAAATTGCCGTGGAATATTATGCCATTACATAAATGACACTTGCAGCAATTAAGTATAAAAAAATCAACAAAGAGCATCTGTTACCTAAGTAGTAAACTCCCATGGTGTATATTATCAGGAAAACAAAAAGCAAGCTAATAACACTTTCTGTCCTTACATATTTATAATGAACACATAATTCTTTGTTAATAAAAATAAATGACAATTTTTTGGGGGGTGGTTCTGGTCTTGGGGCCTGAACTCTGGGCCTGGGCGCTGTCCCTCAGCTCTTCAGCTCAAGGCTAGCACTCTACCACTTGAGCCACAGCACCACTTCCAGCTTTTTCCTTTTTGCTTGTGTGGTGCTGAGGAATTGAACCCAGGGCCTCAGGCATGCAGGGCAAGTGCGCTACCACTGAGCCACCTTCCCAGGCCATAACTGACAATTTTTTAAAGGTAAATGTCTAAAGTATTCTTATGCCCAGCACTGTTGGCTCATTCCTGAAATCTTCACTGCTCACTAGGCTAAGATCTCAGGTTTGTGGTTCAAAGTCAGTCTATGAATAAATGTCCATGAGACTCTTATTTCCAATTAGCCAACAAAAAGCCAAAAGTAGAGATGTGGCTCAAGTGAGTACCAGCCCTGAACAACAAGGCCAAATGAGACTGCAAAATCCTGAGTTCAAGCCTTAGTATAAGCACAAAGAACAAAAACTAAACAAAAATGTATTCTTGCCAGGCACTGGTGGCTCTTACCTGCAATCCTAGTTCCTCAGGAGGCTAACATCTGAGGATCATGGTCCAAGGCCAGGCTGGGCAGATCCAATTAACCAGCAGAAAACCACTGTGGTTCAATATGGTAGAACACTAGTCTTGAGTGGAAAAAAACTCAGGAATAGTACCCAGGCTCCAAGTTCAAGCCCCACAACTGACAACAACAACAACAAAAAATGTATTCTTCTTTTGTGGGAAAAAAAAATGCATCTCTTTGATGCATTGTGGAAAAAGGTATCTTGTGTAGTTCATCCTTTCATAGCACAGTAATTCTATCACAAAATTGAATCTCTAGTTAGCACCCAGAGAATCCACCAGCTCTCAGTTTTAGTAAACCAGGCAGGAAGAGCCTACCTTGCCATAGTACTTCAGAACTCCTCTGTAGAGGTAGGCCCGCACGCCCTGAGGATAAATCTTGATGGCCTCATTACAATTCAAAATTGCCTTGGCATACCTTCCCTGAGAACCGTAGAAGGCTACTCGGCTTAAATATGCCTTATCAGAGAAAGAAAAGAGGAAAGAAAGATGTGTGTTGGTAAAATCATCAGTTTTGCCAAAATATATAAAATTTTAAATCAATCTATAGCTATCAAAATGAATTTAAAAGTGTGTTCTTCACTATCATTTGAAAATACTCCATATGAAATAACAATGTATCAGTCACTATAATAAGGGTGACTTATAATGCCTATCTAGATTCAATAATTAGTAACATTTGCCTGCCCTGTTTATTTTAACTATTTTTTTCCCTGAACTATTGGGAAATAAATTGTAGATATTGTGATCCTTGACCCTGTGTCCTACAGTATGTATCTCCTGGGCAAAAACCACGTGTCCCTACATAGGCACACTACTATCCAAGATTATAGCCATTTCCTAAAACCATCTAAGATGTAGTTACCTCAAATGTCAAACTTTTTATTGTTATTGTAAAGGTGATGTACAGATGGATTACAGTTACATAAGTCAGGTAAGGAGTACAATTCTTTTTGAACAGTATCATCTGTTCCCTCATTTCCTCCATTTTTTCCCTCCCAATCCCCTCCTCACACACACACACAAATTATATGTAGTATCACTGCTGCCTTAGTTCACCCTTTGTCCCACCATTTCTGGGTCACTCTTACCCTCTCTAAAACAAATAAATTTACATACAAGACAAAAGGTACAGAAAACAAAAATAGCAACAAAGGAGAGAGAAAAGAAAAAGTAAAATAATAAAAAAAAAACTCCATTTCTTGGAGCTCATTTCAATAAACATCATTTTATATGATCATATGTATATGGCTATTGAGCTTTTATGACCCTCTCCTAAGAATATCTTCCTTTGGTCTCACCATGTGAATATCTAGAGTCCTGTATAATTTATCACATACAAGTGTACCATTTGTAAGGAAAAGGAAAGATTTGGAAAAAATTATATTAAGCAAAGTAAGCCAGACCCAAAGAAACATAGACTGGATGGTTCCCCTAGTTTGTTATTAGTAGAATATGCCTATAAATCTACAAGTAAACACACTGGAGTGTCAAATACTTTTAAAAATGAGTCTCCACCAAATTTCATGCATTTACTTGTGTATTGTCTCCACAGTCTATATATCCAATGTGATATCAAAAGCAATAGAAAAAAATACTAAAAATATATGCACCAAAAGTATTTAATAGATCAATTGATATACTAGCAATGTATGTAAATATTTCATAATGTCAAATCATTTCCAGAAATAATTCTCCTATTAGAAATAATACTCTTTGGTAGAACTGGAGTATGAACTGACAGCACTATTGTTCTTGCTCAGCTTGCTTGCTTGGCTGGTGTTATACTACCTGAGCCATGTCTTTAATCCTAGAAATAACACTTATAGTTCAAGGAGAAATACAAACGTTTGGATTATCAAAACACAGTTAGCTGAAAAGTAGGTATAAGTAACAAACTATTCCCATGAATGGTATATAAAAGACTTGATACTGTTGTCAAAATTAACATACATTTTACATCACTGGTATCATTTATTCAAATACCTGGTAATGTTTGGGGTTGAGAGTAATTGCACGATTAAAATCTATAATTGAGTTATCTTTCTGGAGTTTTATTTTACAAAGTCCTCGTTGATAAAAGGCTTCCGCAAAGTCAGGATTTGTTTTCACAGCCTTTGTAAAAGAATCAAAAGCCTGGAAGAGTATATTGTTAAAAGTATAATCCACTTAGTGAATAGGATATATTGTTTTAAAAGTTTGGTAATCTATGGTATATAGCTACTATTGAAGGTCTCACTCTGTTTTTGATTTTGGTTCTGGCTTTTTGATCATATAAAACATTCTCTCACTGAATTTTGTGGAGCAAACAAAAGTAATGTTTAGAAATGTCAGGTTTCTTATTATAGTTAAACTTCTCTTTCTTTCTAAATTAACATATAGAAAAAACATTGTCAGATTTCAATGCTTTGGGGGTATTATTTTAATTATAACTCTGGATTTTATTTCCTTAAAGAAGCCACAACCAGCAAGATTCATTTTCCATGATAGACAAGAATTATAGCAGATATATAGTTAGAAAATTTTAGAACAGTAAAATGCTAAAAACTTTCCGTGAATCTTGTCATCTGTCAAGATGGTTTGAGTTATTAATGAAAATCAAACACTATCCTTATCATTTTCCATTTATTCTATAGCATATTGAAGCACTTGGTTTACTTAAAATTTAGTAAATCCTATCAGTGCAGTGAATATGTTTTTTCTATAATAATTTCCTACAGTTAGATTCTTTTTGGTAGAAAACACATACTAATCTTTAAAATGTTGTCCAAAAAGTATCAAATGAAATGTATTGCTTAAATTAAAAACAAAAACATGGGAACTATAGATGCGGACTGACTATAGTGGGCAGGGCTTTAGTGCACCTTTGGTCTAGTCACTTTTGGTACTGCCTATATAGTGATCAGAAAAAGAACTGAATGAAAGCAACCAATTTCTAAAAACATAATAATCACTGCTTCTAAATACACACAATACCATTTGTAAGTTGCCTTCTTCCATGTAACAAATACCCAGGTGATACAGACAGTCTGCTGAAGTATCTACGGCACTTGGATCTTTATCAGAAAGGACAAACATTTCCAATGCCTTCTTAAACATTTTTATAGCTTCCTACAAGGATAAAAAAAAGAGATGAAAGGAATGCCTCTTCCTAATATTTATTTAACATTATAGCCTTAAATGTTCAAAGGAACATGGGCACACTGCAATGTGCCTCTCACTTCAAATTCTTTTTTTTGTTGTTGTTTGTTTTTGGTGTGGTGATGATGGTGGTGGTGGTGGTGGTGGTGGTGGTGGAGGTATGTGTGTGTGTGTGAACTGGGGGCAGGGCGACTGTCCCTGAGATTTTTGTTTCAGGTTAGTAACCACATCAGCCAGAGCTCCACTTTCTGATGCTTAACTGGAGCAAAAATATTGGGAAAAAGGGTCTCATGGATCAAGATATATTGTATTCACAAAATGCTTTGTTAAATGACTATTCCCTTGTACAACTACTTAAATATAAATAAAATGGGGGGGGGGGGATCTCAGGGACTTTCCAGCCCAGAACGGCTTCAAACCATGGTTCTCAGATCTCAGATTCTGAATTGCTAAGATTACAGGAGTGACCTACCAGCAATTGACCTGTATTTTCCTAAACTCTTGGAAATGAGTAGAGTAACAAAATACTGTCTTTCTAAAGATGTTAGTACAAGGTTGACAATTTGCATTATTCTAAGTGTACTAAGCCAGGGGCATAAGCTCAAGTGGACTGCATAATCTCACTCATATTTGGAATAGAAGAAAATTGATCTCATAGAAGGTAAACATGGAATGTTGGTTACCAGAGGCTGAGGAAAAGAAGGGGCAGGAGAAAGATGGAGAAAGGTTGATCAATACAGTTAAATGTAATCAAGACATTTTGGTGGCCTATTGCACAAAAGCATAACAGTATGGATAATAATGTATTATTTCATTTTTAAAAGCTGGAAAAATTTGAGCATTTTCTCCATAAAGAAATGTCAACATTATGCAATATATACATGAATTGAAATATCTCATGGTACCCCACAATATACCAAATTTGATGGTGTTTTTAATGTAAACTTAAAGATTTTTTTCAATTTAAAAATCACCTGTTTTATTAAATGCGTTTTTTATTGTGAAAATACTGTACAGAGAGGTTACAGTTACATAAGCAAGGTAATGAGTACATTTCTTGTCCAGCATTGTTGCCTCCTCCTTCATTTTTCCCCTAATATCCTCTCCCTCCCACCTCCTCAACTACACCCCCCTAAAAATCATCTTAAAGTCTTAAATCAAAAAAGAAAAACTTGGGGCTGGGAAGGTGGCTCAGTGGTAGAGCGCTTGCCTTGCATGCCTGAGGCCCTGTGTTCGATTCCTCAGCACCACATAAGCAAAAAGAAAAAAGCCGGAAGTGGTGCTATGGCTGAAGTGGTAGAGCGCTAGCCTTGAGCTGAAGAGCTGCGGGACAGTGTCCAGACCCAAGTTCAGGCCCCACAACCGGACCCCCCACCACAAAAAAGAAAAACTTAAAACCTCCAGAGCTTCCCTATGACCCAGCAATTCCACTCCTGGGCATTTATCCATAGACCACAAACAAGTCCCCACTAAAGCTACCAGACAACCATGTTCATTGCAGCACTGTTTACCATAGCTAAGATATGGAATCAATACATACAAATAAATCAAGAGAATGTGGCGTATACACACAATGGAATTCTACTCATCCATCAGAAAGAATGATATTGTGCCATTTGTAAAGAAATGAAAAGACTTAGAAAAACTTACATTAGGCAAAATAAGCCAGACCCAAGGAAACATAGGCTGCATGTTTTCCCTCATTTGTGGTAACTAGAATATGCCTATAAATCTATAAGCAAACACACTAGATGGTAAACAACAAAAAATACACTGGAACATGATAAATTGTACAGGTTTCTAAACATTCACAATTAGACCCAAAGAAGATATTCTTAGGAAAGGATCACAAAGGTATGTGTGCATATGATCATATAAAATAATATTTATCTAAATGAACTCCAAGAAATGGAAACGAGAGCTTTTTATCTGTTGACATTTTGTTTTCTTTACCTTTTGTCTTGTTACTAAGTTCATCTATGAAGGGATAGGGGGCACTGATATGGTGGGACAAAAGTGAATAAATGCAGCAGTGATACTCATTAGACACTATGTTGAAAATGAGCTATACAACTTGTTGGTGGAAATAGGAGGGGAAAACTAGGAGAGAGCAATGGAAGAGATGACACTGTCCCAAAAGAAAGGTACTCATTACCTGATTTATGTAAATGTAACGCTTCTGTGCATCACCTTTATAATAAAAATATATTTTATAAAGAAAATATAACATAATATCTTAATGATCTCAACACAGAAAAGTTCGTAATATTTTTCAAAGTCCTAACCATAAAACTAAGAATAAATATATTTAACAACATAAAAATTAAGACTCCAGATACCAGTGGCACACATCTGTAATGCTAGTTACTCAGGAGGATGAGATCTGAAAATCATGGTTCAGAGCCAGCCCAAATAGGTTTAAGTCTGTGAGATTCTATCTTCAATTAAGCAAGAAAAACTCCAGAAGTAAAGCTGTGGCTCAAGTGGTAGAGCATTAGCCTTGAGCACAAAAGCTCAGAGACAATACCCAGGCAGTGAGTTCAAGCACTAGAGACCATCATACATGAAGAAAAAAAATCATATACCAAAGACACAAGACAATAAAAAGATAAGCCACAAATGATGAGAAGATACATGGGTGCACAAGCAAGCATTAGTAAAAAGAATTTCTTAAATGCCAAAAATCAAGACGTACAAGACAAATACAGATGTGTATAGACAGAACTGGAAACACAAGTGACTGATAAACTGATAAAAATTAAAAGATGCTCCTCCTGATACTCAAACAGAGAAAGATGATCTATGAACAAAGCGAAACTCATTTTTAATCAGATAAGAGTCTGCCAATTCCACTTATCATAGAGGATAGAGAAGCCCTTATATGCTAGCAGAGGGGAGAGGAAGTTCTAACAAACCTAAGGAAAAATATGTCCTCTCTACATACTAGCAATTCCACTCCAGGAATATATCCTTAAAAAATGATGATACTCATTAATAAAAGATATGAAACAGAATATTTGGAGCAGTTGCTGTCTTAAGAAGAAGAAATGAAATAACCTGAGTGTTAGTTAATAGAAAAACAAATAAATAGTATAATAGGTTTTTGTTGTTGTTGTTGTTTGTTTGTGGGGGGGGGCGGGTTGCCAGTCACGGGGGGCCTGAACTTTGGGCCTGGGCGCTATCCCTCAGCTCTTCAGCTCAAGGCTAATGCTCTACCACTTGAGCCACAGTGCCACGTCTGGCTTTTTCTGCTTATGTGGTGCTGAGGAATCAAACCCAGAGCTTCATGCATGCAAGGTAAGCACTTTACCACTAAGCCTCCTTCCCAGCCTCAGTATAATAGGTATGAGCAAAAATAAATAGCATATTCATACATTAAAAGCACCATGTCATTTTGTGACAATAATATTTAAATGTCATATGCTAAGCACAGCCTATTATTTCCATTGCTTGATCTAATAAACAGTAATCATGGACTTTTCACCTTGATTTTCCTAGCCTTCATTTGGGCTTTTGCTAACAAGGAATACATGGTGACTTCTGGTTTATTCCACACAATCCCATTCAAGACCTGAATGGCTTTGTCATGATTTTCACAAAATGAATAAATGAGTGCTTGCTGTATGGGACTCAATTCAATGGCACCTAAGAAAGAAAGAAACTTTATCAGTGCCTTTACCAAGTATTGAGAATTTAGATTAGAATTATTTTAAGAATGTCACAGAATTCCATATTATACTGAAACACATTTACTACCAAAAAATAATAAGGCATTCCCATCACAAACCAAAAAAGTAAAACTAAGTTTGTAACAAAATCACTATACTATGAATCAGATGATGCACACAAACTTTAGAAACTGTCAAGTGAACTCTTCATGTTGTTAATATATAGGTATTACAAGGAGTAGAAATTTTTGAAGAAGTATTTATTAAGTTAAAACAATTTTAATCTTTGTGTTATACTTACCTTTGTTCATTTCTGCCACTTGATAAATAGTGAATTTTGCAAGATCATAACACTTCATTGTAAGAAGGTATTGTCCTCTGGAAGAAATAGTAGCTTTTTTATTCTAAGCAGCTACATTTTTTTTCTAAAATCAAATGTCTTATAATCAATTGCTTAATATTTTAGGATTATAATGTATTCATATTTGCATATGGAAGCATAAAAACAAATCAAGATGGTGATATGGTAATTTAAGAAATGCAATACTGAGAAGAAAATATTCAGACATCTTTTTTGCACCTACCTATGCTTAAATTGTTGTACTTGATTGCTGAGAAATCATTTAAAAGTAAAGTTTATGGAACATTAAATACATTAAAATGTAATTATAGCTGGGTGCTGGTGGCTCATGCCTATAATCCTAGCTACTCAGGAGGCTGAGATCTGAGGAATATGGTTTAAAGCCAGCCCAGGCAAGAAAGTCTGTGAGACTCTATTTCCAATAAACTACTAGAAAACCAGAAGTGGCATTGTGTCAAGTGGTAGAGTGCTAGCCTTTAGCTGAAGAGCTGAGGGACAGCGCCCAGGCCCAGAGTTCAAGCCCCACAACAATAAGTAAGTAAATAAATAAATAAAACGTATTTACATACATTTCTAAAATGTGACACAAAAGCAAGCCTTTACCAGAAAGCATTCATTCCATTCTATATTTCTAGGTCTATTAATCCTGAGAGATTATATTTTTGACAGCAAAAAACTTGCAAAAGGTCTTTCTTTTAAATAGCAACACCTACTAAATTTGTTATTCTATGTGTCATTCTTTTTTCTGCTGTATTAGCTGACAGTTGGGTATCCCTGTGGACACAATCACAGCTGACATTCAAAATGTATTTATCTCACTCACTATCATAAGATACTTGATAGATAACTAGCCATCTAGAAAGGCCTCAGAAATGTAACTAACAGTCAGCAGTGGCGTTCTGATGTAAAGATACAGCAAAGGGAAAGATCCGGTTATCCTATATAATAAATTATCTCAATTTTATCACAAACTGGAGGTATATGTTGGAAGATGGAGTATTTCTTGCAGATTAAGCATAAAATGAAGAGACTGGAATAGTAAGGGAGAGTAAAAGGGAGAATAAACAATCCCAGTAGCTTATTCAGATGCTGTTTTCCCCCAAACAATCCGATGCCTACTCTCATACCTTATTATGTAGAATTGGATTCCATCTGGCTGAAGGTGAATAATACGAGATAACTCCCTTACTGCCTTACTCAGGTTATGTAACTGTTGAATGATAAATAGAAACAGGTTCTAATAAAACTAATTTCTTTCTTTCTGATCCTTATCCCTTCCCACATTTCACTATACCTTCTATTTTGCAGAGATATCTAATACAGAGGATTTTCTTTAAAATTATCAAAGCTAATAGGAAATAGAGAAATGAAAGCAGAAGAATGATTATAAATACACTTACTTAATTATCATTTTACATTAATATAATTATGTTACACATTCTGGTTTGTATGTGCTCTTTTTTCTGGGTTTTTTTTTCAGTTTTTCTCACTCAACTATAGTGCCTCTTTCACCAAACTTCAGTTATCTTTAACCAGCCCATATGCAAAGGAAGATAAAGTTAAAGTTAATTCCACTGGGAAAACAAATGGGGACAGGGACCAGGCTCCCCGTCTTGAAGGAAAAAGTAGGCAAAATAATGATTAAAAGAAAACATAAGAATGATATAGCCAGGTCCCAGTGACTCATGCCTGTAAGTCTAGTTATTTAAGAGTATTGAGGGTCAAAGCCGGACAAGGCAGACAAATCCAAGAGACTCATCTCCAATCAATCAGCAAAAAGGCTGAATGTGAGGTGTGGCTCAAATGTTCAAGTGCCAGCCTTGAGTGGAAAAACCTAAGCAAGAGCTAGAGGATCTGAGTTCAAGCTCCAGTACTGGTACATATATACACTCACAAACACACACACACACACACACACACACACACAGAAAAAGCCGGGTACTGGTGGCTCATGTTTATAATCCTAACTACTGAAGAGGCTGAAATCTGAGGATCGCAGTTTAAAGCCAGCCCGGACAGGAAAGTAGTCTGTGAGACTTTTATCTGCAATTAACCACCAGAAAACTGAAAATGGCACTGTGGCTCAAGTGGTAGAGCACTAGCCTTGAGCTGAAGAGCTGAGGGACAGCACTGAAGACCAGAGTTCAAGCCCCACAACTGACAAAAAAAGTTATATAAAAAGATATATTTAGCATCAATATACAATGAGAAGTAGATGTTCAATAATTGTCACTGAAACATAGTCTGATTACACACAGGTGAAGACAAAACTCTACTACTACCAGAGAAGTACTAAAAAGACTCAGCAAAATTAAACTGGAACAACCAACCACTCTTCTAAATATAATGACATCATGATGATGAAGCAAAATATGAATATATTATTCTCTTTTGTGAAGTTCATATTTCTACATGGAAGTAAGTAGTACCTGCAGATATAGTGTAAATTGTCCTGTTCTACCACCTGTCCACATCCATGCATTAAGTAAAAACTAGGTTCACTCTAAATTTATAAACTTTCTCTCCAGGCATCCATAGATTAGTTCTCAGTAGTAGTTAAATCCCCACCAGTAGATGAATGTCATCTCTCATATATACATGAACAGGATTTGATTTATAACTTTTACATGGGATCATATCATATACACTTTAACCCTTTCCTAAATCTTGCTTTTCCTACACACACACAAAAAAATAGCTCATGGAAATTCCTTCAAATCACCTAGTATAGTTCTGTTTATTCTTTTTACTGACTGTATTCATCTATTACTGTGGAGAGATGTTTGCCTCTTAGAACAAAGTGCCTTTGAATATATGTCCTCGCATCTGACTATGATGATGAGTGTGTGAATTGGTTTCTAGGATTGCATAGGAATCAAACCAATGTCCCTAAATGGGCTCAGGTTCTTCAACAGTGTTAGATTAACACACACAAAAAACCTACATACTACAGTTATACCCATGTCTTTCCCAAGGACCAAGAGCTAGAATCCCATAGGAGCAACACTGAGCCTATGCTGGGTTTCTCCATCCTCTGGAAGGTAAGAACTTAATAGGACTCTAGTCACACTGGGTTCTAAGATGCAGAGAATGAAGGAGAGACCTGCCAGACGATCCTCTACGCACATGTAGAATGTGCAAGAAATAAGTCTTTTGGTGTTTTAGTAAGGTGATTTTGAAGTTTTGGTGTTTTTTTTACTACAGTGTAACCAAGTCTGTTGGGACTTGAATCAGTACATCTAGAGAGCTTTCAGGAAATGCATTGAATGGTCATGAGGAGCCACCTTCTGTGGTTACCTATAGGACTTGAATTTTGGTTCTATTCTAAGTGTCAAAGAAAGTAATCATCTGTTTTTGAGCACAAAGTAAAATGACCAGTGCTTTGACAGGATGGAGTCTGCTGTGTTGCAATTCTGTCAAAGCAGTAAAGACCAGAGTGAAGAAGACTAGGAGGGGGTCGCAGCAGTGTTGATAGGGAACGGCTGTGTCTTGGACAGGGCAATTAGTGATGAGCAGTTGGAAAGCAGTGTCTATTTGAGGGCTGGAGATGAAGTCAGATTTAGTTACACTTGGTTTTACAGAATTGTTTGATTTTTTACAATAAGGATATATAATACATTTTTAATTTAGGTAACTATAAACTATTAAATAGTAATGGATTTTGATCCCATTCTGTGAACCCACTCACCCGGCAGTATATACACACACACACACATACACACACACACACACACACACACACACACACACACACACACACACACACACACACTCTGACAGATCCCAAAATTTTAGTGGTACCAATCCCCAGAGAACAAAATTATGGACAGTTTTTAATTTGCTAATTTTCATTAACTTATTTAATGCTCACTATTATTTGCATGAAGACATTACCTGCAATAAATATTATTGCTTTGGTAATAAGGATTAAACAGGAACTACATTATTGTAAAACTGAAAGACATTAAAATGCACACATCATTAGAAGTTTTGTAAGTAACTATATTTAACTTTATCTGTTTAGCTTTTGTTGTTCATAAATCCATTTGCTTCTACTGCTATTAAAGAGATGAATACACTAGTACAGCAGAAATTACCTTGAACAAATATCCAAAATACAATTTTTTGGCAATACTGGAATTTGAACTCAGTGCCTTATACTTGTAAGGATTACTTGGCTGGTGTTCTACCAGTTGAATCAAACTTCCAGCCTTGCTTCTTGCTGGGTATTTTGGAGATGAACTCTCCAGTGACTTGCTATTTAAGCTAGTTTCAAAGCGTAGTCCTACAGATCTCAGCCTCTTGAGTATGTAGGATTACAGGTGTGAGCCATCAGCATCTGGCTTACATTTCCTTAAAAATCCAAGATTCTCTAGCCTTAAATACCTTATGATAGGCTTCTGCTCTACAAAGATAGCTTTGAATATTCAAAGAATCAATCTTAATAGCTTCGGAAAACTTCCAAATAGCTTGAGTGTAGTTATCCAGGTGAAGCAGATGTATGAGGCCAATGTTTATATAAGGCAAAATAATAGTTCTAAAAATAGAAAATGAGAAAGAAAATCTTATTAAAAGTCTTTATGATTCCAAATTATGAATAATCCTAATGAAATAGATGCATCAATATATATCAAGGTGTTTTTAATGTTTCACTTAGGCAATGTAAATTAGTTTACTGCACTTTTTTTTTTTCAATTGTGGAGCTTAAACTCAAAAAGCTCAGGAGTTGTCACTAAGCATTAGTACTCAAGGTTAGTGTTCTACCACTTTGAGCCACAGCTCCACTTCCAGTTTTCTGGTGATCATTTGGAGATCAGAGACTCAGACTTTCTTCACTGGGCTGGTTTTGAACCATGATCCTCAGATCTCAGCCTCCTAAATAGCTAGGCTTACAAGCATGAGCTCTTGATGGCAGGCTCTGTACTTCCTTATTATAAACACCATTTATAAAATCCTTAGGAAAAAAAATAACAATCATAGTCTATGTCAACAGAATTTATGAGGTCTCCCAGACTCAGTAATTCTTTACTCTTCCTTAATGTAATCTTGAGTTTCTTGAATTACAAGATATTTCCTTCAACTCAAATTTCTTTGCCTCAGGCCATGAGTAAAAGTAAAAAATAGTAATATTCTATGGTTTAGGAGTTTGGGGATAAACATTCTCTCCACATTGGCATTTACACAGCTACTTTTTTATATTGTAAAAATACTGTACAGAGGGGTTACAATTACATGAGTAAGGTAATGAGTACATTTTTTATCGAGCATTGTTGCCTCCTCCTTTGTTTTTCCCCTACCATCCCTTCCCTCCCCATCTCCCCAGCTACTCCCACCCTCCCCCTCGCCGAAGTTGTAAAGTTCGTTTTCAACATAGTGTCTTGTACATCTCATTTTTCAATGGGTCAACCTGTATCCCTATTTAAGCATTTTGTTTTTTCCTTTCCCCTCCCCAAATCAGAAAAATGTATATACAAAATGCAGGGCACTGGAATCAAATACAGTGAAAACAGGGGTCATACCATGGGGGAGGAACATACCAAAGAAACAAAAAAATCACGTAGTACATTATAAATATGTTAAAAAACAATAGCAAGAAAGAAAAAACTATACACGGCTACTTTTTTATATCAAATAAAGGTTGTTTTCCTCTATAAAATCAAACAATTTTTAGAATGGGAATGACCTTATACATTATTTTGTTCAATTCTTCTATTTCAAGATAAGGAAATTACATTTCCAATAGATTCTTTACCTGGGACATCAAAGTTCCTATCACCTACTTTCTAATCCTTGTATCTGAAATTCTTTCTTTCTTTTTTTTGGGGGGTGGGGGTCCGGTCATGGGTCCTGAACTCTGGGCCTGGGTGCTGTCCCTCAGCTCTTCAGCTCAAGGCTAGCGCTCTACCACTTGAGCCACAGTGCCACTTTCGGCTTTTTTCGTTTTGCTTATGTGGTGCTGAGGAGTCGAACCCAGAGTCTCATGCATGCAAGGCAAGCACTCTACCACTGAGCAACCTTCCCAGCCTTGAAATTCTTCCTTTTTTCTTCCTGACTCCAAAATTTCCTAAAGTTTTTCCATGGTTTCTAATGGAACATTATTCCATGATTGACTGAGACAAACTCAACATTCCCTTTAGAGAGCTAAGAAATCAATCTACTAGTTAGCATGGAATATAAGACTAATTGGTTACTCTTTCTGACAACTTCCATTTTAATGAACACATAATTGGAAGTAAGAGGAAATATTTAATTAAATTCTGTGCTTTGCAACCTGGCTTTCTATCATGCTTAATTCTTATTAAAAAAAATGAAATCAGGTGTTCAAAAATGGGGGTTTCCCTTCTGTTGAGTTGTATTGTCTATCCAGAAATGATATCAGGTAGCATGTTTTGTCATTAATTTCAAAACTTGATTACATTTTTTAGTAAGTTAACTTCAAAAAGCTCTAGCCTATCTTCAAACTCCTAATAATTTACTGACTTATCCATGGATTATAGCCTTTTCAAACCCATTGAATCTCTAAAATCTATAAAATCAGTGGAAACAAACTAATTTCATTTTAGCACTACCTTATTTTCAGTAATATTCTAATTCTAGTATAATTTTATAATTACAGTCTTGCTTTCTAATAAGTTATCAAGGATGAGAAGAAAGTTTTTACCTTAATTTCATTCAAGTGAAATCAACAGGAAAAGAAGGGCATACCTTTCTAGAGAAATAACAGCTTCAAAGTCACAAATTGCCAAGTTCCAAAGTTTCAAATGTGAATACAGTATGCCCCGATGTAGAAAACACCCAAGATTCTCATAGCCATCATTTAAGAGAACTTAAAAACAAAAGTAAGTACCTCAGTCAGTTTCTGAACATTATCTGTCATATTGATACCTTTCCTATTATATATTTTTATTTGCTTAATGTTATGTAAAACAAAGCATGCCTATTATGAGGGTAACTACTTGGTGGATATAAAAACATATCATATGGCTTGGCACTAGTGGCTCATGCCTGTAATCCTAGCTACTCAGAGAACTGAGATTGAGGATCTGAAGATCACTGTTCAAAGCCAGGCAGGGCCACAAGGTCTGTGAGACTCTTATCTCCAATTAACCACCAAAAAGCTTGAAGTGGATCTGTGGCTCAAATGGTAAAGCACTAGCTTTGAGCAAAAGATCTCAGGAACTCTGTTCAAGCCTCAGGTCTTCTGGCATATATATATATATATATATATATATATATATATATATACATATATATATATACATATATATATATACATATATATATGTATATATGTGTGTGTGTGTATCACATACACACACATATTTGTAATAACACCCTTTACCACTCAACCACAAGTAGACATGTGTGTGTGTGTATCACATACACACACATATTTGTAATAACACCCTTTACCACTCAACCACAAGTAGACTTTCATATTAATATTTAAATGTTAACTGAGATATTCTTTTTTTTTTGTCCATGTGGGGCCTGAACTCTGGGCCTGGGCTCTGTCCCTCAGCTCTTCAACTCAAGGCTAGCACTCTACCACTTGAGCCACAGCACCACTTCTTGTTTTTTCTGCTTATGTGGTGCTGAGGAATCGAGCCCAGGGCCTCATGCATGCAAGGCAAGCACTCTACCACTGAGCCACCTTCCCAGCCCCTTAACTGAGATATTCTATATGTGCATTTAGAAAGTTCCTGTCAGGTAGCTAATTGCCTAATAAATATCATATATGATCATCATCATCATCATCATCATTATATATATGTATATAATATATGTATACGTATATTGTATGTCTAAATTTATTCATTAATTCATAATGATGTGGCTATTATAGTTGACAAATTCATTAGATCTGAAAGAAATACTAATGACAATATATGGTAATTCTCTCACTTTACATATGGCCCAAACATTGACCAGGATTAGAATGCAAGTCAGGGCAGAGATGGGACTAGAAGCCAGTTCCTGTGGTGCCAATATTGGTGATATTGGTGCTACCCTGTTATAATTGCCAAGACTCCTTTACCAACCATCAGACTCAAATACTGGTCTAGATCATGGTATATATCTGAAGTCAGACCTACCCATAAGCCATGATAAGCAGCTGCAAAGAGGCTACTCCAAAGCAAGTAGAACTTATAATTGACTCAGCTAGAGCTACTAGAGCAAGGAATAAAGAGAACTTCCTGTCAGTGCTCGAGATGTGGAACTCTCTTCAATATTCAGCCACAAGTCACCTATGGCTCCTGCTACTTTCAGAAACATGCTAGTGATTTAGACAGGTTTGACATAGATTTGATGCATATCTGCTGAGCATCTCAAACTCACTCTGATTTAGAAGGAAAACTTCTGCCAAAAATATTTACAATGTTGCACACAAATATTCTCAGTACTGGATTTGGAGAAGTATAAAGAGTGTGAGCAATTGCCCATAAATAATCATTTGAAAGCAAGTCACCAGCTCAATTCATAATATTGTTTGTCAGCAAGGGAAAAGTTAACTGCTATGTTGCTCTGGAAAAGTGAAAAAACATTATTCTTTTTTTGGGGGGGGAGGGGTCCAGTCGTGGGGCCTGAACTCTGGGCCTGGGAGCTGTCCCTCAGCTCTTCAGCTCAAGGCTAGCACTCTACCACTTGAGCCACAGTGCCACTTCCGGCTTTTTTCTTTTTGCTTATGTGGTGCTGAGGAATCGAACCCAGGGCCTCATGCATGCAAGGCAAGCGCTCTACCACTGAGCCACCTTCCCAGCCCCAAGAGGAAAATTTTTGAGAAAAGATTATAGAAGACCAGAAAGAAAGGCAGCTAGGCTGATAAAGCAAGATAAAACAACAGAGGTCTCCAAATTTAAGTTGTTTGTGCTACATTTATTCTCTCAACCTCAAATATTCATTAACAAGAGTACTACCCAAAATATGTGACATTGAGGAATGAAGGAACTATCTGGGATTAAACAAAGCAGAGGAAACACTAGCTACAAGGATCACACAGGCATGAATGGGTCAGCAAAGACAGAGAGTCAACCATGGACAAAAGTGAGAATGAAGTAGCAATCTTCAATCCTCTTTTCCAAGAAACCTTAGAAGTAGAGGGCACAAAACTCCTCTCAGCACAAGTAAAACAACTGTTTTATTAACAACCGTTGTTTTAACAATTCAAATTAGGATTGTTTTATCTAAATATGAATGGACAGGCAACCTCAGAAGACACATGATTTAGAGACAGTTAAGCAATAGTCACTTTTAATTTTCTTCCCTGTCGGAGTCTGGTTGTCTCTTAATCTTTAAAACTTTGCAATCCGATGAATATAGTCATGTTTAGAACTCCAGGTTCTAGCTGGATTTTATTAACCAAAATAGGCTTACTTATTCTATTGCAGATTGTTTACTGGGCACCTACTTGAGGCCAAAAATGTTATATATTTTATATGTGTTACACATATAATCTAAACCAGTAATGCATTGAGGGTACAATATAAGTAGCCTTTTGTTGTTAGCCTCTTATAACTGCAAAGAATTCCAAAACCTGTTCTTAAAGAGTTAAAAATTGTAAATCTGACAAATGTATGGGTTTAGCTTTGGAATGGGGATATCACAAAACAGAATGATTTAATATCATTTTAACAAGCTAATGAGGAAATAGAACTGAGATTCCAGAATAGCTCTCTAGAACTCAATTTATAGATACACACTCTATTTGATATGATAGTCTCTCCTGGCCATAACTGAAAACACACATAAACACACATATACCCAAATGTACCCAAATCCATATTCACATTCAGTAAAAAGGCATGTTAGAATGCTTGTAGATCAGCCATTGTTACTTATAAACGTACATGGATATACTACATATATGCAAATATACATATAATACATTTATTACATTAGTGATCAAACAGGATTACCCTCTAGGATACTGAGCTTCTGAACCAGATTAGATTCTTATATATGTATAGTTAAAGAAAAAATACCTGAAATGCTGTAGTCCTGCAGGGCTCTGGAAATATTAGTTGTTCTAAACAAGCAAGCTCGATAATAAAATGCTAACCAATTATTGGGATCTAAGTGGATAGCAGCAGATAAGTCTTGGGCTGCTAGTCTATAAAGCTGCCTTTTAAAATATGATCTCCCCCGGTATGTCCTAGAAAAAAAAATTGACTTTAACATGTATTTTTAAAAAATATTGTCTCTTTTCATTATATCTATTCACCCATTTATTCATTACTATCTTTAGTTGTACAAAGAAGATAAACTCAATATGTCAATTCATGTCAAAAATTCTACAATGAAAACTATAAAATTTTAAAGAAGGAAATTACAGAAGCAAAAATCAATGATGTAAAAATGGCTATACTACCAAAAGCAATCTACAGGTCTAACACAATCCCTATAGAATTCCCAACAATGTTATTAACAGAAAGAGAAAAATCAATCCATAAATTCAAATAGAAATACAAAGGACCCTGGAAAGCCAAAGCAACTTTGAGAAAAACAAAAACAAAATGTTTGAGGTATGATACATGAGACTACCAGATTTCAAATTATTCTATAAAGCCATAGTACTGACACAAAAGCAGACCACTGGAACAAAATAAAAAGCACAGAAATAAATCCACACAGCTATGGCCATCTAATTTAACAATGGAGTGCAAAACGGGGCACGTCTGTTAGAGAAAAGACAACCTCTTCAAAAAATGCTGCTGGAAAAACTAGATAACCACAAGCAAAAGTCTGAAAATAAATCTCTGTCCCACATCATGTGCTAATATCAATGTCAGTTCAAAGTGGATCAAAGATCTTAATGTGAGACCTGAAACTGTGAAACCACTATAACAATCATAAAGAAAACACTAGAACAATACTGGCATAGGCAGGAGCCTCCTAAATAGGACTCCACTAGCTCAGCAAATAAGAGCAAGGACTGACAAATGGAATTGCATCAAACTAAAAAGCTTCTGCAAAGCAAAAGAACTATCACTAGAATGGAGAGTCTCCAGAATGAAAAAAAATCATTACAGGCTATACACCTTAAGTCTGGTAGCCTAGTATTGTAATACCTCCATCCAGTACTTTGTTTTTGTTTTTGTATGACTGGAATATACAAGAAGCTCAAAACACTAATCTATCAAAGAATCAAACAAACCAACTAATAAATGGCAAATGAACTGATAATTCTCTAAAGAATAAGTTTAGATGGCCAATAAATCTCAGTCACATCATTTATTGACAACCAAGCTAACAGAACAGGGACTTGAGTGACCATGCATAACAAAGAACAGGTTTCTCAAACTTAGCTCAGAAAAGTCACTAAAGAATTATCTATAACTAAAACTGTACTATATAAAACTATATATATATATACATATATATATATATATATATAAAACTAAATTCTGGGAAGTGGGGTGCATCAATATCCAAATGCTACATTATTATACTAATCAAAATATCTAATTTAAAAAATAACAATTAATACAAAGAAACACAAACATAGGGCTCATTCTTACAATGAAATTAATAGAAACTAGCCCCTCCCCCTGAGGAATCTTAAACATTGGACTAACTAGATTACAGTCTTTATATTAGCTATCTTAAATATTCTCAAAAATCTAAAAGAACGCACTAGACAAAAATCTCAAAGATATTAGAAAATTTATCACTTAACACAGAAAATAATTATAGTGCTTGATAAATTGATAGTAATTAATACAGAAGCTATAAAATGGAAAGAGAAAATCATGAAGTTGAAAATTATAATCACCAAAAGGAAAAGTTCACTAGAGTTGCAACAAGATTTGAACAGAAAATACTAAAGATCTAGAGATCTTGAAGACATGCCAGTTGAGATTATCTAATTGAAAAGAAAAAAGTGAAAAACAAATAAATACAAGACTAACATAGCTACAGAATATAGAATATCATCAAGCTTATTAACATATATATAGTGAATCCTGGTGAAGGGTAAATACAGAGAAAAGAAAATAGTACTTTTTAAATGATGAGTGAAAACTGCCTAAATTTGATGAAAGAAATGAAGCTACACATCCAAGACACTTAAAAGATTCTAAGTAAGACAATTTCAAAAAAGTTCCACAAAAAAGAGATGCATTATAATTAATCTACTAAAAGCCAAGATACAAAAGCAACAATAGAGAAATTATTCATTACGGATAGGATTTTCAAAAAAATGACATTTTTAAATTTTTTTGTCAAGGTGATGTACAGAGGGGTTACAGTTACATAAGTAAGGTAGTGAGTACATTTCTTGTCTTACTTGTTACCCCTTCCCTCATTTTTCTCCCTTTCCCTCCCTCTCAATCCCCGCCCCAAGTTCTACAGATCATTTCCAACATACTGTCATGTGAGTATCACTGTTGCATAGGTTCTCCTTTGTCCTTTGTCTCACCCATTTTGTTGTTCCTTTCCCTTCCTTAGTTCAGATAAACATATATACAATACACAGGGTACCAAAATAGAATTCAATGACAACAGGGATAAACCATAGGGGGGAAAACACAAAAGAAAAAGAAATCATGTAGTACATTGAGAACAACAACAAAGAAAAACCTCTTGTGTCCATGTCTTGAAGTTCATTTTGCTTAGCATCATCTTTTATGGTCATTTGTACATACCTACTGAGCTATTCTTCCCATCTGCTAAGATTATCCTAGATGTAGTCAAGGGTGCCAAATGTAGTGAGCAGCATATTTAATGTGCTAACAGAAGAAAAATCGTCAGCCAAGAATTCTGTACCTAGAAAACTGTCCTTCAAAATTGAAGGAGAAATCAAAGCATTCTTAAGAGAACAAAAACTAGAGTAACACTGATAGTAGAACTGCTTTATAAGAAATACTAAAATGAGTATCTGAAGCTGAAATAGAAGGCATTAGAAAAGTAGCTCGAGACCATATAAAGAAATATAAAATATAAAAAGGCCATCTATAAAGGTAACAAACAAGCAAATTAAAAAAAATTATTACATTTTTTGTTTTCAATTCTTTTTTCCTATGTGGTTCAATACAAACACAAATAATACAGTTATTACATTAATAGGCATAAATGTATAAATCACATAATTACAACTCATTATATACTATGTATATGTATGCTTATTTATATGAATAATACAAACAATTATGTTAACAACATAGATAATTCAAAGCACATGGATTACAAAATAATCCATGTTAACATTTAATGGATATTTTCACAGTATTAAGAGGTAGGTCTGCAAATGCTGAAATAAGGACACAGGATGACCCATTGCAACAATGATGCTCACAAGACATTATTATGGAAATGAACTTTACAACATCAATGGGGGTGAGTAGGGGAGGTGGGGGTGGGAAGGGATAGTAGGAGAAAAGCAAAGGAGGGGGGTAACAATGCTCAACAAATAATATACTCACTGCCTTACTCATGTAACTGTAACCCCTCTGTACAGCATCTTTACAATCATTTTTTTTAAAAAGAGGTGGGTCTGTAAGTGATTAAAACATAAAGACTCCACATTCATGGTTGGGATTGATGCCATTACAACAGAACATTTCTCACATTTTCCCTCTGCTATATATAGGATGCTTCTCACCCTGGAATGATGTAGCAAGAAGACTCTCCACAGATAGTGGAGTCTTCATTTAGGGATTTGTCAGTCTCTAGAATTATAATGCTCAGAACATTTTGGGTCTGAGAAGGTGGCTCAGTGGTAGAGTGCTTGCCTTGCATGCATGAGGCCCTGGGTTCGATTCCTCAGCACCACATAAGCAGAAAAAGCCGGAAGTGGGACTGAGGCTCAAGTGGTAGAGCGCTAGCCTTGAGATGAAGAGCTGAGGGACAGTGTCTAGGCCCAGAGTTCAGGCCCCACAACCAGAAAAAAAAAGAACATTTTATAATTATAAATTCTCAGTTTCAGATATTCTGTTACAGCAGTACAAAAAGGACTAAGACAATAATCTAAACAAAATCAACAACTTCTGAGGAACATACACTGCCAAGAATTACTCAAAAAGAAATAGACTGTAATAGACCAGCAACTGTCACTCTACCTGTAATCCTACCTACTCAGGAGAGGCTGAGATCCAGAAGATCAGAGTGCAAGGCCAGCCAGGACAGAAAAGTCCACAAGATTCCATCTCAAAAAGAGTCAGTAAGGGGATGGGAAGGTGGCTCAGTGGTAGAGTGCTTGTCTTGCAATCATGAGGCCCTGGGTTCCATTTCTCAGCACCACATAAGCAGAAAAAGTCAGAAGTGGTTCTATGGCTCACGTGGTAGAGTGCTAGCCTTCAGCTGAAGAGCTGAGGGAGAGCACCCAGGCCCAGAGTTCAGGCCCCACAACCGACCAAAAAAAAAAAAAAAAGAGTCAGTAAAAAAAAAAAAAGCTGACTAAAACCTCCATATTAGGAAAAAAAGGATCACTTTCATAAATACCTGCAATAAAAATCTATAAAATATCATGAAAAAAATCTGTTTCATAAAAGAAAATGCCATGCTTGTTTTTTTCTCACTGGGACTTACCCCCAGTGCTGAGATTGTCAGAGGTTCTCTATCTGGGAAAAGTCATCCCTAATTTGCAATACACATCAAAAGAAAGTCTTATGGATTATAATTTGAAATTAAAAATATTAAACTTTCAAACAACTCTATGTATCTTTAAAGGGAAATATTAATCTGATCTCAAAATGGAGATTGGTTTTCTAAACTCAAAAGAAGAAGTATCACAAATTTGGCTGGATTAACATGTTTAAGTCTTTATATTTAAATATAAACATTCCCCACTTCCTCCTTAATAGTCATCTTTCTTATTTTAATAACAGCCATTCTAATATCAAAACAAAGTGTGAGATGACATACCAATGTAGTTTTAATTTGCATTTCCATGACTATTTGTGAAATGGAGATTTTTTTTCATATGTCTCTAGGCCATTTGTATGTCGTCAGTTGAGAAATATGTATTTAGGTGCTGTGCCCATTTTTTAAGTCAGCTTAATTTGTTTTCTTACTGTTGAGTTGTTTAAGTTCCTTATATATTTTGGATATTAGCCCCTTATGAGATGTAGGATCTGTAAATATTGTCTCGCAGTTTGTGTCATAGATACACAATGGAATGCTCAACTGAAGCTTACCAAAGAAAGAAAGGTTGTCACTTGTGACAGCACGCAGCCTGGATGAAACTGGCAGATGCTATGCTCAGTGACAAAAGCCAGGCCCTGAGAGGCCAGCACTGCATGACTGCACTGACACCTGGGATCTAAAAAGTCGAACTCACGGAAGTAGAGCTGCTAGAGACGGTGTGGCCACATGATGGAAAGGGAAGATGCCCAAGAGCACAAGGTTTCAGTCAGACAGAAAAAAAATAAGTGTTTAGTGATCTTTTACATCACCTGTAAAATACACAATTCAACTATGCATTATATATGTCCTAATTGCCAAAAGAATATAGCTTCAATAGTCTCACCACTGAGAAATAAGAATGTGAGATGGGTGAGTGAATTAGTTTGATTTTACCCATCCAATGAATTGCTATGATGTCATATTGTACCACAAATATATGCAACTATAATCTAAAAATTAAAAATGAATGTAAATTATGTTAAAAATATATAACATAAACACACATTTTAGTGAGCCTGGACAAATGTATGAATAAAGTGTACATATAAATTGATGATATGCAAATTAAAACTTGCAGAGACAAGACCAAGAAGGAAAAAATTCTAAGTCAATGAAATTCAAATTAACATAATGTATAAAAGAGTTCTGATTTATTAGACTGACTAAAATTTGAAACAATTTTTTGGCAGTGCTGGCACTGGGGCTTGAACTCAGGGCTTCAATGTTGTTCTTAACTTTTTTACCCAAATCTGGTGTTCTACCACTTGAGCCACATCTCCATGTCCAACTTTTTGGTGGTTAATTGGAGATAAGAGTCTGAAGAATAGGAAAAGCTATTTGTCATAACTATGACGACTAAAGTGTTCATATTGACAATAGACATGAATTTGGGACTTGGCATGATGACATATGCCTGTAATTCCAGCTACTTCAGAGGCAGACACAGGAGGGTTGGGGGTGGGGTATAGATACCTTCCCTGAAAAACACAACCAAAAGCAATATGACTGAGAGTGGGCCTCAAATAGTAGAACCCTTCACTAGTAAGCAGAAAATCCTAACTTCAAGCTCTAGAACAGAGAGAGAGAGAGAGAGAGAGAGAGAGAGAATATGAGCTTACAAATTAACAGCAAAACAATACATACATACATACATACATACATACATACATACATACATACAAAAACTCCAAGAGATTAGAATGACAAAAGAAAGAAAACTTAAATGGTTGATTTATGGGAAGACACATAATCCTGTTAGGAATGAAGGAAATGGAAAGGAAAATCTAGTAGGATCACACTTCCATGCCTGTGAAGATGGCTTAAACCTGAAAGCCAGCTAGCAATACTTAATGCTTGTGCAGAACTCACATAAACAGCTAGTAATACAACCGCTCTGGAAATCAGCTGGGTCTCAGCACTGCATACTTGCATGCACTATGAACCTGATACTTTGCACCCACATAAATGTGTAGAAAGATATCCAAGAAACAATATGCCTAATGGAAAACTGAGAACACTCAAACATCCATCCATAGCAGGAGTACGTTCTAACATATGGACACTAGAACCACATGCCACAGTGCACAATATAGAGCAAAAGCCGTACATGAGATAATACCGTGTGATTCCATATATATAAAGTTCAAAACATGGGCATACCTAAACTAACAATGTGTAGAGACACTGTACTATAACTATAAAGAACTACAAGGTAGTGACCAAAATGTAAAGATAACATTTACCACCACTTCCCCTTCCAGGGGATGCACATACAAAAAAGTTCCAGACTGCTGGAAAAGGTAGTTGACAGTTACAGTTATATTGTAGTAAGATTAGATTTCCCATTTCCAAATTGTGTAGTTTCCTAATTGCATGCATTATCTTTACTATAAAAATAGTTTGCAATTAAAACTTGCAGATAGAGGGTCAAGTGTGGTATACATCAGAATTCTCAGCTATTGTGGAAGTAGAGATAGGAGTGTGGTAGTTTGAAGCTAACCCAGGCATGAGATAGTAAGACCCTATTTCCAAAAACAAGCTGCACATTGTGGTTCACACCTGTATATTCAGCTAATCAGGAAACAGAAGTAGGAGAATTGTGGGCTAAGACTGGCATTGGCAAAAGTGAGATCTCATCTGTGCCTCTCAGACATTTTGTTTTTAGTTAGTTTCTCAGAGAGGATTTGTTTAACTCTCCTCCACACCAGGTTGGTCTGGAATTCCCAACCCTCCAATCTCTGCCCCTCAAGTAGTTGGGATTACAAGGCTGAGAACATGGCTCAAGTGTTACTGTGCTTGACTAGCAAGTACAAGGCCTTAATCAAATTCAAAGGCCAGAACTGTCAAAAAAAATTCTTGAATTGGATACGAATCAGGGCTACATAGTGAAACTTGGTCTCAAAAAGTTACAAGTCATGGGCTGAGAATGTGGCTTAACCTTGCTTGCTTAACACTCATGAAGTCCTGAGTTCGATTCCACAGTAACACATAAACAAAACAAACAAGCAAAAAGAAGCCAGAAGTGGTGCTGTGGTGCAAGTGGTAGAGTAATAGCCTTGAGCACAAAATTTCAATGACAGTGCCTAGGCCCTGAGTTCAAGCCACAGCTCTGGCAAAAAGAAAAAAAAGTTAAAAGTGAGCTGGGAAAGAGTAGCTCACACCTTTCATCCTAGCTACTCAAGAGGCTGAGATTCAAGGATCTCAGTTCAAAGTCACCCCAGGCAGTAATGTCCATGAATCTCTTGTCTCTAATTAATTATCAACAAAATATAAAAAGCACCAGGAGAGATGTGTCTCTAGTAGTAGAATGCTAGCCTCGAGCACAAAAACTTAGTAACAGTGCCCAGACTCTGAGTTCAAGCCTCTACCAAAATAAAAGTCACAAGTGAAAAGATGAGTAGGCCTAACATTTTAAATCTCTAAAATAAACCTTAGATTGGAAGGAAAACCACAAAGCATGACATTTACTGGAAGTATAAATTCAATATACAAGTCAGAGAAAGGTGTTACAGAAACATATGTGAACAGATCTTCATATTCAATGGATACAAAAGGTATGTATGTAAAAGAAACTTAAAGAAAAAATATAGATGGTAGACTATGTGTTACATGTGTATACTATAGCCAGAATTTAGGAAATGAAAATTGAATAACTCTTAATTATTATGTATGTTTGTTAAACAACCTACTCCCATTACAGTATGAGTAAAGATTTTCATTCACAGGTATCTCTAAAAAGGAATTCATTATTTTTAAAAGGCTATTAAATGTATTTCAAACAATCTTTCCTGAAAATGCATTTCAAATAAAAGCATTTTTAAAACACTTTAAAATCCTTCTTACCTTGCTTGTGCACTGAGGTGATTTATATTTAACAAAGATGTAAAATCCTGTATAGCTGATGTCCAGTTCTCATTTTCAAAGTGAAACAGCCCCCGTTTCAATAACGCATCGGTTCTTTTAGGGTCACAAGCAATACACTACAGGGGTGCAGGGAGATAGATACACAGGTCAAGGAATGAAAGCACCCTATGAAAAGTATATAATCACATAGTAACTTCAAATTACAAACAAGCAAACCACGTTAAGATTCCAAATTTTGTTTAAAGGATCTTATTTAAAAATCTATTCATCATCAAATTTTGTTGTAGTTACTCTGTGTGTGTGTGTGTGTGTGTGTGTGTGTATGCGCATGAGTGTGTGTGTGTGTGTGTGTGTGTGTGTGTGTAAAGGGGCTTGAACTCGGGGCCTCATGATCTTGCTTTTGGTGTTCTACCACATAAGCCACAACTCTACTTCCAAGTCTTAAGTGGAAATAAGAGTATCACAGACTTTTCTGCCCAGGCTGGCTTCAAACTATAGCCCTGAGATCTCAGCCTCCTGAACAGCTTGGATTATAGGCACAAGAAGCCAAGGATTTCATTCATAAGGAAAAGAAATGAATTGGTGGTGACACAATTCATCCATTTGATGCTGACATACAGAGCCATACAGTGAACAGGCCACATCCTATGTTCATTTGTAAAGTTTCTTGCTAATTGGGACTGGCATAATTTAAAACATACAAAAAAAAAAAAAGACTACAGAGTTTGAAATTTGTTTCACCTTGTCCATTTTTTCTACTATGGGTGTCAGGCAGAGAAAATAATTTTTGTATCTACAAAAGAGAATTTTTTATCACTTGTAGACCAGAAATTACAAGGCTTGTAACAATATCAACTCAGTAGCTAAGCCATAATGGATGGATTAGGAAGACAGGGCAGCTAGGAACATGGAAAGTTAATTAATTAAATGATTGTTCCTAAATTCTCATTTCTGGAGTCAGAACTGTGGCATGGCTACAGGGAAAGAGCACTTGTCCAGCATGCACAAGGGCAGGCTCCATCCTAGCACACATCAGGAGAGCAGAGTTAACATGTTCTGCCACATTTGGGGAATATTTTGCCTTGTCTCTAGCCTCTTATTATAGTCTAACTACAAGTTATCTTACTTAATGACATTTCTTGATACCACAGATATAAACACTTTCAGTATTCTTATTTCCTTCCCAACACCATTATAATTATATGTATATATTTTTTGTATCTGCCCTTAAGTATTTGATCTTTTGGGGTTTTTTTTTTGGGGGGGGTCCGGTCGTGGGGCCTGAACTCTGGGCCTGGGCACTGTTCCTCAGCTCTTCAGCTCAAGGCTAGCGCTCTACCACTTGAGCCACAGCACCACTTCTGGCTTTCTTCTTTTTGCTTATGTGGTGCTGAGGAATTGAACCCAGGGCCTCAGGCATGCAAGACAAGCCCTCTACCACCGAGCCACTTCCCAGCCCTAAGTATTTGATCTTTAAACAATGAGTTCAATATAGTGTATTCATTCATCATTTCTAATCCACTCTATGTACTACTTTGGTCAATAAAATTTGTGATTGAATGAATGAATGAGTGAATAAATGAAAGAAGGTTCCTCAAAGACAGCATCATCTAGTCAAGAGTTTCAAGGTAGAAATTAATTTCTCAGTTGTCTGAAGGAAAGAAGCAATTTTCAAAGGCTTCTCTTTTTTCTGCGTCTATGTCTGTATGCACACACAACGGTACTGGGGTTGGGCCTCAGGGCCTGGACACTATCCTATAGCTTTTCCATTCAAGGATGATGGTCTGCCCCTTCAGCCACAGCTCCATTTTCAGAGTTTTTTACTGGCTAATTGGAGATAAGAGTCTCAGACTTTCCTGCCCAGGCTGACTTCAAAACACAATCCTCAGATCTCAGTCTCCTGAATAGCTAGGATTATAAGCATGAGCCACTTCTTGAATCACAATTTTCTAGTTCAAGAGGAGAGAAAAGAAAAAGTCAGGTCCTCTCCCCATCCCACAAATTAGTTCAGTGTCCCTCATGCTCCGACATGAAGCCATTTACTCAACAATCATTTTTTAAATATCATTGAAGCCATGTTAATATCAATACTCATAGTGAAGTTCTAGATCCTAACCTAAAATGAATTTTTATTACATAAAATATATGAAAATGTTTTTAAGAACAAAGTCATCAATGGCAGCATTTCCTGTGCTAGCACTTACTTTGGAATAGTCATCCATGGCCAGCACTCTATTTGTCTTTTCATATACTACACCCCTTCTGAAGTATATCTCAGCATCTGTGGGTTTGCATTTGATTGCCTGGGTGTAATTTAGAATTGCCAGAGTCATGTCATTTTTTCCCTTGAAAATTTCTGCCTTTGACAAATACGCTTCTAAAGGAAATTAAAAGGTAAAATTCAATGCTTCCATCCTTTCATTAACTATAAAAAATGCAAAATATCAATGCTTCTCCCCCAAGAAATATACCTGAAAAACAATTTTCCCAATAATGGCTATTCTAACAGGGGTGAGGTGGAATTTCAATATTGTTTTGATTTGCATTTCTTTTATGGCCAGAGATGTTGAGCATTTCTTCATATGTCTATTGGTCATTTTTTATTTCTTCCTCAGAGAAGTGCTTTTTAAGTCTTTAGCCCACGTATCAGTGGGGTTGTTCTTTCTTTGAGGATTTGTTTATGGGGGGTTTAATCTTTTGAGCTCTTAAGTGAATTTTAGAAAGGAGGCCCTATCTGGGTTTTTTTTTGTCATTTTTTTATTGTGAAAATATTGTACAGAGGGGTTACAATTACATGGGCAAGATAATGAGTTTATTTCTTATCAAGCATTTTAGACTCCTCCTTTGTTTCCCCTTCCCATCTTTTCCCATCCTTCCCTGCCCCACCCTGTCTGTTTTATACCTAGTAAGGATCTTCTCCCCATCTGTGGGCTTTCTACTTATCTTGCTAGCTATGTCTTTTACCACACAGAAGTTCTGAAGTTTAACACAATCCCATTTATCCAGCTGTTCTTTGATTTGTTGTGTTTCATTGTCAAGAAAACTAATAATAATGGATGCTGGTGGGGATGTAGCCAAAGGGGAATGCCACTACACTGTTAGTTGGAATATAAACTTGTTCAACCACTGTGGAAAGCAGTATGTAAATTCCTCAAAAAACTAAACATAGAGCTCCCCTATGACTCAGCAATCCCACTTCTGGGCATTTACCTAATTGACCACAAATAAGACCACACTAAAGTTACCAATAACCATGTTCACTGCAGCATTATTTATCATAGCTAAGATATGGAACCAAACCATATGCCCCTCAGTAGATGAATGGATCAAGAAAATGTGATATATATACACAATGGAATTCTATGCTTCCAACAGAAAGAATAGCATTTCCCCATTTGTAAGGAATTTGAAAGACTTGGAAAAAACTATTAAGCAAAGCAAGCCAGACCCAAAGAAACACAAGCTATATGGTGTCCCTCATTTGTAATACCTAGAATATATCTATGATATTCTTAGCGGAAGATCACAATAGTTCAATAGCTAGGTGCGCATGACAACATACAATGAAGCTTATCAAAATGAACTAAAAGACATGGAAACAAGAGGTTTTTATAATGTACTGGTTGCATTTATTTCTTTTTTCTTTCTTTTTCTCCTTTGGTTTATGCCCTGTTGTCACTGTTTTTTTATTTCTGTGCCCTTTGTCTTGTATATAAGTTTATCTGATTTGTGAAAGGGAGAGGGAATCACAGAAGTGGCAGGACAAAGGGTGAACCAATGCAACAGTGATACTCACTAGATGCTATGTTGGAAATAAACTTTACAAAATGGGGAGGTAGTCGAATGGGGGAAACAGGAGGAAATAAGAAAGGAGTAACACTGTTCAAAAAGAAATGTGCTCACATATTGTTACATACCTTGAAGATGTAACAGTAACTCCTCTGTACATCATCATTACAATAAAAAAGAAAATTATTTTCCCTATTATATTTTCTTAATCATTTTTTAAATTTTCCAGCAATATCAAATTTGGTTCTATCAACTGGCTAAAATATTCATTTGTGATTACAAAAATTCTGAATTTGAAGTGACAAAAGTTGTCTTTTACTTTCATGTATATCTAAAATGTTTCACAGTTTTTTTAATGACCACAGTAAAAATCTAGGTGTTTATTGAGGGGATTGGTTGTGAGGTACTGTGGTTGAACTCAGAGGCTCACTCTTGCTAGGCAGGTACTCTACCACTGAAACCATGCCAATGGCCTCATTGTGTATTGGGTTTTTTTGACATAGGGTCTTGCTTTCTGACTAGCTTGTACTAGAATACGATCTGCCCATTTTTGCTTCTTCTCATAGCTAAAAAAAAAAGGCACCACCTCATCCAATAGCCCTCTGCTATAATCGTTCAGACTCAGGCCTGAAACTATAAACCTCTCTGAAACTGAAATTCAGTTTGGGATGACAGGTACATACTACTTAACCCAGCTATTGTTAGAAAAAGATCTCATAAAGTTTTTTTTCCACGAAGATCTTGAACCACAATCCTGCTATTCTGAGCCTCCCACACAGCTAGAATTATGGGCATGAGCTTTCAGAGCCTGGTCAAAGTCAGGTTTTGAACACACAAAATGTTATGGACCTTTAACTGATTGATACTAACTAGTACAGGCCAAAAAAAAAATCTTTTAGGAAGCTCATGTTATATATTTGGTGGATGTGCTGTGAATATTGGGAATATGAAGATGGTATGATATTTTTGCATTCCTAGGAAGTCCATGTCAAGAAAAGATTGGTGAATTACCTCTAAAACCAAAACTTGTGAGATGAACATTAAAAAATGAGTTTTATCTTAGGTATGTCAAGGGACATGAACATTTCAAACCATAATGAGTATCTTAAAAGCAATCTATACTCACTAGACATTGTTGAAAATGAAATATACAACTTGTTTGAGGGGATGGGAGGGAAAAACTGAGAGAGTGCAAAGGAAAGGGTGACATTGTCCAAAAAGAAATTCACTCTTTATCTGACTTATGTAAGTGTAACCCCTCTGTATATCAACTTTATAATTTTTTAAAAAGCAATCAAAAATTGTATGAGCTTACCACATAAAGAGTAAAATATTTAACTGAGTTAAAAGACACAATTATTTTTTCAGAACTTCCATCTTTTGATTTCTATTTCTAATACTCTTTCAGCTCTTGATTTATGTGCATTTATAATAACAATGATAAAAGCTGAGATAAGGATCCAAAGGAAGATGGAGGAAGAGAAGCTGGGAGCTAAACAAGCTCTTGAATACAAAACAGTTTTAGTGTTCCAGTGAAAAGTCTTAGGCTAGAGAGTCACACCAAGTGTGCCATCATAGTACAGAGAGTTTGGCCAGAGAGGAAAAATCCAGGCAGCTTGGTTAAGGAGACAGATTTGAGCACTTGCTGGTGTCCATGGCAGCAGTGGTGGCAATGGCTGCTGCTGCAGCCGCCATATCAACAGAGAAGAACCCAGGACAAAGGTGCCAGAGGCAGTGTGTGAGCAGATTCTACTCACCACCAGCAAGAACTGACAAGGAGTGGAAATCTTCATCCTGCTGACCACAGATAGTCACAGACTGTGGACAGCCCAGAAACCAAGGGATAGGCATGACTACTCCAAAACATCCTCACTCCTTCTCACAGAGCAGCAGTTGGAAAGTAGCCCCTTCCACACAACCAGAGAAGAACTCCATCTTTGATACTGACAAAGACTTGGCCAGAGCAGCTAGCATGTAACTCAGGCCTTCAAGAAGACAATAGGAGTTAATGAGATGTACATGTCACTATATCAAAAAACAAACTTTACAACTTTGGTGGGGGGGGGGGATGGTGGGAGATAGGAAGGGGAAACAAAGGAGGAGGCAACAATGCTTGATAAGAAATGTACTCATTATCTTGCCCATGTAATTGTAACTCCTCTGTATGGTATTTTCACAATTAAAAAAAAATAAAAGACAATAGGAGCCATTCAACAGGTCACAGGAACCTGACCTGCCCAGTTCAGCTCCACCCAGAGGAAAGTTGCCCTTCCCAAGCAAAGGAAACTCCACCCGATGAGGAGTGACTTTCTTCATTGGGTAAACAGAGCCAGAGGCTGCCCCTCTCCACTGCAGCACAGGCAGCAGACCCAGCAGCAGGAGGGTAAAAGAAAAACAATTGAAACTAGTAAACATAAATCCTGAGAATGGCTCCAGGATGGGCTCAGAGAGTGTCTCAGGAGCTAGCCCCTCAGGGTAAAGCTACTGATTGCTGACAGGCCTCAATCCTACCCACAACCTAGCCCCATCACAGCAACTCCAAGCTAGAGGAAACAGTCATTTTCCTCTATTGTAACACTCAAAGTAGATCTTCCTCCAACTGAACTACCCTGGGAGGAGGGTCATAATGTTCCAGGAACAGCATAGCTTCTTTCTGCCTGCTCAAACAGACTTAAGAAACCAATCAAGACACAGGAAAACCAAACAGCACAAGCAAACCAGAGACTCCACCAAGAGACGGGTTACAGACACAGGGGAGACACAAGATCGCCCCCCCCCCCAAAAAAAAAAAACTCAAAGAACTCTTTTCTACCTAACTTTTTTTTTAATTAAATTCTTTTTTTTCATCATTATTAATTTAGGTGTGTGTGTGTGTGTGTGTGTGTGTGTGTGTGTGTGTGTTTAAACTCTTTTTACTTTTTTCCCTTTTGCTCTCTTTTGGATTATTTTTGCATGATTCAATTGATGTTCTGCTCATCCCTAGATATATACCCAACTTAGATTATTAGACCTTATCCTTCATTGTATGCACATCTAATTCAGAGATTATTCAATTCACAAACTCTCAGCCTTAACTCCTTTAAATAGAAGTATTCTTTATACTTATATAATTTTTAAGTGTTTCATTTTTTAATTTTTTTAATTTTTTATTTATTCATTTTTCCTTTTTTCTTTATCTCTGTCCTCCTTTCCTTCTATCCTTCTACTCTCTCAGTATTATTTCTTTATACTTATATAATTTTTAAGTGTTTCTTTTTTTATTTTTCATTTTTCCATGTTTCTTTATCTCTCTCCTCCTTTCCTTCTGTTTCCTCTCTCTGAATTTAGGTCTTGGTTAAATTCCCTCTCTCCTTTTCCCTCCTCACATTCCTCTAATCTTACTTTCTCCCCACAATTCTCCCTAAACCTATTAATTTCTGTTCTGCTGACTCCTTGTGTGACTTGTTAGTGCATTAATCCATAGTTGTTTGCTGTTGAACTAGATTCTATCTGTTGAAATAGTTTGTATCTGTACTCATTTTTACTGCATCAAACAATCTGTGCAACAACAGGGTTCTGGTTGATGCATGCTTTAAAATAGTGTTCTAGGGAGAAACTGGTTTTGCTTTCATACCAAATGGGCAGAACAAGCCAGAGAAACACAAGAAAAATGGCAAGTCTAGATATCTCAACTCTCACTCAGGATAATCAGGTGACAAAGCAATTAATGAATAATCCAGAGGAGAGTTCCCAAAATGCTCCACAAACACTACTGTAAATGAAAAGATTGAAAGCCTGAAAAGGATTCTGTGTGAGCGTGATAGGGAAAAGCATGAGCGGCATGGGAAAAGCATGAGTCTGATGAGGCTCACCAAAGATTAATACAGGAATCTCGTGAGCATGATGAGGCTAACCAAAGATTAATACAGGAATATCACAGGCATGATGAGGCTAACCAAAGATTAATACAGGAAATGCATGAGCGGGATGAGAATTGACAAAGATCAATGAAGGCATTCATGGAATCCACAGACAGCTGAAGGAATCCAGGGAGCACAAAAGGAATGCTGAATGGAACCCATAAGAAGGAAAGGAAGTACAATAAAACCATAACCAATCAACTAAGGGATTTGAGAATGAACACTGAAAACCAAATTAAGGAAGTAAAGAAGTCCATACAAGATCTAAAACTAAATTCCAACAAAGAATTTGAAGCCATAAAAGCCAACCAATTAGAAGGAAAGGAAATACAAAAACAAAGTAGAAAGCCTTGACAGTAGGATAGACCATGAAGAAGATCAAATCTCTGAGATTGAAGACAGCCTAGATATTATAGAAGAAGAACAGACAACTAACTATCCAAGACAAATCCAAGAAATATGATAGATCTACTCAACATTTAGAAGACACCCTCAGAAGGCCTAATCTGAAGCTAATGAGTGGAGAGGAGGGCCTTGAGACAGAAGTTAAAGGTCTAAAAAATTTATTTATCAGGATCCTAGCAGAGCACTTCCCAAACATGCAAAAGATCCATAAATAGACCATACCAGAACAGGACACTCCTCCCCCCCACCCCTCTTTGCCTCCCATCACATTATAATCCGCACAGGAACAATTCAGACCAAGGAAAGGATCCTTAAAGCTGTCAAGATCAATCACCTATACAGGGAAACCAATCAGAATAACTTCAGATTTCTCAGCAGAGACAATAAGTAAGAAGAGCCTGGAATGATGTATGCCACGCTCTAAAGACAAACAACTAACAACCAAGAGTATTCTACCCAGCTAAACTCTCCTTCATAATGGAAAGTCAAATAAAAACCTTCCATAGCAAAGTAAAACTGAAACAATATAGCTCCACTAAACCAGTCCTACAAAAGACACTTAAAGATGTCCTACACATAGAAAACCATCACAATAAAGACCAAGAAACCACCCTCAAACAGAGAATCCAAGAATCATAGTAAGAACACAGTTGTTGCAGCCTCCAAGAAGGTGGATAACATGGCAGGAATTACCAAACACCTCTCAGCCCTAACTCGCAACATTAATGGACTTAATTCTCCAATTTAGTGACATAAATTGCCTAGTTGGATTAACAAGTAAGATCCTTCTATCTGCTGCCTTGAAGAGACACACTTTGCCCACAAAAACAAAAATATTCTGAAAGTAAAAGGCTGGAATAAAATCTTCCAAGCAAATAGCCCCCATAAACGGGTGGGAGCTGCAATCCTAATATCAGATAAAATAGACTTCAAATTAAAATTAGTGAGAAGAGATAAAGAAGGTCATTACATACTAATTAAGGGATCTCCTCTTCAGGAGGATATTAAAGTTCTAAATATCTATTCACCAAACAACAGAGCACCCTAATTTATTCAAGAAATGCTACTTTCCCTAAAATTTAACATATGTTAAATGTTAGACTTTAACACACCACTATCCCTTCTGGATAGATCAATCTGGCAAAAACTCAACAGAGAAACCTCAGATGTAACAACTGCATAGATCAACTAGACTTAACAGACATCTACCATATATTTCACCCAACATCATCAGAATACACGTTCTTCTCAGCAGCACATGGAACATTCTCCAAAATAGACCACATTTTAGGTCACAAGCAAATTTGTCCAAATTCAAAAACACTGAAATTATGCCCTACATTCTCTCAGACCACAAGGGAATAAAATTAGAACTCAACACCAAAAGCCACCAAAGAAAGTCCTGTAACACTTGCAGGCTGATCAACAAACTGTTGAACCACCAGTGGGTCATGGAAGAGATTAAAAAAGAAATTCAAATGTTCATGATATTCAACAAAAATGAACACACAAATTACCAGCTCTTCTGGGACACAGCAAAGGCAGTACTCAGAGGCAAGTGTATAGCTCTGAGTTCCTATATCAACAAATTGAAGCGATCTGAAACCAACAATTTAATAAGACACCTGAAGCTCCTTGAAAAACAGCAGCAAGCTAAACCCCAATCAAGTACATGAAAACAAATAATTAAAATTAAATCAGAATTAATGAATTAGAATAAAAAAACATAGAATCAACAAAACAGTTAGCTCTTCGAAAAAATTAACAAAATTGACACACTCTTACCAAATCTTTTCAGAAAAAAGAGAACACACCCAAATAAACTCAGAGATGAGAATGGAAACATCACCACAGAAACAACCAAGATTCAGAATATTATAAGGGAATACTTCTCAAACCTTTATGCTAATAAATTTAAGAATCTGGAAGAAATGGACGATTTTCTAGCAAATATCAACATGCTGAAACTAAACCAAGATGAGTTAAACCAACTTAACAGACCATATCAAGCATTGAAATAGAAACAGCAATAAGAGACCTCCAACACAAGGAAAGCTCAGGACCAGATCATTTACAACTGAATTCTACAAGGCCTTCAAAGCAGAACTCACACCAGTACTCTTCCAACTCTTCAATTAAATTGACAGTGAAAGTTCACTACCAAACTCTTTCTATGAAGCCATTGTAACCCTCATCCCAAAACCAGGCAGGGACTCATCAAAAAGAACTATAGATCCATTTCTTTGATGAACATCAATGCAAAACTTCTCAAGATTTTGGCCAATTGACTTCAACAACTCATGAAAAAAAATCATACTCCATGATCAAACAGGATTCACGTCAGGGATGTAAAGCTGGTTCAATACACACAAATCCATTAATACAATTCATCACATCAACAGGAGCAAGGATAAGAACCGCATAGTTATCTCAATAGATGTAGAAAAAAGCATTTGACAGGATCCAACACCCCTTTATGAGGAAGCCTCTGGAAAAACTAGGAATCCATGGAACATTCCTCAGTATAATAAAGGCTGTATATGACAAACCTACAGCCAGCATTATACTTAATGGTGAAAAACTAAAGCCATTTCCTCTTAACTCAGGAATGAGATAAGGATGTCTACTCTCTCCACTCCTCCTTAATTTAGTATTAGAATGCCTAGCTACAGCAATAAAACAAGATGCTAACATACAGGGGGTCCAAATAGGGAAAGATGAAGCAAAACTCTCCCTCTTTGCAGATGACATGACCTTGTATTTAAAAAAATCCCACCTTGTATTTAAACCTTGTATTTAAAAAGACTCCACTCCCAAATTACTCGAGCTGATTTAAAACTTTGTCAAAGTAGCAGGGTATAAAATTAACCCTCAAAAACCAATGGCTTTTCTGTATGCCAACAATGAGAAGAGCACAGCTGAAATCAGGAAAGCAACTCCCTTTGTAATAGCCCCACAAAAAATAAAATACATGGGAATTAAATTAACTAAAGAAGTGAAGGGCCTCTATGATGAAAACTTTAAAAACCTGAAAAAGGAAATCAAAGCAGAACTTAGGAAGTGGAAAAACCTCCCATGCTCCTGGATTGGAAGGCTCAACATTATGAAAATGGCAATACTTCCCAAGGCTATGTACAAATTCAATGTGATACTATCAATATTCCAATCTCATTCTTCAAGGAAATAGAAGCAGCAATCCAAAACTCATATGGAACAATAGTAAAAGCAATCCTTAACAGAAAGAACAGTGCTAGAGGAATATCAATACCAAATTTCAAACTCTACTACAAAGCCATAGTAATTAAAACAGCTTGGTACTGACACAAGAAGAGACCTAGGACCAATGGAATAGAATTGAAAACGAAGAAATGAACCCAAAGACCTAATTGCCTCCCAATCTTTGACAAGGGAGCTAAAAAAAAAAATAGAATGGAAGAAAGACAGCCTCTTCAGTAAATGGTTCTGGCAAAATTGGTAATCATCTGTAGAAAACTAAAGCTAGATGCTTATATATCACAGCTTAGCATGCTCCCCTGTTAGGCAACCCTAAGCCCATGTAGTAAAGGCAGTAAATAATCAGCCTCCAGTCCTCTTTACCTTTAGATGGCATTACCACCAATATAAGGCAACAAGAGACCCTTAGAGTCACCTTCAGGTCTGGGCAGTTGCAGGACCCTTATCTACTATTTGGACTGCAGCCATAAATCCTAGTCCGCCATGATGAAGCCTCTGGCCCACACATCTACACCAGGGTCTCCACCTCCTAGCCCCTTCTAGCTCCTCCTAAGCCTCCTAGGCTATATAGGTCACCTCAGACAATAGCCGGGGCTTCTTCTCATTTCTCCCTTGTCAGAAGGGGTCTTGCCGGCCCCTTTCCCAGCAATAAACCTTTCTTTGTTCTCTGTACCTGGATGTCTGCATGGTTTCTGGCAAAGTCTAATTAATCTTTTTTAAAGTTTTCAGTACTCATTACCTTACTCATGTAACTGTAACCCCTCTATACAGTATTTTTACAATAAAAAACATATAAAACATTTAAAAAAATTAAAAGGCTGAAATAAGGACACAGATATCAGTCACCACAGACAACTCACCTGCATTGTTTTTATTGTACTTATGTATATAATTCAAATCATCCAAAGCCTCACTGATTCTGTCTTGGAAAAGAAAAATGAAATGTCGGTGCCAGTAGGCATTTAGAAAATTTGGTTCCAAGAAGATAGCCTAGAAAAGATATGCATAAGATCAATTAAAGTTGACTTGCTTAAGGAAAATAAGACTTTCAAATAAATGTTTCAAAAAACATTGACACCAATGGCTTATTATGTTGACAATTTTTTAAAAGTCCTCCCAATTCTACTAATAAAAAATCTTGGATTATTTTACTGCTGGTTATTTTACTTTACAATTTTTTTGAGGGGGGGCCCGGTCATGGGACCTGAACTCTGGGCCTGGACACTGTCCCTCAGCTCCTCAGATAGCGCTCTACCACTTGAGCCACAGCGCTACTTCCGGCTTTTTTTCTTTTTGCTTATGTGGTGCTGAGGAATGGAACCTAGGGCCTCATGCGTGCAAGGCAAGCACTCTACCACTGAGCCACCTTCTCAGCCCCAACTTTACAATTTTTATTATTAGCATACATCAGTTGTAAGGGGGAGAGGTTCATTGTTCATCCCTAGCATTGATTTACTTTACCTGCTCCTCCCTTTTAAAGTAATTCAGCAGGTTTCATCGTTCTGTTTTTATAAGTGCAAATACATTACTTTGACCTTATTCATCCCTTTCATTCTCTGTATTCACCCTCTTCCCACCCTCTGTTGCATTACCCCTACACACCTACACAGAACCTGTTTTACTTTCTTGTTCTTTTTTTCCACAGTGTATATTAATTGTACCAACAGGGTTTCACCAAGGTGAAAAAAATTTTAATAATAATTATTTGAAAAATGCAATAACTATCTTTTACAACTTTATATTCTACAAATGACAACCATTCACTGTTCAACATTCCAGTAAAACATTTATCATTAAAAACCAATGCCAGCTGGGCCTCAGAAGTAGGTCTTGCCTGTAATCCTAGCTGCTCAAGAAGCTGAGATCTGAGGATCACAGTTTGAAGCCAGCCAGGACAGACAAGTCCCGGTGAGACTCTTACCTCCAATTAGCTACCCAAAAACTGGAAGTGGCACTGTGGTAGAACTAGCCTTGGGCACAAAGAGGCTCAGAGACAATGCCTAGGCCCTGAGTTCAAGCCCTACAACTGAAAAAAAAAAATGCAAGCTAGACACTGTCAGTATTATTCCCACCTTTTGTCCTCAGCTCCACCTAGACCTGAGGCTTCTCCCTGCCCTAGAGTTAGCTCCATACAGCTGGTACTTCTCCTCTCCAGACACACACTTACCTCACTTCCTTCCACTCAGACCTGCCCACCCCTGGGATAGGGCAGATCCCATGTGTTCCCTCTCTCCCAGGGAAATATGGCCCCTCTAATAAACCTTACAATAATCTTTCTCCTGTGCCTGCCTGCCTGCCTCTGTGTGTGTTCCCCAGCGTGAAGGATTCCTACAGACACCAGTGGCTCACTCACACCTGTAATCCTAGCTATTCAGGAAGCCAAACCCAGAAAACCACAGTTCAAGGTCAGCCCAAGCAGAAAAGTCCACAATACTCCATCTTCAAGAGCCTGAAAGCATGGCTTAAGTGGTAGAGCACCAATCAAGTAATCAAGCTGAGCAACTGTGAGGCTCTGAGTTCAATCTCTAATACTGCTGAGAAAGAGAGAGAGAGAGAGAGAGAGAGAGAGAGAGAGAGAGAGAGAGAGGAAAAAGAGCAGTGAACTGATACTGTTCTTTTTATTTTGAAAAACTTACTTCTTGCAGGTCATTCATGGCGCTCAGCAACTTGCCCAGTTTCCTATAAATTGCTCCACGCCTACAATAGGCAAAGGCAAGGTGTGTTTTATTCTTCTGTATTTCTTCAGTCAAGGCTGCCACTTCAGCTTTGTAATATTTAATGACTTCTGGTGGAAGATCACATGCCAAAGTATCACGTAGTTCTATTTTTTGTGCATCTGCCACTTTTTCAGGCAGGTCTTTGTGGATATCTGCTCTCCCAGCTGTCGGGCGTGCTTCCGGTCGCTGCGCTTCCCTCAATATAGTACTAAGCCACATCCGAGAATCCTGGAGTTTTCGCAGGCCTCCCTTTGTTGCAGCGTATTCATCGAAATCTAAACTCGGTAAGCTGGGACATCGGATTGGACGTTCATATACTGGAACTCTGAGCAAAAATTTCTTCTGCCCAGGAAGTATTCCATGAGACAATGATCTAGTTGAAAAAGAAAAATCCTTTATTACAAAAGCATAATTATCTTCCTGATCAATGAGGCAATGCATCCACATCCAAAATCACTACTTGTCAATTCTCCAAATAAAACTACACACTGATTTATGTGTGTATTATGACTTATGATTTATGCCTCCAGAACCTATATTTTCTGAAACTAAAATGGTAACACAGTATGAAGAGTCTGTATTAAATGAGTGAACTAGGAGACCAGTGAACTACTACTAAAGAGATGGTCTCCTCCTGTAACTAGTCTCAATGATTTGTCATCATCGCTATCACCATCATCATCATTACTGTGAGAAAATGCATAGATCAATCCTCAGGGCCTCTTTGTCTTTGTTTTCATACCTCAACCAGGACAAATATGTTAATAAAAGGAACCAGCCTTCTTTTCATTTATACTTTTTAAAAATAAATAGAAAAGGGTAACTGAACAAAAACAGAGAGAGAGATGATCTCCTTCAATTGTAACACAGTGAGGACACTATCCCTTTAGGTTTCATTTATTTATAGTCCCCTGCCTTATCTTTCAGAGAAATTATACTGAAGGACTGAGGAGACAAATATGACAGGAGAAAGAAAATGTCATCCCAGAGACTAGAGAGGACATGGACTTGAGAGTAGGAAGAACAAAGTATAGCCAGGTGTCAGTGGCTTACTCCTGTAATCCTGGCTGTTCAAGAGGATGAGCTCCTAGCTCAAAGCCAACCCAGGCCAGAAAGTCCATGAGACTTATCTCCAATAAAACAGGAAGTGGAGCGAAGGCTCCATTGGTAGAGTGCCAGTCTTGAGAGGAAAAGCTAAGCAAGTGAGAATGTGAGACCCTGAGTTCAAACCCCAGTATGGAGTGTAGGGGACTGGGAGAAGGAAAAAGAAAGCCTTTAACATCCATTTTTGAATGGTAGTCTTTGTATGGAGCAAGAATTGGCTTTCCAAACCACTTCCTTTTCTTTCCATTCAATTAAAATGAATGAGTTTTCAATCAATAGTCTGAACCATTCCTTGTTCAATATACTATGAAGTGCTCATACATCTTTACCATGAGGGGTTGGCATTGTAGTTCAATGTATTTTCAGGCTGAATAAAATAATAAACTGGACTAGATGAAATTATAAAATTAAGTCTCAGACCCACAATAAGTTTCTTAAATCATAGAAATACATTACTGGAACAAGACCTTTCAAGCTTTTGTGGAGGCTTGACTAGCTGTTCATACACAAGGGTAAGTTTGGAGGATTTCAGTCTTTTCTTCCATTTCACCTTCTTTTTTCTGGGATACACAATGTAATTAATGCCAGCTTTCTTTGATGCTTCAATGAGAGAGAAAGAAGTTTTTTTATTTTCCTCCAAGTCATCTAAGATGTCACTTATACTTTTTTTCACAGAGACCTCTGATGGCTCTTCCTGAGAAAGACAAGCCTCATACACCTTGGCTTTCTGGAGTCTCAACTCTTTCATATTGCTTTGTGTGTCATCTTTTATGTCCAACAATTGGGTGACCTCCTTCCACAAATCAGGAGAAGATTTTGCTCTCTTTAGTAAGGAAACAAAAGGGTAGGGTTTTTTTTTAAGCATAAAATCTATTTACTCTTGCTTGACATGCAAAGTTAACATAATTACAACTATCATTAATGTACTTTATTGAAATGTATTTTTGGGGTTCTCTTTCAAATGTATCAGTAATATTCATCAGACAAAATAATGAATTTCATTATAAAATTTTTGTATATGTATATAATGTGCTTTGATCATAATTATCACCCATATTCTTACCTCTTACTCCCTCTTTCCCTCCTTTTGCTGTTCCTCTTCCTCTTTCAGAATGGTTTTCTCTTCTACTTTCATGGGGTTTTTTTAAACTCTATTTTCCATGTTACTGGGCCTTGGTAGCTCATGAAGGCAAATCCTAGCTACTCAAGAGGCTGGGACCTAGATAATTGTGTTTCAAAGAAGCCAGCTTGGGCAGAAAAATCTGAGACTCTATCTCCAATTAACCAGCAAAATGCCAGACAGAAATCATGGCTCAAGTATAACACTAGCCATGAACAAATAAGCTGTGTGAGAGTGAGAACCCTGAATTCAAGCTCTAGTACCAGCAAAAATAAGAGTCAAAAATAGATTTCACATAAGAGAAAACATGTAGTCTTTATTTTTCTCAGTCTGGCTTATTTAGCTTAACATCGTGAGGCCCTCAAGTTCAAACCGTGGTACCAGCAAAAAATAAGTGAATAAATAAAAATGAAAATAATAAACAATTAACTAACAATGAACAAGTAACATATGGTATTTGTCTTTCTCAACCTGGCTTATTTTGTTTAACATGTTGAACTCCTTTCTACTTATTTCCCCCAAATGACATAATTTCATTTTTCTTCATAGCTGAATAATATTCCATTATGTACACATACCATGTTATGTTTTTCTATGAATCTACTAATGGGAAACAAGAATAATTCCATACCCTGGTAATTGCAAATAGTACTGTGATAAACATAAATGAGCAGGCTTCTTTATTGTGTGCTGGCATCAGTTATATTCAAAAGTTGATAGAGTTACATCATATGGCAGTTCTAGTTTTACTTTTTTTCAAGGATCCTCCATACTGGTTTCCATAGTGACTATATTTCTATTCCCACCCACAGTGTGTGAGATTTCCTTTCTCCTTCACATACATGGCAGCAGTGGCTGTTATTTGTTTTCTTATTGAGTTGTCATTCCATCTGGGGTAAAACAGAATCTCAGTGCATTTCCTTTGTAGTTTTCATGTACTTATTTGGCTGTTTGCTGCTGTTTTTGCTCTATTTTGACACCATTGAAGTTTGAGCTTCACTCTGTAAGCTTGCTAGGTAGGCACATTACCACTTGAGTCACATGCTCTGACTTTTTACTAGGCATTTGTACTTCTTTTGAAAAGTGTACATTCAGTTAATTTGACTAATTAAACTGCGTTATTCTTTTGGTTTAATATTTCCTGATTTTTTCATAGATTGGCTATTAATCCACTGTTGAATGACTGGCTAGATTTTTCTCTTGTGTTTTTATTAACTTACACTAGCTATAGTGGGCCTTCATGGTTAGATTTCCACAAGTGTTTACTATGTATTTCAATTAATCTCACCTCATCTATCACTCCCCTTGCCCTCATTACCTTCTTCCCAAAACAATTTTCATTACTGTCGTTATTCTATTCTAATAGTTGTAGATAATCTATTTTGATCATATTCAACTTCCTTTACCCTCCTTGTTAACTCATCTCCCTCCCATTAGTTCTGAACACCTGACAGTCTATTTCTATATACACCCCTCCATATCTCCCCATTGATTAACAGCATTCATTGAGTTTCTTTATGATGTTTTCATATATATTATAATTTATTACAAAATTATTTACCTTCTTTTGTTCCTTTCTACATTCTCCTCCTCCTAAGTAGTTTCTTGCTTTGATTCATACTCTATGTTTATCCATTTAAACAATTTATGTATATGGATATATATCTATGCATATATGTATATGTTCATAAGTATGTATATGTCTTTCAGGTCTAGCTTTCATATATGAGTGAAAACATGCAATATTTTGGTTTTTGGTCTTGGTTTGTTTCATTTATGATATTCTCCAACTGCCTCCAGTATCCTGCAAATGACATAATTTCATTTTTCTTTATGGCCATGCAATATTCTAATCTATATATTTTAATACATATATGTATATGTATTCGCACATATTCTTTATCTATTCATCTGTTGTTGGACCTCAGCTGATAACATCATTTGGCTATTGGGAACATCATTGCACCAAACAAAAATATGCAAGTGTCTTTCTGGTGTATTGATTTAAAAATACAGAAAGCTTCATGAATTTCTGTGCCGTCTCTGCACAGAGGCCATGCTAATCTCTGTGTGTGTCCAATTTTAGTATGCATGCTGCCAAAGCAAGCACAAAGCTTTTTAATCTGATGCAATCCCATTTATCAATTCTTGCCATTATTCCTGATCTACTGCATTCCCATTCAGAAAGTCATGACCTATGCCTGTTATCTTCAAGTGTTTTCCAGTGTTTTTCTTAAGTAGTTTCAAAGTTTCAGCTCTTACATTATGATCTTTAATCCAGTTTGAATTAATGTTTGTGAGAGATAGGGATCTAGTTTTGGTCTTCTGCACGCAGATATCCAGTTTTCTAAGCACTCTTTGTTGAAGAAGCTGTCTTTTCTTCAACATATATTGAGGATTTCTCATCCTACCATTTTTTTTGAGACTGTTTATCAGCTCACAGAGTTTTCTGGAGTTTTAGAGTCTTGTAAGTATGAGATTATATTGTTGGCAAGTAGGGATAATTGGATGTCTTTCCTTCTTGTTTGTGTCTCTTTTATTACTTTCCCTTGCCTTACTGCTCTAAGAACTCAAGCCCTGTACTGAATAAGAATGGAGGGCACAGCCTTGCTTTGTTCCTGATTTCAAAGGAAATGATTCCTGCTTTTCCATTCAGGATAATGCTGACTCTCAGTTTGTTGTGTAGAGTCTTCATTGTGTTATAGCACATTCCTTCTATTCCTAGGGTCTTCGGGGTTATTACTATAAAGGGATGTTGGATGCTGTCAAAGGCTTTTTCTATATCTAATGAGATGATCACATACCTTTTTGTGTCTTCATTTCTACTTATGCTCTGGATTATGCTTATTGGTTTGCATATGGTGAACCACCCATGTATCTCTGGAATGAAACCAACTTGATTATATGATAGTTCAATGTGTTGTTTAATTCTTGGTTTGCAAATGTTTTACTGAGGAGTTTTGAAAAGTGGCCTATCAGTTTGTAAGTGCCCCTTATCTACTCACTATCAAGGTAATGTTGAAATCATTAGATGAATTTGGTAGTATTCCTACTCTTTCTATTTCATGGAATAGTTTGAGGAATACTGATGTTCTTAAAGAGTCTAGTAAGATTCCTAAGATTAGTCAAAAGTCAAATCAAATTAACAGTGGGTTAGTTGAAGCAAAACATAATAAATTAATTTGTTTTCATTAGTACATATAGACACATACTAATTACGTTTTTATAGATTTTAACTGAATGCAGATTTTTCTATATATCTAGTTCTCTCATTTTACTTTTAATACCAAAAATGATAGAATGGGTAAGAAACAATTTGAGTTTATTTTCAAAACTGTTCTAACAACACTGAATTTCTATACCGTACTATTAAAACACGCTCTCTAATGGCTTCAACTCAATATTTATGAACTTACAAAACAAAATTCCATTCTATCATTTATTGGATCTAGTTTATTAGAGAATCAACATAACAATTTGTTTAGCATTAAAATTATTATAAATAATCTGTAATAATCATATGTGATTAAACATAATATTCACTACTAATAATTTTTAATCCTTTGATATAGTTTCCTAATAGAGCTACTATCAATGAATGAATTGCATTTTCTTTTGCTAATAATTTGTTATAAAGATGCTTTTCTTTATAATCAATTTAGACCCAGATTCTGAAAAATAACAATTTCATGCAAGCTAGTTATCCATTTAAGATAACTAAATTACAGCAAAGACATGAACTCTCCGTGATTTATTATCCTCCCCCCCTCAAGAACCTGTATTTGTAATGTATTATATTTCTAATATATTACAATGTGATTATAATATAGAATGCATATGTTTGCTTTTGAGAAAAGTACAAAGTGATTATTTCTGCTAAAATTACATACAATGATTTTTAGTAGTAAAAACCACAGTTACCATACCTTCCAATATATCCATTTTGATCTGAGAGGTTTTTGTATATTTTCATAGGATGAAGCTTTTCTTAATATGAAAGACTGTGAAATAATCAAATAAAAGTATTAACTGTAGACACTACAAAATAAGCTAAATTGTTATATAACAGCAAATGGTCATGAATCTTAATTAATGGTCATTAATTTTAATTAACTTAAGTAATTAGAATATAAGTTGTTATTGATTTTGAAATTATTGACTTCAAATAGAAGAACAAAATTTAGCAAGACAGATAATAAAGAAAATCTCAATTTTTTTTTTTTTTTGGTCCAGTCGTGGGGCTTGAACTCTGGGCCTGGGCGCTGTCCCTCAGCTCTTCAGCTCAGGGCTAGCACTCTACCACTTGAGCCACAGCACCACTTCCGGCTTTCTTCTTTTTGCTTATATGGTGCTGAGGAATCGAACCCAGGGTCTCAGGCATGCAAGGCAAGCGCCCTACCACTGAGCCACCTTCCCAGCCCAAAATCTCAATTTTTAAAATTCAACTTGAGATAACAAACATTGAGACCCTAGTATGTGCAAGATTTATAGTGTAAATTTTGAGAGCCTGGTAAGGTGGTTCACAACTGCAATCCTAGCTACTCCAGGAGGCCAAGATCTGAGAATCATGATTTGAAGCCAAATTGGGCAGACAAATATTATCTCCAATTAACTAGCAATTTGCTGCCAATGGAGCTTAGTTTAAGTGGTAAAATGCCAGCCTTGGTGATTAATTGGAGATGAGTGTCATGCTATGACCACAATCTACAAAGTGACAATGACTTTCCAGCCTAGAGAGAGTATGATTACAGCTACTGCTCTAGTTGCTATAAATAAAACAGTAAATATGAGTAATATGACCAAAATCAATAAAGAATGAAAAGATCAAACATACCTAAGGGCAAATATCTAATAAATAAAAAAGAAAGAAGGCGGCCGGGCACTAGTGGCTTATGCTTCTAATCCTAGCCACTCAGGAGGGCTGAGATCTGAGGATCACAGTTTAAACCCAGCCTAGGCAGAAAAGTCAAAGAGACTTTTATCTCTAGTTAATCACCAAAAAGCCATAAGTTGAGCTGTGGCTCAAGTGGTAGCAAGTCAACCTTGAGCAAAAAGAACTAAAGGACAGCACCCAAGCCCTAGTACCAGAACAAGGAAGACAGAAGAAAAGGAAGGAAGGAAGGAAGGGAGGGAGGGAGGGAGGGAGGGAGGGAGAGAGGGAAAAAAGAGGAAGGGAAGGGAAGGGAAGGAGAAGGGAAAGGAGAGGAAGGGGGAGGGAGGGAAGGAAGGGAAGGAAAAGGAGAGAGGGTGAAAGCGGGGTAAGGATGGGTTTTCTGACTGCATAGATCTGGGTGAAGGGTTAGTGGCAAATAGGAAACTTAATCTACTTAGCACACTAAAAAATGGAACTTTTGTCTACAGGACACTAAGTCTCTCTAGTATACCATGCTCGAAGGGGAAGTAGCAGACTGAAAGCACCATTGAAAGAAAATGGTTTCTTATTTGTCTCCAATGAATGTCAGGGCACAAATAAGCTAATCATAAGAATTTCATGCTTATCTTCTTCCCTCAGTCACTGTCTGTCTCCTTTCTCTCCAGTCCTACTCAATTACTTCATAAGCGCATGACAGTGAAATCTTAAGTCTACATCCAATCATTCCAATTCATAGCCACAAACTACTTTTCTATTTGGCCAAACATCTCACACATACATTTCTTTCATCATCTAAATCATCGGCAAGAATGACTGGATATGCTGCAGATATTCTGTTAGTATTAGTGCATAAAATCTTCTGAGGGTTGGGCTGGGAAGTTGGCTCAGTGGTAGAGTGCTTGCCTTGCATGCATGAGCCCTGGGTTTGATTCTTCAGCACCACATATGCAAAAAGAAAAAAGCCGGAAGTGGTGCTGTGGCTTAAGTGGTAGAGTGCTGGCCTTGAGCTGAAGAGCTAAGGGACAGCACCCAGGCCCAGAGTTCAGACCCCACGACTGGACCCAAAAAAAAAATCTTCTGAGGGTCATAAAGACAGCAGATTTGAGGAAGGAAAAGAAATGTCATCAACAATGATGCCATTGCCTGTTATTAAAAATAACTTCTGAACTGTAGGTAGATATAATAACCAACTCACAGTTCTGAACAAAGCATACATACCTTAATACTTTCCTTGCGACCAATTTCTAATATTGTGATACTTTCCTTGCTTTCAGATACTAAATCCTCAGTTAAAAGTTTACATGTTCGAACACTCTGTGATAAAAAGATAAACATTTTACATTATATTGTGGAAGTTTAAAGCGCTTATGATCCTGGTTATTTCATCATCCAACATTCTTACCAAACTCCCTAAAAAATTACATCAAAGGACAAATTTTTAGAAAATACTTTCCAAACATGCATTAAATCTAGCTACAGGCTTAGTGTTTAGCTGAAATTCACAATATGGTTTCTGCTTCAGCACATACAACCATGCATAATTTAGATATCTAGTTAACTATAAGGCAATTATTGTTAAATTCCAAAAACATATTCTGAAGAATATGTTTTATGTTAAGAGCTAAGAATAAAATTCAAACAAAATAATTCCATCAAGTTAAAATTTAAAAATATATAAATGCCATATAGAAAATGAATACATCTGGGCATTGGTGGCTCATATCTGGAATCCTAGCTACTCAGGAGGCTGAGATCTGAGGATCACAATTCAAAGTCAGCCAGAGCAGGAAAGTTCATGAGACTCTTACCTCCTATTAAGTACCAAAAAGAAAGTAGTGGACTTGTAGCTCATGTGGTAGAATATCAGCTTTGAGCAAATAACTAAGGGACAGCCCCAGGCCTTGTGTTTAAGCCCCAGAATTCACAGCAAGAAAAAGAAAAGAAGTCACTTTTGACAATAAATGGACGACACTAAATAAGATTTAGTGAATTAAATGCAATATCCTTAACAAACAAAAAAATATAGATGGGGAAAAATTTTAGAAAACACTTTCCAAAAATGCATTATGTCCAACTATAGGCTTAGCATTTCACAAAAAATTACAATATGGTTTCAGCTTGAGCACATACAAATAACTATGCACAATATCATTAAGTTAATACATATTGGTATATCTAGTTAACCATAAGGCAAATATGACTAAATTCTAAAATATAGGTATTCTAAAGAATATATTTACATTAAGAACTAAGAAAAAATTTAAACAAATTTGTAAATTATTTTATATTACTCTTTAAAAGGATGAAAGGATTTTTTTAATGAATTAAGTTTTCAACACACAAAATTAGAAAAATGCCCAAATTCAGCATCAACATTGTGTGGTAAGCAGGAAGCCAATAACAACAACATTTCAAAAGAGAAGTATACCAAATGTCAGAGGAACAAAAATGTAAGCAATAGTTCATCTAAAAGTTTTTTAATCAAAGAAATGATTTTAACTCATTTGTTTTTCTGGCTGACTGGCCATGATATGTAACAGTGCATGGTATATCATAAACTATGCTAAAAATGTGAAGTTATGGTCCTCTGTTGATAATATAAGTGGTTTGAGAGAGGATAATAGTTTTATAAATTAAAACTAACAAGAAAATAATTCAACTTTTTCTAAATTCTAGTCTAGATAAGGAAAATATCAGAGTTCATTAGAGCTGGGAGCCAGTTGCTCAAGCCTGTAATCCTAGCTACTCAAGAGGCTGAGATTTAAGGATCACCAGTCAAAGTCAGCCTAGGTAGGAAAGTCCATGAGACACTTATCTCTAATTAACCACCAGAAAACCCAAAGGGGCACTTGCCTTAAGCTGAAGAGCTGAGGGACAGCTCCCAGGCTCAGAGTTCAAGTCCCACAACCAATAACAACAAAAAAGATCATTGGATATGGGAAGAAAAATAATGTGACATTAGAAACAAAGATAAAATTAACAAGAGAATACTGTATCCGTAACTATGGACATACTTAAAGCCTCAATAAGTGGTAATTTAGCAGTTGACTCATAGTCAATATGAATAATTCAAAAATTTGACAAGAAAGAAATCTAAGTTACCAATTACCTTCCTAAATGAGAAATCCAAACAATGACTCCTTCCAAAGTTCAAAAATTGTCTCTAGGCTATATCAATGCCAGACTACATAAAAAGATGAAAAGAAGAAGCCTGTCAGTAAAGTCAACAAAGGAAAAGATCCAGGTAGGGACCCAGTTTCATAGGACTACAGTCATCTTGGTGGTAACTGTCATATTTCCTGCCAGGTAACCCTGGCATACGTCCCAAGTGCTACAGGACAAACACAGTTGCTGAGAGACTCAGCAGAGCATGTTGTGCTGGCCACCAAATGCTGGACTGTGTCTTATCTGATATTTAAACATGTTAATAGTTTTGGAAAATGCTACGTGCATCCCATTTGGCTATGGTGTACCTTTATCTAGCCAGCTCTGTGTGTGTGTGTGTGTGTGTGTGTGTGTCTGTGTGTGTCTGTGTGTGTCTGTGTGTCTGTGGCCCTTCTTTCTGCCTTGGGGTATAGCTACCTGTACCTGTCTTCTTGCTGTGGTCCAAGACACATTGCTTCTTTCAATTGTCAATTAACTATGCCTTGTGTAATCCTGAATCAATCTATCTCTTCAGTTTCCTGACTCCTTCTCCCTCTGTCATTTGATAATCATACATTGGGAACAGGTTTCTCCAAAATAATATGGTACACTCATATTTCATTTATTAAGTACACATTAAAAACAAAAATAAAATATGGTCTAAGTGAATTCAGCATAACTTCAAGAACAACATACCATGCCCAAATAATTCATGAAATAAAAAGCATTTCAGTATTAAAATTCTAAACACATAATATCAATAAGTCAAATATGAGCACAAGTCCAGCCCTTTGCTGGCTGCAGTGAAATTCAGAAGTAAATTCTTCACCTCATTTTGAGTCTACAAGGACCGACTTTCTGGTTTGTTATGCTATTACCTAAGTTATGTTTTACCCCAGATTGTTTTCACTTTTCTAATACATGTATATTGGTATGCTGCCTAAAATAATCTGCAAATCAAATAATTCTAAATACCATTAAAAAACTGATGTACATGGATGCTATTGCTCAATTATCTTAAGAGGAAAAACTAAGGAGAGGAAAGAAGAGGGGAAAAAAGAAAAGAAGGGGCAGGTTTGTTTGGTTTGGGTTTGGGAGTGTGTATGTGTATGTGTGTCTGTCTCTGTGTGTCTGTGTGTATCTCTGTGTGTGTATGTGTGTGTGTTTGTGTGTATGTGTGTTTCATGAATGAATAAAATAGACCAAAGAGTGAGTAGTAAATATCTGGTAGAGATGCTTTGGTTTTCTTCTTTTGATTTTTCTAATAATCAGGTATACTATAAAAATAATCAGTATACTATAAAATGAGAATATGCATACATTTTGTGAAGGAAGAAAAAGATGAATAATTATACTTAGTAGATTTAACTTTTTAAGCATTAGATTAACCAAAAAAACTCACTTTCAAGAGCAAGTGTTTTCAGAGGTGGGGTTCTGACCAGGCTGTGGGGGGAGTTGTGACTTTCCTGATGGACTCTGAGAGCAGAAGTCAACAGGAGAATGAACAGCTGATCCCTGAATGTGCAGGCTCACATTTTTTTTCAGTCATGGGACTTGAACTTAAGAGTGCTGTCCCTAAACCTTTATATTCAAGGCTGGCATTCTACCACTTTGAGCCACAGTGCCACTTCCAGTTTTCTGGTAATTAACTAGAGATAAGAGTCCCATGGCTGGCCTTGAACAGCATCCTCAGATCTCAGCCTCCTGAGTAGCTAGGATTACAAGAGTGAGAATATGACACCCAGCCTGGTACAACATCTTACATGAACATCTCATTCATGAGTTACCATCACATAGCTATAAGAGGACTAAGACCTCATGACTCTTGAAAATGTGAAGGAAGTTATCATGTTAACTAGATTTTCAAGGTCAAGATTTAATTATTAGGCAGATCCTTCAGTAAGCTGACACTAGGTGAATTACTCCTGTGTTTGTATAAGCAAGGCAACCTGGTACCTTGAAGACCACCTTTAAGTTAAAATCCACAAAGAACACTGAGCAGGTGATGGGTTTTCAGCAGGCTTCAGTGAGACTCCCAGCCAAAGGAGCCATGTGAACATGTATCTGTGCATCTCTAGGCTTCTACCAACAGTACGGTTATTTCTTCTTGGCTATTGTGAAATTAAGTTATTTCATGGAGGACTGATGCAAAGGTATGGAGGTTCATATGCAATATGTGTTTGATTTGGTTTCCAAAGAAAAATTGTAAGAACATAATTTCAAGGCATGTACTGATTACTGTTGTTAACTGAATTAGTACAGATTACTGGTGACTTAATAATATCTAACAACATGGTGTTCAATTGTAGTCAACTATTATAATGGTAAATAAGCTGGGCACCATTTATTTACCTGTGGAATACTAGCTGATTTGGAGGCTGAGGTGAGAAAATCAGAGTTTGAGGCCAGCCAGGCCAAAAGAAAGAAAATCACAAAACCTCTTCTCTATCAATAGCTAGACATGGTGGCACATGGTTGTTGGAAGCAAACATAGTGGATCTCTGTCCAGGTGTGAACCTGGGCAGGACATGAGACCCTATATCAAAAATAACTAGTGTATAAAAGGGCTGAAAGCACTACAAGATGGCAGAGTACCTGTCTGGCAAGCACAAATTCAAATCCCAGCAACCACAAAAGAAGAAAAGAAAAGAAAAAGTAAGTGAAACTCTTATGAAGATCCTGGACACTGCCTAACTAACCTTAGCTCTTAAATCCTCACTCAAATATTCTTTCAAAATGAAAACAGGTAAGCCAGTACTAGTGGTTCACACCTCTAGTCCTAGCCACTCAGGAGGCTAAGATCTCAGAATCAAGATTCAAAGGCAACCTAGGTGTATGAATCCTCTACACTCTTATGTCCAATGAACCAATAAACAGCCAGAAGTGGAGGTCTCGCCCAGGTGGCAAAGTACCAGCAAGGAGCAAAAAAATCCAAGCAAGAATGTGAATCCCGGGGCTGGGAAGGTGGCTCAGTGGTAGAGCACTTGTCTTGCATGCCTGAGGCCCTGGGTTTGATTCCTCAGCACCACATAAACAAAAAAGAAAAAAGCTGGAAGTGGCGCTGTGGCTCAAGTGGTAGAGCGCTAGCCTTGAGCTGAAGAGCTGAGGGACAGTGCCCAGGCCCAGAGTTCAGACCCCACGACCGGACCCCCACCCCAAAAAAAAAGAATGTGAATCCCTGAGTTCAAGCCTCATTACTGGCACACATACAAGCAAACAAACAATATTTTTCTTGTCTAGGCAAAGTAAATATGACATTTTAAAGAAAAGATTATAATGTTATACCCATATCTTAAACAAATATATAAAATTATAATTTCATGAATGTAGAAGTGTGTCTTTGTATACAAACATATGATGATGCATCTATGTAAGAATTAGACATATACATAATTTAGTGTCATTCAATCATGATTATGACAATGCGGTCTGGCAAATTATATAACAATTGCCCCATGAAATTTGTCATGGAAATTATACAAGTTAATTGATTCAGTAACAGCAACAATTATAATACAGAAAACAATTTAAATATATTACCTCATATTTTGGATATAAAATATCCCTTATAACTGATTCTGGAACACCAAATTTGGGTGCTGCTGGACTCCAAAATAACTTTGTACATACTGGATAAGCAGATACCTTTGAAAATAAAATAAAATCATTAGAAATAGTCCAGACACAGTAACTCATGTCTATAACCAAGCTACTTGGGAGACATAGATCAGGAGTTCATAGTTTGAGGCAAGCTTGGAGGAAAAAGCTAGCAAAACTTCATCTCAACCAACAAACTAGGGCTGGTTATACACACCTGTGGTTCTGGCTGTACAGGAAGCAAAAGTAGGAGAATCATAGTACAAGGCCCAGTCCCAGCCAAGAAAGGAAAACAGATAAACCTGCAAGACCCTAATAAAAATCAAAAACAAAGCTAATGGCATACCTCAAGTAATAAGAGTTCCTGCCTAGCCACTATAATAACCTGAGTTCAAAACTACTACCAAAAGCAATTATTAGAAAAAATAATGAATGTCCCCTAAAATAACATAAACTTCTCTCAAAATTATTTTCAGTTGCTGAGGAAAATGGTGGTTTCACAGCTTCTGAAAGTCTAGCAAGAAAAAAAGAATATTTCGTATCATCAAATTAGAAACAAGCTAAAATGGAAAGTACTAAATGATGCTAAGGTTGTGAGGATATGAGAACCACTTGGGCACATTGGTCGTTTGTATTAAATAGAACTATATAAGCCATGTGTTCATGTGTTCATCTTTGCTTCCAGCCTCACATTCAAGGCAAATATTTGTCCCTATGCAGGGGAAGATGTACAGAGACATCTGTACATCATGTGTTTGCACACAAAATAGCAAAAATAAAACCCAACCTATGTCCATTAATGAAGAAAAAGGTAAATAAAAAGCAGGCTATCCATACAATTAAACACTAAAAAATCATTTAAAACATACAATTTAAGATCCATAGATTATCTTAGAAGTAGAGTGTTAAGAATAAAATGTCTCCAAAACTTGCATACAACATTGTTCTTTAACTCAGAAACATAACAAATCAAAGTTGGGCAAATAGGATTGCATGAAACTACAAAGCTTCTGCATGGCAAAGGACATAGCTAGCAAGATCAATAGAAAACCCAAGGATTGAGAGTTCCAAGAAGATGGCGGAGGAGAAGCTGGAATCTGAACAAGCTCTCGCATAGAAAGCAGATTTAGAGTCACAGTGAACAGTCCTAAGCCAGAGAATCACACCAAGTGTGCCACCACAGGACAGAGAGTTAGGCAAGAGAGGGGAAGCCAAGGCAAGGAGACACATCTAAGAGCTTGCCAGCAGCCGCCGCAGCAGAGGCAGCAGTCGAGGCGGCAAGCGCAGGGCACCATATCTGAGCCACAGAGAGTCCGGGACGAAGGAGCCAGATGCAGCGGGCGAGCGGATTCTACTCAACACTAGCAAGAATCGACAAGGAGCAGACATCTTCATCCTGCAGTTCGCAGACCAGAGACGACCCAGGAACCTAGACTCGGCATGAGTAGAAGCCCAATGTCCTCACTCCTTGTCAGGGAGCAGAGGAGGGAAGGCCACCCTTCCCCACCCCCCAGCACCGGTGATCTCCATCTTGGATACCGACAAAGCTTGGAGGAGCTGCTAGCTCCAACTCAGGCCTTGGAATAAAATGAGTCATTTAGCAGGTCACAAGAACTTAACGGCGGCGTGACCGGCCAGACTCAGCTCCATCCAGGGAAAAGTCACCCAGCTCAGGCGCCAGCCCTAGGAGTGGCTCTCCTCACTGGGTAATCAGAGCCAGAGGCTGCCCCTCCCTCTAGCAGACTCCACAATCAATTGAAAAACAGAAACCCTGAGAATGGCTCCAGGCTGGGCTCTGTGAGTTTTTCACAAAATAGCCCCAGGGAAAAGCTACTGTTTGTTGAAAGGCCTCAACTCTACTCTACCCAGAACCTAGCCTCATCACTGCATCCCCCTCTTTTGTGATTCTCAAAGCAGATCACCCTCCCGTTAAACTAACCAGGGAGGGGGGGAATCTCAAAATCTTGGGTAAAGCAGAGCATTTTTCTGCCTGTTCGAACAAACTGACTTAAGAAACCAATCAAGCCACAGGACCTCAAGCAGACCAGAGACTCCAACAAGAGGCTGGTTACAGACACAAGGGAGATACAGGATTTTCCCCACCCCTCCCAAAAAAAAATCAAAGAACTTTTTTTTTCTTCTTCTCCTTTTTCTTTTTTTTCTTTTTCTTTTTTTTTTTTTTTTTTTGGTACCTTACATATAAACAAAATTTTTTTTTCTTTTCTAAAACTTTTATTAATTTTTAATTTTTGCCTTTTTTGAAAAAATTTTGTTTTCCAGTAACTTTTTTTTCCTCTTATAATTTTTATTTTAGGGATACGTGAATGTGCGTTTTTCTTTTCTTATCTTCTTTCTCTTTTTTTTTCTTTTTTAATTATCTTTTTGTTTTTTGTTTAGCTCTACTGAACTTCTGATCATTTTATTCTCCCTTTCTTATCCTTTCCACCTTTTCCTCTCTTTTGTTCTTCTTTATGTGACTTAACTCTTGTCCTGCACATCCTCAGATAAACCCGTAGTTAACTAGTAGACCCTATCCCCCATTGTGTACACACTTAATCCACAAATTTATTACTCAATTCAAAACCTCTGAGACTTAAATTCCTTAATAGCAGTACTAACTCTTTATACCAATATAATATTTTAAGCATTTTTTTTAAGTTTTTCACATCTCCTCTATGTCCCTCCCCTTCTCTCAATATATTCACATTCCTCTCTAAATAGATTGTTTTTGAACTCCATAATATCATTAATTTTTACTTTTCTATTTTTTCTGGTCTCTTTTCATTTCCCTTTCCCTTTCTTCTTTTTCTCTCTCTCTCTACTTGCATCCTACCCAAACTATTTCCTGCACTGAGATTAGGACATAGTTAACTGTCCCTGTGCCTCCCCACACCAATCTATTCCTATTTTTTACCCACATCTCTCCCTAACCCTAATAATTTCTGGTTTTCCAAATTCTTCTCTGCGGTTCGAAGCCCATTAACATATAGTTGTTTGATGTTGAATAGATGTATCTGTTGAACTAGATTGTATCTGTAGACTATTGACTGTACAAATTCAGACTTTGGTTGATGGTTGCCTTCTAGCACAAAACTGGTGCTATTTTCATCTCAAATGGGCAGAGTAAGCTGGAAAAACACAAGAGAAATGGCAAATCCGGGTATCTCAATTCCCAATCTTGATAATCAGAGGTCAGAACAGATAATGAATAATCCAGAGGAGAGTTCCCAAATAGCTCTACAAACACTGCTGGCAAACGTGATAAATGAAAAGTTTGAAAACATACAAAGGACTCTGTATGAGCGTGATAGGGAGAGAGAGGAGGCAATCCAAAAGTTTATACAGGAATATCATAAGCGTGAGGAAGCTACTCAAAAACTGATACAGGATTTCCGTGAGCAGCTTGAGAATACTCAAAGAGAAAGGCAGGAATGGCATGAGCAGGCTGAGAACACTCAAAGAGAACTGCAGGAATCCCACAAACAGGAGGAAGCTAGTCAAAGAGTAATACAGGAATTGAGAGAGCAGGAAGAGAATACACAAAGATCACTAAAGGCATTCATGGAATCCATTAACAAAGAGCTGAAGGAAGTCAGGGAGACCACAAAGGGAATGCTGAATGGAACCCAACAGAAGGAATGGGAGTCCAAAGAAACCATAACCAATCAACTAAGTGATTTAAGAATAAACACTGAACACCAAATTAAGGAAGTAAAGAAATTCATACAAGACCTAAAACAGAGCTTCAACAAAGAATTTGAAGCCATCAAAGCTGACCAATTAGAAGGAAAAGAGATAAAAAAACAAAGTAGAGAGTCTTGACAGCAGGTTAGACCATGCAGAAGATCGAATCTCAGGGATTGAAGACAGCCTAGATATTATAGAGAAAGAACATACAACCATCCAAGACAAGTCCAAGAAATATGATAGATCTATCCAACACTTGGAAGACACCATCAGAAGGCCGAATCTAAGGATAATGGGGTATAGAGGAGCACCTAGAAACAGAAGTTAATGGTCTAGGAAATTTGTTTAACAGGATCCTAGCAGAGAACTTCCCAAACATACAAAAAGATAGGCCTATTCAGATACAAGAAGCTTTTAGAACCCCAAATAGACCAGACCAGAATAGGACATCCCACCGTCACATTATAATCCACACAGGATCAACTCAGACCAAGGAAAAGATCCTTAAAGCTGTCAAGGAGAAAAGGTTAATCACCTATAAAGGGAAACCAATTAGAATCACCTCAGATTTCTCAGCAGAGACAATCAAAGCAAGAAGAGCCTGGAATGATGTATGCCATGCCCTAAAAACAACTACCAACCAAGAATACTGTACCCAGCTAAACTCTCCTTCATAACTGAAGGCCAAATAAAAACCTTCCATAGCAAAGAAAAATTGAAACAATACAGCTCCACCAAACCAGCCCTACAAAAGATTCTTAAAGATGTCCTACACATAGAAAATCAACAAGATCACAATAAAGACCAAGAAACTGCACCCAAACTGAGAATCCAAGAACCATAGGAAGAACCCAGTTTTCACAGCCCCCAAGAAGGTGGATAACATGGCAGGAACTCCCAAATACCTCTCAGTCCTATCTCTTAACGTTAACGGACTGAACTCTCCAATTAAGCGACATAGACTGTCTAGTTGGATTAAAAAACAAACCCTTCTATCTGCTGCCTGCAGGAGTCACATCTTGCCCGTAAAAACAAACACATTTTCAATGTTAAAGGCTAGAACAAAATCTACCAAGCAAACAGCCCTCATAAACAGGCGGGAGTTGCAATCCTAATATCAGATAAAATAGACTTCAAATTAAAATTTGTGAGAAGAGATAAAGAAGGTCTCTACAAACGAATTAAGGGATCTCTCCTTCAGGAGGATATTACAATTCTAAATATCTATTCGCCAAACAATGGAGCACCCAAATTTATCAAAGAAACACTACTTTCCCTCAAATCCCATATAGATCCAAAGACATTAATTGTTGGGGATTTTAACACACCACTCACCCCACTAGATAGATCAACTCGGCAAAAACTCAACAGAGAAACCGCAGATCTAAACAGCTGCATAGATCAACTAGACTTAACAGACATCTACCGAACATTTCACCCAGCAGCATCAGAATACACGTTTTTCTCAGCAGCACATGGAACGTTTTCTAAAAGAGACCACATTTTAGGCCACAAAGCAAACTTGTCTAAATTCAGAAACATTGAAGTTATACCTTGCATTCTCTCTGACCACAAGGGAATAAAATTAGAACTCAACACCAAAAGCCACCAAAGAAAGTCCGGTATCACATGGAGGCTGAACAACACACTGCTAAATCATGAGTGGGTCATGGAAGAGATTAGAAAGGAAATTCAAATGTTCATGCTATTCAACAAAAATGAACACACAAATTACCAGCTCCTCTGGGACACAGCAAAGGCAGTACTCAGAGGCAAGTTTATAGCTCTGAGCTCCCACATCAACAAATTGGAGAGATCTGAAACTAACAATTTAATGACACATCTAAACCTCCTTGAAAAAGAGCGGCAAGATAAACCCCAATCCAGTAGATGGAAAGAAATAATTAAAATTAAATCAGAATTAAATGAATTAGATTCCAAAAAAACTATAGAAAGAATCAAAAAAACAAAGAGTTGGTTCTTCAAAAAACTTGATAGACCCTTAGCAAATCTTATCATAAAAAGAAGAGAACACACCCAAATTAATAAACTCAGAGATGAGAATGGAAACATCACCACGGAAACAACCAAGATTCAGAACATTATAAGGGAATACTTCTCAAAACTTTATGCTAATAAGTTTGAGAACTTGACAGAAATGGACCTTTTCCTAGCAAATATTGACATGCCAAAACTAAACCAAGATGAGTTAAACCATCTTAACAGGCCCACATCAAGCACTGAAATAGAAACAGCAATAAGAGACCGTCCATCTAAGAAAAGTCCAGGACCAGATGGTTTTACAGCGGAATTTTACAAGGCCTTCAAAGCAGAGCTCACACCAATACTCCAACTCTTCAATGAAATTGAAAGAGAAAGCTCACTACCGAACACATTCTATGAAGCCATCATAACCCTCATCCCAAAACCAGGCAGGGACTCATCAAAGAAAGAGAACTATAGACCCATTTCTTTGATGAACATTGATGCAAAACTTCTCAACAAAATTTTAGCCAATCGACTTCAACAATTCATCCAAAAAATCATACACCACGATCAAACAGGATTCATTTCAGGGATGCAAAGCTGGTTCAATATACGCAAACCAACTAATATTACTCATCACATCAACAGGAGCAAGAATAAGAACCACATGGTTATCTCAATAGATGCAGAAAAAGCATTCAACAAGATCCAACACCCCTTTATGATGAAGGTTTTGGAAAAATTAGGAATCCATGGAACATTCCTCAATACAATAAAGGCTGTATATGACAAACCTACAGCCAGCATTATACTTAATTGTGAAAAAATAAAGCCATTTCCTCTTAACTCAGGAACAAGACAAGGATGTCCACTCTCTCCACTTCTCTTCAATCTAGTAATAGAATGCCTAGCTACAGCAATAAGACACGATGCAGACATAAAGGAGATCCAAATAGGGAAAGAAGAAATAAAACTCTCCCTCTTTGCAGATGACATGATCTTGTATTTAAAGAATCCCATAGACTCCACTCCCAAATTACTCAAGCTGATTCAAAACTTTGACAAAGTAGCAGGTTATAAAATTAACCCCAAAAATCAATGGCTTTCCTGTATGCCAACAATGAGAAAAGTGTGGCTGAAATTAGGAAAGCAACTCCATTTGTAATAGCCTCACAAAAAATAAAATACCTAGGAATTAACTTAACTAAAGAAGTGAAGGACCTCTATGATGAAAACTTTAAAATCTTGAAAAAGGAAATCAACACAGAACTAAAAAAATGGCAAAGCCTCCCATGCTCCTGGATTGGAAAGATTAACATCGTGAAAATGGCAATACTTCCCAAGGCTATCTACAAATTCAACGCAATACCTATCAAAATTCCAACCTCATTCTTCAAGGAAATAGAAGAGGCAATCCAAAAATTCATATGGAACAACAAAAGACCCCGAATAGCAAAAACGCTCCTCAACCGAAAGAACACTGCTGGAGGAATATCAATACCAAATTTCAAACTCTACTATAAAGCCATAGTAATCAAAACAGCTTGGTATTGGCATAAGAACAGACCTCAGGACCAATGGAATAGAATTGAAAACCCAGAAATGAACCTACAGACCTATAGCCATCTAATCTTCGATAAGGGAGCTAAAACAATAGAATGGAAGAAAGACAGCCTCTTCAGTAAATGGTGCTGGCAAAATTGGTTAACTACATGTAGAAAACTAAAGCTAGATCCTTATATATCACCCTGCACCAGAATCAACTCCAAATGGATCAAAGACCTCGAAGTCAAAGCAGAAACTCTGAAAACATTACAGGATGGAATAGGAGAAACCCTAGGTCTCCTTGGCTCAGGCCGAAATTTTCTGAATAGAGACCCGGAAACACAACAAATCAAAGAAAGGTTGGACAAATGGGATTGCATGAAGTTGCAGAGCTTCTGCAGGGCAAATGACATAGCTAGCAAGATCAATAGAAAGCCCACAGACTGGGAGAAGATCTTTACTAGCCATACAACGGATAAGGGTCTCATATCTAAAATATACTTGGAACTCAAAAAATTAAACCCCCCAACAACAAATCCTCAAAGAAACAACTGCCCAATAAATAAGTGGGCGAAAGACTTAAAGAGAAACTTCTCTGAAGAAGAAAGAAGGATGGCCAATAGACACATGAAGAAATGCTCAACATCCCTAGCCATAAAAGAAATGCAAATCAAAACAACATTGAGATATCACCTCACCCCAGTTAGAACGGCAAAAATCAAGAACTCTAACAACAACAGATGCGGGAGGGGATGTGGACAGAAAGGAACCTTACTTCATTGTTAGTGGGAATGTAAACTTGTTCAACCACTTTGGAAAGCAGTATGGAGGTTCCTCAAAAGACTTCACATAGAACTCCCCTATGACCCAGCAATCCCACTGTGAGCATTTACCCAAATGTTTACAAACAAGACCACACTAAAGGTACCAGCACAACTATGTTTATTGCAGCATTATTTACCATAGCTAAGATGTGGAACCAACCCAGATGCCCTTCAGTAGATGAATGGATCAAGAAAATGTGGTATATATACACAATGGAATTCTATGCCTCCATCAGAAAGAATGACATTGCCCCATTTGTTAGGAAATGGAAAAACTTGGAAAAAAATTATACTAAGTGAAGTAAGCCAGGCCCAAAGAAACACAGGTCCCATGGTTTCCCTTATTTGCAATATCTAGTATATGTATGAGTCAAGCGGAATAGGTCAGATAATGTGATGTCAGGAAAATGAACCCTTAGATATGTATTTTAATGTTTTTTTCTTTCATGCATGTGTTTCTAACGCATTTATAAGATTATTTCTTTGTTGCTTTGTATGTCCCTCCCCCATAGTATAACCCCCGCTTTCACTATATTTGATGTCAGTATAACTTGTGGAGGAGATGGGGAAAAACAAGTCGTTTAAGGATTCAGGTGGACCTGTTGCAACAATGAGAAGTACAAATTGTCATGTCAAAAATGAGCTTTACAATGTTGGTGGGGGAAGGATGGTGGGGGGGGAGGCTGGGAAGGGAGGTGAAGGGTAAACAAAGGAGAAGGCTGCAATGCTTGGTAAGAAATGTATGCATTATCCTGCCCATGTAATTGTAACCCCTCTGTACAGTATGTTCACAAATAAAATAAAATTTAAAAAAAAAAAAGAAAACCCAAGGATTGGGAGAAAATCTTCAGTAGCCAGACAATAGATAAGGACCTCATATCTAAAATATACTTAGAACTCAAAAAATTAAATCCCCCAAAAACAAATCCACAAAGAAACAACTGCCCAATAAATAAGTGGGCTAAAGACTTAAAGAGAGACTTTTCTGAAGAGGAAATTAGAATGGCCAATAGACACATGAAGAAATGCTCAACTTCTCAGGCCATAAAAGAAATGCAAATCAAAATAACATTGAAGTCAGGTGCTGGTGGCTCACGCCTGTAATCCTAGCTTCTCGGGAGCCTGAGATCTGAGGAGCGAGGTTCAAAGCCAGCCCAGGCACAAAAGTCCATGAGACTCTTATCTCCAATAAACCACCAGAAAACCAGAAGTGGTGCTGTGGCTCAAATGGTATATACATTTATTTGAATTAGGGAAGGGAAAGGTAACAACAAAATGGTGATGCAAAGGACAAGGGGGAAACCAATGCAACAGCAATATTCACAAGACAATATGTTGTCTTGTGAATCTGTACAACTTTGGGGGATTGGAGGGTGGGATAGTAGGAGAAAAATGTGGGAAAGGATAACAAGTTTGACAAGTTCTTATGTAACTGTAACCCCTCTGTACATCACCTTGACAATAAAAAGAAAAAACTGTTCCTTATATAAATGCATCTAGATCATATCTTATTATATTATTTATTTGTATGATGACAAATATAGCTAATAAACTATGAAGTCATACTTGAAAAGACCATAATTATAGCAATAATTTTCCTGAGTAGGGAGGAAGTGAAGTAAAATTAAAAAGAAATATGAGGACTTGTTTAATGATTTATTAGCTTTTGTTTTTTAAAGTATGAAACAAGCTAGGTGCCAGTGGCTGATGCCTGTAATCCTAGCAATTTAGCAGACTGATTTCAATCTAGAAGATCATGGTTGAAAGCTAATGAGGACAATGAGGAAGTTTGTGAGACTCCAGCCCTAAAATAATCAGCAAAAGCCAGGATGGAGGTATGGCTTAAGTAGTAGAGTGCCAGCAAAGCAAGCCAAGCAAGCGCAAATCCCTCAATTCAAACCCCTAGTACTAGAATAGGTATGAATAGGATTGCAGCAAACTAAAAAGATTCTGCATGGTAAAGGTCATGTCTAACAAGTTTAAAAGTTAGCCTACAGAATGGGAGAAGATTTTTGCCAGCTCTACATCAGAAATTGCCTAATATCTAGAATATACAGAAAGTTTAAAAAACTAAACCCTCCAAGAACCAACAACCCAATTAATAAATGGGAAGAGACAAAGAGGGACTTCTCCAGAGAAGAAATAAAAATGGCCAATAGACACATTTAGAAATGTTCAAAACAACTCAGAGATTTCACCTCACTACAGTTAGAATGGCCATCATCAAAAATACAAACAATAACAGATGCTGGTATGGATGTGGACAAAAGGGAACCTTAATAAACTGTTGATAGAAAGGTAAATTTGTTTAACCACTTTGGAAAGCAGTATGGAGGTTCCTCAACAGACTAAACATAGAACTACTCTATGATCCAGCAATTCCACTTCTTGGCATTTATCCAAAAGATTACAAACCAGGTTACAGTAAAGCTACCAGCATAACCATGTTCATTGCAGCACTATTCATCATAGACAAGGGATGGAATTAGTCCAGACATCACTCAACGAATAAATCAGGCCTTCATAAAAAGAGCTTAAAGAAAATGTGGTAATATCTTAACATAATAGCTGTTTGAAAGCATGGTATTACTGGTAATATTATTTTTATTGACTTTTTCATTTTCACAGTTATGGGTATAGAAGTCCAAGGTCAAGGGGTTGATATGCTTAGGTCATGGGAGATCTCCTTGGCTTGTATATGATCATCTTCCCTCTGTGTGTTCACATGGACTCTCCACTATGTGTCTCACTTTCTCTTTTCATTGTTGAAGGACACCAATCCCATCACATTCAAGATAACCCTAGAGGTCCCAGTTTAAGTTACTTGCCTCTTTAAAGCCCTTGTCTCCAAATAAAGTCATATTCTAAAGTACTGGGGTGATAGGACTCCATCATATAAATTTGGATGGAGAGGACCTCAATTTGACCCATCACATCCCACAGCAAAAATAACAAACTGGCTTTATACTTAGCTGCCAAGAGAGCATGGTGGGAACAAAGTCAATGCATTTACTAGAGCCATTCAGCCAGTAAAGTTTATGGGATGAAATCTAAAACCTTTTGACTCAGAGCTAATAGATTTTCCTCCAGTCTTCAGCTATTTTTATAATTACCTGTGACCTCAAGGAATCTACAAATTAAATCATCCTGAAAGTATGTGGAAATATGCTTTTCTCACAAAGAGGAAGGACAAAAGGGAAGATGGAATGCAGAAGAGAGCTTGCCTTACTTCCTGTTGAGGTGGGTAAGAAGGCATTTTATCTCTCCCTCAGTTGTATAAATCAATTATCCAACTAACAGCAATGAAGAGGAGCTAATGCAAAGCCCCAGAGCCCTCCTCCCCAACACTGGACACATCCAGGGTCATCAGGGGAAATCCCACTCCTCCTCTTGCTCCTTGTTCTCTCCGTTCCACACATAGAAGGTTTCCTGTTGTTACCACTCCCCAGTTCCATCATTCCCCTGCCTCTCCATTGCTCTAGGATACAAAGGCATTTCACTATGATGCTTCCATATGTGCATATAATGTACTTTGTTCAAATCAACCCCCATACTACTCCATCCTACTCCCCCCTTTTTTAAAGAACAACTGGGTTGGGTTGTGTTTGTTTTGAGGGGGATAGGTGTGTGAGTCCTGGGACTTGAACACAGGGCCTAGGTGCTGTCCCTGAGCTTTTTTTTTCTCAAGGCTAACACTTTAGCTCTTGAGACATAGCTCCACTTCCAACTTTTTTGGTGTTAACTGGAAATGAGAGTCTCACAGACTTTCCTGCTCTGGCAGGCTTCAAACTGCATTCCTCAGATTTCATCCTCCTGAGTATCTATTATTACCAACATGAGCCTCTGGCACCTGGCAACACAATTGTCTTTGTTTTGTTTTTGGCAGTTCTGGGTGTTGAGTTCAGGGTTTCTTGCTTGCTAAGCAGGTGCTCTGCAACTTGAACCACAACTCCAGCCCCATTTGGCCCTGGTAATTTTCAAAGTAGGCTCTCAATTTATCTCTAGATGTTCTGGGCTTCAATCCTCCTCCTGTGCCTCCCAATTTCACTAGAAATGACATGTGCATTGTCATATTTCCCAACCATTGTGCTTTCTCTACGGCTAAGATAAGAAGTGTGCGCTCTACTGCATCTAACCACTAGATGAGAAGGTGTCTCATGAACTTCCTGAGCTGGCTTTAAACCAGGATCTTCCAATCTCCTGCTCCCAAGTAGTGAGTAGCTATAGTGTAATACAAAGCAATTTTAACAGGTTTCAACATTCCATACATGAACATAAAGTACTTTAATCATATTCACTCCTTTAAACTTTTCATTGACTTTAATAATATTTAATTGGGCTATACATCTTCTCCTTAAAAAACTCTTCTGGTAGAGGAAACCTGAGCTCAAGTAATTTTCAACCTTCAAGCACAACTTTAGCATCCACTATGAACCCCAGACAGTACCATCTTCTACAGAGTGGATATGATATAAAGTTCCTGGATAATAGATGAAGACCCAAACCCAGCAAATAAAAATTCACAATGTATCTTGAATACTATGGTATGAACACTCAGAGCCAGTGATAATATGAGCAAACTCTTCCCAAATCAGATGACAAGTCTTCCAGAGAGCACTTAGGAATTGAGATTTCAGGTACATAATGACATATCATATATGATGCAGTAATTCCCCCAGTGCCATAAACAGATTTATAGCAGCTTAAGCAGGCAGAATAAAATTACTGCTCTAGATGTAAGACACAAACCTCAAAAGGAGAGGCTAAAAAATAGTACGCAGGAGAGAATGTATTCAATTATATTAGTAAAGAAACCAATCTTGGTGAATCAGTTTACTCTGCCAAACCCAAAATGTTCTAAGAAGAGTTCTAGGAAAATGAATAGAAACAGCAGTGCTGGTGGTTACTAGAATTTCACATGCAGGCCAAGGGTACATAGCAAACTGAATTACTAACTATGAAGCATACTTGTTTAATTTAGTGTTTACCTGCACCTGCAGAGACCCTCAGGTTACAATATGCATATTACCATACAGGACAATCACTCATGCTCATACTGATAGACCTAAGGTCAGAGCGCTGTGTTCATGGAGGGAAAAAGACATACATGCACATTAATGTCAGTCGTAAGGTCAGTCTCACATCAATGAAACATAAGGCAGAACACCAGCTTTGAAAATGTAGTCTGAGACCCTGGAAAAGGTTATTTGCCTTTTTCACTGTGTTGACATTTACGCTGATGGTACCAAAAAAAAAAAAAAATATATATATATATATATATATATATATATATATATATATATGCAGTACCTTTTGCCTGAATCCAGGCAAAATTCCTTTTAAAAGCCCTCTGAGCAGCAAGAAAAAAAATCATAAATTTTATGAATTCTCACATCTTTTTTCTAGTCAATGTAATGAATGAGCTGAGCACACAGATGTGTCCGCGGCTACCACTGAAGGAGAGTGAAGCCGGAGGAAAAACGTGAGTTGTAAACTGAACATACTGTTTTGATTAATAAACTATAATGACTGAGAATGAGATTAGGTTGGGCTAGAGGAGTAACCCAAGTGGTAGACTACCAGCCTTGACTAAGAAAACAGCAAAACCTTGAGGATTCAAACCCAGATATAGGAATGAATGAATGAATGAATAAGTATGAAAAATAAATAACAAATAAGTCAAATAAGAATCAGGTTATATAGCAAGTACTTTCCTAAAAAGGAAAAATAGAAGCCTGTCAGTTTAAATCAAACAATTCAGACTAGTTATGCCAATCAAAATGTGGGGCTGTTGCTGGATCCCAACAGTTTTTATCTGTAATCCTACCTACTCAAAAGGCTGAGGTCTGGGGAATCTTGATTGGAAATTAGCCAGAGCAGAAAAGTCCACCAGATTTCATCTTCAATTAATTGCAAAAAGCTAAACCAAAGCATGGCTCAAGTGATAAGAGCACCAGTCAAGCAAGCATGAGGCCCTGAGTTAAAACCTAGTACCAGCAAAAAAAATATTACATTTTTTAAATTTTAATTTCTTTCCATTTGTTGGGGGGTTCATATGTGTGTGTGCATGTGTGCACACACACACATGCTGGTCCTGGGACTTGAGCTCAGGACCTGGGTACTGGTTCTGAGCTTTTGTGCTCAAGACTAGAGCTCTGCCACTTGAGTCACACTTACACGTTCTTGGTACTTAATTTGAGGTAAGAATCACACAAACTTTTCTGCCCAGGCTGGCTTCAACCCATAATCCTCAGATTTCAGTCTCCAGAGTAGCTAAATTTTTTTAAGTTAAAAATTGAGGGTTTTGAACCAAAAAGAAAAAAATCCAAATTTTGAAAATATATGGCTTTCACTATAACCTTTCCTGATTTCCATTAAGAAGACTTCTGCAACACTAATTATAAGTTATTTTGATATTGTATTCACTGTAAAGTGTACCAACATTTCAAAAGCCATAAAAGTTGATGAACAATATTTTCCAGGTACAACCACACAGTAGAAACAGACTCATTCAGTGTCTAAGACAAATCAATATTTTAATGTAATAAGACACACAAAAATGGCATTGATATGATTTCTGATTTTAGTTGCAACAAACTTTTTCACAATTGTATTCTTTCTGAACATACTTTTTGTGAACTTTTTGTGAAAGTGTTCGTAATTGCTTACTGAAGCAAAGTGTGTGATGGCAGCTTCAAATTTTTCATCAGAAAATTCATCTAACATCCATTATCACAGTGTTTCTCATCAGAAAATTCTATCATCTGTTATCAATCCATGCATGAACTGGCTCTTGATATTCAAGGTGAGATTTTCCTCGTTATTAGTGTGATCAGTGGTTTTGAAATAAAATCTGGACATTTGGGGTCTTATGTCATAAGACTCTCCACCTTCTTTAAACTATTTTTTGTTGACACCCTATGAGACAGACCTCTTGTGATCACACCACAGTGGGGACTGGGAAGAGTGGATCCCTACTGAGGATGGGAATGGAATTCCATGTGGTTTCACTGTCAAGGATAAAAAGGAAGCTTCATCACAACTCTAACAGAATGCAAGCCCTGATTTGTATTAGTGACGTCTTAATTATGAGACAAAATATCTGAGGAAAGCAATTTCAGGGAACACAGATGTATTTTGCCTCATTGTGTCAGAGGTTTTAGTCCCTAGTCAGCTAGATCCATTGTTATAGGCCTACGACAAAGCTAAAACAGCATGGTAGTGACCATGAAGCAGGCCAGAGCTGCTCACCACATGGCAGCCGGAAGCAAGGAGACACAAAGAACAAGAGGCTGAGAATAAGACCCATCCTCAAAGGCACCACTGACAGTGACTGTCTTCTTCCAATCAAGTCTCCTTCCATAGCTTTCACCACCTCCCAATCATTTATCTGATTATAAATCTAGCCAAGTATTGATCCATTTATTAAATAAGAGCCCTCATGATCCAGTCATTTCAAAAGCCCTACCTTTGAACATCGTACACCAAGCCTTTAATGCATGAGTTTTGAGGGGACATTTTATGTCCAAACCACAGCATAGATCCATACTCAGTCAGTTTGTCCAAAGGTGTTAGTACACGTTGGAACACTTTGGGAAAGGATAGACACAAGGCTTTTATTGGCAAATGTGAGAACTGAGAGTAGCTTTTTCTGTCATATTTGCTTGCAGAAGAGTAATTACCTTTTCTAAAAGTTTTATTCTAATATATTAGCCTGCTTTTTTGGCTTCTGATTACAGGTTTTCATTGAGGCATTTTTTTTTCTTTCTCTATTGGTATTTCCAGGTTATTCTTCGTTTTTCTTTTCAACTTAAGTCTAACATATATGAAGCAAAAAGAAAAACTCAGAAACTTTACTCACTTACATGTTATTCTTTAACTCCTTTAAGTTCATAACTACTGTGCATCTTTGGCTCTACTTTTAGAGTCATTCTATGTAATGTCTAGGAGTTTTTGTTGTACTAGGCAACAAACTGAATAAGGACAATGATCATAGCCTAGTTTGGCCAGCAGTGGCAGTATCCCAACTAACTCTCAAGAAATATGCACTCATTTAAATTTCAGTGTGTTATTAAATTAAAATGCCCGCAATTATATAAGCAAAGGCTATGGAAAATTGTTCTTTTCCAAGTACCTATAATTTTCTCATATATTTCAACTAAAACAACCACAAAATTAAACACAGCAGCAGTATTGAAAATGTAGCTGTCTTCTATGACAAAAAGTAAAGTGCTCCATAGAAGAATAATTAAGCAAACAATCCTGATTTTCTAATTTTTTATTTAAAAACATAGTTATCAGGCACAGGGGCTCATGCTTATAATGCTAAGTATTTGGAAGGCAGAGGTCAGAAGAATCACAGCGAGAGGAAAGAAATTCACATCTCATCCAGGGAAAGGCTAGGCACCGTGCTTTGTACTTGCCATCCTGAGCTACAGAGAAGGCTAAGTAGGAACTCAATCAATACCAGCCTGCAAAAGAAATGCATGCTCCTTGCCAAAGGAATAACTAAAAGCAGAAAACTCAAGAGGTAGAGCACTTGCCTAGCAATCTTAGGCCCTGAGTTCAAACCATAGTAATGTCAAAGAATTATTATTTTCATAAATTTCATTGTTTATGCTAACTCATAATTTTGTTACTATTATTTTTAATAAATATTTTAGCATTTATTCTAACATCGTAAATGTCAAAAGATACAGTTTGTGTAAATAATTATTGAAATTCTTAACAATATTTTGGAATGTCAAGAGGATCATAAACCTCAAATTTTAAGAATCTATGAGGTGGAGAAAGCTAATATTCAAGAAAATTCTTACTTCTTCTCCCAGGAGCCTCAGGTGTGGTTTTTGAGCATGCCAACTAAGTCTATGTTCAGGTTCAGGGGATTCTGTTGGTGCTGCTGGAGAAACATCCATATCCTCTTCATTTTCCTCCATCACAGAAATTCCACGCAGCATTCTACAACATGTTACAAACAATACATTTGTTTTTACTACTACTGATAAAGGAAACAAAAGTTTGTGCTCTTTGCATACTTCTGCCGAAACAAACATGGTGTCATTTGACATCCACACACATGGGAGGGAAAAGGCCAAAAATACAACATGAGAATTAATCCAAAAGCAATTTATGTTTGGGTCTGCATATATTAACGCAGTAAGCCTTATGATACTTTTGTTTCGCTACACTGAAATGCAACAGCTCTTATTTCACTGCAAACGCTCAATACAAATTTCACTTCTTCGACTCAGGCAAAGCACCAACCTAAGCAGAAGGTAAGAATGATAAGGTGCCTTCTGAGATTCATTTTCCCTTCTTGAAGCAGCTCTTGCTGGAATTAATGGAACCTGTGCTAAAATCGGGTCTTCTATATATCTTTTTCACAGAAGATTAGATACAATGTGACTTTGGAGGAAAAGTGAGGTTTTCCATCTCCTAAGGATTTGAATACAGTAGATACTGAACAAATACTGTTGAATTGGGGCTTAGTAAAACACATTGCCAAAGGCAAAGCCAGCCCCAGTCCAGCATCATCAGTGTTACGTAGGAACATGTTAGAAATCCAAACCATTTAAATCCACCACAGAATCAAAACTTGAGGTGTGGGTCGAGTCTTCTGTTTTAACTAGCACTGCAGTCAATTCTGACACACTCAGTGTGAGAATAACTGATACAATTCAGGTTGTCCATAAACAGCCCAGTAGTAAGAATATCCTAAGATGATTGTCAAATCTATACCTTCCCAGACCCCTCCTTTGGGGATTCTAATTTCATAAATTTGGAATACAACTGGATAATTATTATACTTACCAGACACCAAGATTGTCTAGCTAGGCACTGGTGACTCATGTCTGTAATCCTAGCTACCCAGTCTGAGATCAGAGGATCATGGGTTAAAGCCAGCCCACAAAAAAAAAAAAGCCAGAACTGGTGCAGTGGTACAATTCCTTGAGCAAAAGAAGCTCAGGGACAGTGCCCAAGCCATGAGTTCAAGCCCCAGGACCAGCACACACACACAAAAAAAAGATGGTACTTATCTTCAGAGAAGTCTAAAAACTATTGATATATTGGAAAAAATAAGCCTTAGAATGAGATTAAGGGCAAGGATTCCAGCCCCTTTAACTACTTGCTATGCTATGTTAGTTATGGTTTGAACATGATTTCCACCAGGAAAATGTATGTCTTGTCCTCCAGCCAAAATGGCAGTGCTGGAAGGTGTGGCCCAGTTGAAGGTATTCGGGTCATAGGGTTGGATTCCTCATGACTAGATTCATGTCTTGACTGCAGGAATGTTAGCTATGGTGGGAGGAAGTTTGCTTTCCTTTTCTGTCTCTGATAGGCCCTTCCTTGTCTATCCATTTTCCCACTAAAGTGAAGCAGCCTGAGATGTTGCTGACCAGATGAGGAAGTCCAATGTTAGGCTTTTCCCACCTTCAGAAATGTGAGACAATATAAACCTATTTTCTTTACCCAGTCTTAGATATATGAGCAACAGAAAGCAGACCAACACAATTATGTTAGAGCAACAGAAAGCAGACCAACACAATTATGTTAGCACAATAGAAAGCAGACCAACACAATTAGATAAGGAAATTTTCTTTTTAATACTTTTCCAAACAGTACATGCTCAGTAAGCGGTTGGTGTTGTAATCATCATTGTTATAATAGTGAGGATGCTGATGGAAAGAAACAAGCCAACTCCTCTAGGAGCAAAAGCTAACCCTTCTTTGGAGTCAACATCAGTGTCCCATGAGATCAGAGACTTTGAAATATGTATTCCTTTTTTTCTCTATTGCTGGTATTGGGGCTTGAACTCAGGGCCTAGCCAATGTCCCTGAGCTTTTCTGCTCAAGGCTAGTGCTCTAGCACTTGAGCCACAGCTCCACTTCCAGCTCTTCAGTGATTCATTGGAGATAAGAGTCTTGAGAACTTTCCTGCCCAGGTTGGCTTTTATCGCATAATCCTTAGATCTCAGCCTCCTGAGTAGCTAGGATTATAGTCATGATGAACCACTGGAGTCCAGCAAAAATGTATTTCTTATTGTAAGTTGCTGTCATGCAGTTCAAAAGGCAACTTCCTCTAGCATCTGAGTGTGAGCTACTACCTAGGCAACCCTGTTATCCCTCTGACTGTTTCCTCCACCCTGCTAGGACTCTTCCAGAGAGATTCTGCACTACAGCTTACCTGGTCTTCTCCCTAGAACATGTACCTTGCTTCTGAATACCCAGAGGCCTGAGAGGAGATTCACAGGATGGACCCCTCCATTGCTTTTAGGGAAGTCACAAAATGTGTACAGGGAAATTTTTGAGTAACTCACAAACAAAAATGATACTTGGCATGCAATGGACTGTTCCATTTTACACATTTCTTAAGTGTCTATAGAAAAGCATTGAACTGATGTCACAATACACTTTATGGGGGTCTCAACTAATAGTCTGAACAACTCTAACTTGTAGAGAATGTTGCTTTAAAAGCCAGGACAGAGGTCTGAAAGAATTCAGCTATGAAAGATTTTCTTCTGCATGGAGGCTTAAAAATTATGTGCTTTGTTAAAAGCACAGAATGTAGTCTTAACAAAATAATGAGCCTATAGGAAAACATACATACAGTCAGAATTCTTTTTTATCAAATATAATGAGGGAGGGCAAATTGTATTCTTAAGTCATTGCAACTTCATTGTTATATGCAAACAGTGACATCTGGTGGAATGACATTGTTTTACTTTAAAAACTCAGCTTTTACACACTGGAGTTAGAAACACAAATTTCCAAATAAATACACTTTATGGTCTTTCCATTAAAAAAAAAACAAAAATTCACTAACATACTATAATTATTCACTAAAAAACAAAAATTCTATTAAAAAACAAATCCTATTAAAAAACAAAAATTCACTAATATACTATAATTCACTAATATACTATATTTTTTAAATCTAATAGGACCTACTAAAAATACTTTTTGTCAACCCAGTCTACATATATTTTTTAATACATGTAAGGCATACTAATGAGCTGTTTGTTCAAAACGAACATATCAGAAATCTGAGGGAACTCCTGATTATAATTCTCACTCTGCCACCAGCTGCAATTTGGGGTGCATAATTCTAACTCAGTCTAATACATAATACAAAAAATGCAGGGTAGTAGAATGTCAAGCTATCTTATGACTGATATAGGTACTTCTGTGATACACATTACCAGATAGACTTCAAACAGGGCTTAAGTCTGTGGTAAAAGAAGTCTGTGACGGATCACCTTAGGTAGGGTTGCAGCAAGTAATAAGGCTGAGTAAGGAAAAAGGTGAAGCTAGGATTAGCCTGAGAAATGAGGGGCATGGGGACCTGTGCTGTCTTAAGCAAGGATTGAAAAGAGAAGGAGATTGAGTATTCAGAATAAAATAAATGAAGAGGGGGAAAGTAGAAGGATATAATAGAAATTACATTTAGAATCGGAGTGACTGCATCTGAATTATAGCATTTACCAGCTATGTAAATATGGACTGGTTACTCAATCACTACACTGCACTTTCCTCACTTAGAAAATGCAACAATATTATAAACACCGAATTGTTGTTAGTACTTCATTTGATATTTTCCCCACCTTACATGATCAATAGAAGATGTAAGTCCTCAAAGTTATGTTTAGCTTGCAAAGGGCTCATAGAAATTACCCAAGTGCAGTGAAGTGCAGTGGACCTCCATGTATTCTCGGCCATGCAATTTTTCTGTTTTCTTATCAAAATATCTCTATCCTGTTTGGTGGGTTTGGATACAATCTTGCAAATGGAAGAATCACTGAAATAAGTAAAATTGTCAAGTCATGCCTTGCCTCTCCCACACCGTTCAGGATTCTGATGACTGTACTTGTAATGTGCACCTGTACCTCAATTCCACTGCCTAGTCATTTTAATGCTTCCCAAATGAGCAGTCAAGAAATACTAGAGAAATCCATGCCATATTTAATTTGGGTAGCCAAAAATGATCTGTCTTCCTTCACAGATGAACCCTCAAAGCAATCCAGTTACTTAGTTCAATGAAGAGTCGACAAAGGATAAGGCACAAACATAGCATTCAAAGAATTGTATGTAGACTAGCCTTTTGAAAAAGATTTACTATGAGAAACAAAAGTAATTTGGACAGGTCCTGTCTTAGGGTCTCAAAGAAAACTTTTATGTTTTCATGAAACAGGTAGTACAAGTTCAAACAAAATGAAAGATTTGTAGATTTTTCTTGAAACTATAAAATTAAGAAAAGTAGCCGAGTGCGAGTAGTTCACACCTGTAATCTTAGCTACTCAGGAGGCTGAGATGTGAGGAGCACAGTTTGAAGCCAGACTGGGCAGGAAACTCTGTGAGAGTCTTTTTTTTTTTTTGTGAAAATACTGTACAGAGGGGTTACAATTACATGGGCAAGATAATGAGTACATTTCTTATCAAGCATTGCAGCCTCCTCCTTTGTTTCCCCTTCCCATCCCTTCCCATCCTCCCTCCGCCCCCCTCCAATTCTCCCCGCCCCCCCCACCCCTACCTTTAGCCCCTCCCCACACCAAAGTTGTAAAGTTCGTTTTAGACATAATAACTTGTACATCTCATTGTTGCAATGGGTCCACCTGTATCCCTATTTAAACGAGATTTTTATCTCCAATAAACTACTCAAAAAAGCTGGAAGTGGCACTGTGGCTCAAGTAGAGTGCTTACCATGAGCAAAAGGATCTGAGGAACAGCACCTAGGCCCTGAGTTCAAGCCTCAGGACCAGCAAAAAAAAAAGTAATGCAGTATTAGCATGAAAATTGTGATTTTTTTAAACTTTACATCTCAGAAAATGTAAGAACTGATTAACAGACTTGAGAAAGGGGTGCAAAGAAATAATAAATGTAGAGATGAGGTAATGAAAAAGAACCAACATATAGAGAGCTGGTATTCCTGAAAAAATATACCAAATGAATAAAACGCAAACATTATTAAAGAATATAATGAAACATCTTGAACTGAAAAGCTAGTACTATATCAGAAGGCATTTGCTTATGCCAGAAAAAGTTAATTAGAAATCAACCCACCTCCAAATATATGTTAAGAAAATTATTTAATTTAAAAGAAAATTCAAAAATCCTGTACATAAGCCTGGCACCGGTGGCTAATGCCTGTAATCCTCGCTACTCAGGAGGTTGAGATCTAAGGATCGCAGTTCAAAGCCAGCCCTGGTATCTTCAATAAACCACTAGAAAACTGGAAGTGGTGCTGTGTCTCAAGAGGTAGCATGCTAGCCTTGAGCTGAAGAGCTGAGGGATAGTGCCCAGGCCCAGAGTTCAAGCCCCATGAGTGACCAAAAAAAAAAAATCTTGTACATACTTAAAATGAATGGGGATGAAATCAATTACATGAAAATAAGATAAAAACAGTTTATTTCAGATTTTTATTTCTTTACATTATAAGTAATTACTAGAAGCAAAGAAAAATATATACATAAATATTGGTGATTTTTAACAGATTTTAGGATATAGTAAAGAAACAAAAAAGAGGCTGAGATCAGAACAATGGCTCCAATTCAGCCTAAGCAAAAAAGTTCAAAAGACCTAACTCAACAGAGAAACTTAAGGGCATTTTTGTCATCCCAGATAAACCATGAAGAATAAATAGATTATAATCCAGGTTGAAGACCCTATGCAGAATATAAAAGGCTGGAGGCATTGTTCAAATGGTAGAGTAGCTGTCTGAGAACCCAAGTTTAAACCCTAGTACTACCAAATAAATATATATAAATGTATATATACATATATCCTTACAGTTCTTAGTTTTTGTCACAGTTAACCAATTACTATACACAGAATCAGGAAAACACTAAAACTATGTAACCACAAGTAGTAGTATAATCTGGAGTTAACTATTCATTGTACAGAATGAAGCAAAAGCTATCAAATGAAAAGGTTTTAATTTTGTGCTCACAATTACCTTTCTTTAGAACTCCTTATTAGTGTAGGAAAATTATACATTTCTCCAAATTTGTAAGCTCAGCAGACAGATATATTTTGAAAAGGTTAAGCTATGTTTAGCAAGGTAATCCTCGTGAGAGGGATGCTAGCAAATTAAATATTCAGTACTTAAATTAACTTCTTATTTGGTACTTAAGAACAAATTGCTAAGAATTATCATTATCAAATAGACCATTTATTGACTCTCTCTTGGAAAAAGAAAGTGAGATCTATTTGAAGAAAAAAAAATTTGAATTGGAAAGAAACCAGCATTTTCCCTACTTTACATGATCAATAGAAGGTGTAAGTCCTCAAAATTATGCTTAGCTTGCAAAGTGCTAATAGAAATTACTCAGAACTGTATAGTCTCAGGGGCTAGGGTTGTAGTTCATTTGTAGAACACTTGTCTAGTATGCATGAGGCCCTGGGTTCAAAATTCACAGCACTACAAAAACATGTAGAATCTTGTACTTTTTACTCCCAATTTTAAGCTTTTAGGGGAAATCCTAAAGACTATTTTCCTGAACTACTATTTTTTATGAGACATCCTGAAATAGTTTTGAAATTTCCAAAAAATGGTTCCCATGTTTATCAAAAAGTTATCAAACAATGACTTGATGAATTAAAATAAGACTTTGCCAGTGCCAGTCTCACACCTAGAATGCTAGTAACTCAAGAGGCTGAGATCTAAGGATCATGATTCAAATCCAGCATGAGCAGACAAATTCAAGAGACTCATATCTCCTTAACAAGCATAAAACTGAACTAGAGGTATGGCTCAAGTAGTAGAGCTATGAGGGAAAACACTGATACAAAAAAAAGTTGGACTTCAGATGCATAAAATTATAACTGACCCTTGAATCTTCAAAATATATTTTGTCTGAATAAAAATTGGTTTGAGTTCTGCCTTTTAGGAATTCAAATAAAAGCTTAATGTTATTACTGAACACCAGGAAATCGGGCCATTATTTTTAACAGAATTTAACAGAACGCTCCAATTTTTACTAAAAATCATGTTTGAGGAAATGGGTTCAAAGCATCCCATGACAAGTATAGGTCAGTCATTACAATGCTTTAAGGGCAAGAAAAACTGACCTTTTAAAATACTGTTAAAATTTAATATTGAAAAGTTTTATTTAGATTAATATTTAATATTTTAAGATTCTCTTACCTCTCTCTTTGCTCATCTGTAAACTGATCACCTAAGAAAGATGGCCCAAGTGTGCGGAGCATATTCCTGTGACTCATCTTGTCAGAAGTGTAGAGCACACGAGAAGCCAGGTACAGCTCAACTGGCAGCTCCTGGGCCGGGATGGTCTTGCAAAGATCATGAATGTGAGGAGGGATGAAGCCCGGTAGCATTCTGGAGGAAAAGAAAGCAAGTGAGCTTTATTCATTACTGGGTAGAATCTAGATATGAAGTACACTTACAGTGACTGTTCAATTCAAGCTCCAGGTAAGACACCTACAAGTAGGAGGACAGATACAGAACTAGTCATCCAACTGCCTGCTGAAAATCTCAACCCACATGGCTTTCTAAAGCAAACTCACTACTATCCCACTGCAAGCCTCTTCTGTCTTGAATTCTATGGTTCAGTCCAAGAACACCATGTCCAGCCATGGTGGATTCCTCTGCTCAAACAGTAATGTCCCTGAATATATATCTACCATCTGCCAATGGCATACCATGTCCTGCTACATTGACATGATAGGTTCCATCCACTTCTCTGAAACTTGTGTCTCCCCTGCCTTTTAAAGTAGGAAGCAAGTTGACTCATGCCTATAATCCTAGCTATTCAGGAGGCTGAGATCTGATGATCACAGTTCGAAGCCAGCCTGGGAATGGAAGTCTATGAGCCTTTTATCTTCAATTAAGCACAAAAATAAAGAAAGAAAAGAAAAAGAAAAATTGAAAGTGGAGCTGTGGTTCAAGTGGTAGAGCATTAGCCTTGATCAGAAGACCTAGGTACAGTGCCCAGGTCCTAAGTTCAAGCCCCAGGATGAGTGAGCGTGCACTAGCGCACACACACACGCAAACACACACACACAAACACACACACAAGAAGTCATGATGATCTGCTTTTGCCATCCAATCGGCAAATACTTATTGAGTGCCTGCTATGTGCTAGCCTTCTGTAGTTGTTTCTTTACCTACATTCTTTCTGACGCCCAAAATGAATCTGTATTGGAGGCATTACTGTTTTTACTTTGGAACAGGATTGTTTGGGATAGGTGAAAAAAAAATCAGTGTGAAGCTATTGAGATCTAAGTGCAATGTTGCTGTCCATAAACCAAATTTCTTTCCTACAAATGCCTACTGAGGACTCCTGAGTGGGAGTGGCTTTACCCAGTACTACTCCATCCCTATGTCTGTACTCTGCAGTAGCCAAATCACTTTTGTCATTTTTGCATCTATCCTCCCTTATTTTAACCATTGTCTCTTTTCAGGCATTTTCCTACTTTCATGTACTCCTTTTTACCCTTTGTCTAATGGGTCGTTGGTCTGTCCATGTATCTGGGCTACTTCAGATAGGAAGTATTATCAAAACTACAGAGTTTGGAATTGGCAGTGCCTGACTCCAAACCTCAGTTCTAATGCCTTAAATCTGTAATACTGGTTTCTTTGAAAGTCTTTAGAAAAATTGGAAAATTCCTAGCTCTTGCCTTTAGAAGAATTGATTTTTAAACACAGTATATCATTCTTGATCTGTTGAGGTCATCTCTCCAGTAATGCTTTATTTTTAATACATTTTTATTGTAAAAATACTGTACAGAGGAGTTACAGTTACATGAGCAAGGTAACGAGTACATTCCCTATACATTGTTATCACTAATTGCACTGCACGGCTCCTAACCTAGTGCTGGGCACACTGTGTACATGATTTGACCACATACATCAAGTGATCTCTGACTTTTCCAAAATAGCAGAGGACCCAATATGAAGTTTGCAAACATAAATGGGAAGAAAAGAAGTAAATCTAAAGCGAGTACAAGTGCATAAGGCAGAGGCCTAACCGAGGGAGGGAAGGGTGTATCTAGAATAGCATTTCAAGCACTAGTGTGTGTGTGTGTGTGTGTGTGTGTGTGTGTGTGTGTGTGTGTGTGTGTGTGTGTGCAGGTTCTGGGACTTGAGCTCAAAGCCTGGGCACTGTCCTTGACCTTCTTTTGCTCAAGCTAGCACTGTACTACTGGAGCCACAGCGCCACTTGCAGCTTTTTCTGAGTAGTTTATTGGAGGGAAGAGTCTCAAGGACTTTTCTGCCAGGCTGGCTTCAAACTGTGATCCTCAGTTCTCAGCCTCCTGAGTAGCTAGGATTATATGTGTGAGCTAAGATTCTAATCGGCACCTGGCTTCTGAGTTCCTAAAAAAAAAAAAAAAAAAAAAAAAGCTTAGACGAAAGAGAGAGAGAAATAGAAGAAGGAAGGAAAGGAGGGAGGGAGAAAGAAAGAGAGAAAACAACAAGGTGAGCCCCCATGTCAAGCTCATTTATATCATCATTCTGTCCCAGACAGGTCCTGGCTAGTGGAATGTGCTTGAGATTACATTACTGACTTTTCTTTTCTTTAAAAAAGCATTGCAACAAGTCTGAATTCCTATGATCCCATTATAGTCTAACAACATAAATTAGTAAAAGAATCTCCCTTGGTTATTGAGCTAAATAACCATATCCTGCCACCAAGAGTTTGATTCCCAAGAATACTATTCAAGAGAAAATCACCAGAGAAAAGTTAACAATTGATTGAAGGAAAAAGGAGCTATGAAATAAAGATTTTCAGGAACATTTTCCCAAAATTCTCTTTTCTTATTCAAACATCAGAGTTTTTCTTCCTTTGCATTTCCTTCTTTTTTCTGTAATGGAAATTTCTAATTTCAGTTTCAATGAATTAAAATAACATTACATATATCAATTAGATCTAGAAATATTTTGGGCATGCTCAAGAAAGGTTATGTGTTTTTACAGCACAATCTCCTTAAGCAGGACTATTTGTCATTCTTTGAAATGCTGACATAAAAAAGAAAAGACCCTTGCTCTGTGTGTGGCCATACTACTTTGCTTAATGCACTAAATGCAAGGAGTTTTAGGGGAGGTTAAAATCAAGAAGTTTCTGCTTCATTGATAATCTGACAGTAACTATTTATTGAAAGTAAAGTACTTGTTGTCTGCTGTGACTGTTTGTTTTAATACATAATCTTGCTAACTAAATGAGCTCAAAGCAATGCAGATAAGCAGTGGCATGTACAGGGTCACTTAAATGCCAATTCCTCTGTTTCATCGACTTTGGAATTCTTTTCCCATGAGTCTATTCTCAGCCACTAAATAGTGAGTAACATCCATTTACAAAGTTTAGGCTGGCCATAAAAACAGCTGTCTTCCATGTTCAACATGCCTTTCAGTGCCCCAAGCAACAACAAAAGCTAATAATTAAAGCTTCTTTAAAGCCCCATAAACACTTAAATGAAGAATAATCTAGAATAAACCAACCCATAAAGCCCTACTAGTGAAACAAGGAGAAAACTAGAGTTTCAACAAGGTGAATGGTAAAAGGTAAACCATCCTATGATATCTTTATACACTGTTGTCCAAAATTGTGCATTCTTGTGTAATAAGAAACCCCATTAAAACACAAGAGGAGAGAGAGAGAAAGCTATCTAAATTACTAGCATGAGTAGCCTAGAAACATTTAGTGTTGGGTTGTCTTGTACTTTATCATAACAAAATGAACCAATACGAGAAAGCAGTTAATCCAAATCAACTACTGAAGTGACCAAAATATGGAATCTAAAATGTTAACTTTTCATTTCCTATAGTCCCACAAAAAGCTATTTTGAGTCCCATTGTTACATTGATAATGTATATTGGTAAAAGCATTAACTGGTATATATAATGGAATTCTATTCCTCCATTGGAAAGAATGACATCGCCCCATTTGTTAGGAAATGGAAAGACTTGGAAAAAAAAAATCTATTGAATGAAGTAAGCCATGCCCAATGAAACACAGGTCCCATGGTTTCCCTAATTTGCAATAACTAGTATAAGTCGAGGACAAGCAGAAAAGGTCAAAAGCTATATACATATGACCATATAAGATGACGTTACATGAAATAAACCCCAAGATAGGGACACAACTTGTTTTTTTTCTTTCTTGCTATTGTTTTTAATGTATCTAAAATGTACTGTGTGATTTTTTTTTGTTTCTCTTATATGTTCTTCCCCCTCGGTATAATCCCTGTTTTCACTGCATTTGATGTTGGTACCCTACATCTTGTATATACATTTTTCTAATTTGTAGGGGAAGGGAAATAACAAAATGCTGAAACAAGGATACAGGTTGGCCCATTGTAACAATGAGATGTACAAGACACTATGTAGAAAATGAACTTTACAACTTGGCAGGGGAGGGGGGAGGGAAGTGATGGTAGGGAAAAAACAAAAGAGGGAATAACAATGCTGGATAGGAAATGTACTCATTACCTTACTCATGTAACTGTATTTTTACAATAAAAACATTTTTTAAAAACTGTAATAGAGGAAAGCTTGCAGTAAAGCCTATATCCTAACTCTAAAACCTGTTACCAACTTTGTCTCTAGAAATTTAAACTCAGGTATCATATAGGAATTACTAACACACTGGATTTTCCTTTTCTAAAATATGCATTTTCATGAATCAAGCTACTGAATGACTGCCCTTCAAATGGTAAAATTTGTCAATTTAATAAAGTTACTTTTTAGTTCGTCTGTAATGGCGCCATCTGGATTTTAAAGCCTTTCTTGATGTTGGAATTCCGAATTTCACTTTCCGTATTGATTTAATTTCTTCTCCTTTGATTTGCAAGAATTCTGATGAGTCTACCTTAACAAAACAGAAAATAAGCTGTTAAGGGAAGTTATAATGCTTGGAGATCATTCACTCATACTCTTAAGTTCTTTGTTTCTATGTTCACTTTACAATAATATAAATCCAAAAGTAAGCTATTTCCCTCGAAGTCCATTCCTAAATTTTATGTATAAAACTTCTTGGAAATAAAAAATATTAGTAAATATTTTGTTTACAATAATTTTCATTTATTACTGTGAATATTTTAGCCTCCAAAAACAATACCTCTTTTCCTTGCTTGTTTTCCCCAAGTGCTAGGGATTAAACCAAGAGTCTCATACCTGCTAAACAAACTCTACCACTGAGCTACATTCCAGCTACTCTGCCTTATTTTTTTTTCTTTTGTAACTGTCTTTCCTTTTTTTTCTACCTACACTACACCAAGATATTTTTAATAGAATTTGTCATTAGTTTCTTAAAGTTGGGCAGTCTTTGATTATAAACACAAGCCAAAAGAAACTTTGGTGCTTTCTATTACTATTTTGAGTAAAATTATTAATTTGTATTTCAGTTGTACTGCTTTCTTTTCCTACAGCTTGGCTAAAACTAAATATACTCTGTCTCATAAATAATAGAACCTTCAATAATTACAAGTATTGGGAGTATTGTTTTCCTAGATTTCCTACAATTTATGGTAATCATTCCTACAAGTTATGGTAATCATTCTTGTAAAAAAAAATTTCCTCCTTGGGTTGCTCTGTATTTTTTAAACTAACTTTCAGGAAGAAAGCAGGGAGATCCTCCCTGACAGGGGTTCGGGGTAGAGAGAAATGGTTAAACAGTAGGAAAGGAGCCAGATAAACAGCTCTTATAAATAAGATGCAAGATTTGGCCTTGTTTTGCTTTAAAAAAAAAAAAAAAAAAGATGAATGATCTATCACAATAGCCCACTATAATAAGGAATGATGAAAGTTCCAGATGCACACAGAATTCTATCTTACCCGCCAGTTAATTTCTGAATTTCCTCTATAGTACCTCCACCTCCAGTCATCAACTGGCTTAAACACTGTCTAGTATGGAAAGGTCAGTACACACAGTTTGCCATGTTCTCTTTGAAGCTCTTTCAGTTGCTAGCATTGTTTGTGTCTTTATTACTGAACCTAATCACTTCCTCCCACCAGTCCTAATTCAAACCTTAGAAACCATACAGGCACAACCTAACTCTATTCTATAGTCAAATCAATACTTGAATGTATTGATTCAATACATTCTGGGCTTCCTTCCCCCTCTCCCCCCCTCCCCCCCCCCAGAGAAAACATCCCTATCCCTTCAACTCTACTTGATATGGCATTGTTTTGAAGTACCAAGCTTTATCATCTTCAATGTTCTCTTTCAAATATTCTCTAACTTGTCAGTTTTTCCTGATGTTGGACATTCAGATCTGAACACAGTATTTGAGGTGTGATATGATTAGATCATCCAGTAAAAAGATGATTCTCATGCCATCTATCCACCAGTTGTATTCCTAGCAAAAATGACATTACTGATTAAAACCCTGAAGTCTTTCACCACTGCTACTGTTGAGCGCTATCATCCTATTTCATTTATGGACTCAAAGACAGAACCTTGCATGTATTTATCCCAGTTAAGGTTCTTCAGAGGTTTGACCAAACAAATTTTCTTGGTCTTAGTTTGGGTGTTACCTAAAAATCCAGTAAGTAGTTCCTCCATATTTTAATCCAAGTTATGGAAACGTAAGTGGAAATAGGACACAGTCCTATGGCATTCTACTAGGTACTGTCATGCACCAATTATATATGAGATAGTGCTTGGCAAGTGCACTATTTCATCATTTCTATCATTTGCATTCTGTCTCATATGCTAATTAGAAATCCATCCAGCAATTCACCTAACTGCTACCCCATCTAATAACTTTGAGGAGGCTTTCATAAATAGATTGCTCCTGGGAAAAAACAAGAAAAGAGGTGACATTGTTCAAAAGGAATGTACTCATGCCGGGCGCTTGGTGGCTCACGCCTGTAATCCTAGCTACTCAGGAGGCTGAGATCAGAGGATCACGGTTCAAAGCCAGCCCGCGCAGGAAAGTCCGTGAAACTCATATCTCCAATAAACCACCAGAAAACCGGAAGTGGCGCTGTAGCTCAAGTGGTAGAGCGCCTGCCTTGAGCTGAAGAGCTGAGGGACAGTGCCCAGGCCCAGAGTTCAAGACCCATGACCACCAAAAAAAAAAAGAAAAGAAAAGAAATGTACTCATTACCTGACTTGTGTAACTGTAACCTCTCAGTATCTCACCTTCACAATAAAAATTTTTTTAAATTAAAAATACCAGATAAGGAAAAAATAGATTGCTTTAGTTCAGAGGATAATAGCAATCACTAATATCTATTGAGTTTTCTGTGTTCTAGGAACATACACTTCTCACAACAGCATGAAGACATTGGCACTGTCATTCTTCTCATGAAAACAACATACACATACAAGCAGTAATCTAAGGTCACACCACTTTTAAAGGAGAGAGACATAATTCTGTCCCTGGAAATGTGGCTCCAGAGCCTGTGACCTTCCCAGGAGTCTCTTATGTCGAACACACATGTGACACTCTTCTGATATTGGGTCTAGAAATTCCAGAAGAAACAAGGTTAGTCTTCCATGGTTTGCTCTTAGGGAATGTTTGCTCCAAGTGATTACCCTTCCCATTTTGGATAAGAATTCAAGCACAAATCATTTAATAAGTTCTTTCATCATCATGTAGTTTTGTCAAAGAACGCACATCAGTTGCAGAAATCAAAACCTTTACCCTAAAAAAAGGAAAGTCAGATTTTCAATGACAGGTTGGCCTCCCACCTTCTAGCACTTTGAGAAGCAAAGCTACTGCTGAACCTGGCAGGAGAAAATTACCTCTCCAAGCCTATTGGTTCTATGTTAACTCAACATCTTTCATAAATCTTGGGATTGAAGGGCTTTTTTAAATCAACTTTTCTTCTCTTCTTTCTAAACTATAGATCACTTTCCTTGCCAGATTTAACAAGTGAAGTGTGTGTTTTCAGCTTCCTTTTCTGTCATATATTCTGTTCACTTCAGACCACAACCTTTTTCCAAAAATAAATTAAGGCTGCTTTGTCATTTGCTGTCATTGCAGTCTTCATCCCTAATGATAGGCTGTCATTCTCCACCCCCCCCCCCCACACACACACACTTCATTGCAAAAATAACATGAAAATCACCATTTTGTATTCTTCACATTATTCACAGGCCTCAACCAACTTCTTATCTCAGCCTTCTTGGTATAAAATTTTACAGGCACAGTCAACATTTGTGTTTATTTCTGGCTATGTATTTTTCTTTCATCATTTGCATCTTTGTAAGACTCGATCAAGTCAGTCACTCATAGTTGTTTGGTAAGAATTTGGGGGATTTGGAGCTTCCTACACTTATAAATTGTCTTCTTCCACTTAGAATTCCAGATCACATGATCAAACCTCTTTTTACAGACATTTTCCTTTATAAAACTCTCATCAATCTTTTTACTGGCCATTTGTTTCTTCATGAAGTCACTATTATTGGCAGTGACTTAGACCAGAGTACTAATGAGCTTCTAAGAATAGAAAGAAATGACTAACAGAATAGGATTGTCCACGTTCTCTACTTTTTGCTGAAGGAGGCCTTCCAGCATGTATCTAAGCAGCTAAAGGCCTTCATTACCCCTTTATAATAATACCTCATTGTTAGATCTATGTATTGACTACATCCAAAACTCTTATTCGCCCCCACCGCAACACCTGTCCTGGTCACTCCTGTACCAGAGATGCTGGGGCTAATCTTATTGCCCACACACATGGTTAAAGTTCATGGGTAATACTTGCTCTTGAGATGTTCACACAAGTGAACATAAGATTCTTGGTAACAACTTGTTGGAATGAATCATAGAAATACTTTAGTGTTTTCATGGCATTTCTGACATCCTCTCTAACATATCTCCACAACCTCTCTCCCCCCCTCCTCTTCCATCTCCCCTCTCTCTCTTTTCTCCTCTCTCTCTCTCTTCTAAGCTCTTTCTTCTTTCTCTTCTCCCCTCTCTCCTCTCCCCCCCCCCTCTCTCTCTCCTAGGATTCCTTTATAGCCCGCGCAGGTATACACCATCATACTTAACTCAAGCCTGTTCTTATACTTAACTAGACATTTGTTATTTACTATTATGAATGGGCAGTATGGCAACATGGCTAAACTGAAATTTCAGTCTTAGAATACCTCTGTCAGACTTGCCTCTACAAGTTAGATATCTTCTCATGATTTAGCTATTATTTTCAATTACAAAATGGGGTAATAATAAGGATGTTATTAGGAAAAATATGACAAAATACATAAAACATTTATCAAAGTCACTGGATGGTAAGCACTCAATTCTAGTTACCTTAGGAAAGGACTGTGTCTTTTAACTAGGAACAAGTAATTTTGCACAGTCTCTTTTCAAATATTTAATAGAAGTTATCATAAGCCAAATAGCATTACTGGACTTTTCTAGGATAGATTTAAATTCCTGACAGGTCATGGTGTTGAAGAATATCTATTTCATCCTTTGACATACTGAGTAGCTTACCAATTTGCCAGTTATGCTTTCATTTATTCCCAAAATCACAATGTTTACGCAGAATACATGAAGATCCTACCTCTGTGCCCCATAGCCTAACACTTTTCATCAAGATGCTATCACCTCTAGATGCCAAGAGAGCATCAGTCTAAACACAGGAATCCCCTGGGGAAGTTCACTTAGCCTTGGCTGGCTTCACTTCATACGCAAAGTCCTGCTTCAGACAGACAGCAGGACTGCTGATGGGAGTTGGTCACGATCATAGAATAAGACATTTCTCATTGAGAGCAATGGTGAGTTTTCTCTGGTAAATCCTTACTTGTAAGTCTCCCTTATTACCTACTTTTCCCCAGAAGCTCGGTAAGCTAGTGTTATACAGGATGAACCTAAGAGTGTACAGCTTGAAAACTGAAGAAAAACCAAAAGACACTAATCCAGAATAAGGTCACTAGGACACAGACCAGGGAAGAGAGAAACTGAAAGATTAGTAATATTTGAGAATAATCTAAGCTTCTGGAGACTGATTATATGTGAAAGGCTAGGGAAGTGATAGGTCACAGACAAAGCCCAGGTTTTAGACTCCAGAATTCCCAGAATTCCAGGGCTGGGAAGGTGGCTCAGTGGTAAAGTACTTGCCTTGCATGCATGAGGCCCTGGGTTCGATTCCTCAGCACCACATAAGCAGGAAAAAAAAAGCCGGAAGTGGCGCTGTGGCTCAAGTGATAGAGCGCTAGCCTTGAGCTGAAGAGCTGAGGGACAGCACCCAGGCCCAGAGTTCAGGTCCCATGATGGACCAAAAAAAAAAAAAAAAAAAGTTGTATAACTAATAATGTCCAGTTGACCTGGATAAAGAACATCAGGAACAAAACCACAGGGATCCAGGAAAGGGGTGCTCAGGAAGCTCTCACCCAGAAGTTAGTCATACAGAGGATGGTCTCTGGTGATAACTAAGATGATATGCTGGGAAAAGAGCCTTTTCAAAATACCACTAATACTTAATTTTAAAATAAGTTTATGGCCGGGGCGGTGGCTCACACCTGTAATCCTACCTACTCAAGAGACTGAGAGGTGAAGGTCATGCTTCTATACCAGTCCTGACAGGAAAGTCCAAGAGACTCTTATCCTCAATTAACCAGCAGGAAACTACAAGTTGGGCTGTGGCTCCAACAGCACCCAGGCTCTGAGTTCAAGCCCCATGACCAACTAAATAAATAAATAAATATTTTTAAAAATAAAATAAGTTTGTATATTTAAGCCAAAATATCACTGACTCGAAGTAATAACAGATAATAATAGAGCAATGGGTAAGTATGGTAAAAAAAAATTATAAAAATGATACATAAATGAAATGAATCTGGGAAACCTTTAAGCAAGAGGAAGAGACTCATCAGGATAAATGTTAAGTGGGGCAAAGACATTATTCCAAGTGTGATCCCTGTACTGTATGTAGTTCCTGATTCCTTTGAAATGTCAGGTTCTAACAAGAACCAAGATCCCTTCTTTTCTCAAAAAAAAAAAAATCTAAATTTCCAGTTGGAATTAATTAGGATTAGTAATAGGCACTCTCAACAAATATATGCTCTTTTACTAACTGGAAAATTTGTACTTCCCAGGTTCCTTTTGACAGTGAACTCAGTCTCCGTACCTTCCACTTTGCCTGGACCATTTTCTCCAACATAAATTAGGTTTGAGGATTGAATATGTGCATTGTCGTTGTTGTCATTGTTACCTTTAAAGATGTTTTCTTGCTTGTTTTTAAATCAACTGTAGGCTGTATCTCTTCTAATGGTCTCCCTGATTCTTCCTCTGGATGAGTTTTCAATACTGCCTGAGATTTAAATTCGGTGCTTTCTGTGTCCATGGCTGTCCAATCTAAAATATCTTCCTGTTCAATCTGGAAAATACTTGACACCGCATCGGTAAGCTCATCACCCATACCGTGCTGGAAAAAGTAAACAAACAACCATGTTCTTCTTATTAATCCTTCCAAAGCCTTCAGTTACACAAGGTCTGTCTGTTTCAACAAAATCAAAACAAAACAATGCAGATTTGAAACTGAACCAGGGTGATAAATTTCTGATACAGATTTTGATCAATGCAGATTGACTTTTAAACGTTAAGGTTCGGGAATTATTTTCCTCTGCCTCAGAAAAATATACCTAGTCTACAGTTGTAAATGCACAAAACCTGTAAGAAGAGAACAAGACTCGGGTCTTACCCAGACACCAGCAAACACTCACAGAGTGAAGCTAGTATATAGTCCACACAAAGCACCACTGGACAGTTTATTTCATTATCCAAGTTGGCACTTTGTCAGTCTTGGGCACACTAACTAGTGGAGACCTGCTCAATCCTGATAAATGGGATTTCAGCTAAGGAGCTGTTCTTCCCAGAAATCTGACTTCAGTTCTCAGGGAAATGCTGAACAGGCTACAGAAGGGCAGTAGTCACCACAGATCTATCCCACACCCAGGTAAAAATTTCTCTTGAAATGTCTATGCCTACTAGGCTAAGGAAAACGTCCCACTAGCCTAGTACCTCTCGCTTCCCAGCTTCTCAGTAAGCAGAGATAGGAGGAACCTTAGTTCTACATCAGCTCGGGGCAGTTGGGGATGGAGCAATCCCTTGTCAATAGAGAAAGCCAAGCATAGTGGCATGCACCTGGCATCCCAGCTACTGCAGGAAGTGTAAATAAGAAGAGCATTTTCTGGACAAAAAGTTAAAGTCTGTTTCAAAAATAACCAGAACACAGAAGCGCTGGAAGTATGGCTCAGACAGTAGAACCTCTGCCTCACAAGTCAAAAGCCTTGAGTTCAAATCACAAAAAATTAATGAATGAATGAATGAAGGTGTCTTAGTGACTTGTAATAGGATCTCAACAACTCCTAAGGAAAGTATTTTTATGGCAATGTTTGGGTATTCATTTCAAATCAAGACTATTTGGAATTACAAATCACTACAAGTTAGAATTCATTGCCTCAATGTGGTAAATGAAAAGATTAGTCTGGTTTACCTAAAAGTCTGAATTATATAGGATGACTAAGATGCAATATATCATTTTTGTCTCTGATAAACTCATTTGCTAATAAGTAAAATAAAATGAGGGGAAGGGTGTCTAAAAAAGAAATGTCCTCAGAACAAAACAAAAAAAGAAATGTACTCATTACCTGACTTATGCAACTGTGACCCCCTCCTCCTCCACCACCAACCCCTACCCCCACACCGCTGTTCATCACCTTTAAAACAACTTTGGATGGGGAGGAGTGGGGAAGGTGGGGGAGGGAAGGGATAGTGGGACAACACCAAGGGAAGGGGTAACAATTATCTACAAGAAATGTGCTCATTGCCTTACCCATGTAACTGTAGCCACTCTGTACAGCATCTTTACAATAAAATAAAGTTTAAAAAAAGAAATAACTTAAAAATTGCATACAGTGCCAAACACTGCAACTTCTTCATTGTGCAAGAAAAAGTAGCTGGGCTAAGATGTCTAAATTAATAAAGTGAAGCATGACGACTGAGCTCTGCCTAAGCAATCATCATCATCACGATAATATCCAAGAGATATGAGCATTATCTCACTGAATTGTAACATTCAGCACAGCTCCAGAGTAAGAACTCCATGGAACCCATCACAGGAAAGAGGAAACTGAGGCTTAGAGAAGTTACATTACTTATTCAAAGTCATACTTTGTATAAACAGGAAAGGTTTGTTTACATGCCCACAACCTGATTCAAAGATGTGCTCTTTTACCTATTTCCCTTTTAGCTCTCAATGTAATCTATAGATTCCTGTAGGTCCCCTTCAGACTCTTTTGGGAGGTCTGCAATGTCAAAAATGCTTTCATCATGATATTGTGATGTTTTACACCTTTTCTTTCTTTTTTTGGGGGGGGGAGGGGGGTCGGGTCGTGGGGGCTGAACTCTGGGCCTGGGCGCTGTCCCTCAGCTCTTCAGCTCAAGGCTAGCGCTCTACCACTTGAGCCACAGCGCCACTTCCGGCTTTTTTCTTTTTGCTTATGTGGTGCTGAGGAATCGAACCCAGGGCCTCTGGCATGCAAGGCAAGCGCTCTACCACTGAGCCACCTTCCCAGCCTGTTTTACACCTTTTCATTGTTGAAATTCACAACCGTAAATTTCACTGATAAATACTGAAACAATGATTAGCTCATGAGATTAAAAAATCAATTAGGGTAAATAAAAATAGCTCACAAACCAAGATGGATGTCATGATATACAATAATCATATATTTTATATATATGTGTGTGTATATTTGTAATACATGTATATACATGTATGCATGTATATATAAATGTATATATGTGTATATATGCATATGTGTCTCTGTGTATATATGTATGTATATATGTTTCTGTTTCTGATAACAAATTACAACTAATCTTTTTTTAATATTATTTTATTTTATTGTAAAAGTGCTGTACAGAGGGGCTAGTTAATTGAGTACATTTCTTGTTGAACATTGTTACCCCCTTCTTTGTTTTTCTCCTACTATCCCTTCCCTCCCCCACCTCCCTCACTCCTCACAACTAATCTTTAAGAAACTCCCACTTGTGGAATGCTGATCATTGAGAAAGAATTAAAAGACTCTAAAAAATATGATTCCCTTTCACCTATATGAAGTGACATTTTAAATATAATTTGACCCAAAGAATATATTGCTACAGATTGAATGCAAAAGCAGATATGAGAATCTAGTGTCTATAAAATCATACATACAAAAATTAATGTCATTCCATTTTTTTTTTGGTCAGTCGTGGGGCCTGAACTCTGGGCCTGGGCACTGTCCCTCAGCTCTTCAGCTCAAGGCTAGTGGTCTACCACTTGAGCCACAGCGCCACTTCTATCTTTCTCTGCCTATGTAGGGCTGAGGAATTGAATCCAGGGCCTCATACATGCAAGGCAAGCACTCTGCCACTGAGCCATCTTCCCAGCCCTCATTCCAAATTTTTATATATCTTAATCTTTAAAAGTCATTTTATGTTATTATTTTAGATGAATGATGCGGTAAACTTTCCCTTTTTAATAGATAAATATTGGTTGAGATAACACATATCTACAAAAAATCTTGGGGTCTTTAAAAATACTTTTTGATGGTATTGGAGCTTGAACTCAGGATCTTGTGCTTGCTAGATAAGCAATCCACTATTTAGTTCATGATGACCCAATCTTTTTTGCTCTTTTTAAATTAGTTTTTTAGATATTCTCATTTTATTTTGTCTTGTCTGGCCTCAGATCAAGATTCTCCCATCTATATTCCCAACCCAGTTGAGATTATAGGCCCTACAACAACACCTAGCTTGTTTGTTGAGATAAAATCTCAAATTTTTCACCCACCTGTCCTCGAACTTTGATCCTCCTAATCTCTACCTCCAGCTAAAATTACCAGCATAAGACATGTTAGCCAACCTTAAAGTAATTTTTAAATGTGAAAAGTCATCTTAGAATGAACAAGTTTGAGTCCCTTAAAACTTCAGTTTGAAGGCCAAGTGCTGGTGGCTCTCATTAGCTATTCAGGAGGCTGAGTTCTGAGGGTCAAAGCCAGCCTGGGTAGAAAAGTCTGTGAGAGGCAACAATGCTTGATAAGAAATGTACTCATTTCACTTAACATCAACTTATCTGAACTTTTCTGCTTGTCTCAGACATATACTAGTTATTGCAAATAAGGGAAACCATGGGACTATGTTTCTTTGGGCTTGGCTTACTTCACTTAATATAATTTTTTCCAAGTCTTTCCATTTCCTAACAAATGGGGCAATGTCATTAAGTGAAATGAACCCCAAGTTAATGATTCAAATGTTTTTTTCTTTCTTGCTATTGTGTCTAACATATTTATAAGATTATTTCTTTGTTGCTTTGTATGTCTCTCCCCCACTGTATAAGCCCTGTTTTCACTGTATTTGATGTTGGTATAAATTGTGGAGGGGAAGGGAAAAAAAAAATTGTTTAAATAGGGATACAGGTGGACCCATTGCAACAATGAGATCTACAAGACATTATGTTGAAAAACGAACTTTACAACTTTGGCCAAGAAGGCGGGGTAGGAGGGAGTGGGGGGTGGGGGAAAGATGGGAAGGGATGGGAAGGGGAAACAAAGGAGGAGGCAACAATGCTTGATAGGAAATGCACTCATTACCTTGCCCATGTAATTGTAACCCCTCTGTATGGTATTTTCACAATAAAAAAAAAAAGAAATGTACTCATTACCTTGCTCATGTGAGTGTAACCCCTCTGTACAGTATTTTCACAATAAAAAACTTATTTTTTAAAAAAAGAAAGAAAATGTCTGGTATGAAAGATACTATGGTATGTCTTAATGCCAGGACTGGATATCAACAGCTATTTGCCTCGAAAAAAAAAGTGGTTACTTTCCTTGTTAATAGTCAGTGGCTGGAAATAATTGATGGTTGCTTATGAATGGCAAAATTGAGAGGATGTTTCCCAAAAATTACAAAAAAAAACTTTTGTTTAAATTTTTATTTTAAACAGTCAAAATGATACCTAAACTAGGTACCTGATGGTTGACCTTTTTCATAGTTTATTTAAAAACAATATATTCCCTTATATATTATATAAATGTAATGAATGGTATTAAGTCAGTTTGATTCTATGAGTGACTTCTATTTTCCTTAGGCTAACTGATCATGTCTTTTCAGTGTGCCTACTAAAGGATTAATGACCAGAGACTTTGGTCTAAGTGGTATTACTATGAGATGCTTATTCTTAATATAAACTCACAGCACATGCTGTAGGCTTCAGAGTTGATTTATCCACATACCATTGCCACCTGGCTACTAGTTCCACTATATGCTGGATTCTGAAGCTGGTGACAAGAAAACAAAGTTGAAAAGGACACAATCTCAGCCAGAAGTATCTCAAACTCCAGCACTTTTAGCAACTGTGGCAACTCTAACTTTGTGAAAACAAAGGTCCACACACTTTCTGAATATGACATGGTACCCTACAGAGCCAATGTCTGCTCAGTTTTCAGATGGGGAGTCATATTTTCAAAAGCCAAAGGGGTTTGCTACTCACTATTAGCATTTTATAAAATGTATAGAGCGACTCATTATCACATTTGTTTCACTTAACTGTATATTTCTGTACTCAAAGAGATATATCCAATTTAGAGAGTATGTCCTGGCTTACTCTGGATTCCTCACTTACTTTGCCAGGGATGGGTAAAATGGAAGCTTCAGTTCTGAAGCAAACCTCTGTCACCCATTTTCCATATTTCATAGAAAAAAAGTTTCCCCTTGTCATATTTGCAACATTTCTTCTAGCTCAAGGCAGACTACAGTAACACTTTCTTATTGACTAATAACTTTTAATTAATTCTCCAGCTACCTTGTAGACATTCTTGTCTCTATATCAAGTAAGCTATTAAAAACCTTTTTCCAAGACTCCCCATGTAGCCTTGGATGAGAACTTGCTGACAGTTAAATATGCTCCTAAAAGCCAGGTGCAGCTGGCTCATGCCTACAATCCTAGCTACTCAGGAGGCTGAGATCTGAGGATCACAGTTCAAAGCCTGCCCAGGAAGGAAAGTCCATGAAACTCTCATCTTCAATAAACCACCAGAAAACTGGAAGTAGCACTGTGGCTCAAGTGGTAGAGCTCAGGGAACTTTCAAGCAACAGAAGATAGATTATTACTTTCATATTGGCAAGGAGGACTTTTTTTAAATCAAAGACTTCACCTTTTCTGTTTCTTCATCATTTGTCTCTGACTCTGGTTTTGCTTCCTGCTGAGGCAATTCTACTTCTGTCTGAGGTGATTTGAGGCCCATTAAAGGTGAGGTGACTTGGCCCATTAAAGCAAGTTCCTTGAAGGGGAGAGAAACAAGCAATTAAATAATGCCAATATTTAAAAATCATTGAAGTGTATTATTCAACATAGAAAAATGTTAATTAAGCCAGTAAATGAGAAACAAAAACCACTCAATAGCATCCAGTGAGTAATGCAAAAAAAAAAACATTAAAATATTTTGCTTTTTTTTCTTATTTCATGGACTTTTAATCTGTTGATCTCTATAGATACATTATTAGATTTAAAATATGATAATCCGGTAATATATCAGCTATCATAAAACACCCATTAAAGCAAAAAGTATAAAATACTGCACAAGAAAGCTAAATGAAAACTAAAATTTAATCCAATTAAGAGCAAAGGGAAATATAAATAACTTTAAATTTTACTGGATGCAACTTTTGATGTATTTTCTACCATTACTAATGCCAATTGCAATGGTACATACTATTTAGTTGAGATTACAAGGTAATCTAATCACATATTATAATTAACAATAAACCAGAAAGAAGGTGACACTGGTCTGTCCAAACTATAAATTCTCATATCAGACATCAACAGAAAAGTTATTTCCTTCATCTCAGTTTTAGGCATTCAAGCTAGTCATCGGTAGCTTATACCTGTAATCTTAGCTACTCAAAAGGCTTAGCAAACTAGGCAGACAAATCTTAGAGACTCTTATCTCCAATTAACCAACAAAGTTCTAGACTGGAGGCATGGCCCAAGTAGTAGAGCACTAGCTTCGAGTAAAAAAGCTAAGCAAGAGTGGGAGGACCTAAATTCAAGCCCCATTTGGAGCATGCATGCATACAAACACACACGCGCGCGCGCGGACACACACACATGCAAAAGAATCAAATGAAACATCTAGATAAAACCTACATTACCTTAAACAAAAATCTCACTGGGGCTGGGAAGGTGGCTCAGTGGTAGATCGCTTGCTTTTAATGCCTGAGGCCCTGGGTTGGATTCCTCAGCACCACATAAGCAAAAAGAAAAAAGCCGGAAGTGGCACTGTGGCTCAAGTGGTAGAGCGCTAGCCTTGAGCTGAAGAGCTGAGGGACAGTGCCCAGGCCCAGAGTTCAGGCCCCACGACCGGACCAAAAAAAAAAATCTCACTAGTTGTATTAACAATACATATATATATATATATATGTTATTAATGTATACATATATATGTATTATATGTTATTAATGTTATATATATAAATATATATAACAATATATATTTAATTGGAGTTCCAGGAAAGGGTTAGGTGAGATCAGAAAAAAAATGTTACACACAAAATAATTGCCAAAACTTTTCCAAATTGCATAACAGCTATAAACCCTCTGATGTAATAAACTCAATGAACTCCAAGGAGAATCACATTAAGAACACTGTACCAGGTCGTTTGTAATCAAAGAAAAGAAATCTAGGAGTAAAGAAAATATCTTAGAATAAAGATTCAAAGGAAAAGAACACATTAAATCCAAAACTTTAAAACATGACAAAATTATCAAAAAACTAATTGCCACACATTAATATCCCAGATTTCTTGTCAGAACTAAGCAAAAAGACAAAGAAACAGCTTATCCAAAGTACCATTGCTGAAAGAAAATAATCACTCCCACTAAAACCTTCATCTAATGAAAGTATCTTTCAAAAGTCAAAAGGGAGCCAGACACCAGTGGCTCACACATGTAATCCTACCTACTTGGGAGACTGAGAAAAGGAGAAATGTGGCTCTAGGAAAGCCCAGGCCAAAAAATAAATATGTCTATTTAGAGAGGGAAAATGGGTATAGTGACACACTCCTGTGATCCTAGCTATGACAGAAAACATTAAGTAGACAGATTCCAGCACCTTCCTTACATGGAAAGTAAGACATACCCTAAAAATAACCAGTGTAAAATAGAGTTTAAAGTATGACTGAGCAAAAAAGTGTGCCACCTAACAAGTATGGGGCCCTAATTTCAAGCTGGTCAGGTGACAGTGGTTCACATCTATAATCCTACCTGCTTAGGAGGCTGAGATCTGAGAATTACTGTTCAAAGCCAGCCCAGACTAGAAAGTCCATGAGACTCTTAACATTAATTGACTGCCAAAAGTGAGCTTTTGAAAGTGGAGCTATGGCTCAAGTGCTAGAGCACTAACCTTGAACACAAAAGCTCAGGAAAAGCGTCCAGGCCCTGAGCTCAAGCCCCAGGACAGGCACAGGAAGAAAAAGTCAATATGGAACACTTTTTAGCAACAAAGTGGGGGCAGGAATCATTGTCATCAAAGGTACAATATAGCAATAAAGTAACTATATCAATTTCAAATACAATAGACTCAAAACATTGGATATTTCCAGGGTAAAAGAGAATCATTTAATTATGAGAAGAGAGCAAAGCAACTTAGGAGTCATAAAAGAATGCACTAGGGACAAAGCATAAGCAAAACCCAACATAAATGAAAATAGAAATACAAAAATCTACACCATAGTTTGGAAACTTAAAGCCAAGACTTCCTGACTCAAAGACTTCATTCTTCACAAATAGATACTAAATAGATACAAATAGATACTTCACTGATGAGATACTAAATGTGAAAGCCTGAAAATAATTACTTTTAAATATTAGCTTTACTAATATATCATTAACGTATAAAAGCATAAGAACGTTAAACACCAAATTTAGAAATACTGTCCACATAGGAGGAAAGAAAGTATTATTGGAAAGGTTTGTTTACTTAAACAATTTAGACTGAAAATTAACAAAGCATCAAATTTGTGTGATGACTAGTTAACTCTTTTTATTGTACTGTTCACAGATTTTTCCCCCTTGGGTTTATTCCCTTTTGTCATTTTTTTTTTTATTTCTGTAAATTTATCTTATTTGGGGAGGTAATGAGGAATCAGAAATGGTGGTACAAAGGGTGAACCAATTCAGCAGTGATACTCACTAGACACTATGTTAGAAATAAAGTTTACAGCTTGTGGGGGGAGGAAGGTTGGGAGGGGGGAAAGTGGGAGAAAATGAGGGGGTAACACTGTTCAAAAAAAATGTACTCATTACCTGACTTATGTAACTTTGATCTCTCTGTACATCACCTTTACAATAAAATTTAAACTTAAAAAAATATTTCATAATAAAAAATACTGTTAATAAATTTCTCAACACATACTAAATACCTTAATATAAAGACCAACAGCTTGTCCCACTTGTATATGAAGATGCATTGAAGTCAAGTTATTTATTTAGAAATAATACATTTTCACCAAGGGACACTTTCCTAGAACTATGTGGATCCATTGCTGGGTTTTTGGGGTATTTTGAGGGGGTTTTTGTTTGTTTTTGGTCAGTCATGGGGCTTGAACTCTGGGCCTGGGTGCTCTCCCTCAGCTCTTCAGCTCAAGGCGAGCACTCTACCACTTGAGCCACAGTGCCACTTCTGGTTTTCTAGTGGTTTATTGGAGATAAGAGTCTCACAGACTTTTCTGCCCGGGCTAGCTTTGAACCATGATCCTCAGAACTCAGCCTCCTCAGTAGCTAGAATTACAGGCATGAGCCACCAGCACCCAGCTCATTGCTGTTTTTTTTTTTTTCCATTCATCTAGTTTTTCTCATAGCATATTTATTTAACATTGATGATTTTTTGAGATTAACAAGTTAATAAAAATGAGCACATTTTTAAAAGAACATTTTAATAAATACTCAGAAAAGAATCAACGAAACACAATGCCCTTTCCAAGAAAATAGAAGCTACAACCAGAAGAAAGCCTACCTTATCCATACAAGTGGAAATGCCAAAAAAGTAGAACCTTGCCAAAAAAAGTCTTATTTCACAATAGTACATTCACATAGTCAATGGAATATGAAAAACATAGTAAGAGCCTTAAATAATATTAGGAGAGAAGACCAAACTGTCACTATTAATGGATTCTGTGACCACATATTTGGAAGGAAAAAGAAAATCAACTGAAAATCTGACTGACTAAAAGTTAAAGTCATCTCCAATAAACAAATAAAATTGTATACCACCAATAACCACTACAATCTTAATATCAAAATAATCCTAAAATAATGAATCATTTTAATTTCTTTTTCCTCCTATGTTTCCCTGACTAAGAATTTTAATACTGTCTTGACAAAAAGTGATCATTGACACCTTGTTTGTTCCTAACTTTAGGGGAAATTATTTCAGTTTTGTTCTGTTAATATCATATTGGCTATATGTTGAGGTACATTGCTTCCATTCTTAGTTTCTTCAGAACTTTTATCACTAAAGGATGTTAAACTTTGTTGAAAGCTTTAACTTCAATTGAGATGACCATGCAATTGCTGTTCTTAATTCTGTTTATGTGTTCCTTATCTTTAACCTTGTCCTTATTGATTGAGGTATGTTGGTTGTATTGAATGATTTTTTAATGTGTTTTTGCATCCAGTTTGCAAGAATTTTATTTAGAACGTTTGCGTAGGTGTTCATCAAAAAATTGGCCTGTAATTCTCTTTGTTATATCTCCATTTTTGGAATGAACCATGAATTTGGTAGCATTCCTTCTTTTTCAACTTCAAGGAAGAGTTTAAAGAGTACTGGTGTTAGTTTTTCTTTATAGGTCTGGTAGAAATGCAGTGAATCCATCTGGTCCTGGGCTTCTCTTTTATAAGAGTCTCTTTATTGCTGCTTCAATCACATTGCTTGTTATAGATCTGTTTACATTGTGTATATCCTCTTGGTTCAATTTTGTTAGGTCAACTGCATCTAGAAATTTATTCATTTCTTCTATATTTTCCAATTTATTTGAGTATAGATTTTCAAAGTATTTCCTTATGATCTTTGTAGGTTTCTTGGGTATTTGTTGTGATATTTTCTTTTTCATATTTAATTTTATTGAGACTCTTCTCTCCCTTTGGTCACTAAAAGTTTATCCATCTTATTTATTTTTTGAAGGAACTAGCTACTTGTTTCATGAATTCTTTGTATATATGCTTTTCAGTCTCTATTTAACTAATCTCTACCCTAATAAATTTATTATTTCTTACATCTGCTAATTTGGAGTTTGGATTATATTTCTTTTTTGTCTTTTTTTGGGGGGGGAGGGGTCCGGTTGTGGGGCCTGAACTCTGGGCCTGGGCGCTGTCCCTCAGCTCTTCAGCTCAAGGCTAGCACTCTACTATTTGAGCTACAGCATCACTTCCAGCTTTTGTCTTTTTGCTTATGTGGTGCTGAGGAATCGAACCCAGGGCCTCTGGCATGCAAGGCAAGCGCTCTACCACTGAGCCACCTTCCCAGCCTGGCTTATACTTCTTTCTAGATGCTTGAGGGACATCCTGAAGGCTATTTGTGTGCCCTCTGTTTTGTAACATAGGCACTCATAACTCTACACTTTCTCTTAACACTGCTTTTACTCTATCCCAAAAGTTTGTGGATTAGTTTATTTTTAAATAGATTCCAGGAACTTTTTTATTTCTTCAATGAAACAAATTCCTTGTTTTGCTTATAAGTTCTAGTTTAATTCCCTAGTGGTTTGATAAGATACACAGCGTTATCTCAGTTTTCTTGTATTTGCTAAGTTTATTTTATGTCCTAAAAAAGTGGCCTATATTGAAGAAAGTTCCATGAGCTAATGAGAAGATTGTATACTCTACAGCTGTTAGACAAAATGCTCTATAGATGTATGTTATGTCCATTTGATTTACAAATATCATTTGCTTCTGAGCTTTCTTTGTTAACTTTTAAAAGATCTGATTTAAATGACATGAGAATGGCCAAAAACAGCCTCTCCTGATTTTCTGGAAAAATAAGTATAACAGTAAAAGATAAACAATTATTCTTATTCATTTAGTTACTTCAGAGCACAGGCTTTCTCAATAAGAGTTTCTACTCAAAGCTTTTTTCTGTGTGTGAACCCTACTTTCTTACATATTTGCATGCTACAAAACTGTTAAAAGGCTTGTAGCAATCCAAAGAGCACTTATTCAATAAAAATGAATAAATTTCATTAACAAGAATAAACTTTTTAATATGCTAATTTGCATGCTTCTCGTGTCCAGTTCTTTAACTAAGCAATAGACTCAAAAAACAAAGATAACAATAAAATTAATATTTTAGTAACTTCAGTCCATGTGGATTAGCATGCACTCCAAGAGCTCAGAAAGTACCCCCAAACTCACATGCTTTTATCTCTGGCTGGTATTAGGTACAAGGCATGCTCCAAGTGGAAGCTAAGGCAAAGTTGTAAACTATCTGTCTTAATTCTAAGGTGTCTCCAAAAACACAAAAGAATGCTTAGGCAAACATCAGAAAATAGGGGTTCTAGACATTCAAGGAAACCTATGTGCAGTCATTAACTGTCCATTAAGCTAAGTACAGCTTTTCATTGACATACTCAACAAAGAATCTAATCTTTATAGAATTTAGTTCAAGAAAATTGCTAACTGTTAAATGACCCAAAAAAGAAGCAGCAGAAACAATAAATCCAGTGGGAAAAGAAGAATCTGAGTTCCAGCCTCCTCATGAAATTATTTAAAACATCCAAATTCCAACAAAAATTATCATGAGATATGCAAAGAAATACAAAAGTATAGGCCAACAATCAACAAAAACCATCTCTAAAGAAATCTAGAACCTGACTTATGTAGCTGTAACCCCTCTTACATCACCTTTAAAATAACAATTTTAAAATTTTGAAATCTAGATCTTGGGCTCATTGAGACAAAGACTTTTAAATCACCTATTTTAAATATGCTCAGAGAACTAAAGGAGGACATGTCTAAATAACTTAAAGAAATTATGAGGATAATATCACATACCAGAGAATGTCAACACATAAGACTTCAGAAAGAGTGAGAGTCAAACTCATTTTTTTTGTTGGTCATGAGGCCTGAAATCTGGGCCTGGGCACTGTCCCTCAGCTCTTTAGCTCAAGGTTAGCACTCTACCACTGAGCCACTTTCCCAGCCCCAAAAACTCATTCATTTTTGTACTTACTCAGAGCTAACAGAAATATTCAGCTCAGGAATAAACAAAAATAAAAAGACAATTTATGACTCATGAAAAAAATTATGGAAAGAATAAAAATACCCTGAAACTTCAAAGGAATTAATTTTAAATAAACTTTGTTATACTCTCAAAAGAGGCAGGAAGATGCCAGTTCTATCAAAGACATACAGAAGTTCATACAGAGTAAACATAATGAGTTGAAAAACAGCAAGATGCAAATTAAGCTTGAGTACAAAGGGAAGTTTTAAAGAAAAACTAAAATAGTATCAAGGCCATTGACTATATTTTTAAAAGAGATTTTAATATATCCATAAAGAAAACAAATTAAAAGGGCAAGAATTAATGATAAAGTCTTCCTAATAAAAAAGAAACTGAAGAGAGCAATAATCTTAGCTACTCAGGAAACTCAGATATGAAGATCGAGGTTCAAAGCCCATTCAAAGTATGTAACAACAACAACAAAAAACATGCCAGTTCCCTACTCCGTGGACATTTTAAACTAATATAGCAGTGAAATTTATACTTTATAATACATTGCCCATTAACAATGTATACAATCTATACAAATACAAAATATACCTTCAATATTTTTACTATCTTTTGTTGATACTGGATCAAAATTCTAATAACAAAGACACATAAACAGATATGGAGACAGCAAGTGTGACTAATAATGTCACTTCACCCATATGCAGAAGCTAGATCTAATATCTACTGGAACATGATCAATTTATCATTTAGGACTCTAGACATTAACACATAGTGAGACAAAAGGACACTTTCAGAAGAACACAAAGGCACAATGTTTATGATCACATAAAATTATATTTATCAAAATGAACTCCAAGAAATGGAAACAAGAGGGTTTTTTCTTCACTGCTCTATTTGTTTTCTTTTCTTTTTTTGTCTAATTTCTTCATTTACCTGTCTTTGGAAGGGCAAGGGGGCACAGAAATGGAGAGACAGAGGGTGAACAAATGCCGCAGTAGTACTCATTAGATACTATATTGAAAATGAATTATGCAACTTGAACATGGGGATGGGAGGAGGAATCTGGGAGAGAGCAAGGAAAGGAATGGGACTGTCCAAAAATAAATAAATGAATTACCTGTGTAATTTTAACCCTTCTGGACAACACCTTTACAATAACAATAAAAATAAAATAAAGAAGAATCAGCACCCAGACCCTGAGTCCAAGCTCCATGACCGACAAAAAACAGTATTAGAAATATGAAAATTAATTCATAGAAACAAAACATCAGAAAATGAGAAAAGCCACAAAATACAAAAACAATACTTTGAGAACTATGAAAACGTATTTTTTTAATGAGTGAGACATTAAAATTGACTTGAATCAAAAATCTTGGATTTGGGACTATAAGAAAACCAAAGAGGATTTTTTTAGTACAGTTCATATTTTGTCTAACATGCAATAACGCTGGTTTGTCTCCCTGAGTCGTAAACTATAAGGAGTCTACTACATTTTCAGGAGGGTCTGACAATTTCAGGACTCGGTAAATAAATGAAAATTCACAACACTGGGAGCATTCCAGCTCACCAGCCAGTAGATGCTTCTTGGGTGTTTCCCGGGCATTTCTTGTGGTGTCTAACTTAGTATCCAAAAAATGCCAAATGGATGTTATTTAAAAGATCAATAAAAATCTGAAGGGAAGCCCAAACCTCACAGACGCTGGAACCCCGGATGTGAGCCCAAAGGCTTCCAGGAAGTATTCCTAGCAAACAGAGCCTCTGTTCTTTCACCTACAGTCCTTCAAACAGGTAGCCTGTTAAGCAGGCTGGCTATTGTTTTACTCATCAGTCAAAGAAGGGGTGAGGACAACATCTCCCCAGTTCTCACTTGGCAAGCCAGCATTCCCCACCCCAAATAACACTGACTCAGTGACATGGGCTACAAGGGCATTTCTAACACATAGCCTTTTATTCAAGACATACTACCTTTAAATAACCTACAACAAAGTTCAAGTTTCACAAATCCGGCAGGAAAGTGCCTTATGGCTCTGGACAAATACTTGTCCAAACAGGTAACTTTCTTGAGAAAGTGGACTGATTTGCATGGGTTCTTCTTAGCTCTTCTTGCTTGCTGCAGACAAACCCCTGACTACATTGGCCTGTAGACTTCTGCTGGCAAGCACCAGCTCCGGCCAGGCTGCTTTGCATTTATTTCTTCTGCTGCTAACATTTGTTTTCCTAGTCTAATATTTTATGAGATTATTCTGGGTGGCTTATCCCTAAACTCAGAACTGCCAGTTCTTTTTTAAAAAAAAAGAAAGGAAGAAAGGAAGGAAGGAAGGGAAGGAGGGAGGGATGGAGAGAGAAAGAAAGAAAGAAAGAAAGAAAGAAAGAAAGAAAGAAAGAAAGAAAGAAAGAAAGAAAGAAAGAAAGAAAGAAAGAAAGAAAGAAAGAAAGAAAGAAAGAAAGAAAGAAAGAAAGAAAGAAAGAAAGAAAGAAAGAAAGAAATTTCAGGGGCTGGGAATGTGGCTTGGTGGTAGAGCGCTTGCCTCGCATTCATGAAGCCCTGGATTCCATTCCTCAGAACCACATACACAGAAAAAGCCAGAAGTGGTCCTGTGGTTCAAGTGGTAGAGCACTAGCAGTAGGCAAAAGCAGCCCAGGCCCTGAGTTCAAGCACTAGGACTGGAGAAAGAAAGAAAAGAAAGGAAGAAAGGAAAAAAGAAAGAAAAAAGGAAGGAAGGAAGGAAGGAAGAGAAAAGAGAGAAAAGAAATTTCAGGGAAAATAGAAATTGAGTGTCTGCTGTGCCCATTTAAACACCGAAATTGCTATAGGCACTATTTGTAATTAAATATGTATCATCTTTTCTATAGGAGTCCTACACAGAATACAATATATTAAGCCAGTTCAAAAAAAAAAAAAAAAGCCACTATTCCCAGAAACACAAAACCACTGCATTTCAAGACTTGTACTTCTTGTGATACTACTCTGGTAAGTGCTTTTACTACAAAACTGCACAAAGCTCTTGGGAGGAAAAAAGCCTATGGAACTTTTCATGAGAAAGCTTATTTCAATTAGTTTGTTCAAAATAAAAGTAATGAGAAGCTGGGCACCAGTGACTCATGTCTATAACCCTAGCTAATGAAGAGACAGGGATCTGAAAATCATCGTTGAAAGCCAGCCTGAGCAGAATAGTCCATAAGAGTCTTATCTCCAATTCACTACCAAACAGCCAGATTTGGAGCTGTACACATGGTCGCGTACCAGCCTTGAGAGAAAAAGACAGGGGCAGCACCCAGGCCCTGAGTTCAAGGACCAGTACCATCACAAAAACAAATAAATAACAAGTCATGAGAAAGATAATTCCAAAAGACGATAGAGCCTGTGGATAGGCTCTATTCTTTGCTCTTTAATATCCATACTGAAAAAGACAAAGACAAGTTATTTTCTTTCAAAAATAGATACGTTTGACTCATTACACCTGCTTCTCGGCTACAGTATCCGCTCTGTCACCTGGGACATTCATTTAATTTAAGTGAGTTCTGCCCAGTGAGTTACAAGAGCCTCACTGTGCTGTAGCACTTCACAAAACAGACGTCACCTTCCACCTCCCTCTCTCTTAGATTACTTGTTCTGGGAGAAGCCATCTATCACGTCATGAGGACACTCAAGCCATCCTGTGGGGAGGTCCACAAGGTAAAAAACTAAAGGTCTCCTGCCACAACCAGCATGCAATACTCGGCCTGGGTCTGAGACAACCTGGAAGCTGATCCTTGTATCATCATCAAGTTCCTCAGTAACACTAGTACCACAAAAGAGCTTGACCACATCCTGTAAGATACCTGAAGCTAGGATCGTGCAACTATGCTATTTCTGGATGCCTGACCCACAGAAACTGTGTCAACTAATAAATGTCCATTGTTTTAATCTGCTAAAGTTTAGGACAATATGTTGCACAGAAATAAAATTCAAAAGAGGGGGCTTTAAAATTAAAATTCTAGCTCCAGCTATTTCGTAGTATTTCTTAGAGAACCCAAGACCTCAAAAATCACATTTAAAAAGTCTAAATTCTTCTGGTTAAGTATTTATCTTCTTTCTCATTATTCATTGCTAAGTAATTTTTAGCCTTTTTAAAAACATGTACTTTATTGTTATCATAGAGGTGATGTACAGAGGAGTTACATTTACATGAATTGGGTATAAGTACATTTCCTTTTATAGTGTCATCGGTTCCCTCTCTCCCAGGACCTCCCTCCCTCCTGTCTCCACCCAAAAGTTGTATAGTTCACTGTTATCAGTGTCCAGTGAACTCCACTGTTGCACTTTTTCACCCTTTGTCCTCGAGTTCTGAGCCCTACCCCTCCTGCCCTCCACAGTTATATGCATGAATACACCATATGAAGGTAAAGAATACAGAATTACCAGAAAAGAAAAAAAAACATATTAGTCTTTTGTTTCCTTATCTTAGGAGTTCATTTCAGTAGTATAATAATTTCAAATACATATGATATAATGATTATGTTATACAATAAGCTTAATTATATATAATTTTTAAAACTAAAACAAAGTAGTTTGTGCAAAATTCTTAAGTAAAATAAAAGTGTTACTAATGTACACTGAGCAATAAATGATGTGTTTCTTTTCTCACATAATTGTCTATACATCATAAAATCTTTTGATTGTTGTTTTTTTAGTGCTGGAATTGGTTCCAGGCCCTAGTACATGGCAAGCAAATGCTTTACTACTGACATATACCTCCAGCCCCTGAAATCTTGTTTAATATTTCATTGCATTTGTCCCCACCCTTAAAAGACACATTTCATGAACAAAGGTTGGAAGGTTTTAAAACATGTGGAATCACTGGGAAATTAAAGAGCTTGCTAGAAAGTGGCACTGTGGCTCAAGTGGTAGAGCACTAGCCTTGAACTGAAGAGCTCAGGGATAGCTCCCAGGCCCAGAGTTCAAACCCCATGACAAAAAATTTAAAAATAAAAATAAAAAATAAAGAGCTTGCTAGAAGCAGATGTTATAAATGCATAGTAAAAACATGGTTCTTTGTCTTTTCATTAAGTAAATGCAAGGAAGAAAATTACTCTGTCAGAAGCACAAATTATTCACATTTAGTATTGAACTTGTTTATATCCTAAGCAATATAAATATATCTTAGTTAAGATAAAGAATGATGAAATCCTACCCATAAAAGAAAATTAACAATCAGACCTCCATTATTCCTTCTCCATACTAATTCTCATCTTCTTCTCATATGGATATGGAAGAATAAATGACAAATTTTTCAGAGGATTTTATAAATAAAAATAATAATTTAAAAGTAAAGAAAAATTCTCTTAAGTTACCTCATTATTAAATCTTATATGATTTAATGTTACAAATGAATCCTTCAAAAATAAAATTCAGAACTCTAGAGTAAGCACATTTTTATTTGCATCATTCAATAACTATTTATTCATAGAGTCATAAAGTAATTCTAAGATACATATATCAATTTGTGTTTTATCATATTTATCTTTGGAGTATTAAAATTCAAGGATGGTATTTGGACAAGCAAGTGGTTTAACATGTGCATTTCAGGAAGAGGTGAGGCAGGTTCCAGCCAACGCAGCTCAATCACAGCTCATGTGGCAATGAAATCACACAGTATGACTAGAGGAACTATTTAAGAAACAAGGTCAACTTTTAAAAAATATAATTCCTGGCTAGCATTAGTAGATACAGCCAACTATAAACTTTAATGTCGCCTGTATATTAGAAAAGAACATTTTTTCCAAACACCAAAGACCCAAGATCTGTAATTCTGGGAGCACTATTAGACAAATGAATTTCACTTGTAATTTATTTTCTATGTTCTTCTAAACTAATTTAACTATTATTAATATTTTGCTAAATTCTAAGAGTGAATAAAAAAGGGGGAAAAGTTATTTATCCCTTTACAGTCTAGGGGCCAATTCTGTCACTGGGCTTTATTTTCCTAGATTTTTGTCTAATATTTTCTCAATAAAAAAATAAGTTCAAAACCATCTGGCCAAGCACCAGTGGCTCACAGCAGTAATCCTAGCTACTCAGGAGGCCGAGATCTGAGGACAGTGGATCAAGAAAATCCCTGAGATTCTTATCTTCAGTGAACTACCAAAAAGCCAGAAATGGAACTGTGGGTCAAATGATAGAGCACTAGCCTTGAGGGAAAAACAGCAGGAATAGCATCCAGGCTTGATTACAAGCCCCACAAGACCAGCACACACACTGGGAGGGAACGGGAGACACTGTGCAAAAGGACATGTACTCATTACCTGACTCATATAATTCTAAGCCCTCCATACATCACCTCTATAATAACAATAAAGTAAATTAATTATAAAAATACTGAAAAAATAAAGATAAAATAAATTTAAATAAAAATTTAAAAAAATCTGTATCTTCAGCTGGGCACCGGTGGTTCACACCTGTAATCCTAGCTATGCAGGAGGCTGAGATCTGAGCATTGTGGTTCAAAGCCAGCCGGGGCAGACTCTTATCTCCAATAAATCACTAGAAAACCGGAAGTGACTCTGTGGCTCTAGCGGTCGAGTGCTCACCTTGAGCTGAAGAGCTGAGGGACAGCACCCAGGCCCATAGTTCAAGCCCACGACCGACAAAAAAAAAAAAAAAAAAAAAAAATCGGTATCTTCGACAAGTATCTTAGAAAAGCTTCAGAAGATGTTGCTTCAAAGAGTGTCTTCTAGAGACCCAGAAACACAACAAATCTAAGAAAGGTTGAACAAATGGGATTGCATGAAGTTGCAGAACTTCTGCATGGTAAAGGACATAGCTAGCAAGATCAATAGAAAGCCTACGGATTAGGAGAATATCTTCACTAGCCATACAACAGACAATGGTCTCATATCTAAAATATAGTTGGAACTCAAAAAATTAAATCCCTCAACAACAAATCCTCAAAGAAACAACTGCCCAATAAATAAGTGGGTTAAAGACTTAAAAGAGAAACTTCTCTGAAGAGGAAAAAAAGATGGCCAATAGACACATGAAGAAATGCTCAACCTCCCTAGCCATAAAAGAAATGCAAATCAAAACAACAGTGAGATACCACCTCACTCCAGTTAGAATGGCTATAATCAAGAACTCTAATAACAACAGATGCTGGAGGGGATGTGGACAGAAGGGAACCTTACTGCATTGTTGGTGGGAGTGTAAACTTGTTCAACCACTTTGGAAAGCAATATGGAGGTTCCTCAAAAGACTCCACATAGAGCTCCCCTATGACCCAACAGTCCCCCTTTTGGACATTTACCCAAATGTTTACAAACAAGACCACACTAAAGCTACCAGCACGACTATGTTTATTGCAGCACTATTTACTATAGCTAAGATATGGAACCAACCCAGATGCCCCTCAGTAGATGAATGGATCAAGAAAATGTGGTATATATACACAATGGAATTCTATGCCTCCATCAGAAAGAATGACATTGCCCCATTTGTTAGGAAATGGAAAGGCTTGGAAAAAATTATATTAAGTGAAGTAATCCAGGCCCAAAGAAACATAGGTCCCATGGTTTCCCTTATTTGCAATATCTAGTATATGTCTGAGTCAAGAAGAAAAGGTCAGATAAGGTGTTGTTAGGGAAATGAACCCTAAGATATGTATTCAAATGTTTTTTTTCTTTCATGCGATTGTTTCTAACACATTTATAAGATTATTTCTTTGTTGCTTTGTATGTCCCTCCCCCATGGTATAACCCCTGCTTTCACTATATTTGATGTCGGTATAATTTGTGGAGGGGAAGGGGAAAAACAAATCGTCTAAATAGGGATACAGGTGGACCCATTGCAACAATGAGATGTACAAGTCGTTATGTCAAAAACGAACTTTACAACTTTGGGGGGGGGGAGGAGAGGAGGGAGGATTGGGGGGGCGGGGGGAAGATGGGAAGGGATGGGAAGGGGAAACAAAGGAGGAGGCTACAATGCTTGATAAGAAATGTACCCATTATCTTGCCCATGTAATTGTAACTCCTCTGTACAGTATTTTCACAATAAAAAAAGAAATATAAAAAAAGAGTGTCTTCTAAGTTGAATAAAGATATTAAGGAACTTTTCATTGGATGTGATCTCATAGAAAAGAAGAATCTCAAAATGTATTCTGTGTGACTTACCATTGTAATGCATGTAAACTTTTACTGTATAAATCAATGAAGAAAGAACCCTTTGCCAGGGGTCCTGTAATCCTAACTGCTCAGGGGGCTGAGCTCTGAGAATCATATTTCAAGGCCAGACCGGGCAGGAAAGTCTGTGAGACTCTTATCTCCAAAAAATCACTAGAAAAGCATAAGTGGTTCTGTGGTTCAAGTGGTAGAGTGCTCGCCTTGAACTGAAGACCTGAGGGCCAGCACCCAAGTCCACAGTTCAAGCCCCATGACCGACAAAAAAAAAAAAAAAACATTAAAAAAATGAACATGGATGGCATTTTCTTATTATTTTATCAGCTACCTATGAAATGTAACTACTATGCTTTACAAGGATGAATTTCCAGAAGGAAAGTAAGTCATACAATAGAAACAGAAAGATTTAGGAACTGGAGATACTAAACTCCAAAGTGAGAGTGCAAGTAGGTGAACTTCACCAGGGGCCCCCTCCCTTCAGCAAGTGAGATCTCTCCCACAGCAGTCTGTATTAAAAAGAAAATCATGCTGGACCAGTTGTTATAGTGCATGTCTATAATCCCAGCTACTCGGGAGAAGATAGGAAGACCTTGGTCTGATGCCTTCCAGGATAAACATTCATGGACAAGCCAGTTCAAATCTGTAATTCCAGCAAAGCAGAAGCCTGAGGCAGGGGAATTGTGGTCACAGGCTAATCATGGCTAAAAAGTAAGAGAATCTGTCCAAATAATAATAATAACAACAACAACAACTACTACTACTACTACTAAAGGGAAAAGGGCTCTGGCTGTGGCTCAAGTACTAGAGCTTCTTAGACAAATGCAAGGTCCTAAGTTCAAACCATGTTACCACCAAATCATAGTAATGACAAGAATTATAGGGATAAAAAGTGAAATAAGCTAGCAGAACACACACTTTCATACAAAGTAAGAAACTAAAGTTAAAAAAAATTTTCTGGAAAAAAACAAATATGAGATGGAAGAAAAGAGGAAAATATATACATAAAGAGAATCATTGCAGAAGCCCCATGTCTTACTAATAGGATTTCCAGAAACAATTAAGAAAATAGAAGGAAATAAATTTTTAGAGAAAAAAAGAAGCTTCCCAGAAGTGAAATTGCTGGAATAAAAGACCATGAAGGGCCCATGATGAATTAATATAAAGGAATCATGTCAAGTCAGGCTACTGATAAATTCCAGAAAGCTTGAGGGGAAAACAATTTTAAGAAACAAGAGAGCCGGGCGGCAGTGGCTCACGCCTATAATCCTAGCTACTTAGGAGGCTGAGATCTGAGGATCATGGTTCCAAGCCAGGCCAGGCAGGAAAGTCCATGACTCTTATCTCCAATAAACCATCAGAAAACCGGAAGTGGTGCTGTGGCTCAAGTGGTAGAGTGCTCGCCTTGAGCTGAAGAGCTGAGGAACAGCGCCCAGGCCCAGAGTTCAAGCCCACGACCGACAAAAAAAAAAAGAGAGAAAAAAGTTACTTAACAAAAGAATATATTAAAGATGGGAGTTTTTAGCATATTTAGAATTTTTAGAATCATTGAATTTCTCAACTACTATTACAGATATTATCAGAAGATGGAATTTCTAAACTATTTTTGTGTGTGTGTGCCAGTCTGGGACTTGAACTCAGAGCCCAAGTGCTGTCCCTGAGCTTTTCATCTCAAAGCTAACACTCTACCACCTGAGCCACAGCTCCACTTCCAGCTTTTTGGTGAATTATTGAAGATAAGTCTCACAGACTTTCCTGACTAGGCTGGTTTCAAACTCCCATCCTCAGATCTCAGCCTTCTGAATAGCTAAGATTATAAGGATGAACCACTAGCACCCACCAGGAAAAGTATTCTTAAAGAAATAAGAGAGCTGGGCGCTGGTGGCTCAAGCCTATAATCCTAGCTGCTCAAGAGGCTGAGATCTGAGGATCATGGTTCAAAGCCAGGCTGGGCAGGAAAGTCCAAGAGACTCTTATGTCCAATAAACCACCAGTAAACCGGAAGTGGCACAGTGACTCAAGTGGTAGAGGGCTAGCCTTGAGATGAAGAACTCAGGGACAGCACCCAGGCCCAGGGTTCAAGCCCCATAACTGACAAAAGAAAAAAAAGATAGGATATTCCCAGATATGAAGGATGTGTGTTATTGAATTAAAGGGCCACTGGGGATCAAGCATGAATGAATGAAAAGAAACCCTGTCAAGTAATGCTACTACTGCTAAAGTCCAGAAAACTCAGGCAAAAGAAGTTTCTAAGGAGAAAAGGAAAAGTTACAAAATAAAATATTAACCTTCATCATAAAGGGGTGTTGGGTCTTGTTAAATGCTTTTTCTGCATCTATTGAGATAACCATGTTGTTCTTATAAGTTGCTCTTGTTGATGTGATGGATTATATTAATTGATTTGTGTATATTGAACCAGCTTTGCATCCCTGAAATGAATTCTGCTTGATCATGGTTTATGATTTTTGGATGTATTTTCAAAATAAAAAAATTAAAAATGAGAACATAATTTTGAATTTTTTACCTACTACCATGGATGTTATAAGAAGATAAAATTTCTAAACTATTACTTTAAGGGATGAAAATTTGTGAATTTTTTAGGTATGCAAGATCTAACATATATATCTAATAGACATCTTAGATATCTATCCCCAAACACATACACCCATCACCACGTGCGCACGCACACACAAACACACACACACACACACACACACACATACACACAACTTCCCATGTCCCCTTTCTTAAATAAAAAAAAAAAGATGCAATCAGCACATCAAGTCCAATACCAGGCCCCACTGAGGATCGCTTTGATGACACTACAGAATCACAGGCTCCAAGAGGAATGTCCCAAAAACTCTTAAGACTCACCACTGGGCATGCCTGTAGATATATAAGTTTACACTTTTATAAAGAGTTCAGGAATATGTTAGTGATGTGTACGTTATCCAACTAAGTAATAGGGAGAAAGATTTTTACATTCAATTATTTACATCTCAATTATTTCTCAAGTATACTTGAGAAAGAAAATCACTGGGAATATCAGCCTAAATATATTTCAAATAATAAAAATTATAATTCACTATATTGTGAAGATAAAAGTCTGTATTCATGGTATAGGAGTAGGTTTTAGTAAAAGCAAGCCAGCAATCATTATATTCCACAAGAGGAAATCAATAGATGCTGTCTGATATTGAGCAAAATTAAAAACTAGCAGCACTGTGAGCATGGTGGTGCATATCTATAATCCTAGCACTCAGGAGGCTGAGGCAGAAGGACCACAAATTCCAGACCAGCATAGTGAGACCTTGTCAGAAGAGAGAAAGGGAAAGTAAGAGTGGAGGGTTGGAGAAGGAAGGGAAGAACAGTCCTCATTTCTTTCTGAATTAGAGCTTTAGATGTTAACTCTTTCCTCCTATCAGCCCAAGGTGAAAGATTTAGATCTTTCTAAATCACTGTACTGTATATTACTCCTCTGCTCAAAATCCTTCAGTAGCATGCCAATGCCATCAGAATCAAGGCTAAGCTCTTGTCCTTGGCCACACACTGGCCTCTGGCCACCCCTCCCCGCCAGCTCCCCTAAGCTCTGCACCCTACCTGACTAGATGTCAACATCACACTCTACACTTGAGTCCTACTGGACTACTGACAGGCAACAATATTCTGTTTTTATGCACTGAGGTATACATACAGGAGACTATATATCCCTCATATTTGGCACTTTGAAGACACTTGGTAAGTATTTATGAAAGGAAAGTTTGGTGTTTTCATAAATGTTGCAGAAATGAATCACACAGCCTATTGGAGGCATATCTCACTGGCAAAGACAAACACTGCCTTAAAGTAGAAAAGACTAAGTGAAGTAAGCCAGACCCAAAGAAATATAGGTCCCATGGTTTCCCTTATCTGCAAGAACAAGTTTATGTCTAGGACAAGCAGAAAAGCTCAAAAGCTATGTACATATCACCATATAAGCTGATGCTAAGTGAAATGAACCCCAAGATAGAGACACAAGAGGTTTTATCTTTGTTGCTGTTCTTTTTATAATACTTTTTATATAATACTTTTTATTATACTTATAATGTACTATGTGATTTTTTTGTTTCTTTGTATGTTCTTCCTCCATGGTATAACCCCTGTTGTCACTGTATTTGATTCCAGTGTCTTTCATCTTGTATATACATTTTTATAATTTGGGGAGGGAAAGGGAAATAACAAAATGCTTAACTAAGGATACAGGTTGACTGTACAAGACACTATGTTGAAAACGAACTTTGCAACTTTGGGGGAGGGAGGAGTTTGGGAGTTGGGGAGGAGAAGGATGGTAGGGGGAAAACAAAAGAAGGGGTAACAATACTCCATAGGAAATGGACTCGTTACCTTGCTCATGTAATTGTAACCTCTCTGTACAGTATCTTTACAATAAAAAATATTTTATAGACAGACAGATGATATTCCATTTTTTCTAAAAGCCAAGTGAAAAACTGAAAAAGACTATGCTTGCTCAGGTATTTAAGTAGACAGTGGTAGGAACTAAAAGTAAGCTAACAATTATAGTGACAGACAGATGGAAGAAGGAAGGAAGGAAAAGAAAGGAACAAAGGGAGAGACAGAAAGACATAGAGAAAAAGAGAAAGGAAAAGGTGAGAAAGAGAAAAGGGAAGGAAGGAAGGAAGGAAGGAAGGAAGAAGTGGTCCAGAAAAATAACTTCACCTTAATTTTACAATGTAACCACTAAGTTAAGAAATCTCTTAAACATGACAAGTAGTCTGAAGACAGGAAATAACTCTTCATTTTCTGGGAAAAAAAGAAAGCTTAGCCTTAGAGAATATATGCTGTAGGTATTAACACTTCTATTTGTTTTCTGGGGAAGAACTGCGTCATTAACTTTTAAAAGCAGTCTAACCAGTTCTCAACCAAGCATGCCATCCAACAAAAGTTTAATTAGCTTAGGAGTTTTGTTTAAACTGACAGATGTGGTTCAAAAAGCCCCCAGGTCAGCATTATAGTTTGCATCTTAAATAATCAAAGTGCCCAAAGGTATTCTGTGGTTCTACAGTTGTTATTTTTCATTCTGATTTGCAAAACGGATCCGGTTAATCTCTGGATGCTAAGAATATGGCTTATTCAAATACAGAAATATCCATACATACAGAAAAAGAAGAGCAGTTATTCCTCACCTAATCACAGAACAGACACCCAGTAACTTCACTTCCCGGGCCTCACAGGACGTGGGAGGGGGAAGTAGTTGCTAAGGTAGCTGGCAGCAGGCAGAAGGGTCTCAGCAGAGACCTGGGTAGAAGTAGCTCACACTTTCCCATCGGAAAGCCTTCCAGGCCCTCCCTCTGAGGCTATTTACTCTTTACAAATAATATTACTAGTCTTATTTATCTAGTTTCTAAGCCTGTGGCAGAATAGAAATAAGATATTAGGAAGAGAGCTGTGGGAGAGGAGCTACTTAACACATAACTGAAAATCGGGCTGCAAAGCAGAGACAGCTGCAGCCTAACGGGAAGGAGGAAACAAAAATTCTGAAAAGAAAATGAAATAAAAACCCAAAGCACATCTGAACACAGAGTGTGGGAAACACGCGTTGCTTATCCAAGAAGATGTTGGGGTTCTACTGAATTGTAGAAAGACATAAAGAACTCACATGGGTGGAATGGGACAAATGGGGGGGGGACGATGGCAGGAGGTGACATGGACCAACCTGCATTGTACATGCTGAATTGAAAGCCCTTAGATAGATAGATAGATGATAGATAGATAAATAGAGAGAGAGAGAGAGAGAGAGAGAGAGAGAGAGAGAGAGAGAGAGATCTAACATTCAACGTGACGGTCTTTGTCTTCAAGGAATGATTTAGTTACACACAACACAGTAGGTAACATGCCCCAGGATACAATCATCCTTACAAAGGGGAAAGTGAGTGATGGATTTTTAAAATGTTTCTGGCCAAAAGAAGGCATATTTGTACTGCTAATTCAGGGTCTGGTTCTAAACTCCCACCTGCCGTCCCTTCTGACAAGTTTACTTCACATGGCCACAATCAATACCAAAATCTCGACCTACTATCCATAAAATCAGAAACCTATTACTTAGCTACATACACACACACACACACATGCACGCACACACGCACGTACACACGCACACATACACAAAGCCAGGTAGCTGATTGCTCACACCTATATCCTACCTCAGAAGGCTGAGATCTGAGGACTGAGATTTGAAACATGCAAGGACTGGAAAGATTATCTCCAATTAACCACCAAAGAACCAGGAGTAGAGCTGTGGCTCAAATGGTAGAACACCAGCCTTGAACAAAAAAAGCTAAGGCCCTGAATTTAAAGCCCCAGTACTGGCACAAAACAACAATTAAAAAAAAAAAAAAAGGCAGAGTCATCCTAACCTCTTTCTTTTACTCCTTTTTCTCTCCTCTCTCCCTTCTTCCCTCCTTCCCTTTTTCTCTCTCTCTCTCTCCACACATACACACACACACACACACACACACACACACACACACACACACACACACACACACACACAACCTGTAAACAATCTTCAAAGTGTATACTGAGTCAGACTATCCTTCTCTGCTACCATTCCCTTCCAAGGTTGGCTCATGCCACCATCAGCTGCATCAAATCAAAAGGCAATGACCCTCCTCCCTCCTTTCACCACCTCCTACCTATAATCCACAAGCAGATTAAATTTTAAAACAAGGTCATGTCATTGCAATAGCTAAAACACTCCAACATCCCTGTCACTAAGAATGCAACGCAAAATTCCAAATGTTGGTGGCAAGTCCTCCAATGGGGACTTGTGCTGGATGGGAATGATGCTGATTCCTAGAAGTAATTTGGAAGCTGCAGAGATGGGAGAGGAGAAGCATTTTTTGTTATAACAATGAGAAGATGCTATGGGAATGTAGTAGTTAAGAAAGGGCCAGAATAGACATCTGGCAGATCACAGAACAATCCAGTAGAAAAAAATAAATTCCTGTATCCCAGATAACATCCCAAAGGGATAACATCCCAAAGGGACAGGGTTTTTAAAAAAAAAACTTTATAAATACATAAAGCCAGAATCTAATTGTTTTATATATTTAAATACAAAAGTTTTCCCTAATGGAAGCCACTTTGTATGACCCAAGAATGCAACTATAGTATCAATGATAGCGACTCTACTACGCTGCAATTGAGGACCAAAACACACCTACTCAGCTCTGCACTGGTCTCACAGATATCATGATATGTTCTGAGCATATATGAAATATATTCTCTGGCTCTAATATAGAACCCAAAAATACATTTTACAAAATACAGAACCAATGATACGTTAAATGACATGAAACATGAGAAGGATGGATATTTTATTAATAAAGGGAAACTTCTTTGAAGTGAGTTATTTCATTTTGAGTGTCCTGTTGTCACTCGGCTCCAAATCTGTGCAGAAAGATCTGATTTCCATGTCCTACTCTTTGATATTTTTTCCAGTCTATCTTGTAGTCTTTTTTGGCGGGGGAGGGCGGGCGGGTCAGTCGTGGGGCTTGAACTCTGGGCCTGGGCTCTGTCCCTGAGCTCTTCAGCTCAAGGCTAGGATTCTACGGCCACTTCCAGCAGTGCCACTTCCACAGTGCCACTTCTAGCTTTTTCTGCTTATGTGGTGCTGAGGAATCAAACCCAGGGCCTCGTACATGCAAGGCAAGTGCTCTACCACTGAGCCACCTACCCAGTTCCCTATCTTGTAGTCTTACCATTTACTGAAAGTAAAGGCTTTTGAGGTCTTTTCCAGTACTAGAGACTGACATGCTGAGACTTCAACTTAGGAGACTGGTTTTGTTTTTTGATGCATGTCACTTAGTTACAATAGGAAGTTTAAAACTCTTTAATTTGTCTTACCATTCCTACCCCCCACTTAAGGTTATCATCCACTTTCTCTTACTAAATGCCCCTAAATATCATCTGTTATTGCTCCTAACATGTATTCTACTTCCAACTCTACAGTTTTTCATTTCCTGGTCCTTCTCATACATTATGGCTTCATACTATCCTGCTCAAAATATACCCATTGTCCATAGATGAAAACAGCTGACAATTTCATTAGGTAATTTAAATGACTCATATTTTTTCTGTAGGTTACAAACATGACATTAAGTAAAAACTACAAACTTTATTTCAGGACTTTAACAGGAGAACATATGTCCAATAAGAAGGAAATACTCAGTCTGATAGTATGGACTGATGGGATGGATAGGTGGACTGGCTCTTAGCTTCATCTATGACATTGTCTCCTCCCATTTTCCCCATTCATAGCCCTGCATTTGCAATCCCCTAAACACCACAAGAGCAGCTCTTCCTTGCACCTTGAACTGTCTATCAACAACCTGGCATGACCCTCCCCATACATAATTACATAGTTTACTCCCTTATTCCCTTTAGACTTATGCTCAAATGTCACAGTCTCTTCTGATGCTTCTGCTCATCTTATTTAAATGTCTCTCCATCATCTTAATCATTCTTTCTTATGTTTCTTACTAATAGTTAAAATATTACTGACTTATTTATTTATTCTCTGTCTCCTCCCTCAGGATTATAAACCCACTTCCATTGCCCAGGGTCTGGCAAACACTAGCCCCTATAGATACCCAATAACATTGACTGAAAAGTCAAATGTCACATATCATTCACTCATGAAGAATATAGCTCAAAAAGTATAAGATGGGTTCTGTTTTGGGTAGCAGAAGACAAAAGATTAGGGGATTGGCTGTGGTTGAAGTATGTTATACACACGTATGAAACAGAACAATGGAATCTGATAAAATTGTCACAAGAAGGGGATAGGGCAAATGGGAAGGTCATAGATACAATGAGTTTGATTGGTTGGACACATTGCATGCATGTACAGAAACATATGGAAACATCTCATTGATACCCTTATGTCCCACTAATATATGCTAATGTAAATGAGGGGAAATTTTGAATGGATGAGAAAATGCCTTAAAGACTAAAGAATATATTGGGTTAACCAGGTAGGTTCTTGGTCTCTCATATAATAGCATGTCCAGTCTATAGACATGTTATTAAATATTGGAGATAATTGAACTTTTACCAGATGTTCCACTTGAAAAGCTTCCACAACTCAATACTGGAAAGCCATTACTCTTACAAATTAGCAAAGCTTCAAAGGCACAATAGTACACAAAGCTGACAGATTTACAGAAACAGACTCTAACCACTACTGGTGGCAATGTAGTTCCTTCAGTTTTACTGGGATACAGTGTATAATCTGCACAAGGATCCTTTTTTAATGCAGTACATTTAATATGCATTATCTTATTTATCTTATTTAAGATTCTTAAACAGTATTGTGTTTAACTATCACTATCTATATTGCACAGATGAGAAAACTGAGGCAACAATAATTTAAAGAATAAGTTGCAATTCAAAGATCCCCCAAATTAGGTCATCTAAGTCTAAATCTAGGCTTTCTCCGTCATATTCCATTGTTTGCTAATTCCCTTGTTATGAGGACAAACTTACCTCTTTAAAGCCAAAAAGTGTGTTATTTACAAATCTTTTGAGTCTTGGTGTCTAGTATGGTGCTAAACCTTATAAGTGCACAATAAATCTTTGTGGAAGAGAAAGTAATTCTTTGAGCTACAAGATTCTCTACGAAATGTTTTACATCTCCAACAGAAACCATGTCACAAATTTCCCCAATTCGTCTTCTACCCTCTGTCTTTCATGTAGTAAGATGGCTTCCCAGAACAATGGCTTTATTTTTCATCCTCCTTTGTACCTAGATGTGATCATTTAGCTAAATTTAGCTAACTGTATATAAGCCAAAGTTACAGGCAATCTCAGGCATGTCCTTCTCTTGCTTAACACCTTCCTGCTAGTTAGATAGCTGGTGCAGATGTTATCACCCTGAGGTGACCTTGAGAATGAGGAGGACACTCTGTAAGACAATCAGTTGACAAGAGTCTAGATTCCTGATGCTGCTGAACCTATCTATCCATTAATTTCTAACATGGTTACAAGGAAGATGCCACTACCACTTTGAGTTCTCTGATTTGGGGGATCCATAAACTAATCAGAACTAGTTATAGTAGGACTGCCACCCTCTTCTTCTTTTCTTGTAACTTGTATTTGGTTAAACAGAATTGACTTTGTTCTTGTGACAGTCTATATGAATTATGCATTCTATTTAGCATTTTCATAGGTGCCATTGTAAATGGATATTTAATAAGCCTCTTCTCTTAACCCCAAAGAGCAACAGAACAGTCTTGCATAAAAAGCCATTATTCAGTAAACTGTTTAATAATCACTTTCCAGAGTAATAATTGATTGTCAAAGACTGTACAATGAGGCCAGGTCTCAACAGCATAATGAAAGTAGAAAAATGAAAAGTGCCTCAGCTGTCTCAGTATTTCATTTCTTCATAACCCTGTTTCTAATGATTAAGAGATGAAGAGCTTGAAACTTGAGATGTTCTTGAGAGGAAATCTGGCTGAAATGATGAGATCTGGCTCTATTATAATCTGCTTCTGTGTGCCTAATAAATTTATAGTAAGCCAAGAAAAGGACAGGAATTTTATAGATTGCATTATCTGTGAGACTGAAGAAAAGATAGTCTACCTCTTAAAAAGGTAGGAAATGGGTGGATTTTGCTTGTCAATATAGAATAAGCCTGATGACCACTACAATTTATAGTCTGCCATGTGACCAGGACAATCCCATAGTCTTGACTGTAATAATATCCTAGGCATCAGTTCTTCCTATTGGCTGTTGAAATTTCTGGGAAGGCCAATTGTGCATCGCATTCTCTGGCTAAGACTATTCAACAAAGCCATAACTTATTACAGATAAAAAGATTTCAAGTATATTAAGGTAGATTTTCTTACCCTAAAAGATTAACCCACACTTATTAAATGAAGAAATACCCACTTTGCAGGTGGGTATTCACTTTGAGAGTAGTTCAAAGATGTCTCTAAGTAAATAAATAAATAAATAACAAAGCTTTTGAGATGAAGAAAAAGAATGTCAGTCTGTTAGACTGCTCTTGTTTGACCTGAGAGATAGAAAGGAGATTTCATTTTGTTATTCACATTAACATTGGCAGAATCAGTAGGTTTTTTTATTGTATGTAATGTTTGGGCACCACTGTCATTTGTCCCACTTTGATAACAGAATGGACCTTACCTAAGTCCCACCCATAACCACCATCTCTACCAACACTAAAAGGCTAAGAACCAATCCTGGGTTTTTGCTGACTTTCTCCAGGACCAGGTATGCTGGGTTCAGAAGCTACCAGCAAAAGGCTGGGCAATCTCACACACAAGAATGCAATTGTCTTCTAACTGTGCAGATCTGAGAGTGGAAGTGTCATGGTAAGAAATAATTCACAATTCTTTGGGATTAAGTCTTAAAAATCGTAATAAAAGGGGGAGGGGGAGATGGAAAGGCCATCAGCATGAAATAATACAATTGAAATAACATAACAAGTTGAAAGCAATTCTAAACTATTAGAATACCTATATATCGTCTCAACCCTATTAATTAGCTATACAGTCTTGCAAAAGTCACTTTCCCTCATTGGGTCTCAGTTTTTTGGTTTTTTTTTTTATTTATTTGTTTGTTTGTTTGCTTTTGTTAGTCATGGGGCCTAAACTCTGGGCCTGGGCACTGTCCCTCTTCAGCTCAAGGCTAGTACTCTACCACTTGAGCCATAGCACCACTTCTGGCTTTTTGTGCTTAATGTGGTGCTGAGAAATCAAACCCAGGGCCTCATGCATGCAAGGCAAGCACTCTACCACTGAGCCACCTTCCCAGCTCCAAGGTTTCAGTTTTATTGAGTCTTAGAACTCAACACATTACTGTAGGGAAAAGAAGGATAAGGAAACAATATGAGGAAATTAATCACGAAGGCCCTGAATGTTCTTTTCTCTATGAGAACACAGTGTAAAATACAACAGAGAAAATGCATTAAATGAGAACATATTATTTTAGCATCAATGCAATAAACTAAGAAGTTAGCCTTCTTTTCCTATCATGATCATAAAAACTCATATAGAAAATGAATATGACTAATTGTGTCAAGCCATCTCCCCCCTGTGTGGTGAGACTTTGCAATAAACTAAAGAAAATCAAGTCCTACTTGTTACCCCTTCCCTCATTCTTCTCCTATTTTCCCTCCCCACTTTATTTCCCCCCAAGTTGTACAGATCATTTCCAACATATTGTTGCATTGGTTTCCTCCTTGTCCTTTTTCTCACCATTCTGTTGGCCCCCTTCCCTCCCCTGATTCAGATAAACATATAAATACCAGGGTACCAAAATAAAATACAGTGCCAACAGAGGATATATCATAGGGGGAAGAACATACAAAAGAAGTAAGAATTCACTTCGTGCATTGAAAATAACAACAAAGAAAAATGTTTGGGTCCATATCTTGGAGTTCATTTTGATTGGCATCATTTTATATGATCCTATGTGGGAGAGGTGGGGGAGGTGGAGAAGGGAAGGGATAGCAAGGAAAAAAAGGAGGGGGGTAACAATGTTCAACAAGAAATGTACTCATGGGGCTGGGGAGGTGGCCCAGTGGTAGAGCGCTTGCCTTGCATGCTTGAGGCCCTGGGTTCGATTCCCCAGCACCACATAAACAAAAAGAAAAAAAAGCTGGAAGTGGCGCTGTGGCTCAAGTGGTAGAGCGCTAGCCTTGAGCTAAAAAAAAAAAAGAAATGTACTCATTACCTTACTCATGTAACTGTAACCCCTCTGTACAACATCTTTACAATAAAATGAAATTAAGAAAAGAAATATATGATCATATGTACATAACTATTGAGCTATTCTGCTCTTCTGCTAAGATTATCCTAAATGTATACTAATTAGTGCAAATAAGGGAAACCATGAGACCTATGTTTCTTTGGGTCTGGTTTACTTCACTTCATATGAATTTTTCCAAGTCTTTCCATTTCCTTACAAATGCGGAGGTATCAGTTTGACAAAAAAAATGTACTTATTACCTTACTTACGTAACTGTAATCCCTCTTTACATCACCTTGACAATTTAAAAATTTTTTTAAAGGAAATGGAAATTATTTTAATTTAAAAATAAAGGTAATGAAAGAAACAAAGCCCTATCTCACACACACACACACACACACACACACACACACACGCAAAGAAAATCAAGTCTTTATAAAAGAACACTACAAATGAAACACACATCCAACAAAACTAGAAAATGTGCTGTTCAGTCTATTTGACTGTTTTTATTTGGGATAAGAGATGCTTAAACATGATTGTGGTTGGCTAGTTCTCAAGATTTTGATTTTACTGTCAAAACTGTTTATCTACCCATCCTTAAAACCCACATGTTTACCTATTCTGCTTTAAAACAAATACTGTAAAGAATATAGCTACCTAGCTTCAGGCTGTTACAGCTACAGATTGGCTGACTTCAAGTGCAACCAAATACCTTACTTTTCAGTAATAAAAAATAAACAGCTTCCCATGTACAGTAAATCAATGTGTAGCCTTACTGGGATAGTTAACTAACTCAAACTGCAGTCAAGGTAGCCATGTTATTCAAAATCCTGATGTAAATTTTATACATTCAACAACTGTTTTAAAATGGTAAGCTCTTTAGTTTCATTCAGAATAAATAAAAAGCATGACCCAAAAAGTCTCTTTATAGTACTTTCATGCTCTACAATGTTAAAGCAGTGCTGGATTTTAACTCTTCAGCTTACCAGTTAGTGTCTGCCTCACCTCCCAGTCAAGGAGATTCTAAAGTCTTGGATCAGTCCTTAATATTTAAAGACATTAAAAAAGTCTACATTACAAATAAATAAATGATGAAATAAAGTTGTGTACTAAATAAACAATCTATTGGGGAAGAAGGAGATGTTTTTATCCTAATAGCCACCATCAAGGGATTATTTTTAACAATATTTTGAAATTAATTGTTCTCAGTGTAAATTATATGTAATTACCTTACCAAAGACTACTGGTGTATAGTCAACTCCAATCAAAATGATACATATGCCAGGCACTGGTGGCTAACACTTTTAATCCTACCTACTCAGGAAGCTGAGATCTAAGGATCATAGTTCAAAGCCAGACCAGGTAGGAAAGTCTATGAGACTCTATCTCCAAATTAACCACCAGCAAACTGGAAGTGGAGCTGTGGCTCAAAGTGGTAGAATGCTAGCCTTGAGCAAAACATTTCAAGGACAGAGATCAGGTCCTGAGTTCAAGCCCCACAAAAAAAAAGACACATAAGAATCTCATCATGGGTTCTACCATCTAACCCCTGTTAGAACGCCCATTATAAAAAATAAAATAAAATCACAACAGACAGATGCTGGTGGCCAAAAGGAATGTTACTACACTGTTGGCGGGAGTTTAAATTTGTTCAACCACTCTGGAAGGCAATATGGAGGTTCCTTAAAAGACTAAACATACAACTCCCCTATGATCCAGCAATCCCACTCCTGGGCATTTACCCACATGACCACAAACAAGGTCATACTAAAGCCACTAGCACAACTATGTCCAGGGCAGCATTATTTACGATAGATAAGATATGGAACCAACCGAGCTTCCCCTCAGTAGATGAATGAATCAAGAAGATGTGGAATGGGCTGGGAAGGTGGCTCAGTGGTAGAGCGCTTGCCTTGCATGCATGAGGCCCTGGGTTCGATTCCTCAGTACCACATAAGAAGAAAAAAAAAGGCCAGAAGTGGCGCTGTGGCTCAAGTGGAAGAGCACTTGCCTTGAGCTGAAGAGCTGAGGGACAGTGCCCAGGCCCAGAGTTCAGGCCCCACGACCGGACCAAACAAAAAAAAAAAGAAGAAGAAGATGTGGAATATATACACAATGGCATTCTATGCTTCCATCAGAAAGAATGACATTTCCCCATTCATATAGAAACGCAAAGACCTGGAAAAATTATATTAAACAAAGTAAGCCAGACCCAAAGAAAATACCTCATTTGTAATGAATAGAATATGTCTATGACATTCTTAACAGGGGATCTCAATAGCTCAATTGTTAAGCGCATAGGACCATAAGTCTATCAACATGAACAGAATTGGAAACAAGAGGTTCTTATTATGTCCTATGTCCAGTTATTTTTTTTTCTGTCTGTTTTAGTCTTCTGTACCCTTTGTCTTGTATGTAAGTTTATTCAATCTGTGGAAAGGTAATCACAGAAACAGCAGGACAAAGGATGAACTAATACAAAAGGGATACTCACTGACACTATGTTGGAAATGAACTATACATCTTGGGGGAGAATGGAGTAAAGAGGGATAAGTTGGAGAAAATGAGGGAGGGGGTAACAGTGTTTAAAAAGAAATGTACTCCTTACCTTACTTATGTAACTGTAACCCCCCTGTTCATCATGTATAGGAAAAAGAATTTTCTCATTATCATGATATTGAGCAAAATAAAACAAGTTCAAAGAGCTAAATATCAAGTCTTCTCTCATATTCAGAATCCAGACTTTAAAAAATTAATAATAATAATGATAGACACTACCATAAAATGTTCTCAGGAAGAATCAGCAGGAGTTGGGAAAGGGAAAAAGATTACTGATGATGATCAAAAATATTACATATACATACACATTAAGTACTGTGTGAAGGAAAGAGGAAACACAGAAGTTAAGGAAGTATAATAGACAGGGTGAATATGATTCAAAGTATACTGTACGCATCTATGGAAATATCAGGAGAACCTTTTGTAAAACAATTTTTTTCATTATAAAAGAATTACAACCGTAGGCATTGGTGGCTCACACCTGTAATGCTAGCTGTTCAGGATAAGAGACTGAGATCTGAGGATCGTGATTCAAAGCCAGCCTGGACAGGAAAGTCCAGGAGATTCTTATCTCCAATAAACTACCCAAAAACCGGAAGTGGTGCTGTGGCTCAAGTGATAGAGAGCTCACCTTGAGCTGAAGAGCTGAGGGATAGGACCCAGGCCCAGATTTCAAGTCCCACGACTGACCAAAAAAAGAAGAAGAAGAATTAAAAGGAAAAAGTGGAGGTATGGCTCATTAGGTAGAGCAAAAATGCCAAGTGAGAGCAAGAAGCCCCAAGCTCAAGCCCCAGCACCAGCACACAATTTTAATAAATAAAAATTCAAAAGAATCCTTATCTCCTCTTATGCCTCTTCTGCTTCCCATATCTATGTCCTCTTTAATATTCTTCTCCATATATTTAGAACTAAATTGTCATACTTTTAGTATCAACCATCAAAATTAACCTACAAAACTCAAGAAAAAGGAAGTATTTATGTAGCTATCGTTTTATTGTATTCATCCCTCCTTCCCCGGGCTCCAAGAATCCTTTTTTCCCATAATTTCCTTTTCCTTTAGAACATTTCTTTAGCCTCCATTTTAGGGTAAGGCAACACACACCAAATTCTCTAACTTTTTCTTCATCTAAGACTGTCTTCCTTTCCCCTTCATTTGCTAGTAATAAGACTTCTGAATAGATAATTCTTCTGAAACTTGAAAAAAATGTGCCAATTACTTGTGACTTACATGGTTTCTGGTGAGAAACCTATTTTTCACTCCGTTTTTCTCTCTCACTGCTCTAAGTATTTCTTTCTTGGATATTTTTGTTTTGAGAAATATTACTGATAGATATTTGGGCATGGAATTCTTTGGTTGAAGATTCTCTCAGCTTCTTAAATCTGTATCTTACCAAATTAGGGAAATTTCAGCCAATGCTAATATTTCTTTACGATTTTTGTTTTGTTTTGTTTTTTGGTGCTGCCTTCTTTTTCCTCTCCTTCCAGGATTGTGACGAAAAGGAGGTCCCATCTTTGTTATCATTTCACAGATGTCACTTTTTTCCATCATCATGTTTCTCCAGCTCTGTCTTCATTCATTGATTCTGTCCTCTAGCCCCTTCTCCATTCAGTGACTGAATTTACCCAATGAATTCATTGTTACCCCAATTCTTATTTCAGCTTCAGTATTTTCCTTTGTTGAGACTTTCTGCGTCTTTACTAAGATGTTCGGCTTTTTCTTTTCATTTGTTCCAAGTATGTTCATAATTACCAAAACATTTTCAAGGCTGCTTTACAATCTTTGCCAGAGTACTCTAATATCTCTGTTATCTTAATGTTGGCGTCCATTGTTTATCTTTCAAACTGAGGTACTGTTGATTCCTGGTATAAGTGATTTTCTACTGAAATTGGGCATTATAAATGTCTAGAACTTATTTAAACTCTGTTTAAGCTGGTTTTCTCTGACACCACGATAAACAGGGTCCTTGTTTAGGAGGGCAGACACTGCCTCATTACTTCCGGGTAAAAATTCAGGTTCCCTGTTCAGCCTCCATGGATGCGCAGATGTGGCCTTTTTGTTACTGCTGGGTGAGGGAGAAGTTCTGGCTTCTTGCTAGGTTTCTGCTGACTCCATCTTGGTTGGAAAGAATGCAGTATCTCACTGCTGTTCCCCTTAACAGTCTCCAGTGTTCCCACAGGGAGTAATGAATGAATGATCTCTTTACTGCTGGACAAGTTTGGAAATCTAAGCTCTCACTGTTACCACCCCTTCTTAAAATGGTAACCAAAATACCACCAACAACAACAAAAAAGATACAAAAGAGAAACAGAGAAATAAATATGGTGTGTGTGTTGGGGGGAGAATTCGCTGTTCCAAATATCATCATCTATTTGATATTCCACCTTCGCCTATTCCTAATCCCATTTCACCCCTTCAAAATGTCTTCTTTCTAATGCATCGTGCTCTGAAATAGAATGTTCCTCAACTATCTAGGGCTTCCTTAGCTGGTTTCTCTTACCAGTCTCTTTTCATGACTATGCCATTAGATATGGGCACTGAAGATTTTCTTCTGTTTACTAGGACCTTCATGGGCACATGCCCCCTAATTCTTCTTTTGGGTAGCTTGGGGGGAAGAAACCTTAACTAGTAATTTGCAATGGCCTCCACAGTCACACTGATCTTATTCAGTAAGTGAAAGTATGGACCTTAATTCAGGGTAAGACAACACTGGAGACTCTAGCTCATATGCATTCTGTTTCCCTTTACGATCACATTCCTAAAGTCACTGCCCAAAGGGTTCTGGGGCAGAAATACTTTTAAAGATACACATTTGTGCAGCAGTAGTCTACGTACTAGCCAGATATTAGGACCTGCAGGGAAAAACAGTAATAATCTAGAATCTTCTTCCCTTTGTCCTTTTCAAAAAAAAAAAAAAGAGGACTTTCACTAAGCCCCAGTATAGGGCTCAAGTTCCATCATTACTATTTTTGCTTTGAATGTCCCCACCAGAGCAAACCTTATATCACAAACAATAAATAAGAAAAACTTTCTTCTTATTTATCTATTTATTTGTTTATTTTTGGTGCCAGTACAGGGGCTTGAACTTCTGGCCTGGGTGCTATCCCTTAGTTTTTTTACTCAAGGCTAGTGCTCTATCACTTGAGCCACAGCCCCACTTCTGGCTTTTGGGGGGATTAATTGGAGATAAGAGTCTCATAGATTTGCCTGGGATCTCCTGAGTAACTAGGATAACAGGCGTGGATAACATCCCTGAGCCACAGACACAGACAGAATAAACTTAAATGTAACCTTATCTCACTTTGTTTCCTATGAAAAACATATCATAGTAAACAAATAAGCATGATTCCAACCTAGTCTCTGAATGAGCCTGCCTGGGATGGAATCCCAGCTCTGCCATGAATTCATTGTGGGACACATTGTTAGTTCTTTTCCTCACTAAAGCAGTGAACGGGACTTTTGCTATCTACTTGATGTAGCTGTTGGGACACAATTCACATAGAGTATCTCCCTATGTGCTTGGCACACAAAAAGCACATTCATGTGTATTTGTAAATGACACTGGTTAAGTGCCCAGAAAATACTTTTTTCTTTTTTTTTTAATCTTTTGTGGTACTAGGATTCGAATTCAGAGTCTCAAGTTCACTTGACTTTCTTGATGTGCTGGGGTTTTGCTAGTTAATTGGAGATGAAGTTTCCCAACATTTCTGCTCAGACTGGCTTTGAATCATGGTCCTCCAGGTCTCAGGCTCCCTAGTCACTAGGAATTACTATAATTATAGATATGAACCACTAGAGTCCAGCCAAATGTTTTTTGTTTGTTTGTTTGTTTTGGGGTCCGGTCGTGAGGCTTGAACTCTGGGCCTGGGCGCTGTCCCTCAGCTCTTCAGCTCAAGGCTAGTGCTCTACCACTTGAGCCATAGCACCACTTCCAGCTTTTTTCTTTTTGCTTATGTGGTGCTGAGGAATCGAACCCAGGGCCTCATGCATGCAAGGCAAGTGCTCTACCACTGAACCACCTTCCCAGCCAGCCAAATGTTTTAAGGGAACCGTTTTCACTAGAAATATTGTGTTATATAGTTCTTATAAATTAATCTTAAGAGAGAAAATTGATAGTAGAGGTGACATTGACCAAGTTACATTGCACTAATAAACTGAAGCGCTGAACTGAAACTCCTTTGTACGATTACTTAAAGAAAAACATAATTTAATATTTTTAAATTTAAATTTGAAAAAAAGAAAATTAAAACCCAGCTTTTCTGAATACAATTTAAAGAAAAGATTCTTTAAACAGTAATTAACAGTTCAATCATGATCTTCTTAAGATATAAATTCATATCACTGTAATTCACCACTTGTAAAGCTAACCTAACCAAAAATGATTGGGGTTTTTGTTTTTCATTCAAAATAGTGCCTATTCTGTTAATTCACCATTAATTGGTCTTTGAGAAAGAAAACCAGTAGTGCTATTCTTATGAGTGCAATCTTCCTCTACTGGTTATTTGAAACACTTTTCAGGATATAACCTCTCGATTTCTTTCACTTTGCAAAGAAGAGACACGCTCTCCCTAAGGAAAATTCCAACTCAAACTTCCAGTAAGTTACAGAGTGTTGTGTATGACACTTTGTAGGCACAATAGAATGTGTATACAGAAACTGAACCGTCTACGTGTGCGTATAATGTGACCTTCTGTAAGGTAACCTTTGCATGCCTTTGACCCAGGGCGGTCCCCCACGGCGGCTCTGGTCCACTTACTTCCATTTTGATGTCGTAGTTCTGGCCCAGGACGCTCTGAATGAGCTCTTTGATGGTCTGGTCGAAGGCCAACTGGCTCTCGGACTGCAGCGAGCTGATGATCTCCTCGATGGACGTGGGGATGACTCGATGTGGCTGCCAGGACGGGTGCGAGGACAAGCGCAGGGACGAGCGCAGGGACGAGCGCTGGGACTGGCGCGTCGACGAGCGCCGCGATGTTCGCGAGGACGGGGACCAGGGCAAGGGCGAGCGCAAGGACGAGCGCACGGACGAGCTCCGGGACGTGCGCCGAGCCTCCTGCGCCTCGACCAGGGCGCCACTGTCCAGGCGCCCCGTCCTGGAGACGGAACCTAGCGAGCTGCTGTCCGAGCGCTGGCGCGTGAAGCGAGTGAGAATCCTCACGGTTCGCCGCTGCTTGGAGGAGTCCTCCTCCTCCCCGAGGCTGCTGATGTAGGCCCCCTGGTCCATGGACCGCCGCTCCTCCGAGAGCTGGTCTTCGTCCTCGCCCGATTCTTGAGTGGAGGGTCGCCTGGACTCCGCCCAGAGTGTCCCTGGCTTTCCCGGGGGCGGCAGTAGGATCGCGGGTTTGGTCGTGCCCACCTGCGGGGCGATGATCGGTGGCCTCTTCAGTGGTTTGTGCCGCAGGAAGGCGGAGCTCCGCATATAAAATTGGTGGGGCTGAAACTGCTGGGCCTTCTTGGGGGGGAGTGCCTCGCCCAGGCCCGGGGGCCGAGGCAGGACTCGGGATGTCTCCAGCCAGAGGCCCCCAAGGCCTTTACCTGAAAGGGACTTTTTGGATGGTCCAGGTCCTCGCAAACAAACTCGTCGTCGCTTCTCCGGGCTTTGGGCAGGGGCGGGGACCGGAGCAGAGCTGTCCTCACCTAAGGCTGGCCTGGCCAACAGCTTCTGCCTCAATATTTGAAAATCCTTCTTGGTCTTCTGTTGAATCTTATCGAGCTCTTTAAATAGGTATGATTCTTCTCTGGCTTTCAGTCCGAAGTGCTTCGGGATCAAGGACATCTTGACAAATTTGGCCTGCAAAATAACCCCTAAAAGTTAGATATATGTGTGTGTGTGTGTGTGTGTGTGTATGTATGTATGTGTGTACACATATGTACATATGTGTGTAGTATGTATGTATATATGTATCGAGGGGGAGGCAACACAAAACTTTTGTTAATAAAATTCTAGCTCTGCAAAGCTTGTCCTAGTAGAACCTTGTTGTGCTTAAATAATTTTAGATCCATTTACTAGACTTACTACATGAACCACAACAACGCCTTAAAGCAGTCATTTTTCCCAGTGGGAATTTCCTAAACTCCTGTTGGGTTTATTTTACTATTTCCTTAGACTATAACTCTATAGCCACTCCCACACAAGGAAAAAAATCCACCAGGCACAGGCACAGAAAACCCAAGTTAGCCCTGTTCACAGAGCATGGTTTTCTACTGTTCAGAGTTTTTCAAAAGGGCTAAATTGGGGGGGAGGGGCAGGAGAGCGACTCAGAAGCCTGTAATCCTAGTTACTCAAGAGTCTGAGATATGAGAATCGCTGTTTGAAGCCAGCTGTGGCCAAAAAGAAAAAAAGTCCACAAGACTCTTACCTCCAATTAAGCACCAAAAGAGCTGGAAGTGGCTCAAGTGGTAGAGCATTAGCCTTGAACACAAAAGCTTAGGAACAAGGCCCAGACCCTGAGTTCAAGCCCCAAGACTGACAAAAATAAAAATGAATCCACAGATTACTGGTGTAAATTCAGAGGTATTCACATAGGAAGGGAGATTTGCAGTTTCTCTGGAGGATGGAAAGAAAGGCTGTGGCAAGTCCCTGCTGGTGACTCCACAGTGGTTGTCCTTCCTTCCCCCGACTTTTCCCACTGCCCTCAAAGTGTCTCCTAAACTACTGCAGAAGGCAAAGCCAGAGGGAAGAAGTCAGCCTGAAGGTGGGCTGTAGCCAGGTTACAAGGCCGGGAATGCCAAGTGTTTGTTCTTTTCCTAAAGTGAGCTACTGAAAATCCCTGAACACTTTTAACACAAAAGTGATTTGATAGGACTCAGTGTCTGGAAGCTATTAATATTTAATAGGAAAAAAGGAATGGAAGCAGAAATGCCAATAAAAGGCTCTGTAACTTGTATCTGGCCTTGGTACTGGAACAGAGTGAGAATAAATACATAAAAGGTAAAAATGGACAGGTTCACCAGACGAATTGTTTAGAATGAATAGGGATAATTAGAGCTCTTTCATAAGATTGAGACTGGCTGAGCATGTAGCTCAGAGGCAGAGCAATTGCCTAGCATATGCAATATTCTCTGGGTTTGATTTTCAGAGTTGACAAAAATGAAATAAGTAGCACCAGTGGCTCACACCTATAATCCTAGTTACTCAGGAGGCTGAGATCCTAGGATCATGGTTCAAAGCCAACCAGGCTGAAAAGTCCCTGTGAGACTCTTATCTCCAATTAACCACCAGAAAGAGCTCAGGGATAGTGCCCAGGTCCTGAGTTCAAACCCCACAACTGACAAAAAAAAAATAGATATTAAATAAATGAAGGCTTTGAGCTACCCTGATGGTATGTTTGTTATAACCAAATGCATAGTAAAATTTGTCACTCACTGACCTGTAAACTTCAAAATGGTTACAGAGGTAAATTTTGTTTCTCATGTAACATAATTTTTAAAACATATGAATTTCTGTTATTTAGTACAGACAGCTATCTACAATCTACAATTTTAGGATTTTGAGATCTTAACAACTCAAGATCATAACCTAAAGCCAGGAAAAACTATACCTAGAGAAGGAACCAATGACAGACTTGTGGTTCACTTAATAACAAATACCCAGCCCAATTTGAAAAATACCTAAAATAGTCCTAGCAGAGGATCACAGTAGCTCAATTGCTATGTACATATGAACATATAAAATTATGTTAATCAAAATAAACTCCAAGATATGGAAACAAGAGGGTTATTTTTCCTTGTTGTTTTAATGTTCTGTGTGAAGTTATTTCTTTTTTCTTTCATATTTTTTGTTTGATGTTTGGGGGGTTTTGGGGGGTTTTTTTTTTTTGGTTTTTTTTGGTCGGTCATGGCTAGCTCAAGGCTAGCACTCTAACACTTGAGCCACAGTGCCACTTCCGGCTTTTTTCTGCTTATGTGGTGCTGAGGAATTGAACCCAGGGCTTCATGCATGCAAGGCAAGCGCTCTACCACTGAGCCACCTTCCCAGCCCCCTCTTTCATATTTTTTTCCTTTGGTTTATTCCCTGTTGTCACTGTCTTTGATTTTAGTACCCTGTGTCTTGTATATATGTTTATCTGCTTTGAAGAAGGGAAGATGAATAACAAATGGTGAGACAAAGGATAAAGGGTAAACCAATGCAACAATGATATTCACGAGACACTATGTTGAAAATGAACTTTACAACTTGGGCAGGTTGGGGGAGTCAGAGGGGAAGGAAAGTGAGAGAAAAACAAGGGAGAGGGGTAACAATGTTCAACAAGGAATGTACTCACTACTTTACTTATGTTACTGTAACCCCCCTTTACAATAAAATTAAACTTTTAAAAAAGAAAGAAAAATACCTACAGCAAAACGGGCTACCGTTGTACCTTACGTGTTATAGCACATACCTAGCAACACAAGGTTCTTTGCTTGCCAATAAATAAATAAATATCATATAAAAAACAATAGTTTCCTTTTCTCTAAATATCTAAATATCTCAATTATAACTACCATAAATTTTCTTTTTTTGTTGTTTGGGTTTTTTTTTTTATTTTTTGCCAATACCAGGGCTTGAACTCCAGACCTCATGGCTATCACTTAGCTTTCTTAGTAAGTGCTAGAGTGCTATCACTTGAGTTCCAGCTCCACTTTGGGCTTTTTGATGGTTAATTGGAGATAAGTGTCTTGAGGACTTTTTTTTGTTTTGTTTTGTGGGGCCTGAACTCAGCCTGGGCGCTGTTCCTCAGCTCTTCAGCTCAAGGCTAGCGCTCTACCACTTGAGCCACAGAGCCACTTCTTGTTTTCTGGTGGTTTATTGGAGATAAGAGTTTCACAGACTTTTCTGCCCAGGCTGGCTTTGAATTGTGGTCCTCAGATCTCAGCCTCCTGAGTAGCTAGGATTATAGGCATGAGCCACCAGCACTCCAGATTCTCTGGACTTTTTTGCCTCACATGGCTTCAAATCGTGATTCTCAGTCTCCTGAATAGCTAAGATTCCAAGCATGAGTGCATGAGTCAACAGTGCCCAGCTTTCATTTATAAAGAGAGCTCAAGAAACTATATCTTCAAAGAATCAACAATCCAACTAAAAAATGGGCAAATGAGCGAAATAGAGTCTTCTCCAAAGATGTAAAAATGGTCAATAGATTCATGAAGAAGTGTTCAACATCTCTGGTCATGAAGGAAGTGCAAGTCAAAACAACACTGAGATTCCTGCCCACCTCAGAATCCCTATCATCAAGAACACAAACAGTAACAGTTATCAGTGAGGGAAAAGGAACACTAATACCCTGTTGGTAGGAGAGGAAACTGGTTCAACAACTATGAAAAGTTTTGTTGTTTTCTTTTTCTAAAAAACTTGATATAGGACTACACTATGATCCAACAATACCATTCTTTGGCATTTACCCAAAAGATTTATACAAATCAGGCTACAGTAAAGCCATTTGCACAACCATGTTCTTTGCTCTACTTTTCACCATAGCCAAGGTATGGAAACAGCCCAAAGGCCTCTCAGTTGCATGAATGGATGAAGGCAAAGTGGTATATATTCAAAATGGAATTTTACTCATCCATTAGAAATATTATCTCATTTGCAAAGAAATGAATGGATCTGGAAAAAATTAGGTTAAGTGAAGTAAGTCAGGCCCAGAGCAACAATGGATGCATGTTCTCTTTCATATGTGGAAGCTATAACTAATTTATAAATGTACAAGTGAACATATATGGGGTTGTATGATAGTGCACATAAATGTGCTATTTGAAATATGGTATTTGCAAGGGAGAATTTCAAATGGTGTATCTCCTTAGAAAAACTCACTCACAGCCCAACAAAATAAGTACCAGAGAATTGGTAGTTGAAAGGTGCAGAGGAGGGACCAATAAGAAAGGGAGAAAGGAATGAAGAGAGGAAGGAGTCATAATATTATGTAGTCATAATATTCAAGGCATATCCTATGAACCTAAGAAACTTGAGAGAGGGTTGGGAGGAATAGGAGAGAATAATAAAAGAAGCTCTATTGATCAAGATGTATTTGTACTTATAAACTGATTGGTTGACTAGTAACTCCTTTGTCCAGCTACTTAAAGATAATAATTTTTTTTTTGGTCAGTCATGGGGCCTGAACTCAGGGCCTGGGCACTGTCCCTGAACTCTTCCACTCAAGGCTAGTGCTCGGGATGGGAATGTGGCTTAGTGGTAGAGTGCTTGCCTAGCATGCATGAAGCCCTGGGTTTGATTCCTCAGTACCACAGAAACAGAAAAGGTCAGCACTGTGGCTTGGGGACAGTGCCCAGGCCCTGAGTTCAAGCCCCAGAATTGGCAAAAAATAAAATAAAATAAAATAAATCAAGGTTAATGCTCTACCACTTCTGGTTTTCCAGCAGTTAAATGGAGATATGAGTCTCACAGACTTTCCTGCTGGGGCTGGCTTTGAATTATGATTCTCAGATCCCAGCCTCATGAGTAGCTAGGATTACAGGCGTGAGCCACCAGCACCCTGCAATAAAAATAATTTTAAAATCTAAAATAAAATAAATGATTTTCTAGGTATAAATATAATAAGAACGTTAATAAAGCTACATGAATAAAATTTTATTATAAAAACAGCATTTTGGTGATTAAAATTTATTTAATGAATCATGGTGAGGCACTCAGCATGTGTTTTGTGTCACTCATCAAAATAATGTGCAAGATATTTCTGGTTTACTGTATTTCTTTATCTCTTATCTACTTTTCTTGGTTGGATTCAGACCAGTTATAAAAGAGCCCCCTTTATTGTTGGAATTCATTAATCATATGTTTGAATAATACAAAGAAAATACCCAATCTATGACCATATTGCTTTTAATTTCCAAACTATTTTCAAAACCAGAGGTCCTGCTATATGACAGAACTCTCATCTGGGAAGCAATAGGCTTTCTTCTTTACACAGCTCCATTGCTGACTAGACCTTAGACAACTCAATTCCTTCCTTACAAGGAGTTCATATTAAAAAGTGAAAATCATAGGTTGTTTCCTGCTCAGACCGTAGAACAGGAACATTCGAAATAAGTTCTAAAGACTTTAAGGAAGTTTCCTTAATTAAAAACTGATACATAATCCTCCATATTTTATTTGGTTTTTATTGTTTGCACAGGTGGCAACATGTTCATATAGACACCATCTGCGTTTCTTCCTGCAAGAGGTTGAAAGGTAGTAACTGGAACAGGGCACAGACCAGAAGTACTGTAAACTGAAGAGTCTAAGCTGACTCTCCTAATTGCACTTCCCTTTCATTTCTCAGTTCCTGCTGTGGATGCACTTCCCAATTTCTCCCAGGCCCTTAGTTTGTTAAGCACCTTAACAAATGTCTATTGTTTAGCTTCTCAATATCTTTCCATGAGTTTTTAGTGGGAAAGATGTTCTTTACATTGAAGATATACTAACAGGAAATGGAAATTACAAACTTAACGGGGAACTTCTGTTGTGCTTTCAAGGGAAGTAATAGCCAATGTTTAATGGGCCAGCCACCAGAGCTTGGTGCTTGTATTTCTCCACCCTTCCCTCAATAGTGCAAAGTAAATTGATTTTAAACATCAAGTTGCATAGGAAACTAATATAGTCTTTCCTTCTTGAGAGATAGTAGATGGAAGACATTCTAGGAAAATTATATAATTGTCCCAAAAGGAGAAAATATTACTTTACAAAAGAGGTCAAACTGGTTGCTCATAATCCAGCATAATTAGGTTTACCCTACATTTTAACATAGGACAGACTGTGCTTAAAAATCTTTGGAACCAAAACGATCACTTCTCTCCACTTCTTTTCAAATTTAGAACTCTATCCCTTTCCTTCTTCTGCTAGAAGACTCAAGCCCTGAGTAGTGAGGTAGCTAGCATTCTCTCTCCCAACTAAGGCATAAATAAATACAGCAGACCCCTATATGACTTGGTTCCAAGCCACATAAACCCATCTGCCACAGGAAATGAGTCCTGCATAGGTTAGGCCTCAGTCATCAATGTGTGAATGAGAGTGAAGACCAAAACCCCAGTGGATAATAAGGATGACTAAGCCTTGCCTTCGTCTAATACGTATCACTGCACCTCAGTGGGAATCGATGCAGAACTGGGGTTCTCCTAGGTGAATAGTCAAATAGCATCTCAATTTAATTCCCAAATTCCATGACAACGTCAACCTCTACTGCACTGTACTGAAGTTCCAAAAGAAATTTCTAAGCTCAAGGGCAGCTTATCTCAGCTGGTACAATCTTCAGCATGGCCAGGAAAGTAAAAACAGTCTGAAAGCAATATTTGTTTTTGAATATTCATATTCATGATCTGTTTGTAAATTGATCATAATTTCTAAATATTTCTAATATGCTTATGTAGTTCCTTTTAGGAAATATTAATAATTTTGCTAAGAGAATAGAACAACAGTAACTTTTGCTATTTTCCACATTTTTCATGCTTTTTATTGTCTTTAATCCTAATAATGTCAATAATATTGCCATTTACATGTGGTTATTTGAAAGGATATAGAAAATAAAGACAAGACCATTTTCCAGTTCAGAAAAGACTTTTCTATACCCTAATCAGATGCCTACAGAAATTTGAAGACTATAAAAACTAAACTTATTCAGCTTTTATGAGATATAGTTATATCCATACCAAGAATGAATATATGTATACATACAAAAACATATATATACTATAAATACATAACAGTTAATGGAACAATAAAATGCCCGACCTATCCTCAAGAAGTCCCTTGGTCCAATTTTTAGTGCCACCAAAAAATTAAATTTTTTACACACCAGTATTTTTATTAGCAGAAACAGAAAATAAAGACCTAAGGGGGGGGAATGGCAGTATACCAGTCCATGGACTGGAAGACTCAAAATCTTTAAAATGGAAGTTTTTAAATCTCCCCCAAATAGATCTAAGATCTCTTCAAGGTAATCTCAATCAAAATTTCAGCAGACTTTTTTAAGCTGAAATTAAAAGCTGGTTCTAAAATATATGCAGAAATTCAAATGCCTTAAGATGGCCCAAACAATTTTTGAAGCAAAACCCAAAGCTAGAGAACTTACAATATCGAACTTCAAAAGTTGCTGAAAAGTTTCAAAACAGTTTTGTTACCCACCCACAACCCCCCCATTAAAAAAATCAACTCTATAATGGGATAGCAATTAAATTCCTTCCATTGTGATCTCTCACCTTCTATAAAGGCTTTCTAGTCCCTCTCCATCTTTGTTATCAGAGCCCTTTTTCTTTTTCCCCACAGCCTGGTCTGTCTCTACCGTTTAGCTCCTCGTTAATATACGCTCATTGTCACAAGAAAGCTAGCTGCTAACCCCAGCATAATAATGCCCAATAGCCACGCCACTACCCCAGGTCCAATCTCTTCTCCGTCTGTCTTTGATTTTTGCGGGACCTGGAGTTTACCAGTATGGATTAGAGAGCCCAGAACACAGAAGGTACCTTTTCTGCCCAAATATATCAGAGTCCTCTCTTAGCTGGTTCTGATCACACTTCTGCTCTTATTCAGGTAGCCCAAGACTTCTCCAGCAAGGGTACGCAAGCTCTCTTTTCCAGAGCAAAAGAGGTGAGATCAACCAACTCGGTGGTGAAGAAAGGACGCTCTCCGTCACCTAGCAACAAGCCTCCACCGGACCTGCTCTGCGCCCCCTCCCCCCACACCTGCCCACACCGGATCCCCCTAAGCTGCATTCGCCCACCTAGAAAAACAGCTCACAGGTCTAAATTCAGGCTGAGAATCCGATTTCTCCCAGGAATTAAAAGCCTGGTTTCGAAGTCCTCTTGATCAGAGGTATCCTACACTGACTTCTTTTGCCCAACTTAACCAACTGCTTACCTACACTCTTGTTCTTTCTGCGTTTAAATGAATAATGCTGAACCCTGTGATGTACAATGTCCATGTGTTTCCGTGTTTATTTGTAAAGGAATCATGCTTCCATGCTGTCCTCTGTGAACCCAACTCACGAAGAGAAACTTGATGTCAAACGATTGAGATGTTCATATCTGGAAAATTCATCTCAGGTTCAGAACTGCTGATGTGATCCGAGAAGATAATGGTCATTATCTATTGAAGTTAAATGTCTATGATCCATCAATCCAATTCCAACAAGAATACAAGCTTATTCATATATATATATATATATATATATATAGCAGCCTCATTTTTTGGGGGGGTCCAGTCGTGGGGCCTGAACTCTGGGCCTGGGCGCTGTCCCTCAGCTCTTCAGCTCAAGGCTAGCGCTCTACCACTTGAGCCACAGCGCCACTTCTGGCTTTTTTTCTTTTTGCTTATATGGTGCTGAGGAATCGAACCCAGGGCCTCAGTCATGCAAGGCAAGCGCTCTACCACTGAGCCACCTTCCCAGCCCCAGCAGCCTCATTTTTAATGACTAAAAATTGGAAACAACCCAAATGTCCATTCAAAGTCAGATACACAATTCAAGTGCGGTACATTCAGAAAATGTGACTGTGTTTATCAAGGAGATGAACAAACCAGCTTTGAGAAACAATATGCATTCATCTCGCACATGTGTATTATTGATCAAGGAGACCAGACACAGACTCACATTGCCTATGAGGGTCCATCACATAAAGTTAAAAAATAAAATGAAATAAACAGGCCAGCATGAACTATAGTGCTTACAGATACAAACAGCCTGCTAAACTACACATAAGAAAGGGGTTATCATAAAAGTCCAGGTCCTCTTGTAAGAGGGGAGAATGCTAAATAGGACCAAAGAGAAGGAGGAGACCTGAGGGTGCTAGCAATGCTCTAGTTTTTATTCTTGTTGAAGGAATTAGGATTTATTCTTTATGACAAGCTATTCTTTTCTGTTTTGTTCATTTTTCCTGGGTAATATGTCACCATTTTTTAAAAGGAAAACAACTGGATACAGTATAGAAAGTAGTTTCCTCGGGGCTGGGAAGGTGGCTCAGTGGTAAAGTGCTTGCCTTGCATGCCTGAGGCCCTGGGTTCAATTCCTCAGCACCACATAAGCAAAAAGGAAAAAAGCTGAAGTGGCGCTGTGGCTCAAGTGGTAGAGCGCTCGCCTTGAGCTGAAGAGCTGAGGGACAGCACCCAGGCTGAGTTCAGGCCCCACGACCAGACCCCCAAAAAAAAATTTAAAAAAAAAAAAGAAAGTAGTTTGCTCTGGGCTTGGTACATAACAGATCTACAGGTGCTTATTTTCTTACCTTTCTACTTTCTACCAACACCTCTCCCTTCCAAATGCTCCAGCAAACAAAAAGTGATGCCAGAATACAGATAAAAGTTGAATCTGCCATGAGACTCCAAATGATGGAAGTAAACAAGTTTCCCAAATGTCCAAGAATGAAGAACACTCAGTGCTGTCCAATGCCTTAGAGATGGAGGCCGTCCACTGAGGGCCACACACTGAGACAGCCTTGGGCCTGTGAGAGGGAAATGTGTGCTTTATAAAACCAGGCAAAACCAGGCTACGAGGCCCAGCTTTGCCTCTCAGACATAACAGAGACCTGTCTAGGCTTCTGCATCCTCATCTACAAAATGCTCTTATATTGCAGGGTTGCTACTTTACTCTTTAACATGATAATGTCCACAAATAGTTGTTGAGTGCTCACAAAATAGGACACATTGTACAAAAAAGGGCTTGTCATTCTTGAAGTTTCATTGTAGTTACACATCCTAGTATCCTATAGATGCTTAGGTGGGCACCCCCACTGGACGCATGGAAGTAACTCCTTAAAGGCAGGAATGAATTGCTTTCCTACGCTAAGAGCAAATAGCTAAAGCTCTTGTAAAATGACTATTCTTGGTATGATTGTTACACAAAATCAATATTCAGAGCATGTTTCTCAACTGGGAAAAAAAATTAAATTAATATAACCTTTAAGTATATCTACCATACGATCCAGAAACAATTTAAATGGCAAATAACTGTTATTAATTATCTGGACACAGTGGTACACTCTGTAGTCTCAGCTGACACAGGATGATGACTTGAGACTAGAAAGTCCAGGCAAATTTCTGGGCAACAGTGATACCCCATCTTAACAACAACAATTTAATATTGTTCATTAACATTTTGTATAATCAAAAGTTGATAATGAAGAATAGAACTAGCCATATCAAAATAAAGTCCTTAAGTTAAGTATTACTATTATCTTCATTTCATAAATAAAATATGTGTATTCAAAGACACAAAGAGACCTCGGGTATCTAGCTGGTAATCCTGTGCTAGAAACCTGTTTTCTAGAGAGAAAAGGATGTGACAGGATGGATGGATAGACAGACAGTCAGACAGACAGACAGATGATAGAGAGATAGATAGAAGAGGGAGGAGTTTTTGATTTGCAGACATTTCAGCTTCGCTGTTATTATAATACCATCATATGAAAATGTTAATACTTTTGATACCATTAAAGTTGGCAGGGGGAGTATTATAAAATTACTCGTTGAAATTCTGTAACTTCACCCCCCCCCCTCCAAAATTGTCACAACAGAATAAAATCCAAACATAGTTCTCTAAAAGAAAATTTAAGGTTTTTCACAATTAGTGCCTTCCAAGGTCTAACAGTTTAGAAAAGCACTGTATATTCTCTTCATAGTATGCACAAAAAAAAATTATAGTTGGATGGTTTTGATTTTGTGCAGATAATGCCTGTAAGCACTGAAGGCAGAGTATCTAAACAAAATGTTGACTTTTTTTAACTCTATGCATTTAAGACCAAAAAAATGAAATACAAATGAAAAGCTGTGGAGATACAGAACATTTATGGCAGGCATGAGATCAATATTGTGTGGATGAGCGCTTGACTGGAGCTCAGCAGAGAAAGGGTAACCTAGAACACGCAAGTCCTGGGATTCCATCTCCTATGTCACAAAAACAAACAAAAATACTACTCCTAAGAAACAAATGCTCAGATTTTTTTCCAATTGGCTGAAGAAGATGTATACAAACAATTCTTGGGTGGGGAGGAGAAATACTGTGGCCAGTAGAAATATAAAAATATTCAACTCTACTAATAATCTCAGACATAAAAACAATTTGTTGTAATTTTTTTAATCATTAAATGTCAAGGTTAATAAGACTGTGTGCAAGGGAGAAAGGGAACAAGGTGACTAATAGATTTCTGATGGCATCCTGCTAGATATTAGATAGCAAAATGGCTCAAAAAACCTGGCTCTCTGCAGGTCTTTTGATCCAGAAATTGCACTTTTATGAACTTTTCCTATGGAGAGGAATACTAATTTCTTAGATATTGGAGCTTCCTGTTGCCTTTAAAAAAAAAAAAAAAAGATAGAATTGTTACATTCCCCAGACTGATATCAAACTCCTGAACTCAAATGATCCTTCTGTCTCACCTCCCAGTAGCTGAGGTTATAGCTACATATCACCATGCTCCACCTATAGTATCATTTCAATTATATAGGAAGATGAGAATTTTTCTCAAATTTAGCATCTTTAATACCTAGCAAGTACCTAGTGCCAGGTACGTTGTCTGTTGATGGTCACACTAAATAATATCACTCGACATTAGTAAAAATAAATAAATAATATAATTATCTTCAAGAATATAACTTAGTAAAAACTGGGTTGTGAGAGGCCAGAGGTATAAAGAAAACTGAACTGTCAGCTTAACATTCTAGAGATGAGGAAACAAATATGTACAGAAATGAATGCTTCTCAAGAGTGCCTCAGTCACTGAACTTAGTTTAGTGTAGTTATATGAACACAACTTAGCACTAGCTAAAGTCTTAATCCTTGGTTGATAGCAGAGATCAGTTCACTGAAGGTTAAAAAAAAAAAAAGAATGCTATCAATATTTGGATTGAGCATCAATTACTTTAATAGTTATATAAAATGCATATCATCAAAAAATGCTAACTATAAACCAAATAAACTCCAAATTGATTGCCCTGCTAGTTCCAGGGGTAATCTTGGGGGGGGGGGAGTGCTTGAACTCTAGGCCTGGGCACTGTCCCTCAGCTCTTCAGCTCAAGGCTAGCCCTCTACCACTTGAGCCACAGCACCACTTCCGGCTTTTTTTTCTGTTTATGTGGTGCTGAGGAATCAAATCCAGGGCCTCATGCATGTGAGGCAAGCACTCTACCACTGAGCTACCTTCCCAGTCCAAAATTCTTTAAACCTTCACACCAACACCCCAAGATGGTAATATGAAGCAAGTAGAGCCTTTTTGATGAGTTACAGTATAAAAACAATATTGGAAATAACTGAATGCCTTACACTTCACTTTCAGGAACCTGCATGTATCTATTTAACAGGTCTAAGAGGAAACAGAGAGCATGCATGAAAGAGTTGATAAGAAGAAAGGGGAGAAAGAAGAGGAGGAGGATGAAGAGAAGGAAGAAGGAGAGGAAGTGGAGAGAACTCAAAGAAATTCTTTGCAAGAGTGCGGGTAGGGTTAGAGGGAACTACACAAGATGGAGTCACACACAATCAAGTTACCCAAAGCCTGGCAGCAGCAGGGAAATACTGCACCTACACTGTGATCTGAAGTGTGAGAGGCAAACTGGAAGCTAGCAGAGCTGATGAGAGCTCAAACCATGGAAGAAGGGCTGCCTACTAGGAGTTTTAAACACAACTGGGTAAGAAAGAAATACACAAAGAAAGCCAAAAGGATGGAGGAGAAAGCAAGAGCATTAAGCACTCATACGTTTCACTCTGTCAACCTTCATTCCCGTACCATTACCTCCCCCACTGAAGCCCCGTTAAAAGTCCAAATGAAGAAAATCTGGGCAACAGGCCCATTGAGGTCAGCCTTCTGGAGTGCAGAGCAAGGCAGAAGAGATAGTAAAGGCACATAAGATAAATAATCAGCAGAAATCTCTACCAAATGTTGCCTCAACTGTCCACAAAAATGAATGTACTGCAATCATTTCCCCCAGCCTATGGGTCCTACCCCAGCCTTCTTCAAGCACTTCTTTTCCTGTGGTGATGTAATAAATACATTCCAGATCTAAGCTTACAGAGCTCCATCACAGACCCCTGGGAAGCCTGCCACCTCTTCTGTGGGGTGACTTAGAAGTCTGGCGCCTGGCCTGATCTCAGGGTTCTTAAAGGTAAGACAAAAATAGCAAGCACTGAGGAGAAAAACAACCTTGAGTAAAACTAGCCATTTGAAAAGAAAAGATACAAATAATACTAATAAGCCTGGTCCAAAGCAGGTGTATACTTGGCTAAGAATGAAGGATTTATTTTTCTTGGAGGTAGTGGCTAGCATTCCAGTTACACTTTATGCCTTCAAAGGGCTTTGCTTAGATGTTCTCCAAGTATGGTAATGCACTAGAGATTTTGCTGAGTTTGAGGTCAGAACCATTCCTTTTCTAAAGGTAGGTATGTAAGGCTGTTGTATGGGCTTTGTAGCCTAAACATTGAGCTTAGAGACCCAAAGCCCACTTTATGCTTAGAAAAACTAACAGCTCTCCCTACGTAAGCTGTAAAAACAGAAGCTGCATTTAGGCAGAGATCGCTGCCTGAGTCTTCTGTGCACCAGCTCACTTTCCCTGTGCTCGTTCCCCCCAACACCAGCCCAAGGAATGTTAAGAAACACTGAAGATGTGTTGTGTGTCCGTCCTCCAGTGAAATACACTTGAATTCTAGTTACTTCATGAAGCAGAATATAAAAACTTATTAGAGCCTGTACACATGAACCTCTAAGCCCATCCAAATTCTATCTTTAAATTGCAGGACATTTTTTCTGAGAGTCCCTTCATCCACAGCTGAATTCCAGCCCTTCCAAACTCCCACAGTCTTTAAATCTTCACCTTTGCAGATGGATCTACATCTGCGAAAACCCCTGTTTTGACTTCTTCTTTTCACATTCTGTAGTGTTTGTCTTCATTAAGGTTCGATACCTCACTAAGCTTCTTGCGCATACAAGGTTGTATTTAAGGTCCTTAATATTTGAAGGATCCACCCTGGGCTCAGCGTGCTCAGATGCACTCGTCCTCCTGGGAAGATTTACTTTTTAAGGAATTTAAATAAAATAATTCTCAAAGACAGTTCTTAAAGGCATACAGTAGGATGGTGGCATCCAGAAAGTCATTCTAGATTAGTAGCTGATAATCCACTGTTGCAGCTTTTCATTTTGAAGCAAAGGCTTCTCAAGTTATGAAGAGTATACTATTATAGTTCTTAAGAAAATAAATAATCCGGGGCTGGGAAGGTGGCTCAGTGGTAGAGTGCTTGCCTTGCATGCATGAGGCCCTGGGTTTGATTCCTCAGCACCACATAAGCAAAAAAAGCCGGAAGTGGGGCTGACGCTCAAGTGGTAGAGCGCTAGCCTTCAGCTGAAGAGCTGAGGGACAGCGCCAGGCCCAGCTTTCAGGCCCCACGACCGACCAAAAAATAAATAAATAAATAAATAAATAATCCTGTAGATGATACTATGTTATATTTTTTATAGCTGGGTAGGCAGATTATTATTGGGGCAAACTAATGCTTCCTTGTTAAAATACATGTCCTGAGTTTTCCGGATTTTAGGAAATGTCTAGGTGATTCTTTTCTAAATGAGTACAAAATTCAGTTATTGTGTGCTGGTGTGGTCTTTGACGAGGCTGAACTCATCTTTCCCTACCTCCATAGTGGGATGCTTCTGGGATCCAAGCCTCAACCTGGCTTTTTCCTGAGATCATCACAGCCAGAGTGATGGTGGGAGCCTCAGAGACTCCTAAAGTCTCCAAGTGCTGCTAGTGAACCTTAGGGAACCCAAGGGAACCAGACAGCCTTCTGCATCTCTGAGGAGAGGGGAGGGAGAATTTGCTTTGCTATCTTGAGATTTGCCTCATGCAGCCAAGAGAGCCCGAAATGCAGGAGAACTCATCATCTCTTCACCTTTTGAGACCTGTTCCTCCAAGAGGTCCTTAACATAAGCCTAATGCAGTGGGTCACTTTTACTCTGCCATCTATCCAAACTCTATCACCAGACCTCTGTGGAGATATATATGTCCTACCTCTTGGAGAGAAGAGGAGGGAGTTCCAGGCATGATCCAGGGATACTGGCATCCTGGTCTGATTTGCTACACAGTCCCCATATAGGACTTCTTTTCTCTTTGATAATAAGACATCTAAAAGCTAACCATAGGCAAAGGAGTTGGAAGGGAAAGGAAAAGCTGACATGGATTATAGGCCTGTATCCTGTGTCATACGTCTCAGCATCCAGCACCACTTGCACTCCCAGAATTCTGTGATGACTATGTTGCCACTATTTATTGTATAATAATTCTCCCCTCAATGCTCATTGGTGTAGGTTGAGTTCTAATGTATCTATTTCACAGGTAAGAGAGGTTCAGAGAAGGCTACTTCCCTGCATGATCCAGATTGGAATTCAAATCTGATTTCAAGCCCTATAGATCTCGAACTTCTATAGATTTCAAACAACTATAGATGCTCAACTTGTCCATCACAATGGCATTGAGTATGCCATACTGGAGTTTAACAAGTACCTTGGGGATGCCAGCTCAAGCAGGGAGTAGGGGAATGCTAAGCCATGCTCTAGCTTGGAAATTAGGATGGGCTTGGCTTTCTCTTTTGCTACTATCTTTCTAGATTCTAGGAAATAAAAAGCAGGAAAACTGTTGCCCAAAATAGACCAGAAGATACAAACCACAAAAAACTAAATATTTGGAAGGGGAAACAAAGGAGGAGGTTACAATGCTTGATAAGAAATGTACTCATTACCTTGCCCATGTAATTATAACCCCTCTGCACGGTATTTTCACAATAAAAAAAAAAACTAAATGTTCATAAGAATGTTAAGATGCCAATGCTCCAAGAGTCTTCTCTTTAAGGAGAGATGCTTCTCACTCCAGCTACACACACACACACACACACACACACACACACACACACACATACAGTTGTAGCTGGTTCTTCCTGCATTCCCTTGGATAGTGCCATCAGGTCTGACACTGTTGCACCAGTCACTGGGCTTTGTTCCTACTCTGCACACTAACAGAGCCTGACTAAAATTAGGTCCAGAAAGCTTGTAATTTGGAAGACAAAACTGGACATGAGTGTCTGCACAGACTCCCCAGCAAATTCAAGATCAGTAGCACCAGGGCTAAATTAGTGATCATACTCCCCTTCACTCAAATGCCCACCCCTGCATTTGCATATACCTCTCTAGTGCTCACTTTTGCGTGTTGGCTCTCCCTCTCTCTCCCTCTCCCTCTCCCTCTCCCTCTCCCTCTCTCTCTCTCTCTCTCTCTCTCTCTCTCTCTCTCTCTCTCTCTCTCTCCCTCTTCTTCTCCCTCTCCCTCTCCCTCTCCCTCTCCCTCTCTCAACTCTGGGGGAGGAAAGTCTTGTTTATTCCCACTCCAGCACCTGAAGAAGTTGTAGATGCTCCTGCTCCAGTAACCAAGGGACCTTCACACACCTCTCCCCCTGGGTTTCTTATTGCTGCCACTTCTCTTGGCAGAGGGGTGTGGATAAAGTCAGGAGGAGGTCAGAGGAAATCCAGGACTCACAATGGATGGCATTTGGGGCAGGAGAAGGACCAGCACAGTGAGGAAAGTGTGATCCATGCCTCAGGCTGCACACAAGTCTACATCAGATCTTAGCACAGCCCTGTGCCTCTAAGACTATGTACAGGGGAGTTCCAAGCTCCTTTCCCAGATGCCTCTGCCCACGGGGGTTGTGGCTCAGATCTGGGAGTAGCACCAGGGAGCTATCCTTGACTGAGCTGACACTTCCCAGTGGGAGGCTGCAGGATAGTAAGAAGCCCTGTGAAGCTGGATGATGGTGCATTCTCCTTGCTTCCTAAACAACAGCACTGCGGAAGAGACAGACATTCTCAAAGACTCTGAACTTCGACTTTCATGCCAGAGCTGGATTTCCAGTTCAATCCACTTCAATACAACAACACCACAGGATCTGAGAGAGGCTGGTAGTCCTTTACAAAAATCATTATATTACACCCAGAAGGGGTGTGGAACAAAGTACTTTGTATCCTACAAGTGGAGAGCCACTGAAAGTCAATTCCTGGTCTTTTTGAGCAAGCTGCTTCCAGCACTGCTCTGTTCTGAGAAACAGACTCTTGGAATAATCATACCTGTCACTCTGTGCCCAAACCCACCCAGTGGATGCTCAGGGCCCCAGGCGCCACCCAGCACCAGGTGGGAAGGCAGGCTGCAACACAGAGCAGTGTGATCTCTAAACCCAGGAAAGACAACTCAGATTAGCAGAGCTGCTGCGAGTCTTTTCTACTTACCACATGGTCTCAGCTTTATTTGTTTTGCTGACTTAAACCTATTTGAACATGGGCATTTCCTTTACAGCTCTGAGCAAAACAGTGTGCTTGATGGAAAATTGATGGGGTTAACTTTTAATCAGTACCTGCTATTGATAGACGGGGCTGCTGCCACCTTTTCAGTGAGGAAAAGTGAAATATTTGAGTTGGGTCACACCTTTACTGACCTGTGTGGGTAAGACAAGGCTGGCAATTCCATCAATGCCCAAGTTCCTGAGAAGGGAAGCATTTCTGATTTGATAAGGCTACCTGACAGTTTTGGTTAAAACTAGGAATTGTAGCCAGGGAAAGAGACAGAACCAGGAGGTTTGGCAGCATGGGGCTCCACTTCTGGAGGCAGTTTCTAGACAAGAATCCTTCCCTTCCTAAAGTCAGCCTCACCAATCTCTAAGCTAAACTAGTTAGTTGACTGATCAACCCAACAAATCTTTACTGAAAGTCTTCCATGTACCAGGCTCTACTGTAGCAGCCTGAATCACTGCTCTCAATGAGTTACTAGCTCAGCGTGGGAAACAAACAAAATGAAAAAGAAACAAATGCAGTTTGCTGCGGGCTAGAATCTAGAGGAAGGTGTGGAACTAAGGAGGGCAGGGTTCACTTGAGTGGAAAGGCTCTCCAAAGTTCTTACAGAACCCCAGGAGACAGCTCTGAACTTGCCACCAGAGGCAATGCCCAGTGACAACAAATAAAAACATATAAATCCCAGCAAAGCAAGTGCTGTCCATGAGCCCTCTTCAAAGTATTTCTGTGTAGCAAACTCCTGCAAGGCGAGCCAAGAACTAGTTTTGCTCTACAGCCCATGGGACCACAGAAATTTTCAAGAAAATTTCAACTGGACAAGCAAATGAACTACTTTAAAAAAAAAAAAAAAAAACAGCTCTAGAATAGCTGCCAAAAGTGCTAGAAGCAGCCCCCAACAGTCAAATTTTAATTCTAAATAATAAATGTAACCCCCTGCAATAAACTAGTATTTAAAAAAAAAATCAAATCCAAAACAGAAGTTGAAAGCAAGAAAGAGTCAAGAAGTTAATACAATGAACACACACACACACACACACACACACACACACACACACACACACACACACACACTGTCATGCTTTTCTTTGTTTTTTTTTCTTCCAAACGCAATGTGTGATTTATATGATCGTTGCAAAATTATCTGTTAGGTAGAACTATGTAAATTTGAGAGCAATCATATTTGAATAGTCAAAGTTAAACCACCAGAAATAACTGAGGGTAAGCTCAGTGTGGGGGGGGGGGGGTAGTGAGGAGAGGAGGGTGACGCGCCTAGAAGCTAAACGCTGTCCGCCTTTTGGAAAGAATTTACATTTAAGCTTCCTCCCTCAAGGCAAAAAATGAAATTCGTTGACTTTTTGAAGCCCTTGATTTCCGCCTCCCATCGACGCACCCTTTTAGCGCAGGCATTTGCCAAGGAGATCCGAACATACTCCTACTAGATGTGCAGTCTCTGAGTAGTGAGAGGGTGGGGGAAATGTTGGGATCTCAAAAAGAGTCCCGCCTAGTCGGAGGCACATAGTAGGACCTTAGTGACTCGGGTCTCTTTTCCTAGTAACGCTTCTTTCCAATGCCTTGCGTGAAGCCTGCAGTTCCAGATACTGTCCCAGAGCCCCGAAGAGGAAGGAACTCCAAAGCACAGCATTGCTGTTCCTTGAGTGGAGACTGGCGCCCCAGGGGGGGGTGGGGCGGGTGTCTGATGAAAGGGATTGAAGATCGGAGCTAGGCACGTCCAGCTAGATAGGCATGTCCTCTACCTGGCGCTGGCCAGTGTGAATAAAGGAGTCCTTAAAGAAGGAGACATCGCCTCCGGGACGCGGGACCGACCGCAGCGGGCACCCAGGGGGCCCTGGAACCCCACCGGACACTTACTTTTTCCTCCCAGGGTTGCTGATTGCCCAAGAGGGCAAATTGCCCTTCTCGATATTTCTCATTTGAATACATGAAAATGTGAGTTAGTTTTGGCGAGACGAAGCTCCCTTGCCGCCAAAAGAATGGGGAGCAACTCCGGCTCAGACATCCGGCTGCCAAAGAGCCAACTCGCGAATCCGGGCCATTGGGAAGCCCAGTAGCAACAACTCAGGGGAAAGCAGTTTGGAAAGGGCCAACCCCAGCGATGTTTTTTGTTTGTTTGTTTTCAGTAAAACGTGCAGAAGCCTTAGGGAGCATGAACTGGGAGCGTGTATGCACACGCGCACGCGCGCCACGAAGGATGCGTCCAGAACAGCAGAGGACACCACACAGAAACTGGTCAAAGCCCTCAGGTGGCCCCAGGGCCTCTACCTCCGTGAAGGTGGAGGCCTTAAGGGCTTGAGTCCTTAATTAGTGATTTGAAGATGGAAGGGAAGGGAGGATGGGAAAGAAAGGGGAAAAAAGAGGACGCGCAGGAACAGGAGGCTGAGTGCTGGCTTCGTGGGCCAGAGAGATGAAGGCCCCCCCCCCCGGAAGGCCTAGTCCCCCACGATTGTGAGCGGGGCATTTCAGGTAGGGGCTCCTCAGGTACCCCAACCCCTTCCCCAGCCCAGCGCACACCTCCGATCGCGAAGGCCAGGCACTCTGCCCCCGAGCCTCGGCCAACCTTTCTATCTAAGCTGAGTCTGGTCTCAGTCGGGGTCGACTTTGAACCGGGTTAAAGACCACAGCTCTTAGTTTCAGCTCGTCTGATTCTCTCTGGCAGGAGGAGGACTTAAGCTTCTTATCTGGGTGGGGGGTGGAGGCCGGTGGAAGAACTCGGACCACCCCGCACCGAACGTGGCTGGACCCCTACCGCCGCCTTGACCTGACCACAGTTCCGAAGGTGTGCAGCACAGAGGGGAAAGGGAGGCAGCTGGTGGGAACGGGGGGCAGGCTGGGGACAGACAGGGGACAGCCCGGCTGAGCCCGCGCAGTGGCCGGCTGACGGCCCTGGCCCTGCTTTCTGACCACCCTGCGGTTGCGTTAACCGCAAAGGCCACCAGCTGGTCCTGAGACACGATCCTGAGGCCTTTCCTTCCTTCTTCCATGCTGGTCCTCTTTGCTTCTGCCTGCCCAGTGAATCTCTGCGGAAAGGGCCAGGTCATGCTGGGAAGGGTAGGCTGACGCTTAAGAGCTGGGTTAGTGGACTTAGCGCCCCTTTTCTTCTAACCAGACCGCGCCGGGAGCAGGCAGGCCCAGGGGTGTAGCAGGAACAGCTTCCGGGGAAAAGCGGGGCCGCTTCCTAGTTAGCGATCACCTGGAGCACACAGGGCAGCCCTAACCACCCGACTTCCTCCACTTGGGGAGCCCGCCCTCCCCGCTACCTGGACAGTCCCGGAACTCAGAGCCACCGGGTGACTGCTCTAGTGGCTCCTCTTGCCTGGAGCTCCTCCAGCCACCTCGGACCTGAAGACAGGTTTATTTCCTCCAAAGAGCGGCGCAGTCTTTGCAAAGCAGTTTTGCAATCGCGTGAAGAACCTATTTGGGGAAAGACGTTGGAGGCTGCTGGCCACCTTATGTGGATGTCAACTGGCCAGCAACCCAGAGGCAGCGCACTGACTTACGAATGGAAAAAGATGCAGGTAGCATTAGTTGCTAAGCCAAAGACTCGATGTGACATTTACACCTGGAAGGAAATTAGCTAGTATATGTGACCACACTGCATCATCGCCTCTTAAAATGCTAGGTGTCTAGGAATTTTGCCACTGCGATGGAGAGAAGCTAGAAGCGAACAGAACTTCCTCCACCTTTCCTTCTTCTTGGCCCCAGGCAATCGGCCCTTAAGAACCAAACTCTGTCCAGTCTCACCTAGCCTCGCTCCCCAGGTGAGCACCCGCACGAAAGACATCTTTACTTCTCTACGACAGGAGGCGCTGTGCTCGTGGGAATCCCCAGGGCTGCCAACCCGGAACTCTAGAGCAGGATCAAGTCCCTAAAGCTGGTAGTACATTCTGCACTGGCAGGCTTGGGCTTTGAAGAGGCTTGTGAGCTGAGACACTTCTCTGTGGTCATCCAACAAGGAACAAGACGGGGTTTTCTTTTCTTTTTTTTCTTTTTTGAGTTATTAAAAAAGGAGGCCTAATAAATTTGGAAAATGCATTGGAATAGTATGTCATTCACCCCTTGGAGGTCCAGGCGGTGGGTTTTTCTCCTTAAGGCACTAGCTTTTTGTGCACTCTAAAAGCTGTTACTAAATTGATATTGCCCATAGAAAATGCCCTAGTCATGCTTTGTAGAAAAGCCAAGAGGGCGTTGGAGACTCGCCCTCTGGAAGGAACAAGGAAACTTCTTAGCACGGAAAGTCCTCCAACGAGGGTGAGGAAGCTAAGCATCCGTGTACTTTACAAATGGGACTGCGGTTCTGCTGCCGGATGGGAACTTTGCACAAAGAATTAGTTTCACACACACACACACACACACACACTCCCAGGTACACCATCTGATGGGAGTGACTTCCAGTCACAGGAGCCGCCGCGTTGGCGCAAACGCAGAGGGTTCTCGCTCTGCTCGGTTCCAGGTGGATTTAATTTCACTGTCATTCCTTTCCTTACAACGTGATGTGCCCCCCCACCCTCTTTTTTTTGTTTGTTTATAAAGGAATTGTAATCCAATGCGTTTATCTTTTTTATTTCCTTAACTGCACATCTTCACCCTCTCTGCTCCCCTGCTGATTTAAGAGATTTGTTTGGTTCAAGGATTTAACGTGACTCTCCGGCCAGATTTCAAGGAAGAAAGATGTGAAAGAACAAAGCACGGGTGTGGGGGGTGGGGTGGGAGGGAGTATCGACGTGGTAGACAAGTTAAAACACATTTCTTTAAATGAGATTAATTGCGGTTTTTTATTTTGCAAAACGAGTATTTTACGGAGTCTTAGTTATCTCTGGCTTTATTTTATTGATACTTACGGAAATCTATTGGCTCTGCAGACTGCTAACACACACACACACTCGCAAACACACAGAAACAGCCTCACTTGTTCAGAAATGCAGTTACACACGCCCAGAAACACACACACACACACACACAGAGTCACTCATACACACACGCACTGTATTGCAGCCTATCACATTCAGTGCCTACCCAGTTCATTTTCTTTGGTTGATCTCCCTTCTCTGGACTTGAGGGTGACCCACTACCCAGGGCCTCAGACAAGTTCTTTGGGCCGATTAGGAAGCCAGTGAGATACCTAAGGACCTAGCCTAACTCCTTTATATCAGAGACCCTGCGGGGCACCACTCCGGGCTGCCTCTGGCTTCAAGCTGGCACCTCTTTCACAGTACCGGCGCGTTCCGGCGCCCCGGCCCTGGCTTTCCCAGCTAAAGCCCCAGTGTCGGGAGACGTCCCCTCCCCCTGACCTTTCCCTATCAGAAACCAGACTGTCGCCTCCAGCTCAGTCCCCAAGGCTGCTGCAGGGGGGCGGGAGGAGGAGTTCGGCCGAGAGGCCGGCCCGACTTGGATCCGTCTGCCCTATCACACAGACATCTGCTCTCAGTCGCTTCCTCTTTATGATCGCTACAGATGACAAGGGGAGTGGAGTGGACTGAGGCGGAAAAAAAAAAAGTTATGTCATAAAGATATAAAACGGTGCGGTGACTCACCTGCTCTTAGCCGCAGGTACGAGTTTCGTGGCAGCGCCTCCGCTCTGCTCTAGCCAGGAGCCCGGGTCGGCCTAACGTCACTCGGCTGACTCAGATCACCGGGTTTCTAGTGGCCAGGCCAAAGTGGGGCTTTCCCCCCCACCTTTTTTTTTTTTAAAAAAAGCCGAAACCCAGGAAGGTGGGAGGGAGTCTGTGTTCTGTGTTCTCCAGGCTCCGGGGTTGAACTTTGGGTCAGGGAAATCGAGGCGGGGGTAGGGGGTGGGGATGGGGGTGGACAGGGAATCGGAGCCGGTGGGACTCGGGAGAGAGTCGCCGAACGGCCCGGAGCTTGGGGAGCGCCTCTGAGGAAGGACCCCAGGGGCCTCCAGCGCTCCCCAGTCCCCAAGGTGTCCCGATCGCGCGATCCCCGTCCACGGCCCGAGCCCGTCCGCCGGCCCCGCCTCGTTTCCTTTTCATTCTTTTTTTTTTTTCCTTTTCCAAAGGGGGTTACACACACACGCACCCGCCCCGTTTCCCTCTTTCCCTAGCCTCCGGGCTTAAACCAATTACACCGCTTTGCAAACAAAGTGAGGGCCAGGTTTGGGGGGGAGGGGCGCGGCGGGAGGGGCGCGGGGGGCGCGCGCCGCGGCGGCGGCGGCGGCGGCGGCGTGGCAGGGCGGGAGGCGCGGCGGCTGGACTGGCGGGCGGCCGCCTCGCAGGTGCACCTCGGGCTTTGTAGGTGCGAGCGTCTTTGTGAGGCGGACAAATGGGGAGAGGACGAGGAGGTGGGCACTCGAGCGACGTAAGATCCACATCAGCTCAACTGCACTCGCCTCGCAGAGGCCGCCCGCTCACTTCCCGCGGAGGCGCTCCCGGGCGCCGCGCTCCGCGGCTGCCGCCCGTCCCCGTCCCCCCCTCCCCTCCCCTCCACCACCACCACCACCACCACCACCCGGCGCTGCCCCCGCCCGCCGCGCCGCCGCGCACGCCGCGCCCCGCAGCGCCCCGCTTCCTCTTCGCTGGCAGGGCTGGCCTCGGGCCGGCGCGGGCGCTCGGGTGACCGCAGCCGCTCGCCTCCCCTCCCCCGCCCCGCCCGGCGCTGAGAGGTCGCCCGTCGCTTCGCCCAGGGCTTGATGGTTGCAGCGGACCGGGTGGCTCCAGGATGTTAGGGGCTGTGAAGATGGAAGGGCATGAGAGCAGCGACTGGAATAGCTACTACGCGGACACGCAGGAGGTGAGAGGCGGGGAGCCGATGGGGCGTCCCCGGAGCGCGTGTGTGTGTGTTAGGGGGGAGATCGGCGTGAGATGTGTGCAGGGCAAAGCAGGGTGGCGGGCGGGCTCTGGGGTGCCTCTTGGGTGGCATGGCCGATCGCCCGCCCAGGGTGGCCCCTTCTGGGTCTTGGGGCCCCAGAGCACCCGGCTACTCGCCGGGTCCTGGAGCTTGCAGCGGGCGAGAGTTTTAGGAAAGTGCCGCCGGCTTTGGAAACACGGGGAGTGGGAAGCGCTTGCTTCTGCCCTGCGGAGAGCGGGAGCTGGAGCCAGCCCGGGAGTCGCGGGCGGGCGGGCGGGCGGGCGCTGGCAGGAGTTGGGAGCAACTCTGAGAAAGCCAGAACTCGCCTTCAGGGCTGCCTCTTCTTCCCTCCCTCTTCCTTTGCGTCTGTCTGACGGTAAAAGTGCTCTGCCGCTAAAGTTGGGCTTCGGGAGAATGAAACGATTCCTAATTTTTTTTTTTTTTTTTTTTTTTTAATCAAACTTGTTCTTCAAAAGCCCTGTTTGCAGAGAAGTGAGCTCGTTCTTCCGTAGAACCGCTGGGTGGCGCTGGTGTGAGCCGAATCCCGCCTCCCACCCCACCCCCCCACCCCCCCAGAACTCGGGACGAAGAACCTGTTTCTCTTCATTGTCCCCTTGGTGGCATGTTCAGGGGGGTTATTTTACAATGTGCACAAAAGGATTGCTAGGATAACCAGGTACAGGCAGGACCAATACCGTTTAAAAGCATTTTCCCCTTGGAAACAGCTGGTTATTACCCCTTAACGTTTAATATACCGTTATCGAAAACGCTTATGAAAACAGCCTTGGGTAATCTGAGGAAGAGAGAAAGAAAATAAATCCAAAAGTTAAAAAAAAAACCTTAAGACCTGGGCAGAAAATATAAAATCAGGAAATACTCGATTTATATATTCACAGAAGTATTTCTTGAATTTATTTGCTTTAGTAATGTCTTGCAGGGTGCTCCTAATTTGCTCACTTCTACTGTTTTCAAATGCAGTCTTATTTTTTTTTTTGCTGAAAAACGCAAATTTAAAGACATCAAAATTCTCTACTGAATTATCAGACACCCAATTTTCAGTATTTCTGGGCTCCATAATTTGAAAATACTTAGAGAGTTCCCAGTTCACAACTGATAAAGTTTCATCGCCAATGTTTTGTTTTTTTTTTTTAAAGAAAAAAAATAGGAGCTCTTCCAGAGGTTTAATTCTGATGCCGTCATCTCGACCCTACAGCCAGTTAAGACCCCTATGGAAAGAGCTTTCTTACATCTTAAAGCCGGGAATTAGGAAGTATAAAGAATAGCATTAAGAGAAAGTCAGAAGAATTTTTTTTTGGCATTTTAAATTATTCCAAACTACTCATGTCGTTTCAAAGCTCCGGCTTTGAAATACAGTACAAGGTATTAGTATGTGGGAAGAAACGCAGATGATTATTTCAACAAGTTGTCTCAGCACAAAATTTCCAAGAGTAAGAGGATCAGAAATAGGTTAACAAGCTGCAAGTTTTTCAATGGATGCGTGAAGATCTATGTAAAGTCATGTTAACATTGCGTGTGTGTGGTGTGTTGATATCATTATGCATCGCTCCCAGTCCCTTCGGTTGTAAAAACTGTTTTTAACTTTTAAATATTGCAGTCGCTGCAGTAGGTGAAAAGCGCTCCTTCTAAATTGTAATAAACAACCAGAAAGAAAAAAGAAACCCACGTTGTTTAGCAATAAAGCCAGCTGTTGGGTAACTTGGGAAGGGGAGGGGACGGTGCAGCCATAAATGATTTCCTCTATCAAAGAGAGTTTCATTAACAGCCACCCAGCACAACTGAGACTGCGGTATGGCCGGGCGGTCTGCCAGCCTAGGGTGGGCAAGGTGGGCGCAGAGCTGGAGCCCCGCGTGGCTCCCTGCCGTGAGGAGGCGCCCTGGGAGCCCTGGCACCCTGGGGTGAAGTGAGGAGGGCCAGGGTGAGAGAATCATTCCGTTTTCCGGGTTGTAGAAACCATTTGCCCCAAAGGCGTTTTGCCAAGACAGCTGTAGGATAGAGGCGTGGGGCACGGCTTGGCGTGGACGCAGGAGATGAAGGGGCCCTGGACGCCAGCCCCTAAGCCTGGCGTGTAAGGCGATTACACATCTTCCTGGGGACAATATTTTGTGTGAGCGCTTGTCTTTCATGCCTGCCGCGTTAGGATTTTCCCCCTGCCGTGCAAGACATCTTTGCTTGAGCTTGGAAGGGCGCCTAACAATGTGGCCTGGGAGAGTGTGTGTGTGTGTGTGTGTGTGTGTGTGTGGTGGGGAGGGGGGGCGTCCCCGTGCCTTGCACAAACGCCCACCGCTCGCTGGGGGTGAGGGTTAGCCCCTCTGGCACCCACCACTAACCCCGCCCTTCGGGGCCCCCTCTCTCTCTCTCTCTCTGCTCGGGTTCCAGGCCTACTCCTCCGTCCAGGTCAGCAACATGAACTCGGGCCTGGGCTCCATGAACTCCATGAACACCTACATGACCATGAACACCATGACCACGAGTGGCAACATGACGCCGGCTTCCTTCAACATGTCTTACGCTAACCCGGGTCTGGGAGCCGGCCTGAGCCCCGGCGCTGTGTCCGGTATGCCAGGGGGCTCGGCAGGCGCCATGAACAGCATGACGGCGGCGGGCGTCACCGCCATGGGTACGGCGCTGAGCCCGGGCGGCATGGGGGCCATGGGCGCCCAGCCGGCCGCTTCCATGAACGGCCTGGGCCCTTACGCGGCGGCCATGAACCCGTGCATGAGCCCCATGGCGTACGCGCCGTCCAACCTGGGTCGCAGCCGAGCGGGCAGCGGCGGCGACGCCAAGACCTTCAAGCGCAGCTACCCGCACGCCAAGCCGCCCTACTCGTACATCTCGCTCATCACCATGGCCATCCAGCAGGCGCCCAGCAAGATGCTGACGCTGAGCGAGATCTACCAGTGGATCATGGATCTCTTCCCCTACTACCGTCAGAACCAGCAGCGCTGGCAGAACTCCATCCGCCACTCGCTGTCTTTCAACGACTGCTTCGTCAAGGTGGCGCGCTCGCCGGACAAGCCGGGCAAGGGCTCCTACTGGACGCTGCACCCGGACTCGGGCAACATGTTCGAGAACGGCTGCTACCTGCGCCGTCAAAAGCGCTTCAAGTGCGAGAAGCAGCCCGGAGCTGGGGGCGCTGGTGGTGGTGGTGGTGGTGGCGGCGGCGGCGGCTCCAAGGGAGGCCCCGAAAGCCGCAAGGACCCCTCCGGCGCGGGGAACCCCGGCGCCGACTCACCCCTCCACCGGGGCGTGCACGCGAAGGCTGGCCAGCTAGAGGGCGCGCCGGCCGCGGGGCCCGCCGCCAGCCCCCAGACTCTGGACCACAGCGGGGCCACGGCGACAGGGGGCGCCGCGGAGTTGAAGACTCCAGCCTCCTCTGCGCCCCCCATCAGCTCCGGGCCCGGGGCGCTGGCCTCTGTGCCCCCCTCCCATCCGGCGCACGGGCTGGCACCCCATGAGTCGCAGCTGCACCTGAAAGGGGATCCCCACTACTCTTTCAACCATCCCTTCTCCATCAACAACCTCATGTCCTCTTCGGAGCAGCAGCACAAGCTGGACTTCAAGGCTTACGAGCAGGCTCTGCAGTACTCTCCCTACGGCGCCGCCTTGCCCGCCAGCCTTCCTCTGGGCAGCGCCTCGGTGGCCAGTAGGAGCCCCATCGAGCCCTCAGCCCTGGAACCGGCCTACTACCAAGGTGTGTATTCCAGACCTGTCCTAAACACTTCCTAGCTCCCGGGACTGGGGTTTTGTCTGCATGGCCATGCTGGTAGCAAGAGAGAATGAAAAACAAACACTCTTCAACAAACAAAACCACATGTACCAAACCAACAGCATAATCAAATCCCAACTATTTTTTATTTTCCGTGCACAACCCCCCCTCTCCAGGGAAAGGACTGTTACTTTATTATTGTATTCAAAACTCTTTATGTATATTATTGCAAAGACCACACCAACCCCACCAATTTTTTTCCTGCAGAGTTTAATGATCCACAACTGTATATATATATAATCCCTCCTTTGCCTTTTTCCCTCTCTCCCCTCTTTCCCCTGCAGACACATCCTAGTCTTTGCAGGGTTTATTTAAAAAGAAAGAAACATGGTCAAGTTTGTAAAATATTTGTTTGTGCTTCCCCCACCCCTCCTTACCTGACCCCATCAAGCAAGTTTACAGGTAGGTCTGTGGCAATATTCCTAATCTTAAGAATTGAAATGGTGAAAAAAAAAGTACTCACTAGGGGCTCTTGAAAGTACTGAAAGACAGTGCTGCAGTTAGGCAGTAAGATGTAAACAGACTACTACAAATGGCACAGCACAGCCATTTGTTTCTCCAGCTTCCATTTCTGGTTCAGATAGCAGGTGTCTTTAAATGAAATGCACATATATTGTCTATGGACTTACTCATGCAAAGATCTGTAAACATTCTCCATACTTTGAGTAACATATAGAGGTAATAGGTAAGTGATACGCATACTACATTTTCAAGAGTTGCCTGACCAAGGAGTTACAAGACCCCCTCCCTCTGTCCTCTCTACCCACTTGGCCCTGGGAACCAGTTCTCAGGAATTGCCTGCTCAAGAACTCTGCTCTCATTCCATGGAGCACCATGGTCATGTCAATCTAAGGTCATATGTATAAAATTAGCTTCTGTGTATGTATTACCACTTAAATGATTTTTTTCTCAGAAACAAAAGAGGAATGTCATAACATTGAGGAGAGAGAAGTTATAGGAAACTGTATTTCAGAATTGGGTGTAAGGTTCCAAAATCCTATTGGTTGTGGCCATTTTAATTATCACCCTCACTATCCTAGGCCTGTTTCATCCAGTGTTAATGCACTTTCCACAGTTGGACATGGTGTTAGTGTAGCCAAAGGGGTCCCATTATTATTCCTCTTTGCTTTCTCAATGTTAATTTATTGCATGGTTTATTCTTTTTTCTTTACAGCTGAAATTGCTTTGAATGATGGTTCAAATTTGAAATTAAAATGTTAATTTTTATCAACGTGATTGTAATTAAGATATTTTGATCTCAGTAACGAAAATAATATGAGATTTTAAGCCGTGGAGTATGTTCCTGATCATTTGCAGTTAAGGACTTTAAATAAATCAAATGTTAACAAAAAGGATTTCTGTTACTTTGCTTTACTTAATCAAATCCAAAATGGACCTTCTGAATATGATAGTTTTCAAATTCTGGAATTTCATGTCAATGACAAACAGAAAAATAATCGAAAACAATATTGTTTGCATCTGAGATTTAAATGAACACATAGCTAGTAAAATGCATCAAAATTCAAGTGGGTAGAAAAAAACTGACTTAACATTCCAAATATTGGGACTTTAAAAATTCTTTATTTCCAGTAGCGTTTATTTCAGTATTTTTTGTTATGTATGGCCATAAACCTTCTGTGTCACATTTGAGCTTTTTCCACTATGAAATCAAATAGCATTAGTTTCCTCCTTCTCCAATGTATTATTTCTTTTTTATTTCTTTTTATTTATTTCTTTTTATCTGAGTACTCAAGTGAGAACGAAATACCAGTTCTGGTGATAAAATTAAGTTATCTCCAACAGAGACTGGGTGCCCTTATTAAAAGAGAAGGAAAATGCTGTAGCACAGTACTGGTAGCTTAGGTTGAGATGAGAGGGAGTTAATTCATTCCTGCAGGGAAAGCTTTGTGTCACTGGGACATTTTCAGAGTAGCTGCTACTTTGCATTTCGCGAGGATATTTTGAAAAATATCGTTTCTAAAAATTCTGTCCCTAAGAATTTAAGGCTGATGATTTGTTTGCTTTGCAAGAAGCTTTGAAATGCAACTTCACACCCCATAGTTGCTTGGGATCACAAAATCATTAATCTGCTTTGATAGTAGGCTCACTTTCCAGTCCACCTATTTCTTTGTAAGTCTTGTTGAGATTGACATCAACAATAACAACGCCAGCCAAAGCAGAGGCTGCCCTGCCCGAGCCCTGTGTATGGACTCCATCCTCTGCAGGGCTTGAACTTGGACAGCTTTTACTTTGATCGCCCCACTCCACATTGCAGACAAGATAAAAAGAGCTGTGCGAGTCGCTTAATTATCGCGTAATTGCTTCCCCAGATGAGAGAAGGGTGCCACGTAGCACTTGAGAAAAATCCAGAAATCCCAGCTCTGCTCTCTTCAACTAATGAAAGAAGGTGTATGTGGGGGGTAGGGGGGGGAGAGCAATTGCTAGTTTGAGTAATTTCAAAACTTAATTTGGAGGCCTCGGGAGGCGATTAAAATCCCAAAAAGAGGAAAAAGCTTTCCATCTCAACAGTTATATGGCAGGTAAACAAACGTTGGCAGATTTGAATTCCAAATGTAATATAAATGCATGAGCTTGGGCCTCGGTATTTTTGCTGGTCCCTCGAATCTACAGCATCTGATTTGGGTGCTGCCCCTTCGTGAGGTTCCCTTTCTCCTCCTTTTAACACATTAGCAATATCAGGGTCCTGCTTCACCCCTGCAAGTTCTAGTGGGCTGTTCTAGCTCTTTTGCTAGGCAGAGGTTTCTCCTTTGGGATGGGGGGTGGGGGGGAGGAGGTTTGCAAATAGAAGGTTGCTGCTGCAGGCGATGAGTCTTGGGCTTCTGGCCCGTCGTGGGGAGCGGGTTTTCCTTTGGGCAGAGGTGCGGAGGGCCCATTTTCTGCACCGCTGGCTTTTCACAGACCGGCCACCTCCAGGCGACCGGGTCGGCTGCCTGTACTGTAGTGCTGCCCTCCGGTTTGCCGTGGGGGCGGAGGGGGGGGGGGAGGAGGGGAGTCTGGACAGCTGGTTGCCTGGGCCGAAGGGACCGAGCAGGACTGCAAGCATCTCGGGATGACAAGTGCAGTTAGTTGTTCATTGTTTGGGCATTTTCCCCTCCCGGCGAATAAATCTTCTGTTGAGCCGGAGACGTAAAAGTCAACAAAGAAGGCCGGGCGCCTCGTTACCGTCCTGCTGCCCCGGCGGCCTGCGCGGTCACCGCGGCTCCCGCTGCGTAATCCCCGCCGCGGAAACCCGGACACACAAACGCCCCGACGCGCAGGCTGGGGCGCCGCGCCCGGGGCCAGGAGGAAAACAGCTGTGGTTTGGAAGGAGTGCGGGGACCCTCCCCGACACGACCCCAGTCCGCTTCCACCCCCACCCCCTACCCTCTCGCCGCGGCGTCCCCTCTGCTCTTCACTGCGGATGCTCCCGAGCAAGGGGGCCGGAAAGGGGATGCTCACGGCTCAGCCGCCGCGCCTCCCCCACCCCTAAGCTAGTTAGGAATTTCGCCCGAAGTGGGGGAAGGGTGTGAAGAAGGGGAGGGAAGCAGAAACCTTTCCCCTGGAGCCCCGAGGACCGCTGGCCGGGCCCCGGGAGCCGCCGACCGCGCCACCACCGAGCGCACACGCACTTAGAAAAAGAGCCAAAGGTTTTTGCCCAGGGAGTGCAGCGCAGGCGAAGGAAGCTGCGGTGGTTGCTGTGACCTGGCGTTCGAATGCTCAGCTCTGAGACTTTCTTTTTAAACACTGCTTAAAAAAAAAGAAAAAAAGAAAAAGACAACCAAAGAGAGATAAGAATAAAAGCTCACCAATTCTATTCAGCAGACGCTAAACTCAAAAAGTGTTCGGCAGTAGAAGGCAGCTTCCGTCCGTGGTCTTCAAGATGACCAATGCTGGGTTCAAAGACACATTTTAATGTCCATTGTCCCTTGGAAATCCCTGGTCTAGCAGAATAAATTGGGCAGAGTTACGGGGACGAAAACAAAGTTCTATTAAAGTTTTTAACTGCTGTTTTCATTTTCAAAAGATGGCATACCTGACGTCACTGTTGAGCAGAAACTCGTTTTTTCTTACGAGTCTAACGTTTGAATGAAGCCATAGCAGCAAATATTTTCCAGACTGGTAAAAAAAAAAAAATTGAAACCTTGTTGTTTGGGCATTTTAAACATTGATCTCAGTTCCATGAGAATGCTTATTAAAATTTCTTTTTAAAATCCCTGCCACAATCAATAGAAATTCCTTTTATTGAAGACCAAAGCAGGAGACCTGTAGCCCAAATTAATTAACCTTTCCTCAAGATCAATTGCTTTTCTGTTGATTTAGCAGTAATATTGTAGAACATTTATCTATAATGTATTTTAATGTGATACCTTCATATGTGAAGAGGAAAATAACCCGTTGAAAAGTAAAATTGCTTAAAATATTTAATGGACACGATTACATTTGTAAAAAAAAAGTGTGCTTTTAACATTAAATACCAATTTTGAGTTGTGGTAAAATGTGTTTTGCAACTAAACTCAGTTAAGAGAGTACTTCCTCTCTAAGTGATAATTATGGTCAGCAAGGTGATTATTTCAATCTACCTTGAGGTAAATTGGTAATCAAGTCACTCTGAAATTTATAAATAAATATTCCCCAAACTTAATCATTGACAACAATAGATACTCATAATAATACGAATGTAAGAAAATAAAATAACTTGGATTTCTTTTTTATCCTATCCTGTTTAGAAACACAATCCATTTGGAAAGATAGGTTTTTCAAAGAAGTCCCATAAGCAAATTTTATTTTCTATCTATGGAAGCTATTTAATGTATCCAAATAACATTTAACAACAGATTACTTTAAATCTTCTGGGTCTTTTTCTTCCAAATAGATAAGTTTGGAGTCATAATGGCTCCACCGGCGTTTCTCTCTCCAGCTCTCAGCCCAGTTCATTGAACTTTGCACAGCTGGGACTACAGCCCTCACCTTTCCCCGCCCCCACCGCCTCTTCCCTTCTCTGCAGCCCTGCTTCTAGCCAGCATTATGGAACGGGAGAATACCCAAGGAGTTCAATTCTAACTTGTAAAATGCCACAGTTTCCTATTACTAACATTTTTTCAACCCGGACAAGGGAAAATTTACTACCCTTCTTTTTCCATATAACCTCCTCCTTTCTCCAGTTATGGTAGCTGTGACCACACACTGAAAGAGGAAAGCCTAAGAGTGAGCTCTCCTCCCACAAAGATACGCAGAATTAAATTGAAGAGCTCTTTAGATGCTACCTCAGGAGATTTGGGTTCTCTATATTATAATAATATTATAATATTATAACCTATAATGTAGGCAAAATCTGAGGAGACAAGGGCTTTAATAGGACTGTGGTAGAGGTGAGAGTCCAAGTGGGGAAATCAGTGGGGAAATCAAGTCCAGAAACTGGCCAGTTACATCCAAGGACAATACTTGATTCCAAGTTTTAGTGTGAGGTTGCCTTTCTACTTCCTTCAATGCCTCTTAAAGATTAAGGGCTTCTCCCTTTCAGAAACCAAGAAAAACAACCTGGAAATTCCCCCTCTAAAGCCTTGCCTGGAAATAGGGAAAATGAATTGAACTGGAAATCTCCCTTGGTCTCTTTACCCCCTCTCCTCTGAAGGAGTTCGTTACTCCCTTTAGGCTTGTCTAATCTTGCTCTAGGGTCTGCTCCTTTTTTTTTTTTTCTTCCTTTCCTCACTTACACCAAGTAGTGGTTACTTTAAAACACAATTCAATGAGAAGAAAGTAAAGGGGCTTTGCGATGAGATACTCATTTATATATTTAAGGGCCCACTGGGCACAAGGGAAGACCACTGCTGCGCTTTGGAGAGATGGTTTTCTGTGCTGGTGATGGTGGTTTGGGAACATGCTCCTAGCCCCACTTAGGAGACTCGTGCTTCCCTCCCGGAATCTGGCTGTCATTTACCAACCCAACAGCCGCTCGACCATGAACACCATCGCCCGCGCGCGTGTGCTCTCTTGGGCAAGGTGCAGGACGATTCCCCAGCTCAGCCTGCAATGGGTCATGTGGTAGTGCAGAGCATTGACAAAGTTTCCTCTTCCTTTCCCTGGAGTCAGGGCCCTTCTGCCCGCCAGCTCTTCTTTAGTGTTGAGCCGGGATCGTGCATTAACTGGGCGGGAACTTGGATCCTTCGGGGAGTGTTAGGGACTGGGAATGGGAAGGGCAACCAAGGGAAGCACACAGTTCTACTTGCTGGCCCTTGGGGCTAAAGGACTCCGAGGCGGGCCCGGGGTAGGGGGAAACGCATCGAAGTGTGGGACGTTTACGTTGGGGCGCAGGACGTCAACTTAAATGTCTGCAACAAGTTTTGTTTTTGTTTTTTGAAAGGTGAGCAGGTGCTAAAGTGCCATCCTAGGCTCAGATCAGTGGGGACCAGCTGCCCCGACATCTGAGCAGCAACTGGCCTGAGCTGCTGCGCCCTGCAACTTGGTAAGGGCCTCCTCCCGCCTGCCCCACGGTAGCCAGGGGTCCCGCTGCTGCTCAGATCTCCCAAATGCCAAGTCGCCAGACGTGCTTCTCTGAGCAGTACACCTTGGGAGGGTCCATCAGCCTCGTCTAAGCCAGCCAGCCATCTTCGATCTGGGGTCCCATCTTGTTCTCCTCACCTAGAGTTCTGCTTTTCCCACCTGTAATTGTCCCCAAAGTGCCGTGTGGGACCCCAGTGGGAGTCTTGAGTCTTAACTGATCAACCTCACGTGGAAGCCCTGGGAGGCTCAATGAAGCTGGTGGAGGAACAGCCCACCCCTGTGCCCTGGGGGTCTTGGCCACCGGGCCTGGCGCGCGGTCCCATCCTGCCTGGCTGAGTCTCCTCCTCTCCGCCAGACGGTACCCAGGCGCCCCGAACCATATGCTGCCCGCAGGCCGCGCAGCCCGACGTGGTGCTCAATGCCGAGGCGGTTCTCAGCCCATCAAAAGCCCGGGCTTTCTTCAGCCGTATGGGCCGCGAGGTGAACAACAATGCCCCGGCCCCTTCACTTCAAAAGCGGCGATCAGGGGCAAGGCTCCTCTAGAGAATTTTTTTTTCTTCTTTGCCTTTCATTTCTAGTTAAAAAAAAAAAAAGACATCAGCAAGTCCAGGGCCCGGGCGAGCCTAATGCCCTTTGATGGGGATTGAATTCATTATCTCCAATAACACAATTGTGCTTGGCCAACGAAAAGAGCAAAGCAGGGCTCTTTCCCGCCGGAGGGGCCCGGCCTGGAGGGGCGGGCGGGCGGGCGAGACCCGCTCCTAGGGACCCGCACCGCGGCGCAGCCCCAGCCCGCCCGCCCCGGCTGCGGCGCCCCAGGGCTCCCGCGGCGCGGGTTGCAGGACCCGTGGCGCCGCCCGGGGAGGCTGGGCGGGAGGGGGTGGGGCGGTACTGTGGTCTGACTCATTTCTCCTTTCCCCCTTTGCAACCAGCCCAAGCTTGGGTGTTTACTCTCCTTCCCTGCCTCCAGCTGTCTGGCTCCGGGGGTGCCCCTCGCCCCTCGCCGGGCTCGCTGGGCTTCCGCACTGGCACCGCGCCGCGCCGCCCGGAGCCTTAAACCACCTGCATCGGTAACCTGGACTCGCTTTGCATGCACCCTGTGCACTTCCCCGAAAAAGAGAGACCCTGGAGACTGGGCCCGGTGGACTGGACACAGCCTCTGGCATCCAGCCGCAGAGGTCCTGGTTCTGGGCGTGATGCTCGACTTCCTCCGCCACTGAGACTCAGCCCCAGACCGGCGCACGTGCCTGCTCCGGAGCCACCGCCACCCCCTGCCCTTCAGTTGCCTGCAGCCCCAGCTACTATGCTTTCCTGAGCATAGGAAGGTTAAAATGGGCATTATCACGTGTCTCAACCTGTGTGTGTGTGTGTGTGTGTGTGTGTGTGTGTGTGTGTGAGAGAGAGAGAGAGAGAGAGAGAGAGAGAGAGAGAGAGAGAGAGAGAATCAGTAAGAATCCTGATTAAAGATTTCTGTAAACATTGTTGTCTACCAGTTCTGGTCATTGCTGTGGCTCTAACACAACCCACTTTCTCCTTCACCCATACTGAGTCTTTCCTCAGTTTCACTTTAATTAGACCAAGAATAACAGTAAAACAAACAGAACATAACAAAACAAAACAAAAAAAAAACAGAATTGAAGCAGATTTTAGTAATTCCTCACAACTATCCCAACCTACAAACAATCCACTCTTCACCTTTCAGGTAACACAGATGCAATAGACATATCTTTATACATACATGCAGGTACATATTCACCTAACCATGCAAATACACGTATCCAATCACTCAGACATAAAGACTTAGAAGAGTAGCCATAAGATCGTTCCATGTACAGGAGAGTTCACAAAGCAAGGAAGCAATCTGGCAAGTTGATGGTTTAGGGTAAACTTAGAGAAGCATTTCAGATTTAGTTAGGCATTGTTCTCATCAGGAAATGTAAAGATTTTGCTATACATTTTACTCCATACAAACTAGAGTAACCATTACAAATTTATCTTCATAGACCTTTGAGTGTACAACTTAAATTTTAAGCCTCAGCACTAGATGGAAGGGAGAGAAAACTAGTCTATAGGAAGTAAGATTAAAGAGAAAGAGTTCAATTTCTTTCTTACTCCTTGGCCTTTTCCTTTTCTTCTTTTGGTCTATGTTGTTGATATTCTGAGCTCCTAATAAATAAATCTATGTAACTTTTTTTTTTTTTTGCCACAGGCTAGCCTTGAACTCATGATCCTTTTACCTGAGTACTATGATTGCATGTTTCTGGATTCTTTTCTCTTTTTCTTTTCTTTTCTTTATTGGAAGTTTTAGCAAGGATTTATTTTAGTATACCAGGATAAAGTAGGAAGAAATGTAAGGAAAGAGAAAATACTTCCTGCTCCCCCCAAAATTAAAGGTTCTAGCTTTTCTTTAGATGTGTTTTAAACTCCAGATTCTATAGGTCACCAAACATTGAGTGACTTCTGGACATTTACCCTGCTTTTCGTTACATTAATTTATTAGCAATAGGTTTATGTGAGTGTGTGTCTGGCTTGAACTCAGGGCCTCTTGCTCTTGTGCCTCAGGGATTTGTCTGCCAGGACTGGCTTCAGATATTGAACCTCAGATCTCAGCCTCCTGAGTAGCTAGGATTATAGGCTTGAGACACTGGCACCTGGCAACCATAGGGTTGACTCTTGATGACTAGTTCATTTGTAATGTAGTAATTACTTCAATCACCTTTCATAAAATGACTTTTGCAAGCTCAAATAGGGGTTTAATCTTGTCTTGAATTGTGGGTCTCCTTTGCTTATTCATTTTCACATGCCTAGAAATACGGGTGAGTGGTAAAGATAGCCATGATTTAGATTTTTACATATTACCATGCTGGGAAAGAATTGATCATAATATCTTCAATCAGAGTAAGTTATACATAGGCACAGCTACTTGGGAATTAATGTTGATAATATGTGGAAGATTTCAAAATAACTACACTCTGGATTGAGTATAAGAATGATTCCCTAAAAAGCAGTAAATTCAGAGCTATCAAAAGAGCTGTGATGCTAACATCTATCCACCAGACCACAGAAGCTATAGGACAGTCCTGTGGTTTATTGCATAAACAATATGTCTAGGGTCCAAGCACACGTACAGCATTATGGAACTTCAGGTGAGCCAGGCATCATAGGATGGATGAATGACTGAACAAAAGGTACTAGGATTTTCATGTAGATGACTTTGACCCTGGAAAAGAATTAGGAGGGAAAAGGGCACAAAGCATTTCAATAGAAATGAAAATTCCATTTTTATCAAAAGTGCAACCCCAAAGCTTTTTTAACTTTGAATCATGGAACCATAGACAACAGTGATAGAAAAGACCCGTTATAACTTCTAGTTCACTCATTGGCAAGATGACTACACTCAGGATACTCCTGTCATATCCAAAATAGATCTAAATGTCAAACATTGCAGGGTTCTTCTTGCCTTTATCTCCTGGTACAGAACCTGAATGTTTTGCCAAATGAATAATTTTTTCTGATATTAAAGTAAATGCTTATGCTCCAAATATGTGTCTCCAACTATCCAGTTTTATTGTCTTAAACTCTCTTCAGATATCTGAAGTCCTGTCTTTTAAATGATTTTTTTAGCTAATTAAAAAAATACTTCCTTAGTTTCTACCTAAGACTGTTCCAAATAAATTGTTCTAAGTGACAAAACACACGTAACCTGTACAAGAAGTTTGATTTTCTAATCTTAATGCTGTGTATGTGAAAATAAAATAAAACCTCAAACTCTTTCAAGTGATACCTTCATGAATAAAAGATTTGACCCATTGTGAGACATCATCCCAAGCTAATATTGCCTCTCTACTTCTTGAGTATGAATTTCTCTTCTTACAATGTAGTAGATTCTTACATTATATCAAACAAATGTAGAAGTCAACTGAGAGTTGGTTCATTTAAAAGAAATACTATTCCTCACACTGGAGAGATTTCAGAGTGTTACTCATGGCCCAAGATTTACACATGGGTTATCAGGAATATATTATTTCAGAGATTTTTTTAAATAAGTAAATAACCTAAGTCACTTCATTATAATTTTTTAAAATCTTATTTGCCAGTGCTGGGGCTTGAACTCAGGGCTTGGGTACTATCCCTTAGCTTTTACACTCAAGGTTGGAGCTCTACCACTTGAGCCATAGCTCCACTTCCAGCTTTTGCTGGTTAATTGGAGGTAAGAGTCTCACTGACTTTCCTGTCTGGGCTAACTTCAAACTGTGAGCCTCTCAGCAGGCTGATATCTAGGATCTAGATCTAGATGTTAGGATTATTGGCAGGAGCCACTGGTACTCAGCTATAAAACTTCTTGAAGCAAGCAAAATGCATACATTTCAATTCCAGAGACATAGAAGCTAGTGCTGGAAAGCTACACTCTGTCTTGGAATCTTAGACTTAGAACTGTACTTTGGTCTCCCAGAACATGGAAGAATTTACCTACTCTGTGTAATGATCATTTACCATGCCATTCCATGCCAAGAAACCTCTCTCTGAAGTTATACATCCAGACTGAGCCAAGCACTTGAAAAGGAAATGCTTATTTCATTTAACAAATAATTTTCTGTGGAAGTTAGTCATAGCAAAAACAAATTGTGAGTTAAGTTGCTGGAGGAAATGAGAATTATTAAGAAATGATTGCATTCCATTCACATAGTTCATGTTATCAGATGCAAAAGGTGAAAGGTAAAATTGGAATTGTAATCAAAAGGAAAGGATGTCAGGCCTCTGATGATTCAAAGAAAAGCATTAAGTCATTGTGTAATAGCATTATGGTCTATACAATCCTGCTGAGTACAAGACTGCAAAGAAATTACCTTTCCTCAAGTTGGCTGCTGAGACCTGAGAGGGGTAAGTTCTACTCAATTCTTCATTCATATAAAATAACATCTTATAGTGTTGAGTTCTATTTATTTCCCTACATAATGATTATAACTTTAAAAAATAATTAGCCTGGAGTTGGTGGCTCCTGCCTGTAATCTTAGCTACTTAGGAGGCTGAGATCTGAGGATTAGTGTTTGAAGCCAACCCAGGGAAGAAAAGTCTATGAGACTCTTGTTTATAATTAACCAGTAAAAACTGGAAGAGGTAGAGTGCTTGCCTTGATTAAAACAGCTCAGGGACAATGCCCAGGCCCCAAGTTCAAGCCCCATGACTGGGAAAACAAAACAAAACAAAACAAACACAACAGCCTTCTTAATTAAATGTCTGCTTCCTCTACTATTTGCACTAAATACATGTTTTAAAATTTTACATGCACAATTATTACCAAATAATAGTGTTTTTAGAATAACTGGAGATTTTAAGAACAAGCACAAATTGACTTTAACAGACTTAAATAGAACTCTTCCTCTTAGTTACCCACTGCAATAGGAAGAAAGGTATTTTAGCCAGTGTTCAACCTTAAATGTAAAAATTGTAAAACATGGTGATTCTTTGGCGCTGTATCTTTTTTTTTTGGGGGGGGGGGTCCAGTCATGGAGCCTGAACTCTGGGCCTGGGCGCTGTCCCTCAGCTCTTCAGCTCAAGGCTAGCGCTCTACCACTTGAGCCACACTGCCACTTCCGGCTTTTTTCTTTTTGCTTATGTTGTGCTGAGGAATCAAACCCAAGGCCTCTTGCATGCAAGGCAAGCACTCTACCACTGAGTCACCTTCTCGGCCCCTGGCGCTGTATCTTTAAAAAAAATTACTTACTTTTTAGTTATTAGGGGATAGGTAGGATTTTAGTGTTACCCTTCCATATACATTTACAAGATATTCCAATCAATCATCTCTAATGCTCTATTCTTTTTAAAAACTGTATTCATCAAGAGAGAGAGTAAACAGTGGCTACTATGAATTGACAAGACATAAATTAAGCAAATTAACTCAGGAGAGCAATTTGTTTTCAAGAGGAACAGAATACAGAAATTGCTAGGCAGCAGAAAGTGGTGGGAGAGCAGACGTAGGCCTAGAGATGGGGCAGAGATAAATCAATGGATGGGGACAGCCACTCAGAGTGTGCCCAGGAAGGGCCAGGCTGAAAAGATTTGGTGTCGTCATAGCAACGGGCTCAGCCCTGCTCCCCCTGAAGCCCATTCAGCTCTGAGCTGCCGGAACACGTTTTTAATTAAAGCGTATAAAAGTTGTTTTGTAAGGACTTCTCCTCATCCGATAGATTTCAAAATGGTTAATCAGGCTTCATCTCCTTTTGATGCTCACAAGAGCAGGGCTTCGGCATGCACAGAAAACTACTGCTGCTGTGGCTGCCTCTAAGTGAGTTATCTCTCAATCACACCTAATGCCAGGAACGATCCAGGCATCTAGTTATTTAGATAAACGTAAACAGAATTCAAGTGGGAGTAAGGAGTCCATTTTTCGGAGGATGGGTGAAAGTGTTAATATTCTTTTCTCTGGATAATAAGGAACACTGGGTGGCCATTGTCCCTGCTTGATGTGGCTGTGAAAAATAGTAAGATTTCCACAGCCTGTGGGAGATGCAGTCCAAAAGCCAAAAATAAAGGTTACAAATTATTTGTATCAAGTAACACTTAACCTACAATGGGTTTTTCTTATAAGATTTGTTTGTATCCGTCACATAAAAGATGGTAACACATCTAATGTTTTTAGAAGCTAAAAGGCCTCAACACTCCTAAATCCTCTGTCAATTCATGATGTGTAACAACAGTTGCATTGTTATTTAATAACATAGATGACTTCATAGGAAATAGCTTCTTTTGTGGATTCAACAGACAACTTCTGGGGTAACTCAAATTTTTCCAAGGTTTTTTTTCTCCCTTTCTCTTAAACCTTAGCAGATGATTTTGTTTTTACCTCCACTGTTTAAAAAAAAAGATTTATACCTGTCATCTATTTCTTCAATTACCCAATATTCCTGCTTGTCATTTCTATTCCAGGTGCATCCTTCATTAGGCGTGGAAGGAGTCCTATCTCCCCTCTAGGACAAACATATTGGTAGAATAATTTTACCAAGCACCAGCATTACTCAAGGCCACCCTGTAACTATATATGGAGGAATGAGGCAAAAATAAAACTGATTTGTAATGTTCTTTAAGCACAGATAAGAACAAGGTAACTGTGTAAAATCATAAAAATAGCATTCTTCTAGTGAACAAGAATATTGCTTCTTTTCAAATTACAATTCCAGCTTTGTTCTAGACTTCTCTTTTTCTAGTTTATGATTTATGAAGACATCCTACCATAGAATTACACATATGTCCTGACAGCTTCCATCTAAATACAAGTCCAGCCTTTTCTAACACGCTCTTAAGTTCCCCATGGTGTGTGGTCTTCTTATTTGCAATGAGCAATAAAACAACTTGCTCAACTATAGGTATGCACCTGATAGTCTGGCTAGAAGACATTGATGTCCCTTTGTTTCTTTGTTCCGTGGCCTGAATTATGAAAAAGCCAGCTGAAAGCTCATCTTGGGTCTTTTAACAAAAACCCCCATCTTATTTCTATATAGATCTTAAATCTTGTCTACAAGGTTTTAAATTAAAAAAAATTCTTTCCATAACAAAGCACCTCTGGCTCACTCTCTCACTGTCTTAGTAATAGAGGGTTGAAAAGTCTTAGTCACCATTGATTCATCCCTTTTATTGCCACACATCTGCAATTAATGTGCCCTGTCAATAATCCCAGTGACTCCACTTACAACCTCTCTTTTTATTATTATGAAAAGGTCATAACTTAGTCTATACTACTGTCCATTATCTATTAAAATAATCTCCAGACTTTTAGCCAGTTCTTGTCTATGTACCATTTCTAGCTTCATATTCTGAACGCTCAAATCCTACTTCTTAAGGATAGAGTTCCCAGAAGGAAAATTTGGAATTATATAGTAGTCTTCTCCTCTTATAGAAAAGGAAAGTGCCATGTTAAGCTGAACACATAGGATAAAAAAAACAGAACAAGATTTCAATCATCTGTTGGGATGTGTGAGAAACAAAGTTAGGTTCATTTGTAAGATTCTGGTATAGATAAGAAGTCTTGTCTTGTGAAAAATAGCTTCGACTGAGGATATTTGGCCACAGAATAAAACATTTCAGTTACAACTGATCACATTCCAAGCATGTGTGTGTGAGAATAGCATGAGTTATTACATGTGTTTGTCAAGGTCAGAAATTACATAATTATATATTACAGTTGATATAAAGACATTTAGAACATGGTTGCAGAATGAATAGGTATTCTCAGAAAATAGTGACCCTCTCAACACTAAATGTTTAAGTGTAGACTAGATGACCATATGGATGGTGTTTCTCTCGAATCTGTGCTTTATTTACTTAACTATTGGAATTGTACATTTGGTTGTAATAGATATTTTGAACAAATGCTTTTATTTCATGAAAACCATCAGTAGTCATTTGTCTTATCTCACATATTTACTACTTCTCCATTGTTTTCCTTCCTTCTGTATCACCAGGATCATCATGATTCTTTCCATGATCATTTTCTTGTTGAATATTAACTTTAGTATTACTTTTAGTGGAGTTGGGCTGGTGAGACTGTCTCAGTTTTGATGAGAATTAAATTCTAATTTTTTTTGTTTTACTAGTAGAACCTTAAAGATATTACTTTATTTTGTTCTCTGAGAAGTCAGCTGTCAGTCTTATTCTACAATTCTGATAGTATTGTCTTTTTAACTTTCAAGTTTTTTTTTTCAAATCTCTACTAATATTAACTCTTGAGGCATTTCTGAGACTTTTTCTATTATTTTATCATTTCATGTGGATCTTTTCCTAATATTGCTTTTTAAAAATTTAAATGCCAGGTGTTGCATGTAAAGAATAATAGAGATTGAGATAAATGACTAACATGGGAATTCCTTCTTCTGTGAGATCAGAAGTTGGGCTAACTTTTCAGCATTTGAGGTGAGTTGTTGTTATCATGGATATCTTCAGTATACAACAGGCTAAAAGTTCCTACCATGGTGGGCCAAGCTGCCAAGCAGTGCTTAGTATGGAGCCAGGAGGCCTGAAGTTTTGCTTTGTTCTCCTTCTTTCTCTCTCCCTTACTCCCTCAGATTTCAACAAGTTCTCTTCCTTGCAGAAATGTCTTTAATCATCTTTGTTCTCCCACAATAGATAGCTGTTACCTGTCTCTAGATGTAGCCTCCTAGTGGGGGACAGGAATTGCTTAGGCAAATTCTGCACACCTGAGCTTCCTCCAGTGGTAGAAAATATCAGTTTCCTCATCAGGGTAGGTTCTATAGCATAGGCAGGTTCCCTGTCAATTCTTTCAAATTCTACTTGGTATTGGTGGGGTATCACTTATGAGATTTATCTATATCATTTACCTATCTATCTCATCAAAATTTATACCTCTATATGTCTATCCATACATTTGTCTACTATCTTTTTGTTCTGGCATTGGAATTTGGACTCAGGGTCTGCATGCCGTTGTTCAGCATTTGTGTTCAAGGCTGGTGCTCTACAACTTGAGCCACACCTCCGCATCCTACTTTTTGCTAACTAGAGATACTAAGAGGCTTATGGACTTTCTTCGTGTCTTTGAACCACATCTACGGATCTCAGGCTCTTGAGCAACTAGGATTACGGGCATGAGCCAACAGAACTCTGCTTGATATCTACCCATTCGTACCTGTTTAATCTAGCTGCGATGTGTCTATGTGCTTTTTCCTCCCTCTAGTATTCTTATATAATTCCTCTTCCCCCTCTTTATCAGAGTCTCATCAATTAGCCAAGACTGGCTTAGAACTCTGTGTGTAGCCAAGGGTGGGCTTGTGATCCTCCTGCCTCAGACTCCTCAGTGCCATCTGGAGTCTCTTTTTTCAGTGGCATGACATCTTCATTCGTTTTGGAAATTCCTAGCCAATATCTTCAAACACTGATGTTATTCCATATTTTTTTTCTATCTTGGGACTCCAATGCACACACGGTAAACTTCAATATACATGTCCTGTGTATTGTTTCCTATATTTCAAATATCTTTTCATCTCTTTTTATTCTCTTCTTCAATTTGAATGGCTCATTGGCTACCTACCTCTCTTTCAATTCCTAAGTCCCCTTTTCTTATGGCTCTTATATCTGTTACTAAAATTAAATGTTGAATTCTCATATTTGTTTATTTAAGTAAATGCAAATACAAGCCAGGCTGACTTTAAACTTGAGGTCCTTCAGTGTCCTGAGTGCTGGATTACAGGAAGCCACCATATCCAGCTGAATTTTAATTTTATTTATTTGTTTTGTCAGTCCTGGAGCTTGTATGCAAGGCCTGGACACTGTCCCTGAGCTTTTTTGGCTAGCACTCTACCACTTGAGCCACAGTGCCACTTCTGGCTTTGTTTTAATGGTTTATTGGAGATAAGAGTCGCATGAACTTTCCTGCCCAGGCTGGCTGGGAGCTGCGATCCTCAGATCTCAGCCTCCTGATTAACTAGGATTACAAGTGTGAGCCACCAGCACCCAGCTTGTATTTTAAATTTTAACTCATAGTTGTCAGTTCGAAGATTTCCATTAAATTCTGTGTATGCTAGTTTCAAAACCTATATCATGTGCAGATTAAGTTTCTATTTTCTCTTGATTTTTTGATTATTTGGCTTTTTCCCTCTGGCATGACTGGTTATTATTTATTGAATTACTATGAAATAATAACTAATGAATAACTGGATTGACTGATGAAAAGTAGGGATTCCAGCTGATACTGTCTTAGAGAGATTTAAATTTTTTTTCATGAGTTTGGAGAGATTCCTTTGGTATAGTTAAAATTGGCCTACTTAAATTTGTTCTTATTGTTGTGTTATAGCTTTTCCAGGATCTAAACAAAAAGTTGAGTCTCTCTTCTTTGGTGAATCTCAGGAAACTGACAAATACTCTCCTTAGCTTTTATCTTCCTAGAGTTTTTTGCTTTGTTTCTCTGTGTCTTGAGTCTAAGCCTCTGAGAAATCAGAAAAGTGTCTTGAGTGAAAATTGCATATAGAATGATGGCTTCAGCTGTCTGAGTACTTTTCTTTTAATCATAGCTGCTTAATTTAATGCTAAACTCCATTTTTCTCCCTCCATCCAGTGAAACTACCACAAACTCAAGAATGCTGCACTTGTTATACCTTGATGATCCATCTAGTCATTGAATCAGCAAACACTGGGACTGGAAAATACAACCTTTTTTTTTTTTAATTTAATTTAATTTTATTTGTGAACATACTGTACAGAGGAGTTACAGTTACATGGGCAGGATAATGCGTACATTTCTTACCAAGCATTGCAGCCTCCTCCTTTGTTTATCCTTCACATCCCTTCCCAGCCTCCCCCCTCCCCCACTAATCCCAATACTTCTCCTTCCCCCCCCCCCAACGTTGTAAAGCTCGTTTTGGACATGACAACTTGTACTTCTCATTGTTGCAACAGGTCCACCTGTATCCTTAAACAACTGGTTTTTCCCCATCTCCTCCACAAGTTATACTGACATCAAATATAGTGAAAGCAGGGGTTATACTGTGGAGGAGGGACATACAAAGCAACAAAGAGATAATCTTATAAATGTGTTAGAAACACATGCATGAAAGAAAAAAAACATTAAAATACACATCTAAGGGTTCATTTTCCTGACATCATATTATCTGACCTTTGGAAAATACAACCTTGAGTGCAGGATTCACGTCAATATGTTTTTGCTTTCGCCAGGATTGTAGGTACCTGAGATCATGGCTGAACTGGTTGTTCTCTAGAGCATTCACATTTTGTTTTGTTTTGTTTTATGTCCAAGTTTTATGGTTATTCTAAGAGAGTAAATTAATCTGATCCTAGCAACTGTGTTATAGCCAAAAGTAAAAATGTCTCCTTATTATTAAGACCCTACCTATCAGGTCTTGGTGATTTATCTGAGGCCCTCTTTGTTATCTTGTATTTAAGCTTCAACTTCATGTTGTATCCATATTTTACTAGTTGGCATATATTTGAGGTCAAAGTTAAGGTAGCATTTATTTTCCTGTAAACTTCAGATGATTAGTCAATAAAGATCATCTGGTTCTATAGTTCTAGAGTTTAAGTTCTTGGTACTATTTAATCTATGATGTTTACTTTACCTAAACGGCCCAAAATCCACAGATTAACATCATCCTGAAGAGCAAACCTTAACACTTAGAAAATGGATCACTAAACAGAACTCCTGCTGGAGTTTGGGTTACATCATGTAGCACCTTCATAGAGAAAAAGTTAGATAAATATGTATTTCATTCAAATTATCAAAGTAGTTGTACTATATAAAGGAAATAAACAATGTAGGCCCTGTTAGTAGAAGTAGAGGCAGAATACTCCAGAAATAAAAGACCGCTATTGAAGATTGTTGACAAATAGCAAGAAGATGAAAGACTAGCAAGTACTTGAAAGGGTGCTAGTATTAAAGTTTTATAATATATACTGGAGAGGAATATAATTTGAGTCTTTGTTGAAGTTAACATCTGTGGTACAGATTGAAAATTGGAGGTGCATGAACCTCTTTGGAAGGATGTTGTAGTATAGTCACCAGCCAAGTAAGTATGATTACGTACATGGTAATTTAGACCATGGACCTCCAAAATAAAAAAAAGAGTAAAGAATTGGAAATCAAAGACATTTATAATGCAAAGGTGTAGATGTAAGCCTCTTCAAGTGCTAGATCTCTTGCTGAAAGATTTCATGTCATTGACATTAAATAAGTGGTAGCCACAGAAAGACATCCAATGCTACTGCCAGCACATAACTGTTATGCAATGTGAACAAAATTCCTTATCAAATCTTTTCAGAAGCAGCAACTAGCAAGTTAGAAAGCAACTTCCTGAAAAAGTGAAGTCTATATCTACTATTACAGTTTGATCGCAGCTGGTGGCTGCATGGTGAACACCATGCAGTGGGGGCTAGCTGGAGGAAGCAGGTCCCAGAGCATGCCTTTGAAGGTTACAACTGGTCCTCTCTAGAGTGAGGTAAGGAGCCTTCTCCTCTCCATGCTCTGGTTACCATGGTATTCTGCCAAAAATCCAAGGGGCCAACCGACCATGCACTAAACCCTCTGAAACTGTGAGGTAAAACAAATGATTTCCTCCTTTAAATTGCTTTTCTCAGTTATTTAGGTGATAGCAATTTAAAGCTAATGCATCCACTGTCTCAATTTCTAAGCAATTTCTAACTCTTGGTTCACTGACATCTAAGTTTGATCTTACATAAATGCAATTGAAAACTTTCTTATAGAAGTCACCAAGAACTTCTTAATGGCCATTCCTAGTGGCACTTAGCTCAAACATCTCCATTGAGGAGCTTCCCTTAATATCATCAATAAGGCAAGATCTCCTTTCACTGGGCAAAACATTCTGAGCCTCTCTCTATTATGGCATCTACCATACCATATTATAAATATTTATACATGTTATTTATTCTGGACTATGATTTCTTATGAGATCAGACTGTCTTGTTCAGCTTTGTATTCCCCTCACCTGGTAAGGTTTTGACTGAATTCTTAGTAAAAAACAAACAACATTTTCCACAAGATTTATGCATAGGAAAAAATACTAGTGATTTCCAAATATAACAAAAAAATAACAATTGTCATGTGGACTTTCAAGTTCGAACAGAGTACAAACATTCTTCTTAAGAACATTACTTTTACCTTTTCTGATACTGTTCATGAGCTATATTTACAAGTAATTAAATGATTAATATGTGATTATTAGGTTTAAGTGTTTCATAGTTGGTCCTTTTATGCCCTGAATGTCACCCACTGCCAGTGTTTACTAATCAAACTTCTTTTTGGGGGGGGGAGGGGGTCCGGTCGTGGGGCCTGAACTCTGGGCCTGGGCGCTGTCCCTCAGCTCTTCAGCTCAAGGCTAGCGCTCTACCACTTGAGCTGCAGCGCCACTTCCGGCTTTTTTTCTTTTTGCTTATGTGGTGCTGAGGAATGGAACCCAGGGCCTTGAGCATGCAAGGCAAGCACTCTACCACTGAGCCACCTTCCCAGCCCCTAATCATACTTCTTATAACTCTGTCACATTGTAATTTTATTCAGTAAGGATTATAGTAACTTAGCTATTTTTAAATGTTTCCTAAGAGGTTCAAAGACATATAAAAATCAAGTAAAATAAATACCTTACATGAACAAAATTTTTATTTAAAAATTTAAATTTTACTTAATATGGTTTTGGTTGCATAATATGCCTTCCGGTCAATGAAGAAGTCTGTCACATGCTTACAACTTAAAATTAATATGCAGGAATCTGGGCACTGGTGGCTCATGCCTGTAAGCCTAGGCTACTCAGAAGGTTGGGATCTGAGGATAGCAATTCAAAGCCAATCTGGGCAGGAAAGACTTTTATCTCCAACTAACCACCAGAAAGCCAGAAGTGGGCTGTGGCTTAAGTGGTAGAGCTCTAGTGTTGAACATAAAAGCTCAAGGAGCATCCCTAGGCTTTGAATTCAAGTCCTAGGACACACACACACACACACACACACACACACACACACACACATACACACACACACACATTAGTATGTGAGGACAATTCTGTCCTATATTTTTATGAACACACTCATATGTACTTGTATGTGCGTATGTGTACTATGGCTATATACATGCAAACAAGACAAATATTCTACCACTTTGCTAAATACTGACTCCCATCCTCCCATACACTTTCTTTCTTTCTCCTTCCTTCCTTCCTTCCTTCCTTCTCTTGCTCCCCTCCCCCCTTTCTTCCTTCCCTCGCTGGTATCAGAGCTGGAATTCCAGGCCTGCATGCTTTCTTCTCACTGCTGTGCTCTTAAGCCAAATATCCAGGACAGATTTCTGATGGTTAGTTAGAGGGAATCTCACAGACTCTTCTGCCTGGTCTGACTTTGAACATTGGTCCTCCAGGGCTCAGCCTATTGAATAGCTAGCATTACAGGCATAAGCCATGAGTGCTTGGCTAGCAACCACTCCTACACACTGGTGATTTTGTTTTGTAAAGAACTATAGTTTTGGAAGTATTTTGGGATTTAATAACTGATGCTTGAGCATGGTAGGTTTTTGTCCTTTGGTAGTATAGAAATAAAACCTTGAATGAAGAGCACAGTTATAAGGTAACAAAGAACAAAGAACTTTTTTTTTTTAAGGAAGCAAAGACCACTCAAAGAATCAGCTGTGAGATGGGGAAACAGTTGTTGGTCTCAGGGTCTCTGGGCTGTTAATTTATGTTACTCTTACCCCTACCTCTTTTTCTAGTCCCTTTAGTCAATTTGTTAGATTGTGATTGGCATGTCTAAAACAGGTAAGACCCTCCCCTGGAAGTAGCCTCAGGATGGTATGTTGGTTTGGGACATTGTGACATTCCCCCCAACCTGTTTTTCCCATTATGATATAGCTACATATGGGAATTTGAAGTTATCTTTGGTTCTTTCCTTTCCTTTTGATTTGTACCATCTGCACTTCTTAGATACTGGAAACAAAGACCCGTCAAACAGACTATAGGAAAATAAGAGGCCAATTTTTTTTTTCTTCTAATGGTAACTCATAATTCCTAATATAAACTTTAATTCTATTTTTTCTACTTCTAATAAAGTGAAAACAGTGCATCTATGACAATACTTTCTAGTAAGAGGAGCTTAGAAAAGATGTGTAGGAAATAAACTTTGGGGCAATTAAATATTCTTTGTAGTAGATCTTATAATAACAAATAGAACAGTGAAGATATCAAAGTATAATTTTGCCATGTAGTCATGTAACTTGAAAAATATCACAACTAGTATATGTCATAAAACTACTCACTCTTGAAGCAAAGTATAGCTGTGACAATTATTTCAATATACCTCTTTTCAAAGATAAATTTTAAACTCAGGAAAGTAATGTTTGGATTTGGGAGAGTTAAAAATCACCAAGCAAAAGTAGCTCCTTCTAGATAAGGGGATTGAAGGGTGGAGCAGGGGAACAATACACTAAAGTGCTTTTCTTTCACAGATCTTGGTTCAAATTAAGGTTAAATTCCAAAGGAGGACATGTTTCCCCAAATGGAGTCTTTAAGGACATGCCTTTGTTTCCAACTTCCCAGAGAAGATATATGTGAGCACAAACAAAGCATTTCATAATAAATTTAAGTTTTATAGAGTGACTAATGCCCTGGGGAGATAAGGCAGACTCCCAGTCACCTGTGCTTTATCCAGGTAGAAGAAATTATGCCAAGGGAACATTGAAAAACTTTATTTCTTTAGAGAGGATGGCAGCAACTTGGTAGGTAGCAGAAAGGCTCTTGGTTTTTCAAGTCTCCTTGGAATGACTCTCCCTTCCCCACTGTGAACACAGGTTAGCATTTATGTACTTTGGAAGGACAAAGAGATGAGGTAAGCCTGCCAAAATTTGAACCTGTTTCTGAGAACCTGTTAGTAGGTCAACTGTTATAAATGTAAGAGAAACTGAAAATCAGTAGAAGACATTAGAAAATTTTGATTTAGGCCATAAATAGCTGTATTAAAGCTTGTATTGTTTCTTCTAGATCTTGTGTGAGGTAACACGATGTTTAAAAGGCAAGAGTTTCATTATTCCTTAGTCCCATTAGACCTGGGTGGGTGTAGGGTTGGGAAGTAGAACAGTAATGAACAGAAGCAAAACTTTCTTGCTAGAAATATTCTTCAGTTAACAGAAGACAAGAGATTTACTTATGGTCTTGCTAAAAATAATTAATTAATCTATCAGTTAACAGAAGACAAGAGATTTACTTATGGTCTTGCTAAAAATAATTAATTAATCTATCATCTCCTTCTAAGAAAGACAAATAGTTTATGTTTTGTAAATAGTGCTTTACTTTCCCCTTTCCTTTCTTTTATTTTTACATTATTATTTATTAACTAGAATCCTATCTGTCAAGTCTTTAATCTAGCAAGTTATCTCTAAATTTATGGCCAGGTAAAGTCACTCCCTGAATACATATATCCCTTTTCCATGTGAAAATCCTATCAACTTCAGTTGAATGGGTCAAACTTAGTCACGTGGCATGGGAAGAAGGAGGCTCTTTTTGTTTGGGCAATAAAAATCTAGTTATGTTCACACATATCAAATGCATCATATAACATTTATTTTTTTGTACTTATAATTTGTGGAATTCATTTCAAATTTAAATAAAATATAGCAGCAGTCTCTCCTCCTTCACACATACAAAAAAAGGAAACAGGGACATTAGAAGAAACTTGGTTTTGAGGTGTTTTCGGGCGACTTTTGTTTTTGTTTAGTATATCAATTTGCCAGTCACTAGTTGTGTTCCTAGATAGAATTTAGCTACTCCAAGCTGTTGGAACTTACTCATTTCTTTAGAGTGCCCTATTTTCCTTTCGGTGATCTGACCTAGATTAAAACTTTAAATAAATACTTTCCATTTTGTATGGTAGTCAGTGACTAAGGGAAGAAAACTTCTCTGCCTCTGAACTGGTAAGCAAAGGTAATGAAAGCTACGTAATACAAAAATCTAAATTTCAAAAAATTAATTAACCTTTCAGATAGGAATACCACAAGGGGGCAGGTGAAACCAGGCTAGTTCCCAGGTAAGAGGGTCTCAGTATTAAGGAATTCTAGTTAAGAGGGTAAAAGATGATGTGAAGATTAGAAACAAATCTAAACATAATATTTCCTTATGAATATGAACATTAGATTTGAGTCACTCAAATTTATCACTCACTCATGTGAAATTAGCATATTCCAAAGACACTTATTACAATATATGAAGAATATAAATGAAAGATACCAAAGCAATGTAGATAGTCATACCCTCAAAAAATGTTGAAGAATTAGATGGTTTTACCAGTTTATCTGTGAGAAGAAATCCAAAATTTACCACAGAGCATTCAGGGTGTTTTGAAAATAACACAGGCAAAGTGCCAAATAATCAAAAAGAAACATGAAAAGATACCTTTGAATCAAGTTTTAGTCTTAATAACAATTTCATAAGAGCAATACACATTTTGAATATTAAAACTGAGAAATTTCAGACTAAAGCTTCTGCTGGAAAATGCCATTGAAGGAATCTGATTTGGTTTTTCTGTAGAACTTAAACTTAGCCTACCAATAGGAGGCAAAATTGCTATTTAAAGATAAGCTTTAAGTAGTACCTCCTATTGAAGCAACTTGTAGTCATGGTAATATTAACTTCTTATTTAGGCCTCTTCAATAATTTTCTGGAGTAACAACATAGGAGTCACTTTTTTCATCATACATCTATTGATTGGTGAGAGGCAACCTAGTTTGTACAACAGGATACTCCAGGATGAGTATTTTTTCTATTATACAATAGGTTGTAGTACCCTAGAATTTAATGCTAGGCAAATATTAAGATTATTTTTAAAGCAAACTCTGAACTCTAGTATGAATGCCTATTTTAATGTCAGCTTAACAGAGTCTACTGCTCTAAAATTTATTGTTTTCTTTGTGTTTATGCATGTGTATGTGAACAGTACATACATACATACATACATACGTAACACACACTCATATATATACGTGCACATGCACATACATACATGATGCAGTCCATCGGTGGGAGCCTTCTAGGGTATTCTTTCTCTTCAATGTACATGTGTCTTAGCTTTCTCTTCCTTGTCTTTATCAGTAATTTCAGGGTCCACATAAGCTCTGTCACCTGAAGGACATGGAAGCAGCTTCTGCAATGCTTGAAATAATAATGCTTTGATTTGTCTATGTAAAAAGTTGGGTGGCTTTTAAATGCTGACCAGTCTGGGGCTATTTGCACATAGAAGACATTCAATAAATATTTGTTGATTTGATTTATTCTAGGGTAAAGAACTGAGTAATAACTCTTTTTGTATTCACTAATGTGCTATGGCTGAGCCTGTGTACAAATGCATTTATAAGTAAATATGAATGGTCATGGTCACTGAAGATGTTTTAGAGAGAGAGAAAAAAGTCTAGATCTACTGGCTCTTAGGAATAGCAGTGATTGGGAGCATGATTAATAAAATACTCCAAGTGGTTACAAAATACTAGATGAAAGATGTTTTAAATAAAGTCTTATAAAAGAACTTTCTGAAAAACTTTGAACACTAAGTGGCTACTACATGGTATTTGAATCAGTCATATATTGATAGGTTACACTGTCTCTCATTTCACATACTATGGTAAAAGAATTTTAATATAAAACCCAAAATATTTTGTTTACATTCTGATTATAAAATTTACTGAGCATACCTAAGTCACATAATACTTCCTTTTTGGTATGTATCATCTCCCTTGCAGGAGTCACAAAAATGTTTATGTATGGTTTTAGTGATAATTTAACATAGAGAACGTGAATTTCCCCCAAATATCAAGTAATGTGTAACTTGTAGAGAGTTAAAATGTACCCTCCTATCATTCAGAAGAGCATATCTGATTTATTTCCTTTTCTGGATCACCAACAGTAAAAACTGTTTCTAAGCTTACAACTTGTTAAATTTTGGCTCAAGGCGAATTTACAACAGCAAAGTTTATGATAAAATCTGTCAAAACATTAACCAGGATGGTACAAGTTTCAGCTTTTAACAGCAGCAGATAGGGAGGTAGTAGCTTACAAGAGCTCAGGGATGGAAGCATTTTTGTACTTCTAGCTACAGAAATGCCGGCTCATAGCTTATGCAATCCTTCAATTCTCTGACTCATTTTGCTCCAATGGAAAGTTCGAAAAGAGGATTATGAGTTAGATAGGTGGTGTCAAAGACATAAGAGATCCTAGAATCAAATTCTTAGTAAAACAATTACCTGAGAGAAATTCTAGATGTTCAAAACAAAAACCTAAGAATCTATAGCATTTTTGACTTCTTGTCCTATTGATTTCAAGAAAATTAAAAAATTCAAGCAACGTAAGTATGAACACAATCAATATCTTAAATCTTTTTTGCAGGCTGGGATGTAGCTCAGTGGCAAAGCGCTTGCCTAGCAAGTGCAACATTCTGAGTTCGGTCCCCAGCACCAAAAAGAGAAAAGACAAAAAAAATCTTTTTTTTGTTATTAGCCACAGAAGCAAATGAATCCAGTGTAATTCATTTGGCCATGTGCCAGCCTTTGAATACTATTTATTGAGATAATTTTAATTTTAAAACATGGTAAACAATGCTGGCCTTTCAAGTTTGCTACCCTTTCATGAATAAAGAAGCAGTATTTCCTAGATAATTACAAAAAAAATTGAAAGTATATCATTGGTTATATACAATTATAATAAAATGTAAACAATTAGCTTCACAAGGTACACACTAGAAATAAGTTTTAGAGGAGGAAACTGAGAAATACAATTTAGTTAGATACACTTATGAGAGATTTTTGAGAAGACAACACTCTTAAAGAGCTTAAAAGTTTTCGATGTGCTAATTTTATTGTCATACAAGCCAGCGAATACTGTGTTTTAATGTTTCAAATATCTTTGATATAACTAGCCTATTTATTGAAGGATGGTATACATTTCTGAAGCTTTTAGGCTCTTAACTCCACAAGTCATATTTTGAAAATTGGTGCAGACTGAAGCAGAGACAAAAGGGATATAATTAGTAACTAAATATGAATTTTGGAAAGTGTGGATGGTATACACGATTTATTATTTTTTACTTTCAAATATTTTAAAACACAACTCTAGTCTTGAAAGAACAGTAGATAGCTAGAAGCAACCTGAGGAAAGTAAAATCAGAATCCAGAAAACTTTGGTTATCTTTAGGAAAGGATGGACTACTGAATTTGGAAATGTGAAGCAGAGGCAGTGCACCAGAACATATCTAAAAAAGACCACACTGGTTTATACAAGGCTTGAATTTTCCCTCTTCTTACCTTGATTTGGATATACTTGGTCCCAGAAGCAACTTAGTTCTTACTACCCTGATTCAATCGAGATTTAACTGGTCCATATGTTGGTGTCTAAGTTTACATTGTAGTCAACAAAATGAAGCCATGTCTTCACTTTACCACAGAGTGAATATCAAACTTTTGAGAGTATGGGACTATAATTTAACAGCTACATGAGAAATGCTTATTAAAAAAAAGCAAACTAAACAAAAATAACAATAACAGCATTCAAATTTTACATCAATGTTTTACATGAAAGTGATTATGGCTAAAATTTATAGGCCTTAGGTAGTAAGAACAATGTTTAACCTGGGAATGTGTCAGATTCTGGATAACATATATAAGTAGCATTTTTAAAGTGCCACTATTGTAGAAAAGGAAATTCAAAATTTTAAATGCTTTATTTATTTTTTTAGGAAGACATACCACATTCATGTTTTGAATATAATACAGTTTGAAAACTTAGGTTTCATCAAGAATCTACCTGTGTAAAGAAATATGAACAAGATTGGACCTCTGACCTCCAGAAGTTTACACTCTAGTAGGAGATGAAACAAGCATGCTGAGAACTCAGAAAACTTACCTGTTCTTCAGGGAACTTCAGGAAGAGCAACAAGGCACACAGAGCATAGATTAACTATAATTTAGTTGTGGGATGGGGGTGGGGAATTAATGAATTTTTTTTTGTAGAGGTGGCATGTAAAAGTTCTTGAAGGGAAAACTGGATTTAAGCAAGTGAAGGTACATTTGTTTAAGTAGAGGATTAGAAACAACAAATGAATAAAAACAGTTTAAAAAGAAACAAATTGCTCATTCAGAACATAGAGCTTTTTATTAATTCTCTTGCACCTGTATGTAACCAAAACAATGTGACATAAACTTCTATTTATACAACTTGCTCTTTCAAAAACAAAACAAAACAAACCACCACACCAGGTGCCAGTGGTTCATACCTCTATTTATAGCTACTCAGGAGGCAGAGATCTGAGGATTATGGTTCAAAGACAGCCCCACCAGAAAACTTTTGAGATTCTTATCTCCAATTAATCATCAGAAGACCAGAAGTGGAGCTGTGAACTGAAGTGGTAAAGAGTTAGCCTTGAGAAAAAAAAGCCCAGAAACAATGCCCAAGCTCTAAAAGCAAGCCCCAGTACCAGCACCCTTCCCCCATAGAAAGTCCAATATAGGCCTACACAATTTTCCTAAAATTTACAATGGTACATGCAATTTTTAAGCTTTCTACATACAATGGGTTGTTGGAAATTTTATAAAAGTAGAAACGTGATTGATATTGAGGAGCTAAATGAAACATTTCATTGCAGAAGTTTTTCTTCACTTCTACACGACAAAGAAGGTTATACGTTCATTTTCCTCTAAATAAAAGCATAGAATTATTTTTTCTTTTTTCTCTCCTCCTCCTCCTCCTTTCTTCCTCCTCCTCCTCCTCCTCCTCCCATCCTCCTCCTCCTCCTCTTCTTCCTCCTCTTCTTCCTCCTCTTCTTCCTCTTCTTCCTCTTCTTCCTCTTCTTCCTCTTCTTCTTCTTCTTCTTCTTCTTCTTCTTCTTCTTCTTCTTCTTCTTCTTCTTCTTCTTCTTCTTCTTCTTCTTCTTCTTCTTCTTCTTCCTCTTCTTCCTCTTCTTCCTCTTCTTCTTCTTTTCTGGTCCTAGGGCTTGAACTTAATGCTTGGGCACTATCCCTGAGTCTCTTTGTGCTCAAGGCTAGTGCTTTACCACTTGAGTCACAGCACCACTTTAGGCTTTTTCCTAGTAGTTTATTGGCAATAAGAGTCTTAAGGACTTTTCTGCCTGGGCTGGCTTCAAACTGTGATCCTCAGATATCAGCATGAGCCACCAGTGCCTGGCAGAATCATTCTTTATTATATGGTCACATTTAAGAAAAGTTGCAAAAAGTGTAATTTTTCAAAGCAATGACTACGATGTCTAAAAACATTAATTAGGAATTAGTAAGAAATTGGTGTACACAAGGGGAAACAAAGGAGGAGGCAACAATGCTCGATAAGAAATGTACTCATTACCTTGCACATGTAATTGTAACCCCTCTGTACGGTATTTTCACAATAAAAAAATTTAAAAAAAGGAAATTGGTGTACACATTTAAGTTCAGTCTTTCAAAGGATCAACTATATATATATATATATAATTGTCCCAAATATACTTGAATTTTCTCCCTGAGAATTATCTTTAGAAGTAGTATATAAGTTAGAGAAGAAACTATATTCTCTCGTTGTCAGTCAGTTGGCTTTTAGATTAAAATAATGTTTAGAAGCAAAATGATGCCTAGACTTTAAGGTAGAACTTGTCGTTAGTAAGTCAATGTGTACATAATCTATATGGGTCAGACAGCCATTCTTTGTGACATTACCAGGAGTTTCTCCCCAAGCAACAAAAAACATTGTCATGGAAGAAAACGGCCACATGAGATAAAGTAAACAGCATGTGGCTGTTTTTACTTTTCAAATATTGCATAATTTTGTCCCTATGTTTTAACAAAGTTTCTAAGTTTAAACAGGTATTACTTTTGAAGTTTCTGCTCCAACAGGTATCATTTTCGAGACAAAAGCCACTTCATTTAAGCTTTCTTAGGTGAAACTTGTTTTTTTAATTTATTTTTCATATATTTTGTGAAGGCTATTTTTTTCAGAGTAGTACTACACAGACAAGTGTATCTTAGTGTATGCAGACATATAAATCATACTGTTTTAAACATAAAATCAGAAATGTTGATTGCTGCTGTTTTCTAAATTTTGTATTCCTGGGAACAAGTGTTAAAAGTTCCTTAACTAGAGCTTAACAACACAATGGCTGAAGGAATGGAGTTACCACATAAGTGTTTAAATTCCTTGCTGGATCCCTAGCTACAATAGAGAAGAAAGTTCAAACAACAAAAACAGAGTTGCAAGGTCTGAACTTGTGTGTCATGGATACCTCTTACTCATCACTAGGCAGCTCTTATTCAGGGTAACCAGGCCTTCCCAAGCAACATGGTTAATTGAGTAAAATTTCTGAACGTTTTGGCAGCAGATAAACCAAAGTGGCACATGGCTCATAACTCAAGCATTTCATTTTAGGCAGCTGCTAGCTTTTTTCTGTTCAGGCTAATTTGGATTATTCAGTCATTTTTACTTCTTAATGAAAAAGTGCTTGTAGTTACTGATGGGGGCAGAGTTGCAATTATGGTTCTTGGAAAGTATGTTCATTATTTGCTCACTGTGCTCATACATACAAGTGATACTAAATTCTAAACATTAGCAGTACAATTCTCTCATGTTTTCTCAATTTAATACATTCAACCTTTACTGCGGTTTCTGGTTTTGATTTACCAAGCATCTCCTGTAGAAAGCAACTGAAGATGTAGGATAGAAAGTGATTAACTTCTCTTTGGGTTTTTTTGTTTTTTAATGTTTAAATAGAAACACTATTCTGATTGAATCTTTTAATTGTAAAGGTGATGTACAGAGGGGTTACGGTTACATAAGTAATGTAGAGTACATTTCTTTTCAGTGTTACTCCCTCGTTTGTTTTCTCTTGCTTTCCCTCTCCCCCAATTCCCTACCCCGCAAGTCCTAAAGTTCATTTCCAACATAGTGTCTTGTGAGTATCACTATTGTCTCACCATTTCTGTGATTCCCCTTCCCATTCCCAAATCGGTTAAACTTATATGAAATTTACAAAGGCTACCAAAATAAAAAACAATAACAACAGGAGGTAAACCAAAGGGGGGGAGGGCAAAAGAAAAAAATAAATAACTGCATACAGTACACTATGAAAACAACAAAACACCAAAAAAAAAACAAACAAACCTTGTTTCCATATCGTAGTTCATTTTGATTAGTATCATTTCATACGGTCATATGTACATAGCTATTGAGGTATTTTGATCCTCTGTTAGAACTATCCTAGACACAACACTAATTATTACAAATGAGGGATGTCAGGGAGCCTATGTTTCTTTGGGTCTGGCTCACTTCACTTAATAGGATTTTTTCCAAATATTTCCATTTCCTTATGAATGGGGCAATGCCACTCTTTCTGATGGAAGCATAGAATTCCATTGTGTATATACATAACATTTTCTTTATCCATTTATCTAGTGAGGGGCATCTGGATTGATTCCATCTCTTGGCTGTGATAAGTACTGTTGCAATGAACCCAGTTGTGCTGGTAGCTTTGGTGTGGCCTTGTTTGTGGTCATTTGGGTGAATGCCTAGGAGTGGAACTGCAGTGTCATAGGGGAACTTTATGTTTTGTCTTTTAAGGAACCTCCATACTGCTTTCCAAAGTGGTTGAACAAGTTTACACTCTCACCAACAGTGTAGCAGCATTCCCTTTTGACCACATCCCAGCCAGTATCTGTTATTATTAATAGTTTTCTTGATAATGGTCATTCTAACTGGGGTGAGGTAGAATCTCAATGTTGTTTTGACTTGCATTTCTTTTATGGCCCGAGATGTTGGACATTTCATGTGTCTTTTGGCCATTTTATTTCCTCTTCAGAGAAGTCTGTCTTTGTCTTTAGCCTGCTTATTAATGGGGTGGTTGTTTCTTTCAGGTTTTATTTTTGGGGATTTAATTTTTTGAGCTCTAAGTATATTTTAGATATGAGATTCTTGTCTGTTGTATAGCTAGTGAAGATCTCCCAATCTGTGGCCTATTTATCTTGCTAGCTATGTCCTTTGGAAGCTCTGCAGTTTAATGCAATCCCATTTATCCAACCTTTCTTTGATTTGTTGTGTTTCTGGGTCTTTTTTGACAAAGTTTCTAAGGAGCCCTAATGTTTCTCCTATTCCTTCTTGAAATATTTTCAGGGTATCTGACTTTACATTGAGGTCTTTGATTCATTTGGAGTTGATTCTGATGCAGGGTGATACATAAGGATACGACTTCCATTTTCTACAGGTATTTAACCAATTCTGCCTGCACCATTTGTTGAAGAGGCTATCTTTCTTCCATCCTGTTTATTTTGCTTCCTTATCAAAGGTTAGGTGGCCATAGGTCTGTGGGTTCATTTCAGGGTCTTCATTTCTATTCCATTAGTCCTCAGACCTGTTCATGTGCCAGTACCAAGTGTTTTTTTTTTCTTTTTTAATAACTGTGGCTTCATAATAGAGTTTAAATTTGATATTGTTATTCTTCCAGCACCATTCTTCCTGCTAAGAATTGTTTTTGCTATTTGGGGTCTTCTATTATTCCATATGAATTTTTGGATTGCTTCTTCTATTTCATTAAAGAATGCTGTTGAGATATTGATGGGTATTGCATTGAACTTGTAGATAGCTTTTGGCAGTATTGCCATTTTCCTGAGATTACCATCTCTTTGAATGCATCAATATGTTATTAAATAATATTTAGAGGAGGCATGAATCTAAAACTGAGAGCCCTCAGAGGGGAAGCAAAAGGAGCACTTTTTACCTGGAAACATTGGACTTATAATAGGGCAAAGTTGAGCTTTGGTTTTCCTGACTTTCTAATATAGCAGGAGATAGGAGACAAAGCATAGGACCAGCTCAAGAAAAAAGTCTAGAATTTAGATTATGAATGCAGGACAAAAGAATACTTGTGCTACACATTTTATAAACACGATATCCTGTGGATATTCAGTCCAAATTAATATTATGTCAGTGGTTCAATAAATTTGAGTTATGATTTCAGTTATCCAAGTCTTATATGTATGTTTCTGTTTTTTTTAGTAACTGGCAAAAAACAAATGGAAGCCTCTGTGGAGGAAGACAGCTTTAAACTAGGTTTTTATTTCTTCTTTTTGTGCCTATCCTGGGGCTTGAACTTAGGCCTTGGGCATTTCCTTGAGCTTTTTTGTTCAAAGCTAGCACTCACCATTTGAGTCACAGCTCCACTTCCAGCATTGTGGTGGTTAATTGGAGATAAGAGTCTCATGACTTTCTTGCCTGTGTGGCTTCCAACCTTGATCCTCAGATCTCAGTTGCCTGAATAATTAGGATTGCAAGCATGAGCCACCAGTGCCTGGCTAAACAAAGTCTTGGAAATTCCCACAGAAAACTATCAATAATTCTAAAAATTTAACCTCCTCTTCCTCCTCCTCCTCTTCTTCCTCCTCTTCCTCCCCCCCCCCATTCCTCCTTCTTATTGGAATAAGGCTACATGAATTTAGCAGATAGAAACAACAGCTAAATCAGAACAGAAGTAATTCAGATATGAATGATAAGGAAATGATGTGTTTTGCTTAAAATATAAGAAAATCAAAATTAAAAAGTATCTTAAAAATCTATAAAAATGACCAAGTAGATTTGGGAATGAGCACAAAGTAACCTCCAGACACTAAATTACAATGACAGAAACAAGAAATGTATTCTGTTCTGCTTCTAGACAGAATAGAATAGTTTGTGGCAGACCAATGCTCCTGCCAAGAACAACTAGAAAAGTTGGATAAACTATTAAAAGATTCCATGAAGGAGAGAACATCAGAGAAGATACTTGATGATCCACAGCCTCTTTTCCTCTTCAGGGATTTGATGGTACTGGGTGGAGATGAGAGAGTTGATAATCTGCTGGGATGAACAAAGAAACCAGCAGAACTTTTGGCAAATCACAGAACTGGAGACACAAAGGACTTGAGATTGATGCCCTATATCCCCTTCAAGAAATGTGGCAGATTTGGAGCTGTCCTAAGTGGGGGATTCAAAAAAGCCCCAAATAAGACTAGTATCTAAAAGGGTCCAGTATAGGTATCACTTTCACCACTGAAGGCCCAGTAAACTATGCCATAGGAAGAGGCAAGCTAGAAATAATACCTTACTCAAACTGCAACTCAGCTTCAAGTCAGCACAGTACTTGCCTGAGTGAGGGTCACTGGCTTCTACAATCTTCTCAGAAGAGTAAAGAACAAATCTCCTCTAAAGGAGGAGAAAATCATCTATAGGTTCAAAATGTCTTATAGTCAATAAAAAATTAATAGGCATGCCAGGAGAAAAACCCGATAATAGAAAAAAACTCATAGGTGACTCTGATATTGGCATTTGGGCTAGATTTTAAAGTAATCACTAGTATTTTTGAGAAAATAGAGGGGAAAGAAGGAGCTAAAATATTTAGAAAGAAGAGTATCTCATGGGAAAACTGGAATACCAAAAAAGTTAATAGGAATTTATACAATCTGAAATTGAGAATTCAATAGATAATTTCACAAGAAAAGACAGAATCAGGAGTAATAAAAGATAATACTAAAATTCAAAACTGATGCACATAGAGTTACAAAAAAAGAACAGAAAATTTAGAAGAAAGAACATAACAAAGAACATATATATGTAAAGGGTTATATAGACTCACATATATGATTATATTATATATAATTATATCAGATGTAATTATCATATGTAATTTCAGATGAGAAAGAGATTGACTAACACTTCACTAAAACCAACAGCAGTCAGAGATTTTATTATGTCTCTGAACTAAAACAAGCAAAGTACAAAGCAAACCACATCTGGGTACAAAATAAAATTGTCAAGAAACAAAGTGATACCTTGCCCATGTAATTGTAACCTCTCTGTACGGTATTTTGACAATAAATAAAAAAAGAAACAAAGTGAATGAATACTATGTAAAAAGAAATTAAGAAAAAAACAAAGACTTACTTTCAAGAGACCAGTAGGACAGTCTGCTAATTGTCTAATCAGGGATATGAAACTTAGACATTAACTGGATGCATTCAAAGTTATAGGACTTACACTTTTGGTAATGAGGGAGTACAGGGACTATATTTATTGTAACACTTTAAAAATTGAAAATAAAACCCATCAAGCAAATACAAATCAATGTGTTTCCTTCTATCAGGCAGACAGGACAATGAGTTTTAATACTGTCTTACCTCATAGTCTGAGGAGTATACAGTGCAGACTGAAGGAGGTGCTGAAACATGGCTGTGTGTGTGTGTGTGTGTGTGTGTGTGTGTGTGTGTGTGTGAGGTGTGAGTGGGGGGGGGGGGAGAATGCTCTAGAGAGCTTCAGAGTATTCCTCAAGTCCTCTGAGCACTGACCAAAACTTGCATATTATCTGAACAAATTCTCAATGCCAGGGTGAAAGACACCAGACAGGAGTAGGTAGAACAGTGACCTAAAGTCACGTATGGCTAGAAGTAACTGTTGTACTCTGTTGTGACCAGAGTAGAAACATTTCATAATATACAGGGGGGCCTAAGGTACTTCTGAGATAGATTCGATATTTCTCCTTCAAGAAACCTGGTAAATTTGGAGCTGTCCTCAGTGGGAGATTAAAAAAGCTCCAAGGGACTGACTCAGTAATGGAGAAAATAAAATCTACACATATCTGATGACTTCTCTAGTCCTGCTTATCAAGGCTTGACATAGCATTAGAAGTATCAAACTGACTCCAAGTCATATAAATGCATCCCTGAACATAGTTGAAAACATACTAAAGAAATATAAAAATAGCCAAGACTCAATAAGACAAAATTGGCAATCCCCTTGGCAATCCCTGGCATCCAATAAAAAGTTAGAACTCTAAGAGGGGGAAAAAGCAATTAAAACAGACATGGGGATTAAAGAGATATAGAACTAACAACTAATGACACTAAAGGTCATTATAATTGTTTTTTATGTTCCTGAAGTAATGAATGTAAAATATGAAAGATAAGTCCCGAAGGATATAAACAAGATCCATCTAACTTTTAGAGATGAAAAGTGCAATGTCTGTGAAAAGAAGTTCTGAGTGAGATCAACTGAACAGTAGAGACTGAAAAAGAGCTGGGGATGTGGTTTAATGGTAGAGCACCTACTTAGAAAGCATGAGGCCTGAATTAAAACCCCAGTACTTAAAAAAAAAAAGCTGCCAAGAGCTGGTGATGGCTCAAGTTTGTAGCTACCAGGAGGCTGAGACCTGAGGATTGCAGTTCAAAGCCAGCCCAGGCAGCAGAGTCCATGAGACTCAGCTCCAATTAACCACAAGAAAACCAGAAGTGGCGCTGTGGCTCAAGTGGTAGAGCACTAGCCTTGAGCTGAAGAGCACAGGGACAGTGCCCAGGCCCAGACTTCAAGCCCCACAACCAACCAAAAAAAAAAAAAAAAGAAGAAGCCAAAAGTGGAGGTGTGACCCAGGGCTTGTGTTCAAGCCTTACTACTGGCATGCATAAACACACACACAAACTGAGAAAGAAAAACAACCACTAAATTTGAAGATAGAGCAACAGAAACTATCCAAATAACACATACAGAAAAGGTGTGAATTTGTAATCCTAGCAGTACAGAAAGCATTGATAGGAGAACAGAGGTCTAAGATCAGCCTGGGCAAAAATACAAGACTGAAGAATGACTAAAGCCACAATGGGTTAGAGGTATGCTTTCAGTGGTAGAGCCTTTGTCTAGTAGGCATAAGGCATTCAGTTCAAACCCCCATACTACTAATAATAACAATGTGATCCCTATAAACATGAACAGAAGTAACATATATCTTAACAAAGTGTCAGTGAGACAGCATGGTGTCTTACAACGTGGTAAGGATTTTTACAAAGTAGTATCACAGTTTAGATATTATCTTTTCATGGACTCTTTGTTCCAAAGATTTCAACTGTTCATCTTCATTCCAGTCCTCTTTGTAATGTCTCTTAAACTTTGAAGTTTAAGTTTACTACATAGTGTGCCACAGTCTGCTTATATTTATTCTTTTTGTGATTCAATTATCAATAGGAAGAGTGTTTTTAGATATCCACTTTTAGTTACCACAAACTTTGATATACACATTTCCAGAATTAGTGGAGGTGCTTTGTAGTAGTAGATTTGTATCAACCCATCATTGTTGCTGCCCAGGTTGGTCTGGAGCATGTTAGATAGCCCAAGTTGTGCATAAGTTTGCGATCCTTCTTCCTCTTCTTCCCAAGTGCAGGGGTTACAGGCATGTAACACCACTTCCTGGTAATCTATTCTTTGTGTTCTTGCAGGTCCTGAGGTTTGAACTAAGGACTAGGATGCTGTTCCTGTGGCTGGCTTTGAACTGTGATCCTCAGATCTTAGTCTCCTGAGTAGCTAGGATTACAGGAGTGAGCTACAGATGCCTATTCTTTTTAAATTAACAGAATTTGAACTACTACTACTACTACTATTTTTTTTTTTTTTTTGGTCGGTCGTGAGGCTTGAACTCTGGGCCTGGGCACTGTCCCTCAGCTCTTCAGCTCAAGGCTAGCACTCTACCACTTGGGCCACAGTACCACTTCTGGTTGTCTGAGCCATTTATTGGAGATAAGAATCTCATGGACTTTTGTGACTGGGCTGGCTTTGAACCATGATGCTCAGATCTCAGCTTCCAGAGTAGCTAGGATTACAGGTGTGAGCCACTGGCACCTGGCTTGAACTTTCTTCTTTAGGTTATTTCTATGCACATGTACTAAAATATTTCCCTTTAATACTTTACTACCATAAATTTTATATCTAAAATAGTTTCCAATTGTTCCTTAGGTACTTAACAAATTTGCTTGGATCAGCTTTTATGTTTATTAAGGAAATCATACACCATTTATGGGGAACTAAATATTTTCCCTCACTGCAGTGTACTGTATAATGCAAATTAAGTACAATGTCTATAGTACTCCACACTTATAAATTTGATTAAGATTGACATATAAAAATTGCATTGAAAGCCAGGAGCTGGTGGCTTACACCTGTAATCATTGATACTCAGGAGGCTGAGATCTATGGATTGTGGTTTGAAGCCATCCTGGGAAGATGAGTCCATGAGACTCTTATCTTCAATTTATGACACCACCCAAAAAATTGCAGTGAGATGTGCAGGGCTTGTAAGAAGGGATTTTGTCAATAAAAAGTAAATTATTTGAGTGTTTGCATTAAGTCATTAGATATATTTGTTAATAATCAGATATATTTGTTAATAATCAGATAGGTAAGAAGTTGGTGGCTTCCAAAGTTCTAGCATATTCTAAAACTATATTTAGAAAATAATAAAATGTAAAGAAAACTTATGACTTCTGAAAAGGAATATTCAAATGTAAACATTTGGATTTTAAAAATTATATGTTTATCATTGTAAAGTTATATTTATGAAGTCTGACATTAAAAAAGTCACATCAGACTTTATCAATTTAACCTCTTACAATAAAGTGCATGGCAAATAAGAAAGGAAATTCTTTTCAATAAAGGCTATTTTAGCAAAAGGATTATAAAAAGTTTGGTAACTTGAGATGCTATTCTGGGATGTATGCTACTAGTTCAAGTGTGCAAGCTCCAACTTAACAAATGTTTAAAATATTTGAGTTTTTAAAACGGTGCCAAAATAAACCACATCTTTTTTAGAGATGACATATTTAGCTTAGCTTGAGAAATATAAATCTTTCAACCATTTCATGTATTTGTTTAAAAGCCTCAGAAATCACGTGCATTTCCAATAAAACACAAAGAAAATGCTGAAATCACTGGAGCTTAACAATGGACTTAAAAAGCAGTTTTTAAAAGGGTAAATGTAGTTTTGTGTGTGCCCGTGTGGGTATGTACGTAATAAATGAATTGATATATATGTTAGGTTTTAAATAATACTACTAAAAACACAAAGTTATCTGTGTTCCATATAAATCTTAGATGAGAAGACAATATATATATACATATATATATATATGCTATTTTACCATACAATGCCTTGTTTATATTGAACTTTTTCTTTTTTGTCGGTTGTGGGACTTGAACTCTGGGCCCCAGTGCTGTCCCTCAGCTCTTCAGCTCAAGGCTAGCGCTCTATCACTTGAGCCACAGGGCCACTTCCAGTTTTCTGGTGGTTTGTTGGAGATAAAAGTCTTTTGGCCTTTGCTGCCCAGGCGGTTTTGAACCACGATCCTCAGATCTCAGCCTCCTGAGTTGCTAGGATTACAGGTGTGAGCCACCAGTGCCCAGCTAATAATGAACATTTAAGTAGAAACTTTATGATCTTGAAAAATCTTTTAAGATTTTCATTTGCACAGAAATTGTTTTTTATATAGTAAACCCATTAATAAATATATCTTGATTTCTTAAAAAAATGTAAACATGCCAGTTGCTGGTAGGCTCCTAGCTACTCAGGAGGCTGAGATCTGAGGTTAGAGGGTCGAAGCCAGCCTGGGCAGAAAAGTCCCTGTCAGATTCTCATCTCCAATTAACCACTCAAAAACAGGAAGAGGTGCTTGGCTCAAGCGGTAAAGCACTAGCTTTCAGAGAAGGTACCACAACTGACAAATGAAAAATAAAAAGAGTAAATGATTTCCTATGCAACTCTATTCAATATTAAAGTTACAATTGTGTGTGTGTGTGTGTGTGTGTGTGTGTTGGTAGTATAGTGGGGCTTGAATTCAGGGTCTTGTGCTCTTGCTTGGCTTTTTCTTCTCAAGGGTGGCCCCCTACCACTTGAACCATACCTCTACTTACAGTTTTTTGCTTGTTAATTGAAGATAAGAGTCTCAGAGCCAGGTGCTGGTGGCTCACACCTGTAATCCTAGCTGAGGAGGCTGAGATCTGAGGATTGAGGTTCAAACCCAGACTGGGCAGGAAAGTCCATGAAACTCTTATCTCCAATAAATCAGCAGAAAACTGGAAGTGGCACGGTAGCTCAAGTGGTAGAGGCTAGCCTTGAGCTGTAGAGCTGAAGGACAGCACTCAGGCCCAGAGTTCAAGCCCCACGACAGACCCCCCCCCCCAAAAAAAAAAAACAAAAATAAGAGTCTCCGAGATTTTTCTGCTTGGACTGGCTTTGGAGTCTTAGCTTCCTACAAAGCTAGGATTACTGATGTGAACGACTAGTGCCTGGATAAAGTTACAAAGCTTTAATATTTTACTTTTTTTTGTGAAATAAACTATTATTAGTAAGTGACCTAATGAGAAAACTCTTGTTTGGATTAGAAAACATAAAAAGGAAAATTTTTATCATTGAAAAAAGTATATAAAGTATTTATTCTATAAAGGATTTAAATTATTTTTAATATTTTAATGCACAATAGCTCATTTATAAAAGTAAAATTAAAACTGATCATAGGTTGATAGGGAATTTATATACATGCATGTAAAAGAAATGACATAATAATAATAGAAATTGCAACGGTAAGAATCTTTATTATAATTTGTTTTTTCTTACAGAAAGATTAGGAGAGAGCTGGATAGATTGTACTTCTAAGATTTAGTTTAAGTTCTAGCCAGTCTTTGGCAAGTTCCTGGATACTCTGAGTGTTTCCTCATCCACAGATCAAATGTAATAATAATAATCACAAGTTATTCACCATTGGCTATATTCACCAGTGGCTAATGACTGTAATACTAGCTACTCAAGAGGCTGAGACTGTCTGTGAGACTCTTATCTCCAATGAATCACCAAAACGCTGAAAGTGGAGGTGTGACTAGCTTTGAGCACAAAAGTTCAGGGATAGTGCCCAGGCACTGAGTTAAAGCCCCAATACCAGCACAAATACTAAAATCTATAATCACTATTAATATATGATGGATATGCCATTATTATTACATAGTTGACAGGATTAAATGAAATAAATAAATTATAAAGTGTTACAACTGTTAGTACTGTCTTTTCTCTGAACTACTTAATTTTATAAGAAGAAAATTGCCATGTTTACACTAGAGGTTTAAAGCTAACTCAAAGAAACATTTCTGGGCAGAGCAGAATACATCTGCAGTTGCACGGTTATTGACTATGTCTACGACCAATATTCAGTGCTTATGGGATTCTTTCATTCAAAAAGCAAGCAATTTGAAATACTGCTGGTGAGTATTTTTAGGTTTAAGAAATAAGACAATAATTGGCTGTGATACTTTACATTTGTCATGTTGTAGACAACTCAAATTCAAGATACTAGGATATTTCTGGGTAAATACCTATAGTAAACAATAATGGATGCTTAGAACTGTTATAAATTTCACTTTACAACATCATATTCTAGAAACCCGTGATTAATTGATTATAGGGATTGGTTGCTTTAATCTGATCAGCTAGAAAGAAATATTTGAAAAGTATAAAATGTTTTAATGTTGCCATTTGTGTAGTCTAATATCCTAGACAAAATAACTTGACAAGCTTGTCTGTTCTTCAGGACTAAACTGACAATTCAAGTTTACTTGTGATTTATTTTAAGAGGATTCATGAATGGACAATTTTGTGACAAGAACTGTTTCCCTTTACTTATCTTCATATCCGGGATGACTTTAAAGGTGCTGTTTCTTCACAGAGCAATTAAAACCTGTTCCAGGGTTCAACTAGAACATAGAGATGACAACTTTGTACACACAGTATTACAATTTTCTATGTTTATGTAGCCATTGGTCTATGAAAGACTATATTTCTCTTTAGGCTACAGAGCAAATCCAATTGGTTTATTTTTAACCCATACTGTTCTTTATTTTCTAATTTTCATAGCTTAAAAATATGGCTAAGAACATGAGTAAATTCCAAATTTCGAGGCACTGGGATGATTCTAACAGCAGTTAACTTAGTGGATACACATTTAATATGAAAGAAAGAAAGAGCATCAGTATTGTGATTCTTTTTTCACTTAGGAAAAAAAAGCACTTTAATTTCCCTGAAGGTTAAAAAATAGTAATTTCTAATGGCCTAGAAAAGAACGAGACAATAAATTATCCTGAATATATTTATACTAAAATGTTGTTAATGGTGTGAAAGAGGAACTATCTGGGGACATGGGTCAGCAGGAGAGAGAAAGGAAAAGATACTCAGAGGTGAAAAAGATTGAAGAATTATGTATATATGATATACAACAGGGGAAGAGGAGGGGATAATGGAATATAATGAAGGGATTGGACTTGTTCAAAGTACATTGTACTCATCTATGGAATACACTAATGAAACTCCCTTTTACTTAATATATTTAAAAAATAAGATAAAAGAATTTGTTCACAGAAGATAATTTAGCTCAATCTTAGATGTGAGGTAAGAAATCATGGACTTAGAAAATAATGATTTCCTTACAACATTTTCACAGACTCAATCTCTTAACTATTTTATCTGTTTGAGGTCGTCATTTTCTATTGGCTTCTCATCTACTGAATCTAGAAAAAAAATGAAGATTCTTGTGGAACCCAAAACATAAAATCTCAGTTTTACTTAAAACATTATATGATAAGAAGTGACTTCTATGCTTTAGCTATTTTAACTTATTTCTTACCTAAAGTAAAAAGTAGCTAAACTGAACCAAAGGGCAAGTTTATTTTATTGCCTTTATAGTTATACACTATAATTTATGGTAATATATATTGGATTCTCTTCCTCCATAACAAAAATTCAAGTCATAAGCTAAAAATACATAATTTAGTAAGACTATTTAACAAGTTTGGTTGCTTGTTGTCTTTTAGGACAGAAACATTTTGGCATGTACTAATTTTCTAGTTCAGTGTCCTAGGCTATTCGACAGAAACAGTGATTACTACAACTTAAGAGGCACTTAGACAATTACTCAATATTAAAAAATATGGGCAAAATGTATTTGTAAGTACATACTAACAATCTTCTTTTTTATTGAAAATAGTCTGTTATTTCTGGTGAAATAAAAATCATACTCTGGTAAATATCATTTTTATGTGCTAATCTCTCATTAAATCAAATCTTCTACTTAATTCTTAGTATCTATACTTAGTACTGACAAAGATTTCATACATGCATTAAAGACTACATATTCTCATGTCTGAGCTTCTCTTATTAGTTCAGAAATATACTCTATATTGAAAAATACACTTATTTGAAGTTTTGACCTAACAGTAGATTAAGGCTTAGATAATATTTACTTTGCTGCACTTTGATTCAAAAAGGGCCATGTGTGAATATATGATCCCGACCAACTTTACCATGTTTCTCTAGTGGTATCCCAGTAAAAATGATTTATATGAAAGACACTGAAATATAAAATAGTTACAAAATAAGCTGTAACTTTATAGCTACCCATCGGTAAAAGTCTGTAGTTAATATATTTGGATAAATAACTCAAGTCAGCAGCAAAGTGGTTAAACATTTGTGATTTGATTTTATCTCAGCTTGGAATGTGGTTGGAGTGTCCCACTTCTAACAACTGTTTGCTAAGTTAAGGCTTTTAGTGTTTACACAGTGTTGAATGAAGCAGCCTGGTCACCAGATGTGATCGCTTCCCCAGACTGTCGTTTCTTTCAGTCAGATCACTGTCCTCATGGTCCCAGTTCCAACTTTCTTCCTTAGGACGTCCACCAGCCTTTCTAACCTAAGTTGGGGGCAGGGCAAGTGGGAAGGGGAAAAAAAAGGAATAAAAAGTGTAATTATTGTCAGGAATGTTTTGACTGAAAAAGGACAGTATTTGCCTGCCTGGGGAGTCATGTTAAGAAACAAAGCATTACTGTAAGTGAGAGACAGTGGTGCAGAGTGCCAAGAATTTGGGGTTAAATAATAGCAACAATACAGACTTTAACTCTGATCCTCAAATTATGTCAGAGTTAGATGTCACACAAAATATATAGGAAACTCATTTCAATATATTCACCTCCTTGCATTAAGGTAGTAAGAAGTAGTAAATGAATATGATAAGTTAGCCTATTAGGTGTAGAGTAGCTTCTGATTCTTATCTAGGAAATGCTTATTTCAATACAGAAATACTAGCAATCTCACACCTGTTACTTAGCTAAAAAAGCAACATATTGGTCCTGTACAATTTATGCATTAAAGCTCTTTCTTATGCAGTTATCTGATGGAAATACAGTAATTGGATGGCTAGGTAGGAAAATTTTCATGTCCCACAATCATGGAAATCACTTAAATATACACAAATGACCTAATTGTTGTATTACAAGACTTTCTGTACTACATCTAAACTAGTTTCTATTTCTGAGTAGTGGAAACTAGAAATTATCTACATAGGCTTTTTAGTCAAATAAAAGTGATTTTTTAAAAGTTAATTGAAACCTAATCAATTAAACAAAAGCAGTCAAAAGTTCAGAAGTCCATTCTGTGGTGCTCTTAGGCTACTCTGGAGGTCAACGTTCATGTGGATCACTGAATTCTGCTTAACAAAAGATAATGGAATGGGACTATTAGTTTTCTCCTTTTATATATTTGTTTTCTTCCCTGGAATCATAAACTCTCGACCCCGAATCTCACTTGATTTTACACACAGGAAAATTTTCCCTGTCAGTAAAAATTACAGCCAGCAGTTTTCATATACACATTCTACCCTCTGCACAAAGATTAGTGAGCCAGAGTCCGGTCTGCTCCAGTTTGCCTCATTTATATGGATCCATGCATGAGGGTCCTTTGCAAATAAACACAGTGCAGAGCTAGACTCTAAAGGAATGACGGCATTCTTAGTGTTATATGCTCTTGTTTAGGCTATTTGTTTCTGTGAGGAATGGACAAGTCAATATGTACAACTCTGAAAACTAGCTTATGGCTTTTGGATGATTCTCTATCTAATAAGAATTCTGTTCACAGAAAACAGGAATGTGAGACGATATACAAGTGAATGAAAATCTTTTTTTTAGGAAAGGGAATGATGAATTTGAGAGTAAAAAGGTAAATCATGTCTGAGTTTATTACCACAAGTTACTATTTGCAAATTATCCATCGATATCATACACCCACTACAACAGTCTAGAGGCATACAAATACTTGAAGTGGAGGATTCTTGGGAGAATTCATTTCACTGACAGAGTAGTCAGACTTTCTTTAGTGCTATCTTGTATACTCTGAATATAATAACTCATGGGATATCTCATTCATTTAAGGCAAAGTTACAATAACTTGAATTGTGAAGGACAGGAATGAAAATTTTAGTATAAATTACAAAAGTACACTGTAACTTTACTGTTAAAATCCAATAGTAATTTCAATTAACTTTTGTTTCTCTGATGCTTGAGCTCAAACCCAGGCTTGAATATGTTAGAAAAGTCACTGACTGCTGAACTACACCCTCAGCCTTTGAATTTACTCTTAACAAATGGCTCCTAGTAAAAATATTAACAAGTGTATATTGTTAAAAGGCAGAAAAAAATGTTTTTAGTTTGTTAGCTATATCCCTCTTAATACCATTTATAATACTGACTAGTAAAGAATAATACCTCTTCATAATATAACAATTCCACATTGTACAGTTATTATTATTGTAAGTTCAGATTCAATGGAATATCAAATTACTGACATGAATCTGTGCTGTGCTGCTATTTAGATTTTTCCTAGGCAGGCTTGTCTCATTTTTGTTTCCTTTTCTTATATGCTGGGATATCTTTCCATTTAGAACTCACATCTCATAAGAAGTTAGGAGGAAATACTTAAATATCATGTTTTGCAATGTCTCCCCCATATTTCAACAATTACTAGATCAACCACATTCTCAGTTTATCCAGGTTGAATGATTTATGAAAATCTGATCTCAGAAACGAGAAAAATGTCAATTACTTAGTTTTGTGAAAGCTTACTGACTTCTGAAACACAATGAAGCACCTATTCCTTCCTGTAAGGAATGGGGTAATCTGCCAGCAGAGACTGTGCCAACAGGAAGGTTGGTGTGCGTCCGTTGAAGCACCTTGCAGAATTTGCCTTCAGGTCATTCTTTACTATCCAAATCAATAATGTTCTTTAAAAATCATGAACTTCACTAAAACAGAATACAATAATACTCAATGATATATTCACAGGGGCTTCATGACATAGGAAAAGGGCTAGAGCTACAACCAGGATTTTTCCATTTTTGAATGTGAAGAAACTGAAGTATAGACAAGTACACCCTTTTACAAGGTTCTGTGGTAAAAGTGACAAACTTGGGCCATATTTTCTTGTTTTTAGTCGAGATCTATGTCTGTTAGGATTTGGTTGACTAGAGAACTACAGTTTTCAGCATATGGGTTAATGAATTATGTCTCATAGTGTCATTAAAAATTCCCCCCCAAGCCGGGCGCTGGTGGCTCACGCCTGTAATCCTAGCCACTCAAGAGGCTGAGATCTGAGGATCGTGGTTCAAAGCCAGCCCGGGCAGGAGAGACCTTGAGACTCCTATCTCCAATAAACCACCAGAAAACCGGAAGTGGCGCTGTAGCTCAAGTGGTAGAGCACTCGCCTTGAGCTGAAGAGCTGAGGGACAGCGCCCAGGCCCAGAGTTCAAGCCCCACGACCGACAAAAAAAAAAAAAAAATTTCCCCCCAAAAGCCCAGAGCTGGTGTCTACACTTGTAAGGGAAGCTAAGTTTGGCCAGCCTGGGTGTTCACATGAGACACCTCGTCAACGAATACCGAGGTGTAGTGGCACATATACCTGTCATTTCAACTTGATGAGAGGCTAAGATTGGGAGGGCTCTGGTTCTATGCCAGAATATGCAAAATACGTTTTAGAGATGTCCATCTTAACAGAAAAATCTGGACCTGGGGATGTGTACTGGTCATCCCAGCTATAGAGGGAAGAATAGGAGAATAAAGGTATAGCTAGGCCTTGCCAGGGCAAAAATGCAAGAATATATATCTCAAAAATACATAGAGCAAAAAGGACTGGCAGCATGGCTCAAGTGATAGAGTATATCTGCTTAGCAAGTGCAAAAGCCTTCAGTTGAAACCCAGATACCTCAAAAAAAAAAGTTTCCTCATATTCTTATCTAAGTTTAATTTTAAAAGTATTTGGGGCTGGGACTGTGGATTAGTGGTAGAGTGCTTGCCTAGCATGCATGAAGCCCTGGGTTCAATTCCTCAGTACCACATAAAGAGAAAAGACCAGAAGTGGCACTGTGGTTCAAGTGGCTGGCCTTGAACAAAAGAATCCCAGGCCCAGAAGCCCCAGGACTGGCAAAAAAAGTATTTGCTGGCTTATTTCATTTGCTATTTTAATAACAACACATTATTCCTGAACACAGGAATAAAGTTTATATTTCACTTAAAAACCAAATTTATGGTTTATTTAAGGTAGAAATTCTATTTTCTTCAATTAACATTTTATATGTAAACATACAATATACATTTACTATAATGAAATGCACAGTCCATCAAGTAAATAAACTAGGTCATACTAAACTCCTTATGTAGTTTACTTAGATTTTCTTACTTTTTTTTTTTTTTAAAAAGAGGTCATATAGAGGAAAACTGGATCAGAATTATGAAGTTGGTGGGTTTGGGAGCTGGATAGAATGCTGCATCTATCAATGCCCCTCATCTCTCCAATGGGCCATATTGCTTAAAAGTACTAAAACTTTAAGGCTGATTTATGACATTTTTTGGACTTCAATGCTTTTATTAACTAGATCCTTCTTATTATAAAGGGACAGGGAAGGATGAAAACAGAATAAATTCCTCATCTTCAGCTAAGCGCTACCAAAGTAGAGCTGTTACTACTTTCTACCAAAGCAGAATGTTAGACAACATTCTCTCCAGAAAAAACATTCCTATTATTTAGGCAATGAAGTTGCTCCATCAAGTATTGTTACCTTTTTCCTCCACAGAAGCAGGGATTAGGAAGAGACAAGAGAAATGGACACCAACCATCCTTTCTACAGAGACAGTCACTCAACTTGTAGCACTTAGGGTTTCATTAGCATTAAAAATTATGCTCTCAGCCAGGTCCTTGGTGGTTCTAGCCTGTAATCCCAGCAACTCAGGAGGGTGAAATCTGAGAACTACTAGTTGGAGACAGCCCAGGCAGACAAATCTGAGAGACTCATCTCCAGTTAACCAGCAAACAGCTGGAAATGGAGATGTGGCTCAAGTGGTAGAGCTCCAAGAGTGAGCAAAAAAATCTCAGGGAGAAGGAGATCGACTGAATTCAAGTTCTTCCTGAAATCTTGTGAAAGATGAGACTTTAAATGTGACTTTTTTTTCTTTTTCTTCTTCTTTTTTAAAAAATCGCTATAGCTGGATGTGAAGGGTAAACCAAAGGAGGAGGCTGCAATGCTTGGTAAGAAATGTACGCATTATTCTGCCCATGTAATTGTAACCCCTCTGTACAGTATGTTCACAAATAAAATAAAATAAAATTAAAAAAAATCGCTATAGCTGTTCTTCTGTTGGTCTTTGTCATGCTGATATATTTGGTCAACTTTTCTTTACACTTCTTGCATTTTTCTAAAGTATTATTTGTTCTTTTGGTGTTCCTTAAGTGCTCATGACTTCCAAAACTACATCCATTCTCCAATACTCCCAAACTCTCTTTGGTGTTTCAGTCTCACATATTCTCTTCAACTACCTTCAAGACATCTTTTTTTGTTGTTGTTGTTGGTCAGGCTTGAACTTGGGGTGTGGGCTCTGTTCCTGGACTAGCACTCTACCAGTTTGAGCCCCAGCTCTACTCCTGGCTTTTTTTGGGGGGGGGGGTCCAGTCGTGGGGCCTGAACTCTGGACCTCGGCGCTGTCCCTCAGCTCTTCAGCTCAAGGCTAGCGCTCTACCACTTGAGCCACCTGCCCAGCCCCTCCACTCCTGGCTTTCTAGTGATTAATTAGAAATTAGTCTCACAGACTTTACTGTCCAGGCTAGCTTTGAACCTTGATCCTAAGGTCTCAGCCTCCCAAATAACTAGGATTACAGGTATGAGCTTACCAGTGCCCAGCTTCAAGACATCTTTTGCTTATATCATAGACAAATAATACTCAGTACATCTCAAATAAATTATTTTATCTATGATTAATATTTCTGAATTTCTTATCTAGATTATTGTAATTCATTCAACTTTATTTATTTTTGTGCCAGTCTTGAGCTTAAACTCAGGTCCTGGGCATGCTCCCTGAGCTTTACAGCCAGTGTTAGCACTCTATCACTTGAGCTACAGCTTCACTTCTAGCTTTTTGGTTACTAAGTGGAAATTAGAATCTCAAGAACTTTCTTGTCTCTGGTAGATTCAAACCACAATCATCAGATCTCAGCCTCCTGAGTAGCTAGGATTATAGGTATGAGCCACCAGCACGCAGTTGTAATTCACTCAACATTTAAGTTAAAAAATTTAGAAAAAAATTGGTACACTATATATTTTTCTCTCATTGGAGTTTTGAGGTGTAAAAACTTGGTGATGTTAGTACTAATGTAGACAGTGGGAAGCACTGAAGGGGTTCTAATTCATGTCAGAAGGCTGAAATCTGGAGGATTGTGTTTTGAAGACAGCTCTGGAAGAAAAGTCTGTAAGACTCTATCTCTAATATAACCAGAAAAAAAAGCAGGACTAGAGGCAAGTTCAAGTAGTAATGTCAGCTGAGCACACAAAAGGAACAAGCTTAAGGCCTCAATTACAGTCCAATACTCAACAATGTGAATGTACTTAATGCCAATGAACTATATTCACTTACAATGGTGAATATAATGCTATGAATATTTCCTACAAGAAAAACCCCAACAGACTTGAAGGCCCAAATTAGAGCTGTGGACATGTGGATGGAAAGAAGGGGCTGGATTTGAAAGGTATTTAGGACTTCTGAATGGAGAGAAATAGGTTGGACAAGAAGGGTGGCAAATGCCTTCTTTTGGTGACTAGATAAATAGTGATGTGCTAACAAAGGCAATGGAGTGGGTTTCTTCTGGAGAGTGTGTGTGAGGATGAGTTATTTATACATTCAAGGTTTATAGTGATCCATGTAAGTAGGGATAATAAGCAGCTATTTGAAGATAAGAGTTTATGTCCAAGGGGAAAAATGGGGCTCATTTCTGTTTTGTCAGTACTTGTTGAATAATTAGAAACAAAGTTGGAAAATGGATGTATATATGGTTAGCTTCAGTAAGTAATTGGCAAATGTTACTATAAAAGTATAAACACAAGCCTCAAACCACACCTACTTTGGGAGCAGAAGCAGAGGAGAGATCTGCAAAGGTTTCCTAATGATCCTAAGTATTAAAGGATGAAAGTCACCTCATAAAAGAAGGGATGGAGACAGGTTAGGATGGGCCTTCCAGGCAGAGTAAATACTATTTGAAGGCATAGAGATAGGAAAATCTTGATGCATATTCAGCACTACCAGTGGTATGGTTTCTCAGGATCATGAAATAAGAGTTAGAGGATGACAGGAAATGAGACTAGGCAGGCTGGTTATGACTGGGCATTACAAGTGAAATCAGAAGAGTGACTTCAATTACACAGTTTCCACATCATTCTCCTACTAATGACACTTAACATGTCCAAACACAACAGTTTCTGATAGAGTTGTATGATTCAGAAAAAGTACACATATTTTATTATAGGAAAAGGATTTAATTCAAATTTGTAAGTATCTGATATTTCAAGAGCTCACCAGGCGCTGGTGGCTCACGCCTGTAATCTTAGTTACTCAGGAGGCTGAGATCTGAGGATCGCGATTCAAAGCCAGCCTGGGCAGGAAAGTCCATGAAACTCTTATCTCCAATAAGAAGTGATGCTGTAGCTCAAGTGGTAGAGCCCTAACCTTGAGCTGAAGAGCTGAGGGACAGTGCTCAGGCCCAGAATTCAAGGCCCATGACCAAAAAAAAAAAAAAAAAAAAAAAAAGATTTCAAGAGATATATCTGTTTTGCATTATCTGTGAAATGATTCTACAGATGTGAACGATCTGTCTACAGATAAGATTGCTGCTGTTTGTAATCAATCGGCATTACTGACTCCATTTGAAAAAAAAAGAGGAAATGACAAGGATAAATTGGGGGTGAGACTAATAATACCTATTTTTAAACAACATTTTTGTGAGCTTCAAAAGGGTATACAAGGGGTTTTATAAGTTTTAAAATATCATTACTATTTAATAATTTAGTACATTAGGGCTGGAGTGTGTAGCTCAGTTGTAGAGTGCTTGCCTAGCATGTACAAAACTCTGGATTTGAGCTGGGCAGCAGTGGTTCATGCCTAAAATCGTAGCTATTCAGGAGGTTGAGATCTCAGTATCGCAGTTCAAAGCCAGCCCAGGGAAGAAAGTTTGTGAGACTCTTATCTTCAATAAATTACCAAAAAAAACCCCAAAAACAAAAACAAAACCCCAACTAACACCTCAATAAAAACAGAACAAAAGAACAACAAAACAAAAAACCAAGGAAGCTTTAAGTGATGCTGTGGCTCAAGTAGAGTGCTAGCCTTCAGCAAAAAAAAAAAAAAACAAAAAAAAAAAAACCAGCACTCAGACCCTGAGTTCAAGCCCCAGGAGTGGCCAAACAAAACCACAACTCCCCCACCCAAAGCAAACAAAAAAATATTGGGTTTGATATCTAGCACTGACACAATAAAAGTTTGGTTGATTTGCTATAATTCCAAATTAAGCAAATTTAATTCAATTATTTCCCTCCAAACTATTTTGCTGGGTAAAAAGTATCTAGAGTTACCAGAATGAAAAATAAAAGAAATCAATATGGATATATTATTTTAGCTTTCCAGAGAAGTAATTATAGAAAATACTATCACTTATGCATTCATAAATGTTTAAGTACTTGTTTTGTGATGGTACCTTCTTAACACTTGTTCTACACAGGTTTTAATGACTGTCTGTGATAGATGCATGTTATATGGTATCTTTCAACAAATACAAAATTCTCCATGAATATGGAGTATAAAAGGAATTCTTAGTTATAGAAAGTATGGCATAGTTAACATCATATTATTCCTTTTTCATATGGCTCTCAGATTTTACATGTTGCAGATATTCCCAGATCTCAGATTCTTGGATTATTTTATTTGCCATGCATGCCTCACTTAACTTCACTTTTTAGATTTACAGTAATATTAAAAAATTGCTTCCATCTTGAAATTAAGAAAGTAAAATTTATCTTTGAGGTTACACAGAACATAGAAAAACTTAGTACATAAATATTTTTACTATGCTTAGAGATATGAGATTCCTTATTTAATATCACTAATAGTCAATGTAGACAAAGCACGAAAAAGTTGCCCATATTTTTTATGTTGACTAACATTGATTATCTTATGTAAATGTGGAAAAATGAGGCTCACCAGTCTATCAGTGTTACTTACTATCAATTTAGCTACATATCAATAATAAACATAACACTAGACATATAAAAATGTGTGAAACTTTACATCTCTATTTTTGTTTCTTCCCATTTGAAAATTAATATGTGAAGAAGATTAAAGCTGGGGTGACGTTGATCAAGATGTGCTGTACATAAACTGATTTGTTGAATGGTATCTTCTTTGTACAACTACTTAGAGATAATAAAAATATAATTTGAAAAGATCAAAGCTAGCTGGGCACCAATGGCTCATACCCGTAATCGTAGCTACTCAGGAGGCTGAGATCTGAGGATTGTGGTCCAAGCTAGCCCGGGCAGGAAAGTCCGTGAGACTCTTATCTCCAATAAAAACCAATAGAAAACCAGAATTGGTGCTGTGGCTCAAGCAGTAGAGTGCTTGCCTTGAGCTGAACAGTGCAGGGACAGCGCCCAAGCTCAGAGTTCAAGCCCCACGACCGACCCCCCCCCCCCAAAAAAACAAAAGATCAAAGTTATATTTCCTTCTTTATAGTATCTCCAAAGTGATTTTTATTTCAAATTATTAGATTTCTGAAACAGTGATTTCCTGAAATTTTACTCAGAACTTACTTAAGATTTTGAGAGTCAGAATGTCTACATTTTCTCCCAGAGTCCAGTTAGTCTATGGTAGCAGTAGTGCAGTGGATGTGATACTATTATAAAGTACTTAACAAAAGATAATGGAGCTATTTTGCTTAAGCCTCTAACTCAACATCAGAAAATGACTGAGCTAATAGGATGAATTAAGATCAAGAGATAATTTTTATTGGCCCTTTCACTTTGCCTATCAGAGGCTATTTAAATCTTATATAAGATTCCCAAGAAAACACCAGTAACAAGAGCCCCACCAGGGCAGGGATAATGTGTTTCTGATCGCTGCTGTATACCTGGTAACTAGTAGAATAGTCTTTCAAAAATCAATAGGGTATGGGCCATACATAAATATTTACATGCACATATGCTGGGAATAAGGAGTAATTTCATTTGCTTTCTCCATTCTAAAGTAACAAATTTGTAATTTTGAGAATGATCCACTATAAGTAGGTTTCAAGAATAAAAGAAGCCAAATGCTTATGTGGTGTAGTAGTTTCTGTCTGTAATCGAAGTACTTAGCAGTCTAAGGCAGAAAGATCATAACTTTGAAACTAGCCTGGGTTACATAACCAAATCCTGCTTTGAAAAAAGTCAGTTTATCAATGTGAAGATTTATAGTGAATAGTCACGCCTTTGCAGAAACCATTAAATGATAGAATAGTTACCTGAAAAGAACACATTTCTCCACTTTTAATGAAGAAAGTTCAGAGTGTGATGCGAAAGATGTTAGATGAAATTCTGCCTGAAGTTAGAGCAAAGTCAAGGTTGGTTTTATTCTGTATCAGGAAGCATTTACCTAATGTGACAATGAATTTTCAAAATTATGAAAATTAGCATCTTCAGTTCTTTTTTATTTGAAAATTTATGAGAAGAGAGAAAGAGAGGAGAGAGCAGAAGGGAGAGAAAAGAGGGGAAAGGAGAGAAGGGAAAACAGAGAGGAGAGAGAAGAGGAAGAGGGAGAGGAGAGGGCATGAGAGAAGAAGAGAGAGGGAGAGTACAAAGAAGAAAAATTATGGATGTAGACTAATTAGGCATCTTCCATGGGAGAAGGATAAGAGTCAGTCTTAGGAAGCTATAAGACAGACAGCAGGAAAAGTGAAGTGACAACTATTTTAACTAGTTCATTCAATTTTTTTTTCAGTACCTGGTTCTGAACTTAACGCTTTGCGCTTACTAGACAGACACTCTATTGTTTAAACACACTTCTAGCCTTTTTTTGCTTTAGTTATTTTTCAGGTACTGTTTTGTGTTTCTATTTAGAGTTAGCCTAAGATTACAATTCTATGGCCACCGGTGCAACTGAGATCTCAGGCATGCTCTACCAGGCCCAATCACGCCCAGTTCATTGAGACAGCAATCTTTTTATTTTTATTTTTATTTTAAGCTGGTCATGGGGCTTGAATTCAGGGCCTCAATGCTGTCTCTGACTTTTCTTTTTTTTGCTCAAGGTAAACACTCTATCAATTTGAGCCACAGCTCCAATTCCATTTTTAGGTGGTTAATTTAAGATAAGAGTCTCATGGACACTCCTGCCCAGGATCACACCAACCACAATCCTCATATCTCAGCCTCCTGAGTAGCTAGGATTATTGGTATGAGCCACCAGTGCCCGGTGATGACAGTCTTCTTAATTTTTTACCTGGGCTAGTCTTGAATCATAATCTTTTTGATTTTGGCTTCTAAGTAATGGAGATTTTAGCTGTAAACCACTGTGCCTACATTGTTAGTTATGATGTCGAGTAGTTGGAAAGTTTTTTTAAATTTTTCTTTATCCTAGTGTTTATGTTGCCTTTGTTCTATAGCTTCAAGGGCAACCCATGTGAACATTTGCTTAAGGTATATCTGAAGGTTCATAGAAAATTGTGATTTCTTTTAGTTTAAATTGGCTGTCTAACTTTTATTATTTTCAGAGTGTTAAAAATGGAGAGATAAGTTATTTTCTTTGTATACACTGTTTTTAAGATTGTCCAATTATATTGTCCTCCAACTCTTTTTCAGTCATTGGCTTCAAGGTGAGCATACAATGAAGAACAATCTTATTCATGGCAATTTCAGACATTTAGGTAGTTAACTTCTTCTTCTGGCAGTTTACAATTATATGTTAATGTATTCAGATATTTTATAAAGCCCTAAACTATCTAAAGAGAGATCCATCTCTCTAAATAAATCACAACTTAATGAAATAACCATGAAAGGCAGATTGCTCTAAAATTTTTAGTGAACTTAACATAGACTATAACTGAAATTAAAATTGCCATCCCCAAAACATAAAAGAAAAATGTTTTAAGAGCTTATAGCACACAAGTTGAAGAATGGAACAGATTTTCATATATGTCAAAAACAATGTGCATTTCAAACACAAACTTCAACTTCTTTTCTGCCTTGTAGACAAAGAATTGTGGATGTATTAAAAGACTACCATTTCTTACTAATTTTTATTTTTTAATCTGTAATTTTTAATGTGCTATTTTTAAATGCAATTCCCATTTTCTAATATCTATACATTTCAAGGTAATACTTTTTGAGTTCTGCAGATGACTTGAAATTAAATCATACACATCTTACTTTTATGTCTTAGGATCAACATTAAGGATTTCTGGGCTTTATTCTTAGTAAATAGATTATTCATTGCTAGTTAGTGAAACAGGGACACTTTATCTTTTTTATTTTATTATCTTTTTATCTTTTTTACAGTCCAGAGACTTGAACTCAGGACTTGGTGCTGTCCCTGACCTTCTTTTGCTCAAGGGTAGTACTCTAGCACTTGAGCCACAGCCCCACTGCTGACTTTTTTTGGCTAGCTTTGAACAACAATTCTTAGATCTCAGTCTTCTGCTTATCTAGGATTACAGGCTGTGCTGGCCAACACATAAATTCTTTCAGCTGACACTAGTTTACTAAACTGGTAACCTGAATGACAACCTTAAAACGAAAAATATGCTTATATCAAACTTATTTATGAGTAATTTATTCAGAGATTTTCATGATTTCAGCATTTTCACAATTTCTTTTAGATTTAACAGTATTTGCATTAGTAACAAAATATACAGATTTTTATATTACAGGAATTATAAAGTATGCTTTGTAAAGCCAGTGAAAGTCATTCTGTCATCTTAATGATCAGAGAAATTCTTATTAGGTAGAAAAAATATGACTTCAAGCTTCCTCCTGATAAAATCCATAAGGATCTTAATACAGCATGATACATGAATACTGTAATTATCATATTTTTCCTTAGATTACTTAGGTCTGGACAATATGTATTATGTACCTTTTCTAGTTTGTGCATGTTACTAAAATTTGTATAGAAATACCTCTGCTGAGTAAAGCACCTAGGTTAATTACATTAATGAATGGTTTGTATAAATCTTTAATAGCCCTCTCTCATCCTCTGACTTTTAAAGCAAAATTATTCGTAAAATTCTCTTCTTCCAGCTTTCAGATGCTTAGATCTGGACTTTTAAATATTCACACTTGAGGCTGGTTCAGATAATTCTTTCCAATGTGAGTGACAGCAGCTCAGGAGCTGATCTGCTGTTTGCCCAGTAGAGGAGTTACATATTGCCTTCTGAAGAATGACACCTCAAACGGCAGCGCTGACATTTGGCCTATCTTTGAATGGCTTGGGATACAGCTTTTAAGAATAATCTTTATGATTCAGAATAACTTTGGACATTCTGACTTTTAGTACTAAACTCTATGGAAAGAGTTTAATTATGTGGGAAATGGGGTTATATAATCTAAATTGCTATCATTCTAGACAGAGTCTCATGAGTATTTTCATTATTCCCAGAGATGGATCTGTAGAAGCCTTTCACTTCTTTGGTTGTTCAGTTTCCGGAAGCCAATTTTGATGAGTTTTATATCTGCGACCTGGCAGTATGTTCTCAAATTCAACTTAATATTTTTTCTCATAAGTTTGTAAGTTAGGGTTATACAAAAAGAAAATGAAATCAGTTCTTAGAACTGAACTAAAGACATTCTATTAATGGCACTGTGTTGTTGCTACATCTTAGGTAGAAAAACCTTAAAATACTGACTTCTGTACCCTGATGTCTGTTGGGTCACAAAATTCATGTTTTCTCTGTGACTCACAGAAACCCCATTTTCATTGCTACAGCCCAGACTAGAACACCATCTATCTACCTTCTAATGCTATAGTAGTATGATGGCCTTTAGCTGGTATTATTTTCCTCTAATACAAAACATCTCAATCTTCAATGCTGAGGGACACAACAGTATTCCTCAACTATTTTTTTTTTTTTTTATCAAGTAATCATTTACACAACTCTACAATGGCTTCTTCTTCTTGACATATAAAAGCCTTTGCAAATTTGAAGGCTTTCAGGAATCCAGCAGCACCTCACCTATCTGGATGTCTCCTCTCACATACTATGTTCATACTTGGACCTCTGTTCCCTTGTGCTCCTTTTCTCTTTTCTCTTTTTCCCTTTTTTCTGCTAATTCTTACCCCACTCACTTTACAGGGCTAAGTTCACTTTCTTTGAGGCCTTCATTATTGTATTACCTGTGCTAGGTAACAGTAGACTCAGGTCACTCAGTGCAAGTTTATGGCAGGAAATAATAAATGCGTGAAGATACACATATATTACTAGATCTATGCTGATACAAGATGCTAGATTCTCTTTAACCCAAATTATTTCACTTGCAGAATTTGCGTTCTTTTTCAAGTATTTAGTATGAGTGTAGTAAATCTATCAACACTTGGGAAAAACTAATGTCTTTAATTTCTGTGGGCAAGGGAAGATGGTACACTTTGCATATATCTAACCAGACTTATTACATTGCTAATATAGGAGATTTTTTTTTTTTGCAGGTCCTGAGGCTTGAGCTCTGGGCCTGTCTTGATGCTGTCCCTGAGCTTTTGTGCTGAAGGCAAGAGACTTTCAGACTTTTCTGCCCCAGCTGGCTTCGAGCCCACATCCTCAGATCTCAACCTCCTGAGTAACTAGGATTATAGGTGCCAGGCGCCTGGTGCCTGGCTAGGAAGTGATTTTTTTATGAGATGTCATTCTTTTTTCTTTTTTTTGGTCAGTGGTAGGGCTTGAACTCTGGGCCTGGGCGCTGTCCAGTTCTTCAGCTCAAGGTGAGCGCTCTACCACTTGAGCTACAGTGCTACTTCCAGTTTTCTGGTGGTTAATTGAAGATAAGAGTCTCATAGACTTTGCTGCCAGGGCTGGCTTTGAACCATGATCCTCAGATCTCAGCCTCCTGAGTAGCTAGGATTCCAGGTGTGAGCCACCAGTGCCTGGCTGAGATGTCATTCTTTATATCTTATAATAATTTGTTTTCACTTTTGAAAAAAATATTGCTTTATATCTTATAATAATTTGTTTTCACTTTTGAAAAAATTATTGCTATTATAAAGATAATGTACAGAGGGCGAGAGTTATATAAGTCAGGTAAAGAGTACATTTCTATTTGGACAATGTCATCCCTTTCTTTGCTCAAAAAATGTGAGTTGTTAAGCTATATTTTACGTTCTTTCTAAAATCAATGTGCAATTGCTTTAGTAATTAAAAAATACCATGTATACTGTTTAAATAAACATTCTTATTGGGTGAGGGGGTGGGGAGGGAGGCTGGGAAGGGATGTGAAGGGTAAACAAAGGAGGAGGCTGCAATGTTTGATAAGAAATGTACGCATTATCCTGCCCATGTAATTGTAACCCCTCTGTACAGAATGTTCACAAAAAAATAAATTAAATTAAAAAAAAAGAAATGTGAATTAAAACTTAAGTATAGCATATTAAAATTTAAGTGTTAATCCTTTCAAAAAAATAAATATTCTTTAAATGTTTATCCTATTAAAAAGATATTTAATGGGTTAGTACCATAGCTAAGTAGTAGAGCACTTGTCTAGCATGTATGAGGCCTTCGGTTTGCAAAATACAAGAGTACTGGAAATAAACAAAAAACACATATATGAACAAAAAAAGCCCTCTGAAACTCCAAAAAAGTATCTGTTTTTCTCAAAACAAATGCATATAACTAGTAATGTATACAATGAGATTTAAGGAGAAAAACGAAATCTATTTTCCCTATTCTCACTGGACTCTCTACAGTTTTGGAGATCTTATACTTGACAGAGAAAATTAGGCCTAAAAGTTATATGTGGCTGTGAGACTATACTGTCTATACTGGTGCATATACTGTGTAGGTTTTACAATTTTATTACATAATGGACACAAGTTTCAGAAAAAAAAAACAATTTAAGGGATACATGGCACACAAAAATGGGAGAACACATGTTTCTCTGATATAATAAACCCAGGTCCTACTGTTTTACTAATTATGTACTTAAAATATTTTTAAAAGGTTAATTGAACTGAGACAGGTTTCCTCATACATTCAAGGATACCTCAGGTGATTTCCTTTATAATCTCCCCAACCAATGGAACTAAACTAGTATCTCTGAGTTCAGACCTTTCATTGTGTTTTGATATTGTTTGTTTTATCCTTGAAGGATATTTGCTTTGGAAGAGGAGATTTATGGCTGAATAACTATGACTAAATAGCTTATTTGCTAAGATAAACGAATCTGAATTGGCATTAAATAAGTATGAAAACTACTGTCTCCTGGACTTCTAATTAATCAAAACAATTCCTTGGTTAAAGAAAAAATGTAAATGAAGATGAAGTTAATTCTAATGCTCTTTTTCTGTAATCATGAAAAATCTTACAAATCCAACTTAAAAGAAGGCAAGCTTATCTCACATAAAATATCACAATTTAACAAATAAATCTAACACATGTAAAATTTCTGGAAAAAAGCAGAAGCAAATTTATAAACATGGTAAATGATTATAGTATGTATAATAAGTATAATATTTATTTCCTAAAAAGTTCTTACAAATCACTAAAAACTGACCTACTATCCAAGATAGAAACAAGAAATGAGCATGGACAGGAAGTTTAAGACAATTTTTTTTCACCTAATAGGTATGAGGGTTAATAACTCACTAAATACCAGCAAAAGGCTTGGGGAAATGAATATTCTTTTTTTTAAAATTTAATTTAATTTTATTTGTGAACATACTGTACAGAGGGGTTACAATTACATAGGCAGGATAATGCATACATTTCTTACCAAGCAAAAGTTTAAAGTTCGTTTTTGAATATTTTTTTTGGGGGGGGGGGGGTTCCGGTCATGGGTCCTGAACTCTGGGCCTGGGAACTCTCCCTCATCTCTTCAGCTCAAGGCTAGCACTCTACCAGTTGAGCCACAGCACCACTTCCAGCTTTTTGCTTTTTGCTTATGTGGTGCTGGGGAATCGAACCCAGGGCCTCATGCATACAAGGCAAGCGCTCTACCACGGAGCCACCTTCCCAGCCCCAGGAAATGAATATTCTTATAGATTGCTAATTATTTATATGAGTATTTTTGGCAGTACTGGGATTTGAACTCAGAGACTTGTACTTAGATAGAAAAAGGGCTCAGTGGGGGCTGGGAAGGTGGCTCAGTGGTAGAGTGCTTGCCTTGCATGCATGAGGCCCTGGGTTCAATTCCTCAGAAACCACATAAGCAGAAAAAACTGGAAGAGGCACTGTGGCTCAAGTGGTAGAGCTAAAGAGCTGAGGGGCAGCGCCCAGGCCCAGAGTTCAGGCCCCATGACTAACAAAACACACACACACAGACACACAGACTCACACACACACACACACAGACACACAAAAGCAGAGCTCACTGGTAGAGTCCCTGTGTAGTTCTACCACTTAGTACTCTGTTGAACTGGTTATTTTTAAGATAGGGTCTTCTGGGGATAGGAAGGTGGCTAAGTGGTAGAGTGCTTGCCCCGTATGCATGAGGCCCTGGGTTCGATTCCTCAGTACCACATAAAAAGGAAAAGGCCAGAAGTGACACTGTGGCTCAAGTGGTAGAGCACTAGCCTTGGGCTGAAGAGCTCAGGGACAGTGCCCAGGCACAGAGTTCAAGCCTCATGACCAAAAAAATAAAAAGAAAGATGGGGTCTTCCAGCTCAGATATGATCTTGAACCACATAGCTGAGATGACAGGTGAGCACCACTCAGAGATAGAATCTTGTGAATTTTTTCTTTTTTCTTTTTTTTTTGCCTGAGATGGTATATTATTATAATCCTACTAATTTCAGTCTTGTATGTAACTAGAATGATAGGTGTGTGCCACTGCACCCAACTATGGATTGAGAGAGGTTTCCAAGTCCAGGATGGCCTTGAAGGATGATCTTTCCATTCTTATTCTCCCAAGTAGCTAAGATTACAGATGTGAGTTGCCAGCATCACTTTATATGATTTTTTTAAGGATCAACTCAGTAATATTAAGAAAATATTTAAAGCATGCATTTTTTAACCTTAAAATTTTCATTTATCAGAATTTCTCCTTATATATATATATATACACATACATATATACACGTGTGTGTGTGTGTGTGTGTGTGTGTGTGTGTATCTGGTGCAGTGGCTCACATCTGTAATCCTCGCTACTCAGGAGCTGAGGACTCAGTTTGAAGCAGCCTGGGCAGAAAAGTTCCTGTGAGAGACTCTGATCTCCAACTAACCACTCAAAACCTGGAAGTGGTAGAGTGATTGCTTTGAGTGAAAAAGTGCAGGGGTGGTGCCCAGTCTTGAGTTTAAGACTGACAAAAACAAAAAAAAGCCCTACCCTCAACCCATAGCTACATAAAAATCTGTTTAGGGAAGACTATTCACTCATATCATTGTTTGCATTAATAAATTAAACAAATCCCAAATTCTTTTCTCACAGAACTTATAGTATAATATGCAAAAAGTGCTATGCAGTAATACTTCAATACCAAAATTATACTTTTTACTGTTTTATTTTTTTCTACAGATTGAACTCATGGGCTCAGTCATGCTAAACATTTACTATACTATACTGAACTATACCTGGCGCCTTTTATATTGGACTTTTACATTGTTTCCAATTAGGTTTTAAAGTTATACACTTTGTCCATAAGAAAAATATTCTAGTAGTAAATATTAATTAGTGCTTATGCTTTAAAAATTCTCTCTTGAAAAGAATGAAATTATAGTTAGTTTTTTTAGCACTGTCAAGATACACAGATATGCTTTTACATTTTTTGAGCACATCAATCCAGATTTTTATTTGTGACTAACCAAAACCTTCACTAAAATGGTGATTACATTCACCAAATTGTGAAGAAAGAAGATGTGGGAGGCTCATGCATACAATACTAGCCTGCAGGAATGAGACTTGGAGCACTGCAGTTTGGAGCCATCCCTGCTAAGAAAAGTCTGTGAGAATCCATTTCTACTTAACCAGGAACATGTTAGAGTGGACTCATGGTTGGAGGCAGAGCACAAGACATGGCCAAGAAAGTTGAGCAAGAGTGTGAGACCCAAAGTTCAAGTCCCTATGACACAAAGACACATAGACACAGACACAGACACAGACACAGACACAGACACACACACACACACACACACACACACACACACACACACACATTTTCTTTCTGTGTCTCTGTCTCTCTGTAACATAGCTTTCATTTTGGTTTACATGAAAAGTTGATGCTCTGTAACTTTGAACATACCTCAAAAATTGGGGCAGAGACAGTAACAAATCATTCTTTCATAAAAACCTAACATGTTGATATTTGAATTTTCCTTTTTATTTAATCCAACTAATAGGTGGTTATTCATGTCACTAAAAAAGAAATAACAACAAAACAGACTTGTGAGATTCTGGAAAAAAATGAACAATTGAATAAAACTTTGGAAAAATACTGAAATATAAAAAGTTTCCAGTTCTGGAATATCTCTGATAATAAACTTAGCCTCGTCCATACCATTATATCACTCATGTAATAAAGCAGAATTTAAACTGGTTTCTGGTGGCTAACACCTGTAATTATAGTTACTCAGGGGGCTGAGGCCTGAGGATTGCAGTTTGAAACCAGTTTAGGTAGGAAAGTCTGTAGACTCTTATCTCCAATTGAGCTGTGGCTTAAGTGGTAGCAGCATGTAGCCTTAGTAAAGAAGCCAAGCAAGGAAGTGGCATTGTGGCACTAACCTTGAGCTGAAGAGCTGAGGGACAGCGCCAGGCCTAGAGTTCAAGCTCCATGATCAACAACAACAAAAAAGATCCAAAAGAAGCCAAGCAAGATTATGAGTCCTGAGTTCAAGCCCCAGTATTTTCACAAAAGGAATAAGAACAAAAGAAAAGCAACAAAATAAAAGCAGAAGAGCACCTTTTCATCATGGCTAGCACGGCTCCATTTCTGGCTTCTGTGACTACCAGAGATAAGAGTCTCACAGACTTTCCTACCCAAGCTGGCTTCGAACCTCAGATCTCAGCCTCCTCAGTAGCTAGGACTACATCCATGAGCCTCTAGTGTCTGGCCAGTAGATCATTTTTATCCAAAAGTTTCATAGAACCATTGTGCCAGTTATCAATTTTAGTTTCACAATTCTGTCAGTTTTACATTTGTTTCATATGTAAATCACATTAAATATTTTGTATCAAGACTATTCTTGGCTTCCACATGGAAGGCCTTTTTTTTAAAATTGTGAAAATACTGTACAGAGGAGTTACAATTACATGGGCAAGGTAATAAGTACATTTCTTATCAAGCATTGTTGCCTCTTCCTTTGTTTCCCCTTCCCATCTCCCCCCCCCCACCTCAGCCCCCCCCCACGCCCTCCGCCAAAGTTGTAAAGTTTGTTTTTCGACAAAACGTCTTGTACATCTCATTGTTGAAATGGGTCCACCTGTATCCCTATTTAAACAATTTGTTTTTTTCCCTTCCCCTCCACAAATTATACCAACATCAAATACAGTGAAAACAGAGGTTATACCGTGAGGGAGGGACATACAAAGTAACAAAGAAATCATCTTATAAATACATTAGAAACAATCACAAGAAAGAAAAAACATTTGAATCCTTATCTTGGGGTTCATTTCACCTAACAGCAACTTATCTGACGGTTTCTGCTTGTCTCAGGCATATTACTAGTTACTGCAAATAAGGGAAACCATGGAAGGCCTTTTCTCCTAGCTAATCTTACTAATACTACTGAGCACAGTTTAGGAAAATAAACAAGCAAACCTAAAACAACTCTTACCCCTTCCCTAAATATAAATTCCTGTTATACTCTCTAGAAAGCTGATACATAGCTTTGAAAGTATGGTTTCATTAATTAATTAGGTAGGCAGGTGAGTTAGCTATTTAAGACTTCATCAAATTCTAATGAAACTTGTTTTCCTTCTTAATAGCAAGAATTATTTTTAAATGGGGATATCTATCTATATCTATATCTACATATCAGTAGAGCATTTGTCTAGCATGCAAGAGATCTTCAGTTCAATCTCCAGCACTGGGAAAAAAAAAACAAAATAAAGAAATAAAGGTATTGTTGATCCTTCAGGGCTGGGGATGTAGTTCAGTGGTAGAGCACTTGCCCTAGAGAGTGAAAGGCCCTGGGTTCATTATTTTAAAGTTTTTACTGAATGATATTTAAAAGTTTTAAAGAACATTTTTGTTTCCATAATATGAAACAAAAGATAATGAAAACAATATAAAATTCAATTACTAAAGATAAACATTTTATTAACGTTCCAATTTCCACATCCTAAAGAAGAAATATGATGCATATGTATCATATAACATGTAGCTCTCCAGAATAACTACTTAAGATGTATTCCTAGTAAATAAACATTTTCACTAGATTTATTATTCAAAAAGCTATGAGCAATACTCCAACCAATTTACTCTACACAGTACAGGATGTATTCTATGAAAGTCAAATGTTTTCAGTCAATGTAATCACAACATACTGTTTTTGGACTCATGGGTTCACTTACAGTTTGCTTATAATTTCATAGAGATGAAAGTTTGTATATTACAATAGGCTTTATTGATTTATCAGTTACTGAATATGCCAAACAGACTCAATAAACTGGAAGTGCCAGCTTGGAGGTTAGTATCATATGATAGGAAATGGTAGAATATTTCATAACAAAATCAGAATGCTGGCATGAGACAGGAAAATGGTGCAAACTGGACTAGCAAATGTATTTAGTAAATCCAGCAATATAAGTATTAGGTTTTAAAGTTATACATTTTGTCCATGATAAGAAAAATATATACTCAACAGTTTAAAGGTATAAGGCCAATTAGTCTATAATAGAATATTACATTTCCTTTGGAAATTATTTTAATTTGAAGATATGTAAAAAAGACCTTTAATATTTATTTAATAGCATATGGCCCATTCTTTACAAATAAATTATTCTTTTCCTTCAGTAACTCAGAACATACATTAATATATTCAGGTAATTTAACTGACTTTCATATGTATTTATGAAGTTTTGGGGATAATAAATAATAAAATATTTTAAACTATGCTTTTGAATATTATAAAAAAGCACTTTTGAACAATCTGTAATTTCAAATGTGTAAAAACTGGGCAGGTATGGTGATATGTGCTTCTATCCTAGCTTCTCAGGAAGGTTACCATTCTAGGCCAGCCAGAGAACAAAACCAGTGAGATTCTGTCTCTGAATAAGTGGGGCATGGTGTTGTACACCTGTAATCTCAGCTACACAACAGAGGCCATAGGTAGGGAGCTTGCAGGCTTAGGCCAAACTTAGTCTAAAATACAAGACTGTATCTGAAGAATAATTAAAAGATGCAGAAAAGATCCTGTGGGCAAAGATGATAATGTCTGATCGGAGTTCGATTATTTTTTTGGGGGGCGGGGGGTGGATCGGTCATGGTGCTTGAACTCTGGGCCTGGGCACTGCCCCTGAGCTCTCTACCACTTGAGCCACAGAGTCACTTCCGGTTTTCTGGTGGTTTATTGGAGATAAGTGTCTCATGGACTTTCCTGCCCAGGTTGGCTTTTGAACTGTCATCCTAAGATCTCAGCCTCCTGAGTAGCTAGGATTACAGGCATAAGCCATAGGCACAGGGATCTGAGTTTGATTTTTAAAGCAAAAAATAAAAAATGAAAATAAAATATAAAATAATTTTTTTCTTTTAAAATGTAATGTTTGAGGGCTTCTGAGAGTATAAATATAAGCAAAGTGGAGTTTAAGCCAAGGTTAGAGCATGGTCATGATTTAATCTCTTAACGGATTATTTTTTAGCATAATTAAAAAATTACCATCTACAAATGGTTTAATTTCCATTCCTAATGAACCACTAGATAGAGGAAGTAGAAATCACACTCATGTTAAATACAAATAGAGACACAAAAAATGTATCTTGAGTTTACGTTAAGATTATATTCAAGAGACCTATGAACTCTTATTTGATCAAACTAGGCATAGCCTGTTATGCAATCATTACTTAAAGACAAAATTAAGGAGAGAAAATATTAGAGTAACATTTGTTTTTCATATATTGGAGTAAAGGTTGAAATGTCCTCAATGTGTTATTTGTTGGAGTAGTCTAGTAAAGGAAGGCTGAGAAACCTCTATTAAATCACTCATTGTAAAAGCAAAATGTTAGGAATTCCAAAAATCATCTCATAAGCACTTATTTAATGCTGGAACATTAAATAACTGCTGCTTTTTAATGTTCTTTCCCTAAATTAAATACAGACTATTATAAAATTTAACAAATTATGAATTTTCTTTCATAGCTGAAGACAATCACCATATGACACTACATATAACCAATATTAAAGACTATAAATCAATAAATACAAATTACACTCTTTTCTTATACATATGTATGTATAAGAAAAAATACATACATATGTATGTATAAGAAAAAATATGTATAAAACACTGCCTAGAGCCTTGACTGGTGGCTCACTCCTGTAATCCTAGCTACTCAGGAGGCTGAGATCTGAGGATTAAGGTTTGAAAAAGTCCAGGCAGGAAAATCTGTGAGACTATCTCCAATTCACCACCAAAAAGCCAGTAAGTGGAGCTGTTGGTCAACTGGTAAAATGCCAGACTTGAACAAAAAAGCTAAGGGAAAATACCCAAACCCTGAGTTCAAGACCACACAAAACAACAAAACAAAACAAAATGTCCACTGCCTAGAAATTATTTTTTTAATTATATTAAATTAAATTAAATTACTGTATTGCATTAAAGAGATTCAAAAGTCAAGCAGGGCTGAGAAATGATGGTGTAACATTACTAAGTTTTCTGATCATTTTTAAACCCAGAAAAGTTTCAATTAATGACAGAGGAAGCGAGTCACTGAATTTTATACTGTCGAGTGAAATACAGCAAGCTAGAATAACTGGTTAGTTTTATTAAGGTATCTTATTAAGATGGCTTATTAAGCTACTCACTATTGTTTTCATAGGGCTTTAGGCTGATACTAAACTTTAAAATGTAGGATTCTTTCTTTCCTAACTTTCATAAAAGTCATATATAATTAGCACTGAATGAAATTTTCTAATGTCAACATTTCAAATTTTGATTAACAGGGAATACAAATCAACCTTATTCAAGTTTAATTCAAAAGCCTGGCATCATCCTTTGGGAGACTAGTAGAGATAATATATCAATGCAACTTCAAATTTCAGACTAAGCCATGGGCCTACAAAGTAAAAGTAATATTCAACTTATTAAGCTGGCATAGTGACAGACATTTCTCTACCCAATTTAACTTTGACTTATACAAACCACATATTCTCCAATTGAAATCAACATCAGGGTCTAAGATATAGTTAGGACTCTCCTGCTGATACATGTGGTACCTGATCTACTTAGAGCACAAAAGATGATTGTAATGAAGAAAAAGCAATGGTTGATAAAATTAGTACAGGTATTGAGCATATATACACAGAAACTTTGGAAGTGGTACACTTTCTTATTGCTTAAAAACCGGACTAAATTCTAAAGGGTGGGAAGTGCCATAATTATTTAGATCTATGTTATTATACTTCTAAACATAAAAGATCATTTAATAGGAAATAATGTTAGGAAAACTTGGTAAGCTACCAGTTAATTTATAATTATTATTTTGAATGAGGATAAATCAGTAGTGTAGTTCTTCTCCAGCTGTATCTTATGTGTACTTCCTACAGAGTATTTAGGATTTTAACTAGTGGGAAGTGCATGAGGCATTAATCTCAGGTTAAAATTTGAAGGGATACAAAAAATTCAGAAATTAACATGATTTAAAAATTAGAAACTCCACACTAAGTACCCAAATTTTAACTAGAGAAAGGATCTAGTCTAATGTTGACAAAGTCTCTTAGTAAAGGTTCTACACCATCTAGGCACCATTGGCTCAGATCTGTACTTCTAGTTACTCATGACCTTGAGGACCATGGTTTGAAGCTAGCCCATGCAGAACACCTTATGAGACTCCATCTCCAAAATAAGCAGTACAAACCCAGGCTGGAGGTGTAGCTCAAGTGGTAGAGTTCCAGCTAAGCAAGCAAACTCGGTCTGGGAAGGTGGCTCAGTGGTAGAGCGCTTGCCTTGCATGCCTGAGGCCCTGAGTTCGATTCCTCAGCACCACATAAGCAAAAAGAAAAAAGCCGGAAGTGGCTCTGTGGCTCAAGTGGTAGAGCGCTAGCCTTGAGCTGAAGAGCTGAGGGACAGCGCCCAAGCCCAGAGTTCAAGCCCCACGACCAGACCCAAAAAAGAAACTTTAAGAGTAAGCAAGCAAACTCTAATGAAGGCCAAATAAAATAATAAAATAACATAGTCTATAGTGCACTGTGTTTCTAAAAACATAATGTTTGGGAGCTGGGAATGTGCTTGCCTAGCATGCACTGGGTTGTATTCCTCAGAAGCACATAAACAGAAAGAGCCAGAAGTGGTGCTTTGGCTCAAATCATAGAGCACTAGCCTTGAGCACAGAAGGGCTCTAGGACAGTGCCCAGGCCCTGACTTCAAGCCCCAGAATGGGCAAAACAACAACAACAACAACAGCACCCCATAAAGTTTGATTAAAGATTGGGCTGGTCTATATTTTCTGCCATTTACAAACACATACAATACTTGAGTCAGAAAAATTTCAAAGTAAATTTTAATAATAGATCTCTACAAATAGTTTAGACACTTAACATTCTATATCTCCAGGCCTAAGTCCATTCTTAAAGTTAGGTTCTAAACTCCTTAATATAAGCTAAAGAAATTTCTCCAAACTGTTTAGACCAGCCGCTTCAAGTGTTAGAGTAAATTTTGTGTATGTGTATGTGACAATCCTGGGGTTTGCACTCAGGGCCTGAACACTATCCCTGATCTTTTTGGCTCAAGGCTAGTGCTCTACACTTGAGTACTCGATACACTTCTGCCTTTTTTGGGTGTTAATTGAGATAAGAAAATCACAGACTTTCCTGCCAGGGTTGGTTTTGAGCCTTCATTCTCAGATCTCAGCCTCCTAAGCAGCTAGGATTATAGGCATGAACCACTGGCTCCAGCTTATAACTTTTGATTTACGTTTTTGCTCCAAATAATGACACTGGAAGTCACAGGTTGTGTTTTTTTAATGCTATCATATTTAATAACATTTAATATTAAATGTGGATAGAATAATTATATCCACATTTATTAACTTACTTTCTTTTATAAAAAGTGTTATATTTCTATCTTCCATCTCTCTTTAGTATCTTTGTGGATATTGAAAATGAGTTCAATATTTTATAGTCAAGTACAGTTCTTTTGACAAATTGTCCCCAACTTGGTTAGTGTTGACTCCAGAATTCTATGATCTCATATTTCACTACAACTACTCTAAGCACTTTCTTGCATTTAGCATAATGCTAACCATGGACTCATTTCCTTGTTTTCCTGACCCAGACTTAAGAGCTTCAGTAGCAATAAGCCAGACCCAAAGAAATATAGGTCCCATGGTTTCCCTCATTTGCAATAATCAGTATATGTCTAGGATAATTTTACCAGATGAGCAGAAAAGCTCAAAAGTTATGTATGTATGACCATATAAGATGATGCTAAGAGAAATGAACCCCAAGATATGGACATAAGAGGTCTTTCTTTGTTGTTGTTGTTTAAATATACTATGTGATTTTTTTGTTTCCTTTGTATGTTCTTCCCCCCATGGCATATTCCCTGTTGCCACTGTACTTGATTTGGTACCCTGCATCTTGTATATACATTTGTCTAATTTGGAGAGGGGAAGGGGAATAACAAAACACTTAAACAAGGACACAGGATGACCCATTGCAACAATGATACCCACAGGACAGTATATTGGAAATGAACTTTACAACTTCAGGGGGGTGGGGGAGGAGTGAAGGAGGGAAGGGAGGGAAGGGGTAGTGGAAGAACAACAAGAGAAGGGGTAATAATGCTCCATAAGAAATGTACTCATTGCCTTACTCATGTAATTGTAACCCCTCTGTACAGCATCTTTACAATAAAATAAAAAAGAGCTTCAGTAGCTTTTAATAAGAAGTGGTATTTACTTACTAAACCTGGGTGCCATATCTATCTAGCTGTAAAAGCCTTTTAAGTGGACAGGATTAACCAAAAAATACTTAAAATAATTATATATAAAGCATATATTTAATATTAAAGTTTCTTTCTCCTAATTCCATTTATTTCACAGTGAAAAATCTTGGGTACTAGTAATACTTAATGTTTATTTGCTTAATCAAACAAAATATATTGAATGTTGATACCAATACAAGAGCACAAACTATGAATAACACTGTACAGAATTTAAGATTTCTTTGCATTTAGAATATGTCATTAAAAGATACTTCCATTAATTATTTTCACTACCTAAGTATTTTAGCAATTTGATATAGTTAGGTATAATTATTTTATTGGTACTCAATTTTAGGTTTTGCTTTTTTTCTTTTTAGTTGATCATGGGGCTTTAACTCTGGGCCTGGGTGCTGTCCCTCAGTTCTTCAGCTCAAGGTTAGCGTTCTACCACTTATACCACAGTGCCACTTCCGGTTAATTGGAGATAAGAGTCTCACAGACTTTGCTGCCCAGGCTGGCTTTGAACCCTGATCTTCAGATCTTAGCATCCTGAATAGATAGGATTACAAGTGTGAGCCACTGGTGCCTGGCAAGGTTTTGTTTTTTATCTTTTGAACTTAATTTAATTTATATGGTTCAAAAAGGTAAATAGAAAATTTAGTATTTCCATCTTATGATTATATCTCATTCTTGCCTCATACTTCCAAATGTTACCATTTTGATTAGTTTCTGGCTTATTCCTTTCCTTTTCTTAATTTTTCCACAGAAGGTAGCATAAGCAGTCATTTCTTTTCATTTAACAATATGTCTTGGAAACCACTCAGTTTCAGTTTATAGTGTCCTTATTCTTTGTTAATAGTTGTCTTGCATTTTTCTATGTAAATATACCACAGTTTATTTGACTAGTCTACCACTTGGGCTGTCTTCATTTGCTATTAAAATAATACTATAATTCTGTGTTATTTCATAGAGGTACATATTTAGGACAGAGCTCTAGGACTGATTTTTCTCAAAGGATAAATGTATATGTAATTTGATATATTGCCAAATTCTCCTTGTCCCAGATTTCTTTCCACCACATTCCTGCTATTTGTGAGGAAGGAGAGAACTATTATTATTACAGTTTTAAGATCTATGACAAAAATATCTGCTTTTCAAAAGTTACACAATTTTCCATTGTCTCTTAAGGCTAAAATAGTATTACTATTTCTGGTTCCAAAAAGGATATTAAATGTGTATACTGTAAGTAGAAGACATTCAAAACTTTATATTTATAGAGCTCATTACACTTTGCAAAAACACTTTTATGCATATGTATTGCATTTGATCTCATGGCTCTGTTCTTTTTTGTTAATATGTGTACTGGTACTAGAGGTTGAACTCATGGGATCTCACTCTCGCTTAACTTTTCACTTATGGCTGCCAAATGACCATTTGAGCCATGCCTCCAGTCCAATTTCTTTTTGCTAGTCAATTAGAAATAATCTAGCAGACTTTTTTGCTCCAGCTGGCTTCAAACTGTTTCTCAAATTCCAGCCTCCTGGCCACCTGTACCTGGCCTACAACCATGTTTTCAAGTAGAGAGATCTAAAATTAGTTCCATCTTCCAGATGAGGAACTTGAGAGGAAACACAATTTAATGATTTGTCCATACCAAATGGCAATCAAGGGTTTTGTTAGTTCATTCACTTGCAATTCTGCTGAATCTATTTATTACATGTGAAGTAACTTGCAAAATATTATGAATATAGATATAGTCATATTTACTACACAAATAGCAAAAATAGGAAGTATTATTGAGTTAAGCTCACATTTTTAAGCTTACATTGGGAAAAGCTTCAATTGTTTGGTTTAGCTTAAGAATTTTATAAAGGGACAATAACGCTTATTGTAAAAAATTTAATTTAATTGAAATTAAGACCTGATTATGTAAACAGAAGAAATAAGTTAAATACAATGAATTACCCTTTAATATGTCAACAATTATTATTAATTTCTAAAATCTTAGAAAATCAAATAAAAGTAGCAAAAATATAATATCAAGACTGAATTAAAGTTCAAGAGCTTTTTTTTTTGTACTAAACAATCTTTCTTTACATTCCCAGAAAAGATAAGCAAAAGGGAGTTCTATTTCACATATAAACTGTTTAACCTAAATTTTTAATTAGACTGATTCATCCTGGAGAATAGCAGCACAGATTTATCTTATCAAGTGAGCTTCAAGAAAATATTAAAGGATGATTTTAACAAACATTATAAATAGAATCCTCAAAGAGAAGCAAGAAATCAATGAACATAAACATCACCCTCATTTTTGTTCTTTTTCATACTATAAACCACTCACCACAGAGCACAATCTGTATGTTAAAGATGTCATTTATTTTTGAAGTTTAAAAATAACAAAAAGGCTTTACCCCGTATATAAGAGGTACTCCTTTTTATCCTTTTCTGAGATGCTGACCTGTACACTCATTTAAGAATGAACACCACAGCTTTACAATATTAAATCTTTGTTTTGATCTATTAGTATTCACCAAAGTGCCATTTTATAAAACTCAACACTGAATAGACAAGGCTGGAGGTGACCATCTGCAGCTTTAGACTCTGTGTTTGAATTGATGAAAAGAGCTTTGTATTTTCATTGCCAAGTTTGATTCTTCCTAGTCATTAGGCATTCTCCTCAGATCCCATCAATGAAGCCGTACTCTCTTACACCCATGTGTTAAATTCTCTTCCTCTCATGGTTTCCTTTGCCAGCTCCCCTCAAGAATGACTATTGGGTCTTAGCCACATTCTTCTCACAGCTGTGTTAGAAAAGAGCATCAGAAAGTCTTCCTAAAACCCATATGTGTATCTGGTCAGTTCTCTGTCTTAGGGTCACCTCACATTGTGGTGTGATTATACAGAGATTCATTCTTGTTCTTGAACTGTGCTACTCCTATCTTCTGGGAAAGATTAGGCATGAGAGTCAGTCAGCAGAGGAGAACTTGTAAGACTGGTGTGAAATACACATAATTCAGCTCAGAAGGCAGATTAATTTAAAGAGGATGTTTCAAGATATTAAAGAATATTCAATATAAGGTGCTATTATATACAACATTGTCATTTTTTTCCTCTTCTAATGTAAATGTTAAAAAGTAAAGTTTAGTTAGGCACTGGTGACTCATGTCTGTTATAGCTACTTAGGAGGATGAGACCTAGAGGACTGTAGTTTAAAGCAAGCCTAGGCAGAAAAGTCTGACAGACTCTTCCAGAATAACATTGTGGCTCAAGGTTTTTTTTTTTTTGGTGGTCGTGAGGCCTAAACTCTGGGCCTGGTGCAGTCCTTCAGCTCTTCAGCTCAAGGCTATCATTCTACCACGTGATCCATAGCACCACTTCTGGCTTTTTCTGCTTATGTGGTGCTGAGGAATCGAACCCAGGGCCTTATGCATATAAGGCAAACAATCTACCACGGAGCCACCTTCCCAGCCCACTCAAGTTGTTGAGTGCCAACTATGAACAAGAAAGCCAAGAGTGCCCGAGGTCCTGAGTTCAAGTTCTGGGACAAGTATGTGTGCGCATGCACACACACACACACACACACACACACACACACACACACACACACACACACACACACACACACACACACACACACACACAAAGATTTTGGACAGCAATGTATGATCTTACCAGAAAAGTAACTATGAAACAAGCAAAGAATTTATGCTATACATTTATTGAGGATGAAATGGACACAAGACCAAATCCCTGATCTGGTAGGAAGAAGCAGTCAATTTAGATCTTAGAATCCAGGTAACATTTGTGTTTTTACTTCCTCTTGGATTCAACTAATTTTCCAAATTTTATTTTCAGAATTTACATCTTTCCAGGAGCTTGTAGCTCATGCCTAGCTACTCAGCAGTCTGAGATCTGAGGATTGTGGTTTGAAGCCAGCCTGGTTATGAAAGTATCCAGGTTCTTGGTTCAAGCCCCAGGACTTGAACACACACACACACACACACACACACACACACACACACACACACACACACACACAAGCTACAACTCATAAGGAAGTTCTGAATGACTATTTGTTTGGGTTATTTGAGGAACCTTTATTTGCATAAAATTAAATATACTTTTTTTTGGTCATGGGGCTTGAACACTGGGCCTCGGCACTGTCCCTCAGCTCTTCAGTGGTGCTCTACCACTTGAGCCATAGTGCCACTTCCAGTTTTCTGGTGGTTAATTTGAGATAAGAGTCTCACAAACTTTCCTGCTCAGGTAGTTTTGAACTGCAGTCATCAGATCTCAGCTTCCTGAGTAGCTAGGATTACAGGTGTGAGCTACAGGTGCCCAGCTACTTTCTATACTAATAATGCCCAATCTATATTATTAAAAATAGAGAAAACAGTAATAGCTAGTGGCTAATGTCTATATAATTTTACTTACTCAGGAGGCTGAGGTCAGAGGATCATAATTCAACATTAGGTTGACAAAAAGGTTCATGAGATTCCATTTCCCAAATAACCAGTAAAATGTAGACCTAAAAGCATGGGTCAAGTGGTAGAGTACCATTTTAGCAAGCAAAAGGCCCTGACTTCAAACACCAGTAAGTATTCCCACCCCCAAATTTTAGAAATAAAAATTAAGAAAGCAAAGGGTAAGTTCTAAGTGAGTTGTATAAAGTACTGAGAATAACAACTCATTCTAGCAAGCATATTATATTAAATACTGAGATTAAGAAACATTTAAGTAAGAAACACGAAAACTTCTAAAAATCTAATTTCTGTGGTAAGCTTCCATTTTCTCGTCACTACTATAAAGTAAATTGTAACTAGTGTCATTAAGTAGACCTTCTTAAGGAGTACAATTCATTTTATCTTATTTTCACTAATTCTAAAACTATTATCAAGTAAAATGGATGAGTTTCATTATAGAAGTATCTACAGTAAGAAGGGGTTCAGTGGGAGCCAAGAACAGACTCAAGCAAAACCAAGGTCAGAGTCAAGCAAACTGACATTTGTTAAATAATATATTATTATCTATGGAACTTAGGGTTACATATAAACATATATGTTTATCTGAGCAATAAGCACTCTTGTATTTTTCACACCTTATCAAGTTCTAGTCAAAATGTGATTATTGTTAAGATGGTTCTATAACTTTCCCAAAATGATAAAAACTGACTTAATTATTGTTGTACTAGGAAAAACAAGAACACAGGTATTTTATTTAGTCTTAAACCTAGAAGAATATGGATTTCTCATTTTTTAGAATTTTGTTCCTTTTTTATCTTCCACTGTACTTACATGAAATGTTCATATATTTTAGCATTGGATAATGTCTTCTGAAATAACAGAGATCAAATGAAATAAATCATGTTGTAATTTAATTTTTTAATTTCTACTTTCATGGGGTTAGTTGTAAAAGTGACCCATCTTATTAGATATAGTACATACTCTTAGATTTAGAGAGTTCCCTTTTTTTTTCTTTAGCTTGGATCCTTCACTTTCTACTCCACTAGAACCTCTTAAATTCTGGGTTAGGTTACAGTCCTAATAATCCTAAATTAATCCTTCTTCCGTATAAAGGAGTTAGGCAGACAATTGAAACTGTTTCTTCTTCATGTAGAAATAAGAGTCTCTAACGCTTAAGATGTAAACCTAAATTCTTAGTTTTTATAAATAAATGAATATAATTAAGAATTTGAAAGAGCTGGGCACCGTGACTCATGCCTATAATCCTAGCTACTCAGGATGCTCAGATCTGAGGATCACAGTCTGAAGCCAGCTGGGGCAGAAAGTCTCTGTGAGACTCTTATCTCCAATTAACCCCTCAAAAACTGGAAGTGGCTCTGAGGCTCAAGTGGGAGAGCACTACCAGCCTTGTGCACAGAGTCTCAGGGACAGTGCCCAGGCCCTGAGTTCAAACCTCACAATAGACCAAAAAAAAAAAGTACTTGAAAGAGAAAGGTAATCCCTTACATAAATATTTAATAGAACTGATCATTTTAATAAAATACATACTTGATTGATAAAGTTGAAGATTTGTAGTTCATAGGTTAAATATATAATCAGATAATTTAAAATGTGTTCATGATCATAAATTCAGTATTCATTAAATTCTTTAAAAGTATGTCTTAAGTCTAAGAATAAAAAATTAAGCATATTTAGATGTTGTGCATCTTACAATCATTGCTTAGGAATTATCTGAGTCTACCCTCTACATGTAAATAATACTACAGTTATATGTAATAAGATATAGATTTAGAAGGTGGCCTTATTAAAGTGATATTTATCAAACTAATTGGAGAGGACATTTGAAAACAAACTATTAGCAATAAATTAATCTATTATTATCAAGTTATGTCTCATAATTCAGCATTTAAATTTCACACTCAGAAAAAAAATTTAAGGGGGTGACTGGGGTTTGAACTTCATGACATATGCTGCTAAGCTAATTCTGTACCACTTGGGGTATACTTTCAGCCTGGCTTTTTATTGCTTGTTCTGAAGATGAAGATAGAATTCTGCCTACTCTGTCCTCAAATTGCAGTTCTCCAGACCTTAGCATACTGTGTAGCTAGGATTTCAGGTGTGAGTTATGGTGCTCAGCTAAAAATATGTTTGATGAACAATTTCTAGAAAAACTAAAAAATTTAAAGTCCTCTCCCTTAGTAATAGTATTAGTGGATCAAAGTCAACTTTAAACATTAAGTTTTGAATCCACTTATGGTAAGTTAGAATTTACAAAAGTTATTCTGTGTTTATAACAGTATTTACAGTAAACATATAGGTCTAATGTCTTAGAATTAGCTGATAGGGCTGGGAGGGTGGCTCAGTGGTAGAGCGCTTACCTTGCATGCATAAGGCACTGGGTTCGATTCCTCAGCACCACATAAGCAAAAAGAAAAAAGCTAGAAGTGGCGCTGTGGCTCAAGTGGTAGAGCACTAACCTTGAGTTGAAGAGCTGAGGGACAGTGCCCAGGCCCAGAGTTCAGGCCCACAAGCGGACCCCCTACTCCCCCGGCCCCAAAAAGAAGGAATTAGCTGATAGTCTAAGCAAGAATTTACAGGAAAAATATCACAGGTAGAATTGACACAAAGGAAAATAATTTTATTGATAATAACAAGTAATTGTAAAACAATTCAGTCTTTTCCTTCAAAGCTACTTAAGAATATTTTAACAGAATCTAGAGATAGAAATAAAACTAAAAATCTAGTGAAGTCTTTTGATGGAGAAGTAGAAACATTCTGCTCCTGTTCTCAGCACCCAAAATTATCAATCCTGATTTATATTTCAGCCTACAAACAGTACAAGCCTCTGAGTTTGTGGAAAGTAAGTTAGTTCTACACTAAGAACCTTATGTGACATGCTGGTGACAGTTTGAAGGGAAAGAGAACTACAGATAGTTCTACATATCAGCAGGGAAATCAAGCTGAGAATTCACAAATCATGGTTCACAATTTCTTTTGCAACTACTTCTTCAAATTAGTATTTGGCTAAAAAGGCAGGGTTAGCTTTACTTGTTTTTATTCTGTGTCTAGTTAGTATCACTCAGAATATTCAGGGTATACTATACTTCATAAGTCAATTTATAATTTAAAAAAAATCTATTAATTATATCCAGATCTCTGATATTTTACTTGCCTTATGAAATTTAAATGAGTAGACCTCATGCAAATGTTAAGCCGTTTGATTGTATCATTATAAATCTGGCCCATAATACAGATTCTACGTGACAAAAGTTATACAAATGTAAGACAGGTCATTGAAAGAACTTTTAACCTTATCAGTATGATTATTATTACTTTTATTTTAAGTAAAGATTATCATTACTTTTATTTTAAGTAAAGTTTAAATATCCTGAATGTAAAAATGCATTAAAAAGTCTCTGGAACTTTTGTTTCAGTCCTTGAGAAGCATACCCATAATTGGAAAATAAAATATAATAAAAAACACCTTTAAGTTTTAAATTTCTCATGATGAAAACAATCCATTTAATGAATGAGCATGCCAATTAGGATTAGGGATGGTCTTTGGCAAAACTACTAAATGCGGTTTTTCCTCACCAAGTTTCTATATTCTTTGCCTACTTTTTAGTTCCCCCTATCTTCACACAGCTCCTCTCTCCAAAAGAACTAAAAGCTTTATTACCGTGTGCCATTATTTCATTTTAAAGGAGACATATATAAAATTAACAGAAGTTAATGGAAATATGTAGAGTTTAAACTAAAGGAATGGCTTTTCATTGGTGGAATTTTAGATTTTATGACAGCTGACAGAATGAGGTTAGGCATTCATTGACTTTTACTCTGTAAATATTTATATATCGGCTTCTGGATAGTAATTCTGAACAACTTTTCTTTCCAGGAATATACCTGTATGTTAAAAGGAAAGGTGTCAGAACACATTAAAAACTTTTATGATGCAAAGAAAATAAAATATAACTTTAATTCTACAATTAGCAGTAGTATATGATCTCCATCAACTATTATTGAAAATATTAGATCTTAAAATTGAACTTTATAGAAGTGAGTAGTTATAAAAAGGGTTAAAACCTTGTCATGAAATCCCAGTTCCTAAAGAGGAGAAGGTAAGGTGCTGCTAGTGAGAGGAGGTGGGCAAAACCAACTATAAAAGTCAATGTTTTCTATGAAAATGGTATGCTTTAGTCACTGGGTAGAGAGGAAAAGTTTTGTATTAAGGCCTAAAGCAGATAAGAGCACATAATAATATTTCCTATATTCCTAACCAGACCAGCTTTTGCTTCATTTACTTTTACTTTATTTTATTATTATATCACCTGTTAAATTATATTAGTTCATTTGTTTGTAAGCATTTATGGAGCATCTACCTAACAGCAGATAGCTGGGTGAGTTTTTGAAGGAGATGAAAATAGAAGATGAGTAAAATTGTGACTGTGTTTGGGAAATATAGGAGAGAGTGGAGTAGATAGAAAATAAAAATACTCAAAACTATTACACCTAGATCACTAAGGTCTCTAATAAAGAGATGGACTGAGTGCTATAAACGCAATAATGAAAAAAAAGATTTATAAAGATAAGTAAAGGAAGAATCCAGTTAAAAGCACATTATAGAGGCAAGATTAGGGCTGGATTTCAGGGAGTAAAAAAGTTTGGCACCATGAACCTAAAAGGTAGGAATAAATTCTAAGAAGAAATTTAAGAAGAAAAATAAAAGATTGTAGAACAATAGGGGAAAGCAGTAATATGCTTCATATTTCACACTAACTTGAAGAATCAGTGAGAGTTTTAAGATAAAATAATATGCTCTGATTTATATTTTAGAAAGATTAACTCTGGTGGCAGTAAGGAAGATAAAACTTAAGAGAACTACAGGTTGGTAAGACTTGTGATCACTGCAATATTTTAGATAAAAGATAAGAAGGAGCTAAACTAATGCAAGTTAATTACTGAGACTGGGGTGGAGGAAATTAGGAGACAAGGGAAAAGGAAAGTGAAAGGTAAAGAAGTGAACAATTGGGAATAGATAAAATCGCTGAAGTTCATAAACTGAAATGGAAAATATAAGAGAATGGAGAGGACTTTATTAGAGAAAACTTTTATAGAGTTGAGAGAAAAATGAAGAAGCTTGGGAACCCAAATCTCAGAGATCTCTGGAGATCCCAAGAAAGAGCTGTGTACTAAAATAAAGATTTGGAAGTCATTTAGCTAACTGGTAGTGACTATGGAAGTGAAGATTTCCTTGGAATTATATAGAAGTAATCTTTAGAGCAATCATTATATAGGAATAGCTTGTAGACCTACTCCCTGAAAGAAATGGAGTAGAAAAAGTCAGAGAAGTAAAGGAAAAGAAAAAGGTATTCTAGAACTCCAAAAGGCATCAAGAAGGAATGGTACATGGGATTTAAAAGACAGTTCAAATACAATAACAAATAGTTTAAAAATCATCTGCATCTGTCATTGGGGTGTTGACTAAGCTTAGTAGGTGCTAAAATAATATCATGTGGTTATATAGTTATATCTCAACTTGCATATATTTCCCATAGTTTGGAACATAAACTTTCTATCTCTTTCCCTGTTTTCCAAAGAACATTCAATAGGTAAGATGTGCTAAGTAAAGTTTTAGGACACATTTCTTACTCTCAAAGGACTTGCATTTTAGCAGAAAAGACACACAAACATGATTGACATAATAAATAACTATGTTTGGATATAGCAACAGATTATACGGTTTAACTGAGCATATTGTTGACTGGTAAAGCTTCAAAAATGTATAGATTGCCCCCAATACTATGACAATACATACAACAGAGTGATCTTACTTTCTAGCAAATTAGAGTGGTCTTGTTATGTTGACAAATATGATGATATTAATAACAACTTTTAGAATATTTAAAATAGTAACTTGCAGTATATTAAGCATTTTACATGTGATACAATCAGTCCCTTATTAGAAACCTGCCCATACAGCCAGTATAACTGAGTTATGTGAGAAACATTCCCCTCTAGGTGATAAGTAATGTGCCCCTAATCTCACAAGTGAAACGTAAGAAACCAGTAATTCAAACCCAAGACTGTTTAACTTTCCTACAAAGTTGTTTTTCTATCCTCTACTATACTAACTCCCATAGGATTAAAAAGGTTCCTATGGGGAAAGGGCCAATGATCCAAGCAGAAGGAACAATGTTTGTAAAGGCATTCACTCTTGGAAGGACAGAGCTCTACTAAGGCATGAGATGGTATAGTGAGATGGCAAGAGAAGGAGGAATATTTAAAGTGCATAATTCTGAAAGCACTGATACATTCTTTCATTTGGTTCTTACAACAACATTGAAGTAGGTGTAACACTGACCACATAATTCAATGGTTTAAAAGAAAATGTCCAAGTATACATCTATACATGATGAATCCAAAATCTGAATTTTAAGCCATTATATTACTGCAGATGTATGAACATTTTTATTTTTTGCCATGATCATATATCAGTTGTATGATAAAAATACGGGCCATGGATATAAAAGAGGAAATAATTGTGACCTTAAAAAGAACAACTTCAGTGTAAGAGTTTAATCTTAGTAGCAGAAGAATGAATGCAAATTTAAAAATTAGAGATGAGTCAGCCAGGACCTGACAGCTCACAATGGTGATCCTAGCTACTCAAGAAGTTGAGATCTGAGGATAACATTTTGAAGCTAGCCAGGGAAGACAAGTTGGTGAAACTCATCTCCAATTAATTTCCAAAATTTTGGAAGTGAAGGTGTGACTCAAGTGTTAGAGTGTGCGATTTGAGAAAAAAAAGCCAAGAAAATGTGCTGGGCCCTAGTTTAAGCTCCAGAATAACACACACATACACACACACACACACACACACACACACACACACACACACACACACACACACACACACACGAGGTAGTGATTATTGATCAGTTATTTGAGAATTTTTATTGTGAAGATTTTTCCAAGTATTTGCTAATAAGAGTAATTTTAGATGGTATAGAGAAGACTAATACTATCATGCAAAGTCTTTTTACTTGGTTTCTTTTCAAAGGATAACTTTTCTCATAAATGCAGTGAAGAAATGCAAAAAAGATGATATTCACATAAACTTCCATGGAGATACACTTTGCCTACCTGATGGCAATTAAAATGAAACATACTAAAGTAAATATGCATACTAATCTTGATAATACTTGAATTCTGATATTTCATAGTATTTTAACATTACGATAGTTAACATTGAAATTTTAACATTAAACTTTTATAAATAGCGTAGATATGCTTCAATACTAACCACAGAGTGGCCATTTATTAAAAAGTTTTGAACAAAGGAGGAGGCAACAATGCTTGATAAGAAATGTACTCATTACCTTGCTCATGTTATTGTAACCCCTCTGTATCGTATTTTCACTATTAAAAAAAAAAAAGTTTGGAACTGTTTGTGGTAAAAATGCAAAACAAGGATAATAAAATAGAATTTGTCCAAGAGTGAAAACTGTTCAATTTCAAGTAATTGTGTGAGATTATTCTTATTCTACTTCTTGGTTTAAAAATGTTTTTTTTTTCCCCAAACAAACCATTAAGCTAGTTGATGAGATCTAAAATTAAAAATGAAATAAAACTTGACATTTCAAAAACTGACTTGAAAAAAATTATCCTCTACCAACCACTGGTTCAGGCAATTTTAGTGATATATAGAAATGAAGACAAAGAAAATATGTACATTTTAATGTTTTGGAGATTTTGAGCTAACAGAGCTAAATCAGATGCTGCCAAAAATTACAGATTGCTATTTACAATGAAATTAGAGCCACCTACATATTATATTGCTCTTGGACTGTTAATACACATCGTGAATAACTAGGTAAAGTTTTGGACTGAATATAAAGCTAATCTTCAAACCTAAAAAAAGTATTTACATCAATGAAAAGTTTGAAGGCACACTTGTAAAGATTAATATGTGTAATTCCCAAACTATCTTACAGTAGTCTTGACAGAGATTCACCTGAATTTGGACTATTAATTTAAATTTCAGAGATGTTAGGGAAAATGGTTGAGAAGACTTATCTTCAAATACGAAGTAAAATACAAAATATCTAGAAGTAAGCACGACTTCGTATGTGAAACTAAAATAAAAATTAAGAAAAAAATGCATGTATTAGAAACTGAGTGTAATTAGGCATATGAATGATATAATACTATCTGCAATACATATAGAAAATTGCAATGACCAGTTTTATTACATTAAAATTCCTCAGAAAAATTCTATTATGTTCAAATTTTATAAATTACCAAGTAATTTCTTTGCCTGGTAAGTTGTTAACATTCTGCTGGCTGTTATAAGAATGGAATAACTGCGCAGCATTATTTAAATTTTAATAACAATGCAAAGATCATTCAAAATAAACAAATACAATTTTGCATTATGAAAAGATACATTGAATACTTCAAAAGAACACACAAGAAAATTAATTTCACTGTACAGGATTTTATGTATCTAGAAGTCTCAGATTGCAAGGTCAATGATCTCAACTCCAGCAGGAGTTTGTTTTTTTTTTGTCGGTCATGGGGCCTGAACTCTGGGCCTGGACGCTGTCCCTCAGCTCTTCAGCTCAAGGCTAGCACTCTACCACTTGAGCCACAGCGCCACTTCCGGCTTTTTTTCTTTTTGCTTATGTGGTGCTGAGGAATCCAACCCAGGGCCTCATGCATGCAAGGCAAGCGCTCTACTACTGAGCCACCTTCCCAGCCCCTCTAGCAGGAGTTTATTGAAGTTCCAGGAATATTGGTAGTAAGTTGACAACAGCCTTTTCCTCCTTCAAATAACTTTGACTACTATATTTGTGTGGGCATATGGAATGATTCTAACAGTACAGTCTCTACAGCAGATAAGATCTGTTATTAAATAAAAATAATCCATCCTAAATAGTAACATCATTTCCCCCAAAAATGACTTTTTGGTCCTAAACAGGAATATATGCAACAAATTTACTTCAGTTAAATCTACTTTTTTTTTTTTTTTTTTTTTTTTTGGTCAGTCGTGGGGCTTGAACTCTGCTGTCCCTCAGCTCTTTAGCTCAAGGCTAGCACTCTACCACTTGAACCACCACAGTGCCACTTCCAGTTTTCTGGTGGTTAATAGGAGATAAGAGTCTCACACACTTCACTGCCCTGGCTGGCTTTGAACTGCGATCCTCAGATGTCAGCCTCCTGAGTAACGAGGATTACAAGCTTGAGTTACTGGCATCAGGCCAGTTTTTTTTAAAAATTTTTTTAAACAATAAGTTTACACTGTTCAATTCCCAAATGAAAGCTTTTTCATTGTTGTTATGTTTCATATTTTTAAAATTAAGGCGAGTTCATTTACTTACTTCTGCACTTTTTCACTGGCCACATGGGAGGCTTCCACGGCACGCTGAAGCTGTAATTCCATGTTTGCTTGCTCTGTTCGAGCTTGCTGCAGTTGGGTAGCCAGTTCTTCATTCTGTTGTTGAGTGATGAGAACAATGTTTTCTTGATTTTTTAAAGCTTCTTCATAGGTACTAAGAGTATGGTTAAACTGATCCTTCAAGTTTTCTTCTTGAGACAATGATTTATGTAAACTGAGAAAATACAAAATTTAAATATGAATAATGCAGACTGATTACAAAAATTTCCATTTAGAATGTCCATTTCTAAAAATCAATATAAAGATACTTAAATGCATAGGTGAAAAAATCAGTTTTTATATCATATTATTGTGTATGATCATTATCCTGTAAATTTGGTTATATTCAGTAAGCTACCCAGACAAATGATTATCTATGCTACCAAAGCACGCAGAAAGAGGCTGCAAGATGTTAATTTAATTACATCAGTGTAAATATTACATTCAATTTTCTTTTAAAAGGAATAGCAGAGAATTGGAAAATAAGGTATCTCTGGGTAAATAAAAGAATATAATAAGCTGACTGAAAAAAAGTGAGAAGGGAATAGGTATCAGTTTAGGAGATCCAGGGTCTATCTGCCAAGCATTTAATGAGAATGAATGAGGTTTGTGCAAATACTGGTCAGCCTTCTACAGTCCACTACTTTTCATAGTTGAGATATAAATGAACTTAAAATCACTAGTTAGACTGTACAGAAATATCATGTATACAGATATATTTTTATGATTAATGAATCTTATGCTAATACATCTGCTCATTAAGTCATACAAAAATAGCATATAAATTAAGACTAAATGAATGCAGAAGGAAATGCAGACAAATAGAATCCTAAAATGCTAAAGGTCAGATCTTTGATATGTCATTACACCTACCACCTGAGGTTATTTTAAAATGGCACCGAGCACCTCACTCAATTAAATAAAGACATTTTGAAAATATAAATATTTAATAAGGGAAATTTAAAATCCACATAGGAGATGTTCTTTTTTTATTAAATAAAATCATTCCAGTATATGCATACAAAGGAAATGTCGATTGGAGACTTGAAGTACAACAATTGAACTTTATAACACAGGGGGATAATGTGAAATAAAGCAATATAATTCTTACAGAGGTGAAAAACTAGTCAGTGAACTTAAGCACTGCCCAATACTTAAAACAAACACATACACATACAACAAAACAAAACACAACAAAACAAAAACCTTTTCAAACTAAACTGAATTCCTTCTTTGTAAGTTACCCAGAAGCCTTTGGAGTATTCTCACTTTGGTGTCACTAAGAATAAAATGAACATGACACAAGGACACATTTCAAGAGAAATTTCAGATCAGTCCCTAATAAAAGAGACTGTTGCTCAATTCTGGGCCATTTAATGCTACATATAAAATTAGAATGATTACAGATGGGTATGTGATTGCATCCTTTATTCTTTGAAGCTCAAAAAGCTATTTAAAATGCTTTGGGTACCTTTTAATTTCCAGCAAGAGAGAAGCAGTAGCTGGAGTGATTGTGATCTTTTTTCTTCTAAAAACATAAAGTAGCTAAGAACCTATAACAGCACCTCTCAGACTTAAAAAAAATCTTGAAAATGAACAAACTATATATTTTAACTCACTAAACCTTACAAACTTCATGAGGAGCCTTGCCAATAACTCTTTTTAGCAAATGAAGAAATTGAAACAAAGAGAAGCAAGTAATTTTTTTTTTATTGTGAAAATACCATACAGAGGGGTTACAATTACATGAGCAAGGTAATGAGTACATTTCTTGTCAAGCATTGTTGCCTCCTCCTTTGTTTCCCCTTACCATCCCTGACAGCCTTTCCCTCCACCTGCCCCACCCACCCCAGGCAAATAATTTAACCAACACCATCCTTCTATCAGATCCAGAATTAGAATCCACAGCCATTCTCCAAGTGCTTGGAACACTCTGATCTTGCAGTCTACAAAACTCTGCACCACCTGGCCTTTTTACCACCTCGCCTTTCAGTCAGACATTCATTCAGTTTCTCAAACCAGCAAGCTTTTTCCTGCCCAAGGTATTTGTTTGTATTGCCTTTCCCTCCATGATTCCACCTGATAAACTTCTACTCACTAAGGCTCAGTGTAAACACTGCTTTCTCAGACAAATCTTGGTGTGTCTTCCTGTTTAAAATGTTCCCTCTGTTTGTTTCATAGACTTTATTGTTTTCCTCTTTAGAATTTATGCTGATTAATAATTGAAAAAATTTTCATGTTGTGACTTACTTTCTCCTGCCAATGTATCAATAAACAGTTTTTAATTTCAAGGCCAAATTTAGGTCAGTATTAATTTTAAGGTCTATTTAAAGTTAATATTAATTTTATAAGAAGAATATATTCCTTAAGGTCTTAAATAAATCAAAATGTTCATATTTATAAGCAAATTTTCCTATATAGCAATGAAGGTGAAATAGTGAGAATATGTTCCCAGTACATATAAATCTATAGCCATTGAGCCTTTTGCTTCGATGCTGTTTTTCCTTATATTGATCTTTCCTAAACTGACACTAGAGACCCACTGTTAACTTTCTCAGGGAATCTCATCACGTTTAACCTCTTTCCAAAGTCACTTATTTTCACATGTATTCTTCTCCACAGCAGCAGCATTAAACTTAATGTCACTTAAATCACAGTACTTAATATAACACATTATAACTTACACTTTAAGACATAATAAGAATAATAAATATGGCAGAAGAACCATGGAATCATTCAGAAGTTCAAAGTATGTAATGAGTTGTGTGGCTAACACAATATTCTTGTGGGGTGGTAACTTGTTTGTGATTGCTATGAAGAAAATGAGATGCCATAATGTTTTAAATCATACTTCTAGTTTTAAATTATATAATATCAGTGAAAATTTCCAGTTTAGTATAGAAAGGGAGTCTTTGAAATGTTTTGCTTAGTAATATTTCATATTATATTATACTTCATATTAACTAAGTCTGAGCATTATCTCTTATCCTGCTTACCACATAATATCCAAAGGAAAGACAAGTTAGATATTGCCCTTCAGTGAGCATTACTCCAATATGTAGCACACAACACACTTCCATTCTATCACTGTTTTTGTCTTTTTAGTGTTTCCTGATTGATTCCCTGATTATGTTCTTGACTCCCAATTCTACTAATTAAAGTATCTAGGAACTTTCAGATTTATGACTCTTTATATATCTTGTAGATATTTAGTTTTTCCTCAACATGTCTGCTTTCCTACTACAAACTCTCTCTACTGTTGGATTCAGCTAATTCTTTCAACTGGTACTTTTCCTCTTAGTCCAAGTTTTGTACTCCTTTTTCTGATTTCCTCTCTTGCACCACAATCAAGAATTACTCAAGTCCTTACATGAAATCACTTACCCCACAAACCTGTAACACATAGTACTCTTTTGTTCATGCTTCATTTATTTTATAGAAATGGCTCAAACAATTGTGTTTTCTTTGTAAGCTGTTTATTTAAAATTGAGAGTTTTAGATTAAAATGTAGAGGTATCATAATAAACACAATAGTTCCAAACTGGAAATAATTCTTATTTTACAATGAGGTCATTTTACAATGACATTTTTTGATTCACAACCAGAAAAATATTATTATCATTTAGTAGGTAAAGGCCAAATATCTTCTATTGCAGAGCACAGACCTTCATGAAAGAGAATTATTTAGTCTAGTGTCAAAAATGTTGAACTTGTAGCAATAAAAAGATTTTGGGTTGGACTTAGAATATATAGATTCAAATTTTAGTCTTGTTGTTTACTTTGTGTTACTGTAGGAAAAAGGCTTTTCCCCTATGAAAATCAACTTCTTCAACTCTAAACTTTAGAAAAAAATCTCAAGGAGTTTGATGAGAGTGGAATGAGGTGATCTACATATATGAGAATATGTAACATAATACACAGCCAAGAATTGGCTTTTTTATTTTTTGTCAGTTGTGGGGCTTGAACTCTGGGCCTGGGTGCTGTCCCTCAGCTCTTCAGCTCAAGGGCTAGCGCTCTACCACTTGAGCCACAGCACCACTTCCAGTTTTCTGGTGGTTAATTGGAGATAAGAGTCTCATGGACTTTCCTGACTAGGCTGTCTTGAACCACAATCCTCAGATATCAGCCCCCTGAGTAGCTAGGATTACAGGCATGATCCACCAATGCCAAGCAAGAATTGACATTTGTGCCTACAAAATTTTCAAAAGAAATCACATTTATATTATACAACACTTAGGTACTTAAATGCATTGTGAAAAAAGTTGCCGTCTACAGGGTTTTCACAAATTGAGAGAAGCAAATTAGGTTTTTCAACTTTTATTCACTTACTATAACATTCTTAAATTACTCTTTCTTAAAACAGGGGCAGCTTTGGCTTGCTTTCCTGAAATAAAACTAAAGGGAGTATGAAAAACAAAAGTATGCACTACTTTTCTGAGAAAAAGTCAATAAAAATACGTTCTTTAAAAAATAACAAATAGAAAGAGCCAGATACCAGCGGCTTATGCCTGTAATCCTAGCTACTCAGGAGGCTGACATCTAAGGACCACAGTTTAAAGCCAGCCAAGGTAGAAGAGTCCTCACAAGATTCGTATCACCAATAAACTCAAAAAAGCTGGAAGTGGCACTATGGCTCAAGTGGTAGAGTGTTAGTCTTGTGTACAAAAAGGCACAAACTCCAGCACCCAGGCCCTGAGTTCAAATCCTAGGACTGGCAAAAAAAACCTGGAAGTGGAGTTGTGACTCAAGTGGTAGAGTACCAGCCTTGATCAAAAAATTAAGTGAGTACTCAGATTTTGAGGAAAAAAGCCCCAGTAGTTGTAAGCATATGTGTATGTATGTGTACATGCACACACATGAGTATTGACTACATGTTTCAAATAAATAAATGTTATAAAGGAAGAGTTGAGATTTAAAGATATAATTAGGTATTAACTAGAGAAAATGTAGAGAATATTTTCAGGACAGAGAAGAGAATGAACAAAAAACTTTTTTTTAGTATATATTTTTTATTGTAAAGATACTGTACAGAGGGGTTACAGTTACCTGAGTAAGGTAATGAGTACTTTTCCTATCGAGCATTGTTACCTCCCCTCCTTTGTTTTTCCCCTACCATCCCTTCCCTCCAGACTTCCCCAACTCCTCCTTCCCACTTTCCTCCAAAGTTGTAAAGTTTTTTTTCAACATAGTGTCTTGTACATCTCATTGTTTCAATGGGTCAACTTGTATCCTTATTTCAGCATTTTGTGTTTTCTCTTCCCCTCCCTAAAATAGAAAAATGTATAAACAAGATGCAGGACACTGGAATCAAATGAATGAAAACAGAGATTATACCATGGGGGAAGAACATACAGGTGGACCCATTGCAACAATGGAGGGGGGGGGTAGTGGAGATGGGAGGGCAGGAATGGTAGGGGAAAAACAAAGGAGGAGGCAACAATGCTTGATTAGAAATATACTCATTATCTTGCTCATATAATTGTAAACCCTCTGTATGGTATTTTCACAATAAAAAACTTTTTAAAAAAGAAACAAAAAATTACATAGTACATTATAAATACATTAAAAACAACAGCAAGAAAGATAAAACCTCTTATGTCCCTATCTTTGGGTTCATTTCGCTTAGTTCATCTTATATGGTCACATGTACATAGCTTTTGAGATTTTCTGCTTATCCTAGACATATACTAGTTATTGCAAATAAGGGAAACCATGGAACATATCTTTCTGGTGGAGGCATACACACACACACACACACACACACACACACACATACACACACATGCACACACATATATCCCCGCATATATATATATGTATATATATTACATTTTCTTTTTTTTTTTTAATTTTATTTTATTTTATTTGAGAACATACTGTACAGAGGGGTTACAATTACATGGGCAGGATAATGCATACTTTTCTTACCAAGCATTGCAGCCTTCTCCTTTGTTTACCCTTCACCTCCCTTCCCAGCCTCCCCCCTCCCCACACCCAATCATACCCCCCCTCCCCACTCCACACCGACATTGTAAAGCTGGTTTTGACATGACATTTTGTACTTCTCATTGTTGCAACAGGTCCACCTGAATCCTTAAACGACTTGTTTGTCCCCATCTCCTCCACATGTTATACTGACATCAAATATAGTGAAAGCGGGGGTTACACTGTGGGGGAGGGACATACAAAGCAACAAAGAAATAATCTTACAAATGCGTTAGAAACACATGCATGAAAGAAACAAAAACATTAAAATACATATTTAAGGGTTCGTTTTCCTAACATCACATTATCTGACCTTTTCCGCTTGACTCATGCCTATACTAGATATTGCAAATAAGGGAAACCATGGGACCTATGTTTCTTTGGGCCTGGCTTACTTCACTTAATATAATTTTTTCCAAGCCTTTCCATTTCCTAACAAATGGGGAAATGTCATTCTTTCTGATGGAGGCATAGAATTCCATTGTGTATATATACCAAATTTTCTTGATCCATTCATCTACTGAGTGGCATCTGGGTTGGTTCCATATCTTAGCTATGGTAAATAATGCTGCAATAAACATAGTTGTGCTGGTAGCTTTAGTGTGGTCTTGTTTGTAAACATTTGGGTAAATGCCCAAAAGTGGGATTGCTGGGTCATAGGGGAGTTCTATGTGAAGTCTTTTGAGGAACCTCCATACTGCTTTCCAACAATGAAGTAAGGTTCCTTTCTGTCCACATCCCCTCTAGCATCTGTTGTTGTTAGAGTTCTTGATTTTTGGTGTTCTAACTGGAGTGAGGTGATATCTCAATGTTGTTTTGATTTGCATTTCTTTTATGGCTAGGGATGTTGAACATTTCTTCATGTGTCTATTGGCCATCCTTCTTTCTTCTTCAGAGAAGCTTCTCTTTAAGTCTTTCGCCCACTTATTTATTGGGCAGTTGTTTCTTTGAGGATTTGTTGTTGGGGGGTTTAATTTTTTGAGTTCCAAGTATATTTTAGATATGAGACCTTTGTCCGTTGTATGGCTAGTAAAGATCTTCTCCCAATCCGTGGGCTTTCTATTGATCTTGCTAGCTATGTCATTTGCCCTGCAGAAGCTCTGCAACCTTATGCAATCCCATTTGTCCAACCTTTCTTTGATTTGTTGTGTTTCTGGGTCTCTATTCAGAAAATTTCGGCCTGAGCCAAGGAGACCTAGGGTTTCTCCTATTCCATCCTGTAATGTTTTCAGAGTGTCTGCTTTGAGTTCAAGGTCTTTGATCCATTTGGAGTTGATTCTGGTGCAGGGTGATATATAAGGATCTAGCTTTAGTTTTCTACATGTAGTTAACCAGTTTTGCCAGCACCATTTACTGAAGAGGCTGTCTTTCTTCCATTGTATTGTTTTGGCTCCCTTATCGAAGATTAGATGGCTATAGGTCTGTAGGTTCATTTCTGGGTTTTCAATTCTATTCCATTGGTCCTGAGGTCTGTTCTTATGCCAATACCAAGCTGTTTTGATTACTATGGCTTTATAGTAGAGTTTGAAATTTGGTATTGATATTCCTCCAGCAGTGTTCTTTCCGTTGAGGAGCATTTTTGCTATTCGTGGTCTTTTGTTGTTCCATATGAATTTTTGGATTGCCTCTTCTATTTCCTTGAAGAATGAGGGTGGAATTTTGATAGGTATTGCGTTGAATTTGTAGATAGCCTTGGGAAGTATTGCCATTTTCACGATGTTAATCTTTCCAATCCAGGAGCATGGGAGGTTTTGCCATTTTTTAAGTTCTGTGTTGATTTCCTTTTTCAAGATCTTAAAGTTTATATATTACATTTTCTTTATCCAATGAACAAATATCTTAAGGTGAAAGCAAGAATGTTGGAAAAGCTAAATGAAGCCTAGTTTGGAATGTGTGAAGAGCCCACTGAGAAACGGTTGGAATCAAAGTCATATAGGGTCCTTTTGGAACATGAGAAAGATTTTAGTCTTTAGCTTAGACAAGTAAGAGCTATTGGTGAATTTCTACAGAGAAGGTAATATGATTTACCATTAAGTGTTTTTTTTCCTGGTCAGAGAATCTCATACACATAAAATAATCTCAATATATAAATTACAATACAATAAATTTCAACACAATAGAATTCTGGAACTCACCTTTTAGTTACCTAGAGCAGACATACTACCCATGAATATTTTTATGATTATTATTATCCTTAAATAGTTGTAGAAGAGCTTCAATTTAACATGTGCATTTATGCATTCTATGCATCTTCATCAGTGTCACCACTCACATCATTTTTTGTTGTCATCTAACAGGGATTATGACTTCCTAAAGTCTCAAGATATTCTAGTTTGTTATTATAAACCATCGATTTCTTTTTTTTTTTTAATTGTGAAAATTCTGTACAGAGGGGTTACTATTACATGAACAAGGTAATGAGTACATTTCTTATCAAGTATTGTTGCCTCCTCCTTTGTTCCCCCTTACCATCCCTCCCCCCCTACCCTCCCCCTCCTAAACCATCGATTTCTTTAGGACCTGGCTGGGATCATCTCATTTAGAATGAAGTTATCTATGACTGTAGCCTTTGCCTTTTCAACTTGAATTAAAGGCACTATCATATGTTCTGTGCAGGTAATTTTGCTAATTATAAGATACTTTTCAAAGCTTTATATCTTTCATCTATTTGAAGGCAATTCTTTCTAAACATTTTTACATTCCTTGATTTTCAAGACAATATAATTATCATTTCTGCTTATTTTCCCTGGTGCATTTCAATCTCCATGGGGGACTTCTTTTCTTCTATTCAACTAATAATTGTTAGCATATTCTCTTCCTACTCATTTTCCCTTGACTTCAACCCACTCATAACTCAAATCATCTATCTTACTCTAATTCCACTCTAGATCAGGTATTTGTCCTGAGCACTATATCTACATAACTACTTGTAGGACATCTCCTCTTAACCATTCTACAAATATCTACAACCCTATAGTTAAAACTGAACTCGTTTTGAAACTTCTCTCCAAATGGGTCCTTCCTTTTCTCTGGGTATTACAGCCTACACAATCACTTAAGCCCCAAACCTGTGGACCATGCTTAATACCTGCACTCAACCTCACAACCTAATCTTTTTATTTACTCTTAAATCAATTTTGCCTCTGTCAATTTCTTTCCAGCTGTATTCTCATTACCTCCATTATAATTATTTAGTATGTCAGTTATTATATTCTTAGGTGGATTTGTAATAAGTTTTCTCATTTGTTCTTTCCCTTAAGTTTTCCAAACTACAGATAGTTTTTTCCAACATTGAAATGTGAACTGAGAGCCTTCCATTTGCTCAGCTTGCTTCTCAACAGTACTCTACCACTTGAGACACACCTACAGCTCTGCTTTTTGTTGGTTTATTTTGGAGATAGAGTCTCTTGGACCTTTTTCTGCTCAGGCTGGCTTTGAACCATAGTCCTCGACTAGATACTCAGCATCTTGAGTAGCAAGGATTAAAAACAAAAGCAACTGGTGCACATCCAGATGCTAATGTATTACTCCCTAGATTCAGTCTCTTTAATGAATCCCCATGTTGGGGTAAAGTTCAAATTCTTTCAATATATTTACAAAGTACTTCATGTCTCTCTTTCCGGTTCATTTCCAATTCACTTTTCCATTCATAAACTTCTATTAGAATGAATAACTTTCACATCATGTGCAACTCTGGCCCCATCTCCCTTTATCTAACTTCTTCCTACCTATTATTTTAGATCTCACTTTGCATATGAATTCCTCTAGTAATAGAACGTGGTATTCTGTTAGGTGATCCTTTCATATATTTTCACACTAAATAGTATAGTATGTTACAGAAAACAAGCAAGCAAGCAAACAAACAAAATCCCCCACCACTTTGTGTTTTCTTTTTTAGTCTCACAACAGTGTACTTGTTAGGCAAGTGCTTTGCCACAGAGCTATATACCAGCCCAACAACACCACTTTTTTCCACCACTTGATCTTAATCTACTACCTAGAAAGGGGTTAAATATATATTTGTGTAATTAATGAGTTAATTATTGATTCCTTATGCCTATCTGGTTCTTAAAGTTTGTTTTAATGTTCATAGGGCAGAAATAAATTGAATATTTTCAACCGAATTTAAACTATGGATATTTGGTATGGACTGGTCAGTTGCTTTGTGAAAACTAAGAGTAATAAACTAAGATTTAAAAAGGAAATGAAATCAAGTAAAGTGTAAAATATTTCAAGAAAGCTAAGTCTCAATGACTCACACATGTAATCCTAGCTACTCAGGTATCTGAGGTCAAAGAATTTCAGTTCAAAGCCAGCCTCAGCAGGAAATTCTGAGACTCATATCTCCAATTAATCACTGAAAAGCCAGAGTAGAGTTGTGGCTCAAGTTGTAGAATGCCAACCTTCAGTGCAAAAGCTAAGGGTCAGTACCCTGGCCCTGTGTGCAAGCCCTAATTCTGGCATATACAACACAAAATTCAATGATGCCAGGCAGCAGTGGCTCAATCATGGCTAACTGGAGGTTGAGATTGTCAAAATCAGGGGTTGAGGTCAGTCCAAGTAAAAGAAAATTCTGAGACCCCTTCTCAATGAAGATCTGGACACAATGGCTTGTCTGTTATCCTAGCTACAGGGAAATATAACATAGGATAGACTACACAAATTAGAGCAGGAAATAGGACTGTATCTGAAACCAAACTAAACCAAAACAAAGCACCACCACCAATAAAGACTCAACAAACATGAAGAGCTGAGCTCAGTGTTAAGAATGCCAGCTTAGGAATTGTGAGGACCTGGGTACACAAAAAAAGAGTCCAATGAGTTATTCCTTCATAGAATGAGATTTTAAATATACTTCGATGTTTTACTGGAGTGTCAAGGTAGAATTCAGTAGTTTTCCTGTATTACTGAAAACAAGTGCTATTGGAGTATCCCGTCCCCACTCCCCTCCCTGCTATCCCCACCCCAAGTGGCTGAGAGAACATTTGCTTGTAGTGAAATAATTCTTTTAGGGGACCATTCATTCAATAGATACTCATTGAGCAACCACACACACATACATGCATGTACACATGTGCACATACACTCACACTATGTAATAAGTTCAAACAAAGTCTTTGGGGGAAACATCACAAAGCCGATAAAAGTGTACTCTTAACAGTTTTTCGGGTGTAGGAACTGAACCCAGGGATTAACCTTGTGTATGCTAGGAATGGGCTCTATTATGCCCAGTTCCTATTTTATAGATGTTTTGATTACCATTTTATCTTCAGTACCAGGCAGTATGCATAGTATTTGTGAATTATTTACTATTTATTGAGGCCTGTATTATATCTGAATCCTTCTGTATTTCCTTTTGTCTCCATAGCCTTCCATTCTAGATGAGGTATCATATGGCAGACCCTATAGATAAGAGGGCTGTGACAAGACTCTCCTGAGGGTAATATGCACTTTTCTCCTATTTTCCTTTACTTCTCTGTTTTTACAACTATTTCAGTGTAATCACAAAAATTTTAGATAGTGAAATTGAAAACAGACTTCTTTATGGAAGACAGATAGTGAGTTACTACAAATACTATTTTACCATGCTTTTTCTTTTTTTTATCATTTTGATTATGATAATCATAAAAATTATTCATTTCCTCAAGATGGTTCTTAAGTTTAGCAAATTATACAGATGCCCTATTTTCCTTATTTAAAATGAAATCAACTTATTTACTTCAATTTTCAGTAGTTTCCCTGTAGAACAAGTGGAAATTGAGAACTTGACAGAGTGAACTTAAGCTTCTATCAGACTGCTTTATCTACATGTTTTAGGGATTATAAAGATAAAAGTATGGTTATTGTTTCTTTTAGAGCTAAAACACTCAGTAAAGAATTCACAGAGGTTTCTTCAAAGGAGAAAACCTGGTATCTTAGCCAATAGATGACATAAAAACATGCCACATAATACATTTATAAGCATCAGAATTCTTTTAAAAATATGTAGCTAATAATCAGGATGAATGCCATTTACTTTTGTTTGGGTCTCCAGGGAATATTGTTTACTTTGTTTTAAAATTTATGTTAGTCATTTTGGTTATATGCCTTTTTTAATTAGCTTGAAGGAAGCAATCACTAGGGAGAAAGCGGAAATCAATTCTGATCCAATATTGATAGCTACTGTGCTGTAAACTATATGTCCTTTCTAATTAAATGTAAACATGTGCAGTTCTAAAGTCCAGCAGCAATGACAACAGTCACTAGGCAAGATTGCTTAAGTACTGCTCAACTGATTTGCGTAGCTTTCCTTTCAAAGTTGTGCTTGCACAATCATTGGTGGGGTGAATGCTGGTTGTAACTGACTTTTTTTCTAGGCCATCTTCAGAGAGAAGATTTGACTAGAATGTAGAGTGCTCTGTAATACTTAAAGTTACTTATTAACTCTGTCCTTCTGATAGCTAATCAATGGCATTGCATAGAGTGAAATTTGGTGCACTAAACTGCCCCCTTGCCCAAAGCCAAGTCTTGGTAAATATTTAATGGCTGTAAAGGTGTTTTGCTAGTTATCAAACTGATATGTTAAAGGACTCTTAAAAGCAACTTTATCTTTCCTTCCCCTCCATAAATAATTTGCTTAGCAATATAAAGTGTAGGTGTAAAAGCATTTGGATTATTTCATTTTAGTGAGTATCCTGTTCAGAAAAAGACCAACTCATAATTAATAAAAAGGAATGTTCATTGCAATCACATACTGTGTCACCTAGACATGAGGAAAAAAAACCACCACCAGCTTTTTCTCCTTGGTAAAATGCCAATTTAAAGTAAAAAACAACCCAACCCTTTTCACTTTACTAAACACTACACTAGATATGTTCAAAACCTGTTGTACAGCTGTTCTCATAAGGAAATGTTATAAAATTTCTGTTGCTATAGAGTTACAACATACTCTGTAAAATCAGAAGACATTTGACGTACTGTTCTTTATTCAACACAGAAATGATTAAGTTTTACACATTTAACTTTTTAAGTGTGAGTTTTATTTGAGTGAGAACCAACAACAACAACAACGACATAGAACTGTTGGGCAGCAGTGGCTCACTCCTGTAATCCAATACCCAGGAGTCTGCGATCTGAGGACTGCAGTTTGAAGCCAGCCAGGTCAGGAAACTCCCTGAGACTCTTATCTAGAATTAAGTATAAAAAAGCAGGAAGTAGAGATATAGCGCAAGTGGCAGAGTACTAGGCCTTGAGCAAAAAAGCTTAGGGAAGTACCCAGACTCTGAGTTCAAGCCCTAGGACCAGCACCAAATAAACTAAAAGCAAAAACAAAATCCAAAACCAAAAAACTATCTGGATTTGTTTATCTTTTACATTTATGGCCCACTGGCAAGGCAGAAAAACATTTATTTTTTAAATGAAGTCCTAAAGACTTAAATTTTATGAGAATATTTCTTCAGTTATTTTCCTTTCTTTTTGTTTTTTGAGAATACTATGATTTAAACTCTGGGCTTCAAGCTGAAGCCACACCTCCAAAGCTGAATTTTTTTCATTATACTGACTTAAGGGAAGTGAACACATTTCCTTTTTCACACTTGCCAGAGAATCATTTTATATATATATATATATATATATATCTATATATATATATATATAAAATTAAAAAAAATATATATATATATATTCAGTGATTGACAATGAATCTTAATGGTTTAACTATAAAAAAGTCACAATTATTTTCCTAAGTATTAAATAAAAGCCCATGACTCCAAACACTGAACTCAATGACTCTTCAAGATGCATACTACATAAAAAGGACTGAGACTGAAAATGAAGTGTTTATAGAAGTTAAGTTTTCAGAATACAAACATGTCACAAATATGCCAGGTTTGAGGTAGTAACATTGATATCACATTGGTGATATGGAGCTTGTCTATTTATTTTACTTCATAGTGGACTGAAAAAAATGCTTATACATTTTTTTTTGGGGGGGGGGTCTATCACCGATGGTATATAGAAGAAAAACAGCTTTTTACTGTCAGAAACCTCTGAAGTTAGTTTTTAAGATTTTACTGATGGACTAAATGCTTATTTTTTCCCTAAAATCCTCCCAGTGGATTAATAATATTATATATTAATAATATTGTATATTTTGAAAGGACAAGACATTATGCTCCAACTTTAAGAAGAGTTTGATTTATAATATATTGAAGTTTAAACAGATGTCATAGAGATGATTTAAAACTGGTATTTCTGGCTTGTGCCTCTTAAAAACATGTCTACAATGATCTTGATCTCTGAAACATTATGCATTTTCCTAATTCTCAAGTTTTTTTTCCCAGGACACAGGTCAAACTGGAACTAAAGGCACCCCAGCAGGCACATGTTTAGGCCTCTAGTCTAAAATGCCCATAAGAACCTCACAGTAGTAAGCTGAAAATATGATGGCAGTTAACTCATCTTGCACAGGTAAATAATTAGTCATGTGAATAGAAAAATGTAAATGGAGTAAACAGCTAATGAAATAGCTGGTCATAAGCAGGAAATTAAAAAAGAGTTTGTCTGTGATTAACAATTATGAGTGCAAAGACAAACAGTTCAACTATACTCCATCAGCAAGTTAATATCTACTATTAGATAATATATAGTGTGATGTTATACATGATTTAATTCTAAACTCTGAAATTGTCTCGTTTGGAGAACAAGCATAACAAATCAGTGAGAGCATATAATAGGATTATCCGACCCAGACTGAGAGAGGGATCATGGGGACTTCACTTAGCTGAGACTTTAAAAATAAAGGATGTTCAAACTAGAGAAGGTCATATACATTAGCATGGTGGTAGGAAAAGACCATTGTTGAAAATATTTAACTTTTATGGACTTGCAAATACGGCTAGTTCTAAAGAGAAACTTTTGGATCTTTGTAATGTGGTTGAGGGAAATATTTGTTAAAGTGGGAAAAATACTCATTTCTCTAAGAACTATATCTTGATACCCAGGAAAAATTTTATTATATGATTTCTGAGAAGTCAATGTGGGAAAATGTTTGAATCTGGCTGAGAACATGATCACTGTCATTCACTCATCTAATATATAGAGTATCAACTTTGACATTGTTCTAGGTACTAGGGATAGAACAAGATACTAACTCATGGAACATTCTGAATACAGTTCATCAAGCTTCAGGAAGAAAACAGTTGGCAGATACAATCCCTTTCTGGACACTTCTGTTCATGAGGCTCTGACAACTCATCAAGTTCCTATATGCATTCTATATCAAGGCTCCAAGATGCTAATTCTTAGATTTTTAAAAAAAAAAAAAACCAATGATTTATTTATCTCAAATTTTATATTTTTCCTATGAGTCTTCTTTTTACATTGTGTTGCTCTAAAATAAATGTTCTGTCAACAAAGTATATGTTCTTAAAATTTTAAAAATATGCCCAAATATTATATAAAAATTAATTACAATTTTAAGAATTATAGTAATTCCTAGAAGACTCAGTAAACTAAGTTTCCATGAATAAGTACTTATTTTCCAAGATCCTATATTAAGAGAAAAAAGTAGGATAAGCTTAAATTTGTTTGTATTAAAGAATTAAATCATAACTGTAGCTTATGATTTATCTTTACATCACAATTTAGATGATTATCTTTATGGATGTTTTGGTAATTACTGTTTGTAGAAGGTTATGCTTGGGAGTCACAAATACAATGAATATACCTGTCTTTAAAGTAGTAATTATAAAAACAAACAAACCAATTTAAAGATACATTTAAACTTAATTGAAATTTCATAAGAAAAATTTTATCGTACTTATACTATTTATCTAGCTTTAGACAGAAAAAATAAATTAGGGCAAGATGACACTGTAGCTGAATATCCTGTCATATTAGGGGCATTTTAATAAAGAAACTTTATTTCCTTTATCTGAAAATTTCAAAGCTACATGATATTGATTTTCATTTAGTAAGTTTCTATTATGTTTAGAACTGTCCCACAATAGAAGTGTAAAGATAGCTCAGCCTATAATTGGTTCTTTACCTGGGAAATGTACTATCAGTAGATATCATTTAACAATATTTATTTACTTTGGGAAATATGTATTTTGTCTTGCTCAAGTAAATTTTGTCGTGCTCAAGTAAATATCTGTTATTTGAAAGATTTAATACAGAAATAATATGAAAGGAAGTAAATTTAGATGGGCAAGGAAGTGGAAATAGATATATATTATTTATTTCACTCTATTTGTTTCTGTCATGTGTGTAGGGTGTTCACAAAAAAACCCTAACAACATTAACATTATGCAGAAGGAAATAAATATCTTTTCCTATATTGAATATTAATGAGGCAAGAATTTACTTAAAATGTTGTTAGCATTTCCTAGTTTTTATAATTTTTTAAAACATGATGGATAGAATATTATGTGATTAATTAAGTAATTTTTTAAATTTATTTTTGTGTGCTGTTTCTGGGTCCTCAACTCAGGGGCAGGGAGCTCTCCCTTAGCTATTTCTCTCAAGGCTGGCACTATACCATGTGAGCCAGACCCTCACTACTAGCTTTTCATTGGTTAACTAAAGTTTTACAAACTTTTCTTCATGAGCTGGCTTCACCATGATCCTCAGATCTCAGGCTTCTTAGTGGCTAGGATTACAGGCACGAGCCACCAGTGCCCAGCTTAATTATTTTAATATGAAAACTATGATTGAATAAAGCTATCCAATTTTATCAACCTACCAATTTGAGCTATTAAGGAGATTATTGATATTACAATGAACTATATTTTCAATAAAATATGTCATTTTCATAAGTAAGAGCAAATTTCTAAAGCCCAGGAACTTAAAAAATACCCATTTCCAAAAATGTAGTTTATCTATATCTATATATGTATATGTACACACACACACACACACACACACACACACACACACACACATACACACACACACACACACACACACACACACATATGGAATTTTACTCACCCATTAGAAAGAATGTTATACCATTTGTAAAGAAATGTAAAGACCTGGAAAAATTATGTTATATGAAGGAAGTTAGGCCCAGAGAGGTGAAGTACGCATGCTTTCCCTTACATATGGAAGCTACATTTAGCTTATGAACTCATAAGTAAATATGTAGGGTAGTATGTAAGTGTATACAATAAAGTATTAACTGAAATATGGTAGAGACAAGGGAGATCTCAAAGAGTAGAATTCCTTAGAAAGGGAAAGTAAAAGTTCAACAAAATAAACACAAGGAAGCAGGGACTTGAAAGGGGTGAGGTGGATTCAAGGGGAAAGGGGGGGATGAGTGAAGAAGAGAACAGGGGAAGAATGTAGTCAATAATTCAATATATATTCTACTAAATTAAGAAAAGTGAGGAAAAGGATGGGTAGAGGAGGAATGGATAAGAATGTTGATTGGGGTGACATTGATCAAGATGCACTGAATTCAGAAACTGATTGTTAAATGACAACTCCTTTTTCAACTACTTAGTTAAAAAAGAAAAAAAAAACCCATGTCTTAATATACCAAGCATAATAAAGAACATCCCTGCATTAAGAAAAATCAGTGTGTATCTGAGAAGACAGATAATGAGAATACACCTCTATAGGAGACAAGCACATCTCACTTGGCACTGAAAAGGGTGAATGAAACAGAAGCATGCTCTTGGAAAACAAGACCAATTATGTGTAAATACAGTCTGGTGCTGGTGTGACCTTAAGCACATGACAGGAAAATATAAGGTTAACCAGAGAGAAATAATTTAGGAAACGAATTCAGTAATTTAGAGACTATTTCACTAATTCAAGTAAGGTTTAGTAAAGACCTCAACAAGGTAATTTTAATTGTGGAAAAGAGAAGATAAGGTTAAAAAATACTTAAGAAAGGAAATTGATGGAATTTTCTGACTCATAGGCATTCAGAAGGAAGAGCAGTTTTATAAGGAAATTGCTGCTTTTAGTAGACATAAATTGGGCTATCCAGGAAATATTAAGCAGAAAGGCCCAATGAATAATTTTGATAGTAAAGCTGAAACTAGACAAGGGAGAGGGGAGGGCAGGGAAGTAAACATACCTGCATGTCTGTATTTTGGAGTGATCAGAACACAGGTGAACGTTAAACATAGGAAAGAAGGCAATAAATGAAGATCCATAGAATAATTATTATCATAAAAATTGCTAAAAGATAATTACAATAAAATCATATTAAGATTTTTGAGGTGATACTGTCTTTATCCTGGAATTTTAAATGAAATAAACAATAATATTGTATGCTAAGAACTATGAATGATTTATTCCATTGTCAATGTTATGATGCTACAATCACACTACATGCAACATTTCATCAATGATAGACTGCATATATGGTGATTCTCTCATCATATATAAGAGATGATAAATTTCTATTGCTAAGTGACATTGTAGCCATGATGACATCACAGCACCATGAATTACATATTTATAGCAATTTTGCTGTAATAAAACCTACTGTGCTGCCAATTATAGAAAAGCAGAGCACATATAACCATGTATAATGTATAATCCTTGATCATAGTAACAAAAAGCTATGTAATTAGTTTATATGCTTACAATGTTACAGTTTTTGTCCTAATTTTAGTGTGCTTTTATGGTTTGATTTAAAATAGCATGTCTTATTACACTGGCAAAAGCTTCACACACTGGTTTACTTTACTTCTTGACTTTATCCATAGGCCACATTACTGATTAGCAAAGATGATGAAATCACCTAACAATGCCTTTCTCATAACATTTTTCATAATATTGAGACCTTCATTCCTGTACTTTATTTCATTTATTCTTATACCACATAATACGTGTTTATATATAGATACCTTAGATGATGGCAGGTTTCGCACAACAACATTACACTTTATATAATTTCCCTATGCTTTCATCATAGGACATTTCTCTTATCAAACTGTCAGTAAGAAATTGTGAGCTGTGATTGAGAAGTGAAAGAATATGAAGTTTGTAGTAAAAATCTGTGCTTTTGCACTAAATGTTTGTATAACTTTGGGCAATTTTTAAAATAGAAGTCTAGATTTTTCATTTGTAAGACAGATGGTACTACTTACTTCACATAGTTGTTCTTTCATATAAATATGAAAAAAAAACTCTTGCAAAAATAAAGCTTTATGTAACTGTCAACACTATACAACCCAGTTGTGGACTACATAGATAGCATGGAAAATGAGAGATTCACATCAAGACTTCAATGAAGATTGGCCCAAGAGAAGATCATCCCAAAGCCTGTACTCTAGCTGGAGTAAGGAATTTGGAGTCAGATTCAGTCAGAGGGATCTTGTTGTTTATGGTCATTCCTTGCTAACTAGACTCACATGCTGATTCTGATAATGGCTGTTTGCAAACCTCTCTTGAGGTTGAGTTAAAGACCAATAATATTCCTTATTTTTTAAAAAGGAGATGGCTTGAATCATACACTCACTTAAAAAATTGAGGATTCTGCTGGGCACAGTGGCTTAAGCCTGTAATCCTAGCTATTTGGGAGATAGAGATCTGTGGATTGTAGTTCAAGGCCAGCCTGAACAAAACAAAACAAAAGCTTCTGAGACCCTTTCCCAATCAATGGCTGGACAAAATGAGACACAACTATTATCTTAGCTATGGGGGAACCACAATGGCTGGGTACAGTGACCTGAACCTGTTACCCCAGGGCCACAGGAAGGTACAAGGCTCAAAGTTCAGTTGTTCTGGCATAAAAAAAAAAAAAAATCCCATCTTGAAAATAACCAACACAAAAAGGGTCTGAAGGTGTACGCCAAGTGGTAGAGTATTTGTTTAGCAAGTGCAAAGCTCTGAGTTCAATCCTCAGTACCACTAAAAGCCACCCCTCCCCCCCCAAAAAATTTAGAAAGTCAAGGATTTGGCCTTCAATGATATATGTTCAAACCTTGAATTTTGAGAATCCAAGGTCTGAGTCAGTTTGCCGATTATGGCTCCACCCTGAATCCCTACCTGTTTACAAAAATCTGTTAGTTTTCTATTTCCCTGATGTTGTACTGTTTTTCCAGTGTGATGTACAAATTCCTGTCCCAATTGCAACTCCTTTTTGGAATGTGTAGTCTATATAACATCTTCATAAAACTTCTTCTCGGAACTGACTCTACCCTCAAATTCCCATAGTCCACCTAATGTGACCCATGTGACTACCCCCCTAAAATGTTGTTTAAATTCAGTCCACACCTTTCCATGGATGCTGTCTCCATTCCTGCTTGGAGCAGCCCAACAGGTCTGGCCCCCAATAAAGCTTTGAGCTCGTATTGGTCTCTCACTCTCCTCTCATTTCTTACAGAGGACAAAAGAAAAAAGAAAAGAAAGAAAGTGAAGAACTAAGAAGTAACTACCTTTCTCAGACAAATTCACAATCTAAAAGGTAACATTTCACATGCAAGAATACTGACTTGTATTAGAATACCATAGATTCCAATTCCATTTCTGTAGCTAATAAGCCATACATTTCTTTTTTTTTTTTTAATTTTTTTATTTTATTTTATTTGAGAACATACTGTACAGAGGGGTTACAATTACATGGGCAGGATAATGCATACATTTCTTACCAAGCATTGCAGCCTCCTCCTTTGTTTACCCTTCACCTCCCTTCCCAGCCTCCCACCTCCCTCCCACCCAATCATACCCCCCTCCCACCCCCCCACCGACATTGTAAAGCTGGTTTTGACATGACATTTTGTACTTCTCATTGTTGCAACAGGTCCACCTGAATCCTTAAACGACTTGTTTGTCCCCATCTCCTCCATATGTTATACTGACATCAAATATAGTGAAAGCGGGGGTTACACTGTGGGGGAGGGACATACAAAGCGACAAAGAAATAATCTTATAAATGCGTTAGAAACACATGCATGAAAGAAACAAAAACATTAAAATACATATTTGAGGTTTCGTTTTCCTAACATCACATTATCTGACTTTTTCCGCTTGACTCATACCTATACTAGATATTGCAAATAAGGGAAACCATGGGACCTATGTTTCTTTGGGCCTGGCTTACTTCACTTAATATAATTTTTTCCAAGCCTTTCCATTTCCTAACAAATGGGGAAGTGTCATTCTTTCTGATGGAGGCATAGAATTCCATTGTGTATATATACCACATCTTCTTGATCCATTCATCTACTGAGGGGCATCTGGGTTGGTTCCATGTCTTAGCTATGGTAAATAATGCTGCAATAAACATAGTTGTGCTGGTAGCTTTAGTGTGGCCTTGTTTGTGATCATTTGGGTAAATGCCCAAAAGTGGGATTGCTGGGTCGTTGGGGAGCTCTATGTGGAGTCTTTTGAGGAACCTCCATACTGCTTCCAAAGTGGTTGAACAAGTTTACATTCCCACCAACAATGAAGTAAGGTTCCTTTCTGTCCACATCCCCTCCAGCATCTGTTGTTGTTAGAGTTCTTGATTTTTGCTGTTCTAACTGGAGTGAGGTGATATCTCAATGTTGTTTTGATTTGCATTTCTTTTATGGCTAGGGATGTTGAACATTTCTTCATGTGTCTATTGGCCATCCTTCTTTCTTCTTCAGAGAAGCTTCTCTTTAAGTCTTTCGCCCACTTATTTATTGGGCAGTTGTTTCTTTGAGGATTTGTTGTTGGGTGGTTTAATTTTTTGAGTTCCAAGTATATTTTAGATATGAGACCCTTGTCCGTTGTATGGCTAGTAAAGATCTTCTCCCAGTCCGTGGGCTTTCTATTGATCTTGCTAGCTATGTCATTTGCCCTGCAGAAGCTCTGCAACCTTATACAATCCCATTTGTCCAGCCTTTCTTTGATTTGTTGTGTTTCCGGGTCTCTATTCAGAAAATTTCGGCCTGAGCCAAGGAGACCCAGGGTTTCTCCTATTCCATCCTGTAATGTTTTCAGAGTGTCTGCTTTGAGTTCAAGGTCTTTGATCCATTTGGAGTTGATTCTGGTGCAGGGTGATATATAAGGATCTAGCTTTAGTTTTCTACATGTAGTTAACCAGTTTTGCCAGCACCATTTACTGAAGAGGCTGTCTGTCTTCCATTCTATTGTTTTAGCTCCCTTATCGAAGATTAGATGGCTATAGGTCTGTAGGTTCATTTCTGGGTTTTCAATTCTATTCCATTGGAAGCCATACATTTCTATTCCTGTTCTACTTCTCTAGATCTGATTCTAAACCATAGGTAAAAAGAAATTTAACTGGTTTTATTTAAAGTGCCTTCTGTGGGCACTTACATTATATCTAATCTGTTCAAGGATCCTAAAAGGTAGTTACAATTGCTTTTAAAAATGTGGAAAAAGGAGCTAAGGAAACTACGTAATTTACTCAGAGTCAAGAAAGTAAATGATTGAACCAGGATGCCAACCATTACATACCTTCTTCCAAAGGTGATATTTTGTTTTTCAAAACATCATTTTCCTGACTTGGAAAAGATCATATTAAGTGAAGTAAGCCAGACCCAAAGAAATATAGGTCCCAGAGTTTCCCTCATCAACAATAATTAGTATACATCTAGGATAATTTTATCAGATGAGCAGAAAAGTTCAAAAGCTATGTACATATGACCATATAAGATGACACTAAGTGAAATGACACAAGCTATGGACACAGAGGTCTTTCTTTGTTGTTGTTGTTGTTTTTTGTTTTGTTTTGATTTTTTTTTGTTTCCTTTGCATGTTCTTCCCTCTATGGTATATCCCCTGTTTGTCACTACTTGATTTTGGTACCCAACACCTTGTATGTACATTTGTCTAATTTGGGGAGGGGAAGCGGAATAACAAAATGAAGAAACAAGGACACAGGATGACCCATTGCAACAATGATACCCATAAGACAGTATATTGGAAATGGACTTTACAACTTTGGGCGGGGTGGGAGCGGGGAGGAATGGTAGAAGTAGGGGATGGAAGCGATAGTGGGAGAACAAGGGAAGGTTTAAAAATGCTCAACAAGAAATGTACTCATTGCCTTACTCATTTAACTGTAACCCCTCTGTACAGCACCTTTACAAAAAAATAAAATAAACCCACAAAACCCGTCATTTTCCTAAGACTGTTAAGCTTTAAAATTTTTAATGACCAATGTTTTATCAAGTACAATGAACCTTAAAACAAATTCTGAATTCTATAATGTACTATGTTGAAAATTAATTATGAGATCTTGAGAAAACCACTGGTATTTTTTCATGCATTAAACCATTTATTTTTAATTTTTAGAAATATATTTTATTATATTTAAGTAGTTGTACAAAGGGGTTACAATTCAATGTGTCCATTTATAAGTACAATGCATCATGATCAGTTATCACTCCTTTCATCTCTCTCCCCCATCCCTCTCAACCCATTCTCTCCTGTCAATCAGTTTTTGATAGATGCCCACTCAGGACCTTTTATCTTAGAAATCTTCTCTCATTGTATTGGATGGCTACAAAATGGTTGTCATCCGATATCTTACCAAGTTAAGCTTCCCTCTTTGTGAAGTAGAAAGCCCAGCCTGAGATCTAACCAGAAATCCATTAAACCATTTATATGAAGATAATTGATGCTATTAATTATCCCATAAGAAGAAAGAAAATATTCTTCTCACTTTGATATGGAATAGACAAGGGGTATACATAATGATATAATTGTCACAAGTTTAAGGAAGATTTTTCTTACAGAAAACATAGTTTTAATATTTCTTGCATGATTTAATAGTAAATATCATCAGATGAGAACTAAAGGAAATTTCTTTCACTGGTAAATAAAATACATATGCTAACATTTGCTTTCCTATCCATTACTGCTGCTGCTTAACACCACTGCCTGGTTTTCGAAAGGCAATTCCTTAGAAGGACATTTAACTGAAAATATCTAAGGAGTAAAGCTTAAGGAAGAGAGAATGAACATCCTGATACTTGACATTAATCACATTAACTCAGAGTTCCTAACAGACAGTTCTGGCATTATTCCTAACTGGAAGACACTGAAATTAAAGCACAAAGCTTTAAAGTTAATGGGAGTTACGCAAGTGAAACACTCTATGTCAACTTGATAATATGCCCCTAAGTTATTATTCATGGATAGTACCATTTGTCTGTTTAATCAAGGGTTAAAATATATGCAGTAATTCCCTATTTTCACAATATTCTTTCTGACAATAAAGATAACAACTATGAGAACAGTGTTAAGCTGGCTAAACCTGATGTACTGGTTTTGTTAATAAAAAAATTCATGACAATTAATGAAATGGATCTATTAAAGACAATCTCCCAAAGTTGTATAGCTGCCACACCTACAAATGAACTCCTCATGACCTATATTATTCAGAAAGAACTGTAGTAACTTGTACTAAAATCTGTTACATACAAAAAGCTCAAATCAAAGCACTACTCAGAATCTGGCAAGGTATTTCAAGCAAAGAATGTTTGATATGGCCACCTTTAGTCAAGGTTTCCCTTACTCCTTATGAATTTATGTCTGTAATTCATGCTTTTCTATTGTATTAATTTTAGTAAATTTGAATCTACATTTAAACATTCTTTTCAGGCTGTGTTTTGGATTTCATATTTTGCTATGCTAACAACACTGGAAAGAGAAACTAGTAGCCGTATCTCCTTCTTTTCATCTCAAGTCCTTAATGTTCAAGTGTTAGGTAAAGAGAATAAAAAAATGAACCTTATGTCTCCTAATGGTTTGTTTGAAATGCTTTGACAAACAGAAATTAGGAGAACATTTATTTTAAAATTTCTCTTTTAAAACAATACTTTGTGTTATCTAGGTCATGCTTGGTTAAAAATGGATGTCAATAATTCTTTTTCCATTCTTCTCATTAAATAATTTGTTATGGCTATCATGAGTAACAATTAATTCACTTCCATTCAAAAGAATCAGTGTCTACAAAGCTAAGCTAATAATTAATAATAGACTTTTCCCCTCTGCTAGTAATGATAGACATTTTCCCTCCCATTCCCACCACAAGTTGTATAGTTCATTTTCAACATAGGGTCTAGTGAGTATCACTGCTACATTTGTTCACCATTTCTGTGTTCCCCTCTCTTACCCTCCCAAAGACAGATAAACAAGACAAAAGTTAAAGAAAACAAAAACACCAATGGGGAAAAAAAACCCTCTTGTTTCCATTTCCTGGAGTTCATTTTGATAATAATTATTATTGTTACTATTATTATTGTTATTATTTTGCCAGTCCTGGAACTTGAACTCCGGGCCTGGGTGCTGTCCCTGAGCTTCTTTTGCTCAAGGCGAGTGCCTACCACTTGACCCACAGCGCCACTTCTGGCTCTTTTGAGTAGTTTACTGGAGATTAAGAGTCTCATGAAGTTTCTTTTCCAGGCTGACTTAGAACCATGATCCTCAGATCTCAGTCTCCTGAGTAGCTGGGATTACAGGCCTGAGCCACCAGTGCCCAGCTTGATAAATATTATTTTATTTGATCAGATGCACATAACTAATGTACTTTTGTGTTCCTCTCCTAAGAATATCCTCTTTTGATCTCACTGTGTGAAAATACCTAGACCTGTATAATTTATAATGTCCCAGTGTATATATTTTTTTAACCATCCAGTGTGTGTTTACTTGTAGATTTATAGGAACATGCTAGCTACCACAAATGAAGGAACCCATAGAAAAACTGGAAGAGCACAAGGGAAGGGTTGGCATTGTTTAAAAAGAAAAGCACTCTTAATCTGACTTAAATTAACTATAACTTCTCTGAACATCACCTTTATAATAACAATTCCAAATGCACTAAAAGTAAATAAATAATATGAGCTACAAAAAAAGAATGATAGACTTATCCAAAACAGCTGATGAATATGTTGCCTACAATGAAGCTATTTGTAAAAAAAAGACCCTTTCAATATGCAACCTTCTCTAACTAAAGATGTGTTACCATATTTTAAACTTTTTAAAAATTTAATCTAATATTTCTTTACTGCTATTATAAAGGTAATGTACAGAGTGGTTACAATTACATGTCAGGTAATGAGTAAATTTCTTTTTGGACCATGTCACCCCTTCTCTTACTCTCTCCTAGTTTTTCCCTCTGGAGTTTCCCTACCCACAAGTTTGTTTTCAACATAGTGTCTACTGACTACCACTGCTGCATTTCTGGGTATTTTAAACTTTAATTTAGAAATAAAGCGTTTTAAAAAAATCTCAGAAATATTCGTGTAGAAGAAACCCTAAGACTCTTAAAGGTTATCTCAATAGCTTCCGTCTTTTTCTTCTACAAATATTAGTTGAGCAGCTACACCAAAATGTGCAAGACCATGGAGATAAGGTACAGAGGTGATTTAGGAGATGATACAAAGCTGAACAAATAAAATTAACTGTTTACAAGTGTTGGGACAAGAGTATAGAATACATGGCAATGTATAAGTAACTAATACTACCCTATGGAAGAGACATCAGGATGAACTCTAGAAAATACTCAGTTTGATGGGTAAATATGATGCGGATTTTTTTAAAAAGCCTTAAAAATAAATTGCATAGAGGTAAGATACTATATTTCTGTTGCATATGTACGTTATCCCACAATTGCCTCCCATCCCTCCCAAGATGGTTTTGAAATAAAAGCATCACAATTTATTAAAAAAAATAAACATATGAAAGGAAAGAGCAGAGAGCTAGGAGTATAGGTAGTAATTACCTCTCAACCTGGAAGACAGAAAGTTGATGTGCATCAAGAGAAGAAATTGGAAAAGAAAGAAGTATCCTGGATTATAATACATACAAGCTCTACTGGAGGAGGTATTGGCTTTGGGCAACCACATGACTGAGGTAGGGTTGAAAAATAGGATCTTAAAGTAAAGGACTAAATAAAAGTGTCAATATGAAACAAGTGCAAATTAGAAGATAGACTTTGGTCCTTAACAGGAAGAACCTGCCTTCTTCTTTCTATAGAAACCACTAAACTCTTTGGGAAATGAGTTACCTGGAGAAAGGTAGTCTGAATATGTACCGCAAGTCAACCATTCCTTGTTTTGACAACTTTGGGAATTAATTTATCCACTACTAAAACTAAAATAGAATTTACCAGCTTAGGTTCCTTATTCTACCCATCACAGTACTCTCACAGAATTCCAACATAAGAGAGTAACAGATCTATTTATGTAGCCTAAACCACTCAGCACTTCACTTTTAACTATAGAAAAAAAGTCCATTGACTTTTTTTGAACACAGGATGAAAAAGAAATCAGAAATATATACAGAAAGACTCATATCAAAAGAAACAGTTCAGAAAAAGATTAAAAAATACAGACTCAGAAATAGGAAATACATCATGTTAATTATATAAAATCAGGATGCTATGAAAATGGAATTTAAACAACATCTTTTTTTATTGTGAAAATACCATACAGAGGGGTTACAATTACATGGGCAAGGTAATGAATATGTTTCTTATCAAGCATTGTTGCCTCCTCCTTTGTTTCCCCTTCCCCATCCCTTCCCATCTCCCACCCTCCCACCCCCCCATCCCCAGCGAAAGTTGTAAAGTTCATTAAACAACATCTTTTAAAGAGAATAATAATACACACATTTAGTAAATAAGACTTCATAGGAGGGCCAAGTACCAGTTAATAATAATACTAGCTACACATGAGGCTGAGATATGGAAGATTATGGTGTAAGGCCAGCCTGGGAAGAAAAATTCATTAGACTCTCTCTAAAACAATGAGGAGGAAGCTGGGCTGGAGATGTGGCTCAAGTAGTAAAGTGCCAGTTTAATAAGCATGGGACTGAGTTTATACTCCAGTACTGTAAAAAATCCCAAACCTAAAAATTCTTAGAATGACTTGAGTGTATAATAAGATATACAACCTTAATGTCACTGCATTACACACTTAAGAAAAGCTTAATGTTAGCTACATTTCACTACCATTAAGAAAAAGAAGCTGGAAGTGGCGCTGTAGCTCAAGTGGTAGAGTGCTCGCCTTGAGCTGAAGAGCTGAGGGACAGCGCCCAGGCCCAGAGTTCAAGCCCCACGACCGACCAAAAAAAAGAAAAAGAAGCTAACTATCATTCTCTCTTCCTAAGAAATGGAAACGTTTCCTGGTCTCCACAATAAAATGGGGGCACTTGGAGTATGTTTCCATTCATAATTTTCACATTCAGATTCCAGTCTCAGATCTTGCAACAAAAGGATTCTAACAAAAGGCCTTTTTTTTCCTCTTCCACTAGTCTCCTCCATAAAAGTAAGCCCAGCCCATAGTTTTTATGATTATCATCGTCATCATCAAAGACATTGACTTTAATGCCTGAGAATGACTTTCACATGCCAGTGACTAACAATTTTATGGACAATTATTTTTTGATGGTTACTGCTTCCTTGTCAAGGAAAATGTCACTTTCATAAGATAATAAATGTGGTTTAATGGGGGAATGGATACACTGAGGTCTGCATATAACATAATAACAGCTCACCAGCAACAATTCTTTGAGATAAAGTCACTGAATTGCTGTTTGTTGCAAGTACTTTTCCAAGTGTTTTCTGAATTACTATCTTCTAAAATGACATCTCTTATTTGTCTGAAGTGTCTTTGGGGAGAAGAGGATTCCTTCACAAACAGGAGGACTGGGGAAGACCCTCTCAGACACAAGTCAATGTTCTGCAACTGTTGTCACATGAAACTGCTCCTCAGCACCCAAAGTTGTATCTGGTTGGCATTCTTTGGCTGCATTCCTATGTTGCCTAAATGGACTCAGGAAAGACACATTCAACTGTGGAAAGAAAACAAGGAAGATAATTCTTCCTTCTCTTCCAGTAAATGTATACTACATAAAGGCTTTGCAAGGTATTTTCTCTTCTTTGGGAGCCCAGATCTGAACTCTTATTCACCACAGAGCATAAGATGTTACATAAAAGAACTCAATCATATTTCTTTTAAATTTTCAGGACACACCAGTGTTCACTATTAAACATAGCACTCATTTCTGAGATAATAACAATTTTATAAAATTTTAAAAAAAAAGCTGGGCACTGGTGGCTTATGCCTGTATTCTAGGCTACTCAGGAGGCTGAGATTTGAGAATTACAGTTCAAAGCCTTCCCAGGAAAGTCCATGAGACATTCACCTTCAATAAACTACTCAGAAAGAGTCAGAGTTGCACTGTGGCTCCAGTGGTAGGATGCTAGCCTTGAGCCAAAGAAGCTCAGGGACAGGGCTCAGGATCTGAGTTGAAGCCCCAGGACTGGTACATACACAAACCAATAAGAACAACAAAACAAACAAACAAAACAAAACCAAAAACAACTAAAAAGGAACAGGTGTAAACTTTTGCTTAACTTGTTTTTTTTTGTTTTTTCCAGGGCTGAGGACCAAATCCAGGGCCTTGTGCGCACCAGGCAGGCGCCCTTCCGCTGGGCTAAAACCCCAGCCCCTTTGCTTAACTTGTTGAATGGGAAAGTTTTCTAAATCAATTTTGCAGCTTTCCAAAACTTATTGTATGCCACAAATAGAATGTTACTAAAAAACTATAAAGAAGTAGATGTTTTTGTCTATGGTACACATACAGTGTGTGTGTGGGGGGGGCCAGACAGGACTTGAAATAACATTGAAGAAATTTCTAAGAAACTTAAGAAAATTTCATTAGAAACTTAAGAAATTTCATTAGAAACTTAAGGATTTGAGACAGGTGCCAATGGCTCATTCCTGTGATCCTAACTACTCAGGAGGCTAAGAAATAAGGATCACAGTTCAAACCAACCCAAGCAGAAAAAGCCAACTATCTTCAAAACAACCAACAAAAGCTGGGCTAGAAGTGTGACTCAGGTAGTTGAATACAAGCTGTGATCAAGGGAGCTGACCAAGAGTGTGAATTCAAGCCTCAGTAAGAGAAAAAAAAAGAAGAAAGAAAAAAATTAAATATGTAGAAAATATAAAGAGAAATATCAATCAATACAATCTATGGTAATTAGAAAAAGACAACAGAGGTAAAAAAGAGGACAGAAAATGATCAAATAATTTTTTTTTTGGGTCTGGTCATGGGGCCTGAACTCTGGGCCTGGACGCTGTCCCTCAGCTCTTCAGCTCAGGCTAGTGCTCTACCACTTGAGCCACGGTGCCACTTCCGGCTTTTTTCTTTTTTCTTATGTGGTGCTAAGGAATCGAACCCAGGGCCTCAGGCATGCAAGGCAAGCGCTCTACCACTGAGCCACCTTCCCAGCCCCCTCAAATAATCTTAAGAAGCATTGCCTAGAGGTAAAAGGTGAGAGCCTTCAGACTGAAAGCATATATGTAAGTAAAGATCACAATAAATGAAAGAAGATCCATCCATAGATATTTTCTACTGAGATGTCATAACACTACAGTGAAAAAAATTGATATATTCCAGAATAAACAGAACAAGATTTATTTATTGTAGAATCAGGTAACCAGAGTAGAAAAAGATAAAAGTAATCATAAAGTTTTGAAAGAATATATATTCAAATTTTTAATTCTATATTCAGAAAACTTCTCTGTGAGTTCCATGAAGAATGAAAAGAAAGAAAGATGGGGAATAATAGAATTAGTGAAAGTAACCCATAAGAAAAGTGAAGAGGATCCTAGAATGACAACCAGGCAGCAGCCTAGACAGCAAGCAGCAGGTCCAGACTGTAGCAGTAGCACAGCATGAGAAAAGCTGAAATAATAAAACACTGATCCAAGAAAAAGAAAAGCAATTAGAAATTTCAGGCAGGATGAAAAAACTTATAAGAAAGTCATGGCTGAACTAAGAAACAAACATAAAATATGGTATAACTTTTAGTACTTGATGGAGTATTAAATGAATCCTTTTGTCTTGATCCAAAGAACATTCTGTTTGGCACAGGGTTGACAAATCCAATCCAAAGGAATACAACTATAATTCTACCATATGGTTAGCATAGCCAAAAAAGCTGTTTCTTCATTTTCAAATCTAACATCAACTTTTACACAAAGCACTGAATAATTTAATGGAAAATTTCACTCAAGGACATGATAAGGGAAAAGATAAAATACAAATATAAAATACCAATTCTCCATGTTTATTCAACTTGTTGGCTTTTTAAAAGGATTTTGAAACAAAAAAATTCTTCACAATCTTGATGTTTGTTTATTTGCCAGTCCTTGGCTTGAACTCAGGGCCTGAACACCGTCCCTGAGTTTCTTTTTGCTCAAAGTTAGCACTCTACCACTTGAGCCTTAGCACCACTACTGGCTTTTTCTGCGTATGTGGTACTGAGGAATTGAACCCAGGGCTTCATGCACACGAGGCAAGCACTCTACCATTAAGCCACATTCCTAGCCATGGATGTTTATTATTTCATTGTTTCCCTTTCTTTCCTTCCTTTTTGCTGGTCCTGGGGCTGGTGTATGTGGTAGTGAGGAATCAAACCCAGGGCTTCATGCATGCTACATAAGCAATCTACCATTAAGTCCAAGAGATCTTTTTAAAACTCATAATAGGCACTTTGAGCTTAACAGTGTCATCATTTCTTCTCTCTATGGAGATAACAGTCTCATAGTCTTTCCTTCCCTGGCTGGCTTTGAACTGTGATCTTCAGATCTCAGCTTCCTGAGTAGCTAGGATTACAGGCATGAGCCACTAGCACCTGACTTCAATGTTTTCTTTAAGTCAACATTTTGTCAATGTCCATGAATATAAAAATTTAAAATATAACCCGAGTGTACATATGCCTTACTAATGTGAATTTGGAGATTGGAGATTTTCATTGCTTAAGCATTTCTTCCATTTTTTTTATTGGTAAAATTTATCACAGAAACTACTAATAGGGGATTAAGAGAAAATTGAATAAGCTATTGATTCTTAGACTTTTGTCTTTGAGTTACAGCAACCTGTCTGGTCAAGTACCATGTATGGAATGTGAAAATTACTTCTCAGGTGACAGAATGAAGAATGTGACCTTGCTTGCCATTCCTTATTTTCTTTTTTTGGCATAAACCAGAAATTATTTTAAGGTGGTTCTTAAGAATGTTTATTTAATACAGAATGAAAGAGAAAACTTAATTCCTGAAAAACTTAAAGACATGAAATAGAAATTGTCTACATGGAATTTGGACATAGAATATACTTATTTATAAATACTAATTAATGAAAAACAGTAATCTTAATATATATGAGAAAGTAAACAGAATACTGATCTTGAAATTTCATAAGCTGTTGTTCTTTTAGTTTAATGAACAGCATGAAAGAAGATTTACTTCTTGAAGATCACTTTCAGAAGTCTTTCTCCTATTGTACACTTCCTTGCTAAGTCTACAAGTCTGATTCTAAAAGGCAAAAGCACAACAAATAATGACATTAAGTTCCTTGTCAAGGTTTTAAGACTTTTAAAAAGGCTTAAAGAGAAACTGTTCAGACTTTGAGAGTTGCTATATTTTTGCTAGTTCACATTACTTGTTAAGTAAAGCAATTATCCACAAATAAGAAAAGCCAGTAAGTACTGTTTGCAAGTATAAAGTATTTGTCTTTTATTAGAACCCATTTATAATAACATCAATAAAACAAATACAATTTTCTGCCAGTAACACTACAGGCATTTTATAAAGAAACTACTATAGAAATTGAGTTAAAAACCAAGAAACATATACAGGGTACCTGATTCACATGTCTTGTTTCATGGTATAAGGGGTGACATTGATCAAGATGCATTGTATTAATAAACTGATTGGTTAAATGACAATTTCTTTGTATAACTACTTAAAGATAATAAAAAATAAAATAAAGAAAATAAAAAAAATGTATGCTACATGCTGCAATAATTCTCCAGTCTGACATCAGCCCATACCAGCCATAGCTGATACTGCTGTAGTACAGTCTCTTTTTCTTAAAAGGAAAATTAGCAGGTATTAAAGAGTTCAAAAGGACAATGTGTACCTAATTGCGGTTTTCTCTCTGATGCAGTGATTGAAATAATGAATATGAAGCAGTTTTGGAGAGAAACATTTTGTTTTTGTCTTTAAGAGCATATTCATGCTGCATCATATAGTAAGAAAGGTATTTGAAAAGTACTCTTTCATTAAGGATTGTTTGATAAAATCAGCCATCAATAGTTCTGAAATTTGGTTTCAGTTTTGCTCTTCTGTGTCAATATCTAGTCATTTGGCTGCTTTAATTCATGCACTAATAATCACTGCCTTTTTACCCATACATTGAAAAGACAGGTAAAACTATTCTTTACATTCTTGAAGCAAAATAAAGCCACATAATGTCTGTATTGTTAAAAAACAGAGAGCTCACTGGAATTAAGGTATTAGAATGAACACATAAGTCATGTTGACTCTAGCTGCCAGTGGGAGTAAAATGCAAATCAGAAGCATCAACAAATAGTATTGAATTATCCACAGACACATATCATTGTTCTGCCTCTTGTTTCTCTATTTAAATTTAACATGTTCTTATTCTTGTAGCTTGTAATAAATACAAATGCAGTGATACAAAGAAATATCTGTGCAACTGTTAAACATTTCAGTGCCAGGAGAATGAATCTAAAAGCTATGATTGGAAAGGCTATCCAAACCAACAGTGAATTGAGCAAACTAGAATCAAAGTAGGTTACACCTTTTTGAAGCTAAAACATGGTTTTATATAGCTTCCTCAAAGTGTGACAGGCTTCCCTTACTGAAATCTGAATCAGAAATCAGATAGCTAGAAAGTAGTCACTTATAAGTAATTATTCATCACTTAACTATCAGTCAGGAAGTATACTAGTACAGGAGTCAAAAGTTAAAAAAGTTCTTGCCAAGGAAATCTTCTTGATAAATGTGAGGTAATCTTTGCAGATGACATGATCCTGTATTTAAAGAACCCTACAGACTCGACTCCTGAGTTACTCAAACTGATCCAAAACTCTGGCAAAGTAGCAGAGTATAAAATTAATCCACAAAAATCATGGGGCTGGGAAGGTGGCTCAGTGGCAGAGCACTTGCCTTGCATGCATGAGGCCCTGGGTTCGATTCCTCAGCACCACGTAAGCAAAAAGAAAAAAACCGGAAGTGGCGCTGTGGCTCAAGTGGTTGAGTGCTAGCCTTGAGCTGAAGAGCTGAGGGACAGCGCCCAGGCCCAGAGTTCAGATCCCATGACCGGACCCCCCCCAAAAAAAATAATCCACAAAAATCAATGGCTTTTCTGTATGCCAACAATGAGAAGAGTGAGGCTGAAATCAAGAAAGCAACTCATTTTGTAATAGTCTCAAAAAATATCTAGGAATTAACTTAACCAAAGAAGTGAAGGACCTCTATGATAAAAACTTTAAAAACTCCCCAAAATAAATTAAAGTTGATCTAAGGAACTGGAAAAACTCCCATGCTCTTGGATTGGGAGGATTAACGTCATGAAAATGGCAATAGTGCCAAAGGCTATCTGCAAATTCATTGCAATGCTCATCAATATACCAACATCATTCTTTAATGAAATAGAAGAAACAATTCAAAAATTCATATGGAATAATAAAAGATCTAACTAGCAAAAACAATCCTTAGGAAGAACAGTGCTGGAGGAACATCATTACCAAACTTCAAACTCTATTACAAGGCCATAGTAATAAAAATAGCTTGGTACTGACATAAAAACTGACTCGAGAAACAATGAAATAGGACTGAAGATCCAGAAATGAACCTGCAGACCTATACCCACCTAATCTTCAGTAACCGAGAAAAAAGAAAAGAAAAAAAAACAAACAAAAAATACAACAACAACAACAAAACAGGATGAAAGTAAGACAGCCTTTTCAACAAATGGTGCTGGCAGAATTGGCTACACATGTATAGAAAACTAAAGTTAGATCCTTACATATCACCCTGTATCAGACTCAATTCCAAATGGATCAAAGACCTTGAGGTAAAAGAAGACACGCTGGAAACATTATAGGAAGGAATAGGAGAAACACTAGGGCTCCTTGACACAGACTGAAACTTCCTTTATAAAGACCCAGAAACACAACAAATCAAAGAAAAGTTGGATAAATGGGATTGTATTAAACTTCAGAGCTTCTGCATGGCAAAGAACATAGCTAGCAAGATGAACAGAAAGCCCACAGACTGGGAGAAGATCTTCACTAGCCATACAACAGACAAGAGCCTCATATCTAAAATATACTTAGAGCTCAAAGAATTAAATCTCCTAAAAACAAATCCTCAAAGAACAACCACCCCATTAACAAATGGACTAAAGACTTAAAGAGAGACTTCTCTGAAGAGAAATAAGAATAGCCAATAGACACATGAAGAAATGCTCAATATCTCTGGTCATAAAAGAAATGCAAATCAAAACAACATTGAGATTCAACCTTACTCCGGTTAGACTGTCATTATGAAGAAATCTAATAACAACAGATGCTGGAGGGAATGTGGCCAAAAGGGAATGCTACTATACTTTGGTGAGAGTGTAAACTTGTTCAACCACTCTGGAAAGCAGTATGGAGATTCCTCAAAAAAATAAACATAAAGCTCCCATATGATCCAGCAATCCCACTCCTGAGCATTTACCCAAATGACCACAAACAAGGCTACCAGTACAACTATGTCCAGTACAGCATTATTTACCCTAGCTAAGATATGGGATCAACCCAGATGCTCCTCAGTAGATGCATGGATCAAGAAAATAGGGTATATATACAGAATGTATATCAATGGTTCTATTAGAAAGAATGACATTGCCCGATATGTAAAAAAAAAAAAAGAAAAAGAAAAAAAAAGAAAGAGTTGGAAAAAGTAAGCCAGACCAAAAGAAACATAGGTTTCATGGCTTCCTTTATTTGTCATTATTAGTAAATGTCTAGGATAGTTCTAGCAGAGAATCAAAATACCTCAGTAGCTATGCACATAGGACCATATAAGATGATGCTAATTGAAATGATATGGAAACAAGATAACAAGAGGGGTTTCTTTGTTGTTTTAATGTACTGTGTGATGTCATTTCTTTTTTCTTTATTTTTTTTAACTTTTGGTTTATCCCCTGTTGTCAATGTATTTGATTTTGGTACCCTGTGTCTTTATTTTATTTTAATACATTTTTATTGTAAAATATTGTACAGAGGGGTTACAGTTACATGAGCAAGGTAACGAGCACATTTCCTGTCAAGCATTGTTGCCTCCTCCTTTTACCCTGTGTCTTGTATATACGATTTTGGGAAGGGAAGGGGAACAACAAAATGGTGAGACAAAGGACAAAACGTGAATCAATGCAACAGTGATACTCAGAAGACAATATGTTGGAAATGAACTTCACAACTTGGCGAGGAGGGAGTTGCAGGGTGTGGGAGAAAATGAGGGAAGGGGTAACAATCTTTGACAAAAAATGTACTCATAGTTGGGCCCTGGTGGGTCATGCCTGTAATCCTAGCTACTCAGGAGGCTGAGGATCAAGGTTCAAAGCCAGCCTAGGCAGGAAAGTCCATGAGACTCTAATCTCCAATTAACCACCACAAAATTGGAACTGGCACTGTGGCTCAAGTGGTAGACAGCTAGCCTTGAGCTGAAGAGCTGAGGGACAGCACCCAGGCCCAGAGTTCAAGCCCCACGACCAATAAAATAAAGAAAGAAAGAAAGAAAAAAGAAATGTACTCATTACCTTACTTATGTAAGTGTAATCCCTCTGTATACATCATTTTGACAATAAAAATTTAAATTATTAATAAAAAAGTGAGGTAAGGTTTCAGATTATTATTATTATTATTATAAATTTACATATAATCAATCCAATCACTATTTTTTGAATAGTAGAATTGCTGTGTCTTATTGTTTTTTTAAGGTTGAACATCAAATTTTAATCCCAAAACCTTTTATCTAGTCCTCAAATTGTTCACATGAAAAGGAATGGTAAATTACAATTTTACCATTACAAAATCCATCTACAGTCTTCAAAAACACCAATAGAAAACTCATACACTATATTACCTAATGTGCTATTAACAGATGAAAGTTGGACCAACTTTATACCAGGAAACTATTAACAGAAGTACTTCAATCACATAGCTTAAAATATGGAGAAAAAGACAAGTAAAAAAATTATCTCAACTTTTTTTTTTCCAGTCATGGCACTTGAACTCTGGGCCTGGGTGCTGTCTCTCAGCTCTTCAGCTCGAGGCCAATGCTCTACCACCTGAGCCACAGTTTTCTGGTGGGTAATTGTAGATAAGAGTCTCATGGACTCTCCTGTCCCCCGCTGGCTTTGAACCAGTCCTCAGATCTGAGCCTCCTGAGTAGCTAGGATTACAGGTGTGAGCTACCAGGTGCCCCGGTTTATCTTAACCCTTTAAAAGTTAAGATAAGACTTAACCTATAAGTCTTTTGACTTTTTAAAATTTTTTTATAAAATACATAAATTTCCCAAAATAAAGAATGTTATTACACATTGGTGTCAACTTACACCAACAAAAGCTGATGTCAGCATGCTTTGTACTGTCTGATATCCTATACAGAGAATTTTTTTTTAAAGATCTATAACTAAAATGGACAATTGTTCATAAGGCTTAACTAATTTATTTGCTTTTTTGAAATTCTCTTGTAATAGATAAAAATTCTTTGGATTATGATTTTAAGAAATTATTAATTTATGAAATGATAGCTAAGGAGAAGCTGGATCATTTCCTGTTGAGAGAAAGAGATCCTTTTTTGGACATAGAATGCATTTTCCCCACCTCTGCTCACTTCTCCCCACCATTATATTTTGCTTCATTGAAATAGAAATGCTAGTTCTTAGCCAGGCACCAGTTATGGCTAACATCTATAATTACTACTCAGGAGTCTGAGATCTGAAGATACAGGTTTGAAACCAGTCTAGGTAGACAAACCTGTGAGATCCTTGTCTCTAACCAGCAAAAAGCCTGAAGTAGAGATGTGGCTCAAGTAATAGAATGCCAGCAGCTGTGAGGGAGGAAAAAGCTAAGTGAGAGCACAAGGCCCTGAGTTCAAACCCTAGTACTGGCGCATGTGTGCTCTTTCTCTCCACACACACACAGAAATGTCATTTCTCTTGATTTGTGTTTGTGTTTTCATTTGTCTCTGGAAAAACTAAACATACAATTTCCTGGGGAAACAAGGGCGTGGGGAAAGGGAACAGAAAACTGAGAGAAGAAAAGTTAGTGATTCCCTGTCTTTCTAGTCTGATCAGGAATTACCCTGAAAACTAGTACTCAATTAAGTTTGGGGACTTTAAATTTTTCCTTCAATGGAATTAGTGAGGCAGTAAGGAAAAATAAAAAGCACAACCAAAGACAAAAACATATTCAGAAATGTGTAGTTTTGTCGCAGAAACAGCTCAATATGTTGGTTAGACAGCAGGAGAAATTGAAGTTGTGTTCCTTGAGAATGGCCATAACACATAATTTACATTTTTCTCTGAATGATGTGCATGCCCTAGGACACCATCAAATGTTTGTGAGGTGGCAGTGGTAAGTGATGCCCTCATGTTGAAGTCAAAAGCTGTGAGAAACACATTCATCCACTGTAATTCTTTCTCCTCCATCTTGCATTTGTCCCACAGTGACAGAGGCTGCATGGTATGTATATTTCATGGCGATTTCCTATCTAGGTTAGTTCGCACTCAGAATTGACCAAAGCAAGAGCAGTTAAGTGTAACATAAACAGCATTCACTTCTTTTTCCCAAAGCCCCTGAGTGTTGGGGGAAGTAGGGGGCTCTTCAGTACACTCAGTTCTTCTCTGGTGAAGACATCCATCAACCATCACAAAAATTCTTAGTGACAATGCTCTTTTATGTCCTCCCAGCAGACAGAAGGAAGGACAGATTGATCCAGGAGACTGTGCCTGGCTGTGAGATCCTCAGGAAGGTCCAGCTGAGCCTGCTTTTATATCTAGTCTTTGATATGATTGGCTACTTCCACCAAGTTCTTTAGGATAGCACACAGTCTTCAATCTAGCTAATCCAGAAAACAAAAAAAGAGGGAAGACCAGCTCGGTAGTGAATGAGATTGATACCATAATTTTCTCAAAGAAAAAACAAATGCAAACCTCATCCCTATTTTTCTTTTGTGAGTCCTTTTTTTTTCCTTTGAAGAATTCAAGCTGGGAAATAGAAACTTGAACTGGGAAGTCATCTTACTTATTTTTTTAAAGTTGGTCATGGAACTTGAACTTGAGGCCTGAGTACTGGGTCTGAGTTCTTTTGCTCAAGGATAGCGCTCTATCTCTTTGAGCCACAGTGCCACTTCTAGTTTTCTGTTGGCTAATTGAAGATAAGAGTCTCACGAACTCTACTGCCCCAGCTGGCTTCAGATCTCAGTCTCCTGCCTACATAGGATTATAGGCATGTGCCATGAGCTTCTAGCTTGCTCTGTCTTCTTGTTGAAAATAAATATGTATGTGTGTATGGGTGTGATAATCTGAATGTCTATCTTTTCACCAGTAATAGTGTCTTGATGTCTAAGATTTTACAGAGTATATTTGAAATCAGGCAGTATAATTCTCCTGTTTTGTTTATCACATTGTTTTGATAATTCTATGTTATTTGCATTTTCATGTACATTTTAGTATAAGCTTGTCAATGTTTACAATTAAAACTCATGTAATCTTCGTTATGGTAATGCTGAGTTTACTGATCAATTTGCAGAGAATTAATATCTTGGTAATAGCAAGTCTAAAAAAAAACCTGTTATTTCTGTACTTACATAGTTTTTCCATAACTGCTTTCAGCAACTTTCTGCAGTTTTCAGGTACAGTTTTAAATGTGCCCTTAAAATTTTATAATTTTTGATATTTAAGAATTATTTCTTTTTTATGTGAGACATAACATAGTATCTTCTTTCTTGTATTAATATTGGTAGTCATACTGGTTTTCAAAAGAAATTGTCACCTGGAAATGGTACATAGTACTAGATTTGCTTTGCTAGTTTTTGTTGAAGACTTTTTGTCTATGTTCAAGAGGGATATCAGTCTGCAGGTTTTTTGTTGTTGTTTCTTATTATGCCTCTGTCTAGTTTTGATACTAACATAAAACTGATGTCATCAATTGAGTTAGAAGTCTTTTTTACTCTATTAAAATGATTGCATTAAAATTATTATATCTTCCATAAATGGTTAGCAAAACGCAAAACTCACCATGCTAACATGTGGCCTTGCAGTTCCCTTTTAGAATGTTTTAAATTATGAATCCAATTATTTGGATAGATATAATTCTGTTCAGAGAGTTTCTTTTTTTTATTCAGTTATGGGCATATTTCTAGACTTAATTTTATGTCAATCCATATGCTACCACTGCACTGTTGTGATTTATATCTTTGTAGTACGTTTTGAAAGTAGGAAGTATAAGTCTGTCTCATTTGTCTTTTTAAACAGTTAGCTAATCTTTTCAATTTAGGATTAGCTTTTTGGTAGTACAAAGAAATCAGCTGGAATTTTGGTAAGAATTATATTGAATCTGTAGAACAATTTGGGAGTCTTACCATCTTAACTTTTGATTCACGAGTACAGATGTTTTCCATTTCTTTATTTGCTGTTAAACATTGTTCTTTTAGTTTCCAAAGACTAATTTTTACAATCCTTTTCATATATTTATTCTAAAGTATTTGTTCCTTCAGGTGCTATTTATTCCAAAGTATTTGTTCCTTTTCATGGTAATGTGGTTTTCTTGATTTTATTTTTGGCTTGCTCACTGTAAGTATATAAAAACACAAGTGATGTATGCAAATAGACTTTAGCCTGCAAAATTATCACTTATTTGTTCAAATAGTTTGTGAATTTCTTAAGATTTTCTGCATATATGATTTCGTTATCATTGAATAGTTCTAGTTCTTTACCATATGGAAGTATTTTATACAATTTCTTGCCTAAATGATCTGACTGTGGCCTCTAGTAAAATGTTAAATACAAGAGTGACATCCTTTTCTTGCTTGTGATCTGAGGGGAAAACAGGCATCCTTGTGGGTTTTTCACAGATGATTTTTATAGGCTTACAAGTTCCTCTTTCCTTAGTTTGTTTAGTATTTTGTTGGAAAAGTATTGCATTTTGTCAAGTACTTCTTCTTTGACTATTAAAATAATCAAATTTCACTTTTTATTCTAATTAAAGGGTACGTGAAATAGCTAAGTTTTGGTATTTTCTATAAGTATTTTGGTATCAGATTTTTTTTTATAAATCTTTTAAGTATTGCTTAGCTGACAAAAATGTTATAAGTATTTTCTTTGCCCAAAATAGATATCTGTCATAGTGTCACATTATTATTTATAATAGATTTTTTCATATGTTGATTTCTAATATATTTTCAATTTAAAATATTACTGATAAATATCTAACTGCAATATATTTATTTCCTCAATATTAAAAGGATAGAATAAATTAAAAAGTTCATTCAATCTCAACTATATCATGAAGATGTAATCACCAACATTAACTGTAGAAACTATAACACAAAAAGTGTTTTTTTTGGCAGTTGTGGGGCTTGAACTCCACTTTAAGCCACTGTTCCACTTCTGTTTTCTTTGTGTCTTTCTTTTTAATTGGCTAATTGGAGAAGAGTCTCATGGGGACTTTTCTGCCCCAGCTTGCTTTGAGCCAAGATCCTCAGATCTCAGCCTCCTGAGTAGCTAGGATTAAAGGAGTGAGCCACCAGCACCCAGCACAAAGAAATTTTTTTTTTGTTCGTTGTGGAAAGAAAATTTTTACACAAGCCATTTTAATGAAAAAGATGGAGTAGAAATTGCACACTAATAATGTATGTTTGTTAGCTGTAATGTAGCAAATTAATGACCTATTATAACATTTCTGAGATAATTAGAAGTTGTAATGCTGACTAAGCATTTGATGTTATTAGGAAATTACTGTTGCTGGGTGCTGGTTGCTCAAGTTTGCAATCCTAGCTACTCAGGATGGTGAGATCTGAGGATCGAAGTTCAAAACTAGTCTGGACAGGAAAATCTATGAGATTGTGAACTCTAATTAACCACCAGAAAGCTGGAAGTGGAGCTGTAGCTCAAGTGAAGTACTAGGCTTGGCGATAAAAGCTCAGGGACAGTGGGCAGGCTCTGAGTTCAAGTCACAAGACCAGGAAACAATAACAACAACTGCCCCCCCACTTTTAAATTTTAAACAAATTACAGAAATATTTGAGCATCAGTTATATTGATGTTTTAAAGAATAAATTCCAGATTCTCAAAGCTTTCCAGGAAAAATGGAAGATTAAAATGAAGTTCACTTTGGCCTTAAGGTTTCTGCAATTTTCTCTCGGTTCCATAGTATGCTCATTATAGTCTTTTCACTTTTGCTTCAACTGTTCTTTCAGGATAATGTCCTTTCTCTCCTTTTCACAGAATTCTAGTTCATTTATATCCAGTTTCCAATAATTCTAGGAAATCTTATCTATTCTAGACAATTTAACTCTCTCTACTCTATAACTTTCTATGAAAATGTCCAATCATTTAAATTTTTAAAATATTTTTATTTATATACACAAATATACATAGCTCTCTGTCTCTCTTAATATATTCACACAGAACTGAAATTGGCTATCTGGTTAATGATTATTTTTAAATGTGGTTACTGTTATGCTACTGAATTTTTTATAGCACTGATAAAACAACAAAGCAATACTATAACATACTTATAAAAATAAAGTATGATTAAATAAAGTTACCGTCAGATTTGCCTTTTGTAGCGACACATTACACTAGAGTTTAAAGGTTCTCAAACAAAACAAAACAAAACAATTCAGTAGTATTCCTGTTAAAAATCCAGACATTGACTGCAGTTGTAATCTCTACAGAGATTGGTTGAACACAAAGACTTAAATTCCGAAGCAGATCAGATTTTTTTGCTACCATGGACTCCGTGGGGTTTTGTGCAATAAGCATATCAAACATATCCAAACCAGGAAAATAGTGCCAAAGTACCAGTTATGTCTCAGGACACTTCTGATGGAGGTGGAGTTGGGGGAAGCTTTCTCCTAGACAGAGTTAAAGACCTATCAGAAGAGTTAGTTACTAGTTATCTTCAGTCATTGGTCGTAGTGTGGCCTAGGGCATGTTATTATACCTCTCTGTGATTTAATTTCCCCATTTGTAAGAGGAATCATTTCTCACAAGGATATGTATGGGGTGAAAGAAGAACTCCAAGACCCAGAAACACAAGAAATCAAAGGAAGGTTGGACAAATGGGATTGCATGAAATTGCAGAGCTTCTGCATGGCAAAGGGCATAGCTAGTAAGATCAATAGAAAGCCCATGGATTGGGAGAAGATCTTCACTAACCATACAACAGACAAGGGTCTCATATCTAAAATATACCTGCAACTTAAAAAATTAAATCCCCCCAAAACAAATCTTTAAAGAAACAATTGCTCAATAAATAAGTGGGCTAAAGACTTAAAGAGCAACTTCTCTTAAGAGGAAAGAAGGATGGCCAATAGACATATGAAGAAATGCTCAACCTCCCTAGCCATAAAAGAAATGCAAATCAAAACAACATTGAGATTTCACCTCACCCCGTTTAGAATGGCTATAATCAAGAACTCTAATAGCAACAAATGCTGGAGGGGATGTGGACAGAAGGGAATCTTACTACATTGTTGGAAGGAGTATAAACTTGTTCAACCACTTTGGAAAGCAGTATGGTGGTTCCTCGAAAGACTCCACATAGAGCTCCCCTATGACCCAGCAATCCCACTTTTGGGCATTTACCCAAATGATCACAAACAAGACCATATTAAAGCTACCAGCACAACTATGTTTTTGTAGCATTATTTACCATAGCTAAGATATGGAACCAACCTAGATGCCCCTCAGTAGATGAATGGATTAAGAAAATGTGGTATATATACACAATGGAATTCTATGCCTCCATCAGAAAGAATGACATTGCCCCATTTGTTAGGAAATGGAAAGACTTGGAAAAAATTATATTAAGTGAAGTAAGCCAGGCCCAAAGAAACATAGGTCCCATGTTTTCCCTTATTTGTAATAACTAGTATATGTCTGAGTCAAGCAGAAAAGGTCAGATAAGTTGATGTTAGGGGAATGAACCCCAAGATAAGTATTCAAATGTTTTTTTTCCTTTCATGCAATTGTTTCTAACATACTTATAAGATGATTTCTATGTTGCTTTGTATGTCCCTCCCCCACGGTAAAATCCATGCTTTCACTGTATTTGATGTTGGTATAATTTGTGGAGGGGAAGGAAAAAAAACAAATTGTTTGACTAGGGATACAGGTGGACCCATTGCAACAATGAGATGTACAAGTTGTTATGTCGAAAAACGAATTTAACAACTTTGGTGGGGAGTGGGGGAGGATTGGGTGGGGAGAGGAGAGGAGTATGGGAAGGGATGGGAAGGGGAAACAAAGAGGAGGCAACAATGTTTGATAAGAAATGTACTCGTTATCTTGTCCATATAATTGTAACTCCTCTGTACGGTATTCACACAATAAAAAAAAATTAAAAAAAGAGAAAATGTTCTTCAAAACAAAACCTCCAAGATAAGAGATAATAGAAGTTAGAAATTAGAAATGTGACTTCATAAAATTACAGTGTTTATTGTCTCACAAAAATTTTGGCCGAAAACATTGGCAGAAATGTTTAATTTGAGTGTGTATTTGGTGAAATCATCTTTGATGATTAGGAATGATTATAATGATTAAATACATAATTCAATAGTTTTGCACATTAAAATGTAATTTTATGAATTAAAAAACCTCATAAAATATTGTAAAGTAAAAAAACTACAAACTTAATCTCAGTCCAGTATGTAATTCTGATTGAATATTGTCTTAAAGCTCCATACAAGTAAAAAAACTAAACTTTGAGTTCAGTAAAAACTGGCTCCTCGGGGCTGGGAAGATGGCTCAGTGGTAGAGCGCTTGCCTTGCATGCATGAGGCCCTGGGTTCGATTCTTCAGCACCATATAAACAAAAAGAAAAAAGCCAGAAGTGGCGCTGTGGCTCAAGTGGTAGAGTGCTAGCCTTGAGCTGAAGAGCTGAGGGATAGCGCCCAGACTCAGAGTTCAGGCCCCATGACCGGACCCCAAAAAAAAACAAAACAACAAAAAAAAAAACTGGCTCCTCATAAAAAATGATTCCATACTGCTGTCATAATGTTATACTTAGAATTTAAAACATAAAACTGCTCAAATACATATGAATAGGCTCTCAAGGAACAGTTAGTGATGCCAATATAAACTCACAAAGATTATAATAGCAATGGTTCACCTTTCTTAATATCTACCTCTGTACTCGTGTGCTATAGAAAGCAATGTATGTGCATTATTTCATTTGATTATTCCCAATGATATCAGGCAGGCATAATTACAATTCCTATTTTACAGGTCAGGAAATTGAGGATTTGAGAGAATAATTATCTGTCAAAGGTTACTCACTAGAAAGTCAGAACCTGGACCATCTGTCTTATTGTAGTGTTAACTTTGAGTTAAAAATTGTGGAAAGAATGAAGAATGCAAAACAAAAATTTTATAAATAAAAAAGATGAAGAAAGCCCGATTTAAAGCAGATTTAGAAATATATGAAGTCTTCATTCTGGATTATAATTTAGGTCAATACTATTTCTAATTTTCTAGAACCATTTTCAAGTCTTAGCCATTCTTTCATACTACTTAAAAGACAATAAAATAAAAAAATAAAATAAAGTTAAAAAAGAAATTTAAAAACTATTTTCCTAGCTGAGAACATCTAACCAAGATTCACAGAACAAATATACCTTATATGGTTTCAAGAAAATTAAAGTATTTATCAGATTAACAATCTCTAATAAAACAAAACAACAATTCATAGGCTTTGACTTCCTCATTATTGCACACAGCAACTGAATATTGTTTATTTTTTATTCTGTCAAAACCAGTAAATTTTAGGAGATATTTGAGGAAATGCCTGAATGTATACTAATAGAAAATAAAAATAGTCATAAACTTCTTATAAACTAACAAAATTAAGAGACAATGTATAACAATATCATTTAGAACTTAGCAAAAAACAGTAAGTAGGTTAAACCATGGGTAAACTTAAAAGTTTCTTAAGAAATGTAAGTGGAGCACTTTTTATTCTGATCTGAATTTATAAACCAACTTTTGCTTGTAATTAGGGGAAAATGTTTAGTCAAGTATGTTTTGAGTGTGGCAACTCTTGTAAAATTCATGTTAACGCTAGAGAACAACTATTTCATAATATAAAGAATGAAACCTCTAACTACTTCATATATAATTGAATCTTGAATATTTACACATTAAAATGCCTAACTGGAGGTAAACATTTATCCTTTTGGGAGAGGCCCAGGTAGAAAAGCCCCATGGCAAAATAACAATATTAAGTCCCGGATATCTGTGTGCACTGCCAGTGCCACCCAGTCTTAAAAATACTGCTGGATCATCATGCTCATCCTCGGTCAATATTTACTAAGCTCTTTATAACAGCAGTGGCATTAGAAAGTTTATAGACTAGCTTCAGGATGCCAGCTTATTATATCTTGTATTATATTGTTTTATATATATATATATATATATATATATATATATATACACATATACTTTATGGTTTTGCAATTACTAATGCAAAAGTTCTTGAACAAAAGTCACTAATTATTAGTGATAATATATATTTGCCAAACATTTTAAACTAGTTTCAATATAAATTTTAATGCATCTAATAATATATGTATTTTGGAAAAGAAAGGAGAGAGAAAACACTATGTTAAGAAATCTAATTATACTGAATGAACTTTCTTAAAACAGAAAAGAAATCTCTTTTTTCACTGTCATTCCATAGCTAATGTTCATTGAATTAAAATGTTCAAAATGGTACTCTTCCACTCGTCATGATCCCTCATTCCTTCAGGAAAGAAGAATGTTAAGATTAATCTTGTTTTTTGGGTTGGTTATGTTTTTCTTAACATCTTAGTTTATTTTTAAATGTGTTTCAGCTCTTTAATGTATTCGCAAAAACAATTACAAATATTTAACAAATCTAAAATATAAATGAGATTGTTATTTATATACATGTGTTTCATAGTGTAGATACATTTTAGATTCAACTCTCATATATTCTGCCTTATTTATGAAGTATAACATTAAAATATAATTTTATTAGATGTTTATTTCTAGTATGGTTATTTATAGATAATTTATGTAGGCTATTACAGATCAGAGTCTTTTAAAATTACATTCTCAGTTTTTTTAATTTATAAAAAAAGGAATTCATGCACATAACAACTTAAAACTTTACCAGGGCATGAAATAAAAGTTAAAAGTTTCTCTCTTCATGTTAACCATTCATTCTAATCAATCTGAATATTAGACTAAATTTCCATCCCAAGACAATCTGCTGTTAGAGTCAAGAAGCATCAATGTCTATGCACATCCTCATATACATTCATTCATTCAACATTTGAACATCTAAGATAGGTACTGATACACTCCAACGTTACACTGACTCAAGTGTAGGCGCAACGGTAAACAAAATAAAATTCTTGTCTTTGAAGAACTTTCATTCTACAGAACCATTCACAGATCCAACATAGTACAGTACTATGTAGGCATGACTATTACAAAAAATAGTAAGAGAAAAAGAATAAAAGGATATAGTGAGGGTATAGGCTATTTTAGCTAATGTGCACTCTACCACTTCAGCCAGTGTCACTTCTGGCCTTTTCTGTTCATATGGTACTGAGGAATAGAACTGAGGGCTTCATGCATGCTAAGCAAGTACTCTACTAGTAAGTCAAATTCCTAGCCCCCAATATTTTAATTAATTAATTAATTTACTTACTTACTTATTTATTGGTCAGTTGTGGGCCAGGACACTCCCCCTGAGCTCTTTTGCTCAAGGCTACCACTCTAACCACTTTGAGCCACAGCTCCACTGCCTACTTTGTTATTTAGTGACCTCATTTTGCTCTACATCTCTATAAAAGACTAATGCAGACATAGGGCTAGGTCATTTTATATCCAAACATGTAACTCAGCCACATGTGTATCACTAAATCCTTGTTATATTCATTACACAGAAAACTACTATGGAGAAGGAACATTGATTCTAAAAAAAAACCCCTTCATTTATTGTATTAAATTTGATTGCTACTAACTTTGCACCTGTCTACAAAAGGGCTGCTATATATTACATATATCATATATATTTGTACTTTACATTAAGTATAAAAGTCCTAGCAAGAACATTATGATATACATTTATACAACAATTGCAAGGGAAAATGAAGTGTAAATCACAACAGGAACCACAGGAAAGAAATATGATAGAAATTCTAAACAGAATATTAGAAAAGAATTAATTAAATAGTTTACAGTTAAAGTAAGTTATGAAGGTTCATAAGAAAAAGATGGATAGAGATGGAATCTTGCAAAAAGAATCAGTGACACAGGGGATGCATAACAATTTATTTGGTACTTACACCTAATTGCCAATTCAGTGCAATGAGTTATTTGTTGAATACCTACTTCATGGAAGGAAGTGTACTGGTGACACCAATAAGAATGAAAATGGGAAGCCAAAGATAAACAGTGAAGTTTTAAAACAACATAGAATTCAGAAAGAATTAGAAACAGAGTTGGTAGAAACATAAAAAAAGGTCATGAACGTTGGAGAAAAGGGTTTGGGATTTATTGTAAAGGTAATGTACTATTGAATGCTGGTGGTGGATGACTGACAGGGTGAAAAGTATTTCAAGAATCTTAAGGAAAATAAATAATGGAAATAAGTAGCAAGAAATACTTGACATGAAATTATTTAAGTGTGATCTGTTTTGGAAAAGGCAAAAGTGACAATCATTGAAAGGAAAAATCTAGCAAAAACGTCCATGACAGTCTAATTCTAAGTTAACCAGCACAAAGTCAGTTGGCGGCATAATTTAAGTCCAAGAGCTCCAGCTGGGCACGCATAAGGTCATAAATTCAAACTCTGGCACTAGAAAACAAAATAAAACAAACCCCCAAATCCCAAACAACCCAATCCCAAGAAACATTCAAACACCTTATTGCATTGGTTTTCATATTAAACCTGTCATACTTTATCTCTGTTAATAGGTGAGTTACTGACATTCAGAAAGAAACATTGTCACATTCTATAGGTAAAGAGGAAATTAAGAACTTTAAAATACATTCCATAGTAGGTGGGTATATAGAAGATGTAAAAATTAAGTTTCATACAGAAAACACAGACATGATAATATTTTTGTTACTAAATGGGCCAATTAACACAATGGTTAAAATCTAGAACTAATGAGATCAGGTAAAGAGTTTGTGTTGAGAAAAATAATGCGTTATGGTTACAGTTTGCATGCTATAATCATTCTTGACTATCTTACCAATTCATAGTTCTTACTGACAAATGTGTATATGTGTATGTGTATGTGTGTATATTCACATAAGGTGGACTAATACATGAATGTAGAAGAACTAAAATTTCACTTCTGTTTATTTTAAAGAGCTTTATCTTTATGGCTTCTATGGCATTAGTATATATGTACATATATTCATATATTTATATCACAAAACATATTCAACCCACTTTTCTCTATAACAGACTCATGAATTATTTAGTTATTAAAAAGTACCAATACAATCATGAGAAACATACTACCTTAAAGCATGGTACAACCTATGCAATACTGTGAAATTTACTATGTTCTGAGTGGCATTAAATTTTTTATATAAAAAATTTAAGCATGTATATTAAAATTTAATTTAATTTAAATTTAAATATGTATATTAAATTTTATTCTCCTGGCACCAAACAACAGTATCTTATTCTGGTACCAACATTTAACTTGTATTTTCTTTAAGCAAAAGGAAATAGAAAGAAGTACTACAAAGACAGCAATTATTGAAACTTAGGCATTCTCTCCATTAGAAAACAGTTTGTTATTATTATGCCCCTTGAACTTAGGAATGCAGCACTACAGGTTTACAACAGCAAGAAAAAAATCATTACCAAATATGAATCTACTCCCTACAAGTTTAAGATTGCTCCTTGATAAAACTGCTTAGATTTATACTAAGGAAGTTGTGAATAAGTTTACCATTTGGTATAACAATAAGGAGTTACTAATACCTTACTAGTACTTTTATAATAAAATTTATTTTAAACCTTCACATTGTTGCCGAGAGCCGGTGGCTCACGCCTGTAATCCTAGCTACTCAGGAGGCTGAGAGCTGAGGATCATGGTTCAAAGCCAGCCCGGGCAGGAATGTCCGTGAGAATATCTCTAATAAACCACTCAGAAAACTGGAAGTGGTGTTGTGGCTCCAGTGGTAGAGTGCTAGCCTTGAGCTGAGGAGCTGAGGGACAGCGCCCAGACCCATAGTTCAAACCCCATGACTAACAAAAAAATAAAATAAATAAACCTTCACACTGTTATTCCTCGCTTGCTAGTTCCTTGGTTTATGTAAAAGTGCTACCTATTACAATGTTTAATATGTCTATCGCTCATCTATCTGGTCCCAGCCTCTATCTCTAAAGGAAACAAAGAGTCAAAATGTCTTCTAAAACTCCAAAGAAGAAAAAATAAAAAATATATATTTCCATACAATTCCAACAGTAGCCCTTATCTTAACCCAGTAAAAGCAAATGATTTTTTGGAAAATAAATAAAAAGAATAAAAGTAAAAATTAAGGCAGGGTAGAATGAACATCACTGGCAATTTCTAAGCTGTCTTTAAAACTAATAATTAGTCAATATCTCATTTATTTTGGTTGTAGAAAGAGTCAGACTGATGTCTCTGGAGGATGGACTTCCCCTAAATTTTTCACATTCTTCTGTGGTCTTACATAGCACAGTTTTTTTTCTTTTTTTCCTACATCTATAATCTACATGCCACTCTTTATTTCAATATATAGCATTATTTATATCTATTTTCATGTTACTTTCTATTTTGGTCTTTACACTAAGCATGCTAACACATATCAGTGTTTCTAAGGAAACACTAGTGAATATTTACTAGTTCATAAGTCTTCATTTTTGTTTCTTGTGACCTTCACGTCTTCTCAGTTTCACTGTTTCTAAGGTACTGCCTTATATATCATCTTTGCTAAGAAATAAGTTTTAGTTATGAGATCTTAATAGCAATGTACCGACTGGGACTTCCTATCCTTTTAGCTCTTAAATATTATGCATTCTTTGGTCTTCTTAAAACTTACGGTTTCTTGACTCTTCCTTTTTCTCTGAGTATCAATGTCCCTTCAACTTTATTTCTTGTCCGGTTTAGCTTAGGCTATCTTTCATAATTTCACCAACTGTTTTGATGTTTTTTGTACTCCATCATTTTTGCCTTGAATATGTATAATCCAGAGTCATTATGGTCTTTTGGATTTTGTACTGGTATACGAATGTATTGAATGTATTGTCAGATAACTGTATAAGCAAGAACCCATACAAATTTATTGCATCTGTTCCCAACTGAGTTCTAAGATTGCTTGATTTTCTTGCTAGTTTTGTTTTGTCTCTCATTCTCGTTAGTAGCTATTCTGTTATTCCTGTCAAAGCCTCTTTACCTCTCATGTCCATGGACCTCTATTTTATAGTAAAAAATAACACTGTGTCCTCATTTATTTATATTCATAATCTGTGTGTGTGTGTGTGTGTGTGTGTGTGTGTGTGTGTGTGTGTGTGCATGTGCGCATGTGCGCATGTGCGCGGGGGGGCGGGGGGGGGGGGGGCCTGAACTCAGGGTTTGGGCACTGTCCCTGAACTTTTTTGCTCAAGGCTAGTGCTACCACTGAAGCCACAGTTCCACTTCTGGCTTAAAAAAAAAAAAAATTGGTGGTTAGAGATAAGAGTCTCAAGGACTTTCCTGCCCAGACTGGTTTTGAACCACAATATGAAAATCCTCAAATTCCAGTCTCCTGAGTAAATAGTTATTCTAGACATGAGCCCTGGTGCCCAGCTCATAATTATTCTCTTCTCCTTCACTCTCTTTTCTTCCTTTCTTCCTTTCTTTTTCTTTCTTTCCTTCCTTGTTTCTCTTTCTTTCTTTTTTTCTTTCTTTCTTCCCTCCCACCCTCCCTTCTCTCTCTCTCTCTCTCACTCTCTCTCTCTCTCTCTCCCCTCTTCCTTTCTTTTTTCACAGTTTTAAAGAGTTCATTTACTAAAGAGAAAGAAAAGTCCAGTTAGGAGAGTGAGCAGCAGGAACTAGAAACCAGTTGGCCACCATGTGATCAGAGACAGACTCCCCACTATTTTCCCTTTGTTTTCTATGACCATAACTATCCATTCTCTTTGCTCAATGTGAATCCTTGTAGATATTACTATTGTCTTAAAGGCATAAAATGAGAAAAAAATTTTCTTTTAAAAAATAATACCAATGAGGAAAAACTATTTATGAAGAGTATCTTTGAATCTGTTTAGAAGAGAACAGATAATTCTTACATTTACATAGAGGGGAAAAAGACCTTTGAAAGTGAATACTTTGGCTGGGGATATAGCTGAGTAGTAAATCTCTTGCCAAGCATACATAGCAAGGCCTTGGGTTTGACCCCAGCAAAACAAAACCAAATATTTTAGCTTTTTAATTTAAAAAATCATTTGTTTATCTTCTGCAACTCAGCAAAGAGAACTGCCCTTAAGAGTTTGTTTTTTAAGAAGCAATGTCAGTTCCTGCAAAATTATCATAAACCTCTTCTTATTCTTGGGTCCTGCCACTTTATCAAGAGAGCAGCTTCTGTCCTATCTCATAGGATGAGTAAGAGATTTCCTAATAGCCCTTATTATCAATGCAGTGATGCTAACTTTCACATTCTAATAGCTATAGTCAGGGCACAAATCTCATAGATTGCATAAGTCTTAATAAAGGGTTAAAATGCACACTTTTATTAGAAAGAGATGCTACTTTAATATAATGATCTGAAATATCAGGTCTCAAACTTGCCAACACATGGGAATTTCCAGAGCTTAAAAACACACTGATACTTGGAATTAACCTGGGTTGGGTTAGGTAGGCATCAGGAATTCTAGAGTCTTCCCAGGTGATTCTATAACTACTTGTAAAAAAAAATAAAAAAAAAAGACTGTATCACTCTATAAAACACTGTAATATTCATTCTAAAAACAAAAGGTGAAACAGTAAGATGTACTCATTCACTGCAAAGGTTTGCTTACCTGAACACTCATCTATAGACCCTGATTGTAATTGTCAAGAAAGCAAATGATTTCCAATCAGGGACAAGTCAAACATACTTAGTATTTCATAATCATGATCATGTTCTAAAGCTACTGAAGTATCAGAAGTATCTCAAAGAAGTATCACAAACTGAATAAAGAGCAGAAATATAATGTCACACTTAAAGAGAGACACATGAAGAGATGCTTAACCTCTCTAGCCATAAAAGAAATGCAAATAAAAACAACATTGAGATTCTACCTTACCCCAGTTAGAATGGCTATAATCAAGAAATCTAATAACAACGGATGCTGGAGGGGATGTGGCCAAAAGGGAACCCTACTGCATTGTTGGTGGAAATGTAAACTAGTTCTACCACTTTGGAAAGCAGTACCGAGGTTCCTCAAAAGACTCCATATAGAGCTCCCCTATGACCCAGCAATTCCACTTTTGGACATTTACCCAAACGATCACAAACAATGCCATACTAAAACTACCAGCACAACTATGTTTATCACAGCATTATTCACCATAGTTACTATATGGAACCAACCTAGATGCCCTTCAGTAGATGAATGGGTCAAGAAAATGTGATCTATATATGTATATATAATATATAGTATAAACATACTACATATGTATGTATATATATATATATATATATATATATATATATATATATATATATATATAATGGAATTCTATGCCTCCGTCAGAAAGACTGACACCGCCCCCATTTGTTAGGAATGGAAAGACTTTCAAAAAATTATATTAAGTGAAGTAAGCCAGGCCCAAAGAAACATAGGTCCCATGGTTTCCTTTATTTGCAATAACTAGTATATATTTGGGACAAGCAGAAAAGGTCAAAAGCTATGTACATATGACCATATAAGATGTTGCTAAGCAAAATAAACCCAAAGATAGGGACACAAGAGAAATTTTCTTTGGTGCTGTGTTTTTAATGTACTATGTTTTTTTGTTTGTTTGTTTTTATATGTTCCGGTTGTCACTGTATTTGATTCTAGTGCCCGCCCTGCATCTTATATATACATTTTTCTAATTTGGGGAGGGGAAGGGAAATAACAAAATGCTGAAACAAGAATACAGGTTGATCCATTGTACCAATGAGACAAGACCACTATGATGAAAATGAACTTTACAATGTGGGGGTGGGGAGGGAGGAGTTGAGGAGGGAAGGGACAGTAGGGGAGAAACAAAGGAGGGGGTAACAATGCTCAATTACCTTACTCATGTAATTATAACTCCTCTGTACAGTATCTTTACAAAAAAAAATTTTAAAAAAATATCATGTCACAGAGTTCTGAATACGAGAAGTTTGCAATTAGGTGTCAGATGGACTGTACCCTCCATGATGGCTGAAAGCAAGAAGCCTTCCTCATCTCTCCTAATCTTTACAGTTTGCTGGGAATCTTCCGCCTTCTCTTCTCCAGTGTCTTAGTATTGTCTTCACTTAGTACAAGTCTGTGTTCAGATTTCCCCTTTTTATACCACCACCAATCTTACTGAATTCGAACACAGGCTATTGCCTTTATTTTAACTTCATTAGCTTTCAAAACCACCCTATTTCAAGGTATGTAATATGCTGAAGTGAGTAAGAATTAACAGTTCAGTATCTTATTGGTAGGGAGAGATTGCAGTGGGGGAGACAATTCAAGCTATAAAACAACCAACTGCTGTAGACAATGGTGTGAATCAATGGTTCTTAACCTAGGAGTGGGAAAAACTTAAATTTTATTTTCACTTCACTGTGAAGGACAATGTTCCCTACAATTATGAATATAGGCCACAGTCAATTAGCAGTATTTGTGCTTCTTGAGTCTATACAAACAGAAATAAATTACTGGTATTTTCAAGGCACACTTCAGCATTTGTAGGTCTCACAATACCATTCACAGACATTTACACTTAAACTTTGAAATTATAGTTAACAGATCTGCTGCTAAATCTAGCTATTTAATGCATGAATAACGACTCACATGTATAGTAATATATGACATAATACTTTCATGGTTGCATTTTACTAGAATTGATATTGATTTATTTGATTTTATGTATTTAATAATGCATTTAATATGTATTTTAGTATTTTTTCAGTGCTGGGATTCAAGCTAGGGCTTTGTATATAGTCAGCAAGTGTTCTACCACTGAACTATATCCTCAGTAACATTATTCTAAGAAATCCATATGTATATATATATATATATATATATATATATGCAAACATATATATATTTTGATAAACTACAGCCTCAGTGAATCCTCAAGTTTCATACTCAAAGCTTTAAACTCAGTAATCAAAAAATATATATACAGGGCATTGTACAAACTTTTAAAACTATGATTCAGTGTGAGAATATACATAGTTTATATATAACCCAATATACAATCCTATCTGGCTCTCATACACAAAACTTACAACTGAAACAAAAGTAAAAAATAATATTTATCCTTTATACAGGAGAAGCACTCTGACATTTTCTTTCATTTAAAAGATGCCAGTTTTGTCCTACTGAATTAATTTTAAAACCACTTCTAGAACATGTCAATGAAAAGCCTTTAGTGACATTTCTTTAGAAATTTCTCATAGCATATTATACTGGGTAAAAAGTTGTCATTACTGCTATTTAGACAACTAATAAGGACATTTTATAATTTTGGCAGGAATGTAAATTTATGTTTTAACAAATGTAAGGAGTGCAAGAGTAAAATAATGAATATTTTGTGCATAAGTCATTTAAAACTTATAAAATACTTTAAGTGAATGTTTAATTTTACTGAGGTAGATCTTCATTCAGTATTATAAAATCATTAGAAATATTTCCCAATGTACAATATTTACTTAAACCAAAGCTAAAAAGAATTTTACCTGTAGTAAACTCGTAGTGTCTGGATTTCTTCTTCCAGTTTTTTGTATTGCTCAACTGCAGTTTCTTTGGCTTGCTGCATTGATGACAACTTTGCCTGCACATAATTAACATTTAAAAAATTAATATAAGTTTTGGTGTGTTAAAATATAGTAGTACAATATAGGTAGAAGTCTTATATATCTATGAATGTAAAAAGTTAGCCATATTTTTGTAACTGTCTCAGTTGCCTGCAAAATAATCCAATTATATGAATAATAGGAATAGTAAAGGGATGAATACATTAAATTTGCAGACCTTGTGCATTAGTAAACTTTAACCTAGTTCTATCTGTATTATCAGATATATATTCCCTTCTACAATGTTTAACTTTATACATAGAATTCAGGATGTGGAACATGGGTTCAGGGCAATATCTAGAGTAGAGATAAGCACAATGGGTGTTTCACATTTGAATTTAATGTTGCTCCACTCACTGCCTCTTATACTAGATTTCCTTTTAACTTTATTAATAGTAAAACTCAGAAAATTTTAAATATGCTGTCTAGCCATCTTTGATATTTAAAGTGAAAAGACACACAAAACTGCAACCTGATTCTTATAGATACAATTTAACCTTTCAATTCTTTTTCTGCAGAGAGAAAAAAAAAAATCCCTGAAAGGAGAATGGCAGTAACTTTGAAGGTTAGAGATATTTTATTCAAGGTGTGTTATTCTTCTTTCTGGAGTAAAATATTCCAGTTTTAAAGGATAGGTAATAGCTTTGGCAAATATTTTAAAGTTATTTTTAACAGACAAAAGAATAAAAAGATGTCTCTTTGCTAGAGCACCCACACTCTGTTAGAGTGTCTCTGTTTTTCTGCATTTTGTCTGCTTGCCTGCTTACCTACTCACTCAATAGAACTCCACCTTCTTTTTTTTTTTTTTTGGGTCTGGTCATGGGGCCTGAACTCTGGGCCTGGGCGCTGTCCCTCAGCTCTTCAGCTCAAGGCTAGCACTCTACCACTTGAGCCACAGCGCCACTTCTGGCTTTTTTCTTTTTGCTTATGTGGTGCTAAGAAATAGAACCCAGGGCCTCATGCATGAAAGGCAAGCACTCCACCACTGAGCCACCTTCCCAGCCCTCCACCAACTTTTCTTAAAAAAAAAAAAAGTATGGTGGCTCACACCTGGTAGGCATAGGTAGGAGGATTGCAGTCTGGGACAGGTCCTAGACAAAAAAAAATACAAGACTCTGCTTGACAAACAACTAAAGCAAAAAGGCTAGGAACATGTCTTAGATAACACAGTGTCGGCCTAGCAAGTGCAAGGTCTTGAGTTCAAACCCCAGTACCACCAAAACAATAGCAACAATAATAATAAAGGCATGAATGTTATACAAATTATTGATGCAACATGTAATACTTTTGCACACGTTGTAAATGTTATGCAATATTTAAATCAGCAAATCAGCTCAATTTATTTCTTGCTTATCAATTCTTTTTTTTTTTTAGTGCCAGGACTTGGGTGCTGTCCATGAACTTTTTTGCTCAAGGTTAGTGCTCTACCACTTGAGCCACAGCTACACTTCCAATTTTTGGTGGTTAATTGGAGAAAAAAAGAAAAAAGTCTCACAGATTTTGCTGCTCCATTGTTTGTCAGCCCTTTTGTTTTATAAACTGATTTTGACACCTGGCTTACTTATCAATTCTTTATGGCAAAGACCTTTAATATATTTTCATGTAGCATTTTGGTATACACAGTTCATTATTGTACCTTTTTAAAGATAGTATTCAAAGAGATGGACACTGATGGCTTATTCTTGTAATCCTAGTGGAGACAGGAAAATCCATGAGATTATTTCCAATTATGCCCAAAAAAAGCTAAAGTGGAGCTGTGTGCTCATGTGCTGCAGTGCTGGTCTTGAGCAAAAAGAGTTCAAGGACAGCACCCAGACCCTGAGTTCAAGCCGGAGGACCTGCAAGAAAATAATCTCAAGCTGCCTTTTCACTATTATTTCCATTGGATTTTATTTTTTGGTGGTGGGGGGGGTGAGGTAGGAGTACTTGCTTTTTGCTCAAGGCTAGCATTCTACCACTTTGAGCCATAGCTCTAATTTCTCCCCCCTTGCTATTTAATTGGACATAAGAGTCTCAAGGACTTTCCCTGCCCTGGCTGGCTTCCAATCCTGATCCTCAGCTCTTAGCCTTCTGAATAGCAAGAATTACTGGCATGAGCCACCAGCACCTGGCTCAAGATTATTTTTACTTGGTACTTTTGCAAAGAAACAAAAAACGCTAAACAGACAAAAAATTTAAAACTAACCAAACAGCAAAGCAATTCTTGTGTCAGAAAACACCAAAATCAGGACTGTCGAGTCATAATTTCTATAATGTAAATGGGAACTTTACTTACATTCTCATGTTTTAACACTGAACATTTCACTCTCACAATAAACAACTTAATTTCTTAAAAATCAGTGTCTAATTATGTCTTGTCCTTGATGACTATGTTCAAAGCTATCATAAACTTTCTGCCACTATAACTTCCTTATTTTTAAGAGATTATCTGTCTATCTTATCTAGATATATAGCTCTATAGCTCTCTCTATATATAGGTAAGTATACATATATATGTATATATATATATATATGTATTTGCTTATCTGGCCAGAATCAGAATATCCTTTATTTTGGGGGGCTATACCCCTTTCCCATGTCACACTATTCTGTTTTAGTCTTGTGTCTAGGATGAACTGCATTGCCTATAATCTCAGATACCACACTGAGGCAGTCCAAATAGAGAACTCCATCTCATTAGTCTTAGAAGACATTGCTTGTCTTCCTGAATCCATGTGTGCCAGAAGACAGATCCAGAGCTATATTTTAGACTTCTGGGCTAGATAAACTCTCTCTCTGTGTAAAAGTTTTGTTTTAATTGAATGTTTGTTACATACAGTATAAAAAAATTTAAACTTGTTCACTTTTTATTGTGTTCTGTACTTTTATTATTACTATGTAATTTTAGAGTATTTGTCAAAAGTAATATAAAAACACCTTAAACAGTGATAAGCAAAATATTTTTTCTATGTTCCTATCATCTTAATTCTCAAGTTTTTGGCACATATATGAAAAGTACATATATTAATTTTATGTACTCATATAAGTAGACACATACATTAGATAGAACTAAAGAAGTCCACAGAAAGAGAATATACAATGTAAAGTATAACATATCTTCCCTACTGATTACCAGATACTTGGGTTTTTTGTTTTTGGGTTTTCTTTGTTAGCTCCTTCAGGGACAAGTCAGTGCATACATAAGCATATATGTGTATTTGTAAATTAATACACCTATCTACAAAAATTGGAAAAGTGAGTCTGTACAATGGTGGTTCACTCAAAAGCAGATATTAGGAGGATCAGGGTTGGATGCAAGGCTGAGTAAAAAGATTATGAGTGCCGCCATCTCAACTGATAGTTGAGTGCAGTGCTATGTACTTGTCATCTCAGCTACATGGATGGATAACATTAGGAGGATCAAGGTTCCAGGTCTTCCTGGACAAAAACAACAACAAAAAAGGTTGTTAGACCCCCATGTCAACAAAAAAGCTGGAATTGGTGGTTCATGCTTGTCAATGCTGCTATGGTAGGAAATATAAATAGGACATTATCTAGGCTGACACATCCCAAAAATGTTAGTCCTCAACTAAAAAAATAACCACAGCAAAGAGTTGCATGTGTAGCTAAAGATGGAGAGCACTTGCCTATCAGATATGAAGTACTGATCAAACTCCAGTACTGAAGAAAAGGGAAAAAATGAGAGCATTTCCCACATGGTTATAAATCTTGATTTATATTTTTAAATAGATTGGCTATGTGTTTTTTTTTCAAATAAAACAAGTGTTTCTCGAACCCCACTCCCAAATTGTAATTGTAATTCCTTCCATGATAGCACCAAAGTAAAGCACTTCTGTGAATTTGGACTCTTCATTTTCAAGAATATTTCATATTTTCACCATTGTGTATTTTGTTTACACGGATTTTAAAATTCACGCATTGTGTTGCAATTTATAAAAACTTAACCATTTTAAATATACTTCTGTAAATTTTACTAATATATAGACATATCTCACAGTCATCATAGCCAAGGTAAACAATATTGTTATTACCCCACATGGTTCCATGTGTACCACTATTGTCACTACTCTCCTGTTAGCCGCGCCCTTGGCAACCTCTGATGTGGTAGATTCACTTTGTCTAGAATGTTACATACAAGGAATGTAGTCTTTAAATGTGGTTCTGTAACTTAGCACATGATTTTGAGACTCATGTATATTATTATGCATCAGGACTTCATTCTTCATTTCGCTTAGTACTAGCACAGTCTAAATATCCATCCATTCACCAGTTGACTGACATTGCTTTTTTTATGTTTTTATTAATTTTGGCAGTTATTATTTTTACTGATTTTTCCCAAAGATTTCTTTGTTGAAATTGAGTAATTACATAAATTTCATAGTACTGTAGCATAGTTATACTTCGTTCAAGTCTCAGACATTTTGACATTCATGATAAGCATCATCATTCTAATCTACAAAGCTTATGAATAAAGAAAAATGCAAAAACCTCAAGTTTTACATAAGAAAAAAGTTTAACTCTATGAAAGTAACAATAAAACTATTTCTTCCAGATAGGGTGATATGTACATTTCTTTCCTTTTGCTTAGTATCAGCTGTTCTCTTTCTCTCTCATTCCCTCCATCCCCTCACCGCCCTTGAATTGCTTAGTTCACTTTCATCAATGTCCAGTGCAGCTAATAGGCCCCTCTGCTGTACTTTTTTGCCCACTTTCCACTGATTCTGTGCCTTCCTCCCACTTTCCCTCAGATGTGCACATGTATATATCTTACATGAGGTAAAGAATACAGAGTCATGTAAAAATAAGACAGACTAAGAAGAGGTCCTTTGTTTCCTTATCTTTGGGGTTCTTTTCAGTCTGTATATTATTTTATGTACATATGAAGAGGTGCTTGGGTATAACTATTTGGTGCCTTTTTCCTAAGACTGTCCTCTTGTGGTCTCACTGTGTAGGGGTATCTTGAGTACTGTTTACTTGGTCATATCTTCTAGCATTTAAAATCTAACATCCACGTATCAGGGAGACCATGCACCATTTGTCTTATTAAATTGTCTAAAAATGTCTATATATAAAGTCACTGTGCAAAGACCCTTAATTCTCTTGAGCAACTACCTATGGAGTAGAATTGTTGTGACCTATGGTGAATGTGTTCATATACTTTAAAAAAAGCAATCATTGATGGACACTAGTGACTTACAACTGTAATCCTAGCAACTCGGGAAGCTGAGATATGAGGATCATGCTTCAAATTCAGCCCAAGCAGGAAGTCTGTACGACTTTTATTTCTAATTAATCACCAAAAGTTGAAAGTGGCTCAAGTGGTAGAATGCTAGCCTTGAGTAAATAAAAAACTAAGGGACAGTGCCCAGGCCTTGAGGCCAAGGGCCAGGACTGGCACAAGCACTGTCTTCCCCCACCCCTTCTCCCTCCCCGCCATGCATTCACACACACAGACAGGAAACAAAACAAAACAACTTTCAAAAATCAAACTTGCCACTTACACTGAAATGAGCTCAAAGCATTTATACTTAATTACAGTATCAGGGCCATTTATGTATTGAATACCCACTATGTTTGGCAATGTACCAAGTATTGAAAATACATTATATTATCTAATTCCTATTATCTACATTTTACAGGTATAAAACAGGCTCATGGAGCTCAAGTAACTAATAAATGTAACAGAATTAATGAGTGACTGATGGAAAAAACTACAAGCCCGCCTGGCCCATATGTGTGTATGTGTGTGTGTTTTCCTTTTTCACCATTGTACAACATTCTGAAATATATATTTCCATATGAAACAATGGAATAAAATCAGTAATTATCAACAATAATGGAAGCCCACAGAATGAACAAAGTGTTTTCCATCTTTAATATCCTTTTAATATACCTGAAGTGATTGAAAATAAAAGTTAGTCTACTAATGTTACCAGAGTCTTCAAATATCCATTTATATACCTATTTCAACACTATCATGTAAATAAGACAATTATTTGTACTGGTACTGTGTTAGAAATGAATTACATCATTTCCTTACAATTTCAGCTAGTAACTTAGAATGAAAGACAAAGAAAAGACTACATTGTTCACATCACTGAACACTACATTTATGAGTATAGTGAATAAAGCACTTTTATCTTACTTTAAAATCTTGTTATGTTTGGTTTAAATGTGTTTTTAATAGTTATAGTCTGATATAGTTAAGCCTTCCTTTGGTAACTCCAAGACCATTAAGGAACTCTATTTTTATACAGAACAGAGGTAGTTGATCTTATGTGTGATAAATACTAAATAAAGAAGCATACAGTACACATTAAATCACAAAGCCAAATAATTTTAGACTTGGAAAGGATCACAGAGGTAATACATTCCCCTACTTTTATAGATGAGGAAATTATTGCTAATACAACATGTCCAGGAAAACTTCTGGAAATTATCCAAGGTTTTGCAACTAATTAGAAGGAAATCTGGGATTAGAACAAATGTATCCAGAAAACACTGATTTTTTTAACCGTTCAGGCTACACTTCAATAATGCAATGTAATATGAACATTAATTGGTCCAATAGTATTTTTTTCATATATGTATATGAAAACCTCATTTCTTACATTCCTATAAGATAGTGTGTAAGTTAGTGTATAAGCTAGTGTAACATTTTCTGAAATATTTTTTCATTTCCTTTTTTTTTTTTTTTTTGTGAGTCACAGGCTTGAACTCTGGGCCTGGCTGCTGTCCCTGAGCTCTTCAGCTCAAGGCTAGTGCTCTACCACTTGAGCGACAGTGCCATCTTTGTTTTCTGGTGGTTTACTGGAGATAAGAGTTTCACAGACTTTCCTTCATGGGCTGGCTTTGAACTAGAATCCTCAGATCTCAGCTTCCTGAGTAGCTAGGATTATAGGAATGTGCCCCTGGACCCAGCTCATTTCACCTTTTTGAAGAAAGTGCAAACATTGTCCCCCATTACCACAAATTATGTATACAAGTTTAAATTCAGCAAAAATCACAGAAGTCAGCAATCCAGTGTGTCAGCCTTGTCCTGGTAAAACTACCTTTGTGATCAAGGTATCTTCCCTGCCCAGGTAAATATGTAAAATTTTTATAATACTGATACCTTGTGATCCATTTTGAATTTTAATTATAGACAATCATATGACATTTGTCAAGTTGTCTTTTCATATGCAGTGTATATATATTCAGTATATATGTTTTTATTGTAAAGGTTATGTACAGGGGGGTTAAAGTTACATAAGTAATGAGTATATTTCTTTTAGAGCAGTGTTACCACCTCCCTCATTTTCTCCCATTTTTCTTCCTCCCTTTCTTCCCCTAACACAGTGTTTAGTGAATATCACTGGTTCATCCTTTGTCCCACTATTTCTGTGATTCCCCTTCCTTTCCCATCAGATAAACATATATACAAGACAAAGGGAACCAAAATCAGAAACAGTGACTATAGGGAATAAACCAGAGGGGGAAAATGAAAGAGAAAATAACTGCAAACAGTACACTAAAAAAAAAAAAAAAGCATGCTGAGCTCCAGTGGCTCCTAGCTACTCAGGAGGCTAAGATCTGAGGATCTAGGTTCAAAGCCAGCCTGGACAGGAAAGTCTGTGAGACTCTTTTTTTTTTTTTTAATCTGGTCGTGGGGCCTGAACTCTGGACCTGGGCGCTGTCCCTCAGCTCTTCAGCTCAAGGCTAGCGCTCTACCACTTGAGCCACAACGTCACTTCCGGCTTTTTTCTTTTTGCTTATGTGGTGCTGAGGAATGGAACTCAGGGCCTCATGCATGCAAGGCAAGCGCTCTACCACTGAGCCACCTTCCCAGTCCCATCTGTGAGACTCTTACCTCCAAACCAATAAATCACCAGAAAACTGGAAGTGGCATTGTGGCTCAAGTGGTAGAGCACTAGCCTTGAGCTGAAAAGCTGAGGGACAGCATCCAGACGCAGAGTTCAAGAATGATGACTGACAAAAAAAAAGAAAAACAATAAACCACAAAAATCTCTTGTTTCCCTACCTTGGAGATCATTTCAACTACCATCATTTTATGTGGTTATATGAACATAGCTCTTGGGCTATTGTGAACCTCTGCTAGGACTATCCTAGATATATACTAATTATTACAAATAAGGGAAACCATGGAGCCTATGTTTCTGTGGGTGTGGGTTGCTTCACCTAACATGATTTTTTCCCAAATCTTTCCATTTCCTGATGAATGGGGTGATGTCATTCTTTCTAATGAAAGCAAGGAAGTCCTTTGTGTATATATACTACATTTTCTTGATGCATTCATCTACTGTGGGGCATCTGGGTTGATTCCATATCTTAGCTATGGTGATTAATGCTGCAATGAACACAGTTGTGTTGGTAGCTTTTGTGTTGGCTTGTTTGTGATCATTTGGGTAAATACCCAGGAATGAGATTTCTGGATCATATGGGAGTGCTATGTTTAGTCTTCTAAGGAACCTCATGTAGTATATTTTTAAGACCCTACTATGTTACATCTGCTTTTTAATAAAATCACTGTAAGTATATTTCACATAAAAAGTATAGTTCACACCCTTTACTCACAAAATTTAAGACCACCAAGCTTCTGAAAACCAATTAAACATAGATAAACTATGGAGAGCTATTTATGGTCCTTTCATCTCACTAATTATAAACATTTTACTACAGGCATATTGGATTTTATTAAGGAGTACAGCTTTGGTTTCCTTGGGGTTACTGCATATTGTATGATATATAATGCACTTTTCACCTTCCTAAAATCTAAAATAATTAAAATTACAAAATTATAAAATTCATGTGGTCTTACTGATTCATCAGAGTGGACACAGTGACCATGAAAAAATCTAAAATAGCTATTTTGTGGTCAACAATAATTACAATAAAAAACCCTTAATGGGATTTTCATAGGAATACACACAACTAAAAAAAAAAATACCTGTACAAAAAATCTGAGAAAAACTGGTAAAGAATACAATCACAAACAAGGCTATATGAAAGCTACCAGTACAACTGTATTTATCGCAGCATTATTTACCATAGTTAAGTTACGGAACCAACCCAGATGCCCCTAAGTAGATGAATAGATCAAGAAAATGTCTCTCTCTCTCTCTCTCTCTCTCACACACACACACACACACACACACACACACACATACACACACAATGGAATACTATGCCTCCATCAGAAAGAATGGCATTGCCCTATTTGTTAGGGAATGGAAAGACTTGGAAAAAATTATATTAAATGAAGAAAGCCAGGCCCAAAGAAACATAGGTCCCATGGTTTCCCTTATTTGCAATAACTAGTATAAGTTGAGGACAAGCAGAAAGGTCAAAAGCTATGTACATATGATCACATAAGATGATGTTAAGTGAAATGAAGATAGGGACACAACTTGTTTTTTTCTTGCTGTTGTTTCTAATGTATCTAAAATGTACTATGTGATTTTTTTGTTTCTTTTATGTTTATGTTGTTCCTCCACAGTATAACCCATTTTTACTGTATTTGATGTCTGTGCCCTGCATCTTGTATATACATTTTTTCTAATTTGGGGAGGGGAAGGGAAATAACAAAATGCTGAAACAAAGATACAGGATGACCCATTGTAACAATGAGATGTACAAGACACTATGTAGAAAACGAGCTTTACAACTTGGGGGGGAGGGGGGATTTAGAGAGGTGGGGAGGCAAGCGATGGTAGGGGAAAAACAAAAGAGGAGGTAACAATGCTCAATAGGAAATGGACTCATTACTTGCTCATGTAACTCTAACCCCTCTGTACACTATTTTTACAATAAAAAACATAAAAAGAATACTCTAAAAATTATATATTCATTTTAATTGTTCTGCTTATGTATATAGGTCCATCAAAAACATGTTACCATATAAACATTAGCCACTGCTAATATTTAAAATATTTTGGGCTGGGAGGCTTGATACCAGTGGCATCTGTAGTCTTAGCTACTTGGTAAATTGAGACTAGAAGGACTGCTGTTCCAGGCCAGATCAGCAAAAAAGTCCATCTCAGTGAAGATAAACTTAACTTGATGGTCTGTGTCTGTCATCCTAGCAATGATAGACAGATTAAAATAGGTGCACTATGGTTCAGTTGCATTCCTGGGCAGTGAGACTCTATTCCAAAAATAGCTAGTGAAAAACATGGCTGTAGGTATGGCTCAGTGACAGAATTCTTGTCTATCAAATCTAGCTCTGAGTTAAAACTCTAGTACTATAAAAATAAATAGATAAATAAATAAATAAATGTTTGTGAGATTCCATCTTAATGAACAACTGGGTGTGGTGGATGTGCTTGTCATCTCAGATCTTCATGAGGATGAGATCAGGATTGTGTTTCCAGGCAAGCCCAGGCTAAAAGGTAAGACCTATCTCAAAAACAGTAAGAATACCAGTTGTTGGAGTCATGGTTCAAATGGTAAAGCACCTGCCAAGCAAGTGCAAAGGCCTTGTACCACCAAAACAATAACAACAACTAAGACCAAAACTACCTCCACCATCACCAACAAATAATAACCCAAACCCAAACAACCAAAAATGAAATCCAGCCAGGGGCTAGTGGCTCACACTTGTAATCCTAGCTTCTCAAAAGGCTGAGATCTGATGATCACTGTTTGAAGCCTGACTGGACAAGAAAGTCTGTGAGACTTATCTTTAATTAACCAGCAAAGAGCCTGAAGTGGGGCTGTGGCTCAGGTGATAGAGTGCTAGCCTTGAGAACAAAAGCTTAGGGTTAGCACCTAGACCCTGAGTTCAAGCCCCAGCACTAGTACAAGAAGAAAACAATAGAAAAGAAATTTAAACAAAATAGGCTTTTAATATATCTTTCTAAGTTTTAGTTATAAGCACATTTTATTTCTGTTTTTTAAAATTTGTAGTTTTGTTTCTCTAAGCTTATATTTTATATCTGATTAAACTAAAATTCATACATATATTTACATATAAACATTATTAACATAGCTGGATTCAGTTAATTATCTTTTGTAACAGAAATATATTATATGTAAATTTATATGTAACAAATATTATTATAAACTAAGAAAAAATTTGATGTAGGATGTTTTTACCTTCTTGAGGCTTGAACTCAAGGCCTGAGCTTTTTTGCTCAAGGCCACTACTCTACTTCTGGCTTTTTGGTATTTAAATGGAGATAAAAGTCTCATAGACTTTCTTGCCCTGGCTGGCTTTGAACCACAATCCTCAGATCTCAGCCTCCTGAGTAGTTAGCTTCAATTATGGACATGAGCCACTGGCACCCAGCCTGATACAGTTTTTAAAATATATCTGACTCCACATCAGTGATTCAGGCTTTTGAAAGCCTGTAGCCTTTAGCACTGTTTATGGGGGTAAAAGTAGGTAGTAAAAGCCTGTCCAATTAACAAGTCTTAGGAATTGCTATTTTTCTCAATCTTTACACATTTTTAGTTGATCTGACCTATGGTATCATGCTCATATGCACTCTAGTCTAGGCATGACAGGCAAAATAATGGTCCACGAAGAGCTATCTTATTTCCCACAATCTGTGAATATGATAGTTTACAGGACAGAAGGAAATTAAGGGCCTGATAGAATTAAGGTTGTTAAACTGATGACCTTGAGATGGAAATGACTGTAGATTACCTGGGTAAGAGCAATGCATTCACATGTATCCTTTTAAGTAGTAGAGGGATTCAGAGGGAAAAAAAGTGAAATGTTGAAATGACTATTAGTAACTCTGAAGATATAAGAGGGCCATAAGCTAAGAAACATAGGTAATCTCTACAACATGGAAAGCTCAGCACATCTTATTTTATTTATGAGTTCTTTTTTTGTTAGTGCTTGTTAGTTTTAATATGTATCAACATTTAAAAAGAATGCATTAATAGTTATATACCTTTCTAAGCCTTTAGCTTCTTGAAAGTTCAAACCATATTGCACAGATGTACACTTTCAATCATAATACAATAATGTGTAATAAATATTTGTAAACAGTAAAATTAGAAAGTGTCAATTACTGACTTTGACATTTAAGGTTTTCTTCAATGTCTTGTTAAACTTATTCTCTTATTCCCCACTATCACTTTAGTTAAGGATTGAGTATAGGTCCTATATTCTGACTAATCACAATATTTCTTTCACCTAGATACACCACATTTTTGCCAGAAGGTCCAATCTACACCAATCCTTCCAGGCTGATCTTAATAATCATTTCCTCCATAAAGCCCTTTCCTGATTCTTTTTGTTGGTGGAAGAGTTTCCTAAGTTCTGTTTCTATCATAGTACAACATATAAAATGAAACACCATTCTGGTCTAAATTACACTTGTAATTATAGCTGTATAACCAGAACCTAACTAAACAGAATCCTTTTCCCACTCTCAAACCTCCTCCTGACTCTATATAATCTTTACATTAAAAAAAAATTTAGAACATCTTCTGATTTGTTAACTTTTACTTATACTTAAAGATGTGAATTTTTTAAATTTTTATTGTAAAGATACTGTACAGAGGGGTTACAGTTACATAAGGTAATGAGTACATTTCCTATTGAGCATTGTTACCCCTCCTTTATTTTTCCCCTACTATTCAATCTTTACATTTTTTAATGGTAACTATTATACTAACCTCTACCACCAGATAAGCTTTGTCAGTGAACTTTATTTCAATGGAATAATGTAATATGCATTCTTTCCTACTTTTTTCTCAACATTAATTGAGATTAATCTATTTATTTACAGACATATGAAGGTACAAAACTATGTAGTAGGCTTAGGTGAATAGTTATAGTAGGGGTTATTCAGAGCTAGAAAATAAATACTTCAGGTTTGTGGGCCATATAGTCTTTGTTGTAACAACTCAAATTTGTAGCAAGAAAGTAACTATAATCAATCCGGAAAGAAACAGATGTGCCTGCCTTTCAATAAAACTTCATTTACAAAAATAGGTAGTGGGGTCTAGAAACCACGTTTTACCATCCATGAACCTATGGAACCAGGTTCCTATAGAGCCCAGGCTGCCCATTCACCCTTATAAACGTTTGATTCATTGTGAAATACTTGAAAAAGAGGGACAGAAACAACATCCACAATATACTTGATCTAACTAAAATAAATGCATTTCTGGAAGTACAATAATAAAGTATCTGAAAACCACACTGTTTAGAACAGGGTCTTCAGGGAAAATAATGACAACAAAGAATAAAAAAGTTAATCGTGGCTTTATATCACCATGTGCTTGCATAATAACACTGCAGTGTAACAGGAAACTCTTCTGCCAGGGAGGCATGTTTTCACCTATTAAATATAATGCAACACAAACAAACAGATTGAAAACAAACTTGTACCTTTCAATTGTAGTTCAACTGATGTTAATATAGTTATAACAACATCCTTTTGATTACTGTTTGCATAGCATCTTTTTAATATCCTTTTAATTTCAATCTGTCTTATATGACTAGATTTAGATGTGACTTTTGTAAACAGCACATAAGTTTTTTCTAGCTATCTCACTCACCACCTCCCCCATCTCCAACACACACCTGACTTAGCTTCTTAACCTTGATGCTGTCCAAGGCCTGGTATTCTCAACTAAAGACCTAAAGTTTTTCTTTCTTTAAAAAAATATTGCAAAGGTGATATACAGAGGGGTTATTGTTACCTGACTTAGTTAGGTAATGACTACATTTCCTTGTGAACAGTGTCACCCCCTCCCTCATTCTCTCCCAGTTTTTCCTCTCCCAATTTCCTCTCCAAAAAGTTGTTCCATCATAGTGTGTAGTGGGTTTCACTACTGAATTGGTTCACCCTTTGTCTCACCATTTCTGGCCTCCCTTTTCTCTTCCCTAATCAGATAAACTTATATACAAGACATAGGATATAGACATCAAAAACAGTGACAGAAAGGATTTAACAAAAAGAAAAATGAAAAAGAAAAAGGAAAAAAGAAGCAGAAGCAGAGGAAGAAGAGGAAAAAGAATAGGAAAAGGAAGAAGAGGAGGCAGAGGAGGAAGAGGAAGAGAAAAGAAGATCCAAAAACAGTACAATAAAAAACGTCTTGCTTTCATTTCTTCAAGTTCATTTTGATAAGCATCATTTTATACCATTGCATGCACATAGTTATTGCGCCCTTGCTATCCTCTCCTAAAAATATCGTCCCTTATTCTCACTGTGTGAATGTTTAGATTGTTAGTTTAATAATAATGTCCAGGTATAATTATTCATCTTTTACTATCCATTGGGTTTACTCATAGATTTATAGGCACATTCTAGTTATTACAAATAAGGGAAACCATGCAGCCTATGTTTCTTTGGGTCTGGCTTACTTCACTTAGTATAATTTTTTCTAAGTCTTTCCATTTCTTTATAAATGAGGCAATGTCATTCTTTCTGATAAAAGCATAGTATTCCATTGTGCATATATACCACATTTTCTTGATCCATTCATTTGTCCATTGAGGGGCATCTGAGTTGATCCCATATTCTGGCTATGGTAAAACAATGCTGCAATAAACATGGTCATGCTGGTGGCTTTAGTGAAGACCTACAGTTTTTCTTTTTTGGTGTTTTTATTTCTTTTTTTAATTTTAATTTATTTTTTTGTGAAAATACTGTACAGAGGGGTTACAATTACATGGGCAAGATAATGAGTACATTTCTTTTTTTTTTTATTTTTTTTATTTTTTTATTTTTTTTTATTTTATTTTTTTATTGTAAAGCTACTATACAGAGGGTCACAGTTACATGAGTGAGGTTATGAGTACACTTCCTCTTGAACATTGTTACCCCCTCCATTGTTTTCCCCCTACCATCCCCTCCCTCCCTCCCTTCCCCGAGGTTCTTTTTTTTTTTTTTTTTTTGATTGTGATTAAATGATTACATAATTTCAAAGTCACAAGTTCATTCTAACTTCCCTGGAGCAAATTGTCTACCACAGTCTGTAATATATAACAGTGTTCACATGTTATATACCATATTTGTGATCAGCAGCATGAGGATATTTAGTAGTGGTTCAACCAGATGAGCGGGAGTTCTTTGTTTCTTAAGTCCTGTTAGTTTTGTCGTATCACTAACCTTTTGGATTTAGCATCCACTTATGAGGGAGACCATGTACCGTTTGTCTCTTCGTTCTTGGCTTACCTCGCTCAACATGATTCCTTCTAGCTCCATCCATTTCCCTGCAAATGCCATTATTTTGTCATTTCTAATGGCTGCATAATATTCCATTGTGTATAGATACCACAATTTTTGGATCCATTCATCTGTGGTGGGGCACCTAGGTTGTTTCCATATCCTAGCTATTGCGAACAGTGCTGCAATAAACATGGAGGTGCACGTGTCCTTGTATATTGGTTCCTGTTGTTCAGGGTAGATGCCTAGAAGTGGTATGACTGGGTCGTAAGGGAGGTCAATCTTTAGCTTTCTAAGGACCCTCCAGACTGCTTTCCAAAGTGGTTGTATAAGTGTACATTCCCACCAGCAGTGTAATAGGGTTCCTCTTTCTCCACATCCCCTCCAGCATTTGTCGTTGGCTGATTTGTGGATGTGGGACATTCTGACTGGGGTAAGGTGGTATCTCAGGGTTGTCTTTATTTGCATTTCCTTCACCACCAGGGATGATGAACATTTCCTCATGTGTTTCTTTGCCATTTTTATTTCTTCATTTGAGAAGTCCCTCTTTAGTTCCCTTGCCCATTTAGTAATTGGTTTGTTAGGTTTGGGAGGGATTAGTTTCTTGAGTTCCCTGTATATACAGGATGTTAACCCCTTGTCTGATATATTGCTGGTAAATATTTTTTCCCAATTAGTTGGTTGTCTTTCTAGCTTAGTTGCGATAGATTTAGCTGTGCAGAAGCTTTTTATTTTAAGGTAGTCCCATTTGTCGAGTCTCTCTCCAACTTGTTGTGACCCTGGGACTCTGTTCAGGAAGTTCCTTCCTGTGCCTATTAGTTCAAGTGTCTCTCCTACTCTGTCCTGCAGTAGTTTCAGAGATTCAGGTTTAATGTTAAGGTCTTTAATCCATTTTGAGTTGATGTTGGTGCATGGTGATAGGCTGGGGTCCACTTTTAGTTTTCTGCATGTGGCTGCCCAGTTTTCCCAGCACCAGCGGTTGAAGAGGCTGTGTTTCTTCCATTGTATGTCTTTGGCTCCTTTGTCGAATATCAGCTGGCTGTAGGCCTGTGGATTTATATCTGGATCTTCTATTCTGTTCCATTGGTCTTCGGGTCTGTTTTTGTGCCAGTACCATGCTGTCTTTGTGATTATAGCTCTGTAGTAGAGTTTGAAGTTCGGCATGGATAGCCCTCCCATATTGTCTTTATCCCCTAGAATTGTTTTGGCTATTCTAGGTCTTTTGTTGTTCCATATAAATTTTTGGACTGTTTTCTGTATTTCAGTGATGTACGTCATTGGGATTTTAATAGGAATTGCATTGAATTTGTATATTAATTTTGGAAGTATCACCATCTTTACTATATTAAGTCGGCCTATCCAGGAGCATGGGAGGTCTTTCCATTTCCTAGTGTCTTCTGCAATTTCTTTCTTTAACTTTTTATAGTTCTCATTAAATAGTTCTTTTACATCTTTGGTTAGGTTAATTCCTAAATATTTTATTTTTTGGGAGGTTATTGTGAATGGGGTTGCTCCCTTTATTTCCCTCTCTTCCTGTGCGTTATCAGTGTATAGGAAGGCAACTGATTTTTGTGGGTTTATTTTGTATCCTGCTATTTTGCCGAAGTGACTTATGATTTCTAAAAGTTTGGGGATGGAGTTTTTGGGATCGTGGAGGTATAGTATCATGTCGTCTGCAAAAAGGGATAGTTTCACTTCTTCTTTCCCTATGCGGATCCCTTTAATGTCTTTTTCTTGCCTTATTGCCCTGGCTAAGGGTTCTAGGACTATGTTGAAGAGGAGTGGAGACAGTGGACATCCTTGCCTTGTTCCTGTTTTTAGGAGGATTGGTTGTAGCTTTTCCCCATTAAGTATAATATTGGCTATTGGTCTGTCATAAATGGCTTTTATTGTTTTTAGAAATGTTCCTTCTATTCCTATTTTCTCCAGAGCTTTTAGCATGAATGAATGTTGAATTTTATCAAAGGCCTTTTCTGCATCTGTGGCGATAATCATGTGATTCTTGACCTTGGCTCTGTTGATATGCTGGATTACATTTATTGACTTACGTATGTTAAACCATCCCTGTGTCTCTGGGATGAAGCCTACCTGATCATAGTGTATTATTTTTTTTATGTGTTTCTGGATTCTGTTAGCTAGAATCTTGTTAAGGATCTTTGCATCTGTGTTCATCAAGGAGATTGGCCTGTAATTCTCCTTTTTGGTTGGGTCTTTGCCTGGTTTGGGGATGAGTGTGATATTGGCTTCGTGGAATGAGTTTGGGATAGCTCCCTCCTTCTCTGTTTCTCTGAAGAGCTTGAGGAGTATGGGTATTAGTTCTTCTTTAAAGGTCTTATAGAATTCTGCTGTGAATCCATCTGGTCCTGGGCTTTTTTTTGTTGGAAGACTTTTGATAGCTTCCTGTATCTCATTATAGGATATTGGCTTATTTAATTGGTTAACTTCTTCTTTGCTCAGTTTGGGTAACTTGTATTTCTCTAAGAATGCATCCATTTCCGCCAGATTTTCTTCCTTTAGAGAGTATAGCTTTTGAAAGTAGTCTGTTAGAATTGTTTGGATATCTTGGGTACGTGTTGTGATGTTTCCCGTGGCATCCCTAATCCTATTAATATGGGTTTCCTCTCTTCTTTTTTTAATTAATCTTGCCAACGGGCCATCAATTTTGTTTATTTTTTCAAAGAACCAGCTTTTTGTTTGGTTTATTTTGGTTATGGTTTTCTGATTTTCTAATTGGTTAATCTCTGCTCTCAATTTGGTTATCTGGCTTCGTCTAGTAGCTTTAGGTCCCATTTTTTCTTGTTTTTCTAGCTGTTTTAGTTGCAACATGAGATTATTTACTTGGTCTGTCTCCATTCTCTTGATGTGGGCACTGAGGGCAATAAATTTGCCCCTCAGGACTGCTTTTGCTGTGTCCCACAAGTTTCTTTGTGAGGTGTTTTCATTTTCATTGAGTTGTAGGAAATGCTTTATTTCTTCTCTGATCTCTTCTGTTACCCAGGCCTTGTTAAGGAGTGTGCTGTTCAATTTCCATGTATTAGAGAAATTTCTGCGGTATGCTTTGTTATTGAGAGCTAGCTTGATTCCACTGTGGTCAGATAGGATACAGGGGATTATGTCGATCCCTTTGTATTTGCTTAAGTTCCTTGAATGAACTATGATATGGTCTATTTTGGAGAAAGTTCCATGAGCTGCTGAGAAGAATGTGTACTGTGTTGTTTTAGGGTGAAATACTCGGTAGATGTCAGTTAATTCCGCTTGAAGTATGGCCTCACTTAATTCGGTAGCTTCTTTGCCAATCCTCTGGTTGGTAGACCTGTCCTTTGGTGAGAGTGGCGTGTTAAAGTCTCCTAGTATTATCGTATTGGGATCTATTTTATTCTGTAAGTTTGAGAGCATTTGTTTAACATATCTGGGTGCACCGATATTTGGGGCATATAAGTTGATGATGGTTATATCCTCCTCTTGGATTGTTCCCTTTATTAATATGTAATGTCCGTCCTTGTCTTTCTGTACTGATTTTAATGAAAAGTTTATTTTGTCAGATATCAGGATAGCTACACCTGCTTTCTTATTGGGGGAATTTGATTGGTAGATCCTTTTCCACCCCTTCACTCTGAGTTTGTTTGTATGTTTGGCTGAGAGGTGGGTCTCCTGAAGGCAACAGATGGATGGGTCTTGTTTTCTGATCCAGTCCTCAGTTCGTTTTCTTTTAATTGGCGAATTCAGCCCATTTATATTAAGAGAAAGTATAGAGAGATGCATTGTTGTCCCTGCCATTCCGTTTTCCTAAGTTTTTCTTCTTTCCTTTCCTCCTGTGCTTGCTCAGTTAGACTTTGAGTAATGCCTGTTTGGGGCAGGTCCCAGTTCCTGGTTGCTTTCTTCAGGTTGTGTCCCCCCTCTTAGAATTCTTTGTAATGCTGGCTTAATGTTTATGTATTCATTTAGTTTTTCTTTGCTATTAAAAGTTTTCAGTTCTCCATCGAATGTGAATGCTAGCTTTGCCGGGTATATCAGTCTGGGTTGGCAGTTATTGGCTCTCAGGGCTCGTATGGTGCTTTCCCAGGCTTTTCTTGCATTCATTGTTTGTGTGGAGAGATCTGCAGTGATTCTAATTTTTTTCCCGTTGTAGTATAGCTCCTTCTTCATTTTTGCTGCATGCAGGATTGTTTCCTTATTATTCAGATCCATCATTGTTACTATTATGTGCCTAGAAGTGTTTCTCCTGGGATCTTGCTTGTTGGGTGTTCGATAAGCTTTTGTGATGTAGTTAAGATGGTCGTTTTTGAGGTGGGGAAAATTTTCATTGACTATCTTGTTAAATAGGTGTTGCATTCCCTTGCTCTGGAATTCCTCACCTTCGTCCACTCCGATTATGCGAAGGTTAAATTTTTTAGTATTATCTGCTTGCTCTTGAATTTCCCTTTGGTTTAATTTGAGTGATTTTTCCATATCTGTCACTTTTTGGTCCAGTTGGTGTATTCTGTCTTCTGTATCTGACACTCTACCTTCCATTTCATTCACTCTGTTGACCGTGGCTTCTATTGTGGTTTGCATGGTGGAAATGGATCCCTTTATGGATTCAATGTTGGTTCTCAGAGTACTGATCTCACCTCTCAATGAGGTGATATCAGTATGCATTACCTCTAATTTGGCGTTTATCTCACTTCTTACTGAGGTTTGTGCAGCTTCTATTTTTGCATCCAATTTTTGTTTGATATCCTGTATATCTTTTGATAGTTCATCCTTGTGCTCTTTCAATTTCTGATCCATTTCTCGCTTTATTTCTTGAGTCATTGCCTCCAGCAACCCTTGGATGTAGTTTTTGTCTTCCATTCCTGCTTTGCTCCCACTGGGGCTCTCCCCTGCGTGGCTGCTGGCTTTTGAGGTGAGCTTGCTGTCCTGGGTAGTGGTAAACCTTGTGATTTTTCTCTGTGATTTTCGCATGGGGGTTCAGGAGACTGCTCTTCAATCTTGTTTTGGTGTGTCTGTCTTTGCTTGGTTGCTGATTCTCTATTGGTAGAGAGAGTCTGTGTCTGATCTGGATTCTGTTGGGAGCCTATTTCCAGCTGCTATTCACTTAGGATTCTCAGCTCTCTGCTGTAGCAATTCCCGCCTTTGGAAGGGTTGAGCAGCCTAGACTGCTTGTGTTTGCTCCTGCGGGTGCTCTTGGGAAGATCAGATGCTCTGGATGCACTCTCCCAAATACTGGAGTCTGCTATGGGCTCCTGATGTGTTTTTGTTTGTTTGTTTTGGGCTGGTTGTGGGCTTGAACTCTAGGTTTGGGTGCTGTCCCTCAGCTCTTCAGCTCAGGGCTGGCACCCTACCATTTGAGCCACAGCCCCACTTCTGACCCTTTTTGCTTTGTTCAGGCGCCGGTCCCCTGGCCTGGTTCCGGCCCCAGCCTGGAGCGCGCTCGTTAGGCCTGTGCTAATGTGTATACCACCTTGGTTATGCAGCCTGGAGGACACAGTTCAAATTTCTTCTACTGTTGGTAGTCTTGACCCAGGGGCACTGTTCCTGGCTTGAGCATTTAAGCTCCCTTCCCGGGGCGCTCTTGCTCTGGCCTGGCCAGCAGAATGTGCTCCACCGGCTGGTGGGGCTCTCGAACAGTTCCCAGTTTTAGTGGGTCCTGTGGTCCGGGTGTTGGGGTAGGGAGTCTAGGTCAGGGTCTGGGGATTCCCTCCAGCTCTGGTCTCCCTTGATGGATTCCCTGTCCCCTGATGGGTACTCACCCTGTAGGTCGTCAGTTGTTGTTGCAGTCCGAGTTCAGTTGGGGTGGTTGCGGGCTGGGTTGGGCGGCCCCCCGCCGGGTCGTTGCGATCGCGATTGGGCGGGTGGTCTGCGGACAGGTCCCTTTGTGGCGCTGCTGGTGCCGGGCGGCTTTGGCGGGATGGAGCCTCTCCGCTCCGGTGGAGAGTGATGGGTGGGGTGGGATCCTCCTGGAGACTCCCGGCTGGTAGGTTTCTCTGTTCCTGGCGATCCGCTGTTCTGCAATCCGGTACCTGGTGATCTGCAAGCAGCCCCCTGTGTCTCTGTGGCTCCGGCAGCCCCCGCCGGGCCGGCTGGCCGGCGGCTTGGCGCACTGCCGCGCGGCCAGTAAAGGTTGGGGGAGGGGTCTTCGCTCTTCTCTGTTCTGAAATTCTTCTTTTCCTCTCTTTCTTTTTTTGTTATTTTCCACCTCTGGTTTTTCTCTGAGTGTTCGTCTTTTTGTTGTTGTCGGTCTCTTGGGGAGATTAAAGGTTGGAACTCGAACTCTCTTTTTGGTTGGAGAGAGCTGTGGCGTTTCCCTACTGCCCCGTCGCCATCTTGAGAACTCCCCCCAATGAGTACATTTCTTATCAAGCATTGTTTCCCCTTCCCATCCCTTTCCATCCTCCCCCTGCCCTCCCTACCCAATCCTCCCCGTCCCCTCCCCCCCCCCAAAGTTGTAAAGTTTGTTTTCAACATAATGACTTGTACTTCTCATTGTTGCAACAGGTCCACCTGTATCCTTATTTAAAGGACTTGCTTTTCTATAGATGTCTGCCCACAGTACAACTTTAACTTTTTTGTTTCCTCACTAATGGGAAAAAGATTGCCTCTGTTTATGCCTATTATTTTTGTGAAGAAGAATCTTTGGTGATTTCCTTAAATTTTTTGTGAGTCTAACCATGTAAAAAAGATTATGCTTCCTAAAGGAAATAGAATTTTAGCAGTAGGTTTTTGTAAACTTGTATTGAAATTGGATGCATTTTACACTACTAAAATACACCAAATCATTTGTAATTTGGTACATTAGCTTGTCTGATTCATTTATCTTAATCCTTTGTCATTTCCTTTTATACAGGAAAGTAGAGAGAAGAGGAGAGAATAAATAAGGGGAGAAGAGAGGAGAGGACAAAGGAAGGGAGAGGAGGGAAGTGGAGAAGGCAAATGAGGGGAGTGGAGAGAAAGGGAGAGAAGTGGTAAGGAGGGAAATAGAGAGGAATAGAGGAGAGGAAAAAGGAAAGGAGGGAAGTAAAGGGGAGTAGAGGTCAAGGGAGAAAACAGGAGAGAGGAGGAGAGGAGAGGGGAAGGGAACAAAATGGAAGGAAGAGAAGATTTCAGTAACATGTGAAAGGACTTCTCTGGAAAAAAATATGCATTGTAGCATTGTCCAATATAAAATCAGAATGTATGGAAAGCAAAGTAAAACTGTGGCTGCAATCACTCTAACAATATTTTTCTCATTTAACATTGTTTTCTGGAAACATTGGGAGATAAAGATTGGCAATGTAACAATGTTGGTCAGGTGGTTGAGAGCAGCAAATATACAATATTACCACCCTTAAGCTCTGTATTACACTGTTATCCTTGCCTTTAAACAAGATCTCTTATGTTCTACCTTAGTACTGGAGAATAATTTCAACGGTTAAATAGTTTAGTACTCAGACTTACTAAAGCAGCAACCATGACAGTTGAGTATATATATATGTACATATATGTACACATATATATATATGTATCACTCTATATAGTAACTTTTACCATTACTCTTCCAACACATTGTCACATGTGCTACTTAGCATACAGTTACAAGTTTTTATAGTCATACTTACTTAATTTTTGCTGTGCTGGGGATGGAACTTATGCATGCTAGGCAAACACTATTTTACTTAGTTGCATTGTCAACCCCATAGTCTCATTTTTTAAACACATACATAACACACACACACACACACACACACACACACACACTGAAGAGTAATATAATCAAAAAATGGTCAAAATAAAAACTGAAAATTCCCTTCAACAGGTTTGATAATGAGTGTTTTAAGAAACACTTATTCATAGATAAGGAAACCATTTACGTAGAAATAAAGGCTAGTGGCAGAACTCGCAACAGAACCCAGAACTTTCAGTTCAGTAAATAATCATGAAACTGTGCAGTAACTACTGTGCTAACTCTTCCCAACTTCAAAATGTCACTATATCCTATTATAACACTGCTTATTTCAATTTCAGTTTCCATTCACTGTCATTACTGAAAGTATTTGTACTTTTAAATTTATTATAACTGAAAAAATATCAAAATGCCTTTAATAATATAAGGATATAATAATATCCTTAATAATAAAAACCCTTATAGTGTTTCACTGTAAATTATGTAAAATTTATACCAGACACTAATCATTATCATGGTTTAAAAACTTTCCAAACCCTTTCTAGTTCTAGCTTTTTGAACTGTGTCAAACATTACTATAATGAGTACTCACCTACTGTGTAACAACACACTAGATTTTCTTACTACCTTCTTAATACCCATGGATAAATCTTTCCACATCTAGTTCCATTCATGTTGTCACAAATGACAAGATTTCACCGCTGAACATGCATATGTATCGTATTTGTATTTCCCCCCTTTGTGCCAATATCTGGACTTTTGTTCTGAGCCTCACTCTCTTGATTGACTTTTTTTTTTTTTTTTTTTTTGGTCAGTCGTGGAGCCTGAACTCTGGGCCTGGGTGCTGTCCCTGAGCTCTTCAGCTCAAGGCTAGCGCTCTACCAATTGAGCCACAGTGCACTTTTGGCTTTTTGTGCTTATGTGGTGCTGAGCAATCGAACCCAGGGCCTCATGCATGCAAGGCAAGCACTCTACCACTGAGCCACCTTCCCAGCCCTCTTGATTGACTTATGTGGTCACTATTGACACTCTACCTCTTGAACCATGACTCTAGTCTGATTAATTGGAGGTAGAGTCACAGGCATCTGGCTTTGGATTATACTTTCATTATCCATTAAGTTTTTGAGGGATACTTCAGATGTTCCCATTTCTTGGTTATTCAGGTTTACTTTTGTTGTGAGTTTCTATAGTTCCTTATATATTATACAGATCACTCCCTTGTCAAATATATTGTCAGATATATAGTTTATCTTTTACTTAAAATGTCTGGTATAATTTACTTATCAAGCCTTAAGTAAACTTGAGCTACATTTTTGTGCATTAATATAGACTTGGGGGATTTATCTTTTCCTATGTCTTTTAAGTTGAATGAATTTTATCTCATAAAATACTACATGGCCTTAAATTTGTTTCTAGTTAGGTGTCAGACGTTTGGCCACTTGGATGTCTCAACTACATCTCTGAAAGTTACTCTTACAGGCATGTAAAAAAATACTAATTTTCTCCCTGGCTTCACCTGTCTATTCATCATTGAATTCAATTTGTGACTTTTAATATCTAGAAAAACAGGTTAATTATATAGCACATGTGGTTGGTCTTTAAAAATATCTATTCACTTATTGAATTTCTCTCAACCACATCACCTGTTCTTGAAGTAATTTCCTCAAAGGGGGGGGTGGGTAGACAACTATATACAAGAAAAAAAAGTACCAGCCAGAACATGGGTTTCTTGGCTGGGAGTATAGCTCAGCGGTGGATTGAATGCTTAGGCCACTCTCTCCTCAGGGCAGGATACATTCCTTTCACTAAGCTGTCTGGTACTACCTAAGAACATGAGCACACAGAGAAAATTAAATTCTTATTTAAACCCAAGAAGCAAACATTTCCCCAAATGACAATATTTCCCTCTTTTATACTTGAGTCGTAAACATTTCTCTACATGCCAGTGCCCTTCTATTTAGTTAGAATTTTAGACAGCAGTATTTTGTTTATTTGTTCAGGATCATGTATGTTTTTTCATTACATCTATAGTACACTTCGTCACCCAAACACCTGCTGAACTAAACTTGTGCCAGCAAAAAAATTTGAAATTATGCAATCTCCAATTCAGTCCACAGTAAGTGCTTGGGTAGAATTTCTTCTATACCTTTCAACATCAATTAAAGAACTGCTTGCATAGAAATATTGTCAACTGAAAAGTTAGTGAAGCAAGTGTAATTGAAAGAAATTGACTATCAGGCTCAGGCTTTTTCAGATACTTGTATAAAGTAAGTTCAATAATCACTATCAATCTAGCTAAATGTAATATTATTCTAAAAAATTATGAGTTGAAGGGAGATTTGGAATGATACTGAGATTTCTAATAGGCATATATTTTTTGTCCTTATATAGATTATGAAGAATATATAAAAGTTTATGAATACAGCTAATGAACCAAATCTAGCCATGGAACTGGTAAAATATATTCTTAAAGAAAATGCCTTAATCAATCATATTTTATACATCAATTTTAAAAATAGGAAAAGGGAAGATTTTTACATGTACTTGAAGTAATCAAAGCTATCTATGAAAGACAACTTTTTAAAAATATCAAATCACATTTTAAGGAAAAAATACCAATGTTTCACAAATGTACTAAATCTTTTGTTAAATAATTAAAGTTGACATTTAAGTATAAAAATATGTACTTTAAAGTTTTAAAGAGATGACAACGTAAACAGCTTCTAACTAAAAGAAGGGGGCTTGCTACACCTGACTTCAGTTAGGATAATCAACCCATATGATAATTTAAACAAAAATTCAGTATATAAATGTCAAAATTATTTGAGAGTTTTGTTGAAGCATATGAAAATCATATGAAAGAAGAATTCCCTGCTTCCTTGGATGTATCAGACAAGAGGGAGATTCAGCCTAGGGCACACTGCTACGGATTTTAACTGTTGTATGGAACTACTCAAAATGCTTTTGATCCATTTTATCTTGCAAGTTAGCAAAGAAATGTTGCAATAAGAAACACCAACAAAGATCTGAAAAAGTTAAGCTCTGGATTACCATATTGTGTTCTCCTGCCATTCAATGTTCATACAAAGGCAGTGGTGTTCAAAGTAAGAAAAAAAAAATGAGGAAGAGAGGAAAAAAGAGAAACTGGCCTCAGAAAGTGAAAAGCACAAAGTAAATAATATTCTTCTACATCCCTTCTTTTTCACAGATTGGATGTTAAAAGAGTTGCAGCAATTAGGCTTTTGTTAATTACCAGCTGTTGAAACAGATGTGTTGACTATCCTTATTAGTTAACAGCTGGGTGAGAAGAACAATTGATGCTCCCTAAAACCAACAGCCAGCTGCTCTGCAGTAATTATCTCCAATTAATAATACAGGTGATAACAGCAAAAAAAACCCACCCATCCCACTTTTTCAATAACTTGGGAAGTTTCAATAACTATGGCTTTATCATTACACAGTAATAGAGAATACATTTATTACAACAAGTAAGGCCGATATATTAGAGTCGCATTAACTGTATGGTAGTTTCCATTATGCAATTTCTAGAGAAGGAATCAGACAAGTGCAAAAAAGTAGAAGCAGACATTCTGTAGGCTTTTATTTATCATATTTCAAATGTCACTGCCAACTTACTTCTCTAGTACCAACAATAATAGCTAAGCACTTAAGTTCTTTGAAAAAGAGAAGCATAACTAAAATCTGTTCTTTTTGATTTCCAGGTGTTTTCACTGCTCATGTTTTATATTCAGTTCACTGAAGCAATATATTTCCTCCTGGTATGCCTAAATATCAGTGTCTTGTTCCCTAGCTTATATTTCCTAGGTGTCTGGTAGAAGCAATTTCACCAAACCCAAGAATTTATCCCAGAGCAGTAAACATTTCATGCATACAAAGGGATCAGCAAGACAAACAAGCAAGCAGGAAACAATAAAGAAAAACATTTTATTTTGTAGATGCTATTTTATGATATATAATATTAAAGTTAATTATGATGCTAAAACATCACAATCAATAGCATTATGTTTTAAAATCACATTACCATCATGATCTACTAAAATAGCATTTTTTAAAAAAACCACAAAATAGCATTATACTTTAAAGTTGTGGACGTGGGAGGAAAGAGATGGTAGGGGAAAAACAAAGAAGGAGGCAACAATGCTTGATAAGAAATGTACTCATTACCTTGCTTATGTAATTGTAACCCCTCTGTACAGTAATTTCACAATAAAAAGCATATTTAAAAAAAGATATGAGCTACCAGTGCCCAGCTGGAGAAACAAAAAAAATAGTTACTTTTACTCTTTCTTCTTTTTTTAAATGTTCATTTTAAAACTTCATTTACAACAAATGTAAAACCAAGATTTAGAGAAGTCAGGAAAACCATCTCAGTCCTGGAAGGAGGTAGGTATCTACAAGAAATTACAACCGTCTCTATTCACTAATTAGAAAACACTTATAGACACTGCCTTTCTGAAAACAAGGATTAGAGCTGGATGAATAACCCCCTTTCACAAACCTCCCTCATGTCTCTGTTGGGTCATCATAAGCAGCTTGTTCTTGTAGCATTAAATAGAAAAGCCTACTGATTATCAGTTCAGAGTGCCTCAGTTAGGTATCAGAACAATTAATAGGGACAGAAATAAGAAACGTAAATAAATCATTTCACCACAAGAGGCTGCAATAAAAAATTAACAAAGACAAACTTTCTAAAGCAATATTATATGTTGCCACTTGGGTAATATGGATGTCTGATACAAAAAAAAAAAAAAACAACAGATACAAATTCACCACATTCTATGTAATTACAGGATCTTGAAATTAAGAATTTCAATGTTTCTATAATTACAAGACAATATGCACATTATTCTGTAATTTGCAGGAAATCCCCTGATATATGGAAGCTAACAAAATGTGTACATAAAATAACAAACTGTTTTGCTGTCTGAAAATCTCTATCAGGTTATACAATTTGCATGCAATTTCTCAATTGCAAAAAAAGAACTAGTTTCTCAGTCCAGTAGCAGTGAAAATGAGTATCTTTTGCCCTGCCATTGGGCAGCCATCCTTTTCCTCCCCACTAGGCACGGTATTGAAGTACACAGCAGTAGTCAGTCATGCTTTCCTCTTCTCTGTGGGACCAACAGGTTGTGGCTACCTTTCAGTATGCTCACTATACATGAAACATTTATAGCTACTTCTAGAGCAGGGTCCTCTCCTATCTCAGGTGACAAAAGAGAGGAAAGCAGAAGTGAAATATATTTTGAAATCACTACCTCTGAGATTATTGCTCTTTGAAAATAAGCCAGGAGGTTTACAACCTATCCCCTTTGCAAAACACCTCTGAACATCTGACTGTTATACGCCATTTCTGTAAATGCTGTCTTTTCTTAAAATTTGAAAATATTTCAACCTACTCAAGAATTTAGAGCTACTTCCACTGGATGGTACCTGAGACATTTCTTTTTTCATACTAATCTCAATGTACTTCTACTTAAGGATTTCTCAACATAGCTTAATTTCCTGGAATAAACACCTGTATTTTTTCATCCATGACATATGTCTCAACTGCTTAGCGTGCCTTCCAAACTTGCTCACTGGCAGGCTCAGCAACATCCCGTAGTTGTCTTTTACAGCTTTGGCCTATGTTTCATTTCACTTTGTGCATAAATTTACTGCAGCATTCATGCAAAAGAAAAATAAATACTGAGGTTTGAACTTAATATTCGTACTTGCCAAGCAGGCACCACTGCACTTGAGCCTTTCCCTAAGTCCTTTGGTGCCTTCATCATATGGAATTACAGTCATGCCCAGGCCATCCAGGACCATGATCTTCCTATTTATGCTTTCCTAGTAGCAAGAATGATGGTGTATACCACCATGCCCAGTTTTTTATTGGTTAGGATGACAGTTGCACAAACATTTTGTCCAGACTGGTCTCAATAGTTATCTTACCAACTGTATTTCTCTAATTTTTATATAAATATTGTGGTATACATACCTCTTATAAATGTCAAATTTTCTTGTATTTCCAGTATGAGTATACAGATCTTTATTAAGTATACTCTGATCATTAAGTATTTTTAAGAAAAATGTATTTTAATAAATATTTTAAAATAAGAAAGATACTTTTGTCTAATAATTGTTTCTCCAACCTCCCCTTCCCAAAGCCACTGAGTCTGGCTGCATTCATCTAATTTTTATAAGAATATTTTGGTATATGTACCTCTTGAAAATGTTAATATTTTTTGGACTTTCAGCATAAGCATTAACTCTTTAATTACTTTTTCAACCATTAAATGTTTTTTAATAAATATATCTCTTAAATTCAAAAAGATATTTTTGTCTAATAGTTGTTTAGAAATATATTTCTATGCTAGGCATAATAATCTGGATTCTCAGTTACTTGTGAGACAGAGATCAGGAGGCTTGTGGTTTAAGAATAGCAAAATATTAAGACCTTACCTCAACCAATAATCCAGGCAGTAGTGACACATGCCTGCTACAGCTGTCATACTGGGATGCCAGCTATTCAAAAGATAGTCACAGGAGATGGTGGTCCAAGGGTAATCCTAGAAAAAAGTGAGGCCTTACCCAATACAAAATTAATTCAAAGGGACAAGGGTTGGCTCAAGTTGAGGAGCACCTGACTTGCAACTGTAAGGCTCTGAGTTCAAACCCTAGTATCATAAAAAATTTTATAAATCATAAATGTGTAATCATATACCATAAAGGTATGATTTATTTAATCTAAACTGATCCAGCATGCATATCCCTATGAAAGAGGAAATGTTCTTTTACTTGAAATCATCTTAGCAAGCACTGTACCACCGAGCCAACTTCTCAGCCCCCAGTAAATGTATTTTATATAAGCAACAAGTTATTTTTTCTAAACAATGGTCTGCTTCAGCCATGTCTTAAAATATCTTGGCCTCATAATTCTTTGTATGCGTGTGTGTGCATGTGTGTGCAAGCCAGTCCTGAGCTTGAACTCAGGGCCTGGACAATGTTGCAAAGCTCTCTTGTGCAAGGCTAAAATTTTCTTCTTTTAATAAAACAATTGAAAAAAATGTGTCTTTCTCCATGAATCAATCACATTCCCTGAAGTATACATCAATGAAGCCTATTTACATCAGGTTGTATAGGTTCCCTTAACATAGTTAAAACTGGCATAATTGGAATAGTGTTGATGACTAGTACATATTTCTTCATTAAGTAGATCTGTAAGTTTCTTTACATATTATTATTTTATTATCCTTAAGTGCAGTACTTAAGGGGTACCAGTCACCATGCCTGTTTATGAGTACATGACATCTTGGTCAATATTACCTCTTTCATCATTTTCTCATGCAAGTTTCTCTACAGCACAAAAAAAATCACTTATTAGACAGAGTTGCTTCTTTCCAGAAATCACACGGGACCTGCTAGAGCTTAGGTTTCCAGGCCAAAAATAACCCATTGCTTCTTGTTCTATTATTCATTCATACTTTTAAAAGTTATATGTTTTGCTTCTGTACAAGCAGCAAATATTCCTCCTATGAGATCACATTACTGACTCCATGGATCCACAAACTGATAACTCAGCTTTGTATTTTCCATGTCTATTAGCTCCAGCCTCAGTATCCAAAAATACCAACCATATATCTTAGGCCTTAAAATTGGAATCTTCTAAACTCACAAATCAAATGAAGTTTTCAACGTTAACCAACCAATTACTAAGAAAACTTGTCTTAAATCTCTCCTTTATTTCCCATATCAAGGAGTAAGTCTTGCTACTTATTTCAAAGTATGTCAGCACAGTAATAGATATTGTCTGTATATTCCTATTGTTATTCATGGAAGTTCCAATCTTCTTTACTACTTTAATAGCTTTCAAGTCAGTTTTTCCTGTCTTCCTCTGCCTGCCTAATGAACCCGTTAAATCCCATGAGCTTACTTTCTTGAATTCTTTAGAAATTGACTGATTTCTACATTACTAAGAATATTCTACTTTTTCAAAAGGCCACTGATTGTATATTAGAATTGTCTAAACATTTTTGGAAGTCACTCCACTGGGTTGTAAAAAGACCCAGTTATTGGTAGTGGGTAAAAGTTTTAGAAAAAAGTATAACTCTAAGCAGTGCTCTAAAATATGCAACTGAAAACACTTATTTTTAGGCTACCTTACTCTGTTAGAACTAATGTTACCAACCACAATCTTCAGTTCACAATAGGGGATCACCCATTGTGCCCCAAATCCTAGTGGACATTTTAAATACACGGAAAATGTGGGAGTCAACAATGTAACTCTGACTTTCTCAGTGAATGAACTTCTGTGCTTTCTATCAAGATACTACTGGTTTAATTTTTAACATTGTGACTACTAATAACAATGCTTCCCAAGAGTCCAGGTAGTGAAAATGCGAATGACGACAATAAAAATGCCAGCAGAACTAAGATATACCTGCAACAAAGACTAAATAGAAAGATACAAAACTGATTTAGGAGATAAATGATCAAAACAGAATATCCTGCATACTATGTTGAAAAGAAGTTTGGGTTGGGCACAGTAGAAAGGAGATGTTAAAACATATATAGCAACTGAATCTCTCAAGTCTGCAATGAGCTAGATTACTATTTCCAAATCAATCAAAGGATTCTTTATCTGTCAAATTGACACCTATAGGTTGACTTTGGTCAAGATCCACTAGAAGCATAAATGGACATGTTAAATTGTAACTCCTTACAACCATTTCAAAATGACTCAAGTAATTGCAACTACTGAATTAGATTAGACATATCACTTGGAATTAAAATTACCATATAGTTTATTTGATTTTGCAGAGAACAATCAAGCTACAATGAATAAGCAAAACAAAAGGGGAATTTTAAAGGTTTTGTTTTATTTTTTTACAGTGAAAAAGAATAAGTCAGGGCCTTGTGTATACAAAAGCCAACACTGTACCATTTCCACTGAATTACATCTATAGCTCCCCAAAAGGAAATTTTGATATGACTTATGTTGGCCCTTAACATATACAGCTAACTATGTAATCACTTAAAAATAATCTTGCTTTCTACTGTGTATCATATCATTTGTCAAATTATGGCAAAATTGTTTCATTTACATAGTAAGTACTTATATTTGAAAAATGGCATTTTAAATCTTATTGTTTCTTTTTCTGGAGGTGTTAACACAACCACAGAAAACAATAGAGGTGGCTCATGCCTGCAATCTTAGCCTCTCAGTAGGCTAAGATCTGAGGATCAGGGTTCAAAGCCAGCCTGGTCAGCAAAGTCCGTGAGACTCTTAGTTCCAATTAACCACCAGAAAACTGGAAGTGGCGCTATGGCTCAAGTGGTAGAGTGCTCGCTTTGAGCTGAAGAGCTCAGGAACAGCGCCCAAGCCCAGAATTGAAGCCCCATGGCCGACAAAAACAAAACCAAAACCAAAAAAACTCTGTTGATACCTCATCCAAATACAAACTAGATTTTTCTCATTTATGGTAGGTATTTTTGTTTTTGCTTTTTGTTTTTAGATGCCAATCCTGGGACTTGAACTTAGGTGCTTGAACTTAGGCCTGGGCACCGTCCCTGAGTGTTTTGGATCACAGCTAGTGCTCTACCAGTTGAGCCACAGCTCCACTTCCAGCACTCACTCACATGCTCTCCCTCCCTCCCTCTCTCCCCTCTCTCTCTCATCTCTTTCTTTTTGGTAGTTAATTGGAGATAAGAGTCTTGCAAACAGATTCCTGCTGCTTCTGGTTTCGAACCATGAGCCTCAAATCTCAGCCTCTTGAGTAGGTAGGAAGATTATGGCATGAGCCACTGGCACCCAGAATCATTTATGTAATCTTTCAATAAAAATGCAATGTAATCCTAGAAATATATTATGAAAAAAACACAGAGATATTACTTGCCCAATGTCCTGCAAACTTTGTAAACAGGACTTTGAGAGGGGGTCATTTACTTATCTGTGATATGGAGGTTTAGATAATGAAAGTTTTTGGTTATTTTCAGTTTCTAAAAACATACAAAATTATTTAATGAGATTTTTTTTTTTAATTTCACAGACATGGTGGTAAATAGATTCCTTACACATGTGCCTATGATGGCTATCACTTCAGCTCGCCACAGAAGATATTAAAAGGTTACCTTGCAATAAAATCCAACCTTTTCAAAGTATGGAACAAAAAGAATATCCTTTGGAAATATAATATTGAAACATATTAAGGAAAAAATTATATTCTTTTCATGGGATCGGCATCATACACTGATAAAGCCATAATGAACCTAGGAAGAGAAGAATGGACTGCCTGAGTTGGAAGTTGTGACCAGTCTGTGTATAGTCAAAAAGCAAAGCAAAGCAAACAAAAACCATCATTTTGGGGAAGATAAGAATAACTTAGAACTTAAAAAAATTACCAGAAAAGAGTAGTTATGTGGAAGAAATCATAGAAGGTAGGAAAAGGACAAAACTTCTAGAATAAAGTGCTGTAAGTTGGATTGCTTAAGACAAGAATGCATTCTCTTTTTTAAAAGAATATATTCTTTTTGTTAATTGTGTGCATGTGTGTGTGTGTGTGTGTGTGTGTGTGTGTGTTTGTGTTTGTGGATGTATGCATTATTTTTAAGTTGCACAAATATGTTGCCATTCAACAAAATGATTTTCTTTTAAATTTCTGAAGACCTGATATTGATAATCAACGTGGTGGCCACTTGGTGTCTTCTAGAAACTCAGAGAGGAAATAATCTGTTCCATGTCTCTCTCCTAGCTCTGGTACTTTCCAACTATTCATGAGCATCTCTTAGCTTTTAGACAGCTCTCTCTAGCCACTGCCTCTATACTCACAAGGATTTCTTCTCTGTTCCTTCTGCCTCTTTCCCTCCAAATGTTATTTGAATTGTGCCCCAGCCCCTTTTGATTTTTAGTTATTTTGAGAAAGGGTCTTACATTTATGCATGGACTGACTTGGACTGCAATTCTCCTACTTACACTTCTCACACAGTTGCAATGACAATCATGTAACAACACATCAAGTTGTCAGTTGTTGTGAAGTCATGTTATCTTTTCTCCTTGGTTAGCTCTGAACTGACATCCTCTTGATCTCATCTCCTGAATAGCTGGGATTACAAGCATGAGCCATTATGTTTAGATAATGACATTTACATATATTAAAAATGCTTGAATTAAATAAAAATTTAAAACAATACTATTTATAATAATGCTCAAACATTGGGTCTAACTGTAACAAAATATGTACAAGATCTGTATGCTCAAAAATACAAAGTACTAATACTCTAATCTAGTCCTTTGCCTCATATGTAGAGATGACTCAAAAATTTTCTTTCCTTGCTAGTACACTGTTGGTGGGAACATAAACTAGTTCAACCATTCTAGAAAGCAGTATGGAGGTTCCTCAAAAGACTAAACATAGAGCTCCCTGTGATCCAGCAATCCCACTTTAGGTCATTTACCCAAATGATCACAAATAAGGCCTCACTAAAGCTACTAGCACAACTGTGCCCACCGCAGGATTCACCGTAACTACGATATGGAACCAACCCAGATGCCCATAAGCAGATGAATGGATCAAGAAGATGTGATACACATACACACACACACACACACACACACACACACACACACACACACACACACACACACACACACACACAATGGGATTTTTTTTATTGTGAAAATTCCATACACAGGGGTTACAATTACATGGGCAAGGTAACGAGTATATTTCTTGCCAAGCATTATTGCTTCCTCCTTTGTTTCCCCTTACCATCCCTTCTCATCTTCCCCCTCCTCCCCTGGTATTCCCCTCCTTCCCCCCCCCCCCATGACAAAGTTGTAAAGTTTGTTTTTCGACATAACAACTTGTACATCTCATTGTTGCAATGGGTCCACCTGTATCCCTATTTAAACAATTTGTTTTTTCCCTTCCCTTCCACAAATTATGCCAACATCAAATACAGTGAAAACAGGGGTTATACCGTGGGGGAGGGACATACAAAGCAACAAAGAAATATCTTATAAATATATTAGAAACAATAGCAAGAAAGAAAAAACATTTGAGTCCTTATCTTGGGGTTCATTTCACCTAACATCAACTTATCTGACTGTTTCTGCTTGTCTCAGACATATACTACTTACTGCAAATAAGGGAAACCATGGGACCTATGTTTCTGTGTGCTTCGCTTACTTCACTTAATCTAATTTTTCCAAGTCTTTCCATTTCCTAACAAATGGGGCAATGTCATTCTTTCTAATGGAGGCATAGAATTCCATTGTGTATATATACCATATTTTCTTGATCCATTCATCTACTGAGGGGCATCTGGGTTGGTTCCATATCTTAGCTATGGTAAATAATGCTGCAATAAACATAGTTGTGCTGGTAGCTTTAGCATGGTCTTGTTTGTGATCATTTGGGTAAATGACCAAAAGTGGGATTGCTGGGTCATAGGAGAGCTCTATGTGGAGTCTTTTGAGGAACCTCCATACTACTTTCAAAGTGGTTGCACAAGTTTACACTACCACCAACAATGCAGTAGGGTTCCCTTCTGTCCACATCCCCTCCAGCATCTGTTGCTATTAGAGTTCTTGATTATAGCCATTCTAAACGGGGTGAGGTGGTATCTCAATGTTGTTTTGATTTGCATTTCTTTTATGGCTAGGGAGGTTGAGCATTTCTTCATGTGTCTATTGGCCATCCTTCTTTCCTCTTCAGAGAAGTTTCTCTTTAAGTCTTTAGCCCACTTATCTATTGGGCAGTTCTTTCTTTGAGGATTTGTTGGTGGGGGATTTAATTTTTTGAGTTCCAGGTATATTATAGATATGAGACCCTTGTCTGTTGTATGGCTAATGAAGATCTTCTCCCAATCCTGAGCTTTCTATTGATCTTGTTAGCTATGTCCTTTGCCATGCAGAGGACCTGCAATTTCATGTAATCCCATTTGTCCAACCTTTCTTTGATTTGTTGTGTTTCTGGGTCTCTATTAAGAAAATTTTGGCCTGTGCCAACGAGACCTAGGGTTTTTCCTATTCTGTCATTATACAATGGAATTCTATGCTTGCATCAGAGAGAATGACATTGCACCATTTGTAAGGAAATGAACAGACTTGGAAAAAAATCAAGTCATATTAAATGAAGTAAGACAGACCCAAAGAAACAGGCTCCATGGTTACCCTCATTTGTAAAAATTAGTGTTACAGGCTGGGAAGGTGGCTCAGTGGTAGAGCGCTTGCCTTGCATGCATGAGGCCCTGGGTTCGATTCCTCAGCACCACATAAGCAAAAATAAAAAAAAGCTGGAAGTGGTGCTATGTCTCAAGTGGTAGGATGCTAGCCTTGAGCTAAAGATTTGAGGGACAGCGCCCAGGCCCAGAGTTTAAGCCCCATGACCGGACTCCCTCCCCCCCCCAAAAAAAGAATTAGTGTTAAGTCTAGGATAGACCAAGCAGAAGAATCACAATAATACAAAGCTATGTACATATGATTTTATAAAATTATGCTAATCGAAATAAACTCCAAGATATGGAAACAAGAGATTTTTGTTGTTGTTGTTGTCATTGATTTTAATGTACTGTGTGAAGTTATTTCTTTTTTTTTTTCTCCCTTGGGCTTATCATTTGTCATCACTGTTTTTGACTCTGATTTGGAGAAGGGAAGGGAAATAACAAAATGGTAAGACAAAGGACACAGGGTGAACCAATGCAACAAGAATACTCACAAGACACTATGCTGCAAATGAACTTTACAATTTTGGGAGGGGAGGAATGGGGGAAGGAAAAGTGGAGAAAAACAAGGGAGGGATAACAATTTTCAACAATAAATGTGCTCATTACTTTACTTCTATACCTATAACACCCCTCTGTACATCACCTTTATAACAAAATAAAATTAGATTAAAAAAATTGTTCCCTGTCTTGGTCTCATCCTTGCAGACTCCAAAATTGAGTAGCTAATTGCTAATATAACATCATTTACATATTTAATGTTGAAGGTGCCTAGTTCCCCAAATTTGAGTTATATTTTATTTCTCCTAAATTTCCTTTTCTTAGTTGTAGTACTACCATTTGCCTGGCCAAAGCCAACTCATTTGGTCCTTTAAACCACCCTTCAAAACCTATCAATAAACACCATTACCATAACTACTAAATCAATGTACACAATGCAAACATAAAATTCCCCAAATGGGCTGGGCACAAGTTCACATCTATAATTCTAGCTACTCAGGAGGCTAAGATCTGAGCATTGAAGTTCAAAGCTAGCCCAGTTAGGACTCCAGTTATGCAACAACAGCAACTACAACAAAGGCCAGAAGTGGAGCTGTTTTTCAAGTAGAAAAACTCAAGAATAGCGGCCAGGCACTGAGTTCAAGCTCCATGACTGGCACAAAAATAAAATTTTAAAAATTCCCACAGACGCTTTCTGCTATTCGCTATTATTATTATTATCATTATCATTATCTGTGTGTGTGTGTGTTTGTGTGTGTGTGTGGTGCTAGTACTGGGGATTAAATTCAGAGCCTTTGCAGGGTGTCCCTTAGCTTTCTTGCTTAAGGGTGAAATTCTATTGCCTGGGACACTCCCCTACTCTGGCTTTTAGCTCATTAACTGGAAGTAAGGACCACAGTGAATTTTCCTGCTTAGGCTTTAAACTACAATCCTCAAATCTAAGCCTCCTGAGTTGATAGATTACAGACATGAACCATAAGTGCCTGGCATGTTATTGTTTTTCTTTTTTTGGCGGTTGTAGGGCTTGAACTTTAGGTCAGGCGCTGTCCTTCAAGTCTTCAGCTCAAGGCTAGCACTCTATCACTTGCGTCACAGCATCACTTCTGGTTTTCTGAGTGGTTTATTGGAGATAAGAGTCTCATAGACTTTCCTACCCAGGCTGGCTTTGAGCCGTGATTCTCAGATCTCAGCTTCCTGAGTAGCTAGGATTACAGGTGTGAGCTCTACCAGTACTTGGCTATTACTGGTAATCTTAACCACATCTATTTATCCTCTTCTCTCATTCTAGCTTCTTAATCTAAACCATTATCAGCTCCTTCCTAAAATTGTAGTAGTGGCCAAACAATTCATCTACTTCTATTCTTATATTTCTGCAGAATCTATTACACATTGTATCCAATGATCTTACTAAGATTTAAATAATGTAACTCATTTGCTACAAGCCACTAGGCCTATGTTTGTAATAAAATTTAAATTCTACTTTAGGGTAATGGACATTATTAAACATAAGAAGGTCCCAATTTACCTTTAAGACCTACTATGTATTTGTTCCTTCTTATTCACTGATTTCCTTCCAGCATGCTGGATTTCTATTTGCTCGATTTGATTTGTATTTGTACCTCTGAGTGTTTTTCTTCCTTCCTTGGAATATTCTTTCCATCCATCCTTACTGCCAGGCTCAGCTCTTCTTAGTTTAGATTCCTTTTTATTTATTATCAGATAGTTGTACAAAGAGTTCATAATTCCATAATCAGGTTATGAATATAATGCACCTTGATAAATGTTACCCCTTCCATTGTTCTCCCCTATCTTTCCTCTATCCATCTGTACCCTCAAATTATGTGGTTTAATTTTTATATAATATACTGTTTCTCATCCTCTCTCCATTTTTGTGCTCCTACCATGTTGCCCACCTCTCCCAACATGTTTCCACTTCCTGGTCTTCAGTTTGTTAAACAGTTCATTAGTTTAAATTTGTAGGTAGAATCGGATTATTGATGTTAGACTTTGCTTTTGCTCTTCTAGTGCTCTTTCCAATGGGCACTAATAGCTTATGCCTACAATTCTTGCTACTCAGGAGACTGGGATCTGAGAATTTGTGGCTCTGAGCCAGCCCAGGGACACATTTATGAGACTCTTAGCTCTTAACCAGCAACAAGCCAGAAGAGGAGGTGTGGCACAAGTGGTAAGAGTGCCAGCTTTAAGCATAAAAGCCAACTGAGAGTTTGAGGTCATGTTCAAGCCATAGTACCAGCTTTAGTTGCATTCCAAAAGTGTCATATCAAATCTAAATGATCATTAATTTTAAAATATCTTCTAATTTCTATTATGACTTCATCATTGATCTATACATTATTCAGACATTCTTTTTTTTTTTTTTTGGTCGGTCATAGGGCCTGAACTCTGGGCCTGGGCGCTGTCCCTCAGCTCTTTAGCTCAAGGCTAGCGCTCTACCACTTGAGCCACAATGCCACTTCTGGTTTTCTGAGTGGTTTATTGGAGATAAGAATCTCCCAGACTTTCCTGCCAGGGCTGGCTTTGAACCACGATCCTAAGATCTCAGCCTCCTGAGTAGCTAGGATTACAGGTATGAGCCACTGGCACCCGGCTTCAGACATGCTTTTTATGTTCAAAGTTACAGGGAATTTCTACATTAATTCTACTGCTTCCAGGAAACATTTTTTTTCCTGAAATTTATTAGAGATTATACAAAGAAACATTATACACCATGTCATTTATTTACCATGTCATTAAGTACAATTCGCAACTGAATTCAGAATTGCAGGTTCCATAAATGTTTATTACATAAAATTTGTTAAATGAACTACTCGAATCTTTTATATCTTTTCTGGTTTTGATTTTATTCCCCAAAGGATACCACTCTGAATAGGCTACCTTCTATGAACATTCATCCTTTGGTTGTTCTTCATTCTTTCTTTCCTATAGTTGTGGGTTTAAATATGGCATTATTTTTCATTTAGATAAAGAACTCTGATTACCCTCAAGACTCCAATTGGAGTCTCCACATATACTGGATTATGTGAGTCTCATCTGTTTCCCCAGGTATTGTGCTTTGTGAGCTCCTTCCTCATTTTATTTTTGGCAGTTGCAGTTTTGGCAGTATTACAGTGTGAACACAGAATTCTGTAGTTGCCAGACAAGTGTGCTGCCACTTGGGCCATGTCTCCAGCCTCTTTTTCTCTAGTTATTTTTTAGATAGGGTCATTTCATTGGGCTCAGCTGGACTGAGATCCAACTCTTTATTAAGCTTTCCTTAGTAGTTGGGATTATATCTAGGTATTAGTTGAGATGTACTATTACAAACTTTTTGCCTGAGCTACCTTCAAACAATGTTCTGCCCTGCCTCTGCCTTCTGTTCTGCCCTGCCTCTGCCTTCTGAGAGGTTATGCATTTCCTTTTTATCTCTGTGATATATGTATATGTATGTGTGTATGTGTGTGTATCTAGAATTATATATATCCATATATAAAATTCTCCTAGTAACTTTTTTTTTTTCCTGCCAGTCCTGAAGCTTGAACTCAGGGCCTGGACACTGTCCCTGAGCTTCTTTTGCTCAAGGCTAGCTCTCTACTTTACTTAAGCCACAGTGCCACTTCCGGCCTTTTCTGTTTATGTTGTACTAAGGAATTGAACCCAGGGCTTCATGCATGCTAGGAAAGCACTCTACCACTAAGCCATCTTCCCAGCCTCCTACTAACTTTTTGTTTATGCCAGTACTGGGGCTTGAGCTTAGGGCCTCGCACTGTTGTTTAGCTTTTCCCTACCTGAACTATACTTCTACTTCTGGCTTTTTTTCTGCCTAGCTGAAGATAAGAGTGGCTTGAATTTTTTTTTTTTTTTTTTTTTTGCCTCAAACCTTAGACCCGTGCATAGTTAGAATTGCAGGAGTGAGCTACAGGCACCTTGCTTCTGAGTAAGATTTTTAATATTTTATAGTGCTAAGGTCATCTTTAGCCTTCCTCTTGGTTCAAGTATCTTCATTTCGACTTAATTAGAATATCTTTGGAGTTTAAAGTTTCCCCATTTTCCCCTTAAAGTTACTTGGGAAAACACTAGTTGTTGATACAAACAAAATGTAAAACACCCAATACTTAAAAAAACAGACAAACTTCATTTTCAATGTAAGCCTGAAAGTTTCACAGACAAGAAAACCTGCCACACATACATAGAGAACTACAGTCTTCTGAGGTGGGAAGTTGAAAATGTTCTTGAGAGAGATACACACATTTAATTTTAGGAAATTATAAATCTTATATAACAAAATGAATATTTATGCATTAGGCTGGAACTTAGTATACATACAGAGTACTAGTGGGAATTATCACTAGGATAAAACTTACACACCTATTGGAAATACTGTATCATGTTTCATGACGTAAGTTAAGCAATTTGAGTTTCTGGAAACACATGAACTAACAATACCTAAAACATTTCTTTTTTCCTCTTTATTTACTCATCAGCAGTTACAGGAATGAATGAAAATGGAGAATTTTACATAATTTTTTTCTCCCTCATTAATTTCTACTGAATGGAGCAGTTCTGGTCCATGCAAAAGTAGGTACAATGTAGTGTTATTACAAAACCTTCATAATATGTTAGTGATTTGTTGTATAATTTATGCACTCATGATAATTTGATGCTTTCCTATGTTTAAGAAAACCTTATTTTTCCTGAATAGTTTCTATTTCAAAAACTTGTTAGCTATTTACCTCAAGGTTTCATTATCTCTATAGCATACACATTATTATTATACAGAATTCCTTTACAGTACTATCTAAAGTTTCAGTATTCTTCAATTAAATGGATATTTACATCAAAAGTGCTCAGTTTTTGAATAAAGTACTACTTTGGCAGCCTTCATGCAATGACACTAATTGGATTTATTGTTGAGTAATATAGCAGTTATATAGTCAGTTGCCTGTGTCTGAAAAAAAATGAGGTAACTATAATTTGTATTTGAAATGCATTGAAATGCCAGAATTAAGACAAAAATGTATATGTAGCCATCATGTAGTATAAACTTTATTAAAATACTATTTAATGCTACAAAGTCAAATATTGCTTTATGTTGTTAATAACCAAACAAAGTAACTTAGGTTAAGCTCTTAATTCAGTATTTGACTCTGATTTCTTCATGACCTAATTGTTGGAAACTATTTAAAATATTACGTACAGAATTAACAACTCTCTAAAGAAATGTGATTTAAAATAGGGATTTTATTGTAATTATTGCTTGACTTATATAACTATAACCCCTCTGTACATCACCTCTACAATAACATAAAATATATTAAATAAAATAGGGATTCTTATTCTCAAATTGATGGATTAGTTTATTGGAAAGGAAAAAAATCTCCCTAAAATTATGTGTAAATTTCTATGTATGTGTGTTTTCTTAGGGAAAAGACACAATTTTACAGTAGCTACTCAAAACACTTCCAAATTCCCCACATAAAAACTCCCCACATAAATGGGGAAAAAAAATCAATCTCTTGTCAAAAGAACTTTTACACATCAATCAGGCTGGACAGTAACTACACTCCCATAGAAATGCCCTGCTGCGCTAGCAGTTTTTGAATATATAAAAAATACATCTGTGAATATATGACATCTAACTATGTCTAACATTATAAACAATTGGATCCAGAAATAAAATACTGAATAGTTCAACCAGAAAAAAACTGTTTATTCAACCGAAATGTTAGAACTAGTAACATCTCTAACTATGAATAATAGTTTATATAATATGTAGGCCTATGTGACCAGAGTATAGTAAGTAACAAGCACTTACCCATAAACTGGAAACACTGGCCAACTGAGAAATAACAAGTAAGCCATGTCATAAACTAATTTCCAAACTGACATAAACCTAAAGGCAAAATTAGATTTGCAGATTTATAAAAATATTTTTAGAAATCAGTATAAAGCAAAAAAAATCAGTACATAAAAAAATTGAGAAACCTCTACTAAAGATTCAAAACTATAATAAAATACCTGTTAGGCCACATTTGTCCCATGCATTTTTCCTTTCTCATTCTGCAAGCAAGTAAATTTTCACTTTTTCACATACTTCTTTTAATTATGAATAAACAATACCTCTTCCCAGTAAAAAGGAAGTTTTTCTTTTTTAGCTGGTGAAAAAGTAAAAAGATAAGTGAGGTGTCCAAAGATGAATTAATGTTGTAATATACTATATATATTATATAATGAAGTATAATATTTAGATTATGCAAATCATTCATTACCTTATGTATCTTATGTACAAGTATATGTGTATTTTATAATACACAAAATAAGAGAAGGAAATAAAATGCTTGCAACAGAAAAACACAAGTGTAAAGTTGTGTTGTGTGTTTTCTACCATAAAACCTTAGCCATCCCAAAAGCTGTGCCATTCTTAGGCCACTTTCAGGCAGATTCTGAAAAGCTGGAAAGTAAACACAGGTGTTTTAAAACTAGATCTGCTGTCAGGGACAACCACAAACACCCTTAACTCTGATGTGGCAACGCCTCTTTCCCGCCCTCTGTTTTTTAAAGCAATGCTGGAAAAGAAAATGTCAAATGTTTCACCTTTCAACACCTCAGAATAAGTTAAGAGCTTAAAGTATTGTTTCATAAATCTCTAGCAAATAGATCGTTTTTTCACTGCATTTAAATGTAGCCAATTAAATATTAATTACATAAAATAAAAAGAATTTCTCAAAGAACTAACACCATCCTCAGTCTTATGCCCCCTCCTTAAACATATTTTTAGTAGTTTCTTTATTTTCTGAAAGTAAAATGTTTTGTCTACCTATATGACTGCCTTTCTTTCAAAGAATTTTACAAAAAATATCATTTTCCGTGAAGTTTAACATACAAGTCAAGAGTAAAATGTCTTAGGAAAATCAAGGGCTTCATTACAACCTGTAATTTTTGTTTTAGAAAACTGTATCCTAAAACATGCCCAGTCTGGAGTAGAAATTGTTAAATGAAAGAAAACAGAAAGTAAAATAAGTCCCAAATTATTACAAAACACAGAACTCACATTCAAAATGCAACCAATTTGCTAACAGTGAAACATAAACTCGATCCCTATAACTATACAAAAATGCCTCCAAAAAGCAGGCATAAAATTCATTAGGAATTAATGAGTTACTACCCAACTACTTGATAGAAAAACTAAAATAGAATTAATTGTTCCATAAATAGCAAAAAGCAGGTCTTACTAAGAGCATGGCTAGGTATCTATCATTTCTCAAATGAATTTTGGGGGTTAATGTGAGAGCATTATTGTATCTCCAGAATTCTGTCCAATAATTTCTTTGTATATGCATGTATGATTTATTCTGTGAAATCATGCTTGCTTACTTGATTACTTAAAATGAAACACTAGCAATTTTTCAGACTCAAGCTTCTAACAGATACATTGTACTTTTTAACATTAATACAGGAATAAAAGTTAATACTGAGTAACAGTTTTCATCAGTACTTACATCGTAAAAAATTTTCCTTAGATATTTAATAACTTTTTCTTCTATTTTTGAAAATGGAGGAATAGCAGAGCTGCATAATATTTGGCTAGTCAGAGGTAATGAACTACAAATGAAGAAAGGCAAATAAAGTTTGCCCATTTTTTTTCAGATCCTCCCATGCATTGCCTCCTCTCACATGTAAAGGACTTTGTGTAGCATTAACACAGAGAATAATAATGTTAAGTTGTGACATAAACCGACAAAGTAAAAAAAATTAGAATTAAGTCTGACAGTTCTTAACTGAGTCCACCATACTTCAGTATTATAACATACACATGATATCTATGGGCACAAAAGAGCAAGGAAAGGGCAGTGTGTCAGTCTTAGAAGTTAATTTCCTTGCTTTTGTTGGTTTATATTACCATCTAATATTACGTAAACAATCCGTTTCTAGGCAATTTATTTTTTCCTCTGCCACAATGAACTAAGTTCATTTGTACGCTAAATATTTCCCAACATAAACATATAGTTTAACAGCAACAAAAGGAATGCCATTTAAAAATAAAATTTATAAACTATAAAACAGTCAACATTTGCTTAGTTGTAGAAACCCTACTACTATTTTACAACTTCTCACGAGGTAAAGGTGTAATGAATATGACAGCATTTATTAAAAATAAATGGCTTATCTTAGAATGCTCTGGGCTTAGTAATTTTTTTTGACCTTCTTAAAAGTGTGTGAAATCACCTAAAAATGTGTGAAAGTAGATTAAAACCAAAAGATTAAAATCAGTTCAATTCCAGACACTCATAGAATAGGTAGATTTTTTAAAAGGCAACTCAAAGTTAAAAGCTCATTGTCAATAATGGAACAAAAATACAATGGACAAATGTAGTTTTTTGCATCGCTGTGATCATGAATAAATTTCATCATCCTCTGTTCTAGTAAAAATGCATTAGCATCCCAATATTTAAAGTAAATAATATGTGTCATTAAAAAACAATTAAGAATTGTCACTTTTAGCCTGATGCCAGTGGCTCATGGCTGTAATCCTAGCTACACAGAAGGCTGAGATCTGAGGATCGCAGTTCAAAGCCTGGGTAGAAAAGGCAATAAGACTCTTATCTCCAATAAACTACTCAATACTCAGAAAAAGCTGGAAGTGGCTCTGAAGCTCAAGTGGTAGAGCCCTAGCCTTGAAACAGCTCAGGGACAGAGCCCAAGACCCTGAGTTCAAGCCACATGACCAGAAAAGAAAGGAAGAAAGGCAAAAAGGAAGAAAAAAAGAAAGAAAGAAGAGAGAAAGAAAGACCGAAAGAATTGTCACTTTTAAGAAGGACAGAAGTTCTGATATATTTTGGAAATGTATAAAAAGATTCTAGACTTAGCAGTACCAAAAACATTTAAGTAATCATAAACTGTAAACAATACAGAAAATAGGATATTAGATTATATTGAGCATGCTTTTAGAGAATATAACTGCATGATTCTGTGAAATTACTGACAATTTAAATGCCATTCAGACACAATTATGGTTAGGCAAGATTCTAGGTTAACATTTTTAAGAGAAAAGACTATAAGTTATGAAAACTGTCTCAGAGGTTGCTATTCATCTGAAAATGCATGGATTCTTTTCAAGACTCTGAAATATATTTTAAAAGTATATTTAATGTGAACAAAAGGATGAAAGAGTAAGAATCTGAGAAATTTGCTTTTTGTATCAAATTTTAAATACTAAGCAATAAATTATAAGATCTTTAAAAACGTGCGTATGAGACAGTAGGCTAGAGTGATTTTCCAGGATGCCTTTTTGTTTCAGTTAAAATTAAAATCCATGCTGTCTAATCCTTGGAGTCAATTTGTAATTAAGGGGATTTGATGAGAGACCAGGCACTGAATTAATGATAAAATTTAATATCTGTTTTAATGCATCAACATAACAGAAAAACTAACCAATACTGAACAACACAATAAAGTCATTTTGTTATAAAGGGCAGACATAGCAATGTCAGTTTATAAGTGTTGATTTTTTTTAAATAAGTATATATGATAAAGTTCTGTAGATATACTAAGAATTGTGTATCTGAAAGTCAAAACAATAAAAAATAATAGAATAAAGAAGAGTTTATTTGGTAAATGCAGGTACTTTTTATTGAGAATTTATATGTTCCTCATTAAATTCAAATACTTTTAACATATCATGTTTCAAATTATATTTTAATTTAGTAGCCAAAGTACAATACTTGTATTTGACAATCTAAAATTTGTTTTCAAAACAATATTTTTACAATAGAAAGGATATCCCAGATTGGAATTATGGGCTCAACAGTATAATGTTTTCTAATCCATCAAATTGAATTTCATAGAATTTTAGGAACCTGAATTTTGCACTATTCTTTCCACAGCATTATCATAGGGAGTATCATGAAATAATATAGATTTCATAGATTCTTTTGGGGCACTATTTTATGTAGAATTTAGTTACTCAACTTAAGTTGAGACTAGTACTCACCATGCAGAATCATCAAACATATACTAAAATAGTATACAAGCACTCAAAAATACATTAAGTGATTCATGCTACCAAAATACTGATACCAGTCTCATATAGAAATTACTGAAAATTGAGGAGAACAATTGGTAGCTATTTAAAAATAAAACAGCCAAAATGAAGATTGGGAAAATATACTTTCTCTTTTTTACTTTTCAAACACAAAGTCTGTGTTGGGTAACTTTTCCAAATAAACACTTTAGGTCAGGCCCAGATTAAAAATATGCTTTTGGGGTTTTTTTTTAGAATAAGTTTTTGGGTTTTCCTTGTGCCTGTACTAGGACTTGAACTCAGAGCTTCAGCACTGTTGCCCCTTGAGCCACAGATCTACTACTGGCTTTTTGGTGGTTAACTGGAGATAAGTCTCATAGATTTTTCTACCTGGACTGCCTTTAAACCGTGATACTCAGATCTCAGCATCCTGGGTAGCGAGAGTTATAGGAATGACCCACTGGTACATGATTGGTGCCAAGCTGAAAATATTTTGGTTATTATAATGCCTCTATAAAGAACCTCAGACTTATAAACTACGAACCAACTGGATCTCCACCACTTACTGCTTTAAAACTATTTAGACATTGTTCTCACAGTGCATCAAGGGGACATGTGTTCTACTTCTTCCTGGCCATCATAATACCAAAAATCTATTGGTCAAATAACAAAGGCAGATGATAATAGAGTGTCAGCAGAGGTAAGGAGGAAACAAGTAATGAAGTAACTGTTGGTGTGAGCAAAGATAGCAAAGACCTAGAAGGAAGTTGGGGAACTCTTGACAGTTTTTCACATCTCATTTATTTTCAGGTCGGTGCTTATTTTCTTATTAAAATATTTAATTCTTCCACTCAAATCCTCCTCTCTTTGGCCATAAAGAACAATACTGAAGACAGGATCTCTAAGTATTAACTAAATATAAGACACAGGACAATAAGTAGGCTTAGCTTATATAAGGGAAAACTGAAGGCACAGACACGACCTTGTGAATGGTAGGGAATTACTCTACCACTGAGTTAAATCTCTGGCCCTCCCAAATGTTTATTATACTCTCTATCCTTTTTTTTTTTTTTTTTTGGTTGGTTGTGGGGCCTGAACTCTGGACAGGGACGCTGTTCCTCAGCTCAAAGCTCAAAGCTAGCTCTCTATCACTTGAGCCACAGCTCCACTTCCCACTTTTTCTGCTTATGTGGTGTTGAGGAATCGAAACCAGGGCTTCATGCATGCAAGGTCAGCACTTTACCATTGAGCCACCTTTCCAGCCCCTATTCTTTAAAAAGTCTTAGTACGACATTCACATTTTACTGTGAACTTCCCACTTTTATTTAATAATTGAACTCTTCAAAAACAATTTACTTTTTTCCTATTATATTTTCCATGCAACTGAAATAAATGCTCTCACCATCATCACTGAATTGAAACTTCAAAGACAAATTAGAGTTCATTTCAACATAGTGTCTTGTACATCTCATTGTTACAATGGGTCAACCTGTATCCTTGTTTCAGCATTTTGTTATTTCCCTTCTCCTCCCCAAATTAGAAAAATGTATATACAAGATGCAGGGCACTGGAATCAAATACAGTGAAAACAGGGGTTATACCATGGGGGAAGAACATACAAAAGAAAAAAACCACATAGTACATTGTAAGTACATTAAAAACAACAGTATCAAAGATAAAACCCCTTGAGTCCCTACCTTGGGGTTCATTTTGCTTAGCATCATCTTATATGATCATACATGAATAGCTTTTGACTCTTTCTACTTATCTGGCAAGAGTATCCTAAACATATACTAGTTAATGCAAATAAGAGAAACCATGGGACCTATGTTTTTTGGGCCTGGCTTACTTCACTTAATCTAATTTTTCCAAGTCTTTCCATTTCCTAACAAATGAGGCAGTATCACAACCTGGGGGGGGGGGGGGTGGAGGGAGGTGGGAAGGAAAGGGATGATAGGGGAAAAACAAAGGAGGGGATAAAAATGCTCGAAAGGAAATGTACCCAATACCTTACTCACGTAACTGTAACCCTTCTGTACAGTATCTTTACAATAAAAAGGAAGTAATTTCAAAAAGAAAAGAAAAGGAAAAGAATCTTGTAGAGAATGCAAGAGGAATAGAGACAGAAAGATGCAGGCCTGCCTGTTCTTGGCCTCTGTGTAATGATTTAAGGGCAGTCTGCAGAACAATCACAATCTGAATAAAACAGACTTCCTGCTGGCAAAAAAAAAAAAAACAGACAAATTAAAGGTGCCTGTCAAATTAAATCTGTACTTTTGTCTTAGTGAACTTCATTGAAACATCTAACACTGTGCACTTCTCCCTTCATGAAATTTTATTCAAGTCTGAATTGTGTGATAACACAGACTTCACCCTTTCTTAGTCCTTCGCCTACTTTTTGGACTGTTCAGTTCCAGTTTCCTTTGTAAGCCAGTTATTTTTGCACATCACTTAAGTATTGGAATTCTCTATTGTTACTTTCTATTCCTCTTCTGAATAAGACATTTAGGTATTCCTATATAACCTGTACAAAATATATCACTGTCTCTCTCTGCAAATTATTTTCTGACACTGTTCTTCCCACTATAATGTCACTATACTTACCAATGTTTTGCTTATGTTATTGATAAGCTTGAAATGATAAAAAAAATTCTAAAACAGGTGACAGAAAAAATTAAATTCTATGTCATGTCATGAGATCTAAAGTCAATAAAAGGACCACGTAGATGTGTATATAGAGACCTGTATTCATGATATATTGGTAAATTACTCTAGTTTTATTTGTTAAAATATATTCCTAACACTATTGTGATTAAGGCTTGAAAACACTGGTTTCAATAGAAATAAGTATCCATGTTTGAAACACTGATTGTGGTAAAAAGGTTTTGATATTCTTACTAAGCAAGCCTGAGAACACAGAGGTCTCAAATAGTGTTTTGGGCATGAAGAAAGGGGGGTTCCTTACAAAGAAACCAGGATTAAAAAAGAGCAGATATAAGATAAATTCACTGTAAGTAACAAAATTACTGCTAAGAAGAGTCACTACACCAGTTAGGTATACAACAAGGAAGATAAAGGAAAGGGAAGAAGGGAAAAAAGGGAGGAGGCACATACATATGTAAAGGGACAAATAAGGTTTAATGATTTAAGCAGCATAAAAAATATCATACAAGAGGAACACAAAGGCAGAATGTCTATTTGCATCTGAGTGCATAAAATAATATTTATCGAAATTAACTCCAGGAAATGGAAAATAATATTCTACAACAACGGAGAGTGTATATATAGCCACAAAAAGATAGAAGAGTCAAAACCAGCATAACCTTCATGCTTGATTTGGCTTTTGCTCCTCAAGTCCCATGAAGACAATGTGGAAGGATTCATGGACAATAATATACCCAAATCTTTGATAATATAACACAAGCAAACCTGACCAATTTTTGTTTCAAAAGGATCGATGATGATGATGATGATGATGATGATGATGATGATGATGATGATTCTGTTCTTGGGGCTTAAACTCAGGCCTTGGTTGCCATCTTTTTTTCACTCAAAGATGGCCTTCTACCACTTGAGTCACAGTTCACCTTCTTGCTTTTGGGAGGTTAACTGGAAATAAAAGGCTCATGGCGTTCCAGCCTGATCTGGCTCCAAATTGGAATCCTCAGATCTCAGCCTACTGACCATTATAGGTATGAGCTACCAGTGCCTAGTGGGACACATTATTTTTAAGATATTGTACAGTTAAATAATATCTTTCCTCTCAGAAGGGAGATAATATCTTTACAGCTCCAGGGCTATTCACAAAATAAATAACCTTCAGAAGACAAGTTGGAATAAACATGTGATAGGGTTTCTTCCTTTTTTTTGTTTTTGTTTTGTCGGTTGTGGGACCTAAACTCTGGGCCTGGGTGTTGTCCCTCAGCTCTTCAGCTCAAGGCTAGCGCTCTACCACTTGAGCCACAGTGCCACTTCTGGCTTTTTCTTTTTATGTGGTGCTGAGGAATCGAACCCAGGGCCTAATGCATGCAAGGCAAGCACTCTACCACTGAGCCATCTTCCCATCCCGTGATAGGGTTTCTTTAAGACATACAGAAGCAAGCTGGGCACCGGTGGCTCATACCTGTAATCCTAGCTACTTAGGAGGCTGAGATCTGAGGATCACAGTTCAAAAGCCAGCCCAGGCAGGAAAGTCCTTGAAACTCTTATCTCCAATAAACCACCAGAAAACTGGAAGTGGCGCTGTAGCTCAAGTGGTAGAGCGCTAGCCTTGAGCTGAAGAGCTGAGGGAAAGAGCTCAGGCCCAGAGTTCAAGGCCCATGACTGACCAAAAAAAAAAAAGACATACAGAAGCATAAAATCTACAGGAGAACTATCTTCCCAAATCATTAAAGGGTCATAACTAGCATTAGTTTTTTAAAAGTTACATGTTAAACAAAATAGAGTAAAAAAAATATGTTTGTGTATAATTACAGTATAATAAACACTTTGTATATATAGACAAAATCCATTATAAGATACTTTAAAAATAATTTACCATGTAGTTAACTAGAAATATTTGCTTACAATAATGTAAATCTTAAACAGTGAGCTCACAAAAATACAAGAAAGCTAAATCATCACCTTCATAGTAATAATTAAGTAAAAGTGAAAATGAAGAAATAGCAATAAGCGTTTTATTTATACATGCAGAAAACAAGTAGCTAAAAAAGTTGAGTGATTTTTATTTGGAGAGATGAAATTCAGAAAGACAAATGAGGAAGCATATTGCTATATTCTTATTATAACTCTTACAGTCACTTGAGTTTTGTTTTCTGTGAGAAAAGTCTTACTACGTCAAGGTTGGATATGAACTCATGATTCCCTTGCCTATGCCTTGCAAGTGCTGGAATAATAATAGACACGAACCACTACTCCTAGACTTCATTTGAATTTTATTAATCTATAATTTACTAAAATTTTTGAAAAGTAAGAAAGTTTTGGTAATTAAGGCTAAATACACACAGAAATGTTTTACATAGAAATATTCATAAAAGTGCAAAACTGTAACCACCCTAAGGACGCAATTTTAAAGAATTAAAATTATGTTACATCAGTGCAGTATTTTAAGAGAACACTCATAAGAAGTACTTAAGTCTACTGGAGAATGCTTATGAAGTGTTAATCAGAGAAAGAGAATACTAAGTTGAACGTACAGTATTAAGTTGCTTCACGAAGTATTTATGCAATGAACCATGTATCAGGCAATTTTTCAGGAAACCAAAGCTAGCTTTCAAGCTGATATAAGAGGTACATCTGGCAGCTATTGTGTCTGATCAGTGTCTTTAACATTTTGATGTCAAATATTTTTGACATCAGTAGGATAAAGAAATGTTTGACATTAGTAGATAAAAAATGTACACAAAATAAACAAAAATCCCTAATCCCATTATAAAACACATATATTATGAGATGATGACAAGTACTACTTAGACAAGGAAGGAAAGGGGATAGACCAAATACGGATAAGAATATTGGGTTAGCTGGGTGTTGGTGACTCGCGTCTATAATCCTAGCTACAAGAGGCTGACATCTGAGAATCATGGTTCAAAGCCAGCCCAAGCAGGGAATTCTATGAAATTCATATCTTCAATTAACCAGCAAAAAGCTGGAAGTGGAGCTATGGCTCAAGTGGTAGAACACTAGCTTTGAGCAAAAAAAAAAAAAAAAACTCCAGGACAATGCCAAAGCCCTAAATTCAAGCCCAAGGATTGGCACAAAAATAAATAAATAAATAACAAAAAAGAAATATGAATTCAGAGACTATTAGGGGAGTCCTTGCTAGGCAGGTAGCACTTGAACAGATTTTAAAAAATATCAAAGTGAACTATGTGAACATTTGGAGAAGAATGTTCATTGGAAGTAGAAACAGAAGTACAACTGGCCCAGAGATACAAACAGCCTATGTGTGTTTGAGGAACAGCAAGAGGATAATGTATCTAAATGAAGTAAGGATTCAGACTAGTAAGACAATCTAACTTACATTTAACAGGATCAATGAAGACTCTTGGTTGAGAATAGAAGAAGGCAAGGACACAACAGATGACCATTAGAAGCAGCTTTGGTAATAACCAGGACAAGAGGTGACAAAGATTTAAAGACAGTGGTTGTGGAAGTGATGAGAAATGGATGCACTCTTGGTAACTACTAGATGTAGAGCTAGGATAATTTCTTTATAGATAGGATGTTGAATTTGAGAGGAGAGGAGTCAAGACTAGCACTAAAGACTTTGTCCAAAGCCATTTGTAGAATAAAAAGAATGGTCTTTCATTGTCTGTAAAATAAGTAAGTTTAGGGGATGAGATAAGGAATTTGGGTATAGGAGTGTCGTATAGCAGAACAGTACTTGTCTAGCATGTGCACATCCTTGATTTGATTCCAATACTATTTAAAGAATTGGGAATTTTGATTATAGCATATTAAGTTTGAAGTGATGGGAAGCTTCTCATTTGGCCTCCAGTGGTCCTTGTTTCCTGTTATTCCTGCCTTATACTTTCTTTTAAATGTAGGCTAGACAAAGTATCAGTTTTTTAACATGTTTTTTATTGTAAAAATACTGTACAGAGGGAATAGAGTTACATGAGTAAGGTAATGAGTACATTTCCTATCGCATTGTTTTCCCCCTAACCTCCCCTCCCCACCTCCCCATCTCCAGTAATTGCTTTTTCAAATTACATTTATAATTTATTATTTATTTTGAAATAGTTATAAATTCACAGGAAGTTAGAAAGTATCTGGGTGGGTCTCATGGACCTTCTATTTGACATTTTCTAATGGCTAACTTTTTGTGACTCCACAGCATACAATTAAAGTCAAGAATCTGACAATGTGGCTCAATCTACACAGCACTTCCAATTTTATGGGTCTTACATGCATGTAAGCATGTGTGTCTAGTTCTATACAGTTTTTTCATTTATAAACTGATGTTACCATCATCACAATCAAGATACAGAGTTTTTCTATTACCACAGGGATTGCTGTGTTGACTCTTTATATTCATAAACATATTGTCTTGGTGTCATTATGTTTATATTCATAAACATATTGTCTTGGTGTCATTATACACCTTTTGCTTTTAGAAATGTTTTAATGTGAGCATGATACCTATGACCATACTTAATGGAAATTTATTGCTCTTTCTTTAATTCAGAATATAGGCAAGTGCTGGTGACTCATACCTATAATCTTAGATATTCAGGAAGCTGAGATCTGAAGACTGCAGTTTGAAGCTAGACTGATATTGCTCAACTGGTGTGTGAGACTCTTACCTCCAATTAACCAGCCAAAAGCTGGAGGTGTAGCTGAGATTCAAGTAGTAGAGCACCAGCGCTAAGCAAAGAAGCTAAGGTATAGAGAGTGCTTAGACCCTCAGTTCAAGACCCAGGAACAACACAAACAAAACATAATGAAATAAGATTTTGAATGCTATTTGACTCCTTCATTTTTGAGATACAATATAATTTGACAAAGACTATAAAGTGGTCCAAGGCACTGCAGAGATAAAAATGTTGCTGTCTTCTATACCAATGTTCTTTCTCCTGACACTCCATTTGTATCATTGGCATATTGTGTCATGCTTTACAAAGAGATTACATATAATTTTAATGAAATGAAATAATATCCCTGCTCTTACTACATTATGAACATTGGAGCCAGTACTCATGGAACTTAACTAAAATTTTCAATCCATACAGTTAGTATATGGAAGTTTCAGAAGGTTTTAACTCAAAATATATTACTGTAATTATCTATTAAAAATAATCCAATTGATAGCCCATATTTGGTAAAAGGCTGGTGGGCATATTAAAAACAGTACACTAACATTTTTGTTGAAAGAAAAAGATTAACAACTAAATATATAATTTCATCTTTTAAAATATATTATTATTTACTAAACCGTGAAATAATGAATACTTGCTAGTTTCTCAGTCTCTTAAAAGAACCTAATTCTCAGGGAATACTAAATACAAAAGGACAAAACGAACAAAATAAAAGTACTTCTTTCAGTATTATGAAGCCAATAGTGGACTAGAAATCTTGGTAGTTCAGTATTGTTTAAGTCAAAAGCTAAGAAACTTAGCACAAATAAATCTTTCTATACAGTTTTAGTTTGATAAAAGTAATGATTATCAGGGCTGGGAAGTTGGCTCAGTGGTAGAGCGCTTGCCCTGCATGCCTGAGGCACTGGGTTCGATTCCTCAGCACCACATAAGCAAAAAAAGAAAAAAGCCAGAAGTGGCGCTGTGGCTCAAGGCACTAGCCTTGAGCTGAAGAGCTGATGGACAGTGCTCAGGCTCAGAGTTCAGGCCCCACAACTGGACCAAAAAAAAAAAAAAAAAAAAGGCATTTGATCATGTTTGGGCTGGGAAGGTGGCTCAGTGGTAGAACGCTTGCCTTGCATGCCTGAGGCCCTGGGTTCGATTCCTCAGCACCACATAAGCAAAAAGAAAAAAGCCAGAAGTAGCGCTGTGGCTCAAGTGGTAGAGCGCTAGCCTTGAGCTGAAGAGCTGAGGGACAGCACCCAGGCCCAGAGTTCAGGCCCCACGACCGGACCAAAAAAAAAAAAAAAAAGTAATGATTATCAAAACAGTATTATACCAGAACAATTCCATGATATCTATGGCTTTTTTTGTTGTGAGGTAGAAAAGAGGGGTTGAATTTAGGGCAATGTACTAGATTAGGCAGAAGTTATACTCCTCAGCCTTTTTTTAATTTTAGTTTTTTAGTTTTCAAGTAGAGTCTCACTTTGTCCCATGACCAGTGTCATACCACAGCTTTCTTACAATGCTTCCTTCACAGCTGTGATTATAGGTATTTCACATGTAATTAAGTGACTAGTTGGTTAGGGTGGCTCCTCACTAACTGGCTAGATTGGTTTCCCACCATGATCCTCACAAACTTTGCCTTTTGCAAATTCCCTGTGATTACAAATGTGACCCATTAGGCACATCTGACTAATGTCTTCAACATAGTAGATAAAAAAAATGTTAATTTATATGACACATTTTGAAAACTCCAAAGTCCAAGAAGTAGGTCATGTTTAGGATATACAGTATTAATTATTTAAAACAACAACAACAACAAAAGGAAAAACAGAGAAAACTAGTGTGAAGTGCTAAATCTCATGGGCTGGATTTTATTCCACAAGCAATAGGAAGCAACTAAAGAGATTTATTTTCTATAGCCATTATATCATTCTTTTTTTGTCAGTCGTGGGGCTTGAACTCTGGGCCTGGGCGCTGTCCCTCAGCTCTTCAGCTGAAGGCAAGCGCTCTACCACTTGAGCTACAGCACCACTTCCGGTTTTCTGGTGGTTTATTGGAGATAGGAGTCTCACAGTCTTTCCTGCCCGGGCTGGCTTTGAACCGCGATCCTCAGATCTCAGCCTCCTGAGTAGCTAGGATTACAGGCGTGAGTCACCAGCGCCCGGCTGCTATTATATCATTCTTGCTCTTCAGTTACTTTCACTCTGAAATATTTACGGCATTATTCTCAGAAGTTTTTATTTGTTGTTGTTGGTTGTTTTTTTTTTTAGGGGGGGGTCAGTTGCGGGGTTTGAACTCTGGGCCTGGGTGCTGGCCCAGAGATTTTCAGCTCAAGGCAAGCACTCTACCACTTGTGCCACAGCACCACTTCTGGCCTTCGGGTTTTCTGGTGGTTACTTGGAGATCAGAGTCTCATGGGCTTTCCTGCCTAGGTTGGCTTTGAACCATGATCCTCAGATCTCGGCCTCCTAAGTAGCTAGAACATAGGTATGAGCCTCCAGCACCCAGCTCAGAGTATTTGATATATCACTCTGGCTGCCACTGTGAAGTCAGTGAATCTGCCATTCCTTTATAAATATGTCTTTCTAACAAGCTTTGTACTACTATTGTGAATGTATCTTTTTTTAAAAAGTTACTATAATTGAAATTCTTATGAGATTCCAATATCTGAGGTTCCTCGCATTTGACAATCCTGGGAAAATTTTAGTCCTGGTTTGTTTTTGTTTTTTTAAAACCTCGCCTTTTGCCATTCCCTCCCTAAACTCTCTCTTCTGGAATTTTGAATAGGTCTACCTTGTATCTTTTTGCTTTTCTGTCTTACCATCTTGGTTTATATTTTTCATTTATCTTTCATATATACTTTCTTTAGCTGTATGTATTATGTTACCCTTAGAAAAATCTGTCAATTTGCTAATTTTAAGTTTCGTTAGTTTTAATTTTTATGAATTCAGTCTAGATTTTACAAGTCCATTTAATTATATCGAGTCACTTTCTGGACTCTTGTTTTCAAGCCTCACTTTTCTTCCAAGACATAGAACACACTTATGTTGTATTCCATAACTGACAATTACAATATGTATTTGTTGAACTATATGATTTGCTGTTATTGTTGACTTTAGAAGTGTCTTATTCTCTTATGTATTTTATTATTTCTTTGTTAGAGACAAATTGTGAAGACAATTTGATTTTATTTTCTATGGGCCACTGCAGGGCTAGACCACTTAAATCCTCAGCTTTTAGAATCATACATGTAGCAAGAATTAAAGCAACCTGGGTGGTACTAAACCTGCCTAAAAGCTGGTGATGAATGACAAATTCTCAGAGGAGATTTTTCTCTCTTCCACAGGCAAGAAAGTCAAATTCCCTTGCTTCTTACTTTGTGTGAAGGGCTTGTCTCTTTTTCACTTAAATACTCACAATGAGGACGTAAAACAAAATTCCCTGGCTTTGTCATGACCTGTAACCATTAAAACAGAAACTCAAATTCACAAATATTTTACAAATATACTCTGGAAGGAAGATAGCTGGTTGTCCAGTTGTTTTTCTTCATTTATATTTTGTTTGGGGCCTTCACAGATTCCTTGTTTTCTTGCCATCTCAATATGTGTAAAATATCCTTCACAAATGCAGCAGTGGTACTCACTAGACACTGTTGAAAATGAACTATACAACTTGTGGATGGGAATGGGAAGGAATAACTTGGAGGGGATGGGGTGATATTATCCAAAAAGAAATGTACTTTTTACTTGACTTATATAACTGGAACCTCTCTGTACATAAGCTTTATAATAGCAATAAAAAATTTAAAAATCCTTCAAATAAAAGTAGTCAGTCCTTTTCAATATTTATCATTTGAAACCTATATTTTTGTATGCATCTAAAGAACAAGATGCAGGGAACGTTTCTTAGTAGAAAAGTGTCATCTGTGCATTACAATAAAAATGATGGCAGTGTGCCAAGTTATGAGAAAGCTCAGTAAATGAGGACAGAAAAACTAATATATATTATTATTACTATCTAGATCTCGACTTTGACATAGGGCAAAATAAGAATAAAATAAGCATGCAAGGGAAGGGATGACATCGTCCAAAAAGCAATGTATTCTTTACCTGACTTATGTTACTATAACCCCTGTGTACATCACCTTTATAATAATGATTTAAATTTTTTTCAAACAGAATAAATAAACAAGATCCATTGTACAAACAACAGGACAGGATGCTGAATTGGTTTTTCATGGGTGAGAGTTTGAAAGTAGATGAGATTGTCATGTATTTTAGTATACATTTTGAAGAAAGTGGTAGTGCCATTAACTAATGTTAATGAATCCACTTGGCAGAAAAATAATAGTAAGCCATCACAAATCATTTTTAAAAGATTTAAAGACGACCTTTAGTAGAAGAATAGAAGTGTAAATACACTGTAGCATATTTAAATAATGCAGCATTAGTTAGCACTAATATTATGACACTTTCAAAAGATATGGAAGAATTTTAAATGTATATTATTAAGTGTATGAAGCCGATAGAGAAAGGTTTCAAATATATAACATTACAGGGAAAGGAAGAGTTGTTGTCAGATATCAGAGGTCTGGGAGTGATAAACAGGAAGAATATAGGAGATCTTAGTGGCATAGTTGTCTGATACTATTGATATGCATTTATCAAAACCCTCTCAACACCAAGTAAATCCAAGGTAGATGGTGGAATTTTGAGTGTAATGACTTATCTGCAGGTTCATTGGCCATAGGCAACAATTATCACTCTGGTAAGCATATCAATAGTGGGGAGGCTTTGAGTTTATAGTGGCAGCAGAAACAGAACTCTCCACTTTCTGTTCAATTTTGATGTAATCCTAAAACTGCTCAAAAAATTTCAAGGTGCCTGTAATCTACTTACTCAGGAGGCTGAGACCTGAATCATGGTTTGAAGCTAGCCTGGGCAGAAAAATTCTTCAACTAACTATCAAAAAGATGGCTGTAGGTATCGTTCAAGTGGAAGCAAACCAGATAGGAGTAATTCATTACGTTGAGAGCATAAGGCTCCGCACTAGAGGGAAGGGGTGAGGGGAAAAGAACCAATTATATAATTTATAGAACCATTTATACTTTATGAGTACATAGAAAAAGGGGCACCAGCAATCAAGAAGAATCAAAGAGTAAAATCATGAAGAGTATATAGCAAAGAGAATTATAGGAGAATGTCTCAAGAGAGAGGGGTTGATGTGACTGAAGTGTGTTATCCTTGGGTGATTAGGATCTTGAGTGTAAAAATGAGTACTATGTATCATAATTGACCATCAGCAGTCACTTAACTTAATGCGATTACATTGGGGGACATTTTAAAAGCCTAGAGGTACTTTATAAGGAAAAAAATAAAATTGAACAGAAGAAAGTATATATGAAGTTTGTAGTTAAGTTTAATATCAACATATTTATGGCCAGTATAAGTTTAAACATTTAAGTCTAAAAAATGTGTTTTTCAACAAATATTTCTCTCTCTCTCTTTTATTTTGTTGGTATGGGGGTATGAACTCAGTGTCTCATATGAGTTATACCATTGGTCTATTCTGCTTTAGTTATTTTTCACATAGGGTCTTGTGCTTTTCTGCCTGGGACCAGCTTCCTCCTACTTATGCCTCCCATATAGCTGGGATTACAGATATACACTGCTACTGCCTAGCTTGTTTGCTAAGATGGAGGTTTGCAAAAATGTTGCCTGGGCTGGCCTCAAACCATGATTTTCCTTATCTCCACCTCCCAAGTAGTTGGAATTATAGGTGGTATTACCACAACTGGCTAAGGAATAAGTTTCTTAACTAAAATAGATAGAGCTCATTTTACATGAGAAAATAAGTTTTTTAAAGAAGTAATCTGAGTATATACTGGTGTTATTATAATTCAGTCCTTCACTCTATAGGTACCATTGTGTTATATTAGAAAAAAAATAAAATATAAAAATAGAAGAAGTCTCATGCCTAGAAAAGTCCCACTACTGTAATTCCTTGCTACTCCAAAAACAATGTTTTTAAATAATCATCAAAAATCAAATCCTAGCTGGGCTCTGATGGCTCACACTTATAATCCTAGATCCTCAGATTCTGAGATCTGAAGATCAAGTTTTAAAGCCTACTTGGGCAGAAAAGTCCTTGAGACTCTTATCTCCAATGAAACACCAAAAAACCGAAATTCAGATCGAATGGTACAGCACTAGCATTAAACATAGAAGCTCAGGGAAAGCATCCAGGTCCTGAGTCCAAGTCCAAGGACCAACACACACACACACACACACACACACACACACACACACACACACACACACACACACACACACACCCATCCTATGCTGCACCATAATAATTTAGGAAGAATTTTTTGATTGCGAGGATAAGCAAATACATTATTATTTGACTGTCATTAGGTTATTGAAAAGTATTTCCTCTGTGTGTGTGTGTGTGTGTACGTGTGTGTGTGTGTGTGTGTGTGTGTGTGTGTGTGTGGTGTGTGTGTGACTGTGACTTTGCCATAATTATCAGTTCAGAAAGTCCTACATAGCAGATGACTATTAGCTTTGATTTTTTGCCCCCAAATACCTCTCTACTATTAAATCTTTCAGAAATTTTAGTGTAACCCAATGAAGTAAAGCAAGACTTTTTTAATTCTTACTCTATTAAAGTTTATTTTTATTCAAGATACTATTTATAATAAAGCATTAGAAACATTACTTTTAGACTGAAAGCTTTTAGGCACATAGAACTTTTTTTTTCTAGTTCTAAGCTGGAATTCAGGGCCTAGGTACTGTCCCTACACTTCTTTTGCTTGAGCCACAGCTACATTTTCAGCTTTTTTGCAATAGCTTATTGGAGATAAAGAGTCTCACGGGCTTTTTGCTTGGGGTAACTTTTAATTGTGATTCTGAGATTTCAGCCTCCCAAGTGGTTAAGATTACAGACAAGAGCTTCTGGCACCCAGTGGTATATATGATTATTTAGAAAATGTTTTAAAAAGTTCTTAATACTAATTTAGATACTAAATATTATATTCATTAACAAATAAAAATGATACATATTACTGGTTGCAAAATATAAGTTGAAACCTTTATTTACCAGATAGCTTGGTAATAAACTTGTTACTCATAGCTTCCATGACAACTTAAAGACATGGAGTGCTAAAAAGTTACCAAATCAATAGAATTCCTGAAAAAAACAATTTTTAAAATATAATTTATAACATGTATTATAATATGTATTATAAATAATCTATTTTCATAATAAATTCAGGTTTGTTCATGAGGAAATATAGTATAAATAAGTAAAAAATGATTTAAAGTCAGTGACATATATAACGGACATTTACATAGAGTTTAAATGAATACCACAACTTCAGAGAGATAGAGCTGACAAGAGTTTTCAGAAATAGTTCTTCTGTGGCTGGGAAGTTGGCTCAGTAGTAGAGCGCTTGCCCTGCATGCATGAGGCCCTGGGTTTGATTCCTCAGCACCACATAAGCAAAAAGAAAAAAGCTGGAAGTGGCACAGTGACTCAAGTGGTAGAGCGCTAGCTTTGAGCTGAAGAGCTGAGGGACAGTGCCCAGGCCCAGAGTTCAGGCCCCACGACTGGACCCCCCTCCCCCCCAAAAAAGAAATAATTCTTCTGCCTTTCTTTATGCCACCAAAATTGGACCTGGATTTATTTAATGGATAAAGTTATACATGATTAAGAAACAACTTGAAAAGCTTTGGACTGCTGCAGAAAAAGATGAGCCACTAACAAAGATTTTAATGTCTACTTGTTATAAGTAAAAATCAATTATAATTATATGTTACCTTAAATTTTATAGTCTGAGGAAATGTTTTACAGAGTTCTACTTTAAATTTCCACATCTCTTTGGGTGTACTTATTTACCTCTAATTTTAATAAGTTCTTATCAATGTGCACTTATTTCTCTCTATAAATAGCTACTATCATATAACTAAATTTAACATGAATGCAAACCAGAAATGCCAGATTAAATATTAGAATTACCATGTAAGTATCACACTTGAATTTTTATTTTAGGTACTGTTTTAAATGGAAATAGGTATAGGATGCTGAACATAAAACATATATCTTTTAACACTGGTAAAAACCTAGCTGAGTGAGCAAAAAATTCTATGAAAACAATGTAAGCTTAGCTATTCAGGAGACTGAGATATGAGGTTCATAATTCAAAGCCAGCTGGGACAGGAAAGTCCATAAAACTCTTATCTACAGCTAACCACAAAAAAGCTAGAAGTGTAAGTGTAGCTGTGGTTCAAAATGGTAGAGCACTAACCTTGAGTGAAAAAGATCAGGCACAATACCCAGGCCCTGAGTTCAAGCCCCATGACCAATAACAACAACAACAAAACCCAAAAAACAATATTGTTGTCTACTTTATAAGTATATATCTTCAAAATTATTATACTTAATTTTCATAAAGTAACACATTTTAGGGGGATAATTAATAATCATAGTAATTTCTAAGTCTTCCTTTCCTTGTTTATCTTTCTAGTCTGTCAAGAAATTCCACAGAATATAATAGAAATGGCATTACATAATAAAAAAGTTATAAGCCTAGGACCAAGAATTTTATTTTATTTTTTTATTTTTTTTATTTTTTGGGTCCGGTCGTGGGGCCTGAACTCTGGGCCTGGGCGCTGTCCCTCAGCTCTTCAGCTCAAGGCTAACGCTCTACCACTTGAGCCACAGCACCACTTCCGGCTTTTTTCTTTTTGCTTATGTGATGCTGAGGAATCGAACCCAGGGCCTTAGGCATGCAAGGCAAACGCTCTACCACTGAGCCACCTTCCCAGCCCCTAGGACCAAGAATTTTAAAAGGGAAGCTAAATGGGCTGGGAATGTGGCTCAGTGGTAGACTGCTTGCTTAGCATGCTTCATGAAGCCCTGGGTTCGATTCCTCAGTATCACATAAACAAAAAAAGGTCGAAGTGGTGCTGTGGCTCAAGGGCTCAAGTGGTAGATTGCTAGCCTTGAGCAAAAGCAGCTCAGGGACAGTGTATAGGCCCTGAGTTCAAGCCCCATGACTGGCAAAAAAAAAAAAAAAGAAACTAATATGTTTTGTAGAAAAATCTAAGTTCTACCATGCCTCACATTTTGGGGGTAGGTTAAAATATTTTCCACATAAAAATGTTAATATTTTCCTCTATTTCTGAGGATAAATTTTTTTCAATTATGGTAACACATTAATTCCCTGTAATCTGCAACAATACTAATATCAAGACAATAAAGTACAATGCAATCATCTTGGTAGTAAATCTTTTCTTACTGTAAATAAACATTGACACATCTTTTGTTTTCCATACACTTTGTAAAACCTGTTAATGAGAAGGCAAGCACCTTGAGGGTAGAGATTATCTATACCCAGGCTTTAGCTATGATGGGAACCCGGGCGAAGGAAAAGTAAACGAAAAGCCACAAGTACCCTAGAAAAAAATTACAACTAGTAGAATCAAAATAAGGACTTTCTTCATGATTCTTGGATCTACATGGTACAGAACTTGTCATAAAATGTGTACTTCAACTTATTTGGAGTTCCAGTTGAATACATTGTCTTTATTTTTCTTTTTATGGTAACATTCTAAGTATTTCTTCAGTTCCCAAATATATTTACATCTCCTAAAAGGAAAATCAGTTTTGTGAGTTATTAGCATTTATAATTCATTTAAAATTATAATAATAAAATACTGATTCAAAGAAAAGGCATATGATTGAATACCTTTTAGTAATTATAAAAGGAATATAAAAATATAAAGAGAATATGCACCAAAAGTTATTAATATATCAGTACTCAAAATTCAGAAAATATGTTGTTTTCATGTACACATACATGAAATAAAATAATACCACAACAGAAGGGTGCTGTATCTGTGTTTAAAGAAGGGGTTGTTGGCAAACACCACAGCTCACTTCTGCTGAAATGTACACAACTGATATATGCAGCCCAGAAAGCTGGCACCAAGGGCTTACAACCTTAATTTGCCTGCAAGAAGGAGCAGAGATTTACCTTCAGAGCACGTTCTTGATTGTTTTCAGCAGTCAGATGTCTCATGTTGTTTGCTGAAGTCTGGTTCTGCTCTTTCAGATGATGAAGCTCCTGCTCTAGCCGTTTGCACTGCCACAGGGGAAGAATCCCATTAAGTAAAGGAGGTATAGCATTTTTTTCACCACACCATATAAATTAATGTAAATAATGATACTGTATTCTCTAAAAGACAAGGGGTTCTTTTGCAACAGAAATGTTAAACAGAAGTAACAAAATAACATTACTTATGGTATTTGTAAATGTATTTACAATTTTCACTTAGTCTTAGTAAGTTAAACATAACATAAAAATGCTACATTTTATAAAATTAAGGTCAAAACATATTCAAAATTACTTCACTAACAAAAATACCCTTGATGTTTATTCAGCACACTGATGTTTGTTGAATAAAATATGTTTCTAAAATAACATTGGATTCTCAATAAACTATAATACTACAATCTATGATCCATTTTGGTATTTTTTAAAAACAAAAATAATTATAAAATGTACATTAAGAGATGTGTCATTTTAGATATCTAAAACATTTAATACAAAACTGTACATATAAACTGATATGCTGCAAATCAGGACGGTATGAGACTACATGAGATACTGGTTAAAGAAATAACATACTAAACCTATGTTTCAGGAAAAAAAAACTTAAAAAATTATTTTTCCCTTTTATTTTTAATTAGAACATTAAGTTACCAACTATAGTACATACACTGATTCAAAATCTAAAAGAAGTTCTTTTTAGATTATTTTATAAATGGCTGGTTGCTATAGTGAATAAAACATGTTTTCAAGATAAAAGAAAAGACTATCCCAACTTGTTTCTTACTACTCTAACACTGATTTCTTCTAGCTCTGACCTCTACAACAAACAAGACGTAGTCTGCACCAGTATTTCCTTAGTCATATACAAATCCTTTTGAAACAAAGTCTTACTAGATTCCTGATACTGATTTATAGCATCAAGTATATACACCTCATGCATGCAAAATATTTATAAAATCAAAATGTATTTTAAAATTATATAAAGTAGCTATAAAAACTTCAAGTTAATATTAATTAAATTTAGAAATGATTTTCTTGAAGATAAATTCTACAAATATGACATGGTACTGATTCAGTGGCAGATTCTTTTATATAGTCATGTTCATTCTACCATGTGCTGTGTGACAAGTCATCTATCACATCCTTAAATTCATGAAAACTTTATGACATGACTCATTTGCTTTGCTTTTATTTGCAGGGACTATATGATTTATCTCTGTGCTTTTTTAAAGCTTACAACAAACTATTTGATCACATAGTGAAGACAAACTAAAAGTAAGATGTGACAATAAGTTCAATAATCTGGTAGCATTTTTCTCTACTAGAAGCATTCTGTACATTTTCAATTAAGTGTGAGAAAGAATGATAAACTATGATCTATGGGAATTCAAAGACAGTAGATATTTTGGCTATTGAAGCAAAATGTTTCATGAAGCAGATGTCATTTGAGTTGGACTTGCTTTAGTTATAAGATTTTGTGAACTGAAATTGAAGAAAAACAAATATTAAAAATCAGAATGAAGCTCGGGGTTATATTTGGAGAAAGGATGCATGAAAAGGAATTGTCTGACCATGTATTCTTTTAATTTGGGGATCCAAATAGACACTGTCTCCATATACACAGTAATAAAGTAAAATATGATTCACTCATTTTTTCCTCAAGAAAGAAATGTTGAATTCATTGTGATTTGCTTATAAGGTTTAAATTTAATACTACTTAGGATTCAAACAGCATAAGTGAAACAATGATATTGAGGTGAGTAAAAATAATATTTATAAATGCAGTTATGTTTGATATATTTGAGTTATTTACACTTATTTAATTATATTATTTCATCTGATATTATATTTGAAAAATTTAATACTCACAATTTAAATAGTCATGTATAATTTCTTCTGGTTTGCTTCTATTTTTTATTTCTATACTCTTTAATTTTGAAAGTTATTGTACAACCCAAAGACTTACCTGTTTATTCACCAGTGTGCACTATACTGTATTATTACTATGTTAGAATTTTATAAAATTTTGCCTGGCACTGATGCTCAAACCTGTAATCATAACTACTCAGGAGGCTCAGATCTGAGGATGACAAGATGCAGTTCAAAATTAGCCCAGGCAGGAAAGCCTATGAGATTCTTACCTTCAGTTAACCACCAGAAAACTGTAAGTGGAGCTGTGGCTCAAATAGTAGCATACTAGCCTTGAGCAAAAAGAGCTCAGGGGCAGCGTCCAAGCCCTTAGTTCAAACCCCACAAGTGACCCCCATCCCCCAAAAAACAATTTTATAAAATTTTTATAAAATAGATAAATATACTCAAATTTTCTTGATCTTCTTACCTATATACTCTTCATACATGTTCAAATTTTTTCAAATTTGTCATTTAAGGTCTACAGAGATAGAGATTAATATAACTAAACTTTTATATCCATCACCAATATGTACCAAAAGTAATTTGGTAAATTTACTACATGTCTTTCAGATGAAAGATGAGAATTACACTGTGACAAATTTCTCTTTCCTAGAATACTGCCCTTCTTTCCTCCTTCAATCATCTAGGGTCTGGGAACATACATCTGTAATCCCAAGCTCTTTAGGAGGTAAAGATCACAGCATGAGGCTGATAAGCTAAACACAATATTAAGAAAAAATGTCTGAGGTGGTGGTCACCGCAGTGTGCTTGAGGGACTAGCACAAAGTTCTGACTTCACACTGTAGTACCCCACAGTCCAAGAAAAGAAAAAAAAGAAAAAAAAGAATCATCTATTCTAAAGTGCAGTATTTTAAATCCAACCAATATTTATTAAGTAATTATTCTTTGCCAGATGGGACATACAACATTTAACAAAGTAAATAGGATCTCCTGCCCCCATGAAGCCTACATTGGAAAGAGTAAAAAAATAATTAAATAATAAATGAAATATATAATAAAGATGAAGATGTTATAAAGATAAACTTCACAGATACAGGGAATGACATAGGGAAAAACCAGTATGTGAATAAAGACTCTAAAAAGACAGAGTAGTAAATATTGCATATATTGAGAGGAATGGGTAAAACAGAACGAGAAAGACGAGTACAAAGACCCTGAGGTAAAAGCTTATCTGGAATTCTTGAGTAATAGCATAAATCTTCCAGTAGGGATGACATAAGGAAGGAGAACTCTAAAAGATGAGGTAAGAGCTTGAAGTCTTTATAATAAAAGACTTTAAGTGAAATAGAAAGTTGTTTGAGAGTTCTGAATACAAAAACAGCATGATTTATTTTGTATTAAATTTGGTTAGTGTTTCCTCAGACACACACTCAGACATAGACACCAAACACAGATGGATTATACTCTAAGAGTCAGGACAGAAACAGGAAGTGGTGGGAGGTTAAGTAGTCCAGGAGAGAGATGAAGTGGATCATGATGGTGGCAGAATCTGAATACATATTGGAAAATATAGCCAAAAAAGGTATTTTTCTTTTTCTTTTTCAGTTTTTTTAATTTTTTATTGTGAAAATACTGTACGGAGGGGTTACAATTACATGGGCAAGATAATGAGTGCATTTCTTATCAAGCATTGTAGCCTCCTCCTTTGTTTCCCCTTCCCATCCCATCCTCCTCCCCCTCACACCAAAGATGTAAAGTTTGTTTTCGACATAACGACTTGTACGTCTCATTGGTAGACATTTTTAATTTTTTAATTTTTATTATAGTGGTGGACATTTTTATATTTACACTCCTAACCTTTAAAAAATGCTTCTAACTTCTAATTAATAATAGAAATTTTGGTAGATTTATTGATCACATTAGGGAATTCTGTTTGCTTGATAAAGAGTTCAATTCCCCTTTTGTAAAATTTCAACTATGTTTTATGGAATGCTTTCTCCAAATATCCGAATAGAGTGAATTATCTCAATTCTTTAAAGTATTACACTCTTCTCATTACTGTGATAAGCCCCCAACTAATACTCATTACATTGGTTATATTAATTTGCATATGTCTATGTACATATTTGAAAAATAGACACTTTTAATTTGTGTCCGTTTGCATTAATTTGGTACAAATACCTGATTTCAGAATGTGTGCTGCTAAATGAGACTGATAATACATATTTCCTTTCTTGAGCTACCCTTTCCTATTTTGTTTCCAAGATTAGATTTGACTTACAAAAAGTTTTATTTTATTTTCTAACATAATTATATAAAATAACTTTTCCAAGAATAATTAGTAAATATCAAACCACCAGCCTTCTCCTGGGTTTCAACTACTTTTCTCAAAGTATGCTATTAACAAGTTCCTTTCAGTGTGACAGTATCACTGGAAAGATGATTATTTTGATCTTGTCCTTTCCACTGGAAGAGGACACCAACACCATATTCTTGAAAACTGGCAATTTTCATCACAGGAGAAAAAAAGATACATAATAAGTAAGAGACAGTAGGTCAAATAAAAATTAGTTTAGAATTCAAAGTATTGATATGAAGATATAATAATATATATCGTTTAAAAACTGAGTGTCTGTCTAGTTCCCATGTGCTGGTTTGGCACATGGAAAAGGGCAGAAATAATGAAATCCCAGTAGTAATGAAGATCCCTGGCACCTGGACTTACTAAAAATGGAGGACTGGCTGACAACCTAGATTTGGGGTAAGAAATAAACTATATTATCCAGAAGCCTCTGTCATAACAGAGAGTAAGGAATTATTAGAGAGGAAATGACTTTCAGAAAGGACTTGAGAGATAACTTAAAAATGCTCCCACCCCTATCTAAAGAGAAGACAGTTTAAGTATCAATCATGATAGGGTGTAAGTTGCCCAGGCTAATCTTGAGATCATGATCCTCCTTTCTCAGCCTCCCAAGAGCTGAGGTTGCAGGTATACACATACTGTCATACCCGGTTTCTCATAAGTCTAAAATTTTATAAAATGATGGCAACTATCTTTTAGAAAATATATAATTTTATTTGTGATTACTGACTGTTGTATCAAGTTGATAACACATTGTAATGAATCTGCTTTTTTTTGAAAGCTCAATAAGCATTCAATTCCTAGATTTATAATAGCTGCTGTTTCTCCTTTTGCATAAATCATCTTGATCACACTCATCTCCCCAAATCAGATGGTATGCAGCACTTTCCTTTGCTGACAAAAATATTAGGAGTCTTCCAGTCCAAACAAATTAAAAGTTTGGTGTCAATGTGAGCTATTGAACTGCAGATGTCTAGAAGCCCTCACTGTAAGAATAAATTTTCATTTTTTTGATTTAGAAAATTATTAAAAAAACCATTTTATATTTCAAAATGATAATTATACTGTTTTTTCATACAACAATTAGAGATAAGGAGCTCATAAATTTGAAAAAACAATTTCCTCAGACCTTGGGAAAATATAAACCAATTTCAGGGTGAGAAACAAAATCATAATATGGAATAGATATATCCATGTTGTAATGCTTCTCCTAGGCATCCTGTAACCAATCTGCCTGAATTGATAATTTTTTCTGGCCTTTAAAGTTTATGTATATTTTAAATGAAGGATTTGAAGATGAAACTCAGAGTTATTAAACATTTCTTGACATACACCTCTATATACTGTGTGGTTGTGTCACACTAATGATCAACCACCCTAACTGGATACTTCCAACATTCAAACTAAATTTTAAGAATGACAGAAGCATTTCATGTACTGACTCATTTCATATTTGTGAATTCCTATTAAATATATACTTTGCTATAAGTCAGAAATGGTTAGCTATCCAGAGGAGTAAACTCCTTACTACTCAGTACTACTACTACAACTCTTACTACTCCTTACTACAAAGTAATGACTTTGCATTGGTTTTACATATATTCTTTCTTGGTTTCCTCTGTGTGTATATGTGTGTGTATTTGTGTGTGTGTATGTGCATGCATGTGCGTGTGTATGTGTGTCTTTATGTGTGTGTATGTGTATGTGATGAAAACTGAATCTAGGGTCTCACTAAATATATTACTAAGCTACATCACTAGCCACTCTGTAGATTTTTTTTAAAAAGACCACTTTAATGTCTTAGCCTTTTTGTGTGAGGGAATGATCAAGGTTTTTTTTGTGATACCTGGTTGTTTTATTGCTATAAAAGAAAGTTCCCTAATGAGCAAGTTTGTATCTTGGTCAAAAACTACCATACTACAATAAAAAGAAAACAAACAAACAAACAAAAAACAAAAGCAAAACTACCCCACTAACATATGCTAAAGACTGAAGTGGAGTCTTTTCTTCACTAAAAGAAAAAAAAGATGAATAAAGTAGATCTTAGCATTAAGTTTAGAAGCTAAACTATAAAACTCAAGAGAGGGGCTGGGAAGGTGGTTCAGTGGTAGAGGCTTACCTTGCATGCCTGAGGCCCTTGGTTCGATTCCTCAGCACCACATAAGCAAAAAGAAAAAAGCTGGAAGTGGTGCTGTGGCTCAAGTGGTAGAGTGCTAGCCTTGAGCTGAAGAGCTGAGGGACAGCACCCAGGCCCAGAGTTCAAGCCCCACAACCAGACCCAAAAATAAAATAAAATAAAACTCAAGAGAAAATGAGAATAAATCTTACGGACTTTAAATTAGAAAAAGCTTTCTTAGCCTTGATAACAAAAGAAACACATAAATTGGATTTCATCAAAACAAGAATTTCTATGCTACTTATGATAGCATTAAGAGAGTGAAAAAATATAACACAATGAATAAAAAAAATCTGCAAAAGATATATCTGATAAGAAACTTGTTTCTAGAATACAGAAATAATGCCGGGAGCTGGGAAGGTGGCTCAGTGGTAGAGTGTTTGCCTAGCATGCATGAGACCATGGGTTCAATTCCTCAGCACGACATAAGCAGAAAAAGTTGGAAGTAGTGCTATGGCATAAGTGGTAGAGTGCCAGCCTTGAGCTGAAGAGTTGAGGGACAGTACCCATGCCGAGTTCAGACTCCACGACTAACCAAAAAAAAAAAAAGAATGCTGGACAATTCAGTAACAAACATAAATAACGGGCTAGGAAGGTGGTTTAGGGGTAGAGTGCTGGCCTTGCATGCATGAGGCCATAGGTTCGATTCCTTAGCACCACATAAGCAGAAAAAGCCACACGTGGTGCTGTGGCTCAAGTGGTAGAGTGCTAGCCTTGAGCTGAAGAGCTGAAGAGCTAAGGGACAATGCCCAGGCCCAGAGTTTAGGCCCTACAACCAGAAAAAAAAAGACAAAATTTAAAAATGAGCCAAGCACCAGAAAAAAAAATGCTCTAAAATAATATAAAATGAACAAAAAGTACAGGAAAATATTCAAACTTACTAATTGATAAGGGGAAACAAATCAAAACCATAATAAAGAGAGCGACATCTATAATGTGAAAGACCAGGAACTCTGTGTCTTTGCTCCCAAATGGATACCAATTAGCTATACCACTTGGAACAAAGCTTTGTGAGAATTCAAGAAAATATTCACAAAACCAAGTTACCTCCTCAATCAAGAGGGAAAAAGACCTACTAACAGAGTTTCTTTTCACATAGTATATCATGTTAAGAAAAAAAAAAATCACAAGACACAACACAATAGTTTGACAAGTCAGAATGACAATCAAAATCACATTCAGAAATGGAAGGGCTATTAGACCAGTCAAAGAAAAAAACTTTAAGGACCTAAAGGGTAAAACAAACAAGTAAGAATAGATGTGCAGAGTTGAGGGTATAACTCAATAGTACAACACTTTCTCATCAAATATGAGTTCCGAGTCATATGATTAAAACATGGAAATGCTATGAAGAAATAAAAGCAAATGTTAGAGAGTGAAAAACATCATAATAAGCGAGGTGCCCATAGCTTGTACCTGTAAACTTGTAGTTTGAACAGCCTAGATAGAATACTCTGCAAGACTACCTTCAATTAATCAGCAAAAAGCCTGCAAGACTCTATTTTCAATTAATCAGCAAAAAGCCATTCTGAAGTCATGGCTCCAGTAGTAAGATTGCTAGCCTTGAGAAAGCCAGGTGAATGAGAGTGAGTTCTAAATTTAATCCTCATACTAGCTTAAACAAAAAACAAACATACAACAATGTCACAAAGGAAAGGAAGAATGCCTTTGATGGGTTTAATAGTAGACTAGATACAATTGCAGGAAAAAAAAACCAGCACACAACAGCAGCAACAACAAAAATTCTCTTTAAGGACAAAAAAAGATATTATATAACAACAAAAGGAGCTAATATAAGGAGATATAAAATTGGTAAGATTTCATACTTTTTCATTTCAAATGTTATTATAAAATTACAGTAATCAAAACAGTGTGGTACTGACATAATGACATACAGACCAATGGAACAGAATATATAGAAAGAAATAAACCCTTATACAGTCAAATGATTTGTGTGTGTGTGTGTGTGTGTGTGTGTGTGTGTTTGTGTGTGTCTATAAGGGATTGAACTCAGGAGCTGTCCTTTAGCTTTTTCTCTCAATGCTGGCACTGTACCACTTCAGCCACAGCTCCACTTCCAGCTTTTCAGTGGTTAATTAGAAATATGACTGTCAAGGACTCTCCTGCGGGTTTGGAGAACTCAAAATGGAACACACCGTAGAAATCCAGCATTTTCTTGTGTCTCCAACAAAGAGCAGGGAAAGTGAGTAGTGTGGAAAGACAGAAAGAAGTACAATGAAAAACAGTAGACAGTGGGCAGGTGAATTCCAGAAATAATGAAATTTGCATTTCTAAAAGAAACATGCATGTGAGGATCATACAAAACAATGGGAAGGCGTTACTCAAGAGGCAGATTTAAGTGCACCACACAGGTGTACAATCTGGCACTCCTGCAAAAAATACTCTCAGATGGGAAAGCTGTGATCCAATAACCAAGCAAACGCTGGAGAAGGGCTGGTCCTGCTGCACCTTCTAGCTTGTTGATTGGTGTCATAGAGAGGAATAATTTTGAGAGGTCTTAAAATCAGGTGTTTAGGCTGGGAAGAGCAGAAACCCCTGCACTTTTATGTCCAAGGCCTTGCCCTCTGAACTGGATTAATGTAAACTCCTCTGAGAATCAGTGAGAGCCCAAGACAACAGAATGCAGATTCAGGAACACAGGTCTAGTAGGTGGGAAGTGTGGGTCACAGGCTGCAGGAGATAGGTAGGGGCCTTACAAGTGAGTACTACAACCTGACAACAAGGAAGAGGAAGACAAACTATGTGTGACTAGCAGCTGGGTAATGAGTGTGTGTGGGTGTAGGACACCCACACTGCACTCAGAATCATTCCTTTACCTTCCTAGTCTTGCCCAGCCAGTGCAAACTGCTTTGGGCTGATTGCATCTGCTCTCCAACATGGAGAGACATTTGATAAAAAGGAAGATTGCTCAGGCATTTCCCATGCTCCTGAAATCACTGGCAAAGTGCCTCTAGTACACAGGGGAATTGAACTAGACAGTTCTCAGGCTTAGCTGGCAGGATCAGTGTGAGCTCAGCTCTTGTACTCCCAAAATAGCCAGGCCAGGACCCAAGAAAACATAGGGAGGAATTGCTGCACCTCACTGGAAAACACAGGGTGGGGCTATACCTGCCTTTCTGGTCTAACCTGTTTGGATTTCAGAAGGTAAATAACTCAATAACTCCTGGTTCCCCTTCCCCCAACATACCAAGTGAACTGGATAAGCTTGGGGAAAGAAAATTTAAGCACTGCCATCCTCAGTGCCCTCAGGAAGAAATATTAATATTTTTTTCAATTAAGAAATATTATTTGCTTTTTTCTTTTGAGAATATTTTTGCCTTGGTCTGTATTTTATTGTTTTCTCTTATTTCTTATTTCTTTTCTCTTTTTTACTATCATTTCTTATATGTTTATCTCATAATTTTCATCCTTATCCAACTTGCTTTTATCAGCTCCCTACTCCAATTTCATTAGTTAATTATTAATACTTTCACTTAAATAAATTCTAGTTGGGCATAGTGGTGAATGCTTGTAATCTCAGCTATTCAAGAAGCAGAGACAGGAGGATCACGGCTTAACAAGAATCTTTCTAAAAAAAATACAAAATGAAACTGGGAATGATGTTGTTTAACATGTATGAACCCAGCTACTTGGAAAGACTGAATTTCAAGGCCAGCCCTTGCAAAGTGTGAGGATACATCTCAAAAAACAATCCAGTGAACACTCATAATCTCAGCTACGTGAAAAGTACAGATAAGATTACTATCCAAGGCTGTCCCTAAGCAAAAAGCCTAACACTCTACTTGAAAATGAGATAAAAGAAAAAAGGTCTGGAAAAGTGGTTTAAGAGGAAGAGCATCTGGAAATGGTTCAATCAATAAACAGAATCAATGACAAAAATCACATAATCATTTCTACAGATACAGAAAAAAGCTATGACAAAATTCAACACTTCTTGATGATAAAACTCTGATGATACTAGCATCATACCTCAACAAATGTGGCACAGGCAATAGAAAATGACTTCTGAATAGTACTTTAGTAGTTCAGGAAATAATAGCAAGAATTCAAAAATGAAATAGTCAACAGAGTAAAGAAGTAAGACTACAGAAAGAAAAATTTTTCACCAGAGTGGATGAATATTCAAAATATATTAGGAGGTAAAGATTAAATATCATATAAAGTAATCCAATTAATACATGAGCAAATGAACAGACACTGTTCAAATGAGTAAGTGCAAATGTCCAATACAAGAAAATATGTTCAAATCCTTAGTGATCAAGGAAGTGGAAATCAAAATAACACTGAGATTCTTTCTAACTCAGTCAATATGGCTAAACCAAGGAAATAAATTCCAACAAATAGTAGTGAGGATGTGGAGGGAAAAATGAACCCTTATACACTGAACCCATATATAATGGAAATTACATAGCAGTTCCTCAGAGAATTAATAATAAAACGACCATATGATCAAGTGAAGTCAGCTTACTACCAATTTACCAGTATAATCACTTTTACTAGAACATTATTCTTAAGAGGTAAGTTATGAAATCAGCCTAAGTGGATAAGCAATGGATAAGCAAATAAATAAAACATGGATATACATGCAATGGAGTTTTTCAGACCTAAATTGAAAAAAAAAATCAATTTCAAGAAAATGAATGGTCCTAGAGATCAACATATTAAGGTAAATAAGCTAGGCTCACATGGACAATTATTCTATGCTTTCTCTTAGATATCGAATTTAGTCGGAAAAAAAAAAGGGCATAAAAAAGGAGAACTGCTGAGGGTGTGGAAGAGAATAAGAGAAGGGAAAGAGAATAAAAAAGGTAATGATGTGCTGGGAGCTGGTGGCTCAAAAATATAATTCTAGCTACACAGGAGGCTGAGATCTGAGGATCATGGTTAAAAGCCAGTTTGGGCAAGAAAGCCCATTATATGCTTATCTCTAATAAACTACTCAGAAAAAGGCAGAAGTGACGCTGTGGCTCAAGTGGTAGAGCACTAGCCTTTAGCACAAAGAGTCTCAAGGTATAGCACCCAGGCCCTAAGTTCCTGGGACTGGAAGAAGAAAAAAAAGTAATAGTGTGTTGAATATGATCAAAGTACATTAAGTAGATATATAGAAATCTCATTACTTAATACAGTCAATATATGCTCATCAAAAATAATTTAAAAATTGCTGATTTGCATTGCATGACTTTTGATACTTTAACTTCCCTATATACCTTTCTAATAACAATAAAAGAAATGTTAAATATAAAAAAGAAAAATAACTGCTGAGCATTACTGATTATACCTGTAATCTTAGCTATTCAGGGGACTAAGATTGGGAGTATCATGGTTTGAGGGCAGCCTGGGAAAAAAATTCCTAAGATCCCATCTCAACCAATAAGAATAAATGCACATGCTTGTCATCATAGCCCATATAGGAAACTTAAATAAGATCATGTTCCAGGATGGCTTGGATAAAATGAAAGGCTCTATTTGAAAAATAACAACAGCAAAAAGGGTTAGACACAAGGCTCATGTGATAGAGTACTGTCTAGCAAGTGCAAGGCTTTCGTACCATGAAAAAAATGATCAAAGACTCATCCCTAACAAGCTATACAGTCATTAAATTTCTTAAACAGAAAAATTCTTCATGACATTGGATTTGTCGATGATTTCTTGAAAACAATATCAAAAGTGTAAGGTCAGCTCCTGGATGGCGAGCAGACTCCACCCTCCTCACAGCAAAGTCTCCACCCAGTACCTGCGTTACCTAGGCAACTGGCACACCTGGAAGAGGTCACTTCTGCATCTGCTGAGGTCACATCTGAATCTGAAGTGGCCACACCTTTCTCCACCCATACCCTAGATAAGGACTAACCCAGGCCCAGACGCTCTTTCCCAGGTCTTTCTCAGGCCTTTCCCAGCCGCGTGGAGGGCCAACATGGCCTGGTGCCAGCCGGAACAGTGAATAAACCTACTCCCTTACCTGAATACCACATGTATGGTGTGGTTCTTACTCAATTACCTCTTTCTAAAAACCTAACAAAAAGTACAGGAAGCCAAAAGCAATATAAATCAATTAGACTATCTCAAAATTAAGATCATTTGCATAAGAGGATATATCAAGAGTGACAAGAAAATACATGGAATGGGAGACAATTTATGCAAGTTATATATCTAATAAGTGGTAATACATAAAGGAGTTCTACAATTTAACAAAATACAGATCCTACTTAAAAATGAGCAAAATAATTAAAATTTTAATTCACCTTAAAAGGAAATTCTGAAATATTTAAATATAAGCCAACAAGGATATAATAAGTAAATCAAAATTAAAATACTGACTATAGCAGTGAATCGACTTTTACTCCATATTGTTATATTTAATATGATATGCATACAACAGTCTTGACTATCATCAAGTTAGAGCCTTAATATCAGATATCATGGGCCTTCCAATTTCACTCTTTTTCAAGAATAAAATTCTTGATCTGTAAGCTTATTTTATCCAAGCTTAGAAATGTATAGCCTTATATTCTTTCTCTTATTTCTCTCTTCCTACATGGAGTTCAATTGTGTCAATTGTGACCCCGCTTGATACTGTCTCATTGATAGAGATGTACTTTTTAATTACTATTTTCTTTCTCAATTTTGTTTAGAATGTATAATTTCTACTGATCTTTCTTCAAGTTCACTAAGCTTTTATTGTATACTTTGTATACAATATTGTACACTTCTGCTTATTCAGTGAAAGTTCCACTTAAAGTTTTGTAATTTCAATAGGTTTCTTTGTAGAGTTTTAGTTTCCTTGCTGGTACATGATCAACTTTTCTTTAAATCCATAAGGAATCTGGTTGAACCACTACTAAATATCCCCATGCTGCTGATCACAAATATGGTATATAACATGTGAACACTGTTATATATTACAGACTGTGGTAGACAATTTGCTCCAGGGAAGTTAGAATGAACTTGTGACTTTGAAATTATATAATCATTTAATCACAATCAAAAAAAAAAAAAAAGAACCTCGGGGAAGGGAGGGAGGGAGGGGATGGTAGGGGGAAAACAATGGAGGGGGTAACAATGTTCAAGAGGAAGTGTACTCATAACCTCACTCATGTAACTGTAACCCTCTGTATAGTAGCTTTACAATAAAAAAAAAAAATCCATAAGGAAACTTACAATGACTACCTTAAAGTATTTCTCTGAAAGTTCTAATACAATGACATAGCTCAGTATTTGTTTCTACTGATTACTTGCTAGATTACAGATAACATTTTCTTGCTTCATACCTCTAATATTCTAACATTATAACTTATGTGCTCAACACTGTGACTACCTGGTGCCTAGATCATGTTATTTCACTTAAAACAAAATAGACTTTCTCTGTGGCAGACAGTTATTACTGGAGATCTCTGGATCTATTAGACTTAGTTTTACAATTTGTTTTGGTAGATCTGTTCCAGTTTTGAATTTAGGGGCCCTTACTTTAAAGCTGCTCTGTCTGATGTGGTAGCTATTATACATACTGATAAAATTGATAAAATTGAACTAAATATTAATTAAAATTAAATAAAATTACAGGTCTCAAGAAACAAAGGACATCTACTTAATTTGTTATATAATTTCTAAATGACTCCATGTTCTTGACTTCATATATGATATATATATATATATGCACATCTGAAGGAAGCTAGGAGGAGGGCACAGAATCAGAGGGAAATGGGAAAAATACAACAGAGGGGCCCATTAGCTACACTAAACACTGATAAAAATGAACTAAACAATTCAAGGGCAGGGACGGGAGGGAGGGAATTAGAGGGAAAGAGGGAACAGTTAACACTAAACAAAAGGAAAGAAACATACTATCACCCACCATGAAAGAAAAAGTTGTATTGTCAAAGTTTATAGAATTGACAAGCTTTATAGACCAAGATAATGATAATTTGCCTTGTGAAGGTTAAAATGTGTTTGTGACTTTAGCTAAGTATCACTTTCCTACAATACTTTGAAATTTGTGAAATTTATGTAATCATTTAATCGCAATAAAAATTATTTAAAAATTAAATAAAACTTAAAAGTCAATAATTCTTTTGTACAAACTACATTTCAAGTGTTCAAGACTGATATGTGTTTCCAAAATCTATATTCGCTAAAGAAGGAAAACGTAGCAGAAATGGATGAATTCCTGGAGAAATATAAATTGCCCAAATTGAACCAAGAAGATATAAATCAACTAAATAAGCCAATAACTTATAATGAGATAGAGGAAGCAATTAGAAGTCTTCCAATAAGGTAAAGTCCAGGCCCAGACAGATTCACCATGGAATTCTATAAGACTTCTAAAGAAGAACTGATACTCATACTCCTCAAGCTCTTCTGTGAAATAGAAGCAGAGGAAGCAATCTCAAATTTACTCTCTAAAGCCAATTATCATGCTCATCCCCAAACCAGGTTAGGATCCAACAAAAAAAAAGAGCAAAAAAAGAACTACAGACCAATTTCTCTGATGAATACAGATACGAAGCTCTCCAACAAAATACTAGCCAACAGAATCCAGAAACAAATTTAAAAAACATACATTATGACCAAGTAGGCTTCATTCCACAGATGCAAGGCTGTTTTAACATATGCAAATCAATAAATGTAACTTACTACATTAACAGTCAAGGTCAAGAACCACATAATCATTTCAATTCACACAGAAAAAGCCTTTGACAAAATACAACATCCATTCATGTTAAAAGCTCTGGAGAAAAAAAAAAAGCTCTGGAGAAAATAGGAATAGAAAGAACATTCTTTAAAAAACTAAAAACCTCATATGACAGACCAAGAGCCAATATCATACTAAATGGGGAAAACTAAAATCATTTCCCCTAAAATCAGGGACAAGGCAAGGATGTCCACTCTCTCCATTCCTCTTCAATATAGTTATGGAATCCTTAGCTAGAGCAAGAAGGTGAGAAAAGGACATTAAAGCAATCCACATAAGGAAAGAAGAAATTAAACTATCCCTATTTGCAGATGACATGATCTTAAACCTGAACAACCCAAAAAACTCTACTCTCAAACTCATAAAACTAATAAACCACTTCAGCAAAGTAGCAGGATACAAAATTAACCCACAAAAACGAATAGCCTTTCTGTATACCAAAAATGTACAAGCCGAAAGGGAAATCACAAAAACAACCCCATTTGCAATAGCCTTAAAACGAATAAAATATCTAAGAATTAACCTAACCAAAGATGTAAAGGATCTGTTTAGTGAAGACTACAAAAATCTAAAGAAAGAAATAAGAGGACATTAGGAAATGGAAAGACCTTCCATGTTCGTGGACAGGTAGAATCAATATTGTAAAGATGGCCATACTGTCAAAAACAATATACAAATTCAGCTCAATACCCATCAAAATCACAATGACGTTCTTTACTGCAATAGAGAAAATAATCCAAAAATTCATATGGAACAACAAAAGACCTAGAATAGCAAAGCAATTGTAAGAAAAACAATGTGGGCAGATTCACAATACCAGACTTCAAGCTCTACTACAGAGCCATAACAAAAACAACTTGGTATTGGCACAAAAATAGACCTGAAGATCAATGAAACAGATTAGAAGACCCACAAATAAAACCACATACCTATAGCCAGCTGACATTCAACAAAGGAGTCAAAGACATACAATGGTAAATAAACCATAGCCTATTCAACTACTGGTGCTGGGAAAACTGGGCAGCCACATGCAGAAAATTAAAAATGGATCCCAGCCTGTCACCATGCACTAAAATCAACTCAAAATGGATTAAAGACCTCAACATCAGACCTGTAACTCTGAAGCTACTGCAAGACAGGGTAGGAGAGACACCAGAATTTATAAACACAGGCAGGAACTTCCTGAACAGAGTCCCAGGGGCACAACAGATTGGAGAGAGACTGGATATATGGGACTACAATAAAATAAAAAGGGTTTGCACAGCTAAAGACATAGCTACTAAACTAGAAAAACAGCAGTCAAATGGGAAAAGATATTAACCAGCAATCTATCAGACAAAGGCCTGATATCCATTATATACAGGGAACTCAAGAAATTAACCCCTCCAGGTCTGGGAAGGTGGCTCAGTGGTAGAGCGCTTGCTTTGCATGCTCAAGGCCCTGGGTTCGATTTCTCAGCACCACATAAGCAAAAAGAAAAAAGCCGGAAGTGGCGCTGTGGCTCAAGTGGTAGAGTGCTAGCCTTGAGCTGAAGAGCTGAGGGACAGTGCCCAGGCCCAGAGTTCAGGCTCCACGACTGGACCCAAAAAAAAGAAAAGAAATTAACCCCTCCAAAATCTAACAAACCAATTACTAAATGGGCAAGGGAGCTAAAGAACGACTTCTCAGAAGAAGAGGTAAAAATGTCAAAGAAACACATGAGGAAACATTCATCATCCCTGGCCATAAAGAAAATGCAAATAAAAACAACCCTGAGATCCTACCTTATGCCAGTCAGAATGGCCAGTATTCTAAATTCAGACAACAACAAATGCTGGAGGGAACCCTACTGCACTGCTGGTGGGAATGTACACTAATACAACCACTCTGGAAAGCAGACCATTGTTAATTTCTCAAAATTTAATGATTTTTATCAACTTACATATTTTAGCAAATCCTGAGATAAAGTGCACTGTTAAGAAAATGTTTAGGAATTATTATACATAATGCTTATTTCCTGTTAACTACTGTTCAACAAAGTCATCAACTTTATAAATACTAAGAAAAACTGCATTGAAAGTTATAGGAAATTAAAAAGAAAATTTTTTTCACTGGGTATTGATTCAATTTTAAGCAAATTAAAACTTTATTAGGACGGAACAATTCTGAAGTTTAATAATCATTTTAAAGAAATGATTATTCTGGGGGGTTTTGTTTCTCATGCATTTTTATTACTATAAAGGTGGTGTACAGAGGACTTACAGTTATATAAGTCAGATAAAGTGCACATTTCTTTTTGAACAATGTTACCCCTTCCCTCTCAGATCTCTCCTCTTTAACATCCTAAGTTTTTGGCTGTGTATTCTAACTGGTCCTCCTATTATGATGGCAAGAGAAGGCAATGTTATGATAGTAAGTTAGAGGAACTAATATGAACAGGATTTGAAAAAAAGAGAGACAAAAACAAAAGAGACACAATAATTTTAATAATGGTTTCTGATGTCTGGAACAGCCTTTCCAGCATCCCACAATTTCTCAGTATTTCAGTATGCTCTAGGACAGACATCAGATCTAACAGGAAGAAAATAGCAAGTATAGCAGCTATTTTAATTCACAGTTAACAGGATCACTTGTCAATTATTAATTATAATTTTATGGACTTAACTATATTTTCTATGTCAAAATTAAATTGGAAAGGTTTATATAAAGGAAATTGGGATATAGAAAGGTACAGGGGAATAAGAAAGATAATAGAGAGCATAAATATGATAAAGTACATTATTGAATGCATGAAAATGTAACAATGAAATCCATTACTCGTATAATTAATATACATTAAAAAGAAACAAGTATGTTTATATGAAATTTACTAACACTGTGTTGGTATTTTCCTATTTTCTGGATGTTTAAGACAGTCACTTGGGCTGGGAAGGTGGCTCAGTGGTAGAGCACTTGCCTTGAATGCATGAGGCCCTGGGTTCAATTCCTCAGCACCACATAAGCAAAAAGAAAAAAGCTGGAAGTGGCACTGTGGTTCAAGGGGTAGAGTGCTAGCCTTGAGCTCAAGAGCTGAGGGACAGTGCCCAGGCCCAGAGTTCAGGCCCCACGACCGGATCCCCCCCCAAAAAAAGACAGTCACTTATAATTTCTTTGGTGTCTAAATGGATGAAATTATAATGACAAGAATTGAGTTCAAAGTTACAATTCTTTAATAACATATCCTCTTAAAATTTAATGAAAGTAAAAAATTGTAGAATCGTTCTGAATTTTTCTTCTTATAAATGACATCAGGAAAGTATTAAATTTCCCTAGTTTAATATGAATAATCAGAAAGTGATTAAAATGTAGGACAATAGCACTGAAATAATTAAAGGTAATTATAAAATTACTCCAAGAACGAGGTCTGATTAGCTTATTCATTTTTTTATAATCTCTTCTGTGGTATAAAGGCATTTATTTTAAGATGATGCCTTTATTTCTCTAACTAACGCAACTAGTAGGATGTGGTATTTTGATCCTTTTTGAACAGTTGTAACCTTGTAATGCTGAACTCTGCAGTTAGCTGATGGTCAGGAAAACAAAATTCTGTAAATAATACCATTGTAATGAGTTGGCTCTTAAGTAAGCTTCAATGGATTTTTCAAAATCCATAAACAAACAACAGTATAACCAAAATGTTAAGTTGGCAGTTATTGCACAAAAGGACAGAGATGCTTCTCATACTATTTTAAAATACCAAGCAGAGTTCAGGAAATAGATTTAGTGCTCATTGGATGATAGCCATAGTTTAATAGTTCATTAAGCTCTTTTTCAGTTATTGTATTCCTGGAACCACAGATGCTTTCTTTTGGTTTGCAAACTATTTATTTTCCATTTTAAATGTTGTAACCTCAATAGAGCTGTCAATTACTTAAATGTTCATTCTTAATTTTCTTATTGTATAATGTGTGTTGCCCAAACACTGTTAAATCCTAACAAAAGTATTCCAGCTTCTAAGATTACAATAGGAATAAAACTTTTTAAAAAAAAGTACCCTTCTGTATATCACCTTTACAACAATAATTTTTTAAAAAGTAAAATCTAAGTATCAACACCTTGAATCCTATCATTCTTTGAGAGACTTCACATATTAAGTATGATGTCTAGGATTCTCAGTAAGAAATCAGTAAATATTTGGTGACTGATGAACCAACCACTATAGCTTTGGATACTTTGGACAGTTAGTATACTTTCTACTTTTCCATAGAAGTTAATTCTTCACATATTTAAATGTTGGTGAAATTGTTTTATTGCTGTATATAAGAAAGTCCAAGCCATTCAGTGGTGATTAATTTAAGAGCAATCTGACTGAAAAGTAGTCTATTTAATCTCCTAAAGTCAACTAGGTTTCTTTAGTTATTATTGTTCTTTTGTGTTTTTTTGTGTGTGTCAGTCTTAGAGCTTGAACTCAGGACCTTGAGCCTATCCCTGAGCTTTTTTGCTCAAGGCTAATGTTCTACCATTACCACAATACCATTTGTAGTATTTTTGGTGGTTAATTGGAGATTAGAGTCACATAGACTTTCCTGCTTAAGCTGGCTTCAAACTTTGATCCTTAGAACTTAGGCTAATAAGCAACTAGGATTACAAGAGTGAGCCACTGGTAGCCAGGCAGTTTAAAACTGGACTCTTCTAGTGGATAATGCTTTCCCTTACCTGTTGTTCTTGTGCTTTTTCAATTTGTGGCCTTTGAAAGTACCTTAATTCTGTGATACTTGGAAATATCAGTGTCAAGATAATTCCATATGTTCTTAAGCTTAAACTTTTTGTCAGTTCAGTTGCATCATCTTTCACATACTGTTATTTCAGAAGAGGAAAAAAGAACTTGCATTTTCCTAGTTCTGAATTACTATTTCCAGTCTACTAATTCTTCATTAAACATTGTTTCAATTTTGAAGTTTCTGAACTGCTCTTAAACTGTTCATTTCTGCCTTTAAACTAGTATGAAAATTCAGATTAAGCAAATGAACATTTCGTATGAATTTGGCAGCCATTTTGTGGCTGCTGAACCCAAAAATAAGAATATTGGATTTTTGTATGTCGAATACCTACTTCACGTTGGTAATTCATTTTCACTATATGTTAGAAAGGTAGAAACTCTCACACATTGGAAAAAAATTTAAATTAGCCCTTCACAAATATTACGACAAATAGTGAACAAATGCAGCAGTGGAACTCAATAGATACTATGCTGAATGAACTATACAGCCTGTGGTTGGGAGGGAAAAACTGGAAGATAGGAAAGGGGTTACATGCACTCTTTACCTGACATGCAACTGTAAGATCTCTGTTATAATAACAATAAAACATCACCTTTATAATAAAAATGAAAAAAAGAAAAAGAAAACAAGTTTACTTAAGGTAGTTTGAGAAACACTGATTTAGATGACTCTCTTCTTTACCATTGTGGTCTACTAAAAAACAAGAATGCTTCCCAATATATTAAGGAAAATTCTCTACTAAGTAGTGGTCACCCAAACTACACCATAGCCTCATAATTTTTTGAACTATTTATTCTACTTATTTAACTTCAGTGTCCATAATGAGTATTTTATTATTGTTTTCTTTATCCTTAACTTTAAAATGCTTGCTTTGGGATTACAACTTTTTCTCTACCTTCTTAAATTACTCTTTAGCAAGAACAGTATATTATTACTGATACAGTGTTCTATGGTCTCTGTGCTAGACTGGTTCATTACTATGGTAACATTTCATAAACCCATCACAGTAGGAAATATACAGTTACTTACTTTACTTTTAGTCTCAACTAAAGGTTGCTTGAATAATTATTTCTCTTTTTTTTGATGTGTCTTGTTCTTTTTTTTAATTTTTGTGAACATACTGTTGAATAATTATTTCTAAACATTATTTCTTCCATTGTTTCTTTACTTCCTTACTTACATATTTTTTATTTGGGGAACAGTACTGGGGTTTAAACTCTAAGATCTCATCTTTGCTAGATAAGTGCTCAACCACTTAAGCCACAAATACAACCTTTTTAATTAAGCTATTTTTGTCTATGGCCAATTTCACTCTGTATTCTTCCTACTACTATGTATTTAGTATTACTAGAGTGAACTACTGCACACAGCTTGTTTTATTGAAATGAGAGTATCACTAGCTTTTTGCTGAGGCTGGCCTTAAACTGCAATCATGCTGATGTTTGCCTTCCTGGTAGCTGAGATTATAGGTGTATGCCTCCATACTGGCTTTTTATTTTGTTAACTATATTTTCTCACATGTTACAAAAGCAACAATGAAATACACAAGACAGTATGTTGAAAATGAACTTTATAACTCTGTGGGGGGAAGGGGGGAGTTGGGGAGGAAAGGGATGGTAGGGGAAAAATAAAGGAGGTTGTAACAATGCTCAATAGGAAATGGACTCATTACCTTGCTCATGTAACTGTAACCCTTCTGTACAGTATCTTTATAATAAAAATATATATTAAGAACAAAAAAAGAAAAAAATTAAAAAGAAGAAAAAAAATCAAAACTAAACTTTCTATCTCCCCTAGTGTCAATAGAAAGTATATCAAATAAGGAAGAAAATGCATTAAATATGAACCTATGAGTTCCATCTTTACCAAAATTTTAAACACATCTTTCTATTTACTATTATTTCTGTACTTGTTATCTGAGTCTATACTTCTTTGCTTTCTTGAGGTCTTTGTCACATTAAGAAATTTCCACAGTCCTATGAACCCTAAGATATGTATTCAAATGTTTTTTTTCTTTCATGCAATTGTTTCTAATGCATTTATAAGATTATTTGTTGCTTTGTATGTCCCTCCCCCACAGTATAAACGGTGCTTTCACTATATTTGATGTTGGTATAATTTGTGGAGGGGAAGGGGAAAAACAAGTCGTTTAAATAGGGATACAGGTGGACCCATTGCAACAATGAGAAGTACAAGTCGTTATATCAAAAACGAACTTTACAACTTTGGTGGGGGGGGGGGGCGAGGAGGATTGGGGGGGTGGGGGGGGGTGGATGGGAAGGGATGGGAAGGAGAAACAAAGGAGGAGGCTACAATGCTTGATAAGAAATGTACTCATTGTCTTGCCCATGTAATTGTAACCCCTCTGTACAGTATTTTCACAAAAAAAAAGTTCAAAAAAAAAAAATAATAAACCAATTTCCAAAACTAAAAACCACTAAATTCAAAAAAAAAAAGAAATTTCCACAGTCCTATCCTAAATCCTTTTTTTTGCTCCTCAGAGAATATTAGTCCTTTATTTTAATCACCAAAATTATTTGAAAATTAATTTATATAGTAAAGGAAACTGCTCAGAGGAAAACACTGAATATCTATTTTCCATGCTAATAAAATAGCATGACTACAATAGAGGATGATATTCTTTGTGTATGGTATCAGGCTTGAACTCTGGTACTCACATTGTCACTTGGCTTTTCGGCTCATGGCTGGAGCTCAGTCACTTGAGCCACACCTTCACTTCTAGCTTTTTTCTTGGGATGGCTTTGAACCACAGTCCTCAAATCTCAGTTTCTTGAGTAGCTAGGATAACAGACATAAGCCACCAGTGCCTGGCTTAGTAGAAGAGGTTTAATCATTCTGTGGATACCAGTCAGTGTCTTTTCTCAGTTATTTCTGTAAGTTCTCAATAGCAAACAAAGTGATGGCCATCATGAAGGTTATGCCAGAGACTCAACACATGGAATCCTACTGGTAAGGTTGCCTTGGCTACCCTCTGCTGAACATCCCATCTGCCAGAAGCAGTGATCCACACTGAATACCCAGCATTCCCTTGGTGATTAAATGGATAAAAATGGCATTATAGAGGTTATACTAGGTTCTTAAGTGGTATGGATGCTTCCTCTGGATATGGACTTTGCCATTCTTGTTAACAATATTTCTGCCAAAACTACTGTCCATGAACTCACAGAAAACCTTATCTACAACTGGTATTCCACACAACATGGTTCTGATCAAAGAACTCGCTTCACAGCAAATGGTGTGTGACACATAAGGGCATGGTCAAGGAAGTCACTAATTTTACCATGTTTCCCATAATTTCTGCTACTAGAGGCTCTTTAAGACTTTGAGTGAACAGATACTGTGATTGATCTTGATTACCTTACCCAGAGGAAACTGGATTGCCTCTGTACAACAGGCTAAGGAAGAATATATCTGGGATACAGAGATCCCCTAGAGAATTTCCTGTATCCATGTCATATATCATTCTATATTTATATTTAGTAAAAATATCCTGGAAATAAGAATATCATAAAGCTATATCCAGAAAAATGAGCCTGAATCCAACAATAAGGATATGTATGAGAAGAAAAGAGAGGAACTGTTAGAGGAAGAAGAGGAGAAAGAAGGACAGGAAGGCAAAGAAGGATGGAGGAAAACTGCTAAGAGATCATTATTCATGTTAAGAAAAATAATAGATAACAAAAATCCATTGCAACATGAATAAAGTTTACTTAAAATGAGACATTTGTAGATAACCATGGAACAATATATTTTTGTTTCTAATAATGTAAGGTAATTTATTATTGGAAAGAACACTAATATAAAATATATGTCAACATATCAAAAAGATGAGAACAAATAGAATATTAGCTATTTAAAGATTCTTTCAGGGCTGAGAAGGTGGCTCAGTGGTAGAGCGCTTGCCTTGCATGCTCAAGGCCCTGGGTTCGATTCCTCAGCACCACATAAGCAAAAAGAAAAAAGACGGAAGTGGCGCTGTGGCTCAAGTGGTAGAGCGCTAGCCTTGAGCTGAAGAACTGAGGGACAGCGCCCAGGCCCAGAGTTCAGGCCCCACTACCGGACCCAAAAAAAAAAAAAAAAGATTCTTACAGTTTAAAGTAGACAGTACATTATTAATGCAAAAAAGAGTTTGAGAAGGTAAATAAATGAAGAAATATATTATTTGATTAAAAACTAAAATTTATTAATAGGCCAGTTTTCTTCCCATATATAACTTTATCAGATTTTTTGTATAAATTGAAAATCTGACTAATATTCAGAGAAGGCCAATGATATACAATAACCAAAAACAAAAATAGAACAAAGTTAGAGAACTTTCAATGCCTGACTACAAAATTAACAACAAGCAATACAGCATGAAAACATACTTTCAACTTCTGGCAATAATTAAAACCAAAATATGAGAACCACTTATGAAATTTTTAAATACGTTAGTGATTTGCAGACTTAAAAGTTTCTAAACTATAATGTAAAGGTTTTTATTACATATTTAACCTACTTTTAGTAGATTAATATGATTTTTTAAATACCTGCCTAAATATACATTAATGTTCAACTTTGGAATTTTTTCCAAGAGATTACTATAGTGAAACAGGTTACTACTAACAATAAAAACCATTTTCCTCTAAGTCTTTTCATGATTTTGACATTAAATATTTAAATTAATTCCAGGAAGTGGTTTGGGAGTTTGATCTTTTGTGATCCTAGAGCTTAGTATTATGATAGATGAGTCAAGTAGCAATTAATCAAACAAACCTGTATGCAAATGTACAAGCAAAGTAAAAGAGTCATTTTCAGAAGAGTGAAGACCTTGATATACTATGTGGAGAATGTAAGTTTTATGATAGTTTCTTGACATTTTATTTGTTTTTGTTTTTTTTTTTTGTCAGTTGTGGCCTGAACTCTGGGTCTGGGTGCTGTCCCTCAGCTCTTCAGCTCAAGGCTAGCGCTCTACCACTTGAGCCACAGCGCCACTTCCGGCTTTTTCTGTTTTTGTGATGCTGAGGAAATGAACCCAAGGCCTCATGCATGCAAGGCAAGCACTCTACCACTGAGCCACCTTCCCAGCCCTTCTTGACACTTAAGACAAGTACCTTGTTTGATACATTTATATTCACCTGAAATATTTGTGAAAGCACATAAAGTTTTCTTTTTATAAGCTATTTGGTTAAATGCACTTATTTTTAAAGATAAATTTTAGTGTAAAGGCAACCCATTAAGATGCAAACTGAAGGGACAGGGAATGTGGCTTGGTGATTGATTAGAGTGCTTGTCTAAAAAAGCATGAAGCACTGGGTTCGATTCCTCAGTACCACAAAAATAGAAAAAGCCAGAAGTGGCACTGTGGCTCAAGTAGAGTGCTAGCCTTGAGCAAAAGAAATTAGAGCTCCACTGACAAAATACAATAAAGGTAATATGAATTTGTGAGGTGATAGTATTGGTAAAAGAATAAGAATCTCTACATAATTTAAGATTACTATGTAAAATTGTAAAATTCCATCTTTAGAATAAAAATGCTTCCATGTAAAATGTTTATAATATAGCTCCTATAATAATAACGACATCTACTAGTTGTCAAATATATTTATACTAGCCAGGTGCTGATGGCTCACGCCTGTAATCCTAGCTACTCAGGAGGCTGAGATCTGAGGATTGCAGTTCAAAGCCAGCCTGGGCATAAAGTCCATGAGACTTTTTTTTTCTTGGTTCCGGTCGTGGGCCTGAACTCTGGGCCTGGGTGCTGTCCCTCAGCTCTTCAGCTCAAGGCTAGCACTCTACCACTTGAGCCACAGCACCACTTCCAGCTTTTTTCTTTTTTGCTTATGTGGTGCTGAGGAATCGAACCCAGGGCCTCATGCATGCAAGGAAAGCGCTCTACCACGGAGCCACCTTCCCAGCCCCAACCATGATAATAATAAACTATAATAATAATAATAATATGATAATAATAAACTACTAGAAAACTGCCGGAAGTGGCGCTGTAGCTTAAGTGGTAGAGTGCTCGCCTTGAGCTGAAGGGCTGAGGGACCGTGCCCAGGCTCAGAGTTCAAGCCCTACAACCGACCAAAAAAAAAATCATGTTTATAATATTGGAAACTACTAATATTGTAAGCATTTTAAGTAGCAAAACAATAAAATTGAACTTTAGGAATGGCAACCTGAAATGTATTACTATTTAATTGAATGACTTACAGTAATAGAACACTGAGAAACCTAGACCTGCTTTAAAAAAAATAAAAAAAAAACCTGAGATATAGTATAACAAAAACTTAAGGATGTATCTGTACTATTATATAAGGAAAATTAATAGATTCCACGGAAAGATCAATATTTAGAAGAATATTGCCAAAATTCCTTAAAAATCATATTTAGAGTCTATTCAATCCTCACTAAATATTACTAGATTTTTTTCACAGAGAATGACAAGTTGGAAAATGACTTATTATTAAAATGACTAAGGAAATATTACAGAATAATAACAAAGATAGATTTTTATTCTATCACAATGCAAGACTTTATTACAGGAATAAAATCACTATATCAATGAAACACAAAATTCTAAAAACAGATCCACAAAAACCCATCCATGTAAGTTACAAGGTTTCCATGGAAATTCATGAGGGAATGTGAATAGGCACACAGTTTTTAAGTATATAGTGCTGTGTCAAGATAACTGGATATGTATATGAACAAAATGACATTTCTTGACCATACAAGAACCAATGTGAAACAGATCAAGATCTAAATGTGACATTGTTAAGAGTAGGCAAACATTGTTAAGAGTAGGGGTGGGAATGTGTCTCAGTGGTAGAGCGCTTGGCTTGCATGCATGAAGCCCTGGGTTCGATTCCTCAGCACCACATAAGCAAAAAGAAAAAAGCCAGAAGTGGCACTGTGGCTCAAGTGGTAGAGCGCTAGCCTTGAGCTGAAGAGCTGAGGGACAGTGCCCAGGCCCAGAGTTCAGGCCCCACGACCAGCCCCCCCCCCCCAAAAAAAAAAAGAATAGGCAAACAGCCAGGCATGAGTGTGGAAGACTAAACTACATTCATATTTGAGACACTGCAAATGTAACAAGCACCCTGGGCTTATGATTGACAATAAAATCTTCTACAGGGCCCCACATCCAGGCAACTTGTGCTGTGCACATGCCTTAATCTCCTTGAGCAGTTGAAAAGAAAATATGCACAAAAGAAAATTTTTACTTCCACAGTACTTGTTTCTTTTTTTGTTGTGTAGACCTTTTCCAAAAAATAGTAGGTTCCCAACTACTACTATTTTTGTACTACCAGTAAACCTAAAAGCCTCAAATGTTCCACACTGCTAGGGAATGAAGTATAAATTCCTTATAAATGGTATCTTAATTAGTTGTGATGGAGAAGGCAGACAAGTGAGCAGCATGCCAAAGCACATTAAAGTGTAAGGGATAACACTGCTTAAAGGTAAAAAGTAACAGATTAATGTACTTTCCACATGTTGCTAAATTGTCTTTCTAGAATATTTTTTATTATATTATTGGATTCTTCCTCCTCTTTCTCCTCGTCCTCGTCCTCCTCTCCTCTTTTGTTCAAGTCTAGTACTCTACCAGTTTGAACCACATCTCCATTTCTGTCTTTTTCTGGTGGTTAATTGGAGTTAAGAGTCTCATGGACTTTCCTGCCTGGGCTGGCTTTGAAACTCAATCCTCAAATTCATTCTTCTTATTAGGTTTATTTCTTCATTTTGCAGGACCTAATTACTGGGGTTCTTTGGTATAGTCTTGTGTCTTATAAGAAGGAGGAATCTGACTAGCAAAATGTTTTTTTTTATTTCTCCCTATCTCCTTTATTTATTTTTATTGTGAAAATACTATTACAGAGGGTTTAAAATTACATGGGCAAGGTAATGAGTACATTTCTTTTTTTTTTTTTGTCGGTCGTGGGGCTTGAACTCTGGGCCTGGGCGCTGTCCCTCAGCTCTTCAGCTCAAGGCGAGCGCTCTACCACTTGAGCTACAGCGCCACTTCCGGTTTTCTGGTGGTTTATTGGTGATAGGAGTCTCAGGGTCTTTCTTGCCCGGGCTGGCTTTGAACTGCGATCCTCAGATCTCAGCCTCCTGAGTAGCTAAGATTACAGGCGTGAGCCACCAGCGCCCGGCATGAGTACATTTCTTATCAAGCATTGTTGCCTCCTCCTTTGTTTCCCCTTCTCATCCCTTCCCATCTCCCAACCGCCCCCCCCATTCAGCAAAATGTTTTGCTGAGTTTTGTTGTTGTTGTTTTAACTCCCTGAAGATTATTTTTGGGTTCTTCCATGTCTTTTGTATTTTTCCACTTTAGACATATTTTTTCTCTTTTTCTGTAAGTTAAAATTATCTTTGTTTTCTTTTTAATATTAGCGTACATTTATTATATGAGAGCGTGGAGATTGCTTTGTGACATTTCCACACATGGATATAATGCATTCCAATCAATCTCACCCTCTTTATGATTCTCCCTTTCCTTCTTCCCTCCTTTCTTAAAACAATTGCACTTTTCTGTTTTCATATACAGCCAAGATAATTTTAAGAAATATTTCAACAATTATATTGACCTAAAGTTGAAAAATTAAAAGAGTTCATGTTAAATTTAGATCTTTGAAAGGATACATTCCTAAAAGGTACTGATAAGATTTTCTAGTGTTCAGATAACAGACTGCGATATTTGATCAGCCTGTATGTACTAAGAAGAAATTATACAATACACAAAAAAGAAAGAATCCCAGGGAAAGCTAAAAAATAAAAATGGTAAGAAATTTTACCTGGAAAAGAAAGCAGTGTTAGTTCCTGCTCTACCTTCTTGTACTCTGATGCTAAAAGTTTCTGGCCTGCACGTTCCTTTCACACTTTTTGTGAACTAATCATGTTCAAGCCTGAACATAATTCATGTCTCATTCTTAGCTGCAGATAAGAATGAACTTAATCCAAGAGTCACAAAATATTATTCATCATGTGTCACATCAATTTCAAATACCCATGTACATAGAGAATTTACCACTTTCTTCCTTAAATTCCTGCACTGGAAGTCTTTAGGACAAGGATGTTACCTCAGTGTTCTGAATATGTTTTACTTTGCTGAGCCTATAGCTCAATTGAGCTAGCTAGCCCCAATATATCAATTCCCATTTTCAAAATTAACTTACTTAGGTGTCAAGAGGGGTTCACCCTTAACTAATACTCCAGCTGCCCACTGGGGTCTAATCAGTGAGTGTTTATATAAAATTATCCACTAACTACTAGGAACAATGAGTCCTGTTTAAAGTAGTTTCCTACTGCTCCAATAGAATAAATGAGACCTAGGAAACTTGAGAGAGATTTATTTCCTTCACAGTTCTGGAGGCTGAAAATCCAAGATTGGGCAAAAACATATTTTTTGATTCTAGTAAGGGCCTTAAATTGAGTCACAGTGTAGTAGAAAAGTGAAAGGGCAAGCAGGCACATGTGAAAGAGATGACATGGTGAGAAACAAAGCAGAAGAGCTGAAGGAGCCAAACCTCGTCTATAACAAACTACTCTTGTTTTAACTAGTCTAGTCCCAAGATAGAGTTAACTTACTTTCACAAGATAGTATTAATCTGTTCCTGAGGCTATCTTTTTGTAACAATTAAAAAGAAAAAAACAACCATCACTCACTAAACTTTCCAATAGTGCCATACTAAGGAATTAAACATGAGCTCTATCGGGAAGAAAGCCTACTTAAACCAAATAAAACAAGCTTAGTGCTGATAATAGGTCTTGCCCATCTGTAAGTAAAAAAATAAACCTACAAGTGGCCTAAATTTTGTCAGTCTCTAGGAAAGTAGTTATTGCTACTTTCAGTAAGGTTAGCCCTCAAAGCTAAAAATCGCTACCAACTCTGAACAGCTCTATAATTCCTTTGTTGCTTACTGATGTGTGACTTGGGTCCAGTTGTGCCCTAAGCCTAGCTAGCATGTCTTAAAAAAATGACTGGTAGCCCAGATACCTGAATATCTTTGATGTAATCTATCTGAAATTTATACTAGTACCAATGTCTAGAGATTAACCAAAGATGGCTAGACAGCTAATCTGAAAATTAGCCATAGATAAGATTCTCATTTTAGTGGTCAACTTCTATAAAAATTAAAATTCTATGCTTCTATGAAAATCCATCCACTTAAAATCTTAAATGATTTATTTGTATGGTACTATAGTTTGGTTGTGGTTTGAGGTAGTTTGACTTCCAGTGTGGCAGTGTGGCAGTATTGAAGTATTGAAACCTATGAGAGATGGGACCAAACAGAAGGTAGGTAGTTCATTAATAAAGCTGCTATCAGAGTAGATTACTGTATTTCCCAAAAACACTGTGAATATTTTTTGGGAGCAGCTTGTTTTAAAAGAGTAAGGCTGGTATTAGTATCTCTCTAACTTCTTGTCTCACCATGTGATCTCTTCCATAATCCCACCACAGTAATATCATCTGCCACCACTGTGATAACATGTTCTATGAGACCTCATATGATACTAAAAGGATCAGGCTGTCTAACCCTGGACTTTCAGCTTACAAAAGTATATACAAATGTATTTTCTTTATAGAACGTATTCACCCTTGGGCTGGGAATATGGCTTAGTAGTAGAATACTTGTCTTGCATGCATGAAGCCCTGGATTCAAATCCTCAGTACCACATAAACAGAAAAAGGTGGAAGTGGTGTTGTGGTTCAAGTGGTAGAGTGCTGGCTTTGTGCAAAAGAAGGTCAAGCCCTAGGACTGGCAAGCAAGCAAGCAAGCAGGAAAGCAAGCAAGCAAGCAAGAGAGAAAGAGAGAAAGAAAAAAAGAAAGAAAGAGAGAGAAAGAAAGAAAGAGAGAGAGAGAATGAAAAAGAGAGGGGGAGGGAGGAAGGAAAGAAGAAGGGAGGGAGGGAGGGAGGGAGGGAGGGAGGGAGAAAAAAGAAAGAGAATGAGAAAAAGAAATAGAGAAAAAAGAAAGAAAGAAAGAAAGCAAAAAAAGAAAGAGGGAAGGAAGGAAGGAAAAAGAGAGAAAGTATTCAGCCTCAGAAATTTTGTTATAGCAATGGGAAAGAGTAGTACATGTAGGATGCTAAAATGAAAGATCCAAGAAAAGGATCTGAAGAAATGACGTTTCCAGTTTTATCCTCTAATTCCCAGTATTTATACAAGTTGAATAAAGTATTTAAGCATGAATGACTCAAACTTGATTTTAGGGATGATGCATTATATTCACAAGCTGTTTTGATAAATGGCAACCCCTTTGTATAACTACTTAAAATAATAAAAAAGGAATTATAATTTATTTACTTAATTTTTTGCTGGTCCTGGGGCTTGAACTCAGGGCCTGGGCACTGTCCCTGTGCCTCTCTGTGCTCAAGGCTAGTGATTTACCACTTGAGCCAGAATGCCACTTCTGGCTTTTTTTGAGTAGTTTATTGGAGATAATAGTCTCAAGGACTTTCCTGCCTTGGCTAGCTTTGAACTGCAATTCTCAGATATCAGGATCCTGAGTAGCTAAGATTACAGCTATGAGCCACTGGTGCCTGGCTAAGAATTATAATTTCAACAGAATTATTTTTTAAAAATTATAGCTGAATTAAAAAAATATTTTAGGGCTGGGAAGGTAGCTCAGTGGTAGAGCGCTTGCCTTGCATGCCTGAGGCCCTGGGTTCAATTCCCCAGCACCACATAAGCAAAAAGAAAAAAAAAAAAGCCGGAAGTAGCACTGTGGCTTAAGTGGTAGAGCGCTAGCCTTGAGCTGAAGAGTTGAGGGACAGCGCCAAGGCCTAGAGTTCAGGCCCCACGACTGGACCAAAAAAAAAAAAAACAATTTAGTATCTGTATAGAATGAGAATAGTTTTCGTGGTATTTTACAGGATATGTACTATAGCTAGAAATTCTATGACATTGAATAATAGCTTTAAAATTAAGGTTAAATCTTTTTGGTATTCTTTCCATAAACCAAAGTTTCCATCTAATTGTGAGAAAAATATTGAATAAACCCAAATTTAGAGATATTTTACAACAATCTGAGCAGCACTCCTCAAAACTGCCAAGGTCAGAGGAGAAAGTAGGGAAGAAAAAGAAAAATAAATTATCACAGACCAAAGGAGATGAGATAGACAGGACCGTGAGTGAAATGCAGTGAAATGGGTTTAAGATTGATGCATTAATGAATAACTCATAACACATGAATAACGTGAAAATGAATTAATACTATTATAAATATTGGTTTCCTAATTTTAACAAACACTAACAGTGATGCAAGATGGCAAAAGGGGGGGGGGGATGAAAGTGGGTAAAGGATATGTGGGAGTTCCCATAGGTACTCTGCTATTTTTGAAACTCTCCTGTAATTTACAACTTTTCCAAAACAAAAAAGTTATTTTGGAAAAGCAAATTTAAAAAGTCTTTAACCAGAAATATAAGAGTAATTCAGAAGTTTGAACATATGGGAATTTGTGGCATAAAATCAAAATGAATTCTGCTTGTGTCTCAGGCTTTACAAACATGTTAATCAAAACACAACAACAACTGCTTCTCAATAAAAAAAAAATATACTAAAATAGCAGATCATATCTATTCATATATAAAGACTTGTTGGCAAATATCACCAAATACTGATTTGTCTTTTTTTTTTTTACAACATAAGAAGCAGTGAGGAAATGAAAGAGGAAGAAATGTGTGTCAGTGAATAACTAATCATGCTATGTTTATTTTTATTTATCTTATAGTAACTGATAAAAATCTAATGTGTGAATTAATCCTAATTTCAATTATTTCCAAGCACATACAAATTGTTTTAGCTATTTCTTCAACACTATAGCAAATCGTCTAAAATGAAACACACTAGTTAGGGAAAAAGATAAGAAAAAACAGAAGCCAATTTTACAAGTATCTTCATTTTTTCTCTCTTTCCTTTTTTTCCCCCTCAAAGCTAGTTCTACCACTTGAGACACATCTCCATTTCTGGTTTTTTTGTTTGCTGCTTTTGGGGCGGGGGATGGTTAACTGGAGATAAGAGTCTCATGGATAAGAGTCTCATGCTGGCTTCAAACCTCAGTCTTCAGATCTCAGCATCCTGAGTAGCTAGGATTACAGGTGTGAGCCACTGGCACTTTCTTTTCTCATTTTTAATCTAAAGACAAATGTCAAGCCTCCACATCTAGATAGAATGCTTTATCTAAGAACAAGAACTTCAGATTCAACACAAAATTCATCTGCATAAAGGCAGCAGAGAGTTGTTGATGCAATAATGAGTTGAGTGGCTAAGATCTTGAAGACAGAAAACTGGAGAAGTGATTTAAAAGATCTCAGTCTTCCTCCCCAAATCATGGAAAATTTTCCAAACTGTAGGTATGGAAAAGAGGCTGATAAAGCAGGCTTGGATTAATCAAGCTTGTCTTGCTGAAGGACAAGCTTTTGAAGTTATGCAGAGATGACATGAAAAATTTGAGGAACAGTGAAGTTTTCCAGTTTCTTAATGTTGAGACAAACACTAGAATACAGGAACACTCATGAATACTCAGCTTTCAGATTGGGAAGCCTTACTCAATGTATATGGATGAATCAATCATGTGTACACCAAGACTTACCAAAAATGCACACAGTCTTTGCAGCTAATAGCATTTTGGACAGTTACCGAAATGAATTCATTGGAAATAGTTTGTGAATTAGTAGATGAAATAAACAATGAGTTAAGCAATAACTTGGAACAGAGCAGAAAAGATGTGAATTAGTACTGAAGATGCTGTCTTTTAATAATGATATATACTAAAAACACAACTAAAAACGAAAGAATCAAAGGAAAAAGGAGAGGATACATTATAAATGCAGGAGTGCTGCTGCATACTGAAGTGACTGAGGACATGCAAAAATAGTACTGAAGTTGAAATGTTATTTAAATAAAGATAAATATTTAAAAATAAAAGACAAATGGTAAAAAGGTAGAGGATACAGTATAAATGCAGATAGGCTGCTACTTGGCAAAATGACAGAATACGTGCATACATTTTCTCTATGTGTGTGTGTGTGTGTTCATTGTATGTGTGTGTGTGTGTCCTAGGGCATGAATTCATGATCTGGGCCTGTCCCTGACCTTTTGTGCTCAAGGTTAGTGTTCTACCACTTGAGCCACAGATCTATTTCTAGCTTTTTGCTCGTTAATTAGAGATAGACTCACAGATTTTTCCTGCTTGGGCTAGCTTTGAACCTGGATCCTCAGATCTCAGCCTCTTAAGTAACTATGGTGCCCAGCTATAATTTCTCTTCTTGATTAGGGTCAAGAGAAATGTTTAAAGAGAAAGGAGAAGAGTTAAGATTTTCCAGAGGGGAGAATGGATGGACTAATGAATAGCAAGAAGATTGCCAGGCATCAATAAGGGCCTGCTTAGAGACAGTGACATGAATTTAAGGTAAATTCAGTCAACAAATTTGTATGCTACTTCTCTACCATGTAAAGTTGTAAAGGTACAGAATAGATAGGAATATGATTTTAGCCTTTGGTTTTACAATGTGAGTATGTTTTCCAGAGGAAAACAGTAATAAAACCATAATTTCAGCCCTCATAAAACTATAGTTTCTGTAGCATGTCTTCTACAAAAGTGATTCGTTTAAAAAAAGATCATTTCTTTAGTAGCTTTTTTGTTCTTTTTTATTTCCAGGGCTGAGGACCGAACCCAGGGCCTTGCGTGCACCGGGCGGACGCCCTTCCGCTGGGCTAAACCCTCAGCCCCAGATAAGTTCATTTTTATAACAAGTTTTGTTTTACTAAGAAATAATGATACATTAGGTTTTACAGAAAACCAGATAAAAAGGATAAGAGAAATGAATCATATATAAAAGTGATAATTATAGTGGGTCATGGAATCTAAGCTACACAAGGAGAATAATGAAAATGAAGGATAGGTAAGAACCATAGAAACAGGTGCCACCAGAATAGGGAAACTGCTGCAATGAGTTCTAGAGCAAATGAACTAGAAAGATAGTAGGAAGAGGTGAAAGGGGGATGTTTGAAATTGAGATTGGTAATGACCACATGCAGGATATAACCATAAAGTAGATGGCAGAAGTAGCGTGTGGCACGCAATGAATAAAGGAAAGTCTAGAAACAAGAGGCTAGTATTGAAAGGACCACTTACATAGGCATTATGACATGAGTAGCTTGAAAAGAGAGAATGAACAAGAAAGACACTAGAACTTTTATGAAGGGGTGCAACACACAATTGTGTAAATGACTGCAACAAACACATACAGGGAGCAGTCTGATGCTGGAAATGTTTAGGGAAGACAGGGAACAATGATCTAAAACGATGACTGAGGAATTATCCCCTAGGCCCAATGATTTAATTGGTGTGGAAGAAACACAACTACCACTGGGGAGAACTGTACTGGAACCAGTAGCCTCAGGGAAGAAATTATGTTTGAGTTAAAGTAAGAAGTTGTAAGAAATATGCAGAAAAGAATATACTAATAATTTGAGCTATTTATCAATGTTTATTATTCACAAAGCATTGGGAACAAAAACAGTAATAAAAACATAGCAATAAAACCATAGTTTCAGCCCTCATAAAACTATAGTCTCTGCAGCAAGTATCCTTCGAAAGTGATTACTTTAAAAAAATTTCATTTTTATGACAAGTTTTGTTTTACTAAGAAATAATGGTGCATTAGCTTTTATAGAGAGGATGCGTATTTTGAAAAAGTGGCATTAGGAAATATGCAAATATTTTAATATATCAACTCAACATGGAATTAATTATATGGTTTAAAGTGATGTAAATTAAGACTGAGTAAAAGTTAGCTTTTCATGGTTTAAAAAAGAGGGTAGAAGGGTAAGTAAATGCTTTTACAAATACATGCAGTTACCTGAGACAAAGCAGCATCTCGTTCTTCTATTACTGCATTCATTTCTTCTGCAGTTATTCTCTTTTTACATTCCTTGGTCTTGTAGATTCTATCCACAATTATAGCTCCATTCTTCTGAATAGCTATCCCTGTGTCTGCGTTGTTTATTCTGTTCAGTAATTCCTGTAATGTCTACCAACACCATTATATGTTAGTCAGACATGAGGTTTTAATATATTTTATTTAATATAGGGTTTTAATTAATAGGCACATGTGAATTGTAAATTGACTGAGTGAAGTTATTGAATTTTCATATTGCAGCAAAGATGTACATTATTAGTGTGTCAATTCTTCTTTTTCCCACATCTTAGTTCTTGAAACCCACTCAATTGAACTTAAGCCTCTAAGATATAAGACTGACATCAAGAAATCTCCTCAGAGAATGGCTTACCATGTCATTTTCTTCAGGGTTAATATTTTCTAGCCTAGAAAAAAGGGACACAGAAAGCCTGATCAGTAGCATTTCCTTAGTGCAGCAAAATGAGTTCGCTTTTTAAATCTTTAGAACCTCAAGTAATTTCATTCGACTAGTCTTTAGAGTCAACCATGACACTGAACATATTAAAGTGCCACCTGCTCGACTCCATCTTTCAATAATGCTCTATATCTTCTGCACTGACTTCAGACTGTTAAGTTATTAATGTTTACTGCTATATATGACTACAAGGATCAATTGTTCATATGTGCTTAGATGAAGAAAGTTCCCCAGTGATAGAAGTACTCATTCTCATCATTATATTTATTCCAGGACTTTCAATTATTGTCAGAAACTGTATTTTCTTCTCTCTTTCTCTCTTATTTTTGGATGTCATCACAAGTAAAACAAGGCAAGTATTTTTATTTCAAAGTTTAACTGTTCCCTCAAAAGCAATAACAAATAATTACAGTAAATTTAACCTAAAAATCTCTTGCTGCTATTTGCTAAAACAAATATGCTATACAGTGAGGCTGGCCAAATTAAACCATTTTCTGAGATGTGTTTTTTTCTCTTTTTAAAATAATATATAGAGTCTTTCAATTCAAAGATAATGTGTTCTTCTAAGTTACTTTTGTCTTATAAAGGCTACAGTGTTTACTCAAACACTTAATACTGATGAACTGACGGACTCTATTAGCGGAAAAGTAGTAAATGATGTATCTTAAAACAGCAATATAACTTAGATAACCATGAAATTAGATAAAAGAAAATCTGTAATCCGTATTAGTAAAAAATGATTTAGATTTTAGAATTTCAATTATTTTAAACTTGTACTACAAGTTCTGTATAATTCTTATAAAATTTTAGTACAATTCCAATTTCCTGTCTCCTAAAAGTCTTTTCATCACATACACACAATTTCTGTACTCCTGTGAGTTAATACATACCACAAAAAGAGGAGAAATCATAATAAAAGATATTTGATAAAATATATTTGCTATCTAAGATTGTTGCAAACTTATCAACTGGATGAAATTGCTACACTCATAGACGAACTGGTCATTTTAAAACACATCATCTTATTAGGAAAAAATATCAAAGCTACCTCTATGTATACTTATATACTATAAAATTCAACAAAAGAGAGTAATTCTGAATTATATTTGTTTCTAAACTATTGATATTTGCTTAGATTCACATTTCAAAAAGTGCAAATACTCTCTTCTTTTTACATTTTTTTCTTCAAAATAAATCAAGTTTCAGAAATGCCTGCTTAATAGAAGCTGGTTCTACAAAAATTCTGAAGACAATTATTTTTTTCAGTAAATTGAGTAAAATAATCTATTCCATAGCAGAAAAGCACAATGAAGCTCTTGTCTTTCTTTACTGCTACAAATTAATTGTAAAAAATAGTAATATTTATCAAGTTATTAGTTGTTTGATTTTCAGAAAACTCACATATGGGGCGCTATTAAAATGTTATGACTTTTCGGATGAAATCAGACTAAAAGCTAATGACGGCAGTTCCTCAAACCCAATCTATTAAATTTAATAATATTTAGGATGTTAACAGATACCTGAAAATTAAATATTTAGATATGTGAATTACTGAGAATCTTTTAAAAATTGAGCACCTAAGGTAATAAGCCACCATATTTAGTTTCAAAGAATTTTATGTAAACAAGAAGAAAATAATAGCATAGGTAGTTTACCTAATTGCAAATTCCAAATAAAATGTATTGAATTTCTATATAATGTTTATAAATTATGTTTGAGCACTGTAATATGAAAAATAGTTTAAGGAGAAAGAGATGAAGGGTTTAAATGTTGTAAATTAACACCTCCCAAAAAGAATGGGTTGAGATAACTATAGTTAGTATAATATTAAAGCTCCCTGCTATCAAGTAAAAATTTTAAATCAAAATTAAACTTTCTTATCAAAATCCCAATTAGGCTCCAAATGCATGAATTTAGCATTCATGGATTTAAATGGTTTGTGCAACTGCTCCTAAAAATAAGCAATATAAAATGACTTATCATTTGCTAATAGTTGAATTTGAACCATTTTCCATGAGTCTCCTGTGCTCCTCTGACATGCAGAACATGAATGAACGAAGTCAAACACTTTGCATTTTGAGAGCATTTTGGCTCTCAATCTGGCTTTATTATTAATCTTTATAATCAACACAAAAAAGGTTAAGATTTGAACATTTTCACAGGCACTTGTGACTTTCAATATAAACTCAAATTAGAAGGAGAAAAAGCTGATAGTTATAATTCTCTATTTGTCTTTCTTTAAAAGTCTCAGGCTGAAGTGGGGGATGGTGCAGTTCTTGCTTGTAATCTTAGTACTTAGGAGTGTGAAGTCAAAGCCAGTCTGGGATACACATAGAGTGTAAATAGCCACTGCTACATTGCAAGACAGAAAGTGTATATAATAATAAATTGTTAAACAAAATTAATTATAAGTCTCAAAATACAGTGATTCAAGGAATGATTACTGATTTTATTTCAATTAGATTGTAGAGAGAAGAGATCAACTGGTAGAAATTTTTAGATTTGCCTTTGGTCTCAGATATAGTTACTAAACTTTGCCTTTGTTATGCAGAAAACAAATACACATGTGGCCCTGTTCTAATGAAATTTCAATTACAAAAAAAGTGGCAGGCTTGATTTTTACCACAGATTTCTAGTTTGTCTGTCCTTGATACAGAATATTGGAATATGAGACTAGATTTTTAAAAAATTTAATACACTGTCAGTGCTAATATAGGTGTTTGAGACAATTTTTACACATACCATTCATTATACAAAGAATAAGAATAAAAATAATTTTCAGAAAAGTAAATTCAGACCTTCAATAAATACACCATTACTGTATCACTGAAAATAATACATGAACCAGATATCCTACCTTTTCAAAGAAACAATTTAAGCAAATATATAACACCTCCAATTTTCTACATAAAATGACTGAAGGGTACTATAAGCATGCATAATCTGTGAGTGTTTATTGGCTTAAATAAAAGTTAAAATAATGGTTGGTATTATATCAAATATAGCTGAAATCTATAAATGATATTAATCTAAAACAAGTAGACACAATAATCTCAATTTTCTTCTAAAACTGTAATGTCTGTTATAGTCTAATGTTATAGTCTAATGTCTTATAATCTAATGATAATTAGTAAGATTTTTGCTGAAGTACATGTCTATGGACTCAAGTTTCCATTGATTTCCTATACCACGCATTCTAAGTGAAAAGACTCATGCATAAAATGTCACATTTCTTGATTTCCCTCTAAATCAGTCAATATCATTTTTTTTTCTTTGTGAAACTACAGCTTCTTCAATAGAAAGAACATTGACATCAAATGATAAGGAACAATTGATTACCTAATCAAAAGAGTTTGACATGTTGGCTTTTCTTCTCATTTTCTAAACAATACCACATTTAATATGTTTTATAGTCTACCAAAAACCATGAAAAATATAATCATCTTAGAAATTTCAATGTACCTATCAAAATATAAATTAGTGCATGTAGAGGTCACTTTAACTTTCATTTAAATCTGAGTTATTTTTACTGTTTTTCAAAGTTTTGGATAAAAGCCAAGAAAGAAATATTGAGAGCTGGGAAGGTGGCTCAGTGGTAGAGTGCCTGCCTCACATGTATGAGGCCCTGGGTTCGATTCCCCAGCACCAGTAAGCAGAAAAATCCAGAAGTGGTGCTGTGGCTCAAGTGGCCGGGCATTAGCCTTGAACTGAAGAGCTGAGGGACAGTGCCCAGGCTCAGAGTTCAGGCCCCATGACTGACACACATCAAAAAAGAAAGAAAGAGAGAGAGAGAGAAACAAAGAAAGAGAGAAAAAGAGAACAGGACGAAAGGAATGAAGAAGAAAGAGGAAGGAAGGAAGGAAAAAAGGAAGAGAAGGAAGGAAAAGGGGAAGGAAGGAAAGAAGGAAAGAAGGAAGGGCAGGAACTAGACTTTCAAGAGGCGAGGGAAAGCAGAGAAGCAGAATAAGTCAAGACAAACATTATAATAGAAACACAAAGTATATCAAATGTAGCAAAAAAGATGGGAGAAAAAAGTATGATGAAATGAATTTGAATATCATAGGAAACACCTAATAATTTTAAAAAGATGTGAAGTAATTTATACAAGTTCATGATATACTCACCTGAAAATATGTCTTTAAGTCAATAACAACTTAGTTATAAATATATATTCTGTCTAATTATGGATTTAATCAAAATGCATTCTTAAAGGTTCAGAACTGGGCTGGGAATGTGGCTTAGTAGTAGAGTGCTTGCCTAGCATGTACAAGGTCCGAGGTTTGATTCCTCAGTACCACAGAAACAAAAAAATAATAATTAAAATAAAAGGTTCAGAACCTAGACTAAGCTGAGGAGGCAGGAATCTCTGTAGTACTATCTGACTACAACAATATACTATTTTAATTTTATTGTTTGGCTAATGTATTTGCGTGGTATGTAAGGTCAATTCTGATCCCTACCCATATGTACTCCTAGATTGTAATATAGAAGGACCCTCATATTAACCAATACTTCCTTATATCAATAACCAACACTTCTTTTTATCAATTAACATTGCCTTAAGTATTTGTGTCATTATTTACATGATGTTCCTAATTAAATCTCAACCATAATTCTGTGACTCCAACAACTAGCATTTTCTTTATACTAGTATACATTCAATAAATATTTATTAAATAGATTAATGAATTAAAAGAAACAGCTCAAGATTGTTTTTCCTTTTCTCCCATTTCCAATGCTCCCTTAACACTCGAACAAATGAAAAGGCCTCTGCCTCAAGAAATATTGATTTCAATACTGTAATAAAATGTATAACAAATAAATATAAAATTTCAATTTAGATATACTAAATTTGAGTTCCAGGGAAAATCTGAGGTAGATAGTTTAACAATGTTGCTTGATTGACTTTGAGTCTTTAGTCAAGTATTCAAATGCTTCAAGTTTTTCATTCATAAGGAATACATATACCTTACTTTAAAAAAAAGTTGGGATAATGTTAAAAAAACAGATTTGTGAACAAAATGGGCAATCAAGCTAGGTAAAAAAAATCTATGCTCATAACAATACTATGGAAGTATGTGGCAGCTGATGATATTACTGCAAATCCTCAAGCAAGAGTTTTAAAGTTTAAACATTTATTCAGATATACCATTTGTACTTCTTTGTAGCATCTAGGACATTTTTTGTTGTTGTTGTTGTTGGTTGTGGGACCTGAACTGAGGGCCTGGGCGCTGTCCCTCAGCTCTTCAGCTCAAGGCTAGCGCTCTACCACTTGAGCCACAGCGCCACAGTGGCTTTTTCTGTTTATGTAGTGCTGAGGAATCAAACCCAGGGCCTCATGCATGCTAGGAAAGCACTCTACCACTGTGCCACCTTCCCAGCCCCCATATAGGACAATTTTTTGGATGTATAAATAAGAGCAATAGCAACTTCATCTCCCCAAATATTAATCATTATCATGTGTTTAAAATTTTAATAGATGAGTCACTGAACTTAAAAAAAAAAAGTACTTTACAAACTATGTGTAAAATCACTTGATTCTACAAAGGATTTTTGCAGATATAAATAAACTAGTAATTAAAATCTATATGCAAAGGCAAAGTATTAAAATAGCCAAAACAATACTACATTAAAGAAACAAAATTGAAAGACTGTCATCTGATTTCAAGATTTAATATGATCAAGACTGTGTAACACTGACAAAAGAATAGACATATATTTCAGTAAAACAGAAACTTATTTTTGACAAAAATTCAAAAGGAATCTAATAGAGAAATGATAGCCCATTCAAAAAATAGAATAAATGAATGTCCATAGGTAAAAGAATAAAAGAACTTCACATATACTTCGCGACTTCTATAAAAATTAAAGAATTATATGTAAAATAGCATTATAACTTCTAGAAGAATATATGGGAGAAAATCCACGTGCCTTCTTACGTGGTGAAGTTTCACAATTCATATTAAAAACACAATCCATGAATGAACAACAATTTGAGTTTTATCAAAATTTAAAATTTTTGTTCTGCCAAATGTACTGTTAAGAGACGTAAAAACACTACAAAACAATAAAATCACAACATAAACTAGAAGAAAATAGTCATAAACAATGTATGATTAAAACCATATAAATCCCTCTGTATATGTATAATAAAGATAGAGTAAATAATTTATTTCTAAAAAGCTAGGGCTGGGAATGTGTCTTACTGATATAGTGCTTGCCTAGCATGCATAAAGCCGGTTCAATTCCTCCATACATATAAACAGAAAAGCTGGAAGTGGCACTGTGGTTTAAGTGATAGAGTTCTAGCCTTGAGCAAAAGAAGCTCAGGAACAGTTCCCAGGTCCTGATTTCAAGCCCAAGGACTGGCCAAAAAAAAAGAAAAAAGAAAAAGAAAGCTAAGGGACAAATCTCAGGCTGAGCTCAAGTCTCAATGCTGGTACAGTAAAATAACACAATTTAAAAAAAAACAGAATATAAATAACTTTTTTTAAACAATAAGAAAAATATTATTTTAAAATTGGTATTGAATATCTGCATAAAAATTTTCCTGAAGATATGTAGATAGCAGACATAAAAATGATGCCTAGTATTTGTCATCATTGGAAATTAAAATATTGAGATGCCACTAAACTCATACTAGAACAGCTAAAATCTAAAATAAGAACAAAAGCAAAACAAAACACAATCAATGATTCCCAATTCTAGTAAACAATGAGTCAGAGCAACAGGAACTTCGATTCACTGCTGGTGGTTATCCAAAATAGTACAGTTATTATAAAAGACAATTTGGCAGTTGTGTAAGTTAATACAGATTTAACCTAGGACCCAACAATCATGCTAATAGATTTATGCCATTAATTATAAAACATCATGCCCACAAGTAATCTTTATGCAAATGCTTATAGCAACTTTACTCAAAATTGGGAAGAAGGACACAACCAAGGCCTATTTAATATAAATGAACAAAAACAAATCTACATAATGGTTACTATTCAACAAGAAAAAGAACAAGGTATTAATTAATGTACTACTATGGAAGCATTCGAATAAGTAAAATAAACCAGATTGGAAAGGTTATATGTTGCACATTCCCATTCACGTGACATTCTAGAAAAGAAGAGACTGTTAGATGTAGAAAACAAGCTTGTGGATGCCATAGCTAACACAGGAACTAAGTGGACCATATAGCACAGAGCGAACCTTAATTTAAGTAAATAAAAGAAAAATCAGGGGGCTGGGAAGTTGGCTCAGTGATAGAGCGCTTGCCTTGCATGCATGAGGCCCTGGGTTCGATTCCTCAGCACCACATAAGCAAAAAGAAAAAGGCTGGAAGTGGCGCTGTGGCTCAAGTGGTAGAGCACTAGCCTTGAGCTGAAGAGCTGAGGGACAACGTCCAGGCCCAGAGTTCAGGCCCCACAACCGGACCCCCAAAAAAAACCAAAAAACAAAACAAAACAAAAAAAAAAAAACAAAAGAAAAATCAGGTCAAAGGACCCTAAGATGGAATGTAGATTATTACTATAAAAATGTTATATAATCTCACTAAGAGGTGGCAGAGGGGCTGGGTAGGTTGCTCAGTGATAGAGCACTTGCCTTGCATGCCTGAGGCCCTGGGTTCGATTACTCAGCACCACATAAGCAAAAAAAAAAAAAAAGCCAGAAGTGGCACTGTGGCTCCAGTGGTAGAGTGCTAGCCTTGAGCTGAAGAGCTGAGGGACAGCGCCCAGGCCCAGAGTTCAGGCTCCAGGACCGGACCCCTCCTCACCCCCCCAAAAAAAAGAGGTGGTAGAAAGAAGCAAAACCAAGTAGGTTTGGAAAATCGTAAGAATAAATTAAATATACATGCTGTACACTCTCATTGGTAAAGATGTTCTTCATTGGGCATGGTTTAATAATTCTGAAAGAATCATAATGGTTACAAGAGTGAGACAAATAAGTAAACCAGTATTTGGTGGGAACCAGATTTTCCTACTGTTGGGAAGAGGTAAATTATAGATGAACAGAAGGAAAGGCTAGAAACCATAATACTGAATTAGAATTAAAGACACTGATATGAACTCATGAAATACAGATGAACATATTAATAAACATTCATATCTGTACATGAGGAAAAGAATCTCTTCTTCTGTTTACTAAGAGGATCTGGAAGTACTCATAGTGTGGCCAAAGTAGGCTTTTTTCAATACAGAAAACTAGAGCACTTGGAAGGAATGGCTGATTCTAAGGAGAGAGTACACTTCTGTATGCCTCTACGTGAAGTGATCTCAGTCAAATGGCAAGGTTATAGGTAGGTCTATTTGTAGTTGTGTGTGTGTGTGTGTGTGTGTGTGTGTATGTGTGTATGTGTGCATACACATGCATGTGCATGTATGTGTGCTGATACTGGGGCTTTCACTCAATTTTTCACTCAAATCTGGCACTCTTCCACTTGAGTTCACACTTCCACTTTTGGTGGTTTGCTGGTTTATTGGAGATAAAATTCTCATGAATTTGTCTGAGTAGGCTGGCTTTAAACTGGTATTCTCAGATCTCAGTCTCTTAATTAGGTAGGATTATAGGCATGAGCCATTGATGCGGGGCTATTTTTAGTTTTGTAAGGAGCTTCAATACTGATTTTTATAGTGGTTGTACTAAGTTTCCATTTCTAAAATGTCAATGTTGTTCTTGGAAGAACTAGAAAATCAATCTTAAAATTTATCTTGAAGCATAAAAGACTGAATAGCAAAATCAATCCTGAACAAAATGAGCAATGCTGGAGGTATTATAATATCAGACTTTAAATGATAATACAGAGCCATACTAAAAAACATAGCCTAGTACTGGCACAAAAATGGTTATGAAAAATCAATGGACCACAGTAGATGACCCAGATATAATCTTATCTTTGACAAAGGAACCAAAAGCATACATTAGAAAAAAGAAAATCTCCTTAACAAATGGTATTTGGAAAACTGGTTTTCAGTGTGCAGAAAACTTAAACAAGATCTCTGTCTCTTACACTATAAAAAAATCAACTCTAAGTTAATCAAGATATTAATGCAAATACGAAACCTTAAAACTACAGGAAACATAGAGAAAGCTCTACAAAATATAGAAATAGGTTAAATTATTTCTGAATAGGACTTCAATAGCCCAGAAAAAGAATGAATGACTGGGACTGCATCTAGAAGCTTCTGTAGAAAGAAATGATTATAATCAAGAGACAATCTATAGAATGGAAAAAAGTGAGGGGCTGGGAATGTGGCTTAGTGGTAGAGTGGTTGCCTAGTATGCATGAAGCCCTGGGTTCAATTCCTCAGTGCCACATAAACAGAAAAGGCCAGAAGTGGCACTGTGGCTCAAGTGGTAGAGTGCTAGCCTTGAGCAAAAGAAGCTTGGGGCCAGTGCCTGGGCCCTGAGTTCAAGCCCCAGGACTGACAAAAAACAAAAATAAACAAAAATAAAAAATAAATAGAATGGAAAAAAGGTTTCCAGCTGTTTAAAGAATAAAAGATTAAAAAAAGAATAAAAGATTAATAACTAGAATATATACATTTCTCAAATAAATATAAAAAGGAAAAATAATCCAATTAACAAATGGCAAACAAACTAGACAACTCTTCAAAGATAAAATACAAATGAATAATAATAAAATAAGAAATGTTCGACATCCTTAACTATAAAAGAACTGCCCAACAAAACTATGTTAGGATTCCATCTCACCTCAGTCAAAATGGCAATCATCAAGAAAATGAACAACAAATGTTGATCTAATCTTATTCTTAAGTATGGGCTACACTAAGTAAGTTCTTCCTAAAAAAGTAAACACTTTTGAAAAAGGAAACACAGGTTACTTGACACTGACCCCTGACTTAACTGGATGATCAAGGTTAATATAACTCCATTAAATCATGTTCATATAATATCATATTGCAATCATGTGATGATAACATTCATGTTATCCTTAAAATCTATACCCATGAGGAAAACCTTCAGAGAAGTCGCCATTGAAAAACCCTCTTCAAAATATCTGACTTCTACCTCCCAAAGGTGTCTAGGTCATCAAAAACAAGGAAAATATCAGAAAATGTCACAGGCTAAAAAGATACAAATGAATATAACAATATAAACAAAATAAATCCACAAAAGGATTTTAGAGACACATTATTAAATCTGAATAAACTGTGGAGTTTAGTTAATAATTAGGTAACGATACTGAACTTTCACTGAGGATAAATGTGTCAGAGTAATAGAAAATGTTAATAAAGGGTTGGGAAGGTGGCTCAGTGGCAGAGTGCTTGCCTTGCATGCCTGAGGCCCTGGGTTCCATTCCTCAGCACCATATAAGCAAAAAGAAAAAAGCTGGAAGTGGCGCTGTGGCTCAAGTGGTAGAGCGCTAGCCTTGGGCTGAAGAGCTGAGGGACAGCGCCCAAGCCCAGAGTTCAGGACCCACGACCGGACCCAAAAATAAAAGAGAAAATGTTAATAAAGGCTTGGAATGTGGCTTAGTGGTAGAGTGCTTGTCTAGCATGCATGAATGAAGTCCTGGATTCGATTCCTCAGTACCATATAAACAGAAAAGGCTGGAAGTGGCACTATGGCTCAAGTGGTAGAGTGCTAGCCTTGAGTAAAAAAGTTGCTTAGGGACAGTGCCCAAGCCCTGAGTTCAAGCCCAGAACTTGCTAAAAAAAAAGAAAGAGAGAAAGGAAGAGAGAAAGAAAGAGAAGGAAAGGAAAGAAGGAAAGAAGGAAGGAAGGAAGGAAGGAAAGAAGGAAGGAAGGAAAGAAGGAAGGAAGGAAGGAATGAAGGAAGGAAGGAAAAAAGGAAAAAAGGAAGGAAGGAAAAAGAAAAGAGAAAAAGAAAAACAAAAACAAAAAGAAAAAGCTATTAAAGAATACAATGTGTGGTTTAAACCTTACTGTCCTCACAACTTTTCTGGAGGTCTAAAATTATTCTAAAATAAAATTTATTTTTTAAAAAACTGGTATAACACAGACATATAGTATTATATAAGGACATGAAAAGAAAATAAGAGTTAACCAAACAGTAAGGAAATTAACCATGAGCCTGGCGCTGGAAGCTCACGTCTATAATCCTAGATACTCAGGAGGTTGAGATTTGAGGATTGAGGCTCAAAGCCAGCCTGGGGAGGCAAGTCCATGAGACTCTTTTTTTTTTTTGCTTTTTAATATCTGTCTCTCTCTCTATCTAGATAGAGAGAGAGATAGATAGATAGATAGATATGTCATTATATATCTATATATAGATATGTTGTTGTTGTTGTTGTTGTTGGTTGTGGGCCTGAACTCTGGGCCTGAGCACTGTCCCTCAGCTCTTCAGCTCAAGGCTAGCACTCTACCACTTGAGCCACAGTGCTACTTCTGTCATTTTCTGCTTATGTGGTGCTGAGGAATTGAACCCAGGCCCCATGCATGCAAGGCAAGCACTCTACCACTGAGCCACACTCCCAGCCTTAATATATATATATATTTTTTTTTATTATAAACATACTGTACAGAGGGATTACATGAGTAAGATGAGTCCTTTTCCTATTGAGCATTGCTTCCCCCTCCTTTTATCTCCAATTAACTACCAGAAAATCATTGGAAGTGGTGCTGTGGCTCAAATGGTAGAGCACTTGCCTTGAGATGAAGAGCTCAGAGACAGTGCTCAGGCCTAGAGTTCAAGCCCCATGACTGACCGGCCCAAAACAGAAAGTAACCATGTACTAATAAAAATATATTTTACAAAAAAAAGAAAGAAATAGGGCCTTTGAGAGTCAATTAGAATGCTAGGATTCCACTCTCATACGCTTAATGGCATTTCAAAAATGTGAGTTTAGCCACCATTTGCCTTTCTACTTTCTACCATGTAATAATGCATTAGTAGGCCTTCCCTAGAAGTTGGTACTTTGATTTTTGTACTTCCAAACCTCTAGAACCATAAGCTAATATATTTGTTTCTTATAAATTATCTAATCTCATTTACTTTTTTACAAAACCATAGGTTAAAGCTAGGCACCGATGGCTCATATCTGTAATCCTAGCTACTCAGGAGGCTGAGATCTGATTATCACAGTTGGAAGCCAGCCCAGGCAAGGAAAGTCTGTGAGACTCTTACCTCAAATTAATCATCAGAAAACTGGAAGTGATGCTGTGGGTCACGTGGTAAAGCACTTGCTTTACAGTGCCCAGGCCCAGAGTGTAAGACCCACAACTGACAAAATCAATGAAACAAAAAATGAAAGCCACAGGTCAAAACATTAAAAAAAGTTTTTGCGAGTGATTTGTATTTCAGAACATATAAATATAATTCAATAAAACACAGTTCACAGAGATTATCTCACCCCATTTAAAATAACTATAAACAAAAAGCAAAACATAATAATCAATGGGAGGTTGCAGAAAAAAATAATTCTCATACACTGTTGATGGGAATATCTTAAAGATATCCATTATGGAGGACAGTATGAAGGTACTTCAAAAAGTGAAAATCAGATTTATTAATGTGATTCAACTATGATTTTTAACTTTATATACAGAAAAACTCAAATTAATATATCAAATAGATACCTATAGTCTTATATTTATTGGGACAAATCAAAGCTAGCTGGGGTTGGCTTTGAACCTTAATCCTCAGATTTCAGAATCCTGGATAGTTATAACTACAGTGATCAGTGCTTAGGTATTTTTCATGATTTGATAAATACACATTGCATGTGGTCAATATATAATCATTTTACCCCCATACATATGTATATATGTACGTATATGCATGTATGTATATATACACAATTACTATATGAAAATTTAAAATTAAAATAAAAATAGAAGATGGTTATTTGGGGATAGAAAGTGTAGAATTTGTTTTTGATTATTTGTATCTTTCAATAGATAAAATGCTTTACAATGATTTGTCTTCAACAGATAAAGCTATTAATCTAAACTAAAACTAGATTGCTACCTAATCACAATTTGAATACTGTCATTGTTTCATATTTACGGCTTTCTTTTTTTTTTGTCTTTGCAAGTCCTGGGGCTTGAACTCAGGGCTTGGGCACTGTCCCTGAGTTTTGCTCAAGGCTAGCACTCTACCACTTGAGCCACAACCCCAATTCTGGCCTTTTCTGTTTATGTGGTGCTGAGGAATTGAACCCAGGGCTTCATGCATGCTAGGCAAGCACTATACTACTAAGCCACATTCCCAGCCCAGTATTTATGGCTTTCTGTCTCATATTTTAATTAGTGCTTAACTCTGATCCTCCACATAACCTAGCACATGTTGTAACTATATAGATTATATGATTAACATTCAATTACTATGCTAACTTAACAAATAACCTATTTCTAGAGGCATTTTCGTTGGAATACAACCCCAGACTTGCTGAAGTGTAGAATCTGCATTATAGCAAGATCTTCCAAGAGATTAAACTTGCACAGTAAAATTTGAGTTATACAAATTTCTGTGGCATTGTTCTTCCATGTGTGGTCCATCACTTCCTTATTAGAATCACCTGGGTGGCCAAAATAGTACTCAGACTTTATTATTTCAAGTATCACGAAAGTTTAAGAGCCATATCTAAAAAAAAAAAAATCAAGCAGCTGGAAGTGAGGGAAGGAGTGACATTGTCCAAAAAGAAATGTACTCATTATCTGACTTATGGAACTGTAACCCCTCTGTACATCACATATATAATAATACAAAAATAAGAAATATTTAAAAAAGAAAAAAGTAGTGAAGAACAGAAACAGATATTAAACAAGGGGCAAGAAAGGAACTCAAAGAGTTGAAATATATCAAGAAAGTGATAAGAAAGGAAGAGAGGAGATACTCATCAGAAGAAACAGTAGAGTCACGGGGAAAGTACAATAACTGTACTGAGAGTAATTCTTTTTTTCCGCTTTCTTTTTCTTTTTTCTTTTTCTTTTTTTTGCTGGTCATGGGGCCTGAACTCTGGGCCTGGGCGCTGTCCCTCAGCTCTTCAGCTCAAGGCTAGTGCTCTACCACTGGAGCCACAGCGCCACTTCCGGCTTTTTCTGTTTATGTGGTGCTGAGGAATCGAACCCAGGGCCTCATGCTTGCAAGGCAAGCACTCTACCGCTGAGCTACCTTCCCAGCCCTTCTCTTTCTTTTTCTTTACTGACCAAGGCACAATGACTTCATTTGTAATCCCAAATAATTCCTAAGTCTATGCTGGAAAAGAAGTTAGCAAGATCCCATCTTGCATATCTGTAAGCCATCTCTATGGGAGTCTTATAACTAGGAGGATCACAGTCCAGGTCAGCCTAGGCAAAAGCAGAAGACCCTACCATAAAAATAACTACAGTGAAAGGGCAAAAAATGTTTTCCTAACAAGAAAAAGACCTTGAATTTACATCCCAGTACTTTCTTTTGCTGAAAATAAACAAGACAAAATAAAAAACTGCTATCTCCAACAGGCAAATTACTAGCATCCCAAATGATTTAGAAAAAGATTACAAGGATATACAATGTCTTATTGCAACAATAAGACTCAGTAGCATTTTTAACATGTGACTATTACATAAAACATGCATTTTATAAATATTTCCATCACATATAATTTTAAATGTGTACGTACACTTTTAGAGAAACTTCCATATGTTTGGCTCGTGCAATTGCTTCATCTCTCTCCTTAATCGCCAGTTGCAGTCTAGCCATAATAGCTTCATCACGTTCTCTCTGTGCAAAATACACTTCTTCAACCAGAGCTGCCAAAATAGATAGCCCATAATTAATTAGAAAAAGCAAAGGACAGGGCTGGGAAGGTGGCTCAGTGGTAGAGCACTTGCCTTGCATGCTCAAGGCCCTGGGTTCAATTCCTCAGCACCACATAAGCAAAAAGAAAAAAGCCGGAAGTGGCGCTGTGGCTCAAGTGGTAGAGCACTAGCCTTGAGCTGAAGAGCTGAGGGACAGTGCCCAGGCCCAGAGTTCAGGCCCCACGACCGGACCAAAAAAAAAAGAAAAGGACAAATGCATATAGTTAGCAAAAGCAAAATTCAAATATAATTCTTATTTTAACAAATTTCTTTGACCTAATTGAATTATTATCAATAACTTTAGAAACCATTTTAATAGCTTTTATAAAATTGAGCTAACAACGTTCATAAAAGAAGAAAATATTAAAGGTTCCAACAATAGATGTTAGTTTGTGAATAAAAAGAAACTCATATATTGAAGATAGACATATGTCTTTCTACAATATGAAGAAGACTTTGACATCCTTTATTAAAGCCGACAACATGCCTAGTCTAATATTTCAAGTCTCCTCTTTGGTATGTAGTATAGCAAAATTATTATACATAATATACGTGCAAAAGGAAACATGAAAAAGAAAATTTTCAGTACCTTTTATAATAATGAAAACTTAGAAATAACAAATGTCCATCAACACGAGCAATAATAAACTACTAAAACATCAGAATGAAATACTACTCAGTATTTAATGTGAATGCTATGGGCAGAAAAGAAAACCTAAGAAATGAAAAGTTGACAAAAATGGCAAGTTGTAAAGTAAAACTACCTACAAATTTCACGTAGTCACAACTAGTAAAAGTAATTCAACAGGCATGGAAAACATGAGCACCCAACCTGGGATAGTAGTCTCCTCATTGAAATGCTGTAAGGGGAGGAGAAGGAATGGATCAGGAAAGAATAAAAACAGGCAGAAGTGTGATGATTTAGCATTTCATATTTGCCTAAAGCAGGGACACCATTGATATAGATTATGATGCAAATTATATCACTTAGATTTGTAAAATACTACTGAAAAGAGCTTTGATGATCTAAAGTTGTCCTTTTCTTTTTCTTTCTCTATCTCTCCCTCCCTTTCTTCTTCTTCTGTCGTTGTCATCGTCTTCTCCCCCCACCCCCCCTTCTTCTTCTTGCTAGTCTGGTGGCTTGAAATTAGGGGCCTGGGTGCTGTCCCTGATCTCAAGGCTAGTATGCTACCACCTGATCCACAGCTCCACTTCCAACTTTTGGGTGCTTAGAGATGACAGTCGCATGCGCTTTTCTGCTGAGGCTGGCTTAGAATGCAATCCTTAGATCAAGGCCTCCTGAGTAGCTAGTATTACATGCATGTCCACTAGAACCTGGCTGAAATAGTTCTTTAGTTTTTAAAACAGTGGGACGATGCTCAAAGTTTGTTATGAATTGATTCACAGCTAATCAACACAGTTATTATATTACTTAAACTATAAATTCATTCTGAGAAGAGATCAACTCTACCTTTTCCATTATACAGTATGAAATAGTTAAGTGTAAAATATAACATGCTATGATAAAGCAAATGTTGAAGCAACACCTAGTTTGGGGTTAGAATGCTGGCTACTCAGGAACTACATAAAGATAAATTTGTTTTAAAAATCTCATTTGAAGCCAGACCTTGCAGACATATCTGAGACTTATCTCCAACTGACTAGCAAAAAAGTCAGAAGCATATATGTGGCTCCAGTGATAAAGCATATCTATGCAAGTGCTGGAGGCCTTGAGTTCAAGCTCTAGTACCAGAACACACCTATCAAACAAACAAAACAAATAGAAAATACTTCAAAGAAGAAAGAAAAGAAGTTTAACCATTCATTCATTTATTAAATATTTATCAAAGTTCTGTAACAGTCATGTATATTGTTGTTTTAAGGGAAATGAATATACTAATGAGTCCTTTCTATCATGAATTATACATTGTATTACAGTGAGACAGACAATTCAGTCAGGCAGGCAAGAGGAAGGACAGGGAAAGCAAGAAAAGAAGGAGGATAAGAAGATAGGAAGGAAGGAAAAAAGGAAGGAAGGAAGAAAGGAAGGAAGGAAGGAAGGAAGGAAGGAAGGAAGGAAGGAAGGAAGGAAGGAAGGACAAATAAGAGAATTAATAATAGAAGGCCTTGGAAGTATCCAAAAACAACATGAAAGCCATATGGCTGGAACGTAGTAAGTGAAGGTGGAGTTCTGTGAGATCATTTTTGGCCTTAGAACCCACAGTAAGGATGCTAGATATTGTCTAAGCATGATAGTAGCTACTGAAAATTCCAAACAAGGGAAATCATGACATTTATGTTTCAAAAGGAATATTCTATATTGTGGGTGAGAAATAGATGAACAAGAGTAGAAACAAAAATGTCAGGACAGTCATCAAAATAAGAATTTCCATCAGTGTTTCTTATAAATGATCTGCAACTGGGAATTTTCAAGTACATATAAATATATATGCCAACCTATAATTTGGTTATTACATGAAGTAGACTTCAACATATAAACAGTTTCAACAGAAGTATCTTTTTTTTCTTTTTCCCCTAGACTTTCAACTTAGGGCCTTGTGCTTCCCTAGTTTTGTTCATGACATCACTTGAATGACTATCACTTGAGCCACATCTCCACCCAATGTTTTGCTGGTTAATAGGAGACGAAGTCTCTTGGACTTTTCTGCCTGGTCTGGCTTCTCAGTACAATCTTCTAGATCTCAGCATCCTGAGTGACTAGGATTACAGGCATGAGCCATCAGGGCTGGGCCAGTCTATGTTTCAGAAAGAGACCCCAAGAGTTTAGACTACTACATGTATAAGATGTACAGAAGTGGAAGAAAATGGCAAGTTGGAGTACATATTCTCCTGAACTAAATATTAGATTATTTTAACAGCCTGGATGAGAAATAACAAAAACCCAAGTAAAGACAATGGTAACAGAAATGAAAAAGAGAAAAACAAAGGGCTCATTAATAACAAAGATTAAGTCTTAGAGTTACTAAGCAGTGAAACTTAAGTAGTAAAATTTAGAGGGGAGGAAAATGAATCAGCTGAAGTCACTCACAGTCATTCCTCAAGCTATCAATCATGTAATCTTCATCACATTCTAGGATAAACATGTTACTTTCTCACCACTGCTCTATTGTTTTTGTTTTTTAAATAAGTTTATTTATTGTGAAAATACTGTACAGAGGGGTTACAGTTACATGAGCAAGGTAATGAGTACATTTCTTATCCAGCATTGTTGCCTCCTCCTTTGTTTTCCCCAACCATCTCATCTCTCCCACCTCCTCAACTACACCCTCCCACCCCCTCACCCTCCCCAACCTCCCACCCCGGCCAAAATTGTAAAGTTCATTTTTTGACATTGCGTCTTGTACATCTCATTGTTACAATGGGCCCCATTTGTTAGGAAATAGAAAGACTTGGAGAAAATTATATTAAGTGAAGTATGCCAGGCCCAAAGAAACATAGGTCCCATGGTTTCCCTTATTTGCAATAACTAGTGTATGTCTGGGACAAGCAGAAGAGCTCAGATAAGATGTTAAGCAAAATGAACCCCAAGATAGGGACACAAGTTTTTTCTTCCTTGCTATTGTTTCTAACATATTTATAAGGTACCATGTGATTTTTTTTGTTGGTTTGTATGTTCCACCCCCATGGTATAACTCCTGTTTTCACTGTATTTGATGTTGGTATAATTTGGGGAGGGGAAGGGAAAAAACAAAATGCTCTTTTGTTTCTAAGGGGAAAAAAAGTTTTCAGAAGCATTCAAACCCAGAGTCCTATTCTAGTTCTGGGTAAGATTGAGAGGATATATCATGCCAAATTTTCATTACAAAAAGAAAATTATAAAAATTTTTTGGACACATGGTACAGCTATTTGACCAATACAGGATATTAGAACCCAAACTGCCAGAAAGTCAGGAGTATTCCATTTTACTTTGCTCTGGCATTTCCTAATGTGAATTCAAACCCATAAGACATCACAATGGAAAAATCTTTTCCATATAAGATCTTTTTCTCCCACTATGGAGTTCAGAAACACAAGGGAAAACCTGTTATCTTCCTTTTATGTTCTGTTTCTGAATTTGTTAACTCCTAAGCAATCTCACAGGAAAGACACCAGCAACAGTGATGTCAGCTGGCAAGGGAGAGGTATAGAAGCCAAAACTCTAAAGGAAAAACACTTAATTTTACTCTCGATTTGGTGAACTCCAGAGGTCCACCTGTGCATCTTCCTTTGTCCTTATGCAACTATAAAGCAGGAACTTGTGCCTAGATGCTAGGAAGGGAGCCACAAAAAAAATTCAAAAATTAAAGGAGATAGTGGAGAGGAAGAATGTTAGGAAAGCAAGATAAGATGTAACATCATGATATATTTACAAATTAACATGTACATTCTATCATTCTGAATATTCAGGTATACTGTTAATATAAAATGCTAATTGGTAGATTTTAAAGGCCAACAAATTTCCTATTGTTTCTATAAAGGTTGATGTTTTTATTTGGTTGTTTTTTTTTCAGCAGTACTAAGGTTTGAACTTGGAGCCTTGCACTTACTCAGAAGCTGCTCTCAACTTAAGCCACACCCCTAGCCATTTCTGCTTTCATTACTATTTTTTTGGATCAAGGTCTATCTTTTATTTTTGAACTACTTTGGAATGCTATCTTCCTATTCATGTTTTTGCATAGCTGGGATGAAAGGTGTATGCCACTATGTTCAGGTTTGTTTGTTTGTTAATTGGCTGAGATGGGGTCTTGCAAATATTTTGCCAAGGCTGGACTAGAACCATGTTCCTCCAGACATCTACCTCCTAGTATTACTGGCATAAGTTACTGAACTGGCTGGGTTTTTTTTCTCTCGTTTGTTTTTGAGACAGGAGTTTCATTATATATCCCAGGCATACTGGAATCCCATACACAGTCCAGAATAACCATGGGACTTACTTATCTGATTTAAATGTGACCCGACACTTATAAGAAGACATCGGATGCAAGTTGTATTTCACTTTAATAAAGTAGCAGGGGTGAAAGGGAAGGATGGCAATGTCTGGGGCTTTAGCAATAAGTCCAGTTATCTCTTTGTTTAAAGACAAAAAATGCTTAGTATGAAGAGATTATTTGGTTCTATGTGATCAAAAAAATGGTTTTACTTTTATAATGTTATTTAAAATCCAAAAATGTACACTCATATACCAAAATTACTATTTAAGTATTTCAAACTTAAAAACTTAAATACCAGAAAATATACACAAAAAACACATGTAGTTTCTAGCTATGTGAATTATAAATGAGAAATAGTTATTGGGGCTGGGAAGGTGGCTCAGGGATAAAGTGCTTGCCTTGCACGAATGATGCCCTGGGTTTGATTCCTCAGCACCACACAAGCGGAAAAAGCCGGAAGTGGCCCGCTCAAGTGGTAAAGCGCTGGACTTGAGCTGAAGAGCTGAGGGACAGTGCTCAGGCCCAGAGTTCAGGCCCCACGACCAGCAAAAAAAAAAAAAGAAATAGTTCTCAAATTAAAACACTACTGGATAATAATTTTAACACTATTAGGTTACATGTAGAATTTTTTGGTTATGAAAAATTTGATTCTTTCTAGAATTTAGTACTTTTAAAGGTTCAATATGCAACACTCTACCATTTTTAGTAAAGAAAACTTAATTGTAAACACTGAGCTTTTCCAAGGTAGATGACTATTACAAAGTTCACTAGAAAATCAATATAGCATTTTAGTTGGAATTTGCTCATTAAACACCCACAGCTCTAATGCAAATTATGATGGAATGAATAAAGCAAATACGCATGCTTCTTTCTTTTTATTAAATGTAAAATCTACTGTTAATTGCATCTCGTATGTCATACAAACTTTTCTCCTTAACTATTAAATAGAAGCTTTAACAAAAGTCATTAGAGATTCTCTTTCTTTGACTTGAATAAATTTCAATATTTGTTCAGTAAAGGTTCACAGCAGTTAAATTACATTAACAAATATTATTAGCTACTATGTAAGCCAACCAAGTAAAATACTTATATTGTAGGTAAAACAAATCATTGGGTGTTTACAATAATATTTGGATATCTCCATTTTTAAACATGGTTATCAAATATCCTATAATTCTTAGTCAAATGAGAAAGATTCAGAGAGGATCACCCACACCCCCCACCACTAAATACTCAAATTTGTTTAGTAAGCTAATTGTTTTCTAATATGGGCAAGAGTAAATATGAAGAAGCTGAACCATACTAAGTATGAGTTTATTGAGTCAAGGCAAAGTACATATTTTCTTAATAGAACCCAAGTCTATTGACAAACCCATATTCCACACTTTCCAAACTATTTTTAAAATACAGTTACCAGTGAGACAGTATATTGGGAAACATTGTAGTTTAAACATTAAATCATGATTCTCTAAATAACATAATTTGAAGGATAGACACTTCTCAGGAAAAAGAATCTGTTTGTTAATAGCCTCGTGGTAGTTATAAATATACAAGCTGAACTAAAAAGAGGAAGAAAATTAGAAGTTTAATACTAAATAATGACCAAATACAGTTAATGTCCCCAAATTCTAAGCAGCCCATATAATATAGACAATAGTTTCGTAAAAGATCAGATTTGATGAAAGAATTCCTAGATCCATTAGTATTTAGTAGAATAGTTTTACATGAGGAGTGATCACTTTGCCAAGATTTATAATTACATTAAGTGAATTTTTTCAAATATAGTAATAATTAGTATTTAGTGAAACTATCACACATATACCTCATACCACAAAATTACATTTTTTAAATAATTTTTTGAGATTAAGTGATTATATAAATTTCACAAATTTCACAGTGATATTTAAAGTCACAGACATTTTAACTTTCACAAGGTAAATTGTTATTATCATGGAAAAATTACACTTTTAATATCAAAAATATAATTTAGTTTTCTTTGCATAATTTAAAATCGATAGTAAATATATATAACCAGACTACAGAAAGTTTACCAAAATCTATTCCAAATAGTTTGATGCTATGGGTTTTGTATCAAAATGCTAAATTCAACTGGTTCTTCTACAATTTCTTATATAACACCATTACATCTTTCTAAAATTGCATTTTGTTTTTTAACATTTTACATGCCAGGCACTGGTGCTCATACCTGTAACCCTAGCTACTCAGGAGGCTGAGATCTGAGAAATTGGTTCAAAGCCAGCCCAAGCAGGAAAGTCTGTGAGACTCTTATTACAAATTAAAACTCAAAAACTCTGGAGTGTTTCAGGTGGTAGAATGCTAGCCTTCAGCAAAAGAAGTTCAGCCTGAGTTCCAATCTCAGGACCAGCAAAACAAAACAAAACAAACAAAATGAAACCACGTTATACAATTATTTTACAAATCATTTTATATGATTAAAAACTAATACAAGCTCATTATAAAAATTTGGTGGACACAGAAATGTTTAATGAATTTAGTAACTTTCTGTGTATAATTAAACAAAATCTGTTCATATGTCCTTAAACAGTCTTCAGAAATGTAAAATAGCCAGTGCCAGTGTCTCGCGTCTATAATCCTAGACACTCAGGAGGCTGAGATCAGAGGATCCAGATTCGAAGTCAGCCTGGGCAGAAAAATTCCCTTGAGACTCTTATCTCCAATAAACTACTCAAAAAAGCCAGAAGTGGTGCTGCGGCTCAAGTGGTAAAGCTCTAGCCTTAAGCATAAAGAGCCTCAGGGGACAGTGTCCAGGCCCTCACTTCGAGCCCCAGGACCAGCAAAAAACAAAAACAAAAACAAACAAAAAAGCTCATGTAATTGTAACCCCTCTGTACAGTATGTTCACAAATAATAAAAATAAAAAAAAAAAGTAAAATAGCACAAGAAATTTTATCACTAGGTTACATCACATTTTATTCAACTCAGATGTTTAGAATAATACATTTGCATTGCTCCAGCTAGTCACTACATAAACACCATATAATGAACATCTGTATTTTCCTGTGTGAAGGTACTGGAGCCTGAACTCAGTTTTCTGTCTTTTAGATGACACTCTACCACTTGATCTATACTTCCAGTCCAGCATTTTGCTGGTTAATCAGAGATGGAGTATAATAGACTTTTCTTCCTTTCAAGCCTTGATCCTCCAGATCTCAACCTTATGAATAGGCATTTTACAGGTATGAGCCACCAGGACCTGGGCTTATAAAAGAATCTTTATGTATATACATAGCTAATTACTGAATAAAGTATTTGACTACAATAAGTCAATCTCATAAACTCTTAACATATGGTATAAGAACAAATCCAAGTTTTGTCAAATAGAAAATAAAGCTAATAGATATAAATATGAAAATCCTGTGAAATGTAACGACTATCCAAACATTTCCCAGTACCATATTCTCTTTAGAATCTTCAATTAAACACGTGAATGAGAAAAACTAATGTACTGTTCATCAAAATCAACACTAGGAAGCAGAAACATGTTTTGGAAGGAAGGACACATAGGGGAGTACAAGAATGGAGGGAGAAAGGAAAGAGTCAATGTAGTCATTATATTCGATGTACATTATGTAAACAATGAACTACATAACTTGTGAGTAGGTACAAGAGGAAGAAAATGGGGGAGAATGATAGAAGAGGTGATATTGGTCACGATGCATTGAATTCATATTCTGACTTATGGAATTACAACTCCTTTGTACAACTACATAGTACAAATGATTTTAAAATGTGAAAAAAATTCTTAAAATCATTTCCTGAAATTTTTTTGCTATTTTTACATTTTAAATACACTAATTACTAATTACATATATTCTCATAGGCTTGATGCAATGCTAACTTCTAGTATGCTATATATCCAATTGTTAGAGGTTGTACATAATACATTTTCTCTATATTCCACATTTACTTTTTTTGCTGGGGGTGATACTGTATGCACCCTCAAGTACTATCTGGCATTGGTTAGAATTTACCCTGATTCTTTCCTATGTAATTCTGTAGCCAAGTGTAAATAATAAAATTCCATCAAAAATTCTATTCATTATGTTTCACAAAGATGGGTCTTTGTGTTTTGTCTTAAATTAGTATGTCTATTCTTGAAATGTAGTCTCCTGCTTAAAATATATATGTATGTGATTTGCTCCATTTCATGCTGTGACAGCAATCACATGCTAGATGAAAGCCATTGAATTTCATAACATCCATACAAAACATAGGATTTAAACATGCATTATTTTTTAATATATGCAATTTTTGTATTTATGGTATATAGAACTCACTCATTCTCTCTACATTTTTTAAATTATTATTATTATTATTATTATTGACATAGGATTTCCTTTTGTATAAGGCTGGCCTTGAACTCTTGCCTCAGCTTCCTAAGAATGTTTGTTCTTAGTCATCACCTGGTCAATACCATCTGAGATATGGTATTATAGAAGAATATTTTTCCCCTTTGGGGTGCTAGGATTTGAACCTTGAGCCTCAGACATGTTAGGAAAGTTTCCTAGGACCTTCAGAGTCACATCCCCAGCCAAATAATTCTTTGGATATTTTTTGCCAGTTCTAGGGTCTTCAACTCAGGGCCTGGGAACTGTCTCTGAGCTTCTTTTGCTCAAGACTAACACTCTACCACTAGAGCCACAGTGCCACTTTCTATTTTTTTCTGATTATGTGGTACTGAGGAATTGAAACCAGGGCTTCATGCATGCTAGGCAAGTACTCTACTACTAAGCCACATTTCAAACCCGCTAATAATTCTTTTACAGGAGAAACGTATATTTTCTATTACAGAGCTTTTACTTTTCCATGCTAATTAGTTGAAATGTCTTTCTATGATTGCTATCTATATTTTGGGTTTTTTTTTTTTTTTTTTTGGCCAGTTGTGGGGCCTGAACTCTGGGCCTGGGTGCTGTCTTCTCTCAGCTCTTCCCCTCAGGGCTAGTGCTCTACCACTTGAGTCACAGTGCCACTTCCAGCTTTGTCTGCTTATTTGGTGCTGACTAATTGAATCCAGGTTCTCATGTATGCAAGGCAGGCACTCTACCACTGAGGTACCTTCCCAGCCCCTGCTATCTATATTCTTAACATTTAAATTTTAACCTGAATAGAAAAACTTAAGTTTGTAAGATTCATGCTCTGACTCTCTAAACAATCACAATAAAACTCCTCTTTTCAGCACCATAACAAATGTATACTGTCTGTAATAAGAAGGGACTGACACTATTTCCTTTTCTATACATAATAGTTTAAGTTTTGGTACACAGAAAGAAATATATGTTTAAAGACAAAAGGCAGTTTAGTGCTTAAATCAGTAGTACAAATGAGCCAAGCACATTATGCTGCCATTGAATTACATGCTAAAATGTAGTAAGATAGACAGATAGACTGCCTTATAAACATGAGACTTAGAAACTAAGGAGTTCTTTTGGCTAACACTCAATATTGGCTTTATTTCAGTTTAATTGGCAGAGGATCTCAAATTCATCTTCTCCATGAGATATCAGGAACCTGGATTTCTCTTTGTACCAAAGGTTAATAAGAAATGTGTCTGCAAAAGTCAAACAGCATTAAATACCAAAAACTGATTATTATTCTACAGGAGTTGTTCTGTCATTCATAATCTCTCCATGCTCCAACCTTCCACAGCTAATCTTTAATGGATGACATGCAAGAAAGAAAAATAACTAACACATAAGGCAGAGGCTCTAACGTGAGTGTTTAAGAAATAGAAAAATAAGGCTTTTAAAGAAATATAAATATTTTAAACATCACAAAGACAACTTAAGAAAAATATTTAAATAAATTATATTATGTAATATTTAAACAGCATCTGTATACTAAAATGCAATTGAATAATAAAAATTAAAGAGACAATAAACACTAGACAATGCCCACAGAAACTGTTTAGACAAAAGGAAAGGTTTAATTGAACAGGCTGTTTTTTAAAAGTTATAAACACTTCACTAGCATAAGAGAAAAATTATTATGTGTAAATCAAACCATAGAAGTGATTAAATATGATTTAACTCTTGTTAAATGCAATTTAAAACATATTTTGAAATGTTTATAGTTTAATCATGTTTTTACATGAGAAACATAAAAGTTTCTCTAAAGTATCTTGAATATTTCCCAAAAATATCCCCCTAAAATTTGAAGATCATACATACTAACAATTTTCAAGTATTATTCATATATACATATAATTTAATGACTAATACAGTAAAAAAATAAAAATCAGGGGCTGGGAATGTGGATTGGTGGTAGAGTGCTTGCCTAGCATGCATGAAGCCCTAGGTTGGATTTCTCCATACAACATAAACAGAAAAATCCAGAAGTGGCACTGTACCTCAAGTAGTAGAACTCTAGCCTTGAGCACAAAGAGGCTCAGGTACAGACCCTGATTCCAGCCTAGGACAGGCAAAAAACAAAACAAAACAAAAATCTAAACAGGTACAATGACATCAATTTTTCTCAATGTTAACACATAGGAAGGAATGAGATAAGTTCTCCTAAGAATAAATAAAACCTTTTATATTTTTCCTTTATTTTCTTTTCATGTAGATCTTTTTTTTTTTAAAGACAGTATCTCTCTGTACCCCAGATTGACTTCAAGGAGATTACAGATGTATGATATTATACACAGCTTTTTAGAGATTTAAGAAAGAATTTTCATGTTTTAAACTCCCTCAATAAAGCTAAATCTTACATTGAGGAAAAATATAACATGGTAATCAAATGAAATTATCAATAAAAGTTTGTAAATTCTTTATATAAATAGAAAATGTATATATTTATATACATATATATATATATATACACACATACACACACACACACACACACACACACACACACATACACACACATAAACATTGCAAGTAGTGGGGTTTGAACTCAGGACCTGGGAACTGTGCCTTAGCTATTTTTTCCCCCGTCAATGCTGGCAATATACCACTTGAACTACAGCTCCACTTCTGGTTTCTTGCTTGTTAACTGAAGATTAAAAAACTCTCACAGATTCTTCTGCCTGGGCTACTTTCAAACCATGATTCTCACATATCAGTCTTTTGAGTAGCTAGGATTAGAGATGTATGAGAAACTAATGCCTGGCTAGAAATGAATTCTTTTCTTTTTTTTTCTTTTTTTGCTGGTCCTGGCACTTGAACTTAGGGCCTGGGCACTGTCCCTGGGCCTCTTTGTGCTCAAGGCTACCGTTCTACCACTGAACCACAACACCACTTCAGGCTTTTTCCAGGTAGTTTACTGGAGATAAGAGACAAGACTTGCTGGGCGCCGGTGGTTCACGCCTGTATTCCTAGCTACTCAGGAGGCTGAGATGAGGATCTCGGTTCAAAGCCAGCCCAGGCAGGAAAGACCGTTAGACTCCTATCTCCAATAAACCACTAGAAAACCAGAAGTGACACTGTAGCTCAAATGGTAGAGCGCTCGCCTTGAGCTGAAGAGCTGAGGGACAGCGCTCAGGCCCAGAGTTCAAGCCCCAGGACCGACAAAAAAAAAAAAGAGAGAAGACTTTCACCAACGTTTCTGCCCCGGTTGGCTTTGAATCACGATCCTTGGATCTCATTCTCATGAGTAGGATTACAGGTGTGATCCACCTATGCCCGGTTTAGAAATGAAATTTTTTTTTTGGGGGGGGGGGGGGGGGGGGTCCGGTCGTGGGGCCTGAACTCTGGGCCTGAGCGCTGTCCCTCAGCTCTTCAGCTCAAGGCTAGCACTCTACCACTTGAGCCACAGCGCCACTTCTGGCTTTTTCAGCTTATGTGGTGCTGAGGAATCGAACCCAGGGCCTCATGCGTGCAACGCAAGAGCTCTACCACTGAGCCACCTTCCCAGCCCCAGAAATGAATTCTTTACAAAACAATATGAAAATGCTTGTAGGGTAATTGTCTAATTATTCTAATTCATTTGGGATAGTTAGTGACATAAGTACAAATTATCAGAAATGTTTGAAAGTGTCCACATATATTACCCGGAAAGGTTCAGCTCCTGGAGGAAGGCAGGCCCTTGAAATCATGCTCTACATGACAAGACACATACATATTTTTCTCCTAGTGTTGGTGGCCTCTCTGCCTACATTGATAATTTTATATGGCCCTTAAGATGTTATAAATGGGCTGGGAAGGTGGCTCAGTGGTAGAGTGCTTGCCTTGCATGCCTGAGGCCCTGGGTTTGATTCCTCAGCACCACATAAGCAAAAAGAAAAAAGCCGGAAGTGGCGCTGTGGCTCAAGTGGTAGAGCGCTAGCCTTGAGCTGAAGAGCTGAGGGACAGTGCCCAGGCCCAGAGTTCAGGCCCCACAACCGGACAAAAAATAAAAATAAAAATAAAAAAATAAATAAAAGATGTTATAAATATACAAATGGTCCTTGGCAGAAAAGGTTTCCAATATCTGCAAGAAGTCTTGAGAAAACACGATGATGACAGTAATCAACTTATCATAATTACCATTTACTGATCTGACATCCACAGGCTAAACACTTAAAAGCATTATTCAATTTAAACACAAAGTCAACTACCATTGAGTTTAACCAAGGTTTAATGAAATTGTTATATACATAACTCTTAAAAAGATTAGAACCCAGGTAAAGGCTAAGTTTTTTGGTTTTGGGTTTTATTTTGTCCTAGTATTGGAGTTTGAACTCAATGGGTGCTCTCCAAGAATTCCTACCCCTACCCCCACCCCCCCATCCTGGGGCTTAAACTTGGGGCCTAAGCTCTGCTGTCCCTGAGCTTCTTTGTGCTCAAGGCTAGCACTCTACTATTTGAGCCATAGCACCACTTCTGGCTTTTTCGGATTAGTTTACACTGTATAAAAAACGCTGGGGGGGGGGGGGGGGGAGGGGAGGTAGGGGAGGGATGGGAAGGGAAGGGTGGGAAGGGGAAACAAAGGAGGAGGAAACAATGCTTGATAAGAACTGTACTCATTATCTTGCCCATGTAATTGTAATCCTTCTGTACGGTATTTTCACAATTAAAAAAAAAAAAACTAGGGGCTGGGAAGGTGGCTCAGTAGTAGAGCGCTTGCGTTGCATGCCTGAGGCCCTAGGTTGGATTCCTCAGCATCACATAAGCAAAAAGAAAAACGCCAGAAGTGGCGCTGTGGCTGAAGTGGTAGAGTGCTAGCCTTGAGCTGAAGAGCTGAGGGGCAGTGCCCAGGCCCAGAGTTCAGGCCCCACGACTGAACCCCCCAAAAAAACAAAAACAAAAAACAGGAAAACAAAGAAAACAGAGTTGAGACTGAATAACACTCTACATGAAAGTTTTTTATAGGTATACAAGCCCAGCTCTTCTACCTTCCATTTTTTAAACTCATTTTAGTAAGATATACTACTGTTTATGTATATGTGTGGAGGGGAGGTAGTTAATCTAACTTCAAGGATTTTAGACTTAACAACTGCTTCCAATTGCATACAGAGAACTAGTACGTTTTGTTTTATGTCACTTTAATTGTACCAGTTAGATAGTTATATTTAAATGACTATTCTATGTAAAGACAGTTACAATTAACATGGTATGTTATAATTAATGATACATTATTATGTATTATAATTGGTGTGCATTATTAGTTTCATGTTATATAAATATATTTACATATCTATAGTTATACTTTGTAAGTTTACACACACATATATATGCACAAAAGAAGACATTGAAATGAATATGAGGGAATCTGGAGGACAAGAAAAACAACATGGACAGAATGGCAAATTTGAATCACAGTCATAATACAGCTTTTAAAACTTCGGTTTATGTAGTCTTTATGTTTCAAATTTATCATAGGAAATACTTTAAGATTAGAGTATAAAATCAATGTTGTTTTCTTAAATGACAGCTTGTAAAAGTAAAGTAAATCCAATACAAACTCATTGTGGAAACATAAAAAAGGCAGAAATTATTCCCAGAAACATTACTAGTTTCCTTTAAAGAGAACTAAAACTGGCCTTTCATTTATGTAGAAGTGCTATTTCTTTTAACAAAACTGTTTTACAATTATAGGATTACCATTACTTCTTTCACTTAACTATGAGTTATAAAGATCTTTATATATTACGTGTCCATGTCTATAGATATTATATATTTATATCTTATCAACTATTTTTAATGCGTAGTAGTATACATGTACCATAACTTATTTAATGACTTAGATTTAATACTCTTGCTATCATAACTAATGTTTTTATAAATAAATCTTTGTATTTTATAGTCTAAGGAATTATTTATGATAGAAAATATTCCACATATTTTAACTAATTTAAAAATGTGAAAGAAAATTTTATATCATATTTGATATTTTTAAATATTAAGTTCAGGTGTTTTTCCAAGTTTTTTTGGAATGTTAATATTTTGCTTATGTACATTACATTTAGGTATGTATGAACTTTGATAATATACATACATTTAATTCTGAATATGAAAATGAGTAGTTATATGCACAAACATCCATATTTCTTTGTTCTTTCACATGAAAAGTAAGGTTTTGTTATTGGTAATCATAGATCTATACTGTTCCTCTTTTTTATTTCAATACTCGTTTTATGTTTTTTTGTTTTGTTTTTTGTTTTTGCCAGTCCTGGGGCTTGAACTTAGGGCCTAGGCACTGTCCCTGAGCTTCTTTTGTTTGAGGCTAGCACTCTACCCCTTCAACCACAGCACCACTTCTGGCTTTTTATGTTTATGTAGTATTGAGGAATCGAATCCAGGGCTTCATGCATGCTAGACAAACACTCCCACTAAGCCACATTCCCAGCTCTGGTTTTGATGTTTTTAACTGTACTTGGTAATGACTACATTTATTTAAAACCATATAAATAGTGAAAAGTTATGTAAAATAATCTACCAATGGACTAATGTTGTAGTTTCAAACTAATAGATTCCTAAGTATTTTATTTTATTTTTTTGTCGGTCGTGGGGCTTGAACTCTGGGCCTGGGCGCTGTCCCTCAGCTCTTCAGCTCAAGGCGAGCGCTCTACCACTTGAGCTACAACGCCACTTCCGGTTTTCTGGTGGTTTATTGGAGATAGGAGTCTCACGGTCTCTCCTGCCCGGGCTGGCTTTGAACTGCGATCCTCAGATCTCAGCCTCCTGAGTAGCTACGATTACAGGCGTGAGCCACCAGCGCCCGGCTTAGATTCTTAAGTATTTTAATGTTGATACTATGAATGTAATTTTTCTCCACAGAAATTGAGGGACAAAGAGTGAACAAATGCAGTAGTGGTACTCACTGGACACTGTTGAAAAAGAACTATACAACTTGTGGGTAAGGGTGGGAGGGAAAAACTTAGAGAAAGAGACGGGGAAGTGGTGCTATGGCTCAAGCAGTAGAGCGCTCGCCTTGAGCTGAAAGGCACAAGGACAGTGCCCAAGCCCAGAGTTCAAGCCCCACGACCGCCCCCCCCCCCAAAAAAAAAAAGAGAGAAGGGGCAACACTGTCCAAAGAAAAATGTACTCTTTTTCTTATGTAACTGTTACCCCTCTGTACATCACTTTTTTTTTTTTTTGGGTCGGTCATGGGGCTTGAACTCTGGGCCTGGGCACTGTCCCTCAGCTCTTCAGCTCAAGGGTAGCGCTCTACCACTTGAGCCACAGCGCCACTTCCGGTTTTCTGGTGGTTTATTGGAGATAAAAGTCTCACGGTCTCTCCTGCCCGGGCTGGCTTTGAACTTCGATCCTCAGATCTCAGCCTCCTGAGTAGCTAGGATTACAGGCGTGAGCTTCCGGTGCCCAGCTTGTACATTACCTTTATAATAATAATAAAAAGTTAAAAAGTAATGTTCTTTAGTGTTATAATATCTTAAGCTCTTTAAAAAACAAAATAACTAAAACATTTTCAAAAATATATGTACCCATATATATTTTAAAGAACTTGGAAGATTTGTATTTTGCATCATTTTTATGACTAGGTATTTACACATAGTCTCAACTAAATTGTTTTGTATGAGAGAAACTATATGCTTCTCTTATATAATGCTATATGCATTATTTTATAAGTGGTTGTAAAATATATTTAACATCTTTGAGTTAACATTTAGTAAAGCATTTTGTTGCAAGTGAGATATGATTAATGAGAATAAAACAATCAGAAGTGAAGCTGTGGCTCAAAGTGGTAGAGCACCACCCTTGAGCAAAAAAGCTTAGGGACAGCACCCAGGCCCTGAGTTTGAGCCCCATGACTGACCAAAAGAAAGACCATCAAATTCTTTCCACTTTGGGATAGGGATGTGACTTAGTGCTTGCCTAGCATGCATGAAGCCCAGGGTTCAGTTCCTCAGTACCACATAAATGGAAAAAGCCAGAAGTGGAGCTATGGCTCAAGTGGTAGAGCTCTAGCCTTGAGCAAAAGAAACTCCAGGACAGTGCTCAGGCCCCGAGTCCAAGCCTCAGGACTGGTAACAAAAAAAAAAAAATTCTTTCCATTTTATGCTTACATAATTCAAATAGTTCAATAAAGAGGAATCCATAAATATATATCAATAAACAAATAATTAAAGTACATGCTAACTGTATTAAAATGTTAATATTATTTCCTGAGTTCCCCAGCCCATAAATGATTAGGCTATACAGATATATGAAGTCATGATCTCAGAAAGTGTTGATAACCCAAAACTTACTCTCTTATTTCTGTAAGATTTATGTTACATTATTATGCACACTTCAAATCAAATGACTTTTTATAATGTTCTAATGATTTATATATATATTTGATTTTGATAAAAAGTATGAAATCCTTAATTGTTATAAGCTTATACTTGTATTACTAATTTTAGCATATAATTAATTTCCTTAAAATTTACTATTTTCATATCTCCTAAATAAAGCTGACATAAAACTTTATGGTACTTTGTCATCACAGAGAAGAAACCACCTAGTGTCCTATTGGAGGATTTATACATGGTCATCTTAGTTAAACATTTGTAGTGATATTCAGTTCTACCTTCCACAGTAACATTTTGCAGACTATATTAATTAATCACATCTCTGATCTAAAAGACCCAAAAGTATTTTATATACATAACAAGTCTTTTATATACATAACAAGGAGTATCTAAAGCATAATTATAACATCAAACTAATCATGAAATTATTTTTAAAATCATTCCAATTGATATAAATGTTAAATAAGACACTTCTAAAATTCTTCCAAATGCTAGCATCTATTATTTTATAAAAATTTTCTTTCCTTAGCAAGGGAAAACAGTATGTTAGAAAGAATTACATGCATACATGAAAATAACAAAATTGAGAATTTTCTAATTATATCTGTAACATCTTAAATATGCTAAAAAGGTATTCTCTTTGTAGAAAAGATTATAAAACACTAAAATAGAGTAAAATAGATTAAAAATGGACTCTAAACATTTTAAGGCAGTCATTTACAACAATAAACTGTAGCAACTTTTCACTTTAATCTCAAGGAAAATATCTGTCATCATCTATATCACCAGATATTAACTGATTAATTGCACAAAACTGATTTTTAAATCAAATGTAGGTTTCTACTGGCAATGAATATATGCCTATCTTCTTACAAAGAAGTATTTCCTCTCCACAAGCTAAAACAATAAGTGGTATTTGAACTGCTGGTTGAAAGGTAGAGGCACTGGTAATCATTATTTCCCCTTGTTTGTTCAGGCCCTTCCAACAAAACAAACAACCTTTTTGTGATTGGATTGACATGGTGTTAACAATGCATTTAATGGCCAAATCAGTATGAATACAGGTAAAGCTCTCACTAATACCAGTACCAGGATGTTAAAGCCACCTATTTTCTAAGCAGCCAAAAAAAAAAAAAAAAAAGAATAAGAGAAAGAGAGGAGCTCTCCTCCTTTGGCAAATAAGGCAGTATGCTAGTATTCACTAAGACACATTATTTAACAACCTCTGTCACTCTTCAGGTTGTATTCTAAAACATTCATCTACCATACCTGCTGTCTTTTCAGCAATTTTAGCTTCTGTTGCTTTCTCCTGAAGTTCCAACACAAGCTTTAATTTTCTATGTTCTTTATTTTCTTTAATCAGATTTTCTTGAAGCTACAACACATTGATAAAAAAAGAGTATTGTTATTAGATAACTGTCATCTACAAATGCAATTCATTTCAAAGTAAAATTTTATAACTAAACTCTAATACAATGTTATACCTAACTACCTAAATACATCAACTCCAATAAAAAATTAGGTTATAAGAAGCATTTTATAAAGAAATCACACAGAAATTACAAAAACATCCAAATATACACCAAAATTTTAATATATAAATATACATAAATAAAGAGAAGCATTATTGTTAAAAATAACTTCTGGAAAAGCAATTTCATCCATTCCTTTGTCTTAAAGCAAAAGATCTGGAAGGTTGCTAATATTAAAATAATAGACAGCAGTTTTGCAGCTTCTCTTAGCACAATATTTAGAAACAAAATTAATTAAGATAATAATCTTAATATCTGATACAAATCTTTTTATGAATACTGTCTCATAATATTCCATATAAATTGGCACTGTGATCTTGACTCATAATTGGCATATAATAACTACTAAATGAAAGTATAGAAAATATCTTATGCTTACATGGAATCCTTCCAAATATTTTTTTAATTCCACCCTAGGCTTTTGTCACTTCTGTTGTTTTCCTTGAGACACAATCAACATTCTTAACATCATGCTTCAGTTTGATTAGGTCAAACAGTAAGAATATTAGAATCAGAAAGGTAGCAGAGTTTTTTTAAGAAAAGATCCACAGAAAATGAATGTTTCTAATGCTCAGAGGAATGTAGCTATTAATTAAAGAACTTGATATAATAAGCTGTACTGAATAAAATATATAAGATGACTGTATAAGATGATACCAGATAAAGGACAATATCATTTGTTACTTTAAAATTTAATTACAAAATGAATGACAGGAATTTCAAATAGGTACAGTTTGGGATAGTAGTAGTGGGGATGGGAAGGGTAAAGGGAAGAGTGAGAGAGAGAGAATACTGTCAAAATACTTTATGTACATGTGTGTGTATGGAACAATGAAGCTTGCTGAGGATGGTCTGGAAAGGATAATGAAGCATAGTCTGATCAAGGTACGTTATATACATATGATGTGTCCAAATGAAATCCCTTTGAACAACCAATTGATGCCAATAAAATACTGATGTGGGAGAAATTCTATTACATACATTGTTGAGGTGAAATACAGGGCATAGATACTTAAAAAAGAGAAGAAAAGTTAAAAAAATAACATGCACAAGGTTCATATTCATTATACTCCATGGTGCTGAGGTACTTCTATAAAACTTGAGTACTTGTTTTATTAGTATCTACATAAAGGACAAGGGTTATATAAAAGGAAGTAATATTATAGACCAATAGGAAGAAAAACAAAAAACTATTTTCACAGACAGTCACTAGACTCAACCTCTCTGTTGGCAAGGTAAGGAAACAACATAAAACTACTGGTGAGGGATTAAAGAATGCAATAAGCCAGAATAATGATGCTGACAAAGAAAATTTATTAGGCCCATAGCTAAAAGTGACTGTATAATAATCTCACTTTCTATATTATACCTTTTTTTTGGGGTCCGGTCGTGGGGCCTGAACTCTGGGCCTGCGCGCTGTCCCTCAGCTCTTCAGCTCAAGGCTAGCACTCTACCACTTGAGCCACAGCACCACTTCCGGCTTTTTTTTCTTTTTGCTTATATGGTGCTGAGGAATCGAACCCAGGGCCTCAGGCTTGCAAGGCAAGCGCTCTACTGCTGAGCCACCTTCCCAGCCCCTCTATATTATACCTTTTTATTGCTTGATCTGAGAATATCTAATTCTTTTAGAAGAAAGGCAATTGTTTCTTCAGAGTCTGAAGTAAGTTGGTTAGGAATCATATATTCATAATTCAAATCATTCTTCCTACTTTCCATAATGCTGTAATAAATAAATAAAATGAAGAATACAAATTTAAATTTAATAATAAATATGTAAAGATACCCTATTATAAATTTCTCTTTCTTACAGATATTCTTTTTTTTTTAATTGTGAGAATACCGTACAGAGGAATTACAATTACATAGGCAAAATAAAAGTACATTTCTTTTCAAGCATTGTTGCCTCCTCTTTGTTTCCCCTTCCCATACTCCCTTCCTCCCCCAACCCGGTCCTCCTCCCACCCCCCACCAAAGTTGTAAAGTTCGTTTTTCGACATAACAACTTGTACATCTCATTGTTGCAATGGGTCCACCTGTATCCCTAGTTAAACGATTTGTTTTTTTCCCTTCCCCTCCACAAATTATACCAACATCAAATACAGTGAAAGCATGGGTTATACCGTGGGGGAGGGACATACAAAGCAACAAAGAAATCATCTTATAAATATGTTAGAAACAATTGCATGAAAGAAAAAAAATTTTGAATACTTATCTTGGGAACATTCCCCTAACATCAACTTATCTGACCTTTTCTGCTTGACTCAGTTGTTGCAAATAAGGGAAACCATGGGACCTATGTTTCTTTGGGCCAGATATTCTTAAACATACCTCCACTACACAAAGAGATGGCAATCTATCAACTGAGATAGTTAAATTTGTGGGAAGCATTTAGTAATACCTAAGAGGCCCATGGCCCAGTAGACTCGACAAAAATCACTCAAACTTTAGAGCTAAAAATATTATTTCAATTAGTAATTCCAGGGATTCTGCTCGCAATTCTTGCTCTTTTGAAAATGCAGAAATTACCAGGTATATTTTAGATTTGATTTAAAGAATATATTTTCATTATTAATTTCAACACATTAAAATAAAATCCTATTCCCACAATATTTAATGCTAGGTGAAATTAATTTTTGATACTTTGCTATTTGAGAATACTAGTAACTTCTAAGAAAATAGCAAAAAGGAGAGAAAGGTAAAAGGGATTGTTTATGAAGCATTACATGTGTAAGCATAGATAAATCTAGGAATCACTATATTGGGATAGTAGTATTGTACTACCTATCTCCTGTTGTAATATACTAAAGATCTTAAGATCTCCATACTAGAGATCTTGAAATAAGCAGAGTGCCAGTGGCTCATGCTATAATCCTAAGAACTCAGAAGGCTGGGATCAAGGTTCCAAGTCAGCCTGGGGTCAGGAAAGTCCCTAAGATACAAATCCCCAATGAAATGGAGCTGTGGCTCAAGTGGTAGAGAGCTAGCTTTGAGCACAAAAGCTCAGTGACATCACCTAGGCCTCCTGCCAGACCGGCCCCCTCCACAAACACATACAAATCCGACCTTAGTCCATGTTCTAACATGTATTTTCCCATATGCTTTTAAGTGCTTATTGTTCCTTAGTGAATTCTTCCCACTACCCCCTAAAATAAACCTCAAATAGAACCCCAGGAACAGTCTAATGCTAACTGAAAGAAACATACTAAGACAGTGAATACTTCACTGTTGCTAATATTCATTAATTTATCTACAGAATAGTTTGCAAGTAAATAGAAATTTATTTTTTATTTTATTTGGGTGGTATTAAAGTTTCAATACTGTGCCTTGCACTTGCTATGCAGGCACTCGACCACATTCCCCAGACCTTTCAGCATCAGTTATTTTTCCAGTAGACTGAATTTTTGCTTAAGGCCTCTTTGGGCCGTATTCCTCCAATTATGCCTCACATTTAACTAGGATAACAGGTGTACCCCACCACACCACCATTTTTTTACTGAAATGGTGTCTCACTGTTTTGTCTGGAACCATAACTGTCCCAACTTTTGAGTTCAGAGTAGCTGTGATTACGGAGAAATGCTAACCATACCCAGTAGAAATAGCAATTTCTATTTTATAAAACTTACAAAATAGCATTTTAGAAAATATGACTTTGTGTAGACTAAAAATAGAATTATATTATCATTGAAAAACTTTAAATTTAACATTATTTTCCTAAAATGTGAATAATTATTCAAGTATCTTATTACCAAAGATAACACTCATAGATATCATAAACCCTTTCATCAAATAGGCACGGTAGATGGGTATAAGTTGCAGAATGTAAAATAATAAGGAGGGCAAATAGCAGAGTACATGACCACTCTGAAAGTATTTGAATGTAATGACAAATAGTGCCATATAAAACCCAAAACATCTATTTGGGCTTAATCTGTCCTATCACTATCAGCTTTTGGCTTTGATGAATAGTATCTCATTTATAGCAGTTCAACAGTTATTTTTACATATAGGGAAAGGTTAAAGAAATTTGAATGAACAAGGAATAAAACTTTATTGCTTTACTTCAAACTTACCTTGTGCTTTTCCTCTTGACACATTGTACCAATAATATGAAAACAATGACAAATGTTGGAAGAATCCTCAAATTCTCCAGTTTCTGACATATCAAATTTAGAAACAAAGGAAACTGAAATGGGAGAGAGAAAAGTTCTTTCTCTCTAGATAGAAGGCTGAATGTGGCACTCACATGGAATCTTCAGATATCCCATAATCTGGATGAGGACTAACAACTTGAAAATTCCTTGCTATCTGTTCTGGCAATTCTGCGTCATCACGTGTGACTTCACTTCCTAAATCCTCCAGATTCTGATGCTTGTTCTCAGAATTCATAGTCAGTTGCTTGTCTAGCTGTCTACTTTTATTTCTCCCTGAAGCCTCTTCAAGAGAAATGTAGGCTCTATCTGTACCTAAAGAAACACAATATATAAAAATGAAGTGGTTACATACTAAAATAATTCAGTGAAGTAAACATTTTAGGTAGATAAATACCCTCATGGCTTTAAACATACACTTAATAGTGTTACTTAGGGATTGTAGTGTAGACTTGTCATCTGTATTTCCACTTCCACAGTCAGATTTCCAAGGCTGGTTCACAGCCTTGGCAATGTGTTGGAGTAACCTTAGCTTTTAAGTATTTGAAGGCCAGAATGCACTCTGTACTAAATAAATACCCACAGTTGAAACCTCAGATAATTCCAGCATCCTGAGGGCCACTAGTTAAAAGATCATTTTTTTCTGATTTCTAAAATAGGATCCAATAAGTTAGTGATTTATGAAGTGATAATGTGCACAGAACACTGGTATCTGATTTGCTGCATGTGTTAGAATGTGAACAACGTTGGGCAAGTTATTTACCCTCACTTACCTCAGTTTCCTGTTTGTGAAAAGCAAATACAATAGCATTTATTTGAGTTGTAAGAACTGGGTACTTAAAATACTTGGCCTAGCATTTGAACTGCTATTTTGTAATCATCAAAATAGTAAGATGGATATAAGAATTATTTTAATTTCCATATTTATTAAATACTAGGAAATCTTACTTTGTATGCAGGGTTTCTCACAAAAATTATTTTAGTCAGAATCTTGTAATTAATACCTATTTCTTTTTTTTAAATTTTTATTGTGAAAATTCCATACAGAGGGGTTACAATTACATGGGCAAGGTAATGAGTACATTTCTTATCAAGCATTGTTGCCTCCTATTTCAAAGAAATAATTATGTTTAATAATATAATACAGTTTGGGGGAAAATCACAAACACATGCTCAAAACAAACCATGTCATTTGCAAATCAGATCACAGTACTTTTTATTAATTCCAGCAGAAATAATTCATTTAGCTTTAAAAGACGGATATACCTCATTTGATTTTTTGGGGAATCCCATCTCAAACCTGTGAAATTTTAAATCTTTTTCTAGGCCTGGGAAATTTTGGAATGAAACCACAAACAAAAAAGTAAGGACAGGGCTGGGAAGGTGGCTCAGTGGTAGAGTGCTTGCGTTGCATGCATGAGGCCCTGGGTTCAATTCCTCAGCACCACATAAACAGAAAAAGCTGGAAGTGGTGCTGTAGCTCAAGAGGTAGAGTGCTAGCCTTGAGCTCAAGAGCTCAGGGACAGCGTGCCCAGGCCCAGAGTTCAAGCCCCACAACCTACCGGAAAAAAAAAAAAAAAGTAAGGACACTTAAAAAGTAGCTCTCACGAAGTATAGGTATTTTTTAAATATATTTTTGTAGTTTTTTTTAATTGTAAAAATGCTGTACAGAGGGGTTACAATTACATGAACATGGTAATGAATACATTTCCTATTGAGCATTGTTGCCTCCTCCTTTGTGTTTCCCCTACCATCCCTTCCCTCCCACCTCCACAACTACCCCCAACCCCCCCCCCCCTCGCCCCCCGCTCCAGGCCGAAGTTGTAAAGTTCATTTTCAAGGTAGTGTTTTGTACATCTCATTGTTACAATGGGTCAACCTGTATCCTTTTTAAGCATTTTGCTTTTTCCCTTCCCCTTCCCAAATTAGAGAAGTGTATGTACAAGTATGTTTTTGAAATGGAAGATCACATCTTATCTACTGTAATGTGTTAACAGCTAAGATTTTGAAACTGAACTTTACAAGTTCCAGTTCCCAGCAGACTTCATTCTTAAAATTATGGCTTTTTGAAATATAGAAATACAGATACCTTTTAAAAAATTTTTCCTAAACACTGGGATTGCAGAAGCCAGGCGCTGGTGGCTCACACCTGTAATCCTAGCTATTCAAGAGGCTGAGATATGGGGATAGTGGTTCAAAGCCAGCCCTGGCAGGAAAATCTTGAGACTCTTATCTACAATAAACCACTCAGAAAACCAGAAGTGTCGCTGTGGCTCAAGTAGTAGAGCACTCGCCTTGAGCTGAAGAGCTCAGGACAGCTCCCAGGCCCAGAGTTTAAGCCCCACAACCGACAAAAACAAACATACTGGAATTGCAGGTGTACATTATAATGTCTGATAATGTATGATATTTATGTAGTTATACTTTAAAGATTACCCCCTGTTGTCAATGTATTTGGTTTTGGTACCCTGAGTATTGTATATACATTTATTTCAATCAGGGAAGGGAAGAGGAACAACAAAATGGTGAAACAAAAGGACAAAGGGGGAACCAATCCAACAGCGATACAAGGACAATATGTTGGAAATGATCTGTACAACTTGGTGGGGGGGAGAGGGTAAGTGTGAAAAAAATGAGGGAGGGGGTAACAAGTTCAACAAGACATGTACTCACTACCTTACTTAGGTAACTGTAACCCCTCTGTACATCACCTTGACACAAATAACTTAAACATGTAAAGTAGCAAAAAAAAATTTTAAGTAGCTCTCAGAATGTATTCAAATTTTTCTGCTTTTATAGTAGGTTACAAGATTTAAGTCTGAACATTATTCCCTTCCTTCCTTCCCTTCCTTCTCCCTCCCTTTTCTTTCTTTCCTTCCTTCCTTTTCCCTTCCTTTCCTTTCCTTTCTCTCTCCCTCTCTCCTTTTTCCTGTCTTTCTTTTCTTCCTTCCTTCCTTTTTTCCTTCCTTCTTTCTTTCCTTCTTTCTTTCTTTCCTTCCTTCCTTTCTTTCTTTCATGTGTGTGAGTGTGTGTGTGTGTGTGTATGTGTATGAGTGAGTGAGAGAGAGAGAGAGAGAGAGAAAGGTCTTAGGGCTTGAACTCAGAGTGCTATACGACCAAGGATAGTGCTCTATTATTTTAGCCACCACTCCACTTCTAGCTTTTTGGTGTTTTATCAGACTTTCAAGGGATTTACTGCTTGCTTTGAACCATCATCTTCAGATCTCAGACTCCTAATTAGGGAATATTGTAGGCGTGAGCCAACTGCACCTGGCTAAACACTATTCTTATTAGTAACTGGAAGCTAGATTATAAGTAATTTGTTTTTGAAATTATACCGATTTCACTTTGTGTAAGAGAATGAATTAGAACAGAAAGGACAAGGTATGTGGCTCAAGTGATAAAGTGCCTGCCTAGCAAGCACAGGCCCCACAGTTTTTTTTAACTTTTAAAAAAAAGTTAAATTAGAAGAGAGAAATGTGCTATCTTAACCACATACTGGGAGTTATCAGTAACATTTCAACAATATATTCAAATCAAACTGTAACAACTACAGAAACCATTTCTCAAAACTCTTGACTTGCTTTAAACGTTCACTTGTTAGCCTACTTTTCTACTGGATGCTGATAGTAATATGGAACCCTGCCAATAATCTAGATGAGGGAATTTTATATATGGGCGCTAGGAAAGTGTCCATGTTTTTCTAACATTAGCACATATAGCAAAAATTGAACACTTAAAATAATCTAAGTAAGGGAATTTTATATGTGGACAGTAGGAAACTTTATCACTAAGAAACCATGATTTCTAACACTAATATATATGTTTTAAGTAAATAAAAGGAAAAATTATGAATGGTTACTGAAAGTATTATCAAAAGAATAAAAACTGTTCCCAGGGACATATGATAAAAACACATAGGGCCTACACTATTCTCCAGTTCATGAGGTATAAAGATTCTTTAAAAGGAAACAGAATGAGCAATGAACAGTGTCTGCTATAAAAGTCCCCAGATCCCTGTGGCAACAACACACCCAAGTGTTCTAGACCCTTAAAAATCCTGACCCTTTGACTTGTTTGAGACTAAATTGACCACTATCTACAACTTGTTCCAGTTTTTAAACTCTAGATTTCTAGGTCTAGTTCAAAACCTCTTTCTTTTCAGCATTTTATTCCTATCCTTACTTGCTGGTGATTATCTGTATTCATTATTTATTTGCTAGCTATTTTCATAGCTCTTTATTTCGGTTGGACATAATGTCAAATTTTGTTATCTCTGAACTCTCAGTGTATTTCAGCTATAACTGGGCTAACTTCTCCAAAGTTAAGAGTAGATGTAGAAGCTTCCTAATAGGGTTACTATTGCAATAATTCCCAATTAGAATTATTCATTGGACATATATAAAGCCTGTTTTGCAAATCAGACTATTCACACTTTTCTTCTGAGAGTATGAGGATTTCATTTTACCTTACAGTAAACAAAGCTGAATTATAAACATTCCTGTCTTTTTTTATCTCAGCAAATTTTTGTTAAATTCTGAGAATACTTTCAATGCTTTTCCTGCCCCTCCTATTGTATTATGCTGTATCAGTCCTCAATTATTTGTATAGAGAATTTGACTTTTGCAATTAATTTACTTATTTGATAATTTACTTTCATTCATTGAAACCCTACAATGTTCAGTATGATATGTTCTGTAATAGAATATAAGGACAACAAATATGAGTAAAACAGAGAGCACGATCGAAGTGTCTGTAATATAAAGTCAAAGGCAAACTGATATAATGATTTGAACACAGTGTAACAAGCATTATGCAAGGGCTAAAGAGCATATAAACAGAAATTCATGCTCAATTGGAAAACTCTAAGAAGACTTTTTCTCTAAAAAGGCAAAGGAAGAATGCAGAAAAAAATGAAGTTCCCAAAGATTTATTAGGTGAGAAGTTGACAGACTTTAGAAAGAAAACAGTAATACTGATAGTACAGTAATGGTACAATGGAAAGGAACAGATTTAGGAAAACAAAGAAATAGGTCTTCTACTGCCATAGGTTGCAATAGAGAGTGAAAATATCTAAGATGAAGGTTAAAAAAAAATTCAAGATGAGTCACCTAGACATGAGTTGATGAAATGGACTGTGAAGGTATCTAGAGAAGATGAAATCAACGGACCAGGGTACTGAAAACACTTTGGAAGGGAAATTTTCAGAAAATGAAGGAGAAATGGGAGATAAATAAAAAAAATCTACACTGAGTATAGAACATGCTAAAGACAAAAGAAAGCCAAGCTCTGGTGGTTCAAGCCTGTAATCCTAGCTACTCAGGAGGCTGAGACCAGAAGATTGAGGCTTGAAGCCAGCCTATCAGGGTAGAATAGTCTAGGAGACTCTTATCTCCGAGTAACCACCAGAAAGCCAGAAGTAAAGCTATACCTCAAAGTGGTACATTGCTAGCCTTGAGCAGAAAAGCTCAAAGAGAGCACCCAGTCCCTGAGTTCAATCCAGATGAGAGGGACCAGATAAAAACTTATGACAAAAAAACGAACACTTATGACAAGTCTTTTTTTATCTTTTTAAATTTTTTGGTTAGTATTGGGGGTGTGAGCTCAAAGCCTTGAGCTTGCTCAGACTGCTTACTTGGCTGTCAGTCTACCAACTAAGCCATGACTCCAGCTTTACTTTTGTATTATTAAGATAATTTGTTTGGGGCTGGGAAGGTGGCTCAGTGGTACAACACTTGTCTTGCATGCATGAGGCCCTGGGTTCGATTCCACAGTACCACATAAGCAGAAAAAGTCGGCAGTGGCACTGTGGCTCAAGTGGTAGAGCACTAGCCTTGAGCTGAAGAACAGCACCAAGGTCCAAAGTCTAGGCCCATAACCGACCAATAAAATAATAATAATAATAATTTGTCTTATATAAATTACAGATAAAGTATTAAAAATCTACATATTTTTCAAATATATATTAACATTTTACCACATCAGCTTTATTATTCATTTTTAATAACAACCTACCTAGCTGCTTACATATACATATTTATATTGTTTCCCTAAAATATCTGAAAGCAAGTTACATGCATAATATGCTTTAACTTTTCAGGAAAATTTTAAAGTATTTCTCTAGTATTACTAAACTTTCTCTATCTTATTTAAACCCAAACTTAAATACAATTTCAGAATTAGTACTTTCTCTAACCAAGAGAAAAATTTAAATTCAGTCTTTATTTTCTTTGAACAGTCCAGTCTGGGAGAAACTTTAAGAAGTGATAATGGGATGAAACTATCAAAAGCTTTGACTGAGTTTATTTGTATTGTGTTAACAATTCTGAAAGAATCACATGTAGAAATTCAAACACAGAAACTAAAACAGGCCACCAAAGTGAACTTTGGGAACAGTTTTGTTCACTAGTGAGTTACAAAGAAAAATGTTAAATGAAAAGACTTCTGGTTCATACTCTTAACTATATACCGATGGACACTTAAAACTAAACCCATCCTATTGATTCCGCTCTCTCCTATGGCTTGAAGTAGAAATTCTCTTTTGTAATCCATGTCCTTGGTTAATCAATGTCGCTGTTAATTATCCTATCATTAAGCTTAACTGAATTAATTTTTAAACTCATTTTTCTGTATGGACTTAAAGAATAAGCAATATCTTCTCAGTTCATACCTATGGAATCTGACTTCTTTTTCTGTGATTACAACATCATGAAAATTGTTGTGACTATTATTAATTCCTGTATTTGATTTTTGAAAATACCTTTTTATTTGGACATAAGAATTCAGTATGTCAAATGATGCTTTCCAAATTGTCCTATTTAATGTTTTTTGAAACTATTTGAAAATGATGCTCTAGATAGTTCCTAAATTAGAATTCTTTACAATGTCACCTATAGCTAGACATAGTTTATGCATCTGGACAAACTGATAAAGACATTTTAGAATCTTAAATACCAAGCTGCACACCAGCTCTGTTTCATGCTTTGATGACCTTGAATCTATCTCTCTAGTGACTTTCATACTGTTAGCTATGTACTGTTATTTAAAGAATTCTTGCTTACTTCTAGAGATCCAGTACTGTCCACATTCTCAATGCTAATGTTTTTAAACCCTCAATTTCTTTGTCTAGAAAAATAACAGTATTATACCATTTACCATCCCAGCTTTGAGATCCCCATTAAATTTAATTCTCCAGATAATTACACATGAATATATAAAATACTCATTTTAAATTGATGCTACCCAAGAAATCATGACTCACAACCCAAAATAACTATTATTTCATGACTATTATACAGAGTGAGGAGATGGCTAGAATCAAATACGGATTCTTAGAGGCTGGGAAATTCTGTTCTGCCTGGCTTTGTAAATAGTTTGTGACAACTGGTATCTGTGTAAACGGATTTGATGGTCCCCTGGGGGGTCAATATTGTTTACAGAGCTGTTTCTTCAGAGTGGTTGAGTTAGAATTGTCTCTAGGGGATCCTACCAGGTTACTCAGAATAGCAACATCCCTGCTACCTGAAAGCTCAGAATATAAAAAGACAAGAGGATAGAAGCAATATAGACAAATACATTCAAATAAATGGATCTCCCTCTCTTAAAATGAAAATGCTACTTAGGAGCATTTAAATGTAAAATGAGCCATAAAGGAGGTATTTGTTATTGTGTTTTCTGATACTTGTTATCACAATTGGTATCTGTTTCTTAAATTTTGACTCTTTTTTTGGGGGGGGAGGGGAAGAAGAAGGAAATTAATACTTATATCTAGCCTCTTTTGTAAATTCAAGAACTCCAAAAAACAAAAATGCAGTGCTTTTCTTTCTTACATTGTCTTTCACTTTTTTTTATTGCATTTTAAACTTGATTACAAACACTAACAGTATCAGATTTTAAACAAAAAGATGTCTTCTAAAAGTGGACATTAGTTTAAAATAATCAGAACAACATCAACTAATGATTCTTAATGAATTTTACCCATTCCTTTTTAAAAAATCAATTCAAATACAAGTCTGTCTATCTATCTATCTATCTATCTATCTATCTATCTATCTATCTATCTATCTATCTATCTATCCATCTATCCACCAAATACTATTTTTTCTTTCCGTAAATATTTCCAAAAGAACTAAAAGTTTTTTTTTTTTTTTTGTAGAGGACTAGTTTTCCACGTAGATACATATTATGTAAGCTTCCCCTCGAAGTACAAACAAACCCTCACAAAATAGAAAATCACATGAGAAATTTCTATCAGATTATTGTGAACCCACCGAATTATGTATACAGGAGAAAAGCTGATGGTCCATGTATTCTGTTTACCACAACATTATTATTTAGGTTTCCCAACCATTATTACAGTCAGTATATCTGTTCTGAAGACAAACTACAGAGCTGAATCATGACTCTTCAATGTATTAATACTGTCAACAAATTATTTAACCTCTCATCAATTTCTCTCAGTTAAAAAAATTTAAAAAAAAAACAGCAACCACTTCAAAAGGCTGTTATGAGGACTGAGTTATCTAAATTATAGAGATCTCATGGAAAAATATCACAGAACACACACTCAATAAATGTTAGCTATTATCTTTAAATCTGCTTTGCTAAAAGTTATTTTTTTCTATTTTACTTTCTTTGACCTTCCTGTGGGATAAGTTTCACCATGCTGGGATCATAGTCAAACTTTCAATTCACACTTATCTCTCATTAATTTCCTTTAAATAATGATAAAAGATGGGCTGGGAAGGTGGCTCAGTGGTAGAGTGCTTGTCTTGCATGCCTGAGGCCCTGGGTTCAATTCCTCAGCACCACATAAGCAAAAAGAAAAAAAAAAAGCCGGAAGTGGCACTGTAGCTCAAGTGGTAGAGCACTAGCCTTGACCTGAAGAGCTGAGGACAGTGCCTAGGCCCAGAGTTCAGGTCCCATGAACCGGATCCAAAAAAATAAATAAATAAATAATAATAAAAGAATCACATCCATTTTCCTAGTAATACTTATAAGATTTCAAATAAAAACTATCTCAATTATCTGAATAATATGGCTAGGATGTACCTGTGTAGCTAAAATCAGCATAGCTATCCTAATCAATAAAATTATTACAAAGACATAAACTGTTTTCTCCAAAAAGTGTTAGCAACTCTGTAAAAGAAAAGTCTTTCAGAAACATTTATGTGTATAACACTTTCAAGGACATGGAAATAGAAAAAAAAAAAAGTTATCTAATGCAATGAGAAGTATAAACATAAAGTGGAAATACTTAAATTTTAATTAATACATACTGGATTAAGGGGGGATTACATCATGTTATAAACTAGTGAAAAAGCTATAATATTACTTTGAGATGTAGAAACAGACATAGAGTATGAAATGCCACAGAAACAAAAATTATTTTAAACTATACCAATAGATATATGTCTGTAAATCCACTCTCCTGACAAGAATATGAGAAGTTAAAAACCATTAATATAACATAAATTCAGTACCCACTAGATTGGTACACTTAAAAAAGATCACAGCAAGTAGATCACACTTTTATCCTTCAGTGACTCTAAGGACATGAAATTAGTTAACCTGTAAAACTTCGTTTTCAAATATGCAAATTTGTTACTGAAATACTGTACATTAACTCTCTCAGGGTTTTATGGCAAATTTGGCATCAATAGCTATAGCATAATTCAAACCATAATTTTCACTAATTTCACTAATTATGTGAGCTTCCCCTCGAAGTATAAAAAAAACCTCACAAAATAGAAAAATCACATGAGAAATTTCTATCAGATCATTGTGAACCCACCGAATTATGTATACATGACAAAAGCTGATGATCCATGTATTATGTTTACTAATTTGTCTACATACAGACTACCATTCATACAGACTTTTACTAGACCTACCAACATGCTTATGTTGACAATGAAATTTTAAGACAGTTTTTTTGTTTATTTTCAATCTCATCACCAAATTAATAACCAACCTGTTGTGGTTAGTGACATGAGATGAAAAAAGTATATACAGTATAGTCTCTAAACTTTATGGTCTTCACATCTATTTTTGTCTCTATGTATTGACTGTAAAAAGTTACATTATATTTATCTTCATAAAGCATACAGTAGACAATTTTTTCTTTTATTGAAATTGAAGTGAATCAATAAAATAAATTATGGATATAGACAACTGACTCAAAATATATGAATACAAAACAAGCATTAAAAATGAGTATTTCAGGCTGGGAATGTGGCTTAGTGGTACAGTGCTTGCCTAGCAGGACCACATAAACAGAAAAAGCTGGAAATGAAGCTATGGCTCAAGTACTAGAGTGCTAGCCTTGAGCAAAAGCAGCTTAAGGACAGTGCCTACATACTGAGTTCAAGCCCCAGGACTGGCAAAAAAAGAGAGTATTTGCTGGATATCAGCGTATATGCCTTTAATCTCAGTACTTGGAATGCTAAGTAAGAAGAACTGTTAGTTTGAGGCCTAAAGTTCATACTGAGATACTGTCTCAAAATAAAACAAAATAAGCCAGGCACTGGTGGCTCATGCCTGTAATCCTAGCTACTCAGGAGGCTAAGAGTTGAGGATCTAGGTTCAAAGCCAGCCTGAGCAGGAAAGTCTGTGAGACTCTTATCTCCAGTAAACCACCAGAAAACTGGAAGTGGTGCTGTGGCTCAAGTGGTAGAGCACTAGCCTTGAGCTGAAGAGCTGAAGGGCAGCACCCAGGCCCAGAATTCAAGCCCCAGGACCAACAAAACAAAACAATACATCTAACAATCAAACAAAAGAAAAAGAATGAGAAGTTAATATTCAACACTTCTCAAACATCAGTACAGTGCCAGATGCCTAGTAGTATGTAAAGGCAAATTTTTTAAAAACTATCTGCTCTCAGGGAGAAGGCAGAGTCAGTGAGACAGCATGACTAACACCTATAAAATAAGCAAAAGAGGAGAGGCAGGATAGCAAAAGCATAATGCTAACCTTAGTCAGATAGATCAGCACCATCTAAACACTTATTTTACAAGCTATTTATAAAATTTAAAACTTCGTACAAAGAAAGCAGTGACATAAATATTATCATGCAAGATACGATATAAAATAATTTTCAGAAATTTTATATTTATATTCACAGCACATCACAGTTTGGACTAGGCATATTGTAAGTTATTGTCAGTAATATGTGGCCAGTAGCTAAGACCCAGAAAGCACAGATACAGATTCTTACATAATCCTGACAAGACAAACCACCCATATATTGAGGGGAAGTAAAAACATTTTATGGGATAGAGGCTAGAGGTAGTTATAGGATATTGCAGTAAGGTTTTATAAAGGTTTGGGAAGCAAGAAAAATCTTAAAGCAGGCTGGGAATGTGGCTTAGTGGTAGAGTGCTTACCTAGCATGCTTGAAGCCCTGCGTTTGATTCTTCAGTACCACATAAACAGAAAAAGCCAGAAGTGGCGCTGTAGTTCAAGTGGTAGATTGCTTACCTAGAGCAAAAGAAGCTCAGGCACAGTAGCCAGGCCATGAATTCAAGCCCCAGGACTTGGCCAAAAAAAGAAAAATCTTAACGCTATCTATCTATCTATCTATCTTTTTTTTTTCTTTTGTGGGTCGTGGGGCCAGACTTTCGGCCTGGGCGTTGTCCCTCAGCAATTCAGCTCAAGGCTAGCGCTCTACCACTTGAGCCACAGTACCACTTGTGGCTTTTTCTGCTTATGTGGTGCTGAGCAATCGAACCTAGGGCCTCATGCATGTAAGGCAAACACCCTGCCACTGAGCCACCTTCCAGCCCAATGCTATCAATATTATGTAACTTATTCATTTGAACATTAGGTTTAGCTAATCAAAATAAAATATTTTTATACCTCTCTACATGGTTGTGTATCTAGATAAACACATATGCCAAATGAAAGTGGTGACATTATTCTATCTCTCATTATGATCATCCAATGGCTTAGTGAACCACATTTTAAATGATCAACAGGTTATTCATAGAAATTACTGGAATTTTTAATTATGAAACAGCTATTTAAAGTAGTGATACTAGACAATTAAAAATTTTTGTTAGTTTCACCGTTATAAATACACCAACATTTACTCTGGGATAAAAGTTCAGTTTCTGGGTAAAAGCTACTTAAAGCATATAAGTATTTGTGAAATTCTATCATGATGCTTAATATTTTCCATTTTCCATTCTATACTACATGAAGGCAATGAACATAGTATAACTGTATAATCTCCTAAAGCTTAGGATAATTAAATATGAGAAATTAAGGCTTTAAAAACTTGTATTACTTAAAATATTAAAATGTTATTTAATGTGAAATGATTATGAAAACAATCCTAACATTGTATTAACATAACAGTAAATCTGTGTTCTTTATCTTTCTTATACTGTCAGCTGACTATATTGTGTATATTTTAGCCTGTCTCATATAAGAATAATTTTCTTATAAGAATAATTCATATAATAAAAACAAACACATGAATGAATAGCATAAGATATAGATATCTATAACTGCAAGTAAAATAAGTTTAACAATTATATTTTTAAAGTACAAAGATATACTGATTTTAAATTCAACAATTTCATAAATCATTTATGAAAAACAAATTTTCTAATAATAAATGTAAGGAGGAAAAGTTTTTCATTATATACGCCTTTGACTTCATGAATACCTTTAGATTGTAGTAATAAAATACAAGAATTATCAGTCAGATACTAATCGGGAATCACTGAAACATAATGTTAGTTCTAATGGATGGATGATTGTATTTGGTCTTTTGAAACTTTGAAGTATAGGTAAGTCTTGATCACACAAATTAATAAATCCTAAAGCTGGAGTTAACAATAACCATTACACCCAAATTCTGAAGCTTAGCCCAGCCAATTTTTCAAAAGGTCAGGTTGTGAACTGGAGAAGATCAGGGAGGTCCACTGCATAGCTTTGTTGCCAGGCATCTCTCCTCTGGATTGTTGCAGGCATTTATTAGTATTCGTCAGCAGACTCAACAAAGCAAACAAGAAATTCAAGCACGAATAATAAAATGAAATGCTGCTATATAACCCTTTGTCATTCAGCAAATATGGGACTTTTTAGCTACATTGTTCCTAAACCTGGGTTACTACTTTAATTTTTCTCCACAGTGCTGACTGAATGAGTATGCATGTGTGTTAAATGCAGAGCTCCCCTAACAACTGCAGGACTGCCATTTAATCTGTTGGTAGATGGACCATTTCCTGTGGGAACCCTGGCTATGATTTCCAGATCCACCAAATAAATCTCAGATTAAGATTCCAAATGAAACCTGCCTTTGGCAGATAAAAAATGTCAAGATGGATATAAACAGTAAAATTATAAATTATCTAGGTGTTGCATGACAAACTAATGCTCAATTTTTTTGTTGACATGTACCCAGATATCAAAACTATATGAGACATTCATCAAATGTCACACTTTCATAATATTGGAGGCATCATTAAACCTGTTTGACTAAGGACCACAAAGTGTTTAAGCAGTAGCTCAAAAGTATATTTGTGCAAAGTAGAAGAATAAATTTACATATCAGCAGCAGCTCATAAGGGATGGGTAAATATTCTGTTTATCTCTCATTGTAATTCAGGTTACTTTAAATACAAGGTTTTAGGAAATCATTATACTCTATATGACATCATTACATAACTTTCTATGCAAATTCTGTTTTATTCAAATTCATTACTCTCCCCCTAACCCCGCAAAAAAACAAAAAACAAAAACAGGAACATGCAAAAAGAAAATGGTAAGAGTGCTATTTCATTAATCAACTGTGACTGCTAGTTTCTTGTAAGCTAGTAACAATATAGGATCCTCAAATCCTAGTCAAAGTTGGCATTTCAAACTTTTTACAGAAGCACTAAATATTTGAGACAAAAAAGCCTCAACAAAGTAAATTTGTTTTTTGATAATGTGTTCATTTCAAATGACTTGAGGGGCAGAAACTTAAAAAAAAAAAAAAAAAAGCTAATAAAAAGCCAATACAGAACATGTTAGAAAGCAAATGGTTTATTCAAAATGCAGAAGTCCCTGATGCTAGTTTTTCCTGTACTCCCATGAGATCAAGGACTGCTTTTGTAAATGGAACCTTTTTTCCATAGCTCTTCTTACCTGAACTATAATGTAGCCTTGTCTTAGTCTTGAACTCTATATTGGTTGATTATAAAATATACCTAAGGAAGTTTCCTGAAAGGAAAACAAATTGAATTTCGCTTTTAACTTTTCTAAAAACACTTGAGTCAAAGGCTTCAGGGACACCAAATTTCCTAACATTTGATTTTGCAAAAAAAAAAAAAAAAAAAAAAATTAAACCATCTATTTAAAAGAGAACTCTATCAAACTATTATCTATACTTACCTTAATCTAGGGGAAATGCAGAACATTCTATACTCTGCCTTTCAAATTATACATAAGCCTGAAATTTGTTCTATCTTTCCTATCAAATTTCTTTCCTTCAGTACTAGTTGTTGGTTCAAGAAAACTAATGCTAAATAAACTTTTCCTATCCTAATCTGCTAGAAAGTGATATTAATCTAAAACTTTTGTATTTTCTAGGGTAGAAGAAATTAATTAAACAAGAAAATAATAATGCTTTATTCTTAACGTGATCAGATTTTTATCTTAAAAATGTTCAAATCAATAAGTGTTGTTAGTTATATTATCCAATTGTGTTAGTTAAGTGTAGAATATATCAAACTACCTTAGGAGCAGACAGAAAAAATTATTAAAGAGGATTTGTTTGTTCAATGAAAGAAAAATATTGGAATATCAAAAATATACACATATATTTTCTATGCAACAAATAAAATCTATTAATATGAACTTTTGCCTGTAGTACCCTAATTTTAAAGTACTAAAAGATTACATGTGAAAAAGAAGAATTGGAAAAACAAAAACACACAAAAAAATCCAAAAACCATAAAAGTCAAACTTTGATTTTAAAAACAATACTTTTTTTAACCACCAAGTACAATTTTAAAATTTGGTAAGGGTTATCAATTTTACCTCAATACTACAGGTTTTTCATGCAGTGCTAAGGGGTGAATCCTGAGATTCAATGACACTAATAATTACCACTGAGTTACGAATATCCTTAGCCCTATTACAATGTTTAACTCCATCATTTCAAGTATACAATAATCTGACCAATTTCAATATTTCATCCCTTTGCCTTTTCATATCCTCCAAGATAAGCAGGCACACAGAAAAATAGTATATAAGTTCTCTCTAAAAGATAATACACGTGACAAACAAAGACAATAAATGTTTGGAGTATTTGGTAAACTCCAAAAACTCTTTTAATCTACTACTACAGACTCACTTTTAACAAAATTTAGTAAGTAAAGGTTACATATTTTATTATGCTTTGCTATATTTTAATACTCTATAATATATAACTGCAATTTAGGAGATTTTTTTAAAGTAGTTCAAATATGTTCAAATCCAGGAAGTCACATCAATTCTATTCTATAGTCGACCAGGACCATCTCTGTAAATAGCCTTAAGTTCAGTCTATACACCAATGTATATTGATCTCCTAAATCAACAAAATTCCAATGCACATTCATACTAAGGAGATCACTACAGTGATCTTAAATAAACTGAAACTCTAACTTGTAGAAAACCAAAGATGAAATAAGTATCACACTACAATTTGTCTTGTAAATAAGTTTTCTAGGAAGTGTTTTGGAACGAAAGGTCATCAACAGAAAAAAAATGAGGCTTTTTATTGAAGAGAACAGATTCTTACGGAAAGAGACTTTAAAGTGAAAAACTTTTGATGGATTCAGATAGATTTGCCTAAAATTTTTGTAATTTCATGGTCATAAATAAATTTGAAATACCTTGAATATTTTGAAAGTAGAATTGGTATTTCCTTGAAGAACAAAAACAAAAGTTGTAAGTTCTCCAAAGAATCAAACCAATAGAAAAGGGGGGAGATGAGTTTCTATTAAAAAAGAAATTTACTATTTTTCATGTTCATTATTATCCTTTCTATAAAATAGATGACCAAAAATATAAAAATTTCACATGAAGAGTTGTAGCCTGAATTAACTTAAAACAGTCATTGAATTTAGGGAGGGAAGGAGGGTGGGAGGGAGAAAGACAAGGAAGGTAGGGAGGGAAAAAAAGGAAAAAGGAAAGGAAAAAGGAAACGAAAGGCAAAGAAGAAGGGAAAGATTTTTTCTAGTGCACACACCAACTTTTCCTTTATTAAGAATATTAAGAATATAAACATAGGTTCATGGATTTTAACAAATGTACCAATAGTGTTAAGATATGTATGTGGGAGTAGGGGGTATATGGAAATATTATGACTTCTTCTCAATTTTGCTGTGGCCCTAAAACTGTTCAAAAATAGAACAGTCTTTTAAACTGATAAAAAGTAATTCTTTGTCATTATCATGGTCTATAAAGTTTGTGACAATTTGCCTTGTGAAGGTTAAAATATGTTTGTGACTTTAAGGATCACTATCCCACAATACTGTGAAATTTGTGAAATTTATGTAATCACTTATCTCAATAAAAATTATTTTTAAAAAGTAATTCTTAATTTTAGAATATGTGGCATAAGCTTAGTAATGTGAAGTATTCCTATCAGAAATGACAAATGTCAAAACAGAGTTCATAACAAATGATATAAGCAGGTCTTGTATATATTTTTGTATGTCATTCCATTTTTTTTCTACTGAGGCTAAGAGTAGTAACAGATTCATTCTCATAGAACTTAAAAAAAAAGTTAAGAGAGGCACAGAAGGTGGCCCAGTGGTAGAGTGTTTGCCCCGCATGCATGAGGCCCTAGGTTTGATTCCTTAGCACCACATAAGCAAAAAAAGCCAAAAATGGTGCTGTAGCTCAAATGGTAGAGTGCTAGCCTTGAGCTGAAGAGCTCAAGGACAGTGCCCAGACCCAGAGTTCAAGCCCCAAGACCGACAAAAAAAAAAAAAAGTTTAAGAAAACCCAATAATCTCATTTATCTTCATCACTTTCTTGAATTTTTTTTTTAAACCCAATAATCTCATTTATCTTCATCACTTTCTTGAATTTTTTTTTTAATCAAGGAGCACAACCACACTTCATTCTAAGAATACTCTCAGCATTTTCTTAGGAAAGAAAACAGTCTTTGTTGGCCTGTCACCAAACCTACTACCATATTCTCCAATACTTTAGATGGCTATGTGTGAGATGCTACTAGCACTCTATTAACCTAAGTCCTATAGAGCTCAATAGTAAATATAATCAGACCTTGAGAATGTTCTTTCTTTAACCCTAGGGCATATTGGAAACTTACAATCTTAAATTCATACTTACTCAAGGATTTGTATTGCAATAGGAATTTTAATATGAACAATATTGCATTTTATCCTCAATGAAAACTATTAATTGTATATTATATACTAACAAATGTACAAATGCAAGTTGTATATCTTGAATAATCAAATTTCTAATAATATTCTGAACATACCTGAGAAGACATTACTGTATAATTACCATATAAAATATTGTGATTATAAACTATTAATATTTTTGAAACTTTAATAGATCTCCTTTTCACATCTGGAAGGAGTAATAAGAAAACCCACCACCATTTATTAAAGAGTCTTCTTGTAAAATATATCAACATTTTTTCTTTTTTTTTTTTTTTAATGTCCGGTTGTGGAGCCTGAACTCTGGGCCTGGGCACTGTCCCTCAGCTCTTCAACTCAAGGCTAGCACTCTACCACTTGAGCCACAGCGCCACTTCTGGCTTTTTTCTTTTTGCTTATGTGATGCTGAGGAATCGAACCTAGGGCCTCATGCATGCAAGGCAAGTGCTCTACCACTAAGCCACCTTCCCAGCCCTCATTTCTTTTTTTTTAAAACATCTATAATCACACTGTCATTGCATTAGTGAAAATATAATGTACTCTAGTATGTGAAACACATATAAAATAACTTCCTAATTCAGACATCGTAGTAAGGTCTTTCTGTATAGCAAACTCAATGTTCAAAGCAATCCTAAAGGAATTATTTTCCCATTTCTTACAAAAAAATCGGGGCTTGTAGGAGTTGAACAATATATACCCAAGTCTAGATGGGTAGCAGGTGGAGGACTGAAAATCTGGTACTTGGGCCTTTCTAGTTCCTAGCATGTGATATTCCTATCATAACAGTTGATTGATATTATTAAAATGCCTCACTTTTTGTCTTTGTCTTTCAAATATGAGCAGTATTAAAAAAACAATTATTAGTTACTTATTTCAGAAAAATAATATCACTACTTACTAGGAGTCCAGTTACTAACCACAATTTAACACAGAATTATTAGAAATGTATATATATTCAAAACCTTGAAATTCAAGAAGTTATTTAACCATAATGCCTAAGGAATAATATTTTCCTACCATGTATTTTTGGTAGAAAGAGATGCTCATTCTAATCAAGTAGCCATTTTCTTCTTCCTTAGTTTATGAAAATGATGTAAAGTTCTACTAACATATTTTAGTTAGGTGACTGATGAATTGTAAAAGCTTATAGGTATGTTGCTGTGGTTTATAACTATGTAGTGGTTTTTCTAGTTATCTATTCATAAAATATTTGCAAATCATGTAGTAGTTCTATTACCAAAAAAGAAGAATATGTATATTGCAAACAGAAAGATGGATAAACAAAAGAGGCAGACAGTAGCATATGTTCAAAGAACTAATCACAAATAAGCAGCATTCAGACTCAACTTATTCAAGTTATCTTTTGCTAAATTTTGTTTTATAGAAAAAGTTTTTATTCTCTATTTTGTTTTGTAGAAAAACTGTAAGTATCATAGCTATAAAAATATTATTGCTAGTTTAATTATAAAATAAATGGATGACAGCTACATTTTACTTAAACTTACCAAGTTTAAAAAAATTTACTAGCCTCCAATAAAGTATTATATGTGAAAATTCTATGAACACAAGCAGTTCTAGAAGTATTCTTTTTTTTTAACTTGTTTCATGTGAGTATAGACTTAAGATTTAGAATCATACTCACTTTAAAGCATAATTAGGCTTAAAGGAAAATACTTAAAATTTTTTAATCTATCTAAATTTAGACAATACAAAGCAAAAAACTTATTCTGTCAAATACATACTACATAAATTTTCTAAAATAATAAGCCTAAAAATAATATTGAAGAGATTCAACAGACTTAAAGATTTTTATCTGAAGCTTCTCAAACTGCATGAGTCTCACCATTTCTTACTTTTAATTAGTAAGAAATATTTAAATGATGGAAGATTTAATATTTAATTTTGGTAGGCACAGTAACCTTTTTAACCTTTCTTAGGGAACACTGACCCCTAAAGGTTCTAAATTTAAATAAGTTTCACAAATTTCTAAGTTTAAGTAGTACTCAGCCCTTGTTTTTGTCTGTATTATTATAAATATATGTAAACTTATTACAGACAGAATTATGTATATATTAACTATTTGGAAATGATTTTTATGAATTATAAAGCCACTATATCATGCTCCCGTTAATAAAATCAATCAAAATTAATGTAAGAAATATTCAGAAATTTAGAACAATATTCTAAATAATTATACCAGAGATTTCTGACCTTAATGCTTTATTCTTATACAGCTAAGAAGTATAGTTGTCTAGGTATCCAGGAGGATTTGTATCAAAATACCAAAATCTGCAGATGCTCAAATCCTTTATACAAAATGGCAAAGAAAGTATATATAACTTAATGTTTAACTCATTATCTTTCCCAATTCTTTAACCCCTCTCTAGATTATTTGTAATATCTAATACCATGTAAATAGCTGTTATGCTGCTTTATTTAGGGAATAAGTACATACAGGTTAAGTATTAGACACAATTTTTCCGAAACTATTTTCCACACACAGCTGGTTTAATTCTTGCATGTGAAGGTCCAACTGTAAACGCTAAAGACCTAAATTAATCAACCACATGACAATATGTTCTTTCTGACAGCTGTACTTACACAAGCATATATTCTTATTGTGTCCTTTTATTTTATTTCTCAAAGACAGACAAAAGAGAATTTTCCCAAATAGAAAGTCTTCACAAAAAGGCCAAAATACCATTTACTTCTGAAGAAGAAAGAAGATAGCACCAATGTGGCAATGAACACTCATTCCTATGTTGTTTCCAATTATCTTACAAAACACATGCATTAGAGTTGTGTTTTAGCTATGTAAAGAATTTGGACACAATTTTCAAGATGTTATGTACAAGAACAAAAATGTGTATGTCACTCATCTACTTAATCAACTTTTTTCATCTTAAAATATTTAACAATGTCTCTAAAATTAATCCAATTAAAATTGCCAGTATTTCTAATCATGAAATTTAAGACAACAAAAATCACACAATTGTATAAAACGAGTTTCTACTCAATTTTGAAAAAAAAATAGTAGAACAATATTAAATAAGGTAACTATTAACAAGAAGAGACTGTGAACATTTGTGTAAGATGGAACTTTGAAACATGAACCTTTCTATCAAGAGGAGCTTGCTGTAGAAACATATCAGTTACAACACCACTCAAAAGATAGTTTAATTTTATTTTTTGATGTTTATTAATAGCCTCTTATTTCTATTTTTAATGTCAAAATTACCAATAAAAGGTATGTTTTCTTAATATTTAGGTTGCATCTGTTGTGGTCTATGTCTACAGAGCACTATGTAGGCAACTATGTTTTCAACATGAAAACTTGCCTTTTCATAGCTTCAATGGCTCCTTCCTTGACATCTTTCCCAATTATTGTACATTTCTGAGAAGTACTTCTTCAGTAGCTTCTATCTCATTAGATTTATTAAAAATAATTTTCTTGGCTCCTTCAATTTCTTTGGTTTCTAATTTGAATTATGACTTACATAGCAATGTGAACATAAATAACAGACTTAACATTCATTATTAGCTTATTTTTTTAATTTTCTACTAAAACAGTAGTATAAATTTTCTACTAAATTAAGTAGAATAGCTTTTGAGCTCTTTAAAAGGAAAATGTTTATTTATTCAAACAAGAGAATAAAAATACCTACAACAAATTAGGTTACCAGATTCACACCAATACATTCTCATTTCAAACTTGAATATATAGTGAGTGTCATACAAAATTAAGTGACCTGTAGTCCATGCTAAAACAGTTAACTTTAAAAATCTTGGTCAGATATTATGTACTAATGCTTTAATCATAATTCAGTCCATTCCCTGGATCCTAAACTCTTAACAAGCAGCCTAGAGTCCAAAGGAAGTAGGAGCATTACTAGTAAAACCATAGAGAATCAGTAAGTTTGTAACTCTGAAAACAAAAAATGAGTGCAAGTATCAGAAAAAGCAAAAATGTATGAACTTATGAAGCATAGCATCTTTCTATACTGCAAATAAATGTGTAACTATTTCTTTAATATAATGATTATAGGACAGTTCCTCACAACAGTCTTCAAACTTTTAAAAATTTAACAACATGCTTGTTATGTAGTTTTAAAAAAGAGTCTTGTTGGGAGAGAGGAAATAAAAAGATAGATATAAATGTCTTCATAATGGACATAAGTAAGTCTCCAGCTATATGTATTATGTATGAAATGATTCATTTCTTAAGAACTCCTAAGTTTCAGTATTTTATTACAACACATCTTGAATGACCTTCTACAGGTCCCATGTACATGCTGTGAGCTCTTGCTCTATTCCACCCGCCCCCCCCATCTCTGTCTCTGTTTTTTAAACTGTTTCTGTTTCTGTTTTTTCTTAGGCTACCACCCTCTCCTACGCCTACCTGTATCTTCTGTATTTCCCTGTCTCTCTTGTTTCTGGAGTCTTTGTCTCCAGGTATACATCTCTGCACATTTCTCTCTGCTGCTCGAACTCTCAGGCTTCCACTGATTTATCATTCAGTAATTGTCTCTGAATGGGTCTCATGGCATGTAAGTACCTACACCTCTGTCTCTTTGTATGTGTTCTGTCACTTCTATTTTGGATGTCTTCTATCTCTACCTCTGCCTTTATCTCTTTTGATGTATCTGTTTTATTGTCTCTCTTCTATACTGCACATCTCTACCTTCTAGGACTCTTCTAGGACTCTTACTCTGAGATCTTTCTCTGAATGTGAGTGTGTGTGTGTGTGTGTGTGTGTGTTTGTCTGCCTCCATAAATGTGTCTGGATCTCTATGTGTCTTTGAGTACCATTCTGTGTCTCTTTGTTTCTAACTATACTTCTGATATTTCTCTTTGTCAGTCTTCTCTATTTTTTCTTTTACTTTACATTTCTTCTTTTCCCCTGCATATCTTTTTCCCTCTCTACTCTCATTCTTTCTTTTAATGTCTCTTCCTCTGTGTGCCTATATATGTCCCCATCTCTGTGTGTATATTGTATGTGTATGTGTCTCTTAGTGACTCTGGTAATATATGGACTTCTTTGTGTAGACCTCCTTTGTGTATGTGTGTGTGTGCATGCACATGTACACTTGTCAACTTCTGACATACTGGTTAGAACAAACACACTTCATTCAGTGCCTTGAACTGCCACAGCACCTGGGGCTTGGCATTAATACCTAAAAGTCCTTACCTTTTGACCAGACATCCATTTGTACTTCTATTCTTGTTTGCTCTGGCAATATCTCTGGCTTATGCTCCAAGACTGTAGCTAAAATAAAGCCAATTCTAGATAAATAAACTTTAAAAAATATCAGACATTATTTAAATCTTACCTTTGTTTAACAGAGAATTTACAGGATAAATGGTTTTCTAAGACAATTACAATAGAACAATTAACTATGCTATTTCAACAGGTGAAATTAAATCTTCCCCTCAAAAAAAAATCTTTTCTCCATAGTTATATTTTCCTAAGTACAATTTAGATTAAACTTTCAAACATCCTTGCGCCTGTGGTGATAGAACATTTATTTAACTTAAATATTCTCCAACTACATTGTCAAGCATTTAAGAAAATCTCATTAATGCTATAAATTTTACATCAAAAACTTCAAATTTATTGAATTGATTTACTATTTCTATATTCACATAAAATATTTAACACAAAAGCAATTTAAGATTTCTATGCTAATTTTCTTAAATAACATGAAGCCTTGCAAAATTAACTTGCAAAATTATTGTTATTTTTGTCTTGTATTTGCTTTAATAGTCAAGATGATATGAGCTATGCAACTTTTTTTTTCTTTTCTTAGGTGTGCTTTTAAGGAGAATAAATTAGATTTACCTCACAGCTAGACCCCTGAGTTCTTTAAAAAGTCCTCAAATAGAGCTGTAGTAAGCTTCTCCTTTTCCAATTTTCTCTAAATATGTTGATCTGGAGTTGGCAATCTTTTTCTAAGTTCCTCATTTACTTTTGGATTAGCTGAAAATATAGGAAGTTATTAATATCAAAGAAATATGTTCTAGTCAATGAAGCCATTTCCCTACATATTGCCTAAAAAGGTTAATAATAATTGCAGTATTTTAATAAGATATTCATATAGCAAGACATGTAGAAAATACAGTCTTTAATAACCTCTGGAGTATTTTAAAACATGTCTTACAGGCCTTAATGTGCTTAGTAATATACTATTTAAAACCATAATTTTATCCCTCTGCAATATACAGTCACTCTTCCTCATCATTTACCCAGCTAATGAATGCCAGCAATTAGCAAAATGTAATCCCATTGCACAATCATTTTAATGCTTTTAGCACTCAGAAAAGTAAACACCAAATTAATACTGCTCAAGCCATATCAGATCCTAGTTGGAAGCAAGCAATTATAGTTCAGCTCCTCAGGTGTAATTAAATGATTGGAATGATTTAGTTCCATAAATGCAAGTTAATTCATAAGCAAGCAACAAATATACTGGGAGTAATTACAAGAAACATTGACAGTCTAAGCAGGGCAAATGTTTCCATGAAGCTGATGCAGTAAAATGCTGCCCTCTCCTGGGCATATAAGTGAATTACTCAGGGCCAAACAATTCAATAACCTAACTTCAAGTCACCACACAAATTAACAATAACTAGCATTATCAGCTTGATTTTATTCCATCTATCAACATGTTTACATGTATGTTTTATGTAATGATAATTTGTAAACACATATATAATTATTTTTCCAATAATTCTCTGAATGAAGAGTACCAAACATTAGAGGATTCCTAAACTTATTTTGCTCAACGCTAGCATTCTACCATTGGAGCACAGCTCTATTTCCAGCTTTTTTAATGCTTAGTACAGATAAGAGTCTCAGAGACATTCCTGTCTGAGCCGGCTTCAAACTGCAATCCTCACATCTCAGGTTCCTGAGTAGCTAGGATTACAACCATGAGCCACTGCTAACTAGCTGATTTCTAAACTTTTAATGAAATCAAACAAGGCTCACATAGCTCTGACAGAGTGTATGTAACATCTAGTACTTATGTAGACTGCCAGTCTACACCTATGATCTCTCAATGACTGTTCCATGTCACAATTAAGCTATACTTTCAAAAGTAATAAGATCTGCATGAAAATATAAGTGTTACTGTGGCTTTCTACAGTCATTTAATTATTTTTTGATGACTTAAAATAATAAAAATTTAATCACCAGTGTAACTGCCACTATAAGCATTTTTTTTCTTTTTTTTTTTTTGTTGGTCATGGGACTTGAACTCTGGGTCTGGGCGCTATCCCTCAGCTTTTCAGCTCAAGGCAAGCGCTCTACCACTTGAACCACAGCACCACTTCCGGCTTTCTGAGTGGTTTATTGGAGATAAAAGTCTTGTGGACTTTCCTGCCCAGGGTTGGCTTTGAACTGCGATCCTCAGATTTCAACCCCTGAGTAGCTAGGATTACAGGCGTGAGCCACCGGTGCCCGGCCACTATCAGCATATTTTAAGACATATAAAGAGAGCCAGGCTCTGGCTAAACTTTCAGAAGCTATGCTTTCAAAAGTTATGCTACACTCAATGTCTGTATTAAAAGCATGCATCTGTAATGCAAACCCTAACCAGCACCATCCCTGTGCTTTTCTGAAGCACTGAGCATGTTCTCTAAGAAAATATTTCAATTTGTATAACAAATGTTTACTTCATGAATAAATGTCAATGATACTTGAAAAATACAATGTTTAATACAACATGAGTACCTTTAAGGAGGAGAGAGTATTAAATTAAGAGTCTTATAACTTATTTCTCAAATACACTAAACAACTATATTCTAAGTCATATTCTGTACAAACTATAAGAATAAAATAAAGCAAAATATTAAAAAGTCCTGTAACTAAGTTTAAAATGTACAGCACATTTGCTTTGCCCTTGGTGTCAGAGTCTTATTTTTCAATTCATATCTTGTACACTGTAAGTTAATTGCTTTTGGAAAGTACTTATTATTCATGTAAAAATTAATGTGCCAATGTGTTTAAATCCTCTTAAATGACCATTCATGCATCTTTCTTCTTTAAGTACCAATGAAATCTGTCAAAAGACATCAATGCAAAATGATCTTAAAGAAAGTTCTAACAGAGATTTTTTTTCTGCTAACACAGATTTTCATATTCACCAACTTTACTTAAAATCCATTAATTTTTTAAGCTACTTTTAATAAATTCACCAAGTAAAATTTTTAGGCCCCATAGTCTGTCATTTGTGTTCCAGCTGACATTATGAATATTAATAACAGTGTTATCCTGATTAAATAGGCTTCATATGAAATCCCTGTGAATCCTATAGCTCAGACATCTCATTTTTCCAACTCTTTATGAATTTGGATTCAGACATTAAACTGGAAAAATCTTAAAATACAGATTTAATGGCATATTTGCATATTCTTAAGCAAAAATTAGATGTTTAAATGACCAAAACAATTAAGACATCTACATATTATAACAGAAATAGATTTCTTTAACATATAACATATTTTATTTTTCTGTCCTCTTTAGGACAAAAGATTAAGGCTAAAAAAATGCTAATTCTTGCCCCTATTTTAAGGATTTAATATGAAGAACTTTAGGTAATATACATATATATATTCATATTAAGGAAAATTGAATGACTTTATAGTAGACAATCAGATAAACTACGCTTCTTAGTCAAAATGGTAACTTATTACAGACAAAGCAAGTTAACTGTTTTATTACTACTAATCTCCACCATTAGGTTCTAAGAGGCAAAATCAATTTCTCAATAAAATTATTAAACGGTATGTACTAGATAAGGTTACCTATGTTTTTCTGAAAAAAATCAAAAGCTAACATATTAACATCTGTTAAATTAAAATCTTCCCTCCTACAGATTCCTAATCTTATTCTTCCAAATTATTTTTAATACTCAAAGGAATCGAGTTTTATTACAGAGAATAAAAGGTGGATAAATAAGCAATTTTTTTCTATCTCTCTACATATATGGGAGTATCAATAACAGTTTCAGACTTTCATCTGTCAAAAAATGTAGATTGAACAAATTTAAATAAACATTCTCTGAAATGTAATTTAACTCTCTGTGTTTATTCAACATCAAAATACTTTGTAAAAATAATTAGCTTTGGCCAGTTTAAATTTTCTAATTTGCTTAAAAGTCATAATACTGACATTTAACCATTAAAACTGAATAATGCCTTTTCATAGAAAATCTTTTTTTAACATAATTTCATTTTATTTTGTCTGCTTTAGTTTCATCTAAATAGGTCTTATTTTCCCCTTTACCAGCCAAACAATCCTCAAAGAAGAAGAAAGACATTTCTTGATTTTATATCCTTTATTCTATCTTTTCTAATTGTTCTTTTGTGCTTTCCCAGTATCTTGGCTTGAATATAATAGTCTTCAAACACTCAACAGCACAAGCATCACTTCTCAAACTTTACATACACTCAGCTCTCTGGAAACCTTGATGTGTATATTTTTATTCAGCTGGTCCTGGGAAAGCTTTCTTTCTATCAAGCTTATAGGTCATGGTGATGTTTTTCTGAGGGTCATGTGTGAAATAGGACAGATCTACAATCTACCTCACCCTGGCTTCCCCATATAACAATGACCAATTTCTACAATGAAGCTGAAATCATTCCTGAAAGGAAGTGTAACTGTTTGGGACATGAATGAATTTACTAAGTTTAAACATTCATGATTGTTTTCTTTCAAACAATTCCTATTTTTTCAATGTATATGTTCTCCATTTAAAGCTGTCTGCCAAGACTCAAAGATGAAGAATCAATAATTCATTTACATATATTATTTTACAAATTATTTCACAAATAATTACTGAGTGTCTAAAATATCATCCAGGGCTTGGAATGTGGCTTAGTAGTAGAGTGCTTGCTAGCATGCATGAATCCCTGGGTTCGATTCCTGAGTATCACATAAACAGAAAAGGCCAGAAGTGGCACTGTGACTCAAGTGGTAGAGCGCTAGCTTTGAGCTCCCAGAGAGGCTCTGGGACAGTGCCCAGGCCCTGAGTTCAAGCCCCAGCACTGGCAAAAAAAAAAAAAAAAAATCCAAAGTATTTGGCTAGATTTTTTAGGATGTCTGTAATGAATTCGGGAAAACGAAGGTATGTAAAGGGCCCCAAAAAGCTCAATCAGTATGCAAACAGTTATGTCTTAACATATATATATATATATATATATATATATATATATATATATATATATATATTATGTGCTTATGCTTTCTTAAACCAAGCATCAAGCATTTGAGTTTGGCAATGGTAGCAACTCTGGTAATGCAGTTTCTGATTGCAAGTAATTGTGGCTATCAAGTAATGATAACTTGATTGAGTTGCACTTAGATTTGCATTAGGAAACACATTTCTAGAATAAGTATAGTCTCCCAAACTAATGTCTCTGAAAAAAAATCTGCCTATGAGTGGCAGCGTAACTATAGCAGAATAAATTTTAATACTTATTTACATATCTCTATTTCATAAGCTATGAGTTTTACAGTATGAGACAACTGTATTTGTTACACAATGACTCTAGTTTTAACATTAAACAGAAAAAAATGTGATCAAAGACCTATTTATTAAAGAACAGAAAAAATGTTCTAAAGGTCTACAATTATGGCCTTAAGTTTATAGAAACATATAGGTTATTTATTTAACTATAGATCACCTTATTTTGCTCATTTGTAGAATTCAAGTATTACCTGTCCTCTGAAAGAAAAGGAATTTTAAAATGGGATTTTGTTCCCAATAAAACTCAGAATTTTAAAAACATATTTTAAGTAACTGATGCCTTTTTCACTAAAGCTACATTGTAGTAAAGGTATGGCAAGCTTTGAATGATGGAATTTTAAAACATTACTATCTCCTAATTCAACCAAAAATCCAAGGTATAAACTGCATCATTTTAAATAGTAACTATAACCAGAAACTCTAAATTTTATGCTTCCTAGGTTAAAAAGTTTTGATAATTTCTATATTGAAATACTTTTATTAAATGTCCAATGAGGACCACTACATTTCAGAGAGCCAGTTTTCATGTTATATAATGTAATATACACCATGTAGTAATATGTCCTACTATTGGTTTTTTATCATATTCTTGAGAGAAAAAGTCTCTCAAGCATTCAGAGCCCTAGGCACAATCTTTTCCAAAAAATAAATCCAAGGGCTGGAAAGGTGGCTTAGTGGTAGAGTGCTTGCCTTGCATGCATGAGGCCCTGGGTTCAATTCCTCAGCACCACATAAGCAAAAAGAAAAAAGCCAGAAGTGGCACTGTGGCTCAAGTGGTAGAGCACTAGCCTTGAGCTGAAGAGCTGAGGGACAGCACCCAGGCCCAGAGTTCAGGCCCCACGATCGGACCCACAAAAAAAAAAAAATAAATAAAAATAAAAATAAATAAATCCATTCATCCAATGTGCTCATTCCCTACAATACTCTAACAACTTAAGTTCCTTAGAGCTAGGAAAGCAAGAGGAAGTTCAGTGAGTAAGCATAAGAAAAGTAGTCTGTAGCTATCAAAAAATAAAATTCACATACTATATCATGTCACAATTCCAAAACTAAAAGTATTTAAAACATAGATAAAATCTATTTTTATGTACGAAGATGTTGTTGAAGCAATTCTGTTTGTAAGACCAAATTCTTGGGGCTGGGAATGTGGCTTAGTGATAGAGTGCTTGCCTAGCATGCATGAAGCCTGGGTTCGATTCCTCAGTACCACATAAACAGAAAAGGCCAGAAGTGGGGCTGTGGATCAAGTGGTAGAGTGTTAGCCTCGAGCAAAAGAAGCTCAGGCACAGTGCCCAGGCCATGAATTCAAGCCCGATGACTGGCAAAAAAAATGAAAATAAAAATAAAGAAAAGAAAAAGAGCAAATACTCATGTTTCAGTCACACTGTACTTCTGTTCCTCACACACAACAAGCTCCTTCTCACATCAGTTTTTATACTTGTATATGCCTCTGCCTGAAATTCTCCCTAAGTCTCTATTTTTCTCATCATTCAGCTCTGGCTCAGAAGTTATCTCTTCCAAAAGGTTTTGTCTAGCCATCAGATCTAAAGCAGTAACAAACTCTTCTCTCATCACATTACCTACCTTACTGCCTTTATGAAACTAATTTTTTAGAGTTTTATGTCTTTGTTCTTGATATTTTCAGTCAATTTTACACATGGAAGTTACATGTAATCAGGACTCTTGATTTCTTCTCCATTTCTGTATGTTCAGTCAACTGTAGCATTAAAAAAAATTACTAGGGCTAGGGATGGTGTTTAGTGGTAATGCTTGCCTAGCATGCATGAAGCCCTGGTTTCAATTCCTCAGCAAAATAATAATAATAATAATAAATTATTAAATATGTAGTTGACAGCAGATGGATGGATAGACAGATAGAAAGCCAGGTGATAGTTTGGAACTTGAACTAACACAAATGCTCCTCAATGGAATAAAATAAAAGGTAGTCTGACCATATAGTAAATTTGTTTTATCCCATAAATGCAAGAGAAATATGTAATGTTCAGAAGATTCTTTAAACAAACATCTGTTAAACAGTTATACATACTAAAAGCCAATTACTATTCTATGAATTTGATACAAATCATAAATAAAACAAATACATTTCTTATGAAAATATTTTATTAGTCAAAACAGTACAAACACAAAACTTCAGAGAAATTAAGAGGAAATACAAAATTATAATTATATTTGCTCATATGGTTGAAGAGACAAAGTATATTTTTTCAAGAATATACATAGGAGGGACTGGGAAGGTGGCTCAGTGGTAGAGCGCTTGCCTTGCATTCATAAGGCCCTGGGTTCAATTCCTCAGCACCACATAACCAGAAAAAAAAAAAAAGCTGGAAGTGGCGCTATGGCTCAAGTGGTAGAGTGCTAGCCTTGAGCTAAAGAGCTGAGGGACAGCGTCCTGCCAGAGTTCAGGCCCATGACCGGACCCCTCCCCCCCCAAAAAATTAGGAAACTACTCCTAATAATTAGTCCAAAGAAAATACCTTAAGAGTTATTGTTGAGAAAATGAAAGAAAGAAATATGTTTTGTTTTATTTTTGTATTTACAATTATTATCATGTATCTCTATTACACATAATAATTCAAAACTCATAAATAAACAGAATTTAGTAGGAAACCTTGAGGACTTTACACTTTAGCCTTTCCTAATTATATTTTACTATGGTTGTTTCCTTTCTCATCTGGTTTAAGGAGAGTGCAAAGCTCAAAACAAAAACCTAATAATGTGTAGATAAGAAGTTATTGACACCTGTAATCCTGGCTACTCTGGAGGTTGAGATCTGAGGATCATGGTCCAAAGCCAGTTGCAGCAGGAAAGTCCATGAGACTCTTATCTCCAATAAACCACTCAGAAAACCTGAAGTGGCACTGTGGTTCAAGCAGTAGAGCGCTTGCCTTGAGCTAAAAAGCTAAGGGATATCGCCCAAGCCTAGAGTTCAAGTCCCATGACCAACAAGAAAAAGAAAGAAAGAAAGAAGTTATTGGAACAGAGAAGCTCAAAATGTATGAAAGAGGTTCTGAGAATTAAGTAAATGTTTCTTTAAAATCTTATTTCTTAGTTCAATTATGAGCTATTTACAGTAGCCTCCCAGTTCAAGAATTTATAATGAAAGAAAGTGATTTTTATATTAGTACTGTTGTGTGTCTGTCACAGATAATTCTACTCTGGTGTATTGCTTTAGTGATCAAGAAATTATTGTATCAAAAAGAATTTCCAATCACTGAAAATGGAGTGTCAACTTGACTTTGCCAGCTATTTGATCAAGAACTAATCTAGATGTGTCCTGAGAGTTTCTGGATAAAATTAACGGTCTAATTAGTATATTGGGTAAAGTAGACTGCCCTTATGTGAGTACGCCATGCAGTCAGTTTAGTGTCTGAAGAAAACAAAAAAGTTTACCTGGGCTGGGAAGGTGGCTCAGTGGTAGAGTGCTTGCCTTGCATGCATGAGGCCCTGGGTTCAATTCCTCAGCACCACATAAGCACAAAAAGCTGGAAGCCACAATGTGGCTCAAGTGGTACAGTGCTAGCCTTGAGCTGAAGAATTCAGGGACAGTGCCCAGGCCCAGTGTTCAGGCCCCACAACCAAAAAAAAAAAAAAGTTGACCTCTGGAAGGGGAGAGAGAATTTCTTCCTGACTGTATTGAACCAGGACATCAGACCCTTCCCACTTTCACACTGAAATGTCTGATCTGTTTGAGGTCAAGGCTGGTAGTCTTCAGACTAGAACTACACCATCCACTCTCCTGGTTTTCAAGCCTTGAAACTTGGAATGAAACCACAACAGCAGTTCTCCAGGGTCACCAATTACTGACTGCAGACCTTTGGTTTTTATCAGTCCTCATACTTGTATGAGCAAGCCATTATAATAAAGCTCTGTGTATGAATCTCTTCTTAGTTATTTCTGTAAAGAACCTGATAACAGCGGTCGTCATAAAAAGGACATAAAATAAAATAAATATCCAGTGTTTCAATAAATGACTTCTACATTTTCAAAATTTGCAGGACAAAACAGTATACACCATTTTGAATACTTCAATCACTTTTTTAATGCAAATTGCAAATGATATTTGAGAGTGGATATGACAGGGCGCAGCCTACTGGTTAAAAACATAAGCAAAACTTAAACAGTATTCTTTTCAAAAGACTAATCATATACTAGGTGTTTATAAAATATCCTGAAACGTTTTGCCCAAAGCCAAACTAAATCACTTAATCTAACAGAGGACAGAATATAAAAACAAAGTCAGCTTACAGAATAGTTTCTCCAGAAGACAAATAAATAGCCTGTTTTCTTAAGATTCATATGGTGCCAAGTTCTGATGCAATGACTACTCCTATACACAAAGCCTTTCACTTCCACAGAACCAAATGAAGCTCTTGGCAAATCAAAGGTAAAAAAGTATTAGAGCAAGTTAAATCAATTTATAGTAACAACTGTTAAGAGAAGCCACTTGAAATCAAATAATACAATAGCTACCAGAAAAGTCCTTCTAAAATAAAGTAAAAGCGATAGACTTTTTTGTTGTAATGCTGATTGTCTAATATATTCCACTTCAATCTATTCCATATTTTCTATAATTTAACAATATAGACATTAATATAGGCCCATATATCAAAATAAGTATACATTAATAACATTTAAACCAAGTTTTGAACACTTATTAATAACTTATCTCAATATAATGTTTAGTAATGCAATTTGCCAAGAATACTGTACCAATTTATTCCCAAAGGGCAAGGCACATACAAACTATGCACTATATATATATATACATTTTTTTTTTTTTTGGTCAGTTGTAGAGCTTGAACTCTGGCTGTCCCTCAGCTCTTCAGCTCAAGGCTAGAGCTCTACCAGTTGAGCCATAGTACCACTTCCGGTTTTCTGGTGGTTTATCGGAGATAAGTGTTTCATGGACTTTCCTGCCCAGGCTGGCTTTGAACTGTGATCCTCAGATCTCAGCCTCCTGAGTAGCTAGGATTACAGGTGTGAGCCACTAGTGCCCAGCTACAGTTTATTTTTTAAAAACTGCAATACTGAAGATAGCTTCTGTTTTGTATAATACAATTACTAAAAATAAGTCTGTAAAATAGAAAAATAAATGTGATCCCTATAGCTCACATTTCTTGTCCAATATCAAGAAAATCACAGCCACAACTATCCCTTGTTTTTCACAGAAAATACAAAGCTTTCATAATTTCTTGAGTCATTCTTTTTTTTTTATTGTGAAAAAACTGTACAGAGGGGTTACAATTACACGGGCAAGATAATGAGTACATTTCTTATCAAGCATTGTAGCCTCCTCCATTGTTTCCCCTTCCCATCCCTTCCAAGCCTCCCCCCAATCCTCCTCCCACCCCCCCCCCACCAATGTTGTAAAGTTCCTTTTTGACATGACAACTTGTACTTCTCATTGTTGCAACAGGTCCACCTGTATCCTTATTTAAAGGATCTTGAGTCATTCTTAATAAGTTATTTCCTTGATGGAAAGTATGTAACAAGAATATGGTCCTATCAAGAAAATATGGGGATGGGCTGGGAAGGTGGCTCAGTGGTAGAGTGCTTGCCTTGCATGCCTGAGGCCCTGGGTTCCATTCCTCAGCACCACATAAGCAAAAAGAAAAAAGCCGGAAGTGGCGCGGTGGCTCAAGTGGTAGAGTGCTAGCCTTGAGCTGAAGAGCTGAGGGACAGCGCCCAGGCCCAGAGTTCAGGCCCCACGACCAGACCCCCCCCCCCAAAAAAAAGAAAATATGGGGTATGTCTACAATGGAATTCTATTCATCCATTAGAAAGAATGATATTATACCATTCGTAAGGAAATGGAAAGACATCGAAAAAATTATAATATGTGAAATAAGCCAGACTCAAAGAAACAGGTTGTTGCACGTTTTCCCTCATTTGAGGTAATTCAAACGTGCCTATAAATCAGCAAGCAAACACACTAAATGGTTAAAATCAAAGTACACTGTGATATGAAATTATACAGGTCTCTAGGCATTCAAACATAGTGAGAAAAAAGGAGGATAGTCTTAGGAGAGGAACACAAAGGCACAAAAGCTATGTTCATCTGATCCTATAAATAATATTTTTGTTTTTGGGTCCGGTCGTGGGGCCTGAACTTTGGGCCTGTGCGCTGACCCTCAGCTCTTCAGCTCAAGACTAGTGCTCTACCACTTGAGCCACAGCGCCACTTCCGGCTTTTTTCTTTTTGCTTATGTGATGCTGAGGAATCGAACCCAGGGCCTCAGGCATTCAAAGCAAGCGCTCTACCACTGAGCCTCCTTCCCAGCCCCTAAATAATACTAATTGGAATAAACTCCAGGTAAGGGAAACAAGAGGGTTTTTTTTGTTGTTGTTGTTGTTTTCTTTTCCTTTTATCTCATTTGTTCATTTATCTGTCTTAGGGTGGGTTAGGAAGGACAGAGAAATGGTGGGACAAAGGGTGAACAAAGGCAGCAATAACACACTAGACACTACGCTGAAAATGAACATATAACTTATAGTTATACAGATATATATAGTTATATATCTACATAATTTATAATTATATATATCATTATACCCATATAGCTTATGGGTAGAGATGGGAGAGAAAACTGGGGGAAGGGGTGACATTGTTCAAAAAGAAATTTACTGTTTATCTAACTTACATAACTGTGACTCCCTCTGTACATCACCTTTACAATAACAATAAATGCATAAAAACAAAGAAATAAAAAAGAAGATGAGGGGTTGGAAATGTGGCTTCATGGTAGAGTGTTTGCCCAGCACACATGATGCCCTCAGTTCAATTCCTCAGTACCTCATAAACAGAAAAAGCCAGAAATTGCGTTCTAGCTAAAGTGGTAGAGCACTAGCCTTGAGCACAGAGAGGCTCAGGGACACAGAGCCTAGACTCAGAGCTCAAGCCCCAGGACTGGCAAAAAAAAATTTTTTTAAAAAGAATATGATCCTAAAGTAGACATTCCATAGTTTATGTTGAAGAAAAATGAACTCTAAAATGGAAAAAAAAAATAGATTGGAAATGTGGCTTAGTGGTAGAGTACTTGTCTAGCATGTATGAAGCCCTGGGTTCGATTCCTCAGCACCACATAAGCAAAAAGAAAAAAGCCGGAAGTGGCACTGTGGCTCAAGTGGTAAAGCACTAGCCTTGAGCTGAAGAGCTGAGGGACAGTGCCCAGGCCCAGAGTTCAGGCCCCATGACCAGACCAAAAAAAAAAAAAAAAAAAGGAAAAAAACACAGAACACAGCCTGACTTCAAGAAAAAACTTTTATTTTTCTTGCAACTTAAAATTTATTAGATAATTTCAATTGTAAATTATGTGTTATCTCTATCTAGCTATAAAGTTTCTTTATAGAAATGTATGTGCAATTAATATTGCTTCAGAACTTTATACATTTAAAAATTATCTTAAAATTTAACGTACTATGAGATTTTTTTTATTTCTTTTTTATGTTCTTTCCCCCATGGTATAACCCCTGTTTTCATGGTATTTGATTCCGGTGCCCTGCATCTTGTATATGCATTTTTCTAATTTGGGGAGGGGAAGGGAAATAACAAAATGCTGAAATAAGGATATCGGTTGGCCAACTGTAGCAATGAGATATACAAGACACTATGTTGAACATGAACTTTACAACTTGGGGGTGGGGGAAGAGTTGGGGAGGTGAGGAAAGAAGGAATGATAGGGGAAAAACAAAGGAGGGGTAACATGCTTGATAGGAAATGTACCCATTACCTTACTCATGTAACTATAATCACTCTGTACAGTATCTTTTCAATAAAAAATATATTTAATAAAATAATAAAAATCTGACTAAATTTCATATATCTACAAAATCAGTAGGTGATACAATTGTCTAGCATTAGAAGCAAATTGTAAAATAATGTAGCCAGTGTATGCTATTCTAAAAAGATGTTTTTCCAGAAGACACTAGTGTTTTTTTCATTTTAAAGAAAAATGCTACATATTTTTTAAAAAGATGTGTTTGTGAAATATAATAATTATTGTAAAATGACTGAATTATTTTAAAAATAAATAAAACTATGCATTTTACTATAAGCTCTTTTATAAGCTGCTTACAACAACAAAGCTTGTTGAAACTGGTTTGGGACCTGGGTAGGAAGGATATAGGAGAGTGATAGAGGTGAGGAGTCTGACCAAGGCAAATTGTACATGTACACAAGTATGTCAAAATGAGCTTCCTGTACAACTGAAGAAAAAGAAAATGAGGAAAATTATTTATAAACTACAAATAAAATATTTAACTTATGACAAATATGTCATAAATATTAAAATTATGACAAAACAGTCAAACATTATGTACCTCTGGAACTATTTAATACATACTAAAAAAGTATTATTCTCAGACAAGAAAGGAGCTGGAGAAAAAGAAACATAATTCATAGGATAGGTAGACCATGGAGATGTGAATTAACCATGACTAGTCAACATAAATCATAAAAGATATATGTTGAAGCTGGATAATAGATACATAGGCCAGGTACTGGTGACCCACACCTGGAATCCTAGTTACTCAGGAGGCTGAGATCTGAGGATCATGGTTCTAAGCCAGCCAGGGCAGGAAAGTCCTTGAGACTCTTATCTCCAATTAAACACCAGAAAACTGGAAGTGGTGCTGTGGCTCAAGTGGTAGAGCGCTCCCCTTGAGCTGAAGAGCTCAGGGACAGCACCCAGGCCTAGTTCAAACCCACCATGGACAAAAACAAAAACAAACAAACAAACAAAGGATACATAGTTGTTCTCCATTTTTGTATACATTTGTAATCTCTCATAACAAAGGCATGCATTCATTAACTATCTATATTTAAACTTACTATATATATATATTAAAATGAAATATACTGGATTTACTTTCTAGCAAAATTCACTGAACTCTTTTTTTTTTGTCAGTCATGAGGCCTGAACTCTGGGCCTGGGCACTATCCCTGAGCTCTTCAGCTCAAGACTAACACTCTACCATTTGAGCCAAAAGGCCACTTCTGGCTTTTTGCACTTATGTGGTACTGAGGAATTGAACCCAGGGCCTCATGCATGCAAGGCAAGCACTCTACCACTAAGCCACCTTCCCAGCCCCCACTGAATTTTTTCACAGAACCAATAATAAACATTTCCTTGTATTATTTTGAGTATATCCTATCTGATATGTATGTGGATACACACACAACATAATGCACACAATATGTCATGAATATGTACATACATACTCACAAGGCTTCAGACCACATATGTCATTTAAAGTCTACAATTTCTATTTTATCATGAAGGACTGAAAATAAAGCATTATAAGGTAAAGGATATGTATTTTATTTCAATGTTTTAGAATTATTCCCTGACCTTAGAGTTAATTTCTTTAACTTTGTTACCAGTGATCTACTGCACATGGGAAATAGGGTTGAGTACACTTTGTCACCTTTAGCAAACATTTTCCTCACCAAGCTACTCAGAGGCCATCTGTTACATCTGAGGCAATATCCTAGTTACTTTATTGCTATTGACTTGCAATGTAAGTAATCAAGTTTATTATTTGTTAGTCACAGCTACAAAAATCTGAAATATTTCCTAATTTTAAATAAAATTTGTTTCATTGTAAATATTCATTTATAAAAGTCATCTTCTTTTTGGTTTTTCAAGAGACTACAAACTTAAATCCCAGTATGATTGAAATAATTTAGCATTTGCTAGAATGTCTTGATACTTACCGTTCTAAACTTTCACATTTTGACTAAAGTATTTTAAAATATATTTTTAAAATATAGGTAAGTTTAAAAGAAGTGACATATTCACATTTTATAATCAAGCCATTTAGTGATTAGACTGTAAATCAAGTAGTCCAAGAGAATATTGAAGCTAAACAGGGTTACAATTCTACTACACAGACACTCCCCTTCTTCAAATAGCAGTTACTTATTGCTAGACACCCGCAAAATTTCTTGGCCAGACATAGCCATATGCAATTTAGGTAGGGAAGCTAAAAAGATCAAAATCAAAACCTTTTTCTTTTTTCTTTTTTTGTCAATCATGGAGCTTGAACTCTGGGCCTAGGCACTGTCCCTCAGCTCTTCAGCTCAAGGCTAGTGCTCTAAACTCCTTGAGCCCCTTTCAGTTTTCTGGTGGTTTATTGAAGATAAGAGTCTCACAGACTTTCCTTCCTGGGCTGGCTTTGAACCATGATTCTGAGATCTTAGCCTCCTGAGTAGTTAGGATTACAGGCATGAGCCACCAGTGCCCAGCAAAACCTGTTTCTTCTACTTAACCCAATCAACTAATATAAACATGGTCGGTTATAAGGTTATAAAGTGAGATCATTTCTTTATGAGATAATTTCTTTTGAAAATAAATTCGAGACAAAAAATTACACAATATATGAGAAAATCTTATAAAGATATAGTACAATATAAAAAAGAGAAGTGGGGATTCACACTTAAATAGAAATAGCAAAATAACCTAAAGTTAACCTTAAAAATATAAACTTTATTATCTTGTCCCTGTAACTCCTCTGTATGGTATTCTCACTATATATATATATATATATATATATATATATATAATATATATATGAACTTTAACTTGTCAAATACACAAAGTAGCATTGCTCATTAAAGAAGATCAAGCAATTACTAAGGAGAACTAAGTAGAAATCAGATATAAGAAATATTTTCATTGAAGCTAAGATTCAATACTCAAAAGCTAGATGAGTGAGCTGGGCAAGTGGCTTAGTGGTAGAGTGCTTGCCTAGTATGCTTGCCTAGCATGCATGAAGCCCTGGGTTTGATTCCTCAGTACCACATAAAAGGCCAGAAGTGGTGCTGTGACTCAAGTGGTAGAGTTCTACCCTTGAGCAAAAGAAGCTCCAGGCCAGTACTCAGGCCGCAGGACTGGCAAAACAAAAAACAACAACAACATCAAAAAACCTACTAGATGAGCAATGGAATAGAGAATTAAAAGTCTGGCCAGGCGTCAGTGGCTGAGATCTGAGGATCACGGTTCAAAGCCAGCCTGGACAGGAAAGTCCATGAAACTCTTATCTCCAATAAACCACTCAGAAAACTGGATCTGGTGCTGTGGCTCAAGTCATAGAGAGCACAGTGCCTTGAGCTGAAGAGCTGAGTGATAGTGCCCAGGCCCAGAGTTCAAGCCCCATGACCAACCAAATTAAATAAATAAATAAATAAATAAATCTGGAAGCAGAAATGAAGGGATTAACCCAAAATGTACTTCAGAGTAACAGAACTGGATTATTGCTAGAAAATTCCAATAACATAGAGGGGTGTATATGTGTATAAATAATGTACATATGCATGCATTTACATGTGTGACTATAATAGCCCATTGCATCTAAGGCCAGGATGAATACATATACAAAAGGGAGACAGGGAAGAAAAAAGGAGTGAGAGACCCTAAGTGCAAAACTCAACAGAGAAAACATTAAATCTTCAGACTCCATAACAATCTTTTGCTTTGTGTGGTACCAACTGTACATACTGGGGGAGACTAAGGCCTTGGACAGTCCTGTCACCATGTCTTTGCTAGAATCACATCCAAGCAGCAACAATCACAGGTTTTAGCTCCAGAGTTAGTCTGAGCCTGTAGCTCACTCAAGTGGGAAATGCAAGCTGCTAACTCTACAGTTGTAGATTTTATGGTTAGTGCAGACTCCTTGCAATGGCCTTCTCAGAGCTTCTTTGAGTATTGCCATGGTGGGGATTTTCCACAGCAGCTCAATCTCTGATCCCATATTACAGCTCAGCATTGCCACAATTGGAACTCTTTATGGAAGCCTATTCCCTACTCAAATCTCTGCATCATTCCCTATGTTGTTTGCAAAATATTTTGAACTTTAGAACCCCAAGGGCTGTCTGCAACATCCTTTGAACTGTAATGATAAGGTCGGCTGTTGTTCTTTATTTTCATCAGAGACCTGACTTTTCTTGTCCATATTTCTACCAACATGTTCCTTCCTTCCTGGCTTGAAACATGACCTTTCTCTTGGACAAGCACTCTAGCAATGATGTCTTACTCTCAATAGAGGCCCAAACCAGTGGTTTAAATATAATTAATAGAGCTTTAGCTAGAGCCAAAACTATTCTCTTCAGACTTAAAGCTTCTAAAACAGTGAGCTCAATAAACTATTCGTTTTAATACCCAGTAATGAAAAACATATTCATACAGGCATGCAGAAGAGATCACTTAATCAACAAATGACATATGCAACAATACGTACTCATGGTTAAGTGCAGAAGTTTATTGCAAACAGGCTAGTTCAGTATGGACTGTTATATGTTATGGATCCTGTACATCCTGCACAATAGGCTACTTGGTTTAACTACAGAAGTTCCCTAATTGTACTGGCATACTGAAGCCAACTGATAAAAGCCACTGTATTCTTTTCTAAATCCAAGATAAATGTTACCATGCTTTTAGATTGAAATCAACCACAATGAGAGCATTTACAAAAAAAAAAAAAAACTGCTACAAATAATAGCTTACCACCCCCTGAAGTCAATAAGGTAATCTTTTACCATTTACTAGCATGACACTGCAAAGTTAGGTTGTGATGATTTTGAAAATCACGATATACAACTTTCAGACAGTAAATTGTAGTAGAAAGATGCTAAATGTAAATGTGAGGCAGTCCTCTGGGGGAAAAAAAAAACCCTGAAAATTCACAAAATCTTAGATCATGTTGAAGAAAGGTCTTAGATAATTGAGAAATAAAAAGCACAAAAATCCTTATGAAAATATGGTTAGAAATTAAAGTGTTGGATCAGTGAAGGGCTAAGTTACTGAGGAAAATACTCAACTTACCTTTCTGGAACTAACCTGAGTTAATAAAAGGAGAACACTGGATTGCTCAGGCAATTTAAATAAAATATTGCTCAGTACAAATTAAATAAAATATGAAAAAAAATAGGAGACATTGGTAAAATGGTTGATTAGAAAATCCTAAATTCTTGTGACTCCAGTAACTATGAACCAACTGGAGCTCTGGAGCACTGGAAAAAGCACCCAAAAATTTCAACAACCAAGGAAACAGCCAAGAAAAAGTCATCCTTAAAAATAATAGGAAAGCCAGAAGCTAATATTTCAAATTTGTAATCCTAGCTACTCAGGAGCCCAAGATCTGAGGATCACGGTTCAAAGCCAGCTTGGGTAGGAAAGGCTGAGAGACTCTTAGCTCCAATAAGCCACTTGAAAACTGGAAGTAGTAGTAGAGCACTAGCCTTGAGCAAACAAGCTCAGGGACAGCATTCAGGCCCTGAGCTTAAGCGACACAACTACAAAAATAAATAAAGGAAAGTTTTATAATTTTATCTATTTGATCGCTCATCCTTTCCAAAGCACCGATGGTTTTGTTCTTGAAGCAATTCTTTTCCCTCTAACCAAAAGAAATGAAGTGGATATAATATGTAATTATTATGCTTATCTATGTTAACCTGCCTAAGGGATATGTAAAGATGTACAGTTCCAATGAAAGGTGCTCCTCTCTGTTTTACCCACTTCAGAGCCCAGGTGGGGAAAGTAATAATTTTCATAAAGATGGGGCTGGGACGGTGGCTCAGTAGTAGAGTGCTTGCCTTGCATGCATGAGGCCATGGGTTCGATTCCTCAGCACACATAAGCAGAAAAAGCTGGAAGTGGTGCTGTGGCTCAAGTAGTAGAGTGTTAACCTTGAGCTGAAGAGCTCAGGGGCAGCACCCAGGCCCAGAGTTCAGGTCCCATGACCAACAAAAACAAAACAAAGACTGCAAAGTAACACCAGACTCACAAAGGTCCAAGGCAAAAAATGATGAGTGGAGAGTAGAGACACAAGATAGTTCTAGTCTATTTAGGACTAGAAAGAATCTTGTATAAAATTCTGGCAGAATGGAGCTGGGAAGGTGGCTCAGTGGTAGAGTGCTTGCCTTGCATGTATGAGGCCCTAGGTTCAATTCCTCAGCACCATATAAGCAAAATAAAAAAATCCAGAAGTGACCCTGTGGCTCAAGTGGTAGAGCGCTAGTCTTGAGCTAAAGAGCTGAGGGACAGCGCCCAGGCTCAGAGTTCAGGCCTCATGACCGGACCCAAAAAAAAAAAAATTCTGGCTGATTAACTCATAAAAACCACCAAGTATTTAGGGAAATCTAGAAAGTCACTACATACTCAGGCAAGAAACATGCACCAAAAAAGATCTGAGAAGACTTTAAGTTTTCATTACAGGCTGATTGCTAGGTTCAGAGAAAGCCTCTAAGGGGTGAAAGGGTGCCCTGTGTCCTATGTCTGAAACAATATACAAAGAGTAGATGAGCCCCTGCTATCAAAAAAGGCTGTGAAAACATTAGACTAAATGAAAACTAAACTTCAGAAATCACACACAAGAAGTAGTATGTAAATAATATTGTGGAAGTCTTAAAAGAAACATACATACAAACTACTATAGCCTTCAACAGAAAAAAAAAAAAGAGGACCTTTCAAAGATGCTCAAAATCACTAATAGGGACACAGTCCAAATTATATTGAGATTTTACTCAAATCTAATAGGGTATCTATTACCAAAAGAAAAAAAATGTGAAAACACTAAGCATTAGCAAGGATGTGGAAGAAACAGACCCATGTATATTGCTGGTAGGAACATAAAATGACACACAAAAAAATCAATTCAAGTACACTTATATGAGGTATTTAGAATATGAAAATAGGGACGAGAAAGTTGAATAGAAGTCTGGGAATGTGGCTTAGTGGTAGAGTGTTTGCTTTGCATGCATGAAGCCCTGGGTTCAATTCCTCAGTACCACATAAACACAAAAAGCCAGAAGTAGCCCTATGACTCAAGTGGCAAAGTGCTAGCCTTGAGCAAAAGAAGCTCAGGGACAGTGCCCAGACCCAAAATCAAAGCCCAGGACTAGCAAAAAAAAAAAAAAAAAAAAGTAGAATAGAGGTTAGTAGGGGCTTGCAGAAGAAGGAATGAAGTCATTGCTTAATAGGCAGTTTGTTCAGAATAATGAAAAACTTTAGGAGACAGTGGTGATAGTTGAACAACATTGTGAATATACTTAACTGGCACACATAGTATACTTAAAATGCTGATTAATAAAGCAGTCTTGTAACCATACTGTGCACAGTTACACACAATCTCATATACTCAAATAAACAGTAATTCTCATAAATGGCTTCACATTATGATTCCCCAATTGTGTGGAAAGGCATCCCCAGACAATGAAGAAAACACAAAAGAAGTTCATATTTTAAAATTTCAAGGCAAACAGTGACATCTATTGAAAATTGTGGAGAAAAACTACAGGTTAAATTAAGTAATAAAAAGAAATCAGGAAGCTGTGCTGTGGCTCAAGAGGTAGAACACTCGCCTTGAGCTGAAGAGCTAAGGGACAGAGCCCAGACCCAGAGTTCAGAGTTCAAGCCCCATGACGAAGACCAACCAAAGAGAGTGAGAGCATGAGAGAGCGAGAGTGAGAGAGAAAGAGAGAGACAGAGACAGAGACAGAGAAAGAACCGGGGAGGGGGGAGACTTGTTAGCCAGACGCTGGTGGCTCACGCCTGTAATCCTAGCTACTCAGAAGGCTGAGATCTGAGGATCATGATTCAAAGCCAGTCCAAGCAGGAGAGTCTGTGAAACTCTGATCTCTAATTATCCACCAGAAAACTGGAAGTGGCTCTGTGGCTCAAGTGGTACAGCACTAGCCTTAGGCTGAAGAGCTGAGGGACAGAGCCCAGGTCCAGAGTTCAAGCCCCACAACCAAAAAAAAAAAAAAAAAAGAAAGAAAGAGAAAAAGAAAAGAGATCAAAAAGAGCAATAAGCTATACTGCTAACAAGAATGTCATTACTTTTTTCTTTTTCGAAAAGAACATCTTACAGCAAGACTATAATAGTTAATACAATTAGATTGGGGAAGAGCAATTGATTTATTTTTCTCTAAAATATGAAAACTAATGCTGTCTTATGAAAATAACCTGAAGATTTAACCTAACTTACTTAAATGGCACATGAGTCACATTTATGTTAACTATGTTTATGAAAATTGGTTCTTGAGATGCTTCAAAAAGATTGTGTCTTTGCATGAGTTGAGATGGAATGTAACAGCAGACAATGGTGTAATTTGTTACTGCAAATGAAGGTAACTCTTCTCCTGGAAAAATTAGTGGGGAATGAAAACTAAAAATATAGTTGCAGCTTACTTGATATGTAAAAGACCTGTTTTGTTTTTTGCCTAGAAAATGCATGAATACAAATCAAACACTATCATACTTAGCATTTATTGGATAAGTTCAGTTTCCAGGAAAGAATATGTTACAATGCAGTTGCTACATACCACTCACAGATTCACCCATGTAATTCAGAAAAAGGATACACAGACTAAATTTTATTTGAACATGAAATACATCTAATTGACTATATTCTACATTTGGGTGAATATAGTATATTTAAATTATATACTCATGCTCCAAATACCCAATGCCAAAATTAGTAGTTGTGACACCAACCATCAAAGAATATCTGAGGAACCTTTGGGATAGATTAAGATTACTGAACCAAATTTAAATGATGTCGAGTCACAGCTTACCATGAATCCTAATTGTTATAGCAAATGGGGACACTAGAGGGTGCTCTCTTCTAGAAGACTTCAAGACTGGCAGTTTATAACATGAAAAATCATGAGTAATGATAAACCAATGAAACAATACACATAGCTTCCTCTCTTCCTCTTCTGGAGCCTGAGATGGGGCATGGTACTATTTTATGCTATCCTCAAATCTGCTTTTCTAAATTTTATGCTATCCTGATGCTTCGTTCATGATTTCCAATTCATTTCCTTTCTTTCTTAAAATATAGGCTCTCCTTTATTTACTGGATCTTCTCATTCAAAGGAGTAATCTATCATGATCTCCTACAAGCATGCTGTTGAGTTTTAATAACTCTGCATATATTCCTCATACAAGTCCTCTGTTGTAAGTCCTCTGTCAGATACATAATCTGAAAGTATTTAGAAAAAAAAAGAATAATCCAAACTCAAAAGTAGGAGGCAGAAAGAAATAACAAAGATCAGAGCAGAAATTAGTAAGTGAATGACTAAAAAGAACAATACAAATAATTAATGAAACAAAAAGCTGGTTCTTTGAAAATATAAACAAGATCGACAATACCCCAGCCAAACTAACCAAAAGAAACAGAGAAGGGGCTGGGAATGTGGCTTAGTGGTAGAGTGCTTGCCTAGCATGAATGAAGCTTGGGTTTGATTCCTCAGTACTACATAAAAAGAAAAAAGCCAGAAGTGGTGCTGTGGCTCAAGTGGTAGAGTGCTAGCCTTGAGCAAAAGAAATTCAGGGACAGTGTCCAGGCCCTGAGTTCAAACCCCAGGACTGGCAAAACAAACAACAACAACAACAACAAAAAAAAAACCTGGAAAATCTAGAAGAAATAGATACAATTTTATTAGTATTTAACCTACTAAAATTAAACCAGGAGGATAAATATCTAAGCACATTTATAATAAGTAATGACATTAAAGCACTTAATAAGGAATCAACAGAAAGCAAGAGCAGATCACTACTGAATTCAAGCAAGAACCAACATGAATCTCTTCAAACTGTGGCATAAAATAGAAATAGGACTGTAACCAACTTCATTCTATGAAGCCAAAATTACTCTGATACAATAACCAGAAAAGGACATAAAAACATTAGAAACTAGACCAATTTCTTTGATGAACATGAATGTGAAAATTCTTATTAAACTACTCATAAACAGAATTCAACAATACATTAAACATCATATATCATGACAAAATTGATTTAATTCCACAAATGGTTCAACATATGCATATCACTACATGTAACACATGAATAGAATAATGGCCAAAAGTCACACAATCATCTCAGTAGAAGCAGGAAAAGCCCGTGGCAAAATTCAGTATCTTTTCCTGGTAAAAGACCTTAAGAAACTATGAATAAAAAAAGTACCTCAATATTATAAAGGCTAGATATGATAAATCTATAGTCAGCATCAAATGAAATGGGGAAAACTGAAACTACTTCCTCTAATGTCAACAATGAGATGTCTATTTTCTCTACTCCTATTCAGTGTATTGCTTGAATTCTTAGACAAAGCAATAAGGCAAGGAAAACAAACAACAACAAAACAAATAAGAAAAGAAGAAGTCTATATCCCTGCTTGCAGATGATAAGATCCCATACTTAACAAATGTTAAAGACTGGCCGGTGGCTCACGCCTGTAATCCCAGCTACTCAGGAGGTTGAGATCTAAGTATCACAGTTCAAAGCCAGCCTGGGCAGGAGATTCTTATCTCCAATAAACCATTAGAAAACTGGAAGTGGCCTGTGGCTCAAGTGGTAGAGCGCTAGCCTTGGGCTGCAGAGCTGAGGGACAGTGCCCAGGCCCAGAGTTCAAGACCCATGACTGACTGACAAAAAAAAAAAAAAAAAGTTAAAGACTCTATTATCAAAAAATCACTTATATGTAGTAAATACGTTTTAGCAAGATATAAGAATACAAAATCAACATACAATATTAGATTTTCTACATATCCCTTAAATAAACAGGTTGAGAAACAAATTAGCAAACTCACTTTAAAAAGCCACAATAAACAGGGTGCCGGTGGCTCACTCCTGTAATCCTAGCTACGCAGGAGGCTAAGATCTGAGGATCGTGGTTCAAAGCCAGCCCAGGCAGGAATGGCTGTGAGACTCTTATCTCCAATAAACCACCAGAAAACCAGAAATGGCACTGTAGCTCAAGTGGTAGAGTGCTAGCCTTGAGCTGAAGAGCTGAGGGACAGCGTCCAGGCCCAGATTTCAAGCCCCTGACTGAAGAAAAAAAAAAGCCACAATAACCTAAAAAAATTAAATACCAGGGAATAAACCTAACCAAGGAGTGAAAGAGCTATCCAATGAAAACTATAAAAAAATTTTGGTAGGGACAGTGGCCAGGTCCTGAGTTCAAGCCGCAGGGGGAAAAATCAGAAAAACTATAAAACCTTTTAGAAATTGAAAAAAAAGGGGCTGGGAAGGTGGCTCAGTGGTAGAGTGCCTGCTCTGCATGCATGAGACCCTGGGTTCGATTCCTCACCACATAAGCAGAAAAAGCCGGAAGTGGCGCTGTGGCTCAAGTGGTAGAGCGCTAGCCATGAGCTGAAGAACTCAGGGACAGAGCCCCGGCCCATAGTTCAGGCCCCATGACAGACCAAAAAAAAGACTAAAAGATGGAAAGGCTTCAACGTTTTTGGACAGGTAGAATATTCTGGACACAGCTGTAATATCCAAAAAAATCTACACATTCAGGGCGGGCATTGGTGGTATAGTGGTTAGCGTAGCTGCCTTCCAAAAAAAATCTACACATTCAATGCAGTCTCTGCAAAAATTCAAATGTTATTTTTCAAAAAGGCAGAAAAATCAAGCTTAAAATTCATATGGAATCATAAAGAATCCTAAACAATCTAAAGAATTTTGAGCAACAACACTAATGGATTTGATTCCCACCAATGCAAAAAATTCAAAGTCAAATGAAAACATAACTTAAAAAATACAAACAATATCAACTGGTAAGGAACAGATAGAACTTTCATACAATTCTTGTGGGACTGTAAATGGTACAGTCTTAAAAGTGCATGAACAGTTTCTTATAGAGTTAAAAATACATTTTGCATATGAACTAACAATTTAATTGCTAGATATTTACCCCAGAAATGGAAGTTTATGCCTACACAAAACTCTGAAAGAAATCAGTGTCAGAAACTACACACTTGGGGCTGGGAAGGTGGCTCAGTGGCAGACCACTTGCCTTGCATGCTTGAGGCCCTGAGTTTGATTCCTCAGCACCACATAAGCAAAAAAAAAAAAAAAAAGGCGGAAGTGTCGCTGTGACTCAAATGGTAAAACGCTAGCTTTGAGCTGAAGAGCTGAGGGACAGCGCCCAGGCCCAAAGTTCAGGCCCCACAACCGGACCCCTCCCCCCCCCCAAAAAAAGAAAGAAACTACACACTTGCCTAGCACCAGTGGCTCCTAGCTAACTCAGCAAGCTAAGATCTGGGTATCACATTCAAAGCCAACTTGGGCAGGAAAGTCCATGAGACTCTTATCTCCAATCACAGAAAAATCAGGAAGTGGTGCTATAGCTCAAGTGGTAGAGTTGCTAGTCTTTTTTTTTTTTTTAAGTCGGTCATGGGCCTTGAACTCTGGTCCTGAGCACTGTCCCTCAGCTCTTCAGCTGAAGACTAGTGTTCTACCACTTGAGTACAGTGACACTTCCAGTTTCCTGGTGGTTTATAAGAGTTTCACAGACTTTCCTGCCTGGGCTGGCTTTGAAACGAGATCCTCAGATCTCAGCCTCCTGAGTAGCTAGGATTACAGGCGTGAGCCCCCGATGCCCAGCGAGTTGCTTGTCTTGAGCAAAAGGAACCCAGGTACAGAGTTCAGGTTCAGAGGTCAAGCCCCGGGACTGCCATAAACAAACAAAACACAAAACCAAAAACCTACACACTTATGATCCACATAAATAACTTTATTAGCATGACATATGTATAGTAATAGATAATAGATTAGTGCTTGCTAAGAAATGTAGGTAAGAGGATGTGACCATAAGTACAGGACTAGAGAATTGTTTTAAGTAACTGAATCACTCTGTACCCAGACTATAGAGGTAACTGCATGAATGTTATGTTTAAATCCATATGATTCGCTACTCAGGAGGCTGGGTTCTGAGGATTGCAGATCAAAGCTAGAACAGTCAGACAAGTTGGTGAGATTCTTATTTCCAATTAATCACCAAAAAGCTGGAAGTGGAGCTATAGATCAAGCAGTAAAATACTATCTTTGAGCCAAAAAGCTCAGAGACAGTGCCAGGCCCTGAGGTAAAGCCCCAGGACTGGGAGGAGTGTGCACATGTACACACACACACACACACACACACACACACACACACACACACACACGCTCACAAGTCTATATGATTATACATCAAAGTTCACAGCAGTATTCTTTATAATAACAAAATTCCTCAAAGCAAAACTTGTAAGACACAGCTAACTGAAGGCAAATATGGTTTTAAATATATGTATTTAAAATTGTTCCTTTAATACTAGAAAATGTCAAGAAACTTGGCTGTTTATACTTCTTTCTATATTAAATATGTCATTACAACAAAGCAAGTCCCTGGTCAGAAAAATGAAACTTAATTGAGAGAGACAAAGAACATCTAAATAAATGGAGATACTTATCATGGTCATGGACTGGAAAAGTCAAAATTATAAAACTCAGTTTGGTTAAAATATAAACAGGTAAACTATTAGGACTGAGGCTGTGAAGAAGTTGGTAGTTCAGGAGGCTGAGATCTGAGGATCGCAGTTCAAAGCCACCCAGGCAGGAAAGTCCGCAAGACTCTCATCTCCAGTTAATCACCAGAAAATCAGAAGTGGCTCAAGTGGTAGAGTACTAGCCCTGAACTGAAGAGTGCAGGGACAGCACCCAAGCCCCAAGACTGACAAATAAACAAATAAAATTAGTCTTCCCTTATCACCTGTAAGCAAATGTTGGCCTAGTACTTCCAGATTTAAAGACTAACAGCCACTGTCTCTGTAGTGCTACCTGTACATATCTCTATTAGAGCCCTTGTCATAGTGCATATTATTTTCTTATCTAGCCTTCCCAATTAAGCAGTCCAATTACCTTGAAGGAGGTTTATATCTCTTATTGCTGTGCCTGACTCACAGTACTCTAGAATGTGTGTTGAATTAACAAAATCTCATTTTATAGAGAAGGCTCTTAGAGAAGTTAATTGACCAGGTTATAATCTCACTAATAAGTAGAAAAGTCATTCATTCATTTATTCAGCAATATTTATTGTACTAGGTCCTAGATTATAGGAATAAAATCCAGCCCCTCTGGCTCCTAGTGCAGTGTTATTTCCATAAAAGGGGGGGTGGTGGTCCCTTCTGCCTCTTTAGAACATAAAATTGCTTTCATGAAATTATAGTGAGGAAGGAGAAACTTTTATTGGAGAGAAATTCGTTACTGAACCCAAACTTCCTGCCCTGCACATCTGGAAAAAGGCAACCTTATGCTAGTTATACTATGGGTCCATTTCTAAACTTTTAATTAATAAACTTCAGTGACAAAGCATAAAAATCTGGAATGACAAAAAGTGAAAACCATCTAAATGAAAGCATCTTTCATACAGAACTTAGAGGATTCCAATGACTTTCTGTTCTATAATCATATAAAAATGTCTTTGTTTTGTTCAGCTTTGTCATTCACATATAATTTGATAGTTTCTTGTTTTTGTCTTTGCTTTAGCAATTCACATTTACTGATTATTCCATTCCTGTTGTTAGCATTCACAGGAAGAATTCTGTTTATAATGCCAATTTCCATTAGCTAATTTCAATTTGATTAATTATTATCACAGACACAATCAGTATCAACAGGTTTACTAAGTATATGAACTGACAGAAGGGGCAGATGAAGTACCTACAGGCAATCCATCTATGAGCCTAAATATTGAGCACACTATAGGCATTAGTCAATATGATTACACCAAAGAGAATGCAGAATTTCAGTTATTCTGGTAAACTGTTGATTAGAAGCCTATACTATAACTTCAGCTATATTTTGAATATTGTTTATGTTTTGGTCCTTAAGGTACTAACTGAAATAACCAAAGACAATAGATGATTAACACAATATACCAAATAATCAACTGTACATATTCTCTCAAATGGGCTGGTAAATAACAACAGTTTACATACAAAGATAACTGTTTCTTACATATTGTCATAAACATAATTATTTAAAGATGCTAATAAACTGGTCTACTTAAGCTTAACCTTAGTATTATCTCAAGAATGTATCTTGTTTATTATACCACATTACCATTAGCATAGAGCCCCATCTAGTGGAAAAATGACTAACATTTCCAGACCTTGTGTTTTATACTCCTTTACTAATTTTGTAGCAAACAAAAATGACTCTTGAAAAGCCAGTTTTAGTGAATAAGAGGTAACTATTCCATATGCAGACCAAAAATTTTCACTCAAGTGATATTTCTGAATAATTGAGATTTCCTCAATATCTAGCCAACTTCCTCCCAGAAAAACAAATAGTAACAGCTGTTTTTTTTTTTTCCATTGTTGTTGTTGTTGCTATTGTTTTTTGCCAGTCCTAAGGGCTTGAACTGAGGGCCTGGGCACTGTCCCTGAGATCCTTTTTGCTCAAGGGAAGCAAACCCAGGGCTTCATGCATGCTAGGCAAGCACTCCACCACTAAGCCACATTCCCAGCCCCTAGCAGTTGTTTTTTATTAAGAAAAAAATCTAGACAGGAGTTGGTGGTTCATGCCCTATGTAATCCTAGCTACTCAGGAGGCTGAGATCTGAGGATCATGAACTGAAGCCAGCCCAGGCAGAGAAGTCCCCAGGAACCTGTTATCTCCAACTAACAGAAAACCAGAAGTGGCACTGTGGCTTAAAGTGGGAGAGTGCCACATTTGAGCAAAAAGATAGCACTCAGGCCCGGAGTTCAAGCCTCACAATCACCACTACCACCACCAACAACAAAAATAATCATCTAAGTATAACAACTGTGAATTCTAAGGTAGAGAACAAATTATATAATACCAATGTAAAGTCCTCCTCTAAAATTTATTGTTCCATAATGACAGCTGGGAGACTACAAAACACATGCAGAGTTTCTAGATACTTTGTCAGTAAAGAATAACAATAAAAATTGTACTTTCAGAAAATGATGAAAATTTTAAATATTATAGCAGACTTAAACTTAAACATTAGTTAAAATACTTTAAATTGCTAGTTTAAAATACATATTTAAGGCCAGGCATGATGACTCATGCTTGCAATGCCAGTTACTTGACAGGCAGAGACTATGAGGATCAGTCTGGTCCTAAATGGGCGAAAAAGAAACGTGAGACCACCCTCATGACAACAAAAAAAGAAAGTATGATGTTTGCTGTTAATCTCAGCTTTGTGGAAGACTATAGAGAAGATCATGGTTTGAGGTTGGATTTAGAAGGAAACACAAGACCCTATCCTCCCCTTTCCCCGCCCTAGTAATTAAAACCAGCTTGGGTGTAGCTTAAGTAGTAGAATACCTGCCTAGAAAACACAAGGACTGAACTCAAACAAGAATCTTATGATACCCTCTTATCACAAAAAATAAATAAGTAAATAAATAAATTGACCAAGATTGTATACATTTATCCAGTAAAGCATGTTTTGAAACATATATCCATTATAGAATGTCTCTATAAAGCTAAGTAAGATTGCTTATTTTTCTTTTTTTCCTGGCAAAACTGTAAACAATTTTCAAGAATGATGCATTGTTATTAACCACAGACACTAAATTGTACAACAGATCTCTTGAAATTAATCCTCTTAACTAGAATTTTGTATCATTTGGTCAATATCTCTCCACAGCTTCCTTCAACTTCCTGACCCCTTGGAATCTCCATTTCTATATTCTATTTTGTTAGAGTCCACACATAAGTGATCTTATGGGGTATTTGTCTTTCTATTAACATACATTTTTTTTTTTTTGGGGTCCGGTCGTGGGGCCTGAACTCTGGGCCTGGGCACTGTCCCTCAGCTCTTCAGCTCAAGGCTAGCACTCTACCACTTGAGCCACAGCGCCACTTCCGGCTTTTTTCTTTTTGCTTATGTGGTGCTGAGGAATCGAACCCAGGGCCTCATGCATGCAAGGCAAGCGCTCTACCACTGAGCCACCTTCCCAGCCCCTCTATTAACATACATTTTTAACAATGTCAAAACATCTTAGTCTTTGATGTAACTAAGTCTGTCGGTACTTATTTTATTTCTGAATTACGATATAAAGTAAATTTAACTTGAGGAAATCTCACTAAAGTCAATTACTAGCATAAGGAAGTTTATAGTCAGTACTATGAGTAATAGATTTTACCTGTTTGATTTCCACATCTCTGCCTAAACTCAATATAGAACTTAACTGTATTTCTCTTTCTTGTTGGCTTAATTTCATTAATGTTAATCTACTACTCTCCTGAAGTTAAATAGTATGAGTAATAAGTTTTTAATACAGTAACCTTTTAATACTCTTTATCAACTTAACAATACCCTCATTCATATCTCCAGCACCCATTGAATACAGAATCTAGCAGAAGTCTATATATGTTTAAATAAATTGTGCAAGGCAAAGGCTTTTAAGAAAACTTTTGGCTTATTTTGGAATCCCTGCTATGGTTTGGACATGGTTTGATTTGCACCTCTCAAGAATTCACCTGTTGGAGGTTGATACTAGGTATGGCAGTGTTGGGGGGCAGTGTGTACCATTAAAATACAGGAGGGCTAGGAATCTGGCTTAGTGGTAGAGTGCTTGCCTAGCATACATGAAGCCCTGAGTTCGATTCCTTAGTACCACATAAACAGAAAAGCCAGGAATGGCACTGTAGTTCAAGTGGTAGAGTGCTAGCTTTAAGCAAAAGAAAGCTCAGGGACAGTGCCCAGGCCCTGAGTTCAAGCCCCAGGACTGGCAATAAAATAAAATAAAATTAAAATTAAAATAAAAGACAAGAACTAGTGGGAAGTAATTAGGTCACTGAGATTATTGCTCCTGAAAGGAATAAATGCAAATCTCACAGGATGTGGTTAGTTTGTACAAGAGAATTGTTACAAAGGAGCTAACCTGACCCCTTTATGATTCTACCTCACAATCTTATCTGTCCCTATCACAAGTTCTCCCACAAACTGATGGCATCCACCAAAAGGTCCTTACCAGAGCTGAGTGAATGTTAGCAACAATGCCCTTGAACCTGTAAGGTTTTGAGTTTAAAGGAAGTGGTTTCTTTATAAAGTACAGTCTTGAGTATTTCATTGTAGTAATACAAAACATAATAAATTAATCTGTCAAACTATGAGAAACAAATTTGTATTAAGCCAAGATCAGACTACTCCTCTGAGACAACTTGAAGATACTTTGATTCAGTAAAAACTAATATTAACAGTGATTTTGTTATGTCTGAAAATAACTACAACCATATTCCATCCATTTTGTGAAACACATCTCTCTCACACACACACCACACACACACACACACACACACACACACACACACACTTTTTCTTTTGGTCGGTTGCAGGGCTTGAACTCTAGGCTTTGGCACTGTCCCTGGGCTCTTCAGCTCAAGGTGAGACACAGCGCCACTTCTGGTTTTCTAATGGTTTATTGGAGATAAGAGTCTCACGGACTTTCCTGCCCAGGCTGGCTTTTAACCATGAACCTCAGATCTCAGCCTCCTGAGTAGCTAGGATTACAGGCGTGAGCCACCAGCGCCTGGCATACACACTTTATGTTTTAGACCTGGGTATAGCCACCACTATTTCCAAATCACAGATATGGACTCAGAGAGAGAAGATAGTGAGTCTACTATAGTTAATTGGAATAAGTTACTACACTGAAACAAATTCTAAAAACTGAACAGAATAAAGAAAGACAAATACTCATTGATTACTTCCTTGGAAGAAATATATCACATCATTTGTAGCTGGCAGTTTTTTAAGAAGCAGAAAAAAACCAGACTGTCTTTTATAGATTGCATAAAATAACAAAGTGCTACTAACATCTCTTTATTTGGGGGGTGGGGGTGGTTGTGGGGTTAGAACTCAGCTATCTCTTAAGCTACAGTGCCACTTCCAGGTTTCTGGTGGTGAACTGGAGATGAGTCTCACAGACTTTCCTGCCTGGCTGGCTTTGAACCATGATCCTCAGATCTCAGCCTCCTGAGTAGCTAAGATTACAGGCATGAGCCACCAGCACCTGGCTCTGACATCTTTTTTTAACACACACACAAAAAGTTAATTTAGGGGCTGGGAAGGTGGCTCAATGATAGAGTGCTTGTTGCATGCATGAGACCCTAGGTTCAATTCCTCAATACCACATAAGCAGAAAAAGCCAGAAATGGTGCTGTGGCTCAAGTGGTAGAGCACTAGCCTTGAGCTGAAGAGCTAAGGGACAGCACCCAAGCCCAGAGTTCAGGCACCATGACCAAGAAAAAAGAAAAGAAAAGAAAAGAAAAAAACCTAATTCAGGGGGCTAAGGTAGCTCAGTGGTAGAGCGCTTGCCTTGCATGTATGAGGCCCTGGGTTCAATTCCTCAGCACCACATAACCAGAAAAAAAAAGCTGGAAGTGGCGCTATGGCTCAAGTGGTAGAGTGCTGGCCTTGAGCTGAAGAGCTGAGGGACAGTGCCCAGGCCCAGCCCAGAGTTCAGGCCCATGACCGGACCCAAAAACAAACAAACAAACAAACAAACAAAAACTAATTAAGATTTCTGACCCCGAGAACCATAAGAAAATAAATTTAGGGCTGGGAAGATGACTCACTGGTACAATGCTTGCTTTGTATGCATGAGGCCCTGGGTTCAATTCCTCAGCACCACATAAGCAGAAAAAAGCTGGAAGTGGCGCTGTGGCTCAAGTGGCAGAAGGCTAGCCTTGAGCTGAAGAGCTGAGGCATAGCACACAGACCCAGAGTTCAGGCCCCATTACTGACAAAAAAAAAAAAGAAAAAGAAAAAGAAAATAAATTTATACTGTTTTAAGCCACTAAATATTTATAGGTATTTTTGCAGCTGTTAAAACAATAATTGGAAATTAAGACATATGCCATATGAGTTTTCTAATTTTCGCACTGCATATATTCCAAGTGATTCCCACTTCTCTTATAGAACACATTTGAACTAGTGGTGACATCATAGTCATGAATTACTAGAAATCCATGTTTTTACTAATCAGTAACTTTCCAAATATAATATATCTACTCTTCCTAAAAAAGGTCACTTCTGATATAATCCAGAGGGAATTCTTAATCCAGCAAAGTATTAGTGAATTTTCTGAACGATTTTCCTTCACTCAGGGACTTCATATAATTAGTTTGATTCCTATAAAATCATAAAATAAATGCTTGGATAGAAATGCTGTCATGTAGTAACTGCTGACATCAGCAAATAATTTCTTTCCCCAATTTTGAGACATCAAGAAGTTAAACCATCAAATTCTAGAATTCACAAATTAGTGAAATATCCAAGACAGAAAGTACTGGCAGGTTTTTATTTTACAAAGCAAAGGCTTTCCCAAAATAGAAAGGGCCATATTTATAATTACAAGACTTTTAAACTTAGTTGTATGTAATTTCAGAAATGATAATCACTGAAACTGAATAAATTTAACTCATTTTAAAAGGCCAGAGGGATTCTAGGAAGATTGCAGGAGATAGTATCACATTTGGAACTCCCCACATGTCTCTACAGAGCAACCAAAATAGTAATGGTAATTCTAGAGACAGAGTATTTAGAGTCCTTGATATATTCTGAAAGGATGGAGTAATCTCTGTCCTATGAACTTTCAGAAGGCTAGGAGTATAGTTCAATTGGTAGAGCACCTGCCTAGCAAACACAAGGCACTGAGTTCCAATCCCAAACCCCCAACAAATGAAAACAAATACATTTAAAAGGCAACAGATATTTATTATTTGTTTTCCTAAAAACACATACTTTACTGGTGCCTATAAATGTCCAAAGAATGACTGAAAGCCACATTCCTGCCACCATTCTGTAGCTGTGATCTTTGCTTTTTACCCTTTCCTCCTAGAATCCAGAAAAGCATAGGACTGATCAATAACATCTCCACAAGGGAAACTACCCTTAAGGAAATGAACAGCAGCAGTGCCTCATCCAGAACCAAAACCTGTCAGACAGCAATGACCATAACAAAGTCAGTCAATCCTGAGATTACAGCAACAAGACCACCTGTTAATACCACTTCGGATCACAGAAAGCATCTGTGACTCTTGTGCCCAGGACTGTTTAATAATTATGCATATCTCTTTTCTACCCTTAATTATTTCTTAACTTAAACCTAAAACACAATATGGAGAATAAGCTGAAACAGACACCTTACTTTCCTTTCCATGGCATGTTCATGCTGCTAATATCTAAATCTTCTCTTCCTTTACCATTATTTGTCTTTTTATTTGGTATCTTAGGGTGAGTGGTCCTAGAGTTGTGCTTATGGTCTAACTCTGGTTACAAAAACGGGCAAAATTTCATTTATTTATTGCTATTTTGGGGCTTGACCTCAGGGCCTGAGCACCTGCTCCTGAGCTTTTTTTTGTCGGTCATGGGGCTTGAACTCTGGGCTTGGGCGCTGTCCCTGGGCTCTCCAGCTCAAGGCGAGGGCTCTACCACTTGAGTTACAGTGCCACTTCTGGTTTTCTGGTGGTTTATTGGAGACAGAAGTCTCGTCTTTCCTACCGGGGCTGGCCTTGAACCATAATCCTCAAATCTCAGCCTCCTGAGTAGCTAGGATTACAGGCGTGAGCCACCAGCACCCGGCGTTCCTGAGCTTCTTTTGCTCACTCTACCACTTGAACCACAGCACCACTTTGGGGATTTTTCTGTGTATGTGGTACTGAGGAATCGAACTCAGGGCTTTATGCATGCTAGGCAAGCACTCTACCACTAAGCCACATTCCAAGCCCAAAAGTGACAAAAATTTCTTGTTCATTCTACAGAAAATAGAAATAGAATTCAAGTCCTACACAAAAACAATAACAACGAAGAAAAAAGAAAGTTCAAGTAAAAGCTATGAAGTAGGGAGGAAAAGAAAAATGTTATCCAGCCCAATCTTAAAAAATTACTGGTTATTTTCAGTTGTTCTAAAAACATCTCAGAAACAACAACAACAACAAAAAACACTTTTTAAAATAATTATTTTAAAATCTTTTGATAAGTCATTTGGAAGATTTTCAAGGGCTTAAAACTTTTATTTCTTGCTGGGCACTGGTAGCTCACGCCTGTAATCCTAGCTACTCAGGAGGATGAGATTTGAGGACACCGTTCAAATCAGTCCGGGCAGGAAAGTCTGTGAGACTCTTACTTCCAGTTAACCACCAGAAAACCAGAAGTGGCACTTGGCTCAAGTGGTAGAGCACTCACCTTAAGCTGAAGAGCTTAGGGACAGTGCCCAGGCCCAGAGTTCAAGCCCCACCACCCACCAAAAAAAAAATTTGTATTTCTTGAGAACAAATACACTGTTTACATTCTCACTAGAAGTCAGGGCTGGTCAAATATATCAGATGAATTTACCAGTTTGTAGAGATTATTGATAAAAAAAACAAACATATAAGCTTTGAAGACACAAATTTTAGGAATTGCCAAAATCATTATACCTTCCAGAAAATAATCCAAAATACACTAAAAGTAGAAAGAAGAGATCACTCCTTACATGCACTACCAAATATAAATGTTTTTTAAAATATTAGTGTATCTCTTTACATTATTTTATATATTATATAAGTCATATATATTATACATAATATATGACATATATAACCTACATATATGTGTAAACTATATTTATATATTATATATAAACCAGTTTAAGAAACATTTGTTTTGGGAAGAATATTTATTTAGGTACTGTTCTTCAATGATCACTTTAATGGTTGTTTAATAGGCCACTGGATGGCAATAACATAGGTTTTTGTTTTTAGCACTAAAAGGAACATCTCACTAAGTATTAAATGTGGTATATGTTATAGTGTAGGTATATAATAGTCTTTTATTTTTATTAAATGCTTTTTAAAATTAAAAACATAGGGCTGGGAATGTGGCTTGGTGGTAGAGTGTTAGCCTTGCAGGCATGAAGCCCTGGGTTGGATTCCTCAGTACCACATAAACAGAAAAAGCCAGAAGTGGCATGGTGGCTAAAGTGGTAGAGTGTAGCCTTGAGCAAAAGAAGCTCAGGGACAATACTCAAGCCCTGACTTCAAGCTCCAGGACTGGGAAAAAAACAAAAAAAATATTTTTGGGGAAAATATTTTTTAAAAACTCAGTTAAGAGAATACTTTTTCTCATTTTAAAGGTATATTTACAAGTAGACCATGAGTTTCCAGAACCAAAAAATTAGTAGTAAGTGATGAAATAGTTTTAAATTGTAATCTCATACACTTAACAAATAAACAGACATTTAAAATGTGAAGGCACTTATTTTAAAACAAGATAAAAATTAATAATCTTCATCAAATAAGGACAATAGAAATTAAGATGCTGAATTTACAGTTTCTTACTAGTAAAGCATCATTAAAAACCCTGACAGCACATTTTTGAAGTTCCAAAGCTGCAGTTCATCTACCCAAATGAGTTAGAATAATCTTGCCCACTGTGCCAGCTCATGCCACTGAATACAATATTCTACTTTGGGATATTATAAGCTATAATACACAAAATCTGCCACTCTCGTGCTGGCAATAAGCTGTTTGACATAAATTAAGGAAGGGGCTTCAATGTACATTAGTTAAGTGACAAGGAAGTATTAAGATACAAATTAGTTTCAAGAAACATTTTTTAATGTGTTATACTTCAGAAAATAGTTGACTAAAAAGATGAATTAAAATGTTTAAATTTTGTTTAGGCTATGTACATTGAGACAATACAAAGTAGCATTTCAGCATAGCTCTGAATTTAAATAATACCTTCAAAATATTATCATTCAAATTCTATTCAAGAAAGTAATGTAAAATTTTTTCCAACTGTGTGATACTTACACTTTTATAACCTGTGCTTTATGTAAAATGCCCTTTCTTTCTTTTCTTTCTTTCTCTCTCTCGCTTTCTCTCTCTCTTTCTTTCTTTTGTTCTTTCTTTCTTTTGTCAGTCATGGGGCTTGAACTCTGGGCCTAGGCACTGTCCCTGAGCTCTTTAGCTCGAGGCAAGCACTCTACCACTGAGCCACCTTCCCAGCTCTAATCAAAACTATTAAGGGGGCTGGGAAGGTGGCTCAGTAGTAGAGCGCTTGCTTTGAATGCCTGAGGCCCTGGGTTCGATTCCTCAGCATCACATAAGCAAAAAGAAAAAAGCCGGAAGTGGCACTGTGGCTCAAGTGGTAGAGCACTAGCCTTGAGCTGAAGAGCTGAGGGACAGCGCCCAGGCCCAGAGTTCAGGCCCCACGACCGGAAATTAAAAAAAAAAAAAAACTATTAAGAATTTGATTCCAGTGCCCTACATCTTGTATATATATATTTTTTCTAATTTGAGGAGGGGAAGGGAAATAACAAAATGCTGAAATAAGAATACAGGTTGACCCATTGTAACAATGAGATGTGCAAGTCACTATGTTGAAAATGAACTTTACAACTCTGGGTGGGGGGAGGAGTTGGGGAGGTGAGGAGGGAAGGAATGGTAGGGGAAAAACAAAGGAGGGGGTAACAATGGTTGGTAGGAAATGTACTCATTACCTTACTCATGTAACTGTAACCCCTCTATTTATATTAAAAAAAAGAAACTATTCAGAGTAGCTATGGAGCTGGAAATGTGGCTTAGTGGTAGAGTGCTTGCCTATCATGCATGAAGCCCAGGGTTCAATTCCTCAGTAGCATATAAACAGAAAAAGCCAGAAGTGGTGCTGTGGCTCAAGTGGTAGAGTGCTAGCCTACAGCAAAATAAGTTCAGGGAGAGTGCCCAGGCCCTGAGTTCAAGCCCCAGGACTGGCAAAAAGAAAAAAAAAGAAAAGACAGATAGAAAGAAAAGAAAAGCTAGTAATATAAAGAATATTGCTCAAACTATAAAGTGCATTGAAGGGTTTAATTTGTTATCCAGACATAAGTAATTGTAGTGCTCAATGTATATATATGAAAATGGAACTGGGCAAATTGAGCGAAAGGGGAATGGGTTGAGAAAACTCGAGAATGATGAGAGAGGTAACAATGATCAAGACAGATTTTACTCACAAGCTGACATGTTGAACTGAAAGTCTTTTATACAACTAAAGATAATATAAATAAATAGATACTTCAGGTAAAAACTGACAAAAGAAGCAACCACTGTTGGAAAGTACATGAGGAGAAAAATACCCAAAAAAATCACTTGCTATAAAAACTGAAAGCCAGGCACTGGTGGACCATGCTATAATCCTAGCTACTTAGGAAGCTGAAATCTGAGGATAGTGGCTAGAAGCCAGCCTAGGAAAAATAGTCTATGAGATTCTTATCTCAAATTAATTAGCAAAAAGCCAAAAATGTGGCTTAAATGGTAAAGGAACAGCCTTGAGTGAAAAAGCCAAGTTGAGAGCTCTGAGTTCAAGCCTCAGTACATACACACATACACACACACACACACACACACACACACACACACAGAGAATACATAAATAAATAATACTCTTCAGTGATTAAGACCAAACTTTAACTAGGCTCTTCTGAATTCTCCAATCAACTGGGCCTCAACTTTTGGGCATCTGTTTGAATAAGAACCATACTAAATCCATTTAGAGACAATCATCTTCAGTATAATGACCATCTTGATCTACCAACAGAAAGAATTCTTTCCAGTGGATTTAACCGTGATGCTCTCCTTATCTGATGCTATTCCCATTCACTGAGCAACTTGTCCCTCACTACAATCTCACTTGTCCTCGCTCTATTTGGAATTGAGCCTCTTCTGTAGTTGGATTTCTCTTTTCCTATTGCAACAGTTCTGACCAAACTATGTGACCAGTCCAGTTGGCTTTAACAGCTACACTTTAAATCTAAAAATGTTCCATGATGGATCATGTGTTAAGGGCTTGATTGCCAAAGGATACGCTTTTTAGAGGTGATTGGCTCATGAGAGCTCTAACTTAATCAGTGGCTTAATTTATTGATAACTGAGTAGTCCATTAAGGGATCAGTCCTAGTTGAAGGAAGTGAGTCACTGGGATCATGCCTTTGAAAGGTCTATGTTGTCTCTATACCCTTTTTTTTCATTCACTCTGCTTCCCAGAAACCCTAAGGTAAGTAACTGTACTCTTTCACATGTCCCTGACACTGTTCTTAACTTCAGGCTCATAGCAATGGAGGCAGCAGGTCACGGACTGAACATGAGCCAAAATAAACTTTTCTTCCTTTAAGATGGTTTTCTCAGATATTTGGTCACAATTACTAAAAAAAACAACACACACACAAACAAATAATCTTAAAAGGTAACTGACATTTAGAGAAAACTACAGCATGATAGCAGAATAAACTATTTTTTTTCAAGCACACACACCACACTTATGAAAACATACTTTATTCTGGTCCATCAAACAGATCTCAAAATATTCATAAAAAAATTGAAACAAGAGTCAGACATACTAGTATAAGCCTATAAACCAAGTTACTGGGAGATGGGAATTTGTAGGATGTTGATTTGAACACAGTCCAGGCCAAAAGTACACGCACACAAAGAAAGAAAAGAGAGAAAAGAGAGGGGGGAAGGAAGGTAAGAAGGAAGGAAGGAAGGGAGGGAGGCAGGGAGGGAGGCAGGGAAGGAGGGAGGCAGGGAGGGAGGGAAAGAGGAAGGGAGGGAGAGAGAGGAAGAGAAAGGGAAAAGAAAAAGTAGAGCAAAAAAGGGCAGAGGCAGAGGTATGGCTCAAGTAGAACACCTGCCTGACAAATGCAAAAGCACTGAGTTCAAACATCAATACCAACAAAAGAAGGTAACAGGGCTGGGGACATGGCTTAGTGGTAGAGCGCTTGCCTTGCATGCCTGAGGCCCTGGATTCGATTCCTCAGCACCACATAAGCAAAAAAGAAAAAAGAAAAAGAAAAAGAAAAAAAAGCCGGAAGTGGTGCTGTGGCTCAAGTGGTAGAACACTAGCCTTGCTGAAGAGCCGAGGGACAGCGCCCAGGCCCAGAGTTCAGACCCCACGACCGGACCCCGCTCCCCCCGCCAAAAAAAAAGAAGAAGCTTACAAACAGTGCCCAGGCCCTGAGTCAAGACCCAGGACCAGGGAAAAAAAAAAAAAAAAGGAGCCAAGTACTGATGGCTCAGCGGAGAAGTTGTTAGTTTGAGGCCAGATTGGAAAAAATTGTCTGTGAGGCTCCATTTCCAATTAATTTTTCAAGCCATAGCAAAATTATCAGCTCAAAGACATTATCTCAAGGTAATGCAAAACGTATTTTATGCTTTTCAAAATACATTGTTAGTCTCTATAACTGTCTTGACCTTTATAACTACCAAGTAAACTCTAACTAGAGACTTTATGGATCAGAAACTTTCACTAACTTTTCACTTATTTTCTACTTTAATCAACCAAATATTTCTCTTGCCTCCCTTCAACACCTAATAAAAAGTTTTTCCCTCGTGCAACTTTGATGAACTGACTGAGGTTTGATACTGCTCCATTCATAAATTCATACAAAGAGGTTTCAATAGCATTATTCATTAGGGAAATTGAGGAAAAACCCTAATGGGATGTCATTATATATCCACCTAGATGGCTAAAATGAAAGAGATGGTGTGAAGTATTACAAACATTTGGAAGAAACAAACACATACACAGCTATGGTAGTGTAAATTCACAATCATTTTGAAAAGCTTTTTTTGGTAATGTATACTATAAGTACATATCTTCACAACCTATTTGATAAGCACATATCTACACAAGTGAAATTTCACTAGTGAACTTACTACAAATTACTAGTAGTGCATATATAGAAGTCTACTCATAAACTATACCAAAATAATTACAAAATGTTCACAGTGCCCTACTGCTAATATATTTAAAATGCTCATGGCACACTGGTATGAGACAAGAAAAACTGAGTGCATGAGAAAGACCTACTGCTTCACTTCTTATATAAACCAGGAAATACAATATTGAACTAAACCCAGACACAAAAGTTTGTTTAGTGCATGATTTTTAAAACATAATGTCAATAATAAGTGAAACTCATTAATAAGGCTGGCTGAAATAAAGGTTACCATTAGAAAGGGTTTATCTACAAAGCCAGGCTTCTAGGATACAAATACTATAATGTTCTTTGTTGATGCAGGTACAAGCAAACACATAGTACACATATGTGGTGAAAATTCATTGAGTTGGAAAATGATCCAGTTATGTTTTTGTATCTCTATTAAACACAAAATTAACACACCATAGGCTGGAAATGTGGTTGAGTGGTAGAGTGCTTTCCTAGAAAGCACCCATGGGGCTGGGAAGGTGGCTCAGTGGTAGAGTGCTTGTCTTGCATGCATGAGGCCCTGGGTTCGATTCCTCAGCACCACATAAGCAGAAAAAGCTGGAAGTGGCGCTTTGGCTCAAGTGGTAGAGTGCTAGCCTTGAGCTGAAGAGCTGAGGGACAGTGCTCAGGCCCAGAGTTCAGGCCCCATGCCCGACAAAAAAAGAAAGAAAGAAAGAAAACAGAAGCCCTGGGTTCAATTCCTCAGTATCACAAAAACAGAAAAGCTGGAAGTGGCACTGTGGCTCAAGTGGTGAGAGTGCTAGCCTTGAGCAAAAGAAGTTTAAGGACAGTGCCCAAGCCCTGAGTTCGAGCCCCAGGACTGGCAAATGAACAAGCAAGCAAACAAACAATAAAGTTAATGCACTATAAATGTTGCCTTCTTGCTCATAACAGAAGAAAGATTATCTACATCTCCCATTCATTTTGTGCTTTGACATCCTTATTTCTCTTCAAATGAAATAACTTACACTCTACTACTTCACCCAGAAGAGTCAGCTTCGTTTTAATTAACGATCACATAGGATATTCTAGGCCATGCTTATGTGACTGTCACGTTAGCTGTATTCCAAGTCACGAAACACAACTGTATAAAGCTGAAACTTGGGTCAAGCTCTAGGCCAGACGGAAACACTCCTTGAAACGTCTTGTCTGGCGCTTCCAAAGCTCTCAGGAGCTTTCAGGAAGCCCCACCATTCGGCTACCTAGCGTTTATTGCTTCCATCCACAGAGGCATAAAGTACTTCTCCAACTACTGAACAGTGTCACCTTCCAGTCGGAGAAGCGTGGGCCCTGGGGCCCCGGGGCCCGCAAGAACTCGGCCGTGTCCTTCTCCAGGAAGCCTTCCGGCTCACTCACCCTGATAACCAACTCGAGGGCAGTGCCGAGCGTCGGTGTCCGTCCAGAGCTCCGAGGGGATCAGACGAGGAGCCGGGACCCGACACTCACACTCGCTGGCGTGTCCAACAACATCATCCTACCCTTCTGCAGCAACGTTCAGTTGCTCAACTTCTAACAGCCAACAGGAAACGCTGCCCACAAAGAGTTGGTCCCCTGAGGGCACCCCGACGCCGACCTCCGGGAGTGTCCCCTCGCTGATGGCCGCGGGGGGGGGGGGGTAGGCTCTGCGCCCCTCACCCCCGACCCCCCCCCCCACCGCCCGGGTTCTCCAAGGAGGCTGCAGGCCGCAACTTTCAAAGCTCTTTAATACCCGTCCAGAACCTTTGCTAGCCAGGTAACCCTCCCGGCCCACCACTTTACCTGAGAGGAGGTGCGCCCGGAGCCGCCAGGAGAACCAACTCGGGACGCTCGCCCCGTTTGCCCCGCCTGAGGCGTCGCCACCGCGTCAGCCAATCGACGCGCGCAGAGCCTACGCCCGGGTGCAGCGCTCCCCCAACCACCCGGACTGGAGGGGCGGGGATCCGGTGAGATTGACAGGTGAAGTTCGCCACACTCAGCGGGCGCGAACCGAGGGGGAGAGCGGAGACGGAGCGCACTGGGCATGCGCGTTTCGCGCGTCGCTCGCTGCGGGGCGGGGTCTCAGGGAGCGGGAGTACTTGGAAGAGTCTCGGAGGAGCTAGGAGGAGAAACGGTGGAGTGGTTGTTTTGTGCTTTGCGGGGCCTCGTGCGTTCCAGAAGAACACAATCTTGTTGGGATACACCCTGTCTGGTTAGAGGAGGGCAAACGTGTGACTGAAAACACGTCTTGCGGGCCATTCTTCACGAGACTTGGCGGAGGTGTGGTTTCCTTTTTGTGGGGGGCGGCTGAGGTGAGACGCCCGGGAGAGGCCTGTCACCGGGCAGGGGAGGGAGTGAGGGCCCGCAGGTGAGCCAAGGACATTCCAAACTACGTCGGAGCTGCACACTGAACGACCAGGAAAGACAGCTAGGTGGGCTGGGAAGGTGGCTCAGTGGTAGAGCGCTTGCCTTGCATGCCTGAGGACCTGGGTTCGATTCCCCAGCACCACATAAGCAAAAAGAAAAAAGCCGGAAGTGGTCTGTGGCTCAAGTGGTAGAGCACTAGTCTTGAGCTGAAGAGCTGAGGGACAGCGCCCAGGCCCAGAGTTCAGGCCCCACGACTGGACCCTCTCCCCCCCAAAAAAAGTTTATAATATAGTTTATAAAATAGTTTATGGTTTATAAAATAGTTTATATAATATAGTTATATAAAATAAGTTTATAATAACCTTATGGTTATTTGTGGGATAATGAATGGGTAAACCCATTCAAAGGGTAGGTTACAGTTCCAGCCTTATTCAGGGTTGAATAAGATATTTATGGATTATTATTATATATTTGCGTATATTTACATATATGAGATGAGCCAGATCTGTAAGTCACCCAGTATTTGGAAGTCTAAGGGAGAAGGATCATAAATTCTAAGCCAGCCTGTATTACATAGCAAGATCTTTCAAAAACTAATCACATGGGGCTGGGAAGGTGGCTCAGTGGTAGAGCACTTGCCTTGCATGCCTGAGGCCCTGGGTTCGATTCCTCAGCATCACATAAACAAAAAAGAAAAAAGCCGGAAGTAGTGCTGTGGCTTAAGTGGTAGAGCTCTAGCCTTGAGCTGAAGAGCTGAGGGACAGCTCCCAGGCCCAGAGTTCAGGCCCCACGACCAAACCCCCCCCCCAAAAAAAAAAAAAAAAAAAAAAAACTACACACATTGCCAGGCACTAATGGCTCACTTTTATAATCCTATCTACTCAGGAGACTGAGGTTTGAGGATTACAGTTTAAAGCCAGCCAAGGCAGGAAAGTCCTGACTCTTGTCTCCTTTTGACCACCAAAAATCTGGCAGTGGAGCTGTGACTCAAGTGGTTGAGCAAAAAGTTCAGGACTCACTAAACACTAGGCTGAAAATGAGCTATACAACTTGTGGGTGGAAATCGGAGAGAAAAACTGGGAGAGAGGGAAGAGGTGACAGTGTACAAAAAGAAATGTACTGTTTACCTGTCACATGTAACTAACCTCTCTGTATATCACCTTTATAATAATAAAAAAATTAAGCTCAGGACCATCACAACAGCAACAACAATAACAAATTATATATAGGCACATAAATATACATATTATATATAGGTGTATTATATATAAGCTTTTTAAAAAAACTACAATGTCATAAACATAATATACGTTCTATATAATTATATATGTATTCTATATACCACAAACTGACAAATTATACTACATTTTAGTATATATATATGTGTGCATCATATGGAAGTTTATACAACACCTCTTTTCATCATGACAATATAGTCATATGTCATATAGTTTGTTAGAGTAGACACACCTAATCTACAAGGGCCTCTACAGTCAGGAAAAAAGACTTTTAAAAATGCTTGAGGTAAGGGGCTGGGAAGGTGGCTCAGTGGTAGAGCACTTGCCTTGCAAGCCTGAGGCCCTGGGTTCGATTCCTCAGCACCACATAAAGCAAAAAGAAAAAAGGCGGACGTGGAGCTGTGGCTCAAGTGATAGAGCGCTAGCCTTGAACTGAAGAGCTGAGGGACAGCGCTCAGGCCCAGAGTTCAGGCCCCATGACCGGACCCCCCCCCCCCCAAAAAAAATGCTTGAGGTAAAGGGATGGTAGGGGGGAAAACAAAGGAGGAGGAAACAATGCTTGATAAGAAATGTACACCTGGGCTGGGAAGGTGGCTCAGTGGTAGAGCACTTGCCTTGCATGCCTGAGGCCCTGGGTTTGATTCCTCAGCACCACATAAGGAAAAAGCTGGAAGTGGCGCTGTGGCTCAAGTGGTAGAGCACTCGCCTTGAGCTGAAGAGCTGAGGGACATTGCTCAGGCCCAGAGTTCAGGCCCCACGACCGGACCCACCCCCCCCAAAAAAAAAGAAATGTACACCTCGCTCATGTAATTGTAACGCCTATGTAAAGTATTTTCACAATAAAAAACTGATTTAAAAAAATGCTTGAGGTAGCCAGACACTGGTGGCTCACATCTGTAATCCTAGCTACTCAGGAGGCTGAGATTTTTTTTGTTTGGGTCCGGTCATGGGGTTTGAACTCATGCACTGGGCGCTGTCCCTCAGCTCTTCAGCTCAAGGCTAGCGCTGTACCAGTTGAGCCATAGTGCCACTTCTGGCTTTTTTCTTTTTGCTTATGTGGTGCTGAGGAATCGAACCCAGGGCCTCAGGCATGCAAGGCAAGCGCTCTACCACTGAGCCACCTTTGCTGAGATTTAAGGATAACAGTCAGCCAGGGCAAAAGAAAAAGAAAAAAAAAATCTATGAGAGGCTTATCTCCAATTGATCACTCAAAAACCAGAAGTGGTGTTTTGGATCAAAGTGGTAGAGCACTAGCCTATAGCAAAAGAGCTCAGGGACAGCAACCAGGCCATGAGTTCAAACCCCAGGACTGACAAAAATAAAAATGCTTAGGGTGGAATCAAATGATATGTGAAATAATAGAAAGTTGCTTTTCTTTCTTAGGAAATAAAAATGTTGGAGAGTAATTATTTAGAAAATTTAAAACAAATAATGAACTACTAGTATGTTATTTTCTTTTTTGGGGGAGGGGGGGAGGTCCGGTCGTGGGCCTGAACTCTGGGCCTGGGCGCTGTCCCTCAGCTCTTCAGCTCAAGGCTAGCGCTCTACCACTTGAGACATAGCACCACTTCTGGCTTTTTTCTTTTTGCTTATGTGGTGCTGAGGAATCGAACCCAGGGCCTAAGGCATACAAGGCAAGAGCTCTACCACTGAGCTACCTTCCCAGCTCCTAGTATGTTATTTTCTGTGAGTAAAGATGCCTCACTTTTTAAAGCCCATTTTCTGAGTTTTTTAGGGTACAGACCCCATGTTTTCTTTCTGTAACCTATTTTTTCCTACATTTTTGCATAAGAAATTTGTTTAAACTATCCTATTTTCCTTCCAGCCTATCTGAGGCTACTTAGTGCTTTTCTGATAAGTTTTTCATACCACAACTGTTATTTTTTCCCCTTATTACTGTTTCTTTTCTTCTCCAGTTTCTTCATTCTCCATCCTGCTAACCTTTTCTGGATAAATGACTTTAGGGTACAGAGGTTAGGGTATAAGGAAAACTGGGAGAGATACTATTTGAAGGAAATAACCTGAGTTAATAAATATGAAGTAAGCAACAGTAGCAACAGAGAAAATAGAATTCTTTGCAGAAAAATTAATAAAATAAACACAACAGGGGCTGGGAATGTGGCTTAGTGGTAGAGTGCTTGCCTAGCATGCTTGAAGCCCTGGGTTTGATTCCTCAGTACCACATAAACAGAAAACCCATAAGTGGTGCTGTGGCTCAAGTGACAGTACGTTAGCCTTGAGCCCAGAGAGGCTCAGGGACAGAGCCCAGGCCCTGAGTTCAAGCCCCAGGACTAGCAAAAATAAATAAACATGGCAGAGAACATTAGCATTTTAGTGTGGCCACAATACTAAAAATCGTATTTTTTTAATTTCTTCAAATGTGGTTAATGCTAATAGTAAAATACTTTTCTTCTTTCAGTTATGGGGATTGAAGTCAGAGCTTCCAGCAGGTAAGCACTCTTAACATTAGCTACATAACAATCCCAGTACCATTTATTTGTTTGCTGAGTTGGTGCTCTATTACTTGAGCCATGCTGCCAGTCCAGCTTTTTGCTTATTTTGGAGATGGAGTCTGGAGATCTTTTGTGCCTGGGTTTTTTGTTTTGTTTTGTTTTGTTTTTTTGGATATGGGGCTTGAACTCTGGGCCTGGGCACTGTTGCTGAGCTCTTCAGCTCAAGGAAAGTGCTTTACCACTTGAGCCACAGCAGCACCTCTGGTTTTCTGGAGGTTAATTGGAGATAAGAGTCTCACAGACTTTTCCTGCCCAGGCTGGCTTTGAACCACGATCCTCAGATCTCAGACTCCTGAGTTTCTAGAATTACAGAAGTGAGCCACCAGAGCCCGGCCTACCTAGAGAATTTTGAACTGAAGTCCTCAGAACCTCTTAAGTAGTTAGGATTACAAGTATGTGCCACCAGCAAGACTTTGATTTTAAGACAGGATCCCCCTATACTAGGCTGATCTCAAACTGAAATTCTCCTATATACAGTATTTCAGCATCCCAAATTTTGGGATTTCAGATTGTTGTCACTATGCTGTGGTCTAGGTTTTATTTTTTTGGAATATCAATATATAAATACTGATATATTGTTAACTAACCTCAATAGTTTACATTAGGTCTTACTCTTTTTTTTTTATTGTGAAAATACTGTACAGAGGGGTTACAATTACATGGGCAAGATAATGAGTACATTTCTTATCAAGCATTGTAGCCTCCTCCTTTGTTTCCCATCCCTTCCCATCCTCCTCCTGCCCCCCCAATCCTCCTCCCCCCCCCCCACCAAAGTTGTAAAATTCGTTTTGAACATAACGACTTGTACATCTCATTGTTGAAATGGGTCCACCAGTATCCCTATTTAAAAGATTTGTTTTTTCCCTTCCCCTCCACAAATTATACCCACATCAAATACAGTGAAAGCAGGGGTTATACCGTAGGGGAGGGACATACAAAACAACAAAGAAATAATCTTATAAATGTGTTAGAAACAATCGCATGAAAGAAAAAAGCATTTGAATACATATCTTAGGGTTCATTTCCCTAACATGAACTTATCTGACCTTTTCTGCTTGACTCAGTCCTGAGGCTTGAACTCAGGGCTTGGGCATTGTCCCTGAGCTTCTTTTGCTCAAGACTAGCACTCTACCACTTGAGCCACAGCATCATTTCTGGCTTTTTATGTTTATGTGATACTGAAGAATTAAACCCAAGGTTTCATGCATGCTACGCAAGCACTCTACCACTAAGCTACATTTCCAGTCCTAGTACATAAACTTCATATAGTGGCTTCTTTCACTAAGCATTTTGAGTTCTTCCACTCTTTCATGATTTGATAGCTTACTGTGTATTGTTAAATAATATTTCATTGTATAAAAGACTACAATTCTTCAGGAAGTTATGAAGGAGGGCCTTTCCTTGAAGGGTTCTTATTCATGTAACTCTGTAACTATAAGTTTTCCCAAGGACTTTGAAAACTACAGTTTGCTACGGAGAGTCACAGGAGTTAGCAGGATACAAAAGAATACTTGCCTGATACCTTTATCAGCACTGATCAACTATTCTTCTCAAAACAAATACATGTGTTTCTCTCTGGCTTTTACAAATTTATTCTTACTTCAGTTTCCCACTTGCTCAAATACACTTGCTCAAATAAGGCCCATTACAGGATTTTTAAATCTTTTGCTTACTCTTCAGTAAACTTGTCTTTGTAGATTCTCTCCCCACCCCTCCTTCTCTCCCTCTCCCTCTTCCTCTTCTTCTCCCTCTCTCTCCCTCCACCCCCCCCCCCCCCCCCCCCAGTCCTGGGGCTTGAACTTCTTTTGCTCAAGGCTAGCACTCTACCACTTGTGTCACAGTGCAGCTTCAGGTTTTTTTGTGTTTATGTGATACTTAGGAATCAAACCCAGGACTTCATTAATGCTAGGCAAGCACTCCCAGCCCCAACATTCTCTTTTTGTTATTTTGATAGGCCAAAGATAAACGCTGTAGTCATTAGTTACTTTCGATTCCACCCTCTAGTATACCTCCACCCCTTCAAACTTCTTAGTTTTCTTGTTGTTGTTTTCTTTCTTTCTTTCTTTCTTTTTTTTGTGGTGGCAATGGGGGATTGAAATCAGGGCTTGTGCACTTATTAGTCAAGTACTCTACTACTTCTTTTTTTGTTTGTTTGTTTTTTGGGTCTGGTCATGGGGCCTGAACTCTGGGCCTGGGCCCTGTCCCTCAGCTCTTCAGTTCAAGGCTAGCGCTCTACCACTTGAGCCACAGCACCACTTCCGGCTTTTTTTCTTTTTGCTTATGTGGTGCTGAGGAATTGAACCCAGGGCCTCATGCATGCAAGGCAAGCGCTCTCTCTACTGCTCTCTCTACTACTTTAGTCATCTCTCCACCCTCCCCTGCCCCCCACTACTTTTTCTCAGTTTGTTTTTCAGGTAAACAGACCCTCAATCTTCCTGCCTTTGCTACCAAACCTGGCTTGCTTTCTGTTTGTGGTTTTTGTTTGTTTGTTTTCATTTTTGTTTTGCCAGTCCTGGGGCTTGAAACTTTATTTTTGCCAGTCCTGGGCACTGTCCCTGAGCTTCTTTTGCTCAAGGCTGATACTCTACCACTTGAGCCACAGTACTACTTCTGGCTTTTTTTACTCTCTTTTTTTTTTTTTTTTGGTCTGGTCGTGGGGCCTGAACTCTGGGTCTAGGCGCTGTCCCTCAGCTCTTCAGCTCAAGGCTAGCGCTCTACCACTTGAGCCATAGCGCCACTTCCGGTTTTTTTCTTTTTGTTTATTTGGTGCTGAGGAATCGAACCCAGGGCCTCAGGCATACAAGGCGAGCGCTCTACCACTGAGCCACCTTCAACACCCAGCCCGGTGCATTATGCATGCTACGCAAGCACTCTACCACTAAGCCACATTCCCAGCCCCCCTGGCTTGCTTTCTATAATGATGGATTGATTTCTCTATTTGGATATTTCGTATAAAAATGGAATCAAACAATAGGCCATCTTTTATGTCTGGATGGAATAAATGGTTAGAGTAGAAAATAAAATTTTTTCACATTTTAATAGGAAAAAACCAAGAATGCGAATAGGAGTAGAGGAAGACATAACTTAGAGGTGAATGAAGAAGTACCATTTGTATTTATTAGACAGATGAATAATGAAAGGAAAACATTTAATAAGTGAGATCAGTGTTAAAGAAAATGGAGGTGGAGGCTGGGTGCTGATGGCTCACGCCTGTAATCCTAGCTAGTCAGGAGGCTGAGATCTGAGGAGCATGGTTCAAAGCCATCCCAGGAAGGATCATTCTTGAAACTCTTTTCTCCAATTAATCACCAGAAAACCAGAAGTGGCTCAAGTGATAGAGTGCTCACCTTGAGCTGAAGAGCTCAGGAACAGCAAGCCCCACAACCAACCCCCTCCCCCTCAAAAAATGGAAGTGGGAATTTGTGGAGAAATTTGAAATTATGAAATAGTAATATTAGAGAGTAGTAAGTAAACTTATTAAGCAAATGAATCTATTTGCTTGATAGTAATTTTGTTTTTTAGTAATTACACCATAACCATTTTCACTAGAAGGGCTTCAACAAAATTATGAACTTTTCCAAAAAAAGGAATAAAGGGAGATAAAAGCAGGTGGTTTAAGGAGCTTTATGAGATTATGATGATGGATTTTTAAGTTTATTGCCAAATTTAGGAAGAAAAGGAGTAGAACAGATACTGAGAAATATTGGGGTACATGTATTCAAAGATGATAAGCATAGAGAATTGTAACGGGAAGATTCTAAAGCAAGAAAGGATAAGAGGCGGATGGTCAAAGTTGGAATATTTAGAATGAACATTCTGGAGATGCTGCTGCTATGCTGATGACAACATCCATATATAAAATGAAGTAAAAAAATGAGGTTAAGGGGGTCAGCTCATATGTGTGTGTGTCTCGCTCTGTCTTTTGGTGATGGTAGTAGTACTGAGGATTGAATCCAAGGGCTTACTCTTACTGGGTAAACACTCTACCACTTGAGCCATGTCCCCAACTCCACAGACACACACACAGAGACACATATACACACACACACACACACACACACACACACACACACACACACAGAGGAAGATTTGCTGGTGGTCTCTCATGAGATTGGATGTTAAGCTTGAGATTCCTAGGCTCTCACACAAACCCTGTTGCATGTGCAACATTTATTTACACCTACATTTGTATTTCCCTATGGAACTTGGAGGGAAGGAATAGAAATGATGACACTCTCAAGCCCAGAGTGCCTATTATATTATGAGTTAAAAAAAATCCCTTTACCTCAAATCTGGTAATTTCGTATCTTCTGCCAAATGTCACCCTAAAATATCAGTTAGAAAAAAGAGACAAATTCAAGAACTATATTTTATAATCTAGTAGCCACAGGCAATAGCAATATATTTGATTTTGACAAGTGCTATGAGGTTAGACTTGTTTTTTTTTTTTTGGTGGTACTGGGGTTTGAACTAAGAGACTCACATTTACTAGTTGGTGTGCTAGACTGAGCTGCACCTCCAGCCCTATTTTTCAGTGGCTATTTTTAGAATAATCTTGCCTCTACCAGGCATGGGCCTGAACCACAGTTTGTATAGTTTTTGGCTTCCTTATGTTGCTGGGATCATTAAAAGTGCCCTATTGTATCTGTTTCCATCCATTGATATGCTATCTCTGGAACTTTTCTGCCCTGTCTAGTCTGGTACCCTGAACCTCCCAAATTCAGCTTCTCAGATAGCTTGGGATGACAAGCATGCACTGTTGTATCAAGCTGTGAGTTGAGAAGAGGGTTACTTTTCTACCTGAATTGGCCTTGACCTGAGATCTTACTGTTCTCATTCTTTTTAGTAGATAGGATTACAGACATGCATCACCATGCCCAGCTCTTAAGAAAACAGATTTTAAGTGGTATCACTATAAAAAGAAAGAAAGGAGAGAGAGAGACAAAAAAAAAAGAAAGGAAGGAAGGAAGCAAGAAAGAAAGAAAGAAATGAAGAAAGAAAAAGAAAAGTATGTGAAGTAATGTGTGTTAATTTCTCAGTTTACCATTTCATCATGTACATAGACTTGTGTACACTGCATAATATATGTACATTTAATTTGTAAAAAATGGTTATTGAAAATTTTAGAAAGCAGGAATAGGTTTGTTTTTTTTTTTGGGTCCGGTCGTGGGGCCTGAACTCTGGGCCTGGGCACTGTTCCTCAGCTCTTCAGCTCAAGGCTAGCACTCTACCACTTGAGCCACAGCGCCACTTCCGGCTTTTTTCTTGTTGCTTATGTGGTGCTGAGGAATCGAACCCGGGGCCTCAGGCATGCAAGGCAAGTGCTCTACCACTGAGCCACCTTCCCAGCCCTAGAAAGCAGGAATAGGTTTGAAGTAACACTGGGGCATAATCATGTGGGGGACAGAATCTTTACTAAGAAAGTTATAGAGAAAGTAGTGTATTCAGGGAATTTTTTTATTTTTATTTTTTAATATTTTTTGTCAGTCTTAGGGTTGGAACTCTGGGCCTGGGCACTGTCCCTCAGCTCTTCAGCTCAAGGCTAGTGTTCTACCACTTGAGCCACAGTGCCACTTCCAGTTTTCTGGTGGTTTATTGGAGATAAGAATCTAATGGACTTTCCTGACAGGGCTGGCTTTGAACTGTGATCCTCAGATCTCAGTCTCCTAACTAGCTAGAATTACAGGCATGAGCCACCAGCACCCAGCTCAGGGAAAATTATATTAAGGCAGGTAAGTAGCAAACATCCATAAGAGGGATTGTATATATAAAGAAATTTGCTGATATTGAACTATAAATATCAGCAGGAGAATTAAGAGAGATTTCTGGCTTTTAGACAAACATTAAGATGTGTAGAACAAGGTAAATATAAGAGACTGATACTTAAGGTGAAAAGGGATGTGAGATTTAAAATCAGAATCTTAGAAGATGATTGTCATCCAAGATCAGCTTGAGTTTCTAGTGAATTTTAAAATATGAAGAAGACAGAAAGACAAAAAGCATTAGTATAGGCAAGAAATTATAGCCATAGACATGAATGATCAAGATAATATCTATTGAGTAATAGCAGAAGACAGTTCAGTATCTTAACTCCTAACAAGGTCAAGCCTTTAAAGTTAAAATATAGGAAACAACAATCAAAAAGGAGAGTGCTATATATCAGAAAAACAGCAGCTATAAAATGCTACTTAGTGGTCAAGGCTCATCAAAATAATGACTTGAAAATGTCTATAATAGAGGAAGAAATGAAGGCATGGGGACTCAGATTTCTAAAAATATAGATGGTATAGCAAAGTCAGAATTAAATCATGAACTGACTCTGCTCCCATTTTCTTCTGTATCAGCCTCAGTTCTACTTTCTATCATGTTTCTTTTGATGGATTATATCTTATCTTTTCCTGAAAACAACTTTAAAGGCCTCCCTTTCTCATTTTCTCCCTCTGTTCCCCACACCTTCTTTCTCCAGTCCTGTGGCTTGAACTCCAATGCCTAGTGCTGTCCCTGAAAATTTTGTTCAAGTCTAGTGCTCTACCACCACTTGAGCCATAGCTCTACTTTCAGCATTTTTTGGTTGCTAATTTGAAATAAGAGTATCATAGGCTTTGTAGCCTCATATTTGGCCAACTTCTTACATAAACAGAAATATCAGGCTAATAGAATATGTATTTCACTATTTAACATCAAACAAATACTATGAGGTTAACATTTTTCAGTTTCTCAGTCTCTTCAATCATTACTGACTTGTCAATGATGTCAGTATTGTGACTACCACTAGAATATACAAGAGAGATTAAGGTTAAGAGAGAAAAGCAAGGAGGGAAAGGGAGAGGAGAGAGAGAATATATTGAATATCTGTGAGTCTCAAAGGTATTACAGTGGTTGAACAGGAAGCTTAAGAGCTGGTCCTTTCATTGAATCAACCCTTGAGTTGGGAAGGATCACTGGAACTGATTATTCTGGATTCTGAAATATAGTTACGACAATTGTGGCATCCCAGGACAGTTTAAAAGTGACTGATGAGTTTTGATGTTTAGCATAGCAGCTATCACTGCCTTTCTCACCCCCACAGCCACATGGAAGGAGACTTTGGAGAGAGTGACCCACATTACTGGCACAGATGGCAGATGACAAAGTGTATAATAAGGATCTTGTCCTCTAACAGTCTGTGATTTGATCTACTTTGGTGGGTCATGGAGGGCCCAGAATAGAGACTGCCATTGTTTTAACCTCATTAAGCTGAAGCTGCTTCATAGGCAGCATCTGTTGAAACAATTTTAAGAGAAGAAATACTTTGTTTTCTTTCTTTTTTTAAAAACTGGATTCAGGAATTCAAGGAAATGTCAAGTTTATGGCTAATCATGCAGATATTAGAACAAAGACTTTAGGAACTACAGATGATAATAAGTATAGTCTTTGCAAAAAGTTCAAAAAAAGGTCATTAAACAGATAATAGCTTTCAACAAGAAACACATTTTTAGGGGAGAAATGAAAATCAAATTTCCAGAGTTATCATATAACTTACTAAAAATGTCCAGTTCTCAACAACAAAAAATTACAAAGTACACAAAGAATTAGGAAAGCACAGCCTATTCATGGAAGAAAAAAAAGAAATAGAAGCTATCCTTAAAGAAGCTAAGATACAGGGCTGGGAATATGGCTTAGTGCCTAGCATGCATGAAGCCCTGGGTTGGATTCCTCAGTACCACATACACAGAAAAAGCCGGAAGTGGTTCTGTGGCTCATGTGGTAGAGTGTTAGTCTTGAGCAAAAGCAGCTCAGGAACAGTACCCAGGCCCAGAGTTCAAGCCCCAGGTCTGGCAAAAACAAACAAAATAAAACAAAATAAAAAGAACCTAAGATAATGTGTGAAATGAACTGGTCGAATGAATATGCTTGGAGAATGGAAGGAAACTATACATAAAGAGTAATAGCCAGTAAGCAGAAAGAATAAGTAAATGAGTAAGTAATGGGGAATGTAAATGAAGACACAGAAAATATAAAAAGAAACAAACAAATTCTTGATATGAAAAATAATAAGAACTAAAGTAGGAAGATCACTAATGATTCCAACAGCATATTTAAGCAGCCAGAAAAATCAGCAAACTCAAGAACAAGTGGCAAAATTACACTCTGAGGAACAGAAGAAAACATAAAAAAATAAAGAGAGGCCTAAAGGACCTATTGGATACTACCAAGTATATCAACTTATGTATCACAGTTTGCTAGTTCCGTCCAGCAGATACCTTGAAGATAGATGAAGTATATGTGCATGCAGGCATGTTTTATACCACCATGGGGTAAGAAATGAGTTTAAGAGATGGACATGATTAAAATTAAGTAGTCTTTCCCATTATCTTCTTTTGAAAGGCCAGATTTTTTAGGTCTGCCTCTAGCAGTTTCAGCAGCAAATCAAACGTGCACATTGCAAGAGGTAGTTAACAGACTATCAGGAAGCTGTTGGATAAGTATATGTGGGCATTCATCTGGTCTTTTGACAGGTTTACTACAATAAAGTCAACTCAGAATCCTGTGCCTTTACTTAGACACAAGATTAGCAATTACAGCCAAGTGCTGGTAGCTCATGCTTGTAATCCTAGCTACTTAGGAGACTGAGATCTGAGGATCGGGGTTCAAAGCCAGCCTGGACAGGAAAGTCTGTGAAACTCCAATTAACCACCAGAAAACTGGACCCTATGACCACCCCCCCAACAACAACAAAAAGATGAGCAATCATCCATCCATCCACTTCCCACAGTCACCCAGGGATTCTCCATGCATATGGTTCATTCATATTTTCTGTAACCAGTCAGAGCTCCTAAAGGGATCTAAGATTCCTGCTAAAGAAGTCCTAGAAGGAAAAAGACAAAAAGAGGCAAAAACCTCAGTAAATAATGATCAAAACCTTCCACAGTTTGATTAGACATGAACATCTTTTATTAAATGAATTGTGACTTCTTCAAATTCATGTTAAACCCTAACACCAACATGACTGTGTTTTGAGGAGCTTTTAAGTAGATAAATAAATATAAAGGAGACAATAAAGATGGGACTCTAATCCAAAAGGGTTGATGTCTTTGTTTAGGAAAGGAAGAGGCACCAAACCTTTTCCATTCCATATATACACAGAGAAAAATACCATGTGATAACATAATGAAAAAAGTGGCTTTCTAATAAGCCAGGGGGGCCTCATTATGAACAAGCTGTTGACATCATAATTTCATAGTCTCTGGAACTGTGAGAAAGCTGGAGAACAGGGGCTGGGAAGTTGGCTCAGTGGTAGGGTGCTTGCTTTGCATGTGAGGACCTGGGTTTGATTCCTCAGCACCATATAAGAGAAAAAGCCAGAAGTAGTGCTGTGGCTTAAGTGGTAGAGCGCTAGCCTTGAGCTGAAGAGCTGAGGGACAGCACCCAGGCCCCACAACCAATAAAAAAAGAAGAAGAAAAAAAAGAATCTGGAGAAAAGTGGTAATTCATAAAAAGAAAGAGAAAACCTGCTTGTTAAAGTAATATTTGGGGCTAGGAATGTGGTCAAGTGGTACAGTTCTACCCTTGAGCAAAAGAAGCTCAGGGACAGTGCCCAGGCCCTGAGTTCAAGCCCCAGGACTGGCAAGAAAAAAAATAAAGTACTATTTTTGAAAATGCTTGAAGTGTAGAAGAAAAAATATAGGAATGTTTAGGGAAAAAATCCTTGGCATAGGGAAAAACATAAAAATATGAGAGCTTAGTTGGTGTAGTTAAAAAATGTCAAGAAAATCAGGGGCTAGGAAGGTAGCTCAGTGATAGAGTGCTTGCCTAGCATGCATGAGGCCCTGGGTTTGATTCCTCAGCACCACATAAACAGAAAAAGCCTCTGTGGCGCTGTGGCTCAAGTGGTAGAGTGCTAGCCTTGAGCTGAAGAGCTGAGGGACAGCGCCCAGGCCCAGAGTTCAAGTGCCATGACTGACACCCCCCCCCCAAAAAAAAAATAAAACCAAGAAAATCAATGTGACAAGAGTAGTATACATGCCAGGTGCTGGTGGCTATTCAGGAGGCTGAGATCCGAGGATGGCAGTTCAAAGCCAGCCCAGGCAGGAAAGTCTGTGAGACTCTGATCTCCAATAAACAACCAGAAAACTAACTGGAAGTGGCGCTGTGGCTCAACTGGTAGGGCACAAGCCTTGAGCTGGAGCTCAGGGAACAGCACCCAGGTCCAGAGTTCAAGCTCTACAACCTAACCCCCCCCCCCCCCAAAAAAAAAAAAAAAAAAAAAACATAGTATACATGAGAAGAGTACTGATGATTAGTCTAAGCCAAATCTTCGTGAGTTATGAGTAGAATTTTGGACTCTATTTTAAGAGTTACAGAAAGCCAGTATAAGACTGAAAGATGCTTTGAAGGGATCCCTCTGGCTGCTGCAACTACAGTATTCAACTTGTAAGAAATTTGCCAGAGGGGCTGGGAAAGTGGCTTAGTAGTAGAGTACTTGCCTCACATGCATGAAACCCTGGGTTTGATTCCTCAGTACTACATAAACAGAAAAAGCTGGAGGTAGCGCTGTGGCTTAAGTGGTAGAGCTCCAGCCTTGAGCAAAAGAAACCCAGGAACAGTGCCTAGGCCCCATGACAGAAAAAAAAAGTGCCAGTTGCTAATGCCTAGATCACCAATTCCAGATCAAGAAATATCTGACCTCACTCTCCAACTCTTCCCTTAAGTAACTAGGTAACTTTGTCAAGGCACACAATCCCTTCACACCTTCAATTTATTCATCTGTCAAATAAAGAATTTACTAAAGTTTCTTACAGCCCTGTCATACTATGATCTCACAAAATTAAGTAGCCTTTATTATTAGTTTTTTTTATTGTAGTTATTGTAAAGATACTGTAAGAGGGGTTACAGTTACATGAGTAAGATAATGAGTACATTTCCTCTTGAGCATTGTTACCCCTCCTTTGTTTTGCTCCAGCCATCCCTTCCCTCCTTACCTTCCCAACTCCTCCCTCCCACCTCCCCTGAAGTTGTAAAGATCATTTTTAACATAGTGTCTTATATATCTCATTGTTACAATGGGCCAGCCTGTATCCTTGTTTCAGCATTTTGTTATTTCCCTTCCCCTTCCCAAGTAGAAAAATGAATATACAAGATTCAGGGTAGTGGAATCAAGTACAGTGACAACAAGGATTATACCATGAGGAAAGAACATATGAAAGAAACAAAAGAGGGGCTGGGAAGGTGGCTCAGGATAGAGCACTTGCCTTGCATGCATGAGGCCCTGGGTTCAATTCCTCGGCACCACATAGCAGAAAAAGCCAGAAGTGGCGCTGTGGCTCAAGTGGTAGAGTGCTAGCCTTGAGCTGGAAAGCTCAGGGACAGTGCCCAGGCCCTGAGTTCAAGCCCTATAACTGACCAAAAAAAAAAAAAAAAAACATAAAAAATCACATAGTACATTATAAGTACATTAAAAACAACAGCAACAAAGATAAAATCTCTGTTTCTAGCACCATCTTATAGTGCTTTTACTTAAACCAGTGATCTCACAGTCAAGAAATTTTGCCTTCTAGGGCACATTTAGTAATATATGGAGACATTTTTGGTTGTTACACTATGTGTGTAATGCTGTGTTTCTCTGTCATCTTCTAGGTAGAAGACAGGGATGTTAATAAATATCCAAAATGTACAGGACAGCTACCGTTAACTAGTAACAGTGCTTCTGTGGAGAAACTCTCAGAAAAAATTAGGGGATGGGGAAAGAGAGATCAACAGAAGAGGTTAGTCTGACTGAATTATAATATAGGTATGTGTGAATTACCATAGTGAAATCATTTTGTATAATTAATATATGCTTAAAAGAACAGGAAAGGCTGGGCACTAGTGGCTCATGCCTGTAATCCTAGGTACTCAGGAGGCTGAGATCTCAGAACTGTGGTTCAAAGCTAGCCATGGCAGGAAAGTCTGTGAAACTCTTTTATTTTTTTTTTTTTTTGGTCCAGTCGTGGGGCCTGAACTCTGGGCCTGGGCACTATCCCTCAGCTCTTCAGCTCAAGGCTAGCCCTCTACCGCTTGAGCCACAGCGCCACTTCCAGCTTTTTTTCTTTTTGCTTATGTGGTGCTGAGGAATCAAACCCAGGGCCTCATGCATGCAAGGCAAGCGCTCTACCACTGAGCCACCTTCCCAGCCCCAAGTCTGTGAAACTCTTATCTCCAATAAACCACCAGAAAACCAAAAGTGGCGCTGTGGCTCAAATGGTAGAGCTAGATCGATAGCCTTGAGCTGAAGAGCTGAGGGACAACACCCAGGCCCAGATTCAAGCATTACAACCAACAACAAACAAACAGAAAAGTCACACATATTTACACATTCACATTTTATTAGCATTGAATTTAGTACTTTTCTGAATTTAGATACTATATGGTATCTGATTTAATTAATTTGTTGATTATCAAAGCCAAGGATGTTACAACTATTTACTCCGGAAAAGTTTGCATCTCGATTATTTTTTGTATGGGTAGAAAAGTTAAAATAGAAATGAGACAGTAAAAATAATGTAAGTTCTGGGCATGGGGGTACCATTTTGGTGGCACTGGGGAGGCTGTGGTAGGAGGATTTGAAGTTTGAGGACAACCTGAGATACTACTTAGCAAAACTATATTTCAAAACTAAGCCAAACAAAAACAAAATAAAGTCACATAGCCAGTGACTCAGAAAGAGCTTTCCTAAGTTATACATATGTATATTCAATTAACAATCCAAATAGTATGTCTTCACGGAAGTTGCTTAAAACTCTTTGCCGATTTCCCTCCTGAGAATGGGGATATTATGAGTGATTCAACTGGTTACAAATATGTTTAGCTCAATGCCTGACAAAGGTACATATCCGCAGAATATATGACAGTTTGCTGGGTAGGCTGAATAAAGACTAAAGGTTGCAGAGTGCTCTTTACTAGCACACTCCCTCCACTTTCCAAATAACTTTTTTTGTTGTTGTTCAGTAGCATTGGGCTTATTTATTTATTTATTGCCAGTCCTGGGGTTTGAACTCTGGGTCTGGGCACTGTCCCTGAGCTCCTTTTTGCTTAAGGCTAGCACTCTACCACTTGAACCACAGCACCACTTCCTGCTTTTTCTGTTTAGGTGGTACTGAGGAATTGAATCCAGGGCTTCATGCATGCTAGGCAAGCACTCTACCACTAATCCACATTCCCTGCCCTTATTGTTATTATAAAGGTGATATACAGAAGGATTACAGTTACATAAGTCAGATAATGAATATTTCCCTGGGGGAAGGGATTGCAATCCTGCTTTTCTTCGGGATAAAAATTTACCTGAAGACAAAAACAGAAACATGCGCGGGCGCTGGTGGCTCACGCCTGTAATCCTAGCTACTCAGGAGGCTGAGATCTGAGGATCACGGTTCAAAGCCAGCCCGGGCAGGAGAGACCGTGAGACTCCTATCTCCAATAAACCACCAGAAAACCGGAAGTGGCGCTGTAGCTCAAGTGGTAGAGCGCTCGCCTTGAGCTGAAGAGCTGAGGGACAGCGCCCAGGCCCAGAGTTCAAGCCCCACGACCGACAAAAAAAAAAAAAAAAAAAAACCAGAAACATGCTTCTAGACAGAAATACTGGCAAAGTTACAATTAAAATCTGTCCTTTATGCTCAATTTATAATGAGATATAAAGTAAGATATACTAAGTAATTCCTAAGTTCATTATTAGGTTTATAGTATACTACTAAAATATTAGCAAGAAAGTATGTTTCTACTAAATGTATGTCACTCTATGGAACAACTAGAACCATATACATCAATGGCTCTAATCAAAGTGTAATTCTGAACATACTCAAGCCTGCAGGCTTCCTTTTCCTCCATTGCCCAGAGGTGGCACAATTCTACACACAAGATTACATTTCCTTTTGTACAGTATCATCTCTTCCCTTGTTCTCTTCCAGTCCCTTTCTCCTGTCTCCACCCAAGAACTGAATAGTTCACTTTCAACAAAGTGTCCAATAAGCTCCACTGCACTTTTTCACTCTTCATCCCATGAGTTATTTTATTTTTTTTGGTTGGTCATGGGGCCTGAACTTGGCCTGGGCGCTGTCCTTCAGCTCTTCAGCTCAAAGCGAGCACTCTACCACTTGAGCCATAGCACCACTTCTGGCTTTTTCTGCTTATGTGGTGCTGAGGAATTGAACCCAGGGCCTCATGCATGCAAGGCAAGGATTCTGCCACTGAGCCACCTTCCCATCCCATCCCATGAGTTCTGTATTCCTCTATGCTCCCAAAGATAGAGACAAAGACATGTGATAGACAAAGACATGATTTCATGCAGAAAGAAGAGACCTCTTGTTTCATATCTTGGAATTTGTTTTGATATATATGTGTGTGTGTAATTTTTATAAACATAAAGAAGCACATAAACATCACATCTTTGTGTTTCTCCCTTAAGAGTACCCTCTTTTGGTCTCACTGTACGTGAGGGTCTAGAATCCTATATAGTTTATCATATCCCAGTGTGTTTTAGATCTGACTTTTGCATATGAAAGGAAACATGCACCTTTTGTCTAAGCTTGGCTTACCTCCCTTAACATGATTTGTTCTAGGTCCATTCATTTCCCTGCAAATGATATGTTATTCTTTCTAATGGCTGTAAAAAATTCCATTGTATATAGGTATAACCTTATTTCTTGTTATGTTGTTTCTAATCTAATGTGAACTGAGAAATTAGTTTCCACTCTTTAAACAAGTTAAGACTAGACATAGTTCAGTTCTAAGAGAAGGCCTAGGGATCCACATAGATTTCTGCATGTTGACTGCCTAGATGACTTCCTAATTCCTAGATTCCCATTTATGTCCCAAATAACAGAACTCTCTCACTTGAATGACCTCTATGTATTGTTTCTAGTGTTGAATAGTTGCCTCAAATAAAAAGAGAAATGAGAGTGAGGGAAAGGAGGGATGGAGAAAGGGAACAGGTAGTTTCCTCATTTTCTGCTAGTTTGGAATTGGATTTTTTGTTTTGTTTTGTTTTTTTGTTTTTTTGGTCGGTTGTGGGGCCTGAACTCTGGGCTTGGGTGCTGTCCCTGTGCTCTTCAGCTCAAGGCCAGTACTCTACTGCTTGAGCCACAACGCCACTTCCGGTTTTCAAGTGGTTTATTGGAGATAAGAGTCTCATAGACTTTCCTGCTGGGCTGGCTTTGAACCACGATCCTCAGATCTCAGCCTCCTGAGAAGCTAGGATATTATAGGCATGAGCCACTGGCGCCCAGCTGGAATTGGAATATTGTCCAAAGGTATGGGGTGAACATGACCTATGGGCTGCATAAGACTCAGGGAATCATTTGGTCTAGACCTGCCAAGGCAATCACAGGCAGGACTCGTAATTCAATAAATTCAGCAACTTTCTTCATAGAGACATAACATTAATACCAGCTAACATCATAGGCCCTTGCAAAAAACAAACAAGCCAGGTACTGGTGGCTCATACCTGTAATTCTAGCTACTTGGGAGGCTGAGATCTGAGGATCATGGTTCAAAACCAGCCCAGGCAGGAAAGTCCATGAGACTCTTATCTCTAGTAAACCACAAGAAAACTGGAAGTGGAACAATGGCTCAAGTGGTACTCACCTTGAGCTGAAGAGCACAGGGACAGTACCCAAGTAGAGTTCAAGCCTGATGACCAACAAAAAACAAACAACCCCCCCACCCCAAATACAAAAAATTCCCCAATTCTTCACTGATGTAAGTCTCCAGATGAGTGATATACAAGGTTGTAGAATCTTTAAGGTATAAGTCAACTAGAAAGTCATTAAATTATTAAGAGCTTGTCCTGGGGCCTCAGGAGTAAGTTGTGGAACAATGTTTCCACTCTCTCTTTTGCTTCATTGAGGTGAATTTCAGTCTTGAGATGAATGGCTTTGTTCTGCTACTCACTTCCTGCCATGTCTTGTTTCACTAAAGACCCAATCATAGACTCTGTGTGTGTGTGTGTGTGTGTGTGTGTGTGTGTGTGTTGGTACTGTTGAGCTTGAACACCGAACCTCATGATATTGCCTGGCTTCTTACCATTTGAGCCACATCTCCACATTCAGCTTTTTGTTGGTTAATTAGACATAGAAACTTCTTGGATTTATGGGCTGGGAAGATGGCTCAGTGGTAGAGCACTTGCCTTGCATGCCTGAGGCCCTGGGTTCGATCCCTCAGCACCACATAAGCAAAAAGAAAAAAGCTGGAAGTGGCGCTGTGGCTCATGTGGTAGAGCGCTAGCCCGGGAGAGGCCTGTCACCGGGCAGGGGAGGGAGTGAGGGCCCGCAGGTGAGCCAAGGACATTCCAAACTACATTGGAGCTGCACACTGAACGACCAGGAAAGACAGCTAGGTGGGCTGGGAAGGTGGCTCAGTGGTAGAGTGCTTGCCTTGCATGCCTGAGGCCCTGGGTTCGATTCCCCAGCACCACATAAAGAAAAAAGCTGGAAGTGGTCTGTGGCTCAAGTGGTAGAGCGCTAGCCTTGAGCTGAAGAGCTGAGGGACAGCGCCCAGGCCCAGAGTTCAGGCCCCACAACCGGACCCAAAAACAACAACAACAAAAAGAAACTTCTTGGATTTGTTTGCTTAGGCTGGTTTTGAACCATAAGCCTCATGTTTCATGTTGAGTAGTTAGGGATGACAGGCATGAGTCACTGAGGCCTTTTCTTTTAAAGTGTTTGTTTGTTGTAATTTTTTATTTTTATTATTTATTTATATATTTTTTGCCAGTCCTGGGGTTTGAACTCTAGGCCTGGGCACTGTTCCTGAGCTTCTTTTGCCAGTACTGGGGCTTGAAGTCTGGTCCTGGTTTTGTCCCTGGGCTCCTTTTTTTCTAGGCTAGCACTCTATCACTTGCCCTTGCTTTTTTTTTTTTTTTGAGGAGGGGTGGGTCCGGTCGTGGGGCCTGAACTCTGGGCCTGGGCGCTGTTCCTCAGCTCTTCAGCTCAAGACTAGCGCTCTACCGCTTGAGACACAGTGCCACTTCTGGCTTTTTTCTTTTTGCTTATGTGGTGCTGAGGAATCGAACCCAGGGCCTCATGCATGCAAGGCAAGCACTCTACCACTGAGCCACCTTCCCAGCCCGCTCTTGTTTTTTTTTTTTTTTTTTTGGGGGGGGGGTCTGGTCATGTGGCCTGAACTCTGGGCCTGGGCACTGTCCCTCAGCTCTTCAGCTCAAGGCTAGCGCTGTACCACTTGAGCCACAGCGCCACTCCTGGCTTTTTTCTTTTTGCTTATGTGGTGCTGAGGAATTGAACCCAGGGCCTCAGGCATGCAAGGCAAGCACTCTACCACTGAGCCACCTTCCCAGCCCCTGCCTTTGTTTTTACACAAAGAAATTTGTCATAATCCAGGGAGAACCAAAAGAGGAAACATACTGTCTTTTTTGTTTGTTTTGGGTAAGAGCACAACACGAACTCATCTTTCAGGGTAAGATTGTCAGAGGTTAAAGAATTCATAGAAATAATATTAGTGTGGGGCGCCAGTGGCTCATGCCTGTAATCCTAGCTACTCAGGAGGCAGAGATCCGAGGATCTATGTTCAAAGCCTTATCTCCAAAAATAAACTGCTCAGAAAATGAGAAGTGGTGCTGTGGCTCCAGAGGTAGAGCGCTTGCCTTGAGCTGAAGAGCTTAGGGACAGTGCCCAGGCCCAGAGTTCAAGCCCCACAACCCACAAAAAGGAAAAAAAAAAAAGAAATAATATTAATAAGTTACCTTTAAATCTTGACTTCATAGTATTATTGCTTATCCTGAAGTAATTTAGGAAAGATAAATATTCTATCCTATATCTGCAAGATATAGGATCTTTTTCATTAAATTATATGATCCACAAGAAAAGGATGCTTATTGTTAATACTGCTAACACTTTAGTAAGCTCTCAGTGAATAAATGTAGGATTTGGTTAAGTATGTGCCTTATAATCATTTTTTAACATTAAAATTCTATAATTTATAAACATTAATTTTGTGGGGGTCATATAATTATTTTAGTTTTGTTTTTTTTTGCTGGCCTTGGTCGATGTTCCTAAGCCTCTTTGTGCCCAAGGGTAACACTTTCCGACCTGATCCATAGTGCCACTTCCAGCTTTTTCTGAGTAGTGCATTGGAAATAAGAGTTATCAGGAACTTTCCTGCCCTAGCCGGCTTTGAACTGTGATCCTCAGATATCAGCCTCCTGGGTAGCTAGTATTATAGGCATGAGCCGCTGCTGACCAGCTTTATTTTAGATTTAAAAACAGGTATAAATTACAATTTTTGTTAATTAAAGGGGCTAATATGAGTAATTAAACATTTTATAGAGAGAATATACTAAAAGGTTGTTTATGTTTCTCTGTTACTTAGGTGGAGATCACAACCTTAATGTTAACAACAATCAGTAGAGAACTGGTTAAAACACAGGTCCATAAGGCCAACCTAAATATTCTGATTTAGTAGTCTTGAGATGAGGTCCATGGATTTGATTTTCTAACACTCATAAATTAAACTGAGTACCTTCTGTCCTGGGGCTTATTTGTCACCAGGCACTTTCTTTCTTCTTCTTCTTTTCCTACTCTCCCCAGTTTTTCAGTTAATAAAACGAGTTGAGGTATGAGATAATTTTCCTTAAATTCAAATCGCTCTTTTTGCTAAAGTATTCCATTAGCTCAACCGTAAGGTCCTTAGGAAGTGGGCCTGCTTTGAGTTAGTTGCTATTCTAGGTCAGCTCCGGGCTTGCCAGAGGGCAAGGGTTACCCCAGGCTTCCCCCGCTGGGTTTCACACTGCGCTTCTTCTCTGCATTTTCCAGGCAGGGCCTCCCTCCAGACAAACTCTTGATAGGATGCCAATCTAGGAAACCCAGCCTGGCCTACAGGGTCGGCCAACTCCACCCAGTCCACTAATCTCTTCAGAAACCTTGGAGCCCAGGGTGTCTAGGCTCGGCGAGAGACCACCCCGAAGCAGTGCAGCCTCCAGGTTCCGGTGATCCCGCCGCGAGCCAGTGCCCGAACCGCCTTCTCTGGGTACTCGCGGGATTGCTGCCCCGCTGGGAGCTCCCCCGGCTCCCTTCACCTGGAGAGGCTTCAGGCCTGCGTTCAGCGGAGACCCCGCTCACTCGGCTCAGCACTCGCTACCCCGTCGTGCGGCTGCCCACCATGTCCACCAAGCCCACCAAATCCAACGTCGGCTTACTGCGCGAGATTTCTCAGCAGATCTTGGCCGGTGGTTCTGCTGGTAAGGCCGCCCCCACTCTACCGCAAGCTAGTCGCTTTCCCCATCTCGTGCCCCGAAACGTTTCTCAGACAAGTCTCCCAACCGAAGTTTTGCCTGCTTTCTCAAAATTCCACAAAGCCGGGGCAGTCTCCAACCTGGGGTAGCTTAAAGCAAAGGAGACCTGAGCTGGCCGCTGAGGCCCGGTGTCCCAGGTAAAGTTGCCCCAGCGCCTGTGCCAGTTGCTCCAGGGTTCCTGGTCTTCTGTGTTCCTAGGCTAAAAACTAAGAGGCAGCAACCAGGGCCTGCAATTTTTGAGGAATCTTTTTACTTGCTGACTATTTTACTTGAAATGATTCAATCCTGCCTGACTTAAGTTTGTTGTTAATTTTTTTCATTGTGAAAATACTGTACAGAGGAGTTACAATTACATGGGCAAGATAATGAGTACATTTCTTAGCAAGCATTGTAGCCTCCTCCTTTGTTTCCCCTTCCCAACCTTTCCCATCCTCCCCCCCCCCCCCCGTCCCCGCCCCCGTTGTTAATTTTGTAGATTTTTTTTTCTTCCAAGTTATCATGGATCTTACAAGGATCCTGCCTTCCTCGACTAAGTATTATTGTAGAATTCTGGAAGTCTTCTGAATGCATGTTGTGTGTCTCGGGATTATATTGTGCCATAAACAGACATAGTAACATTTATATGTATCTTAACACATAGAAACACTTTTGATATAATGGGTTCACATTAAATTAGAGATGTATACTGTGGGGAACAAAACATTTAGAAAAAGATCTACTATAACCAATCTTGAAACTAATAACTATTAAATGTGGCTGTAGAAAGTTAATAATCAGGGGCTGGGAAGGTGGCTCAGTGGTAGAGCGCTTGCCTTGCATGCCTGAGGCCCTGAGTTCGATTCCTCAGCACCACATAAGCAAAAAGAAAAAAGCCGGAAGTGGCGCTGTGGCTCAAGTGGTAGAGCGCTAGCCTTGAGCTGAAGAGCTGAGGGACAGTGCCCAAGCCCAGAGTTCAGGCCCCACCACCGGACCCCCCCCCCCCAAAAAAAAAAAAAGAAAGTTACTAATCATTGAATTATGCTTTGTTCACAAATTTTAAAAATATTTTAAAATGCTGGTTGAAATTTTAATCTTATATTTTCTGATACATTTTATTATAAATATATCACTACTAATTGGCATCTAATCATAAAAGTTTTATAAATGTAGGTATTCTTTCCACAACTTATTGTAACACTAATAAATTATATAAGATAATGATTGGAAGATGTCTGTTTAGCTAGTAAATTTAATTTTCAAAGAGATTTGAGTTGAGCACCAGTGGCTTATACCTGTAATCCTAGCTACTAAGGAGGCTGAGATCTGAGGATCACGGTTCAAAGCCAGCCCGGGCAGGAAAGTCCATGAGACTTTTAAACCACCAAAAAACCGGAAGTGGCCCTGTGACTCAAGTTGTAGAGTGCTCACCTTGAGCTGAAGAATGCAGGGACAGCGCCCAAGCCCAGAGTTCAAGCCCCACGACTGACTCCCTTCCCCCCAAAAAAGAGAGATTTGAATTTTTTGATAATAGTCATATTAAGACTACTTATTATGAACTACGTGCATCTCAGGGGAACCACAAGCACCACATGTATCACTCTGTGAACTTCTCTTTCTTTTTTTTCTTTTCTTTTTTTTTTTTTTTGCCAATCCTGAGACTTGAACTCAGGGCCTGGGCACTGTCCCTGAGATCTTTTTTTCTCAAGGCTAGCGCTCTACCATTTGAGCCACAGCTCCACTTGCAGCTTTTTCTGTGTATGTGGTACTGAGGAACTAAACCCAGGGCTTCATGCATACTAGGCAAGCACTCTACCACTAAGCCACATTCCCAGCCCCTTTGTGCACTTTCCTATGGATGATGTTTCATTAATATAAAATTGGGACTTTCAGTTTTAACCATAATTATTCAATGTTCTTCTATTATGATGTCAATGGCCCTGCTGTTTTCTTACTTGTTTTCTAGTAGTGATAATCAACCTGCATCAATTTATTCACAATTTTTGGTGAAAGTCCACAATGTCCAAGGCTTTCCTAGCAATACTTGACTCACTTGATTCCCAGACTATAACCCTGAACAAAGAAAGTTTAACTGGCTGCAAAAGAAAACAAAGCTAATTGATTAACATCCTAAGCTATGGCCATTGATACATAAGTGTCTGCATATTGGTTTAAATTATTATGTAGTAGGGCACAGCTACACTCAAAAGATGTTAAAAGATGTCAAATCCTTATATTGTTTTGTTTGATTATTTTATATAAATATAATGTGTGGTTCCATCTATAGTCGATACATATAGTTTCTACTATGGAATTATTGGAAAATAATGAGAGTATTTTTTTTTTTTGTCGGTCATGGGGCTTGAACTCTGGGCTTGGGCTCTGTCGTTGCGCTCTTAAGCTTAAGGCGAGCGCTCTACCGCTTGAGCCACAGAGCCACTTCCTAATGAAAGTAATTTATACTTCCATCATAATTAAAAAGAATCACATTTTATTTGGCCCAAAACATTTACATATACCTATATTTACTTCAGCTGTAATGATGTAGGCTAATCCTATTATATATATTAGACTAAGAGCCAGAAAGAAAGAAACATATAAGAGTGGTAGAATTTTAATAAAAAGAAGGTGCATTTGAGTCTTTGAAACTAGAGTTCTGATTACTGATACTATCTCCTGTGTTTGTATTATATGATCTTCTGATTGTAAAGGTCAAAAATACATTCTGAGATAATGTTCTTTTAAGGGAAAAAAAAAAACATTGGGGAGATTTATTTTAGAAATACTATAGTTTCTTTTGGAATTCAGTGCTTTCCTGGAAGAGCATTCCTGGAACAGACTGAAATCAGGCTGGAACATTTGAGAACTCAGGAAGTAAACTCTCTGTTTCTTACTTTTTTGTTAAGTTTTCAAAAATCCGCAAGGCAGCAAGGTAGAAGACTAATTATAGGCAAGAGTGTTCTATGGCTATTAGGATGGCTTGTTATACTTCCACAGATTTTCTTGATAAAGAGTAAATTATGCCCAAATACTTACACAGACTGCAAAACCAAGTCATTGTGGCATCAAGTTTCCTGTGATCCTAATAACTCAGATAACAATGAACCTAAAGAGGCCAGAGGATAAAATTTTAGTGGCCACCCCCTGCTATTGAGATGCTACCTTTAAACCACAGCAAAACATTTTTACAGACATTCTGAAGTTTGTATCTATAACCTAAATGTGGGGAAAGGTGGAAAGCCTTATGTTCAACTGAAACTGAGGAGATAGATAAGATAAGGTCATGTAGCAGCCTTCCACTAGATAGGAAATGCAACTTCTCAGTAGCTCACTTGGTAGCCTATCTCCCCATTCATTTGCAGAAATCATAGAACACATGTGGTTGAGTTTTGCCTGGCCAGTTATGTGGAGATACACATGGCTGTTAGGTTGCAACCCTCTCAGATAGAGCTATTTCCCTGTGTTCTCCTGATGTTGTGAGCACTCTTTATTTCTTAGAGTTAAGTGTTTATATTCAGCTCTTCAGTCCATGTGGTGCAACCTGGTCCCCAGCAGCTTCTGAATATACATGTTCTTGACTAGTCTTCCCAGGAGAGCATTAGAGACTGACTTGCTTTTTAAAATTTTAGGTCAAATTGTAGGGAAAGATTCAAACTAGTGTTGTCAGGGACCTACCTTACTACCAGGCAATTACAGCCAATCCCTGTGTGAAGGCTGGGATAGATGGGATGGGGATGTCTGTGGGGATCTTAAACTAGGTACATCAGGAGAAGAACAATACATAACAATATGTGTCTTTCTTTTATTGCAAGATGACTTATGTTAGAGTACCAGCTATGAGACAAAAAACTGAACAAAAGAGCAAGGCTCTGAGTTCAGACTCTGGCACCAGCACCAGCACCAGCACCAATATATATGTGTGACAAACATATGTGTGTATATATACATACATATATGTATGTGTATACATATATATGAATATATATACTTATATATACTTATGTATGTATTTATCTCTCAGTCTTGAATTTGTAGTTATTGCTATTATATACAGATATATGTAATGGTAACTTTGTCTTATGTGATAAAGTTCAGGACAAGTCAATACGTACTGGAATTTTGAAACGCAGGCTATGTTCTCAGATGGTCATTTCCCCCAAACTTCCATAGGGATTTTTTTTTTGTCGGTTGTGGGGCTTGAACTCTGGGCTTAGGTGCTGTCCTTGTGCTCTTCAGCTCAAGGCGAGAGCTCTACCATTTGAGCCACAGCACCACTTCCGGTTTTCTAGCGTTTTATTGGAGATAAGAGTCTCACGAACTTTCCTGCTTGGGCTGGCTTTGAACCGCGATCCTCAGATCTCAGCCTCCTGAGTAGCTAGGATTACAGGTGTGAGCCACCAGCGCCCGGCTCCATAGGGATTTTATACTCAAACCTCAGAATCTCCTTTTGATCTATGCAAAAGACCTATGATGAAGTCCTTTCAGCTTTCAGGGCCTGTACACTTACTTAGTTTGTAACCCAAAGTCCTATTTATCCTAAATTCCCTTCTATGGTTGCAATTCTAGGGTCCCCCTCCTGTCTCCAGAATCTTACTCATATTCTCCTAAGTTTCCAAGTCCCACTCAGAATACCTTCTAAAGCTTGTTCTAACATGACATGAATTTATTTCTCCACATTTTTCCTTCAGAGACCTATCCTTCTCCAATTGAAATTAGTATTTATTTTAGTCTGTATCCTTAGCCTTAATAGCTTGAAATTCAGGTGATATAAGTTGTAGAATGCAATGATGATATCTTCAGGAGGATGAGCAAGGCCCAACACTGCAGGAAGGGTAAGGATGAAATTTTTATAAGAAGAGGTCACTCTCAAAAACGATGTACATATGACCATATAAGGTGATGATAAGCGAAATGAACCCCAAGATAGGGACACAAAACCCCTGTTTTCACTGTATTTGATTCTGGTTTCCTGTATCTCATATACATATATATATGATATATATATATATATATATCATATATATATACATTTTTCTAATTTGGGGAGGGGAAAGGGAGTAACAAAATGCTGAAATAAGGATACAGGTTGTTAGCCATGAGATGTACAAGACACTATGTTGTTGGGGGGTAGGAGGGAGGTGTTAGGGAGGCAGGGTGGGAAGGGATGGTAGGGGAAAAACAAAGGAGCGAGTAATGCTCAATAGGAAATGTACTCATTACCTTACTCAAGTAACTGTAATCCCTCTGTACAGTATCTTTACAATTACTGTACTCAGAAGAATGAATGGTTGGATGAGCAGCAAAAACTATAGTGATACCTGCTGAAAATGCAGGGTCTCTCTGGCTTTATTATATATATATAAGCTCAAGGCTAGCGCTCTACCACTTGAGACACAGCATCACTTCTGGCTTTTTCTGCTTCTGTGGTGTTGAGGAATTAAACCCAGGGCCTCATGCATGCAAGGTAAGAACTCTACCACTAAGCCACCTTCCCAGCCCCTATTTGAGATACTTTGTTTTTGTTTTTGTCAGTCATGGGTTTGAACTCTGGGCCTGGGCGCTGTCCCTCAGATCTTCAGTTCAAGGTGAGCGCTCTACCACTTGAGCCATGGCCCACTTCCAGTTTCTTGTGGTTTATTGGAGGTAAGAGTCTCATGGACTTTCCTTGCCTGGGCTAGCTTTGAACCTCAAACCTCACATCTCAGCCTCCTGAGTAGCTAGGATTATAGGCGTAAGCCCCTGCACCCAGCTTCTTGCTTTATTTTAGACCTACCACATCTGAACCTATATTTTAAGATAGCCATAGTCATTGGTTTGTACTTTAATGTTTTGAAGAAACCACTGTGTTCGAAAACCTTATAGCAAAAATATTCTGTAGAGGGGGAAGGAAAAGCTAGACTTTAAGGATTTATAAGAAAAAAAATTTTCTTAATGATCATTGCTGATTAGAGAAAAAAAATGAATTTTGTACTCTATTATATGCCCTCAATTTAGCTTTCAGACTTTTTTTTTTTGTGGCAGCCGTGGGGCTTGAACTCTGGGCCTGGGCGCTGTCCCTCTGCTCTTCAGCTCAAGGAGAGCACTCTACCACTTGAGCTACAGCGCCACTTCCCAGCTTTCAGACTTATTTTCCACAGCTCTCCTACACCTATTCTGTTTCCTAAGTCTTTTCACCTTTCTTCAATGTTATCTCTATTCTCAATTCTTGGAATGTCTTCCCTGTATTTTCTGTTGAAATCTTACCCATATTCAAGGGTCCAGCTTGAAAATGGTTTCCAAGTGGCCTTTAAAGCTTCATCTAGCTTTAATATTCTCATTAGCATGAGAATGGTAGAGTGGGGAAGGTAGTTTAGTGGTAGAGTGCTTGCCTAGCATGCATGGAGCCCTGGGTTCAATTCCTCAGTACCACATACACAGAAAAAGGCAGATGTAGCACTGTGGCTCAAGTGGTAGAGTGTTAGCCTGGCACAAAAGAAGCTAGGGACAGTGCCAGGCTCTGAGTTCAAGTCCCAGGACTGGCAAAAATGAAAGAAAAAAAGAAAAAAATTGGTGAAGCCAGGTCCCAGGGACTTATACTTGTAATCCTAGCTATTCAGGATCTGGGTTCAAAGCCAGTCCGGGCAGAAAAGTCCCTCCGAGTCTTATCTCCTATTAACCACTCAAAAAACAAAGTGGATCTGTGGCTCAAAGTGGTAGAGCACTAGCTTTGAGCAAAAGAGCTTAGGGACAGTGCCCAGGCCCTGAGTTCAAGCCCCACAACTGCTGAAAAAAGATGTAAATAAAAGTAGCAAACATCTCTTGAGTAAATACTAAATGCCAGTTCAAAGCTTTATGTGTATTATCATTTTTAATAACCCCCAAATCCTAGAAGGTAAGCTCGGTGTAATCCCTATTTATAGATAATGAAAGTGATATACAGAGAATAATTAACATGGCCATGGTTGCCAAAACATGCAACCATTTTTTTCAGAAATTAGATGTATGAAGGCCTGAATGTTATTCCCATTGATAAATATTTTTAGAAGTTAGAGAGATCAAATCATGTTTACTATTGCTATTCTGTCTGTAGTTTCTACTAGTTTACATTCATTTTAAAAAAGCTCATGATCAAATACAATCCTTACTGTCTTTTTACTAAGTAGTATTGTGTTCATATGTAGGGTGCCTATAATTAGCTTTCAACCCAAAGAAAATGTAGTCATTGTTGTCCTCAATCTATCCATGGCTTCTGTATATAGTTGGATTTGTTTTGGACTGAAATAGCGTTCTGGCCACAATAGCAAATAGGAACCAAAGTCTAGCCTATCTGCAGACAGCAACGGTAACAGAATTCCTCTATACTTGTTACATCTCCCAAGAACCTTGGCCTCAGAACCTCTTGAGTCCCATACCATCATGTTGCCAGCACACTAGGAGAGCTCTAGTAGTCTTTTTTTTCTCCTTCCTTCCTTCCTTTCTTCCTTTCTTTCTTTTTTTGTGCCGGTCATGGAACCTGAACTCTGGGCCTGGACGCTGTCCTTCAGCTCTTCAGCTCAAGGCTAGTGCTCTACCACTTGAGTCACAGCACCACTTCTGGCTTTTTCTGCTTATGTGGTACTGAGGAATTAAACCCAGGGCCTCATGCATTCAAGGCAAGCACTCTACCACTGAGCTACCTTCCCAGCCCTCTAGTAGTGTTTCTTGTTATCACATAGTCAGAGCTCACTTGTAGTCAGGAGCATGGTTCCACCATTTTCTCTAATGAGCAGGTTGGGCCCTGCCATGTGTTCCTAAAAACACATGGGTTGTTCTAATTTTGGTGTCATGTAGGAGGAGCCTTTCAGGCCTATTAGATGGTCATTTACTCCAAACTCTGAGAGCACTTTTTTTTTTTTTTTGGTCAGTTGTGGGACTTAACTCTGGGCTTGGGTGCTGTCACTCAGTTCTTCAGCTCAAGACTAGTGCTCTGCTACTTGCGCCACAGCTCCACTTCCAGTTTTCTGAGTGGTTTATTAGAGATTAGAGTATCACTGACTTTCCTGACCAGGCTGGCTTTGAACTGCGATCCTCAGATTTCAGCCTCCTGAGTAGCTAGGATTATAGGTGTGAGCTACCAGCACTTGGCTTCAGAGGACTTTTGTACCCATTCTCAGAATTTGCCAGAGAATCTCTGACAGAATCTGCTTAGTCCCTGGAAGATCTTGATCTGTCAGGCCTCCTTGTGAAGATATCACCTAAGCCATGTATAGGCCAGATCCACAACTGGCAAACCTAGGGCCTTCCTCCTATATCCCACAATTTTACTAATATCCCTCCAACTCTGCCAGTCCCTCTCAGAATGTCTCCCAGAATTTATTCCAATCTATGTTCTACTTACTTGATCATTCTGCAGTTATGACACTGATTTATTCTGCAGAATTGCTAGGCTGATGTTACCTCCTCTAAGCCCTATCCTAGGTCCCAGTATCTATCTTGTAAGTATATATCCCATCACACATGTTTTTTAATTTGTACATTTCCCCAGGGGCTATTGCTTTCATTTAAATTAATTGTGTTAGTCCATTTGTCCTGGAACTAAATTTGAGGATTTTGTGGTAAATATAGTTCAAGTTCATTACCTTCAACAAATCAAGTGAGGGTGTAATGACAGACCTTTTTTTTTTTTTTTTTTGTGGAATAAGGATGAAGGGAATCTTGGAATTCTTGCATATGAGAGCACATGTTAATTGTTATTTTTTTTTCCTGAAGGGGAAAGTCTTCATTAAGAAAATTCCCTTTTTTTATTTTATGTACTTTATATAAGAATCCTAGCTTTTCTCTTGCTATATTAATAGTTAGAATATAGTTAAAAGAGATGCTTTAGTCGTCAGTATGTATGCTAGAAGTCATCTGAATTTTAATTTTATTCTAGGTAATAAAAGGGCTGATGCACCCAGGGGGTAATCAGGTTAAATTTTTGATCAAGGAAAATTCTTTTTCAGAATGAGTGCAAAGGGAACACACATGTGATTTAGATAAATGGCACCTTTGGAAATTTGGGATTTGAGGAACTATAATTGTTTGATAATAAAGAGCAGGTTGTAGTGAAACAGGTGAGCCTTTCTGACACATCAAAGGGAGGCTGGAACCCATTATCTGGATAATTAAGGAGGAAAACAAATTCCCCCTTATTTTAACCACATAGGAAGGAACTCTATTGCTCAAATTAATTTTAAAATACCTTAAAGGTATGTATTTTAATTAAAATGTAGTCTATCTTTCTTTGAGAAAAATCTAGTTTTTAGAAATATAAAATTTAAGGGCAAATAAAGGTTCCATAACCACATTTTAGAAGATTTCTTATTATACTTGCCTTCCTTGAAAGATGAAAGTTTAAAAAATGTAAGTATTACCAGTAATGTGGGTGTGTGATTCCAACTGACATAAACAAAACAACTTCTTAGTGGTTTTGGAATACTTTTACACCAGCCCCTCTTTATCCCTCTCCCTGGCTGACTAGAATATCTCAGAGTATTGAGACCCCTGTGTATTAGAGGATAGCACAGCAGGGACTGTTATGACTATATTGATAAGTACATATCAGAAACCAAAGTATACAACTTTTTTCTTCATCTCTGAAGAGACAAATACTCAGAAGTTCACATCATTAGACTATTGATACTTACAACAACACTTGGAAATATTATGTTGCAACCATTTAGCACTTCCTTAATTTCTGTATGTTGCTAGCAATTCCTGGTATTTCACTTCAGTATCTGTGTTTGGCATTACATGGTATTCTCTTCCCATAAGCCTGTTTAGGTCCAAATTTCCCTTATGAAGATACCAATCATTGGATTAAGGCCTGCTGTAATACAGTACAACCTCATTTTTAACCTGATTTATATCTTCAAAGAGTATTTTCAAGTAAGGTCCCATTTATAAGTGCCAGCAACATATCTTTCACGGAGATACAATTTTACCTACAATTGACATTTTTCTCCTGTTACTGTGTTTCTCCACATCTCAGGTATAGTCTTATGTTCCTTTTTCTTTTCACTGTCAACCTTTAAGAAAAGTTTCTCACTTTGTCTTCAGCCTTCTACAATTGCATATCTGTATTTAGTTTTTTTGTTGAAACTACTGTTATCTGTCATTTTTCTGTTTCTGATTTGATCTACTACCTGTAGAATTAAACATATCTCACCACTTTTCCTCTTTATGGTTGTTGCTATGAGTGTTTTCCATCCTCTTCTTTCTATCTGATCACTCTTTTACAGTCTCCTCTTTGCCTTTCCTGGAAATCAGTACTCTACAGGCCTGTATTTTCTCTATTTCATAGTTTGTTATCTCCCTGAAGTTCACCGCTCTCTGGCTTTAGAATTATCTATTTGCAGGCCCTGGTCTATTATCTCCAACTTCTGTGTCTTGGCAACGTACACATGGACTGATAGTCAAGGTGATATTTTTCAAAAATATTTCAGAGGTATATTTTAAAATTAATACTAGACCTTCAAATACCATTTTCTCTTCATTGTATAGTTGAGCTTCTCTCTCTTTGAGTTCAGTATTTCTATTTATTCTGCTTAGAAGAAGTAATAAATGAGCCTCATGCTGGTGGCTTGCGGCTTACCATGGGAAGCTCAAGGAGGTTGAACTTAGAGCCTGGGCACTAGCCCTGAGCTTCTTTTCCTCAAGGCTAGCACTCTACCACTTGAGCTACAGCACCACTTCTGGCTTTTTCTGTTTATGTGGTACTGAGGAATCGAACCCAGGGCTTCAGCCTGCAATAAATCTTTTTTTTTTTTTTTTTGGCCGGTTGTGGGGCCTGAACTCTGGGCCTGGGCACTGTCCCTCAGCTCTTCAGCTCAAGGCTAGCGCTCTACCACTTGAGCCATAGCGCCACTTCTGGCTTTTTCTGCTTATGTGGTACTGAGGAATCGAACCCAGGGCCTCAGGCATGCAAGGCAAGCGCTCTACCACTGAGCCACCTTCCCAGCCCTGCAATAAATCTTTTTGAGTGCAAATATTTATTGAATGATGAAACTGTGCAAAGCACTTTGTTTATATTAACTTTGTTATTTCTTGAAGATAAGGGAAGTGGAACATATTGAAATGGATTACTTTACTCAAAGCCAGTAATAGTACTCAAACTCTGCTCTCTTTGCTTTCAAAACTTGAGCTGTCCAGCAATTACTCTTTCCTACTCTTTAGGGTTCAGGGTAGGAAGTCAGCCAGGCAGCCTCATGCAAAGTATTGCTTTTATAAGATGTATTTTCTGATTGTATTAAATATCTGGAGCTGATGTGGGAACTGGAGTATAAAATGAAAAAACAAAACAGAGCCTGTCTTTGGTGTAACAGGCCACTATTTTTTTTTTTTTTTTTTTTTTGCCAGTCGTGGGGCCCGAACTCTGGGCCTGGATGCTGTCCTTCAGCTCTTCAGCTCAAGGCTAGCTCCCTACACTTGAGTCACAGCGCCACTTCTGGCTTTTTCTGCTTATGTGGTGCTGAGGAATCGAACGCAGAGCTACCACTGAGCCACCTTCCCAGCCCCCAGGCCACTTAAAAAAAAAACAACACAGGATCTTTAAATGCTCATCATATCTCATCAAGTATGGTATTCTTTCCTATTACACAGGAGTGGCCTCTCAGTATCAGCAGTCAGCTATTTTCTGCATCCTCTACATTCAGCTCATTACCCATGCTTTAACTCACATGTATTATTAATGGAACCTTTGCATAACCAGATTATATACTAGAGTGACTCCTATAGTGAAAGCAGCCCCTTGGAGGACAAACAGAGCCTGTCTATGATAAAGGAATCTTAAGTTTTATGAAATGGATATATCTTGAGGCTTTTCCTTTCCATGAGTCTGGTTGATCCAGGTTAGATGCAAGGATGAATTTAGTCCAGAGTTTATAAAAGTTAGGGAAGCTGGGCACCAGTGGCTCATGCTTGTAATCCTACCTACTAAGGAGGCTAAGATGTGACGATTGTGGTTTGGAGCTGGCTCCAACAGAACAGTTCCGGTGAGACTTATCACCAATTAACCACTCAAAACTGGAAGTGGAGCTGTGGCTCAAGTGGAAGAGCCTTGACCACAAAGAGGCTCAGGAATGGTGCCCAGGCTCTGAGTTCAAGCCCCACAACTGACAAAACAAACAAAAGAAAAGCTAGGGAAATGTATAACTAACTTTTCTCTGCAGACAGATGAAATAAATATGTTAAATAGAATTGTAGGACCCCTAGAACATAATTGTGCCTAAGAGTTTTATAAAATGAGTGAAATAGGAGGACAGAAATGGCACATATTATTAATATATTAATATTTCTTAAAGTTACCAGGATTTATGGATTACAAAGTACGTCAAACATCAGAGTAATACAATTTTGGAAAACGTTTTATTTCTTGTTGCTGCAGTTGCTGTTGTATTATTATGATTATCTTTTTGGGAAATAGTTGTAGTGATAGACTAAAAAATTTGTAATAAATTCCAGAGATGTGAGAAATGAACTGGGTTATTTTGATGATTCTGACTAGCACAATACATTTGATTGGCAGTTGTTCACCTGACATGAAATCTATTATATATTAATCAGTATTTATGGAGACCTATAGATGGCACTGTTGGCCTATAATTTAGTGTTTTGCTGTCAAAGAACACTGCAGAAAAGTGTTAGATTTATAGGTGTGTAAACTCTTCTCTTACTAAGCATTTGGAGCAGATGCCTTCAGGCACCTTATATAGATCATAATAAATTCAGTAGTTGAAATTACTTTTGTAATAAAATTTCCATTTTATTATAATTTTTAGCTATGGCAAATAGCCATCTAAGTATAAATGTACATATATAAATTACTAATAAATATAGTTGAAAAAGATTACTTGTTTGCTATAGTATTTATGTGTGGTGATCTTGCTCTAGAATTTAAAGTAGAATTTTGGGTCAAACAAAATTGTTAATATGCTTGGCAGAAATCTATTAATTGCTTTTAGATTTTAGAGATTACCTAAAAATCCCAGATAGCATAATTTCTCAGAATTGTTTGTGCTATAGTATTTATTATTCTAATAATAAATTATAAATGTCTGAGTTAAAATCCCAAATTCATGTGAGAGGCTGTTGAAAAATATCATTTGTTTTCCTATTGTGATCCTTAGCATAAGAAAGTGGATAGACATATGAATAATTATAGTCTCATTAATCCTAAACTCCAATTTTATCCCACTCACACAAAAATTAAAATTTAGACTGCTAAGTACTGTGTTGTGGATTTAGTTTGTTAATGGGTAGTATCTGGAGTTTGTTACTTTTGTAAACAAAATTTTAACCACAAGATGGCAGTATAACTTTCCCATGTCTTAAAATTTCTCTCTCTCTTTACTATATTCAGCTATTTCTTATTCTCTCTTAATGAGAGCTGTATAGAGTGAAAGACTTTCAGGACAACTATAAGGAGGATAAATACTGAAAGTACTTAACATAAGATGTAGATGGAAGTAGCACCGTGGTTCAAGTGGTAGAGCGGCTCGCCTTCAGCTGAAGAGCTCAGAGGAAGCACCCAGGCCCAAAGTTCAAGCCCCACAATCGACACACACACACAAAAAAAAAGATGTAGAAAAGCCTAATGTTACTTTTGATCTAATGTTTATAATTTAGTAACACTGAGAAAGCATTAATAGTCTTCAAATATAGAATAAAAATGTGATGATACTAATGAACTGAGGCATGTAGACAATAATCTTAGAGAATAATATAGAAAAAGGAAGACAAAAAGATTATAGATATTATTATCATTTACATTGATTTTAAAAATAAGAGTAATCATCAGGCACTGGTAGCTTATGCCTTTAATCCCATCTTCTTAGTTGGCTGAGATCTGAGGCTCATGGTTCAAAGCCAGCACAAGCAAAAAACCCATGAGACTCTCATATTCAATTAATTACCAAAAAAGCTAGAAGTGGAGCTGTGGCTCAACTGGTTGAGTGCTAGCTAGCTCAGAAGGGATAGTGCCTAGCCCTTGAGTTTAAGTCCCAGGACCAGCACACACACAGACACACAGACACAGACACAGACACAGACACACACACACACACACACACAATGTAGTGGCAAGAATAAGATCTACATGATTCTTCCTAGACTTAAATCTTCTGTATTAAGAAAATGGATCATCTCTCCATTCAATAGTGGGTATTTAAATAGCTATTATCTGGTATTATATGTACTTATAATATTTTCATTGGTATGCTTACATAATATTCAGTATTATGTTTCACTTTGCAAGGATATTCTTCATAATTACTTTAGTTTTCTTTGATTCTTCTGTGATTAAAAGATTGTACTATAAAGAAGTCTTGTAAAGAGCAGTCTTCATTTAGATAGAGGTTGTCTTGCTTATTTTGTATTTCTAGGCTATGTCCAGTGTTTAATCACTCAAAAAGCATGTTTTTATTCTAGTAACATTATCCATAAAACAAATCACATCGAGACCTGTTTTGCTTAGATGACCTTTCCTAATGTGGCAAAGGTTTAAAAAAAAAAAAACCAACAAAACCTCCTAAGTTAAAAGATTACAGGGGCTGGGAAGGTGGCTCAGTGGTAGAGTGCTTGCCTTGCAGGCATGAGGCCCTGGGTTCGATTGCTCAGTACCACATAAGCAGAAAAAGCTGGAAATGGTGCTATAGCTCAAGTGGTAGAGTGCTAGCTTTGAGCTGAAGAGCTGAGGGACAGTGCCCAGGCCCAGAGTTCAGGCCCCATGACCGGACCCCCCCCAAAAAATAAATAAAAAATAATAAACCACCAGAAAACCGGACGTGGTACTGTGGCTCAAGTGGTTGAGTACTTGCCTTGAGCTGAGGAGCTGAGTGACAGTGACCAGGCCCAGAGTTCAAGCCCATGACTGAAAAAAAAAAAAAAAAAAAAAAGAACATATGAGAAATGTAGTTACATGCATGAGAAAAAAGTATAGTTTCATGTTCAAGTTCTAAAAAATCTCTAGTTTTAGATGAACAACTTGAAATCAGATTGGGTTTTTCCTTGGAGCATAATTAAGTTTTCTATCTTAATATTTTGTTATATATATATATATATATATATATAATATCTGTAATAACTACAAGTACTATTAAAAAGAGCTTTTAACCCTGGAGCATTAGGATTTTTAAGTTCCAAATTAGGATACTTTGTCTTTTTTTTTTATCCAGTCTGGGGCTTGAACTCAGAGCCTAGTCACTGTTCCTAAGCTTATTTTGCTCAAGGCTAGCACTCTACCACTTGAGCCACAGCACCATTTCTGGCTTTTTCTGAGGAATCCAACCCAGGGCTTCATGCATGCTAGGAAAGCGTTCTACCACTAAGCCACATTCACAGTCCTATATGTATCTTATACTGATCTATTTTGGAGTTAACATAGTTCTCCAAACTTAGCATAGTTGATAAACTTTTGAGTATGTGGTACTCCTGGTACTTTTAAGTACAAGGAAACAATCATAATTGACATAAGCAAGAGACATCCATCCTTACCTCCACGAGAGAAGATCCTTTTTAGGATAATAAAAGTTAGGCAAAGGAAGGTGGTGTTCTAAAGGGATCCTGATGGCTTTACTGCCTATCATCAGATCCCAAATCTCTTAGTTTCAGGTAGCTTGGAATGTGTCTTAACTTCCCTAAAATGGAGATAAAATCTAGTCTACTTCTGGAGGTTGTTTGAATAATCCAATGAGTTGATAAGTAGACTTGTGATATCCATGGATATATGATTCCAAGGAGACTTCTCCACCCCTGAGGAAAAACCACAGGTGCTTGGGGTATGTAGAATTTAGAACTGCACTGCCAGTGCTTCATTTTTCTTTTAATATTGCCTGACTGCTACCTTCAAACCAATCTAAAATTTCACTTAAAATTAGTCACATTAACTGTGTGTATGTGTCTGTGAGAGAGAGAGAGAGAAAGAGAGAGAGAGAGAGAGAGACAGGCAGGCAGGCAGGCAGGCAGGCAGACAGACAGACAGACAGACAGACAGATAGACAGACACACACTGCATACTGCATACACCTGTGTGCCTGAACGCCTGTGCTCTGTTTCTGGGGCTGGAACTCAGAGCTTATATGATCCCTGGTGTTTATTTTTAATTTTATTTTTTACTGAAGGCTAGCACTATGCCACTTGAGACACAGCTCTACTTCCAGATTTTTGGTAATTTATTAGTTAATTGGGGGGGCTTCCTTGCCAGAGCTGGTTTGGAACTTGGTCCTTAGAGCTCAGCTTCCTGAGTAACTAGGATTACAAGTGTCTGGGATGGTGCCCAGCTAATCATATTAACTTTTGCATTGAATTTGGGGCATCATTTACTTTTTTTTTTTTTTTTTGGCTAGTCCTGGGGCTTGAACTCTGTTCTAGGTGCAAGCACTCTACCACTTGAGCCACAGTGCCACTTCTGGCTTTTTGACTAGTTCATTGGAGGTAAGAGTGCCATAGAATTTCCTGCCTGGCCTGGCTTTGTACTTCCATCCTCAGATCTCAGCCTCCTGATTTGCTAGGGTTACTAGCCTGAGCCACAGCTTTCTGGCTCATTTGTTTTTTAGAAGCCATATTTTCTTTCTTTTTTTCTTTTTCCTTTTTTCTAGTTCTGGGGCTTGAGCTCTGGGCCTGAACACTGTTCCTGAGCTCCATCTACTCAAGCAAGGCTAGCATCTTTACCACTGGAACCTCAGTGCTACTTCTTGCTTTTTCTGTGATTAATTGTAGATAAGATAGACTTTCCTACCCAGGCTGGCTTGGAGAGCTACAATCTGAAGATTTTAGCATCCTGAGTAGCTGAGATTACAGGTGTGAGCCACTGGCACCCAGCTGGCATATTTTCATAACAAGGGAAATAGCAGCTCATACAATAATTTAAACATAACTGATGACAAGTCAGGACTGACTGATAACTTCTCCTCATCCACTGAGGTGCATAATTCATAACTAAATTTAAGATTTTTAAAAAATTTGTGGGACCATGCTTTGTCAAAACCTTGTCTGTATGGTACATTCACAAATAAGGCAGGCTTACTATACCTGCAAAGTGCTTAGAATTGGCTTAATTTTTAATGATTGCTCTGAATTAGTTATAAATGGGGAAGGAAAATGTGCAAGTCTAGGTATTTTCTCCAAATAACACATGATAGGAAACACATATATATATATATATATATATATATGTGTGTATATATATATATATATATGTTAAATTGTTGCATTTGATCACCCTTTGTCCTTGTTTCACCATTTTGTTATTTCCTTTCCCGTTCCCAAATCTGATGAACATATATACAAGACAGGGTACCAGAATAAATAACAGTGACTACTGGGGATAAACCAAAGGAAAAAATAAACTAAAGAAAAAAATAAGCCGGGCGCTGGTGGCTCACGCCTGTAATCTTAGCTACTCAGGAGGCTGAGATCTGAGGATCGCAGTTCAAAGCCAGCCCGGGCAGGAGAGACCGTGAGACTCCTATCTCCAATAAACCACCAGAAAACCGGAAGTGGCGTTATAGCTCAAGTGGTAGAGCGCTCGCCTTGAGCTGAAGAGCTGAGGGACAGCTCCCAGGCCCAGAGTTCAAGCCCCAGGACCGACAAAAAAAAAAAAGAAAAAAAGAAAGGAAAAATAAACCAAAAAAAAAAAAATTAAATAAAAAGAAAGAACTTGATACAGTACATTGATGACAAGAAGGTCAACCACAGAAAAAGACCTTGTTTCCCTATCTTGGAAAGATTTCAGTAAGCATCATTTTGTATGGTCATATGTTCAGAGCTATTGAGCTATTGTGATCCTCTGCTAGGACTATCCTAGACATATACTATTTATTATGAATGAAGGAAACTATGAAGCCTATGCTTCTTGGGGTTACTTCACTTAATATGATTTTTTCCAAGTCTTCCCATTTCTTTACAAATGGGGAAATATTCTTTCTGATGGAAGCATAGAATTCCATTGTGGGATATCTGAGTTGGTTCCATAGCTTAGCTATGGTAAATAATGCTGCAATGAACAGTTGTGCTGGTAGATTTAGTGTGGCCTCCCTTGTGACCATTTGGGTAAATGCCCAGGAGTGGGATTGCTGGATCATAGGGGAGATCTATGTTTAGTCTTTTTTTTTTTTTTATTGTGAAAATACTGTACAGAGGGGTTACAATTACATGGGCAAGATAATGAGTACATTTCTTATCAAGCATTGTAGCCTCCTCCTTTGTTTCCCCTTCCCATCCCTTCCTATCCCTCCCCTGCCCCCCCCCCCCAATCCTCCTCTGCCCCACCACCCACCAAAGTTGTAAAGTTTGTTTTCAAGATAACGACTTGTACATCTCATTGTTGCAATGGGTCCACCTGTATCCCTATTTAAATGATTTGTTTTTTCCCTTCCCCTCCACAAATTATACCAACATATAATACAGTGGAAGCACGGGTTATACAGTGGGGGGGGGGGGGAACCATACAAAGCAACAAAGAAATCATCTCATAAATGTGTTACAAACAATTGCATGAAAGAAAAAAGCATCTGAATACATATCTTAGGGTTCATTTCCCTAACATCAACTTATCTGACCTTTTCTGCTTGACTCAGATATATACTAGTTATTGCAACCATGGGACCTATGTTTCTTTGGGCCTGGCTTACTTCACTTAATATATATAATTTTTTCCAAGTCTTTCCATTTCCTAACAAATGGGGCAATGCCATTTTTTCTGATGGAGGCATAGAATTCCATTGTGTATAAATACCACATTTTCTTGATCCATTCATCTTCTGAGGGGCATCTGGGTTGACTCCATATCTTAGCTATGGTAAATAATGTTGCAAATAAACATAGTTGTGCTGGTAGCTTTAGTATGGCCTTGTTTGTGATTGTTTGGGTGAATGCCTAAAAGTGGATTGCTGGGTCATGGGGGAGCTCTATGTGGAGTCTTTTGAGGAACCTCCATACTACTTTCCAAAGTGGTTGAACCATCTTACATGGTGTAGCAGTGTTCCCTTTTGGCCACATCCACTCCAGCTTCTGTTGTTATTTCTTGATAATGGCCATTCTAACTGGGGTGAAGTGGAATCTCAGTGTGGTTTTGATTTACATTTCTTTTATGGCTAGAGATGTTGAGCATTCCTTCATGTGTCTATTGGCCATTCTTATTTCCTCTCCAGAGAAATCTCTTCACCCAACTTATTAATGGAGTGGCTCTTTCTTTGAGGATTTGCTGTTGTGTGGGGGGGGTGTTAATTTTTTGAGCTCTAGGTATATTTTTGATATGAGGCCTGTTGTATAGCTTGTCTGTTGTATAGCTAGTGAAGATCTTCTCCCAACCTGTGGGCTTTGTATTTATCTTGCTAGCTATATCCTTTGCCATGCAGAATCTCTGCAGCTTAATGCAATCTCATTTACCCAGCCTTTCTTTGATTTGTTGTATTTCTGGATATTTATTTAGGAAATTTTGACCTGTGCCAAGAAGCCTAGAATTTTGTTTTATTGCCAAGCCTGTATATCATTAATGTAATTTTTACTTTCCCAACATGAAATAATCTTTTTATTCCACAAATACAGTTATTGGGTTGCTACTGAAACTTCTTTCCAAATTCCATAGTGGATTTGGAGGAATGGTTCTTTTACATTTTTATTTTGGGGCTGGGAAGGTGGCTCAGTGGTAGGGTGCTGGCCTTGTATGAGTGAGGCCCTGTGGTCGATTCCTCAATACTACATAAGCAGAAAAAGCCAGAAGTGGTGCTGTGGCTCAAGTGGTAGAGCGCTAGTCGTGAGCTGAAGAGTTGAAGGACAGTGCCAAAGCCCAGAATTCAGGCCTCATGACCCACAAATAAATAAATAAATAAAATATAAAAAAATTATTTTGAAGTGACACATAATAGTCAAAAATATTTATGGTATAGGAAGTAGTTGTTCTTATAGGAGTCATTTTGTCTTGATGTCACTTCACTCTTCTAAGAAATAGTTTCTTGTTTGTTTTGTTGTTGTTAATAAGAAAAGGAACTTATATGTCTGTAAATATTCTATTAAATTCTATAATTCCCAGTAAGCTTTCAGGTAGAACACTTGCATATTATTTAGAGTAAATATTAGCAATCATTATACTCACTAAAGACCTTGTCTTTAATATAAATTATTTCTACTCTCTAGAAAGAGACATTTAATTAACAACTATTGATTTATATATTAACAAGGACCTATCTTTTTTTCCCAGTATTTACAGGCAACATAATCCACATTTATAATTAGGTGACTCTTTTTCTCATTACTCTGCATTTATTTTTCCAGTCTCTCCACGGTAAGTATGAGCTATATGTCAGGATCTATCCTGGCTTCCCATCAACTCATTCCACGATTTTCTAACTCTATCCATAGTTACCTAATCTGACTTCTTAAATCCTTGATTTTATTCTTGGAAAATAAGAGCTAAACATTGTTTAATTTACTTTATTTTAGGTTGATGTGTTAACTATTCACACTGAATCAATCTCTTTAATATGCTCCCAACTATTCCTTCCATCAAATACAGTTTAAGCTATGTTAGGAAAATCAGGAAAAAGATGTTTTGAGCCAGTTATGAAATTGTCCATCTGCTTTATTGGCCCAGATCATAGCACAAGTACAACAGATATCTTTCAACCTTATTTTTCCATCCTGTAAGTCCTCCCATAGCATAGCATTCTACTAATGCATGAATAGTTAACAAATCAAATATGTGTTCCCCTTCACCCTGATTTCTCCAACACACACACACACACACATACACACACATTCATGCATATATGCACACAAGCATTCTGAAGCAGATAAACACACATGTATCAAAATACCTGGGCCTTAAATGGCTGTCCTGTTCTTAACATATTGCCATTATGATTAAGTTACTGTGTCTATAAACTGATTTTTAAAATGTATTTTTCAAATCAGCTCTCCCTAATGTCCATGAATTCATTTAGAAAACATTTCTTGAATGTTTTGTATATGCCAGGTCCTGTGATAACAGGTTCATGTTGCTGGTCTGATTTTAACCATGTGGAGTATGCGGTGTAGAGAGGATGGGAACAGTTAGAGCTTATTTCCAGAATGGGGTGCTTAGCTCACCAAGCTTCACTAAAATTTGATATTTTGATTTTTGTAAGCTGGTTAGAAGCATTGCATGAAAATACTGCCAACTTTTGTCCCTTTTTGTTCGAACGTTTTCAGCTTGCAAAGGAATCTGTGTGTAAAAGTTTCCATTATAAGGCCACCTGTAAACTTTAAACAGTCAAAATGTTTTTTCAGCTGCCTGTAGCTCCTTTCCCAACTGACTAAAACTGACAGATAAAGATGGCTTTCCCCTGAGATGGACTGTTTTGTTTGTGGTTATTATGTCACTAACAGGAGGGACAGCTCCCCTGATCCAGAGGGAATACAGAGATACCATTTACAAATAGAGTCTTGTGCTGACTGGCAACTAAAAAAAATAATAGTCAAATAATGATTTCATTGTTCCTTCCTGTGTCCATGACAACTGGGAGGTAAGCTGTGAGACCCACATTGCCTGGGAGAATGTTTTGCCTCAGACAGAGCTTTGCCTCAGACAGAGGTTTTTTTTTTTTGTTTTTTTTTTTTTTTTAATTTATGATTCATCTTGATGATTAAGTTGAGGAGATAAATGGACATTTCCAATCTCTGGTTTTAGTGGTTTTAGATACCTGAAGATCTTCTATTCACAAGTACTTTGACTTGCCACTTTGAAATTCTACTTTTTGATATAGTTTTTACCAACTTTATTGATAGTTCCACAGAGTTGATCATGCTGGAATTGGCAAAGCTGTTTTGGTTCTATCTCTTCAAATCAGCATCAGTGAAATCTTAGACAGGTTTCATAACTTCCTATTCCTCATATCCTTCTCCACAAAATAAGAATGAAATAGAATTTTCCCTTTGAGTTTGTTGTAGGTTAAATAAGGTAAGACACCTAAGCACCTACCTACTATTTAGCACAAGGAAACATACTAGGAACTGGTGATTTGTTCATCTTTCCAACAATATTTCCACAGTCATGTTCTCAGCCTGGACTATACTTTAGAATCATTTGGTTAGATTTCAAAAAAAATCTCAATGCCCAAACTGCCCAAAATTAACTGTCTCTGGGGATTTGACATAGGGCTCAGTGATTTCTATATTTCTATGGTTGATTCTATTACCTAGCCAAGGGTGAGATACAGCTGGGAGGGTGTGTCATATCAAAGTGGTCATAAAAAACACATACACACGAATTAATTTTCTTTTCTCCTTCCTTCCTTCCTTCCTTCCTTCCTTCCTTCCTTCCTTCCTTCCTTCCTTCCTTCCTTCCTTCCTTCCTTCCTTCCTTTCTTCCCTTTCTTCCCTTTCTTCCCTTTCTTCCCTTTCTTCCCTTTCTTCCCTTTCTTTCTTTCTTTCTTTCTTTCTTTCTTTCTTTCTTTCTTTCTTTCTTTCTTTCTTTCTTTCTTTCTTTCTTTCTTTCTTTCTTTCTTTCGTCATGGAGCTTGAACTGTGGGCCTGGGCTCTGTCCCTCAGATCTTCAGCTCATGGCTAGCGCTCTACCACTGGAGCCACTTCCAGTTTTCTGGTGGTTTATTGGAGATAAGATTTTTCCTGAGTTCCTCAGATTTCAGCCTCCTGAGTAGCTGGGATTTCAGGCATAAGCCACCTGCGCCCAGCTTTCTTTTCTTTTGTCAGACGTGGGCCTTGAACCTCAGGACCTGGGTACTGTCACTGAGCTGTTTTGCTCATGGCTACTGCTCTACCACTTGAGCCACAGAACCACTTCTGGCTTCCTGGTGTTTAATTTGAGATGAGACTCATGCAAACTTTTCTGCCCAGGGTGGCTTTGAACCATGATCCTCAGATCTCAGCTACTGGCACTTGTCCACACAAACTTTCTATAGTGGATGTTTTGAAAAATAACTAAGTCTAATCTAGGAAATACAAAAAGTAACATACTTCTTTTTATTTTTTTTGGGTCCAGTCATGGGGCCTGAACTCTGGGCCTGGGCGCTGTCCCTTAGCTCTTCAGCTCAAGGCTAGCGCTCTACCACTTGAGCCACAGCGCCACTTCCAGCTTTTTTCTTTTTGCTTATGTGGTGCTGAGGAATCGAACCCAGGGCCTCATGCATGCAAGGCAAGCACTCTACCACTGAGCTACCTTCCCAGCCCCTAATATACTTCTTTCGTTATGCCTTTTTTTTTGGTATATTCTAAGTAACAATAAAAAATAAATTAAGGGAACTGTCAACATTATGACAGACTAAATCTACTAGAAAATAAATGGGAAGTTTTAAAAAGTGGGAATCCAAATTTTGTATGAATGAGGTAAAGTTTCCACAAATAGAAACTATATTAACACCTTTTTATATTTAAGTTTTTAGATAAATTGAGTTAAATAAAAGAAATAATTGGGGATTGGTGATTTAGCTGAGTGGAAGAACTCTTGTCTAGCAAGTGAAAGACACTGAGTTCAGTCCTGAGCAACACACACACACAAATAAGAAATAATTATGAAGAGAATTCTATGCTACTTTAATATAAATATGAGTATAAATTCAAATTTCACTTAGATCATATATATGTTTACTTAAGTCATAGGAAAAATATATAAACATGTAAAAGCATATAAAAACATGCATTACATATGTTGATTTACTATCTTTAGCTAATGATTACAGTATTAATGCTTTGGAATAAGAAGCTAAAGTCCAGGCTAAACCCAATTATATTATGTTATTGTAATACTATTCTTCTATTATATTATTATTCTTTTGTATTATTATTCTTCCTGATAGTGCAAAAGATGCTAAGTTCTTAAGAACTTATAAAGTTTCAAAAATAACACCAGTTAATTTTCTAAAAGGAAAAATTTTCTAAAGAACCCCTAGTTCCTTAACTGCATGTTGCAAAGAGAATTTTTTTTTTTTGGTTGGTCATGGGGCTTGAACTCTGGGCTTGGGCACTGTTCCTGTGCTCTTCAGCTCAAGGCAAGCGCTCTACCCCTTGAGCCACAGCGCCACTTCCGGTTTTCTACTGGTTTATTGGAGATAAGAGTCTCACAGACTTTCCTGCCCAGGCTGGGTTTGAACCGAGAGCCTCAGATCTAAGCCTTCTGAGTAGCTAGGATTATAGGCATGAGCCACCGGTGCCCGGCGAAAAGAGAATTTTTTTTATATTTTACACATGCCATTATTTTGGTAAGCATACTACTTTAATTTTAAATTTGTTCCACAGAATATTTTCTAAGTGACTACATTAACAACATCCAGTATTTCTTTCTGAGTATATGATTTTGAAAAGGATAGGTTGTTGGTTAGGTATATTATTATTTCACTTATTTACTACTGTTCATTTTACAGTTTTGTATATTTTACACTCATTTAATTCTATCAATATTTCAGTGAGAGGACAAGATCCTCACTTTGTAAGCTCAAAAAGGAAGGTCATTTATTAGTAGGCAGTTCTACAGAACCAGGAAGAAGAAAAATCTTGGGTTTTAGTTAGAGGTCCCTGTTCTATTCACTGAGTCATGCATTATCAAGTGTGTTCAAACTACATGTACATGTCAGATGTAATTCTATGTGACAGATGTCTAAAGTAGGTTATAGTTTTTGCATACAAGTGTTCTAAGTGCATTTTAAAGCTCATTGCTAGTATTGACCAAGTTAGGATACATGATTTGAAAACTACCATGTTACAAGCTAGAAATACTGCAATATAAGCAGGAAAAAGAAATGAATCTAGGTTATATTTTATGTCAGGCAGCTAGATATAAGATGAACCTGAACACTAATATCTCTCACAGCTGGATTCTCTGGTGAGTTCTGCTGCATTGGAGAATGTTATGCTGTTTTTCTAATAATGTATCATTTGATTATACTTTAGTTTCTTTCTTTCCATCTTTCAACTGTTAATATTCAATTTAATTTTGGTAGCAAATTTTTTAAGTAATTATACTACTTGATTTATTTTTAATGTTAATTTATCTCAGAATTGATTTGTTTTCTGAAAAATCTCTGTTACTGAATTTAAATGCTAGTATTTAGTAAACACATTAAGTTCTGCAATGAGGTACAGAATAAGCTTCATCTAAAAACTACATTTTGCTACCTTAATCTAAAAAATAAATTTTGCTACCTTTTGCTGATTAGAAAGTCATGGAATATACTTAGTGCCTTAATTGTCTTTTGTAATTAGCAATCTTTTTCTCTTAAGTATAAAGCAAAGGGTCATTAAATAAATTGAATTATTTTAGTTCTTGTTGAAGATTTATAGTTCTCCTAATGAAAAGAAAGCTCAGGAAGAATATTATTGTTCTTTCTGTCACTGTGTGGAAAATTTTATGTGTTGAAATATTTTTCTTGAATATTCTATAACTGAAAAACTTATGGATAAAAAATTAACATTTTCATTATGAGTAAAAATTTGTGAAAAGTTAAAATATACATATTGTTAAGGATCAAATAAATAAAGTATATCTTTTAGTCTTCTTTGAAACAAATTTAACTTAATGTCAATAAAGTTTAAATTAGTTCAGACTTTTCTTATTAGAATAAATGTTTCCTTTTAAAATGCATGATAATCATAATCAAGACAAAATTTGTCCTGTTATTTATTTTCAAAATGATTGTACATGTTTAGCAGACTTTTGATTTAAATCCCCAGTGATATATTGGAGACAGATGTTTAGATGACCTCATGTTTAAAGTAATGTTATATTTGGACACAAGATTAAATTTTCCTTAAAATCTTTCCTTATAAGCTAAACTATGTGGCAGTATACAAAAACTAATCAATGATTTGTAGTGGATTAATGTGATTTCTGTATTTTAGTAAAATTTTCTCTTTTATGGAATTCCACATAGCACAAAAAAGCTGATTATGAAACAGCTGTTTACAAATGAAAATATTGTTTTTGGCTCTCCAACTAAATGGGAAACAGATTTGAAAAGTTCCATGAATTTGAATGCAAATTTACCATATCATTTATACTGAATGAAAGAACATTGGTAAAAGACTGCATCATAGTTTATAAAAAATTCGGTTAAGGACTGTTTTGTAAACATTGCAAACAGGTTTTTTTTCTTTCTTAAGTCTATTTCTTCCTCATGAAAATATAATATACATGATGTAGATTGGACTATCCAATGATTTTACAGGGCTCATATATAATATTTAACATTTTACTGTAGAGGAATTAACAAATATAGGTATTAGGAATAATGTATGGACAATTAAATAAAGTAGACAAAATATAAAAGATGTTTAAAGACAATAAATGAATGTGATCAAGTGTGCTTAAGACAACTATTTAGGGGCTGGGAAGGTGGCTCAGTGGTAGAGCGCTTGCCTTGCATGCATGAGACCCTGAGTTCGATTCCTCAGCACCACATATGCAAAAAGAAAAAAAAAAGCCAGAAGTGGCGCTGTAGCTCAAGTGGTAGAGCGCTAGCCTTGAGCTGAAGAGCTGAAGGACAGCGCCCAGGCCCAGAGTTCAGGCCCCACGACTGGACCCCTCCCCCCCAAAAAAGACAACTATTTAAATATTAATATGCTGTCACTACAGTTATGGTGCTGCTGTAGTGAAAACAACATTGTTATGGAAGTTTTAATTAAAAATGTGTACAGTGGAAACCTTCACATCTCCCCCTAATTTTTAGTATTTATTACAAATTATTTTGGAAGTTAGCTTATGTAAAAAATAAGTGTTATGAATATTGTAAGATCTCTTTTGAACGTCCATGTACAACTTAAGGTAGCTCATGAGTTTAAATATCCAGACCTATTGCTTTTCTTTTCCTTTATGTCTTCTATTATTTTTTCCATGTTTCAGCTTTCTGAATACAGGATTATATTTCTTCATTAGTTCAAAATTCACTTGAGGAAATAAATGCATTTTGTGGGATAAGACATGCTTTTAGGTCTGTTGTCACCAACTAATGTCCCAGGTGCTTGCTTTAGAGAGAAGCAAGTGGAATATATGAAAACATATTAAGAAACAAGTTTGGGGATCAAATGAAAGAAAGATACCTGAAAGATTGCAAGTAACATAAATAAAAGCACATTAAAACAGAATACTAAAATTTTATTGGCATTTATGAATGTGTTCTAAGTAGATGATTCAATGATAACATACTTTTAAGCCATGTGCTAGTAGTTCATGACTGGATTGATAGCTCCTCAAGAGGCTGAGATGTAGGGATTGTGGTTCAAAGCAGAAGTAAACACTATGAGACTCTTATTTCAAATTAACTACTAAGAAGTTAAAATGGAGTTGTGGTTCAATGTAAGATAGCCAGTATAAAGCATAAATGCTTAGGGACAGCTCCCAGGCTTGAGTTCAAGCCTCAGGAGCAGCACAAAACAAAAAATCAAAGCCTGTTGCCAGTGGCTCAGGCCTGTAATCCTAGCTACACAGATGGCTGAGATATGATTGTGGTTGGAAGGAGTCTGAGCAGAAAAGTCTCCTTGAGAATCTTGTCTCCAAGAAACCACTAAAAACCTGGAAGAGGCGCTGTGGCTCAAGTGGTACAACGCTAGCCTTAAACAAAAAGAGGCCCTGGTACAGTGCCTAGTCCCTGAATTCAAGGCCCACAACTGACCAAAAAAGAAAAAAAAAAGCCACAGCGCCTCTAGCTTAGTGGTAGAGGCTTGCCTACCATGCATGAAGCCCTGGGTTCAATTCCTCAGTACCATATAAACAGAAAAGCCAGAAGTGGCACTGTAGCTCTGGTAGAGTGCTAGCCCTGAGCAAAAGAAAGCTCGAGGACAGTGCCCAGACCCTGAATTCAAGCCCCAGGACTGGCATACACACAAACACACACACACGCACACACACATACACACACACACGCACCCCAAAACAATACTTTTATATTTTTAGTATGTTTTTGGTACCAGTAGTTAATGAATGCCTATAAATTAGTTCATTGATACCAAACATGTTAAATGGTAGATTATACATTTAAAGGAAGAGTCAATGCCTGATGACTCTGTTGATACGTTTTTTTAAACCTGGAGACTAGTAGAATTAATTACCACCTCTTAGATGAGGCAACTTACATGGCTTATATCATACTGTTCACATACTTTTTGGCTTCCATCATACTAAGTGTAGTAACATGCAACTCAGCTGCCACAAATGAGGATGCATTTGAGAGCTATAGAAAGGTGTTTTCTTATTTACTTTACATTTCATCTTAATATAGTCATATATATATTTATATAATCAGCAATGAGATATTTCTTTAAGAAATAAACTGATGTTAGTGCTTCTAACAAGGAACTAAAATTGAGATTTTAGCATATTGAGTGAAATTAAATTTTGAAAAGAAATTGACATCAATCAAAAAATACCTTAGCACAAATATGTTAATACCAGTTTTTGTGTTGTTTAAAAACATGGTTATCCTAATTTTGCCAAATGTACAATGTCATTTAGCCATTATTCCAGACATACAGAATAGTTTCATTCCCCTAAAAAAATCACTTGGGATTATCTTTATTCCTTTCTCTATATCTCACTGTCCTCAAATATGCACATTTTTCACAGAATGTACTATATAGTAGGGATCTTAAAGTATGTAGCTTTTTCAGAGTGCCTTCTTTCACCAAACAATATGTATTTAAATTTAAATTTCCACCTCTTTTTTTTGAGGGGGGGCGGTGAGGGGTGATCATGGGGCTTGAACTGAGCCTGGGTGCTGTCCTCACCTTTTGTGTTCAAGGCTAGCACTCTTCCACTCTGTCAGAGTGTGTCTGCTTTTATGACTTCTCCATTCTACTCTACCTAAAGGAGTGTAAATCTATATATAAGAAATACAGGGGCTGGGAAGGTGGCTCAGTGGTAGAGCGCTTGCCTTGCATGCATGAGGCCCTGGGTTCGATTCCTCAGCACCACATAAGCAAAAAGAAAAAAGCTGGAAGTGGCGCTGTGGCTCAAGTGGTAGAGCGCTAGCCTTGAGCTGAAGAACTGAGGGACAGCGCCCAGGCCCAGAGTTTAGGCCCCATGACCGGACCCAAAAAAAAAAAAAAAAAGAAATATAACTGTTGGGCTGGGAATGAACTTAGTGGTAGAGTGCTTGCCTTGCATGCATGAAGCCCTGGGTTGGATTCCTCAGTACCACATAAATAGAAAAAGCTGGAAGTGGGGCTGGGAAGGTGGCTCAGTGGTAGAGCGCTTGCCTTGCATGCATGAGGCCCTGGGTTCGATTCCTCAGCATCACATAAGCAAAAAGATAAAAGCCGGAAGTGGCACTGTGGCTCAAGTGGTAGAGTGCTAGCCTTGAGCTGAAGAGCTGAGGGACAGCGCTCAGGCCCAGAGCTCAGGCCCCATGACCGGACCCAAAAAAAAAAGAAAAAGCTGGAAATGGTGCTATGGCTCAAGTGGTAGAATGCTAGCCTTGAGCAAAAGAAGCTCAAGGACAGTTCCCATGCTTTGAGTTCAAGCCCCAGGCCTAGGAAAAAAAATAAAAGAAAGAAAGAAAAGAAAAAGGGACTGGGAAGGTGGCTCAGTGGTAGAGTGCTTGCCTAGCATGTATGAGGCCCTGGGTTTGATTCTTCAGCACCACATAAGCAGAAAAAGCTGGAAGTGGCGCTTTGGCTCAAGTAGTAGGGCGCTAGCCTTGAGCTGAAGAGCTGAGGGACACTGCTCAGGCCCAGAGTTCAGGCCCCATGACCGACAAAAAAAAAGAAAAAAGAAAAAAAGAAAACAAATATAACTGCATTCCCGTGTTTATTGCAGCTCTGTTTACAATATCTAAATTGAAATGCTCAACAACAGATGAATGTATAAATAGACAACTTGGTATATATACACCATGGAATATTACACAGGCATAAAGAGAAATGAAATCATGTCATTGTCAGGAAAACTGTTGGAATTTGTTATCGTTCATGATGAGCAAAATAATCTATGCTCATAAAGCCAAATATTTCATGTTTCCACTCATTTATAGAGGCTAGATTTAAAGGATATAAATATACATAGACATTTTTACATATTTTATAATTATACATGTATACATACATAATGAAGAAAATGAAAGATAGGAGTGTAACAACAGTCTATGTTGAGGAAGGGTAGGCACCAGTGGGAGTGGGAAGAACAAAAGGAGATGTAGATACAGGTGAATATAAAAAGTATTTTATTTGCATATATGAGAATAGAACAATAAAATATATTGAAATTGTTTTAGAAGTGTGGAGGAGTATAAAGGAGAGTGATAAAGGGAGTAAGTTTAATTAGAATATATTGTATGCATATTTGGAAATGCCATAATGAATCCCTAATAAAATATGCTAATAATATAAATTATTAAATTAGCATCAGGTGAGGTATGCCTGTCATCTCAACTTGTAGGAGATGACAGAGATATGGAATTTTTAGGCTAGCCTGGGCTATGTAGTGAGACACTGTCACTCAAACTGCACTAAAATAAAATAATAAAAATAACTTTATTGAGTCAGATATAATGGTTTATTCTTATATTTTTAGGACTCAGGAAGCTGAGACAGGAGAATCATAAGTTCAAAATAAGCCTGGACTGCAATGAACTCAAAGTAGGCTGAGATTCATAATGAGACCCAGTCTCAAACCAAAAACAAATCAACAAATATATATATATATATATATATATATATATATATATATGTTGTTGTTGATACACACATACACATATCTCCTTTCATTCTCATGAAAGTAATTTATATGCTAGCATATCTTTTTTTTTGTCAGTTGTGAGGCTTGAACTCAGGGCCTTGGCACCGTCCCTGAACCTGTCTTTGCTCAAGGCTAGGACTCTACCACTTGAGCCACAGCACTACTTCTGGTTTTTGAGTGATTAATTGGAGATAAGAGTCTCAGGGGGACTTTTTCTACTCAGGCTGGCTTCAAACCCTGATCCTCAGATCTCAGCTTCTAAAGTAGATGTGAGCCACCAACACCCAACTATTAGCATATCTTAGTATGTAATGACCCTTAAATGGGGCGGTGTCATTCTTCCTAATAGAGGCATAGAATTCCATTGTGTATATATACCACATTTTCTTGATGCATTCATCTACTGAAGGGCATCTGGGTTGATTCCATATCTTAGCTATCGTTGGACAAATGGGATTGCATGCAGAGCTTCTGCATGGCAAAGGACATAGCTAACAAGACCAATAGAAAGCCCACGGATTGGGAGATATTCACTAGCCATACAATAGACAAAGGCCTAATATCTAAAATATACTTAGAACTCAAAAAATTAAATCCCCCAACAACAAATCCTCAAAGAAACAACCACCCAATTAATAAGAGGGCTAAAGTCTTAAAGAGAGACTTCTCTGAAGAGAAAATAAGAATAGCCAATAGACACATGAAAAAATGCTCAACTTCTCTAGCCATAATAGAACCTACATTTTCCAACGAATATTTTCTATGAAACTCTTTTCTATCTAATCATTAACTCAAGAGATGTTGAATCAGTACTCAAAACACAATAGCAAATCTGATAGGATTAGTGCTTTAGCATGTACATAGAAGCCGACTGGGAGTAGGAGACTACATGTATGACATCTTTAGGCATCTTTTGTAGGGCTAGTTTGGTGGAGACATATTGTTTCGATTTTTCTTTGCTGTGGAAGGGTTTTATTTGACCTTCCATTATGAAGGAGAGTATAGCTGGGTACAGTATTCTTGGTTGATAGTTGTTTGTCTTTAGGGCATGGCATACATCTTTCCAGGCTCTTCTTGATTTAATTGTCTCTGCTGAGAAATCTGAAGTTATTCTGATTGGTTTATCTTTATAGGTGATTGATCTTTTCCCCTGACAGCATTGAGGATCCTTTCCTTAGTCTCAATTGAACCTGTGTGGATTACAATGTGACAGTGGTATGTCCTATTCTGGTCTGGTTTACCTGGCATTCTAAAAGCTTCTTGTATCTGAATAGGCCTATCTTTTTGCATGTTTGGAAAGTTCTCTGCTAGGATTCTGCTAAATAAATTTCCTAGACCTTTAACTTCTGCCTCTAGGCCCTCCTCTACACCTATTAGCCTTAAATTTGGCCTTCTGATGGTGTCTTCTAAACGTTGAATAGATGTATCATATTTCTTGGATTTGTCTTGAATCCTTGTCTGTTCTTTCTCTATAATGTCTAGGCTGTCTTCAGTCCCAGAGATTTGATTTTCTGCATGGTCTAACCTACTGTCAAGACTTTCTACTTTGTTTTTTATTTTTATTTTCCTTCTAATTGGTCAGATTTGATGGCTTCAAATTCTTTGTTGGAGCTTTGTTTTAGATCTTGTATGGACTTCTTTACCTCCTTAATTTGGTTTTCAGTGTTCATTCTCAAATCCTTTAGTTGATAGGTTATAGTTTCATTGGACTCCCTTTCCTTCTGTCGGGATTCATTCAGCATTCCCTTTGTGGCCTCCATCGATTCCCCCAGCTTTCCGGCTGTAGATTCCATGAATACTTCTATTTATCTTTGTTTATTCTCAGCCATTCACCCAATTTTCTCTATTAATCTTTGGTTAGCCTCCTCATGCTCATGAAATTCCTGTACTAATATTTGGTTAGCCTCATCATGCTCATGGATTTTCCTATCACGCTCACACAGAGTCTTTTGCAGGCTTTCAATCTTTTCATTCAGCATGTTTATCAGTAGTGTTTGTAGAGTACTTTGGGAACTCTACTCTGGATTATTCGCTACTCTGTTGCCTGATTATCATTACGGAGAGTTGAGATACCTGGACTTGCCATTTTTATTGGGTTTCTCTGGATTGTTCTGCACATTTGGGTACGAAAGCAGAACCAACTTTGTGCTAGAATACTATTTTAAGGCTAGAATCAACCAGAGCTCTGTAGTTGCCCCGATTTTTTGATGCAGTCAAAATGAGTCCAGATACAATCTAGTCCAACAGATACAATCTTGTTCAGTAACAAACATCTAGGGATCAATGGACTAAGAAAATCAAGAAGACCAGAAATTAATAGGTTTAGGAAGAATTATGAGGAGAAAATAAGATTAGAGGAATATGGGGAGGGAAAGCAGGAGAGGGAATATAACCAAGACCTAAATTCAGAGAGAGGAAAAGAATAGAAGGAAAAGAGAAGAGAAATAAAGAAAAATGAAAAATTAAAAATTAAAAAAATTAAAAATGAGGGCTGGGAAGGAGGCTCAGTGGTAGAGTGCTTGCCTTGCATGCATGAGGCCCTGGGTTTGATTCCTCAGCACCAATTAAGCAGAAAAAGTCAGAAGTGGTGCTGTGGCTCAAGTGGTAGAGTGCTAGCCTTGAGCTGAAGAGCTGAGGGACGGTGCCCAGGCCCAGAGTTCAGGCCCCACAACCGCAAAAAAAAAAAAAAAAAATTAAAAATGAAACACTTAAAAATTATGTCAGTATAAAGAAATAATACTACAATTAAGGGAGTTAAAGCTGAGAGTTTGTGAAGTGAGTAATCAATATCTGAATTAAGTATGCACACAATGAAGGCTAGGGTCTAATAATTGAAGGTGAGTATAAATCTGGGGATGAACAGAACTAGCAATTACGTAAAGCAAAACAAACAAAAAAAACCCAAACCCCAAACCCAAAAAGGACCAAAAGGGAAAAGAGTAAAAAGAGAATTTAAAAAACAACCTAAAAAAATGATGCAAAAAATAGAAAACAATTTTTTAAAAAAGTAGGTAGAAAAAAGTTCTTTGATATTTTTTTTTTGCGGGGGGGGAGTGGGGGATCTTGTGTCTCCCCTGTGTCCATAACCAGTCTCTTGGTGGAATCTCTGGTTTGCTTGTGGTGTTTTATTTTCCTGTGCCTTGATTAGTTCCTTCCTTCCTTCCTTCCTTCCTTCCTCCCTTCTTCCCTGCCTCCCTCCCTCCCCCCCCCCCTCTCTCTTTCTTTCTTTCTTTTTTCATCAATCCTGGGCCTTGAACTCTGGGCCTGGGCGCTGTCCCTCAGCTCTTCAGCTCAAGGCAAACACTCTACCGCTTGAACCACAGCACTACTTCTGGCTTTCTAGTGTTTTATTGGAGATGAGTCTCACAGACTTTCCTGCCAGGGCTGGCTTTTCACCATGATCCTCTGCTGCCCGGCTTTGATTGGTTTCTTAAATCAGTTTGCTTGAGCAAGCAGAATGAAGCTCTGCTTTACCCAGGACTTTGTGATCCTCCTCCCAGGCTAGTTCAGTGGGAGGGTGATCTGCTTTGAGTATCACAAAAGAGGGAGATGGCTGTTTCCTCTAGCTTGGAGTTGGTGTGATGAGGCTAGGTTGTGGGTAGAATTGAGACCTGCCAGCAATCAGTAGCTTTTCCCTGAGAAGCTGGCTCCTGAGACACTCACACAGCCCCATCTGTAGCCATTCTGAGGATTTATTTTTACTGAGTTTCCAGTTATTTTTCTTCTATCCTCTGCCAGCTGGGTTTGCTGCCTGTGATACAGTGGGTTGGGATAGCTTCTGGCTCTGTTTACCCAGTGAAGAAAGTCACTCCTCCATAGAGGGAGCTCCCTCTGCGTGGAAAAGGCAACTTTTCCCTGGGGTGGAGCTTAGATTCACAGGTCAAATTCCTTTGGCCTGTTAAATGGTTCCTACTGTCTTCTTCCAAGGCCTGAGTTATGGGCTAGCTGCTCTGGCCAGGGTCTTTGTCAGTATCAAAGATGGAGTTCTCTAGTGGTGTGGGAGGGACTACCTTCCCACCACTGCTCTGTAAAAAGAAGTAAGGATGTCTTCTGTGGTACTCATGGCTTTCCCTTGGTTTCCGGGCTGTCCATGGTCTGAGACTATCTATAGTCAGCAGGATGAAGATTTCTGCTTGTGGGTTCTTGCTGGCGGTGAGTAGAGCCTGCTCGTATAAGGCTTCTGGTGCCTTTGTCTCAGGCTCTCTCTGTTGATATGGTGTTTGCAATAGCACTGGCGAGTGCTCAAATCTGTCTCCTTAACCAAGCTGCCTGAATTTTTCTGCTCTGGCCAAACTTTCTGTACTATGATGGCACACTTGGTGTGACTCTCTAGCCTTGGACTTTTCAATGGAACACTAAAACTGGTTTCTACACAAGAGCTTGTTTAGCCTCTAGCTTTTCCTCTGCCATCTTCCTCCTGATTCCCCTATTCTGTTTTGTGTATTCTTCATCTTAATTATGTCAGTTACGTCTAAAGTTCACACCTCTTTCCATTTTGACCACAATTATTTTGGTTTCACCTAGTTTTATGGCTAGATGACCTCATTATCTCCTCAGTTTCTTGGGTCACATTTCTCAGTTTGTAAAATGAAAAAATTGACTACATAGGGTCTTGGGTCTGCAGAAACCCACCAGTAATATGAGATCAAGAAGAGGTCAGCAATGATTTTTTTAAGGAAGTCAAAATTGTTTGAATATTGAAGAATGAGTTGGAGGACTTTCCTGAGTGAACAAGAATGTTCCAGGAAGATAAAGTAGCATTTGTAGTGTTTTGGAAACATGAAAGCTTAAATGTGTAGAAGGATAAGCTTAGTATGATACATGTCTACAATCTGAAGGACTGGAAGGGAGCAAGGAATGATGAGAGATAAAATTACAAAAGATGTGGATTGGGGAGGGTGAAATGGCTTCTTTTATGCTACCTTTTTGCATCCATTATATACACTATAGAGAACTATGAAATGTATTTACAAAGGAGAATGTATGGAATCTATTTAGGAAAATATGTTAGTGGTGATACTTAGGTCAAATTAGCATAAAGGGACTTGTGGAAAGATTGTAATTGTTATTCTAAGGTGGAACAGTGGCAGTATGAAGGAGAAAGGGCTGGATTTGAAAAACACTACCTTGAATTTGGTGTTAGATTGGATTTGGAAAATTGATGAGAAAGAATCTTATAGTTTAGATACCATTTGAATTCCATTTGTTGTTAGTCAATGTTATTATAACCTGAATTCAAAAGAGATTCCAAGACACTCAGTTAAAGGAGCTAGGAACTATATTTTAGCTGTGTGGGGACTGAATCCAATTATCAGGAAAGTAGGAGAATGGCTCCAAACTCAGGGTAGGATGGGTTTTTATAGGGGTAGGTTACATAAGCGGGCTATGCAAGGCTTTGTTATAGAAATAGCCCTAGCTCTCTTAGGACCTCCTCAAAATTGTATAGTATAAGGCAGTAAAGCCACTTAATTATAAATTTATCCTATCATTATTTTATGAGCTACTCCAAGGTTCCCTATAGGATGTGCCATCTTTTGATGCAGTAACTTAGTAACTGATTTTGTCACTTAAAAAAATTCATAACTATTAGAGAAACCAGAAAGGCACATTTAAAACCATGAAAAATACCAGCACAAGAGATGAAGAGCAAGGAGAAATTTCATAATCTGTTATTTAAGGCTTCCAACTTTTAGTTTTGTACTGTGCACCCATTTGTATTCTCTCAATTTTTCAGTGACTATAATTGTTAATAACAGAACCTGGCTTTGAATCCCAACTTCTCAATGCATTGACAGTTAATAATACCTAATTTTACTTCCTTATTGTTCAGTGATATTTTTTGTGGTGTTACTCTGAGGACTACATGAGTTAATAAAGTGTTTCTGCCACATAATGAGCATCATTCGATTATTTCTTTGTTTTTTCTCTTTTGTCAGTTGTGGGGCTTGAACTCTGGGCCTGGGCACTGTCTCTGAGCTCTTCAGCTCAAGGTGAGTACTCTACCACTTAAGCCACAGTGCCAATTCCGGTTTTCTGAGTGGTTTTTTTTTTTTTTTTTTTTTTTGGAGTCTCACAGGCTTTCTGCTTGGGCTGGCTTTGAACCGTGATCCTCAGATTTCAGCCTCCTGAGTAGCTAGGATTATAGGCGTGAGCCACCAGTGCTGGCTCATTCAATTATTTATATGTGTTGAAGTGAAAACATAATGTTATAAGTACAATGGCATGCTCCAAAGTACTAGCAATATAATCTTAATGTCTTCATTATTTTGGATAGAGAAGAAATATACATATATATATTTATATTCTTTAGTATTAGAACTCCCCTCCCTTCCTTCCTTCCTTCCTTCCTTCCTTCCTTCCTTCCTTCCTTCCTTCCTTCCTTCCTTCCTTCCTTCCTCTATTTCTCTCTCTCTCTCTTTTTTTTTTTGCCAGTCCTGGGGCTTGAACTCAGAACCTGGGCACTGTCCCTGAGCTTCTTTTGCTCAATGCTAGCATTTCAGCCACAACACTGCCTTTTCTCTTTATATGGTACTGAGGAATCCAACCCTGGGCTTCATGCATGTTAGGTAAGCACTCTACCACTAAGCCACATCACCAGCCTAAAGCTATTCTTATTATAAGAATATATTAATAGTGGTAGCATTTATAATAAGGAAAATATGACTCATCATCACTCCAGAAAATTGTAGAATTGAGTTAGCGATAGAAATAGCTACAATTAGCCGGGCGCCTGTGGCTCACCCCTGTAATCCTAGCTACACAGGAGGCTGAGATCTGAGGATCACGGTTCAAAGCCAGCCCAGGCAGGAAAGTTTGTGAGACTCTTATCTCTAATAAACCACTAGAAAAATGGAAGTGGCGCTGTGGCTCAAGCGGTAGAGCACTTGCCTTGAGTTGAAGAGCTCCGGGACAGCACCCAAACCCAGTGTTCAAGCTCCACAACTGACCAAAAAAAAAAAAGAAAAAAAGAAAAGAAAAGAAATAGTTAAAATTGAGCCAGAGCTGGTGGCTCACGCCTGTAATCCTAGGTAATCAGGAGGCTGAGATCATTGTGGTTTAAAGCCAGCCCTGGCAGGAAAGTCTATGAGTCTCTTATCTCCAATAAAACACCAGAAAACTGGAAGTGGCGCTGTGCTTAAGTGGTAGAGCCCTAGTCTTGAGCTGAAGAGCTGAGGGACCATGCCCAGGCCCAGAGGTCAAGCCCCACAACTGACAAAAAAAAAAAAAAAAAAGAAATATCTACAATTGGGATATATTATTCTGATCTCCTAAGCCTAAGCCTAAGTGGAGAATCTGAAGCAAATAGTTCCTTTGGGGCAGAAATTGCCTGAGACTTTGGGAATGTAGATCTAACATAATCATTCCACGTGATGATCTACTTCTGGACCAGGATGTTTATTCTTTATAAGAACTGGACATTTCTGGCCATTCTCATATTTTATTTTTTAATATTTTTCTCTTCACTTGAAGTAGCCTTGTGATTAGGTGAAACCTTAGTCCTAATCTCAGTAGTAGTTCTGATCCCAAGGATCAGATCACACCTTATTCTAGGGCTATCAGTGCTTCAAAAACCCTAAGGTGATTCTATCAATTGCCCTAAACTTCTGACCATTTCTTGAAGATTCTCTTTTACTAAGATAATGTAGATAACCATTCTCCATTTATTTGTAATCTTAATGGGAATGGTACTATTTTATACTTGATTCACAGCTTCTTGAAAAAGACCATAATCCATATTTATCTTACTACAGGGAAAAATACTCTCTTTCTGCAAAGGCCAGTGCAGATAGTGCTATCCACATATGAAGTGCTCCACCTTTGGCTACTGGCTTACAACTACTTTGACTGAACAAATAAACAAAAATAAAACATCTTGTTTAATATGCACCAATGAACTTGGACTAATGCCACACTCAAGTGTTCACAAAGGGACCTCATAAGAAGAAATGTTACTGCAATGTATATCTTATTCAATGACATCTCGTAGTATTATCTTGAGAGAATTCCTTTTCTTTCTTTTCTTTGTTTCTTTGTTTCTTTGTTCCTTCCTTCCTTCCTTCCTTCCTTTCTTTCTTTCTTTCTTTCTTTCTTTCTTTCTTTCTTTCTTTCTTTCTTTCTTTCTTTCTTTCTTTCTTTCTTTCTTTCTCTCCCTCTCTTTATTTTCTTTCCTTCCCTCCCTCCCTTCCTCCCTTCCTTCCTTCCTTCCTTCCTTCCTTCCTTCCTTCCTTCCTTCCTTCCTTCCTTCCTTCCTTCCTTCCTTCCTTCCTTCTTTCTTTTTTGTCCTGGGGCTTGAACTCAGAGCCTGAGCTTTTTTTGCTCAAGACCAGCACTCTACTGCTTGAGCCACAGAGCCACTTCCAGCTTTTTCTGTTAACCTAGTACTGAGGAATGGAACCCAGGGCTTAATACATGCTAGGTAAGCACTCTACCACTAAGCCACATTCCCAGTCTCTCCTTTCCTTTTCCTCACTTCTTTCATATGACCTACAAAGATTCTGAGGTTATTCTTTACAACTATAACTCTCATTTGAGCTAGAGGAATATTTAACCTTTACATTTGCAAAATTTTTAGTATGGCATGCATATATACATATTTTCTCTTATGGATATAAACATGCATGTAGGCACATACAAGACCATATGTGTAGTATCTCTATATCTACAGAGATAGATCATAGCTGCAGAGATTTCTAAATTATTAAAGGTGTACAGTTTACAACCTTGTATAGCCATCACTCCAGTCAAGAAACAGTATTATTCCACAAATCTAGAAGATTGGCTTGTTTCTTCCTCTTATTTTTACCTTTTCCCTTCCAAAAGCAAGACATTTAACTCTAGGTTTTTTTTTTTTGGAACCTAGGCTGGGTTTACTTGAAAGTTACAGCTGAGGTAGCAATGGCTGACACAATGGCTGACAAACTAGAGACTGAGCCACTGTAGTATTTTTTTTTAAAGGTTGTTCTTAATGTTCAGAGTTCTAGACAAAACTTCATTCTACCTATAGGTGGCAGAAATGTTACAACAGGAAATCCAGATGTTGAATGGGAATGGAATCAAGGGTCACCATCATCTCAGGGACAAGGAACAGCTTACTTTTTGCCAGATTTCTTAATTCCACCTGTGGTGAGGGGTCTCTTCCCCTCAGCCTTCGCTTTCAGTTCCTCGAGTTTCTTCTGCTTCTCTTTCTGTTTCTGCTTAAAGGCCTTGTCTTCCTCATCCATCTCCTTGGCCTGCTTCTTGGGCTGCTTCAGGGGCTTCTTCTTGCCACCTTCGAGGCCAGACATGATGCATGAAGTATGTCTCTCTCTCTCTCTCTCTCTCTCTCTCTATATATATATATATATATATATATATATGGGTGGGTTTTTTTTTTTGCCCATTAAAAGAACCTTTTACAGTTTGTCCAAAGCCAGAAACCTTTTCTATGGTTATTTTCCCCATCTGTTTAGAATTCTCATCCACATTGCATTGATGCCTCATCTAATCAAATAAGAGAATGTCTCAAGAAATGTGCTCCATAAACTACTTAATTTTCTGAAATACTCATTGCCAGGAACTTAATGAGAAGCCATTAAAACCTTTATTGGTTACAAGTTCCTCTCAGGAATCTATTTCTCAGAGTTCTAAGTGCATGCATGCTGCTGTAGATACTTTTTTTTTTTTTTTTTTGTGGGGCCTGAACTCTGAGTCCAGGTGCTGTCCTTCAGCTCTTCAGCTCAAGACTAACGCTCTACCACTTGAGCCACAGTGCCACTTCTGGCTTTTTCTGCTTATGTGGTGCTGAGGAATCGAACCCTGGGCCTCAGTGCATGCAAGGCAAGCACTCTACCACTGAGCTACCTTCCCAGCCCCTGCTGTAGATTTTAAAAAATAATTATCTTTTTCTTTTCTTTATCTTCCTCCCTCCCCCTCCTCCCCCTCCTCCCCCTCCTCCCCCTCCTCCTCCCCCCTCCTCCCCCTCCTCCTCCTCCTTCTTCTTTTGCTGAACTTGGGGCTTGAAGTCCAGACTTGGATGCTGTCCCTGAGCCTCTTTGTGCTTAAAGGCTAGCACTCTACCATTTGAGCCACACAGACTTTCTTGCCCGGGCTGGCTTTGGCCACAATCCTCAAATCTCAGCCTCTTGAGTAGCTAGATTTACAAGTGTGAGCTACTGGTGCCTGGCTAATATTTTTCTTTTATTATCATTTAGGTCAGAGTTCTTGACATGTATGTAATATACTTTATATCACCAGGTTCTGAACTCATGGCCTTACATTGACATTCAGGTTGAGGGCTATAGACAGCTTGTGGAATTTTGACTGGCTGCCTTCTTAATGTTTTGTTTTTCTTTTTTTTGGGGGGGTCTGGTCCTGGGGCCTGAACTCTGGGCCTGGGCTCTGTCTCTCAGCTCTTCAGCTCAAGGCTAGCGCTCTACCACTTGAGCCACAGCGCCACTTCCGGCTTTTTTCTTTTTGCTTATGTGGTGCTGAGGAATCGAACCCAGGGCCTCATGCGTGCAAGGCAAGCGCTCTACCACTGAGCCACCTTCCCAGCCCAATGTTTTGTTTTTCTAATCACTGTTATTTAAGAATTATTTAACACAGTGTTCTGTCTTAACGAAAGTTTATGACTTGTGATCATTCACAAGTTTCCTCTATCCAGCGTCAATTCTATCACCTTGAGAACTTACTATAGTTGTTTATGTAACTGCTGTGTGAGATATGCATCATATTCACTTAAGAACAATCCTAAAAAGAACATTGGTTAAACCAGTCATTGCTGAAGCTGAGCATCATCATGTTTTCCATTTTCTCACCCTAACTATTTTCTAATCCAGATGAGAGAAAATACACATCAACTTGGGAACAAAAAGGTCACAATAGCATCATCTCCAAACTGGATGCTGAAATGCTACTATGCATAATAAAGCATCAATTCCCTTTCTCTAGTTGTAAATCCAACAAAGTAACATTTGTGAGACTGAAGTATAGCTGTCAGTTTTTGAGAGTTATGAAGTCACTCTTGCACAAGAAGTAGGAAGTTTCTTTAAATAGGAAGCTGTGATTCTGAATGTCTTATTCTTCTAAACCAGCACTTCCCAGTAGTTTTTTCTGCATTCACAACAATGTCTTGTATTTGTACTGTGCAATACAATAGTTATTAAACAAGGAGGCTGTTGAAAAATTGAAATGTGGCCAGTGGAATTCAGGATATAAAAATATAATGTTAGCGGTTGGGAAGGTGGCTTAGTGGTAGAGTGCTTACATTGCATGCATGAGGCCCAGGGTTCGATTCCTCAGCACCATAGAAGCAGAAAGAAGCTGGAAGTGGCACTGTGGTTCAAGTGGTAGAGAGCTGGCCTTGATCTGAAGAGCTTGAGGGACAATGCCCCGGCCCAGATTTCAGGCTCATGACCGACCAAAAAAAAAAAAGTAATTTATTTAACTTTTTAATTTTTTTTTTTTTGCCACTCCTGGGGCTTAAACTCAGGGCCTGGGCACTGTCCCTGAGCTATTTTTGCTTAAGGCTGGCACTCTACCACTTGAGCTACAGCACCACGTCTGGTCTTTTATGTTTATGTGGTGTTGAGGAATCAAACCCAGGGCTTCATGCATGCTAGGCAAGCACTCTATCACTAAGCCACATTCCCAGCCCTTATATAATTTTAATAAACATAAGTAGCCTCAGGTGGTGGCTGCTATGTTGGGCAGCACCATTTTAGACTGTGACTTTATTCTAGCCAAGAAATAATCCTTAATATGAAGAATGATGGACTAAACTGACTTGGATATTTACTTTGGAGTCAGGAAATATTTATAGGAAATTAATATTGTTCAGTGAATCTCATACTTCACTTTCACAGATAAATTTTTCTAAATAAAGTATTCTTTAACCTAAGACAGAGAAATAGTTTATGTCATAGGAGACTAGGACAAAATCAATTTGTGGCAGGACTATTGTCTCTGAATGTATTAATGAAGAATTAGTTCTGTGCCCCTTTCTTAGCAATTTTTCAGAAATTTTTGGCTTCAAAACATTATTAACATATTTGGTAATAATGTTACTTACACATATTATAAAATATTAAACATGTATGTTCATATAATACAGGTATGTATATTATATAAACATATAAATAATATTGCTTAAATGTATTATTTAACCATATTATGTAACATATTTGTTACAACTTTGTGGAGTGGGCATTTTAAAATGATAAACGCTTATTTAAGTTAAAAGTAGGGAGGTAAAAATACATATCTGTTTTTGTAGAGATGGATATATTTAGTGTGCAATAAACAAGGAAACTATCTTCTTATTGTCTAAATATAGATTATACAAACTCTTGTAAGTTTATTTGTTGAATTTTTAGGTCTCTTAAAATCACATTCTCATTACTTTTTGTCTGATAGCAAAATATTTTTCTTCCCTTAGTCCTTATGTTTTTAATAGTCTTTCTCCTTATAAGAGCTGGATATGACTTTTACTGTCAATGTATTCCATCCATACCAAACGAATTCCACCATCATCTAAAACTGGAATAAAAAATTATCTTGGCTGAAGTCTACTTCTGGCTTCTGGAGTAGTTTCTAGTTTTGAGGTTTTCATGGTTCTGTTTGTACTATTTAAGAAAAATGACTGAATATGGCAGTCCACCAGAGAATGTTCTTTATGTTCTGGAAGTTTTATTGTGAATCTGACCAAGGAAGGTCCTGTATTTTAGGTTTATATAAATAAAGAAGAACACATTGAGACTTACTCTGAGTCTGCTTGCTTGTATGGTTAGTAATTATCTGGATTTTCACTCGGGCTTCCCTATTGATGAAAAAATAAGCACTACAGGTCAAAGACAAAGATTTTGATGCAGAAAAGGTGTTAATTGAGAAGGACCTGGAAAGACATTTAGAATATTAAGTTGAAGTCAAAAACTTTTTAGTCAAATAGTTCACATAAGTATTCATCTGTTCTCTGTAGTGGCAACTAAGGAGTGGAAATTTGTGATGTTTTGAGTGAGACTTCACTGGGGTAGAATCCTGATTCTGCCACAATGGTGCTGTATGACTTGGAGCCTCAGTTTCCTTGTTTTTAAGCCAAATTCAGAAGGACAAGGGGCACATTCTTTCTCATATGTTACCATAAGACCTAAAATGTGAACATACATGAAAATACACACAAAATCATAAGTATGTATGTGTATGTGTATACATACATATGATCTAACTGACTGAAGTAGGCATATGCAGGAGTGAGATCCCAAGGTGTAACTCTTTTGAACAATTAACAGGCAGATTAACAAAAAGAAGCTTTAAAACATGTCTATTGGGAGGTGAGGGTGCTAGTGAAGGGGAAGACAAATGTGGGCAAATATGATTATATACTGTGTATATACATGAAAGTGGAACAAGAAAGCTTGATGAGGCTGTTGTGGGAAGGGGGAGAATGATAAAGTGACTTTGGTTGAAATGATTGTATATATTAATGAAGATGTTCAAATAAATTCCCTTTGTATATTGTTTGGGGATCATTTAAAAATACCCCCTTCACAATGTTAATAGGATAACATTTTTGACATGTAGTGAACCTAGTTGTCAATATGTGGTAGATATTAGTATTTATCTTACCTAAGCTAGTACTATATAATAGGTTTCATCTTTCACATTCTCTTGGATATTTTTTCTTTTTCTTTTACTGCCATAAACCTTAGTGTTTTCAGAAGCATGTTAGAGATAGGCAAACAATATCCCCATAATAATAGTGTTATAGAAACACATGTTTTTATAGTTTACAGAGTTTTTGTTAATATTAACTAAGATCAGTTCTGTGGTCCTATTTTGACAGGCCTGTAGCAAATATGTAGTTCATTAACTTTAAACAAAATCTTTTGCTGAAAACTCTGAAAAATGAATACCATGCCTTTAATCTTGGCTACTTAATTTAGGCTGAGGTCTGGATGATCATAGTTTGAAGCCAATCTGAGCAGCAGCAAAGTTCTCTAGACCTTATCTCCAAAATAGCCATGCTAAAAATAAGGCTGGAGGCATAGTTCAAGTGGTAGTACCAGTTGAACAAACAAGTTAAGCAAAGTAGGACCATAGAACCAACAGAATAAAATAAAATACTTGACGGTCTCATGTTTTATATGTAAGGGAGAATAAATAATCCCTGTAAGTTTTTTTCTTTTCTTTTTCTTTTCCTTTTTTATTTTATGTTATTTATTTATTTGCCAGTCCTGGTGCTTAAACTCAGAGCCTGATCACTCTCTGAGCTTCTTTTGCTCAAGGTTAGCACTCTATCATTGAGCCACAGCGCCACCTCCAGCTTTTTTTTTGTTTGTTTGTTTATGTGGTACTGAGAAAAGGAACCCAGGGATTCATGCATACTAAGCAAGCACTCTAGCAGTAAGCCACATTCCCAGCCCCTCTGTAACTGTCTTGAGAAGCGAGTGCTTTGAATGTCTATCTGTGCCTTGTTTTTAGCAGACTCTTTGTAAATGCTTGTTAAATTGAATTAGACTGCCATTCATGTAAATTTTGTGCTTAATTGAACACAGTGTATTTTGTTCATGGTTGCTTGCATTTGTTGTATATTTTTTGCCAAAAATATAAAATTATATATCTACACATTTTCCTCATTATGCATTATTTTCAGTGTCTCAAAACTTGTAATATATTGCTAGGTGCTTGTAATAATCCTAGCTACTCAGGAGGTTGAGATATGAGGATTGCTGTTTGAAGCTAGCCTGGGCAGGAAAGTCTATAAGACTCTTAGCGCCAAGTAACCCCAAAAAGCCAATGGAGCTGTATGTCAAATGATAGAGCGCTAGGTTTGAGCAAAAAAAATCTCAGGGACAATGCCCACTCCCTAAATTCAAGCCCCAGGACTGGTGCTCACAAGCGCGCACGTGCGCATGCGCACACACACACACACACACACACACACACACACACACACACACACACACACACACACACACACACACACACACACACACACACCCCACACACGGGAAAAAACGAAAAAAAAGCAACCTATAATATAGGCTTGACACTGTGTCTGGCTTGTACATAACACTCCTATCTATTTGGAAGGCCACATTGGGAGGATGGTAGGCTAAGGCCAACTTAGGAAAAATGTTTGAGAGACCCTTACCTCAACCTATAAAAGCTATATTTGGTGGTATACCCTTCTCATCACAGCAACTTAGAAAGCATAAATAGAATGACAGTAGTCCAGATGGGGCCAGAAATAAATGTGAGACTCTACTTAATGAAAACTAAAATGGAGCAAAGGGCTAGTAGCATGTTTCAAGTGGTAGAGTGCCTGCCTAGCAAACTCAGGCCTCGAGTTCAACCCTAGTAGTGGCAAAAACAAAAATAGAAAGTTGCAGTGGGTAATCTGATATAATAAGGAGATAAATTATAAATAATGTATGTATAATTAAATAAATTACACAAAAGAATTTGCTCCATTAATTTGGGTATATGACGTTAGGGGCATTGAAGTTGATTAAATTCCATTTCAGTGACTCTGGTAAAGCACCAGTGTTGTCATGTTCTGAGTAATGATTTTGTGGTTTGTTGCTGATCCAATGTCAGTGAACTGTTAGTTCTATGATAGTCGGCATAGCCAACATTTATTGCAATCCTTGATAATGACAATGCTGTTTAATTCCTAGTTGTGGTATACACATTGCAAGTGTGTAAAGAGACAAACCACCAACCAGGCCATAGTTGAACAACATCCTGAATAATGATTAAAATGAAAAGAGCACAGTATTTTTTAACTTAAGTTTTATATGATAAAAATAAATGTGATAAAAGATTTGAGGACTACTTGTTTATGTATTATCCATATCTTTGAAAATTATTATATCATTCAATGTTCAGTGGAAATAAGTGGAAAACATATGTGTTCCTAATTTATATGAGAAAGAAAATTCTTTTTATTGTTGTGCTGGGTATTGAACCTAGGGTTTTTATATATACTAGCTCTCACTTGAGCTATATATACCCAGTTCTCTGGTTTAGTTTTAGAGACAGGTCTTACCACTAGCTTTGCCCAGCATGCTCAGAACTAGTGATCCTCCTTTATCTGTCTCCTGAGTATCTGGAATTGAGAAAAGGAACACTTCTTTTGAATTGTTAGATATCTTGTGTTTCCTTTGACACTTAACTCACTACAATGGAATTTTGTTGCAGTATTTGGAAAGCCTTAAAAGTAACTGAAATATTATGTATCCCAGTTGCCTCTTTCTCACTGTGCTAGACCATTAAAACATAATGAGAGTTTAATGGGTCCACGGAGTGAGTGTGTTTTGAAACAGAAAGGAAAGGGATTTCTAAGACTAGACTCATCCATTGAAGACTGCCTGTTCATAGTCCATCATCATTCAATTAGAGCCACAGTAATCATAACACATAAAATAACTATTTTAGTGCTTTTAGGTTGACAGAATATGCAGTATGGTCTCTGCCTTCTGTCATTAATTATGATTTTTGTAAATTAATAGTTAACACTTGGATAATTGTTGTTTTTTAACCTCTTGACTTGTTGCTTTAAAAAATTTCAATCCTACCATTAGTTGAAATAAAGTGGGCTAGCCTCACTTTTCTCTCTAAAAAAACCCTCAAAACCCCCAAACAAGAAAAACAACAAAAACACAGCTGAAGAAAATCTAACAGTATAAAACAGGGAAATCAAAGAATTCATGTTTATTATTTGTTTTTTGAACTTTTGGCCTGAGTGCTGTCACTGAGCTTTTATGTTCAAGTCTAGTCCCTACCACTTGAGCCACAGTTCCACTTCTGTTTTTTTATGGTTAGTTGGAGATAACAGTCTATGAACTTTGCTGCTAGGCAGGCTTTGAACCTCAATCCTCAGGTCTCAGCTTCCTGAGTAGCTCAAGTTACAGGTATGAGACACTGGCGCCAGGCTTATTTTATGTTTTTTTTTTTTTTTTTTTTAAATTTGTTTTGGGTTTTTCTTTTTACTTGATTTCCTTTTGTTTTCTCTAGATGAATTTCATATCACACACCTTTGAGTTATAAGAGGCTTAGCAATAATGGAGTCTGCCTACCTTGTAGTGTGCAAAGAAATTAAATGGTTTTCAGAAAGTTATACCTAGTTAGTGGCAGACTGAAGACTAAAAGAGTATAGATTTAGGACTTTTGAAGAATATATATATATTTTTTTTTTGGGGGGGGGAGTTCAGTCATGGGGCCTGAACTCTGGGCCTGGGTGCTGTCCCCCAGCTCTTCAGCTCAAGGCTATTACTCTACCACTTGAGCCACAGCGCCACTTCTGGCTTTTTTTTTTTTTTTTTTGCTGCTTATGTGGTGCTGAGGAATCGAACCCAGAGCCTCATGCATGCAAGGCAAACGCTCTACCACTGAGCCACCTTCCCAGCCCTGAAGAATATTTTAATAGGTGTTCATATTGGCTTAAGTATCACTTTTAATCTATATGTGACTTTTTAATATTTATACATTTATAGATGTTTTTCCCTTATTAGATGAGTGCTAAGACAAGTGAATTATCTCATTTCCTGATTCTACACATGTGGAGACTGTTAGTAGTAACTTGCAAAAGTCACATAACTAGACCTTTTTTGCTTTTTCCTTTTTTCCTTTTTTTTCTATTGGGTAGTCAGCCATTTAGACTCCAGTCATAATTACCTTACATTTGAAATAGATAATACTTCTAACCAAAGAATATTTTATACGATTATTTTCAGCCCTGGAAATCAAAACCTCTAGATTAAGATGGGAAACATTTATATCACAACATTTTCAGACATGGGTTTTTTTTTGTTTGTTTTTGTTTTAGTTTGGTTTTTGGTTACAAGCCATTGTAGTATATTGGGGAAATCTGTGTGAAGGTATATATACTTTGCAAGCTTTAGGTATGATCTCAATTTAACTTGAATTTAAAATGATGGAAGTGATATCGAAGAGCCTAAAAGTTATTGTCATAGGGATGTTTAGTTTGGAAAGTTGAACATATTAAAGATTATAACATGAAAAACTGATTAGACTTTGGCATAACTCTAGAATGCATAGCTAGAATCTATGGGTAGGTATTACAAATTGGTGCAACACCAGGAAGGGCTTATTATATAAAAGAATGTTTTCTCATCAAATGACTCTATTATGTTAAAGTTTGAATAGTAATAGAACAAGGCATCCTCCTAATTGTTTTGGAGATAATTAGTATGGTTAATTTTCTTATAAAATAAAGGTTCATTATAAAATATGGAAGGGGTACAGAGAGAGGCAATTGTTAGTGGAGAATAGAAAACTGTACTTCTATCTCTGGTAAGGGCTTAATTTTTTTTTCTTCTAATTCTGGTGTTTCTCAGGGCCTCATGCTTGCTAGGCAGGTGCTCTATCACCTGAGCCACATACTCAGCCAAGGAGAAAATTTAACTCTTTTTTGTCATACTAGGGTTTGAACTCAGGGCCTTGCACATTCTAGATAAGTATTTTACTTGAGCCATAACTCCAGCCTTTGAATAGTTCTTGATTGAAAAGACCGGAGCGTGAGATAAGGTGGGATCAAACAAAAGGAGTCAATTTGTCCATCATTAATCCCCCAATTATATTTTTTAACTCATTAAGAGTCATATATTGATAACTTGTTACATGCCTTTCTCATTTGGATTTGCATACCATCTTATTCCTACCCAATAAGTCTATGGATTTTCATTAGTCATATCTAAGAATAAGTGTGGTTGTTAAGCTTTTTGTTGTTGGTTGTGGGGCTGGAACTCAGGGCCTGGTGCTGTTTGTTAGCCACTCTGTGCTTAAGGCTAGCGCTCTACCAGTTGAGCCACAGCACCACTTCTGGTTTTTGACTGGTTAAGAGTCTCATGGGGACTTTTATGCCCCAGCTGACTTTGAACCATTATCCTCAGATCTCAGCCTCCTGAGTAGCTAGGATTACAGGTGTGAGCTACCAGTGCCCAGCTGTGGTTGTTAAACTTTTTAACAAGCTCAAATAATAAGGAATTCTGAAGAAGGTTGAAAATTATTTTTAAGTGTTGCATAGTCAGCCTTAGTATGTCCTTTAAACATTTCTATATGTTGCTCAAGGTTAAAAAATTTTGTCCATAATACATTCTTTCGAAGAAATATTTGGCCTATTTGTTTTGGCTCCGGTCGTGGGGCCTGAACTCTGGGCCTGGGCGCTGTCCCTCAGCTCTTCAGCTCAAGGCTAGCACTCTACCACTTGAGCCACAGTGCCACTTTCGGCTTTTTTTTTTTCTGTTTGTTTATGTGGTGCTGAGGAATCGAACCCAGGGCCTCATGCATGCAAGGCAAGCACTCTACCACTGAGCCATCTTCCCAGCTGGCCTCTTTGTTTATTTAGCCAGTCCTGGGGCTTTTATTCAGGTCCTGGGTACTGTCCTTGAGCTTCTTTTGCTTACAGCTTGCGCTCTATTACTTGAGCCACGCGCCACTTCTGGCTTTTCTGAGGGATCGAATTCCAGGTTTCATGCATGCTAGGCAAACACTCTACCACTAAGCCACATTCCCAGCCCTTGCCCATTTATTAGTTTCTGAATGATGTCATTTAGTGAGTGATTTCAGTCCCGTAACATCCACATAGATTCTTTTGGTTTCCCCTTGTAAGAGAAAAATAATAGAAGGATGTGTCTAATAGAGGGATGTGGCTAAACATTTTTATCCTGGTCAGAATATTCAAGGTGCAGAATATATATATATATATATATATATATATATATATATATATATATACTGTTTTATATATGGATAAATTTCAAAGTAGTCTTCTCATTGCTAGGAATGATATGGGAATGCTACCACTAATACCAAGAAGAAGCACAGGTGAAACATTTTTGCCCTGAGTACTTTTCTTTCCATTCATTATTGAGCAACAAGTTTGTTAAAGCAGTTTTAGGAATGGCAGACGATGGAGTGTACAGTGTCCTTTTATTTAAGAACCCAGTGAAGCAATCAGATCTGTGTTTCCTATGTTCTTCACCCATCCTGTGCACTGCAGAGTTTGATAAGTGTATTCACTCTTTTCTTTCTAAAACAGAAAGGACTTTGACTTCGCTTTCGCAAACAATTGTAGGCTATATTGATGAACATAAAGTAAGCTTTCTTTCATCATTTAAAAATAGGTAATTTTGCCTTTCAGAGCATAATTTATAATAATTTTTCAAGGCAGATTCTTTTGAGTGATGATCACATGTAAAATATATGCTTACAAAATGTTTACAACAGTTCGATTAAACTTGGAGGTGGTGGATGAGGAAATAATTTTCCCCAGTAACTTTTATATGAAGATTGCTAGTAATGAGAGGAAGGGGAAAGCTTCTCTTAAGCTTGATTTCATTTCATAGTTTACTTAAAAACTATCTTGAAGTTTTGAATTATTAAATTTGGAAAGTATAAAACATTATCATATTATATTTTGTGGTTAGATTTTAATATAGTTCTCATGGCTTACATGAAACGTGTCTTTGGTAGATTCACAGGAATGTTTCTTTCTTGTTTTCTATTTTTTTTTTTTTGTCGGTCGTGGGGCTTGAACTCTGGGCCTGGGTGCTGTCCATCAGCTCTTCAGCTCAAGGCGAGCACTCTACCACTTGAGCTACAGCGCCACTTCTGGTTTTCTGGTGGTTTATTGGAGATAGGAGTCTCACGGTCTCTCCTGCCCGGGCTGGCTTTGAACTGCGATCCTCAGATCTCAGCCTCCTGAGTAGCTAGGATTACAGGCGTGAGCTACCAGCGCCCGGCTTGTTTTCTATTTTTGAAGTCTTAGTTAAGCTCTTTTTATTAATCATGGTCTTAGAGTACTGGCTTCTTTATGTCTTTGGTAACAGCAATTACACCCTACTTTTCTTTCTTTTTTTTTTTTTTTTTGTCTGTCATGGGGCTTGAACTCTGGGCCTGGGCACTGTCCCTGAGTTCTTCAGCACAAGGCTAGTGCACTACCACTTGAGCTACAGCGTCACTTCTGTTTTTCTGGTGGTTTATTGGAGATAAGAGTCTCACAGACATTGCTGCTGGGCTGGCTTTGAACTGTGATTCTCAGATCTCAGCCTCCTGAGTAGTTAGGATTATAGGGCATGAACCACAGGCACCTGGCATACACTTTTACCTTTCTATTTTGACTCAACACTTTCTTGAGTTTGAACCCCACATTTAAAGATGTGGTCTTTTTTTTTCATATTACCAGGGCAAAAGAACTATTTTGTCAACTTCTCAAACAGTTAATATGACAATAAAGTCAATTGTTTCTTTTAGGACTCAGCCACATATTTCTCTAAACTAGAGTGAGAAAAAGTATTCTTCTCAAGAGGGCATGAGTACATGTGGTTGATAAGCTCTCCCCTGGCTGCCCTATGCTTCTTTCAGACTGATTCTGTACATAGTCCTCATTGCTCTGGATCTGAGAAATGGCTATAGTAGTTATCTGTTCAGTTTGTCAAGACAGATTGCAAAGTAAGATCTTTATTCTTTGGCAAAAGTATAAATAGTTTAAAAACATAGTGATAAAATTAATCTATTAGCCGGGCGCTGGTGGCTCATGCCTGTAATCCTAGCTACTCAGGAGGCTGAGATCTGAGGATCGCGGTTCAAAGCCAGCCCGGGCAGGAGAGGCCCTGAGACTCCTATCTCCAATAAACCACCAGAAAACCGGAAGTGGCGCTGTAGCTCAAGTGGTAGAGCGCTCGCCTTGAGCTGAAGAGCTGAGGGACAGCGCCCAGGCCCAGAGTTCAAGCCCCACGGCCGACAAAAAAAAAAAAAAAAAAAAAATTAATCTATTGCTCCAATAGATTTCTATTAACCAAATAAATTTTATAATATAGTAATAGGTGGTTATTTTGTTTTTCAAGTCCAAAGTTACAATTAAATAGAGTGGTATACTATACAATATTTCCTTCAACAAAAAAAACAGGTTTATGATGGTAACTATAATGGGACTGAAAAGATCCTGTCACCTTGTGTCCTGCCAAATATTGTAGTGCAGTACGTTATGTGTTTGTGATAATGCTGGCTAGACAAACATTGCAGTATTAGTCATATAAACATATTACATTCACAGTACATATTGTACATAATATTTAATAATAAGCAATGTAGATTTATGCATAATATTATGCTGTACTTCATATTGTTATTTTGTAATATATCCCCCCTACAATAAAGAGATTTTACTGTAAAACAGTATGCAATGTTGAGCCAGAAGCAGTCTCAGATCTTTCATACTTACTGCACTACTTGTTGGCATTGTCACTTGCAGTGATTGGCTATACTATTTAGGTTTGTATAAGTACACTATTGTCTAGCAGCACCATTCTTAGAACTTACCCCAGTCATTAAGTAAACTAGGACAGTTATTCCCAAGAAGCACTCCCCCTCACCTATTATAACTTTCCACATCCCTTTTTTGTCACAATTGTCTCCACTGTTCAGCTAAACCTGACCTTCAGGATAGAAACAAAGAGCAGAATAATCATATAGTATGTTAAGATTGAAGGTGGAGTTTTAAATAATTGTTCTGGGACATCAGACAAAAACTGGCACTGTTCAGAAATTTACTCTACTTGAAAACCATGCACAGTAGGATCCCTGTATTGATAATATATTATAAATTTACCTTTAGTGAAGCCAGAAAGCTTTTTTTTTTTGGTCGGTCGTGGGGACTGAACTCTGGTCCTGGGTGCTGTCCTTGAGCTCTTCAGCTCAAGGCTAGTGCTCTACAACTTGAGCCACAGTGCCACTTCCGATAGAAAACTTTAAAGAAAAAAAAAAAAAAACCCACCACATTCTTCTGGTTGATTAAAAAATACTATGCGGTAAAGAGACCACCAAGTTAGCAAGTAATGAATCAAAAGTTTTAAAATAACAATAGTATTATGACTTATTTGGCCTAAGTTTATTGCTAACTTTGTGTACAAGAGATTTTCAAAATAAAATGGGAATAATGCAGTGAAAAAATTAGCTGTATATTTTGTCTTTTTGAAAATTAGTTGAAAATGTTATAATTTAAAATGTTTTTAATAAAGCTTTTATAAACCATATTTAGTGATAGGGCCGTCCTTCTGAAATTGCAGAGATGATGTGTTTTATGTATCCAATAACCACTTCCTTTTGCTTTATTATCCTTCATTTTTATCCCAAGACTACTTCATGTATTTCTCCATTTTAGATGGAGATGGCAGTATTGAGCCTTGGCCCTGACTTCATACCACTATTTGAAGGAGCTTAAAATCCTTCCTAGAGAAGTATCATTTTAACTAAGCTCAGTTCATCTCCTGGGATTTCATAGTCTACCCTTCCTCTTTCCCTTGTATTCTCATGTGGAAGAATGACAGACACTCCGTTGTATGTTATATTAAATCTGTTTCAAAAGGATACTATTAAATTACGATTCTCATTTCTACAGATCCAAGAATACTGACTTAAGGCACATATAGAAACAAAATGTTTTTCTAAAATAAAATGGAGGCGAGGTTTAAAATGCAGAAGTATTTTTATGATGTGCTTATTTTCCTAAGACTTTGACAGGAAGAAATAACTACATTTCCAGTACACAAAACATTTAACTGAGCCACATCTTATAGTAAATAAACTGTTCTCTGGGAATAAAATTTTCATTGCTTTTTCATCTTAAGGGCAATAGGCCACTGCTAAGAAAATGACTTTTTTTTTCAAGAGCTAACCCTAAAAAAAATTTAGATGATAAAAAATTTATACTTAGTTTTTAGTCACATCCATTCTTTTGCCTTCATTCCAAACTCATTTCTTTTTCTTTCTTTTTTTTTGGTCGGTTATGGGGCCTGAACTCTGGGTCTGGGCTCTGCCCCTAAACTCTTCAGCTCAAGGCTAGTGCTCTACCACTTGAGCTACAGCACCATTTCCGACTTTTTCTGCTTATGTGATGCTGAGGAATCAAACCCAGGGCTTCATGCATGCAAGGCAAGCACTGTACCACTGAGACACCTTCCCAGCCCATTCATTCCAAATTTCTAAAGGATGATTCATGTATCTTTCATTCCTGTGTTGGAAAATGAAGTGAGTTATTATTGTCAATATCAGAAGTAATTAAATAGTGCATTTTTTAGACTATATACTATGAAACAAGTAGATGTTGCCATGTAAATTTATAGTAAGCTGTTTTTAAAAGTATAAATTAAAATTAGCAAACTAAGCTACCATGTCAAGGGTATGTGTCTGTAGTTGGAATAATATCAACTTTTGCAAATTATGTTTTGAATGGCTGTCCTGCCTTGCTTATACTATGCAAAAGAAAAAATTATTTTTTCTAGAGCTGAGGATTGAACTCAGGGTCTTGCACTTTTCAGGCAAGTGTTATTACACTGAGTTAAATCCTCAACCCCTAAATTAGCACATGAGATTATGTGGTTTTCTTTGAAATCTGGGCAAGTAAATCACATACAAAATGCTGTATAATTGTTTAGTTGAATTATCACAGATAGTGGATTTTTTCTTATACCTAAACTTTTATGTGTTTGGAAATCACTGTAGAAATATTATGTGATGAGGAATTTATGGATTAAACTAAGCCAGGTACCCTACTTGATTTTCATCATAAAGGAGGACCCAACAAGAACATCTTCATTTCATATTGTTCTGATAAATTTAATGACGTTATTTTTTAACCAAAAAGAAATTTCTTCTCAGTTGGATTCTTTTACTGTAGTTTTTAATCACAAACTTTGAAGATGAGAACATAGTTTTTTTTTTTTTATTAAAAGGATATGTTCTGGTTAGTTTGGGAAGATCTAACTAGTAAGGGCTTCCAACAGTATGTCTAAAATCTTTAAATGTAATTCTGAATTTAGAGAAAGTACAATGCTGTTTAGTATCAGTGCATCTTAAATGTTCGAAGATGAATCTATAGACTGGAAAGAGAATCTATAGACATTGTAAGGAAGTTCTGATTTACTCTCAAAACTCCAATTAAGGTTAAGTTATTAAAAATTAGCTACCTTGGGTAGGATATAGGTCTGGATATTTAGTACCAAGCTCATCCTGAAAGACAGATAGGAGCAAGAAGCTCTATTATGTGTCATGATAATTAAAACACTGTTTCTTATACATAACATGTGCTCTCTTAGCCTTTACTAACTTGTTTGTATTTAATGACAGTTCTTGCTTTAACAATACAAAGCATTTTAAAGCTTATTTTTCTTATTAATTTGTTTTCAACTTGACTCACTTTCTAAACATGGGCCAGTATTTTACCTGAAATACATATAAAGCTTCAAGGTTGATTTTAGTACATATAATATTTGTATTTTAATTCTTAATATCACTTTTTTTTTTTTTTTTTTTTTGGGTCCGGTCGTGGGGTCTGAACTCTGGGCCTGGGTGCTATCCCTCAGCTCTTCAGCTCAAGGCTAGCGCTCTACCACTAGAGCCACAGCGCCACTTCCAACTTTTTCTTTTTGCTCAGGTGGTGCTGAGGAATCGAACCCAGGGCCTCATGCATGCAAGGCAAGCGCTCTACCACTGAGCCACCTTCCAGCCCCTTAATATCACTTTTAAGTACAAGAAGCACTCAAAACTTTGGGAAACAATCTGAAACTTTTATTGGTTTTTAGCTCAATTAAAAAACTTTAGATTTGCTATATAGTATATCTTATATATTAGAATAAAGCACTTCACAAAAAGTTGGCATTTTGGTTGTGATTTAGTTGTCTTTCCACTGTTTCATCTTTGTCAATATTTTTTTTTTTAATTTAATTTTATTTTATTTGAGAACATACTGTACAGAGGGGTTACAATTACATGGGCAGGATAATGCATACATTTCTTACCAAGCATTGCAGCCTCCTCCTTTGTTTACCCTTCACCTCCCTTCCCAGCCTCCCCCCTCCCTCCCACCCAGTCATACCCCCCCACCCCCCACCCCCCACCGACATTGTAAAGCTGGTTTTGACATGACATTTTGTACTTCTCATTGTTGCAATAGGTCCACCTGAATCCTTAAATGACTTGTTTGTCCCCATCTCCTCCACATGTTATACTGACATCAAATATAGTGAAAGCGGGGGTTACACTGTGGGGGAGGGACATACAAAGCAACAAAGAAATAATCTTATAAATGCGTTAGAAACACATGCATGAAAGAAACAAAAACATTATAATATATATTTGAGGTTTCGTTTTCCTAACATCACATTATCTGACTTTTTCCGCTTGACTCATACCTATACTAGATATTGCAAATAAGGGAAACCATGGGACCTATGTTTCTTTGGGCCTGGCTTACTTCACTTAATATAATTTTTTCCAAGCCTTTCCATTTCCTAACAAATGGGGAAATGTCATTCTTTCTGATGGAGGCATAGAATTCCATTGTGTATATATACCACATCTTCTTGATCCATTCATCTACTGAGGGGCATCTGGGTTGGTTCCATGTCTTAGCTATGGTAAATAATGCTGCAATAAACATAGTTGTGCTGGTAGCTTTAGTGTGGCCTTGTTTGTGATCATTTGGGTAAATGCCCAAAAGTGGGATTGCTGGGTCATTGGGGAGCTCTATGTGGAGTCTTTTGAGGAACCTCCATACTGCTTTCCAAAGTGGTTGAACAAGTTTACATTCCCACCAACAATGAAGTAAGGTTCCTTTCTGTCCACATCCCCTCCAGCATCTGTTGTTGTTAGAGTTCTTGATTTTTGCTGTTCTAACTGGAGTGAGGTGATATCTCAATGTTGTTTTGATTTGCATTTCTTTTATGGCTAGGGATGTTGAACATTTCTTCATGTGTCTATTGGCCATCCTTCTTTCTTCTTCAGAGAAGCTTCTCTTTAAGTCTTTCGCCCACTTACTTATTGGGCAGTTGTTTCTTTGAGGATTTGTTGTTGGGTGGTTTAATTTTTTGAGTTCCAAGTATATTTTAGATATGAGACCCTTGTCCGTTGTATGGCTAGTAAAGATCTTCTCCCAGTCCGTGGGCTTTCTATTGATCTTGCTAGCTATGTCATTTGCCCTGCAGAAGCTCTGCAACCTTATACAATCCCATTTGTCCAACCTTTCTTTGATTTGTTGTGTTTCCGGGTCTCTATTCAGAAAATTTCGGCCTGAGCCAAGGAGACCTAGGGTTTCTCCTATTCCATCCTGTAATGTTTTCAGAGTGTCTGCTTTGACTTCAAGGTCTTTGATCCATTTGGAGTTGATTCTGGTGCAGGGTGATATATAAGGATCTAGCTTTAGTTTTCTACATGTAGTTAACCAGTTTTGCCAGCACCATTTACTGAAGAGGCTGTCTGTCTTCCATTCTATTGTTTTAGCTCCCTTATCGAAGATTAGATGGCTATAGGTCTGTAGGTTCATTTCTGGGTTTTCAATTCTATTCCATTGGTCCTGAGGTCTGTTCTTATGCCAATACCAAGCTGTTTTGATTACTATGGCTTTATAGTAGAGTTTGAAATTTGGTATTGATATTCCTCCAGCAGTGTTCTTTCCGTTGAGGAGCGTTTTTGCTATTCGGGGTCTTTTATTGTTCCATATGAATTTTTAGATTGCCTCTTCTATTTCCTTGAAGAATGAGGGTGGAATTTTGATAGGTATTGCGTTGAATTTGTAGATAGCCTTGGGAAGTATTGCCATTTTCACGATGTTAATCTTTCCAATCCAGGAGCATGGGAGGTTTTGCCATTTTTTAAGTTCTGTGTTGATTTCCTTTTTCAAGATTTTAAAGTTTTCATCATAGAGGTCCTTCACTTCTTTAGTTAAGTTAATTCCGAGGTATTTTATTTTTTGTGGGGCTATTACAAACGGAGTTGCTTTCCTAATTTCAGCCACACTTTTCTCATTGTTGGCATACAGAAAAGCCATTGATTTTTGGGGGTTAATTTTATAACCTGCTACTTTACCAAAGTTTTGAATCAGCTTGAGTAATTTGGGAGTGGAGTCTATGGGATTCTTTAAATACAAGATCATGTCATCTGCAAAGAGGGAGAGTTTTATTTCTTCTTTCCCTATTTGGATCCCCTTTATGTCTGCATCTTGTCTTATTGCTGTAGCTAGGCATTCTAATACTAGATTGAAGAGGAGTGGGGAGAGTGGGCATCCTTGTCTTGTTCCTGAGTTAAGAGGAAATGGCTTTAGTTTTTCACCATTGAGTATAATGCTGGCTGTAGGTTTGTCATATACAGACTTTATTGTATTGAGGAATGTTCCATGGATTCCTAATTTTTCCAAAACCTTCATCATAAAGGGGTGTTGGATCTTGTCGAATGCTTTTTCTGCGTCTATTGAGATAACCATGTGGTTCTTATTCTTGCTCCTGTTGATGTGATGAATAATATTAATTGATTTGCGTATATTGAACCAGCTTTGCATCCCTGAAATGAATCCTGTTTGATCGTGGTGTATGATTTTTTGGATGAATTGTTGAAGTCGGTTGGCCAAAATTTTGTTGAGAAGTTTTGCATCAATGTTCATCAAAGAAATGGGTCTATAGTTCTCTTTCTTTGATGAGTCCCTGCCTGGTTTTGGGATGAGGGTTATGATGGCTTCATAGAATGTGTTCGGTAGTGAGCTTTCTCTTTCAATTTCATTGAAGAGTTGGAGGAGAATTGGTGTGAGCTCTGCTTTGAAGGCCTTGTAAAATTCCGCTGTGAAACCATCTGGTCCTGGACTTTTCTTAGCTGGGAGGTCTCTTATTGCTGTTTCTATTTCAATGCTTGATATGGGCCTGTTAAGATAGTTTGCCTCATCTTGGTTTAGTTTTGGCATGTCAATATTTGCTAGGAAGAGGTCCATTTCTGTCAAGTTCTCGAACTTATTAGCATAAAGTTTTGAGAAGTATTCCCTTATAATGTTCTGAATCTTGGTTGTTTCCGTGGTGATGTTTCCATTCTCATCTCTGAGTTTATTAATTTGGGTGTGTTCTCTTCTTTTTCTGAAGATTTGCTAAGGGTCTGTCAATTTTGTTAAGTTTTTCGAAGAACCAACTCTTTGTTTTGTTGATTCTTTCTATAGTTTTTTTGGATTCTAATTCATTTAATTCTGATTTAATTTTGATTATTTCTTTCCGTCTACTGGATTGGGGTTTATGTTGCTGCTCTTTTTCAAGGAGGTTTAGATGTGTCATTAAATTGTTAGTTTCAGATCTGTCAATATTTTTGAGACTGAATACTATTATCAGTAATATCTTCTTAAATTTTTTTCTGGCTGTCTGCATAAGTAAATTTCAAAGTCAAATATACTCTCCAAGGATAAATACAGCTGACATATATCATCTGTAACTATGAAAATAGAACAGTGAAACTTGTTTAAATTGTTTAAATTGGGGAAAGGAAAATTATAGAAGAGATTGATTATAGTATACTATAAACACATAACAGTGAAATTCCCCTCTATATTTGGGCTGGGAAGGTGGCTCGGTGGTAGAGTGCTTGCCTTGCATACATGAGGCCCTGGGTTCTATTCCTCAGCAACACATAAGCGAAAAGAAAAAGCTGGAAGTGGCACTATGGCTCAAGTGATAGAGCGCTCGCTAGCCTTGAGCTAAAGAGCTGAGGGATGGCGCCCAGGCCCAGAGTTCAGGCCCCACGACCAGACCCCCCCCAAAAAAAATAAAAAAAAAAGAAATTCCCCTCTATATTGTCAATAGAAGCTAAAAGAAATTAAAGATGCATTGTATTCCAAATTGACATGTTGAATGAAACCTCTTTGTCTAATTTTTTTTTTTTTTGGGTCCCGTCGTGGGGCCTGAACTCTGGGCCTGGGCATTGTCCCTCAGCTCTTCAGCTCAAGGCTAGCACTCTATCACTTGAGCCACAGTCCCACTTCTGGCTTTTTTCTTTTTGCTTATGTGGTGCTGAGGAATCGAACCCAGGGCCTCAGGCATGCAAGGCAAGCGCATTACCACTGAGCCACCTTCCTAGCCCTTTGTGTAACTTCTTAATGCAAAACAAAATAAAACGGGCTGGGATGGTGACTCAATGGTAGAGTGCTTGCCTAGCATGCATGAGACCCTGGGTTTGATTCCTCAGCACCACATAAGCAGAAAAAGTCAGAAGTGGTGCTGTGGCTCAGGGGTAGAGCATTAGCCTTGGGCTGACAAGCTGAGGGACAGAGCCCAGGCTCAGAGTTCAGGCCCTATGACCAATAAAAAAAAAAAAACAAAAACAAAAACAAAGCTTAGGCACTGTAATCCTACGTGCTAAGGCTGAGATTTTAGGTTTGAGGTTCAAAGTCAGCCCAGTCAGACAAAACCTTCAGACTCTTATCTTTAATTAGCAGGGAACAGAAACTAGAGGCATGACTTAGGTTGTAGAGTACCAATCATGAACAGCAAAAGCTAGGCAAGAGCTCAAGGCTCCAAATTCTTGCCTAAGGACAGGCACAAAACAAAACAAAACAACAAGAACAAAAAAAAAACAAAAGCAAATATACTCTTGCAACCCTAGATAAATTTCTTTTTTGGGGGGGGGGGGATTTTTTTTTTATTGTGAAAGTACCATACAGATTAGTTACAATTACATGGGCCTAGATAAATATCTAGGAGGAACAACTGCTGTTAGGAACATGCAGTGCACTTAAATTTGTTATTAGTGTTTCCACATAAAGTAAATAAACTGAGAAGAGCTCTTTAATAGGTTAAAGTTATACAATAAGGAAATTTAAAAATTAGTGAGCTCTCTGCTTTTCCAGTCTTCCTGTGCCTTCCATGTAGGTGCAGGCTTCATGCACTTTCATTGGTGGCATGTGATACTTATGGAGAATCAGTTTCACTTTATATGTATTCATTCAAGTGTTTACCAGAGTCTTCTCTGCACTAGTGGTATAGAGAACTGACAACGGCCTTGACCTATTTTCAATACTCTAACGCTACACTATAACATTAATTCTTGGCAAACTTCAGTGGGACCTTGGCAGTATTCCTTCCTGGACCTTAGCTTCATTATGGTATGTGAAGAGCTACCTCTCTTAGCCAGGCTTGTTAAGGCATAGCCTCAGAGAAAAGACGCCAGAGAGTCTAGGACACTTGGTTTTAGAGATACTCTCCTTGATTGAGTGGTCAGAAAACATGTATTAGCCAAGGACTTGATGATATGCTGGTATCTAGCCATCCCACATTTGGAGCTGGATATTATTCAGGAGAGCAGTGTCACTATTTTAGTCTCCTTGGAGCCAGAGCAATTGCTATACCTAGCCAAAGTGACTGTTGTATCCATAATATGTACCTAAGAGGATTCCCATGATATAATTTTACCTAAGTTTTTGTAGCACTCTATAGAAAGTTGATGTATCTATGAAGAAACATCGAAATCAATTGTAAATCAGTAAAATGGATTATGTTTAAGTTGACCCACTTATTGTAGTTCCTTCTTCACATTGCTAATTAGAATAAAAACTATAGCATACTGAAAATGTGAAATTAAACAGACTTGTTTATTCACTCTTAAAAATAGCATGTTTTATTAGAACAACTTCCAAGGAGCATTAAATAATATGAATTAAATATTTGTGCAGTAACAAATAATAGACTCTAATAAAATGGAAGTTTTTTAACTTCAAAGTTTCTAATATACTTGGTCTATTAGAAAAAAATATTTAATTGTTTCCATCTCTTAAATATGTCTAGTGAGTTCAGATTTTAGTTGCTGAACAAATAAATTGGTCTTAGTTGCTTTGCTTTCTTTCAAACATCATTTCAAATTCGGGCTTAATGTGGTTTGAATATTTTGCCAGTAAAAAGTCATCCTACTTTTGTCTGGGGTGTTTCATGACATCCATCTTTTCCAGCTTACAAATGCCAATATATTTAGAAGAATTTAACTCAACCCTGAGACCATTTATCATCACACATTGATTGTAACTCTAAGTACATAAGCGAAAAACCAAACAAATATGAAGAAAAATGAAAAGTTAAGTCATGCTATACATTTTTGGTTGAATCATCATGTTTAGACTATTTTTTCTGTACCATTTTCATGCTTATTTACTTGGATTATTAAAAATATACAAGCAGTTAAAGTATTAGGCTCAAATACAGCTTTCAAATATCATAATAGTGAATATACAAGAGGAATAAAATATAATGAATGAAACAGTTGAACAAGTTTTTTGCAAGTCCTGAGGCTTGAACTCATGGCCTGGGCCCTGTCCCTGAGCTTGTTTTCGCTCAAGGCTAGCACTCTACCACTTAAGCCACAGCACCACTTCCAGCCTTTTCTACTTATGTGGTACTGAGGAATTGAACTCAGGGCTTCATGAGTGCTAGGCAAGCAGGCTACCACAAAGCCACATTCTCAGCCCCAAAGTATAAGTTTTATTAATTATGTATATTCCTCAGATACCTACATAAAAGGCTGTGAGGAAAGAAAATAATCCCAAAGATTAAATAGTTGCTTTGTATTTGCTTATGCACTGTGTACTAAAAGTTTGTACATGCCTAGTGTATGTAGTTTTTATGATCCACTCTGTTGCCCCTTTCTTACTATCATGAAGAATGGAAAAGAAGAGTAAAAAGACTAGAAGTATTTTACGGGTTTTTTTTTTTTTTGTCAATCACAGGGCTTGAACTCTGGGCCTGGGCGCTGTCCCTCAGCTCTTCAGCTTAAGGAGAGCGCTCTACCACTTGAACTACAGCACCACTTCGGGTTTCCTGGTGGTTTATTGGAGATAAGAGTCTCACGGTCTTTTTTGCCCAGGCTGGCTTTGAACCTCGATCTTCAGATCTCAGCCTCCTGAGTAGCTAGGATTACAGGCGTGAGCCACCAGCGCCTGGCTAGAAGTATTTTATGTTTACTCATTCCATGCCAAATCCATCTATTAAACAAAATTTCCAAGTAGAAATGTTTGTGTAATAGCAAAAAAAGATGTGATTTTAAGCTTCATGTAATATGAAACTAGCAGACAGCCATAGCTACCATGTGACTATAGTGAGTGATTTCAGACTTTGCTGAAGTTCCTTTTGGGTTTTTAAAAGTTGGTCTACCTGAAATGTCTCTGGAAATCCTCAGAATCACATTATGAAGCTTTCTTAGTGTGACTTGACAGTCTAAAAACTGAGCTAGATGGGCTGGGATGTAGCTCAGTGGCAAAGTGCTTGCCTAGCGAGTGCAATGTCCTGGGTTTGATCCCCAGTACCAAAAAAGAAAAGACAAAAAAAAATAAAAACTGAGCTAGAGTTGAGATTCCCTGAGGATTTTTAATCCTTGTTACATAGAGGCAAAGCACACTAAGATGCTTACCAAGTATTGTCTCTGCATCTATTCTTATATTTTTCTCATTTCTACAGTTTTTGATAAGGGAAGAAAAAACATTAGGATGTAAACTCCCTTACAAGCTTTGTTTGGAGTACCAATGAGATTGAAATACAGTGACTCTAAAAAGAAAAAAGGCATATTGGAGTTTCTTTTATAGTGTCAAGGAATCCACATTACTTTAAATTTTCTCTTTCTTCTCTATACTCCCAGCTGCATTAGAAAAGATGAAAGATCACCACCATGTTCTAATTTCAGCCTGAGTTTCATAAGGGAGAGGAAACATCTTCCTTGATATGGATATGACTTGTGTAGCTTTCATCATTTTCATATCCTATTGGCTGTAGCTTTGTCATCTGATTAGTTGCAAAAGACTGTAGAAGTATAGTTGGGGATAGATAGTTATGTTTATAGCTAAAAGTAAGAGGTAATAGAGGAGTGTGTTCCATTACTGAAAGGAAGAAGAAAATAAATATTGGAGGATAATTGGTTGTCTCTGCCTGAGTACTCAAATTAAAATTTCTGATTTCTTCCTTCCTCTCTCTTTTTCACTTCCTTTCTTCTTTCTTCTCTTTGCTGAGAATTTTTATAACGCTTAAGCATATTTTGACTCTCCTCAAAGGAGAAATGAGCCTGTATGGGTAAGAAATAAAAAAATTATTGCAATTAATTTATTCTTTTATATTGTTGCTTTCTCTCCCCTACTCAGGCTTGAACTCAGGCCTTTTCCTTGCTAGGCAATTACTCTGCCACAAAGCCACACTCCCGTAATATATTATTTTTAAATGATTCTAAGATTTGACTTGCTCACTTTTCAAGTTGGCAATGAGTGATTATAAACTAGAAGAGATTATCCAAAACAAGGCTCCAGTAGACAGAAGGTAGAACCAATGAAACTAGGCCATCAATTCCCTCCCCCTTTGTCTTTATTTAAACTCTGTTCGTGATACTCAGTGTTGGCCTTTGAGGACTGACAGCACTTGTTTTATTTATTCCCTTTGTCATCTACCTCAGAACACAGAAAGAACCTCAAAGTTTTAAAGCTTTGTAGTTTGCCATGGGGAATGGGGACTGAGAAGCAGTAGGAAGGTAATGGGTATACTTGAGTTTCCTGCCTTCCTTTCAGTTGGAGCAGAGTCAAGTTTTACAGGGTGAATTCATCTTCCTGAAAATTCGTCTTTCCTGTCATTGCAAAGCTTAAAAACCTTTCATTGAACTAAAGCTTAAAGACAAGATAGACTTTTTAAAGGTTTTAAAGCCAGAATTAATGTCATTTGTAGGCTAGATTTTCCTTTATTACACTATACGTTAACTTGTTCTGTATTATTCTGTCAGCCATTTTCTTGTTTAAAAAACAAGGAGTTCTTTCTTATTTTGAACTATGTAGTGAAGTTTGGCATAGTATAAGAAACCAGAAAATTTCCTCCAACAGTTTATAGTCACTTTAATAAAACCAAGCAATATGTAAAATAAGTGCTGGTTCAAGTAGGCTGATGAATTGTCATTACATTGTCAATTACTGATGAAAAGTTTCTGGAAAAGCAAGGTTTTCATTACTATGGAGTTAATTGAAAATGATTGAGCACAATAATAAGAGGGATCTTTTTTCAAATGTTTTTAATTTTTACTTATTTTTTTTAGTGGTTGTGGGGCTTGAACTCAGGGCCTGGGCACTGTTCCTGAGTGCTTTTGCTCAAGGCTAACACTCCATCACTTTTAGTTACATTTGAGCTTCCAGTTTTCGAGTGGTTAATTGGGGATAAGAGTCTCACAGGGATTTTTTTTTCTGCCTGGGCTGGCTTTGAACCTTGATCCTCAGATCACAGCCTCCTGAGTAGCTAGGATGACAGGCGTGAGCCACCGGCTCCTGGCAAGGGGGAGCTTTTACATAACTAAAACATTATGTTGGATAGGTTGCATATGGGGTTTACTCTGCCTCCACACACAAATAGTGGGTAACCTGGAGAGAAATGGGTTAGAAGTGATCCCATCACGCTCTCCGGAACTCTTCAGTCCTGGAAAGCAGTTTCTTCATCATATCTTTATAACATGTCCATATATTATATAATTTTGCTTCTGAGAAATCAAAGGAGATGAAGATGGCTTCCTAGTTGGAAAAGCCTGTTTATTTCCTGTTTTAGTTGAGTGTGTTTAAAATTCCAAAATGGAATTATAATCTGCTGTTTTTGTAAGCCTGATTGGTACTTTTCATAAATGAGAAAGTTGCCTTCATCTTATATCTAGTACATATTTTAAGGATATATTCAATTTTATTTATTTTAATTTTTTTAACATTTATCAAAAAAGTGTATGTAAAACTATATAAATTTGGTATGGAATAGGTTTCCAGCCTCTTCTCATGCCTAGTCTTAGTGGGTACTTGTCTTCCAAAGGCATTTCCTAATCTGACCTCTGTCACCATGGTTTGCTTGTGGTTATTTCTGAATTTTATATGGCTCTGTCTGTGCTCTTTGACTTGGGATTGCATCTATGAGTTCACCTGTGTTGCTGTGTTCAGCTGCACCTCTCTCTTTTTCATTGAAGGCTAGTGTTCCACTCTAGGAATATACCACAATTGACATAATTTACATTCACTTACTGATGAGCATTGAGGTTGTTCCCAGTTTTAGGCTATTTTGAATATATTTAAATCTTTTAGATGATATCTTTAAGAGATCATTTATTAAGACTTGTTTCTATTAGTCTTATAACTAGGCATGGAATAAATATATCTTAGTATCTTGTTTTGCATTTAATATAACAACAGATGCTGGAGGGAATGTGGCCAAAAGGGAACCCTACTGCATTGTTGGTGGGAGTGTAAATTTGTTCAACCACTTTGAAAAGCAGTATGAAGGTTCCTCAAAAGACTTCACATAGAGCTCCACTATGACCCAGCAATCCCACTTTTGGGCATTTCCCAACCCATCACAAACAAAACCATACTAAAGCTACTAGCACAACTCTGTTTATGACAGCATTATTTACCATAGCTAAGAGATAGAACCAACCCAGATGCCCCTCATTAGATGAATAGATCAAGAAAATGTGGTATATGTAGATACTATGGAATTCTATGCCTCCATCAGAAAGAATGACACAGCCCCATTTGTTAGGAAATGGAAAGGCTTGGGAAAAAATTATATTAAGTGAAGTAAGCCAGGCCCAAAGAAACGTAGGTCCCATGGTTTCCTTTATTTGCAGTAACTACTATAAATCTAGGACAAGCAGAAAAGGTCAAAAGCTATGTACATATGACCATATAAAATGGTGCTAAGCGAAATGAATCCCAAGATAGGGACACAAGTGATTTTATCTTTCTTGCTGGTATTTTTAATGTATTTATAATGTGATTTTAATGTTTTTTTTTTGTTTCTTTTGTATGTTCTTCCCCCATGATATAACCCCTGTTTTCACTGTATTTGATTCCAGTGCACTGCATCTTGTATGTACATTTTTCTAATTTGGGGAGGGGAAGAGAAATAACAAAATGCTGAAATAAGGATACAGGTTGACCCATTGTAACAATGAGATGTACAAGACATTATGTTGAAAATGAACTTTACCATGGGACCTATGTTTCTTTGGGCCTGGCTTACTTCACTTAATATAATTTTTCTAAGTCTTTCCATTTCCTAACAAATGGGGTAATGTCATTCTTTCTGATGGAGGCATAGATTTCCATTGTGTATAAATACTACATTTTCTTGATCCATTCATCTACTGAGGGGCATCTGGGTTAGCTATGGTAAATAATGCTGCAATAACGTAGTTGTGCTGGTAGCTTTAGTATGGTCTTGTTTGTGATCATTTGGATAAATGCCCAAAAGTGGGATTGCTGGGTCATAGGGGAGCTCTATGTGGAGATGTACAAGATGTTATGTTGAAAAACGAAGGAGGAGGCAACAATGCTTGATAAGAAATGTACTTATTACCTTGCTCATGTAATTGCAACCCCTCTATATGGTATTTTCACAATGAAAAAACTTATTATTATTAATAATAAAAAGAGAATGATCTTTACAACTAAGGGGCGGGGCAGGGTGGGGTGGAAGAATTTTAGGGAGATGGGAAGGGAAGGGATGGTTGAGGAAAAACAAAGGAGGAGGTAATCATGCTCGATAGGAAATGTACTCATTACCTTGCTCATGTAACTGTAACCCCTCTGTACAGTATATTTACAATAAAAAATATATACAACCCCCCCCCCCCAAGTGCTCTAGGGACTAGCTTTCTGGATAACTATGTATTTGAAAGTTAGTGTAACCTCTTAACATAAAACATAAGAAACAGAAGTTCAGGGACTGGGAAGGTAGCTCAGTGGTAGAGTGCTTGCCTTGCATGGCTGAGGCCCTGGGTTCGATTCCTCAGCGCCACATAAGCAAAAAGAAAAAAGCCGGAAGTGACGCTGTGGCTCAAGTGGTAGAGCGCTAGCCTTGAGCTGAAGAGCTGAGGGACAGTGCCCAGGCCCAGAGTTCAGGCCCCAGGTCCGGATCAAAAAAAAAAAAAAAAGAAAGAAACAGAACTTCAGATAAAATGGGCTGTCAAAAAATCCCTTGAGTGTGATTAGAAAGTCTGAAATAGTGATCACAAGCTGTTGTTTTACAGTAATTATACATTTTCTTACAACTATGAAATGGTTTTCATGGAAAGTATAGGTCAATTTCAAGTCAGGCACCCTCCTCTTAAATACCATGATGTTATAAGGAATATTCATAGACTATCATTAATATTATAATATTTTAATTTTATTAATCATATTTAATCTATGTTGTGGTTTTTGACCTGAAACGTCAAATGGTATTAGTAGTTTTATATCTTATTAGAAATTAAACTTGTAAATATTGTTCATTAACTTTTTAAAAATAATTTTTATTGAGATTAAGTGATTACATAAATTTCACAGTATTATAGTATAGCAATACTTAAAGTCGCAAACTCATTTTAACATTCACAAGGCAAATTGTCATTATCTTCATCTATAAAGTTTGTGAATTCGACGAGTTTTGATAATGCAACTATTTCTTCCACATTGGGTGATATGTAAATTTATTTCCTTTTGCTTAGTGTAAGTTGTTCCCTCTTTTCCCTCTCATTCCCTCCCTCCCATTGCTGCCTTTGAGTTGCTTAGTTCATTTTCATCAATGTCCAGTGCAGCTGATGGGCCCCTCAGTTTTATTTTTTTTCTTCACTAACTTTTAAACATTTTTCTTCTTAAGGCCTCAGGTTATTCATAGAAAGGAATTATTGTGGAAGGAAGGAAAAAACAATTATCCATGCCAGGCACGGGTAGCTCCTGCCAGAAAATCATAGAAAATTGGAAATGTGAGATCAAGAGGTTTTTAGGGCAAGGGAGGGGTGGAGCTCAAGAGACTCCTTCTCAACTGGTAGCTGGGTATGTACCTGTCAACACAAGCTATGTAGGAGGTTGAGATCAAAGGGATCACAGTTACAGGCCAGCCTGGGCAGAAAAATCCACAAGAATCCATCTCAATGGAGAGAAGTTGGATGCAGTGTCATGCACCTGTTAACCCTGTAAACTCTACTTCAGGAAGCTTAAAATAGGTAGATTGGAGCACACATCTTGACAGGAAGTGAGACCCTAATCCTAAAAATATTCAGCAAGAAACATAGTTGGAGATGAGGGTCAGTCATAAAGTGCCTGCCTAGCAATACAAAGCCCTGAATTCAAGCTCCAGCACTACCAAAGGTAAAGAAAAACCAAAGCAAAACAAAACAAATAAAAATAATTCAATACCATATGACAGTTTTTCGTTTTGCAATAAAAACAGCTGCAAATGACCAAACATACACATAATGTCTTTTGTTGATTTACATTCTGAGATGCCTCAATGCTACAGCAAGATTCAGACCTATAAAAACCAAGTGGTTTATGGGTAGAAGAAATAGATCTAAAATTAAGAAATAAGAAATAGAGCCCAAATTAGCACACAGATTATCTGACTATACAACTTTATTTACTTTTGCAATTATTTTGTATGACAAAGATTAAAAAGTATATTTCAAAAAGTCAAAATTTTATGTCTTGACTTTTTATTTCATTCAAATGATAGATCAAATTTCATTGGAATAGGAAATAAAGTTAATGCTGAAATCTGACATTCATATACTTTTATGTAACAAAAGTTTCTCTCTGCTTTCCTTTTCTTCTTTCCTTCACATCCTTTCTTTCTTTTCTTCTTTACTTCATTTCTTCCTTCTTGCCTTCCTTCCTTCTCCCCTCCCCTTGAGTGAACTAAAATCTTACCAAAGCAAAACTCATTCACTGTCTATCCTTGTTTCTTTTAGAACATTTATTAAGCAATTCCACTTACATGATAAATTGCCCCACACCTTACAAAACTGTAATATATGGAAAGGGACCTATGACCTCAAATCTGCGTTTGTAAAGTGCAACAAATTTTAAGAAAAAATGAGACTTTTAAATTTCCTTGCTTTGTTTTCTTTTCTTATTTTTCCCAGTTTTAGTCATAGACCTGAGTATATTTAATGAGATAATAAGTTCAAAAGAATGTAAGGAAAGTGAGAGGTTATAATGAGATTGTTGGTAGGTGGAGTGTGGGTGGATAAAACCAGGGAATAGAAACTTGAAAATCAAGAAAAGGTACAAAAAGAATATAATCATATTCTGTTTTAGATGATATTATTTCCTCTGTTTTTGTGAACTTGTAGGGTGCAAAACCATAACTCAGACAGACACACACACACACACACACACACACACACACACACAAACACGTACTCTATGATAGAGCTTACCTTTTCATTCCCAATGGGGTAATGATTTTTTCATACACACACATGCACACAAACAGATGAACCCTATATTAGGGCTCATCCATTTCATTGCCAGTGGGTTGAGGATTTTTCTGGAATTTCAACTTCTTACTACAGCAACATGATCATCTATAGCTTTTCTTTCTGAAGAATATCCATACTAGTCTTTTTTTAAACTTGTCATTTCACTTTACAAGTAGTTTCAAATTATGCAATTATGCAGTACAGTGCATTGAAAGATTAAGTGTAGATTCTATTCATTGTCTATTTGATATCAGCAAACTTAATACCGTTGACTTTCCTCTTCTAATCAACAATGAGACCTTTTTTATCTCTAGATAATATATTCTGGACATTTTTACCTAAAAAGAGTTACAAAAATATGCAACATTTTCTTTCTGGCATTTCCCTTTAGCATATGTTGTAAAGGAATCTTTGTGTTGTACCATACTCAAGTATTCCATTTGTTTCTTATAGCTGAGTTAGTTACTACACAGCTATTACAGATTTCTTTTTCTTTTTTTTCCTTCTTTCCTTCTTTCCTTCCTTCCTTCCTTCCTTCCTTCCTTCCTTCCTTCCTTCCTTCCTTCCTTCCTTCCTTCCTTCCTTCCTCTCTCTCTCTCTCTCTCTCTCTCTCTCTCTCTCTCTCTCTCTCTCTCTCTCTCTCTCTGCCAGTCCTCGGGCTCGAACTCCAGGCTTGGGCATTGTCCCCAAACTTCTTTTGCTCAAGGCTAGCACTGTACCACTTGAGCCACAGCATTACTTCCATCCTTTTCTGTTTATGTGGTATTGAGGAATGGAACCCAGGGATTCATGTATGCTAGGCAAGCATTCTACCACTAAGCCACATTCCCAGCCCACAAGTTTATTTTTCCATCTATCAGTTTGTGGACATTTGACTAACATCCTGACTTTTATGAGTAATGATACTAATTTATGTATAAGTTTTTGCCCTGGCATATGTTGTCATTTCTCTTGGTTATATACGTAGGATGGAAACACTAGGCCATATTGGATCTCTATGTTTAGACTTCTAAAGGCCTGCCAGACCATTTTCCAAGTGGTTGCATAATTTCACATTCTCAACAGCAGTATATGAGTCTTCTGATTCCCCACAAACACTTGTCTTTTATTTTAACTATCCTGCTAATTGTACATTATTGTAGTTTTGGCTTGCCTTTCTTTATAGCTAATGATGTTAAGCATTTTTTTGGTGTGCTTATTAGCCATTTTATATCTTTCAGAAAAATATCCATTAGACTATTGACTCACTTTTTCCATCCATTCCATGTAACCACTTTTTAAAATCTCTTGTTTATTTTCCATTAAATGCAACCTAAGCAAATGCATGAGTATCTTCTTCCATTTGTATACAAAAACTATTTGTGCCATATATTACATGCCACCTCACTTCAGTGACTTGATACAGTAATTATTCTATATTACACATAAACTGTTGTTGTTGTTTTATTATTATTCCTTTTGAAAGCAACACTGCTGCTCTAGGAAGATATGGCACACTTTATTTTATGGAGTAGGTGTACTATATGTTACTCAAGCTTTTGCACATTAAAGTTGTTTGCAGTTTATGTACCATTTCAAATATGATGCATTGAATGAGCTTGCATGTATATGCTTATTTTTGGCAATATATCTCTGCAATAAATTCCTAAAAGCAGTATTTATTGATCAAATTATAAATAATCTTATATTTTCATGGATAATTCCAAATCCCTTTTCAGAGAGCTGTGCCATATTATTTCTGAGATTAAACCTTTGAATGTATATGTAACAATCATTTATTGTACAGGCTATAGGACTGGTAGTGCTGGTGGCTCATGCCTATAATCCTAGCTACTCAGGAGACTGAGATCTGGGGATCGTAGTTCAAAGCCAGCCACGGCAGGAAAGTCCATGAGACTATTATCTCCAATTAACCACCAGAAAATCGGAAGTAGCACTGTGGCTCAAGTGGTAGAATGCTTGCCTTGAGCTGAAGAGTTGAGGGACAGCGCCCAGGCCCAAGGTTCAAGTCCCACCACACTGTCAAATAATAAAACAAACAAATAAATAAAATCAGTCTTCCCTCATCACCAGCAAACCTAGTACTTAAATGGCCCACATATTCACAATAGCAGAACAAAATTAGCAAAATACACTCTGGTAGAAATGATCATCCTACAGCAAATTCAAACTACTGCCATTAAAAAACACGTTTATGATTACAGATAAAAATAGTGTTATAGTATTGGAAATTATTTTAAAAAGTATCCAATTGTATACCAATAAATGGATATATTGCCACTCAGAAAAAAAATAGTCAATAAAAACCATTCTCATCATGTCATTAAGTTTCAGAAACAACTTACAATGGACATTAGTGAAATTTATAGGCATTTTCTGCTCTGCTGATTAAATTACCTAAATCAACTCAAGCAAGAGAAATGATGAGCAATCAGTACTTTCATGATATTGACAGTGACAAAACTCTGGATAGTGCTTGTATAAACTTCTATAGTTTAGACTAGTTTAGCAATTTTTAGACAAAATGGTTTCCCAGTTCTTCTTTGGTGCTCTGAAATACTAATAAAACTTTATCCACAAAATATCCTTGAAAATAGACAGAGACCTGCATAATGGAAATGTGAATTAAAAAGACCATATATGCTGGGTGCTGGTGGCTCATGCCTGTAATCCTAGCTACTTAGGAGGCTGAGATCTAAGGATTGTGGTTCAGAGCCAGCCTGAGCAGGAAAGTCTGTGAAACTCTTCAGGTAACCACTAGAAAATTGGAAGTGGTGCTATGGCTCAAGTGCTAGAATGCTCCCCTTTTTTTTTTTAAATTTAAATTTTTATTTTTTGTGAACTTACTGTACAGAGGGGTAGAATGCTCCCCTTGAGCTGAAGAACTCAGGGACAGTGCCTAGGCCAGAGTTCAAGCCCCACCACCGACATTTAAAAAAAAAAAAAAAGAATAAAAGATCAATGAAAGTCCTCTATAAATATTTGGAGACTCACAATAGGGCAAATAATACTTCTTTAACAGGTGTAAATGCGAATCTTTATAAAGTAGAAAAATAGGCAACTTTTTCACAAACCTGTCCCTGAAATAAGCTAATGGATATAGAAGGCCATAGGTGACAGGGCTTATACACATACATAATAGAGATTTCGCTGTATGTGATGCATTCAATGTTTTTTTTAAATAGCATAAAAAGAAAAGCCCAAACATCAAAGGAAAAGTGAGATAGAAATAGGATTAAAATTTTCAAAGAAAATTAGTATTATGTGGCTTTTAGACATAAGAAAATACAAATTAATAATTGCATTCATATGCAAATCCTCTTACTTTACAACATACTGTTGGATGAAACAATTCTCCTATCTTGCCTGTGAAATTATCAAATGTAATGAATATTGAAGCTGTTTACAAAGGTTTAATCTCATACTAGACCTTGTAGCTACATTTCAAATAACAAGACACTTTTTTTCATTTTATTCTGTTCATTTTTCTTGCTTACATGAAAATAATGAGTCAACCACAAAGTGGATGTTATTTAATGAAATTAGCAAACTTCCTTTTCAAGTTTCTTGACATAGTTTCTGGTTCAGTAATAATGGTTAATAGTGACTTAACGATTTGTTTATATTCAATGCTGACACCAAGATTTCTATCATAAATGTTTGTTTTGGAAGAATTAAAAAGGCATTAGGTACTCATGGACAATGAATTTGCTAGCAAATATAAAGTGCCCATATTCACATTATGGGAGCTCAGTTGTTGCATTTCACAATAATTGATGTTTATATTCTTCAACATAGTGTCACAATAATATAATCTTGGGTGGCATAAAAGGCAAATATTTCCATTCCTACCTAGCAGATGAGGAAATAAGAGTCTTAAGAGTCTTGAATTTGGAACAAAGGAGGAGGCAACAATGCTTGATAAGAAATGTACTCATGGGGGCTGGAAAGGTAGCTTAGTGGTAGAGTACTTGCCTTACATGCATGAGGCCCTGGGTTCGATTCCTCAGCACCGCATAAGCAGAAAAAGCCAGATGTGTCACTGTGGCTCAAGTGGTAGAGGGCTAACCTTGAGCTGAAGAGCTCAGAGACAGCACCCAGGCCCAGAGTTCAGGTCACATGGCTGATAAAAAAAAAAAAAAGAAAGAAATGTGCTCATTACCTTGCCCATGTAATTGTAACCCCTCTGTATGGTATTTTCACAATAAAAAATTTTTTTTAAAAAAAGAGTCTTGACTTTGGTAAAATAGGTCCTTTTTAACTGGGTCCAGTTTGACCCTATAATTTATTGGCCAAAGTTAATAATCATTGAGAATGACAGTGAATGCTATTAATAATTACACTAGGAAAATAGACATAAACTGAAAGTGTCCAGAGAAATTGACTCTTGATGTTTTTTTTTACTAGGACCTGCAAATGATTTTTTCACATATTTCTATTATTTTTGTGCTTCTCAGACTTGCCTTGTGCTCTTTGCCAAGTACATACGAATACATATCATAGTTATAGGAAAAGAAATGAATCTTGGAACATTCATTTGTTTTAGTTGTGAGCTCTTGGACAAATTCCTTTAACCTATTTGTGCTTCAGTTTCTCAGTGAATTAGGGATGATGATGATGATGATGATGATGATGATGATGATGATTGATGATGATTATGATGATAATGCTTACATTATAGGACTGTTATGGATTGAATGAGTAAAATGTTGGGAATAGTGCCTGGTAACTAATAATTACCATGTATAGTTGGTTAATAAAATATCAACAATGGCTATGTCTGCTGCTTTTTTATATAGGAAAAGTTAAAAGAACCTTTTAATTTCAAGAATACTTTCTGAATCAATTGTTGGAATGTTGTAATTTTGGTAATTCTGAATGTATATGCCTGCAATTACTAATGACTGTGCCAATGCACTTCAGTGACACAATATGTGTAATTACTATGTGTAATTATTCAATAAACAGCTTTAGCTAGCTAGAGTATTTCGGCTATGTGATGAAATGATAAACTTCATAATAATCTGCTCTTTTCTAAATTTGACTAATAGAATTCTAAGTCTGTTTTGTTTATGGTTGTGTTTATTTTTTATCTTTATGATAACTATTTTGCTCCAGATGTGTTTCTTCATTTTAATAATTCAGAGTGTCTGTTTCTTCATTTGGAATAAACACCCTTGATTTATCCCACATTGACCATCTTTTCCTTTAAAATTAAGATTAAGAAAAAGGCTCATGTCTCCTGCCCTATCTGGATACCTTGGGTTTCTCATTTGGATCCAGGTTAGACATGTCATTTGACCTTAGCCCTTAACAAAAAAACATAGACTTTATTCAACTAAATTCATTGATGATTTGATGTCTAGAACACTAAAAGTTGTTTATTATGTTTTAATTTGTAATGTGGCTATTCCAAATCCAGCTTTTTCCTTGTACTTTAAAGTTCATCTTTACTTTCTATTATATGTGGTATCTATATCCTTGGCAATATTATTTACCTGTTTCTGTCTTCAGATAAAAGTGTTGGTTTAATTGAAGTTAAGTTGTACCTCTGTTTATATATAGTATATATATATATATATATAGTATTAAGTTACAGACCAAATATTTAAAATGCAAATGTACCAGTGACTATAAAAATACAAATGAATAGCTGAGTGCCAGTGGCTCACACCTGTAATCCTAGCTACTTTGGAGGCTGAAATCTGAAGATGGTGGCTGAAAGCCATCCCAGGAAGGAAAGTCCATGAGACTCTTATCTCCAATTAACTACTCAGAAATGGCCAGAAGTGGCACTGTGGCTCAAGTGATAAAGTGCTATCCTTAAGCAAAAGAAACTCAGGGACAGCACCCAGGCCTAGAGCCTCAGGACCAAGACACACACACACACACACACACACACACACACAAACACACACACACGAACATAGGTTAAAGGATGATCTCTGAAAATGCACATAAATCATAATGATTACCTGACCTGATTCATCTGCATATATATAGTTTATATATTTATAGATAGGGACAAATACATATATCTATAGAGACAAATATTGATAGATAACTAAAAATATATTTATCGAAATAGTTAAATATATATATGTGTATGTAAATATGTCTGTATATATGCGTGTATATATATGTATATATATGTGTATATACATGTGTATATTGAGAACTAGTACCTGCTATGTTTCTCAGCACTGCTGTTGTATGAAAGATCACAGATAAATGAGATGAGTTGCTTTTATGGACCTTAGCCAATTAGGAGTCTATGTGGCAGCAACAGTCAAAACGTAGATGCACTTAGGATAGAGCTTAGGCAGAATCTTGTAGAGTGAAGATATAAAGAAAGGAAGTATTTTTTTTACAGGTATACAATCTGTTTGTATTTTAAGCTAGCTATGTTTATAAAAAGGAATACAGGTTATGTTAAGTATATAAAGTATACATTGTAGAAAGCTGAAGTTAAGTTATTGAAGAATGAAAAATACTTTATTAGTGTGGGCTTGGGAATGTGGGTTAGTGGTAGAGTTCTTGCTTAGCATATATGAAGCCCTGGAATGGATTCCTCAGTATCACATACACAGAAAAGCCAGTAGTGATGTTGTGACTCAAGTGGTAGAGCAGTAGTCTTGAGCACAGAGAAGCTCAGAGACAAAGCCCAGGCCCTGCCTAGAATTCAAGCCCCGGGACCAGAAAAAGAAGAAGAAAAGGAAAAAGAAATTTAGTGTGCTCTAAATGCAGTGGTCCTAAAGTTGATAGTAGTATATTGTCTTCAGTTTTCATACCCACTTACTGACTTACTCAGAGCAACTTTCAGCCCTGCAAGATTCATTCATCCTAAATGCCCTGTGCATATACACTATTTTTATTTTATTTATTTATTTATTTTTGGGTCTAGTCGTGGGGCCTGAACTCTGGGCCTGAGTGCTGTCCCTCAGCTCTTCAGCTCAAGGTTAGCGCTCTACCACTTAAGCCACAACGCCACTTCCAGCTTTTTTCTTTTTGTTTATGTGGTGCTGAGGAATCAAACCTAGGGCCTCAGGCATGCAAGGCAAGCGCTCTACCACTGAGCCACCTTCCCAGCCCCACTATTTTTATTTTTATATCAACTATTTAGTATAGTTTTTGTTTAAAGTGTGTTTAGATACACATACACTGTGTTACAATTGTCTAGTCTTGAATGCATCCAGTATTCAGTACAGTTACATTCAGTACAGATAGATATATGGTCTAAGACAACAGGTAAGATCACATAGCCTAGGTTTGTAGTATGAGATTGTACCACTTCAGTTTTTGAACTTATCCTCTCTGATATTTGCATTGTGGTGAACTTGCCTAACCATGTATTTTTTAGAATTTATCTGTGTTGTTTTGCACTATGTGACTGTATTTGAACATTCTATTATTTTTGTTAATTATTTTTATGTTTATTATCTTAATTGATGCATTATAATCCTTGTGAAGCTGATATGCACACCATCCTCCTTTCACAGATGAGGAAATTGAAACATGAAGGGATTCACACAATGCCTTCATCTCCAAAATAGCCAGAAAAAGCCGAGTTGGAGGCATGGTTCAAGTGGTAGTGTGCCGGCAAGCATGCTCTGGGAGTACAAGAGCCTGAGTTCCAATACTAGTACTATTGTTTGTGTGTGTGTGTATGTATGTATGTATGTATGCATTTATACTAGTATTACTGTTTGTGTGTGTATGTATGTATGTATGCATTCATGCAGACCATTGATTAGGTTAAATGTAGTAAGTATATAAAAGACTGGAAAAAAGGTAGAAGACTTTAGAGATGAGGTAACATTTGTACCAGGATGATTTCCATGAGCCAAGGGCTTCCAGTAGTGATGTTTGAGTACCACCTGTTGTTTGTTGTAATGTTTAATATAGATAGAGTATAGTCAGTATTTTCAGTATCACCTAAGTTCTTATCAATTATGTGACTTCGGGTAAATTTCTTAATCCCTTGGAGCTTTGGGTTCTGAATCTGGAAAAGTAGCAAAACAATTGTGCTAATTTCATTCAATGTGAAAGTTAAAAAGATTTACGTGGCTGGGGGCCAGCAATTCATGTCTGTGATCCTAGCTACTCAGGAGGCTGAGAGCTAAGAATCCAAGTTGGAAGCCAGCCTAGTCAGGAAAGCTGGTGAGACTCTTTCTCTGATTAATTACCCAAAAAGCCAGAAGTGGAGTTGTGACTCAAGTGGTAGACAGCTAGCCTTTAGCACAAAAGCTCAGGGACAGTGCCCAGACTCTGATTTTAAACCTCAGGACTAGCACAAAATCAAAACAAAAAAGGTATACTTGAAGCTTCCAGTATAGAGCCTAGCATTTCTGGTGCACAGAAATAAAATTTATTATGTATCTAAAAGAAACTAAAGAGTATGTAGGCTAATACTTTCTATTTAAGGGTAACTATGAAAGTCTTAGCTAGGATTACCAAATAAATAAGGACTAAGGAAGACTAAGTTCCGTTTTTTGGTTACTAAACTAAGACTGTTAAGAATGAAAGTCCTGGCCCGGCGCTGGTGGCTCCTGCCTGTAATCCTAGCTACTCAAGAGGCTGAGATCTGAGGATCGCGGTTCAAAGCCAGCCTGGGCAGGAAAGTCTAAGACTCTTTATCTCCAATAAACCACTTGAAAACCAGAAGTGCCGCTGTGGCTAAAGTGGTAGAGCGCTCGCCTTGAGCTGAAGAGCGCAGGGACAGAGCCCAAGCACAGAGTTCAAGCCCCACGACTGACCCAAAAAAAAAAAAAAAAAAAAGAATGAAAGTCCTGTTTGTGATTATTTGGGTAAATGCCTAAAAGTGGTATTGTTGGGTCATAGGGGAGCTCTATGTGGAATCTTTTGAGGACTCTCCATACTGCTTTCCAAAGTGGTTGAACAAGTTTACATTCCCACCAACAATGCAGTAGGGTTCCCTTTTGGCTACATCCCCTTCATCATTTGTTGTTATTAGATTTCTTGATGATAGCCATTATAACTGGGGTGAGGTGGAATCTCACTAAACCTACGAGCACAGCTATGTTTATCGCAGCATTATTTATCATAGCTAAGCTACGGAACCAACCCAGATGCCCCTCAGTAGATGAATGTATCAAGAAAATGTGGTGTACACACACACACACACACACACACACACACACACACACACACACACACACACACAGACACAATGGAATTCTATGCCTCTGTCAGAAAGAATGACACGGCTCCATTTGTTAGGAAATGAAAAAACTTAGAAAAAAATTATATTAAGTGAAGTAAGCCAGACCCAAAGAAACATAGATCCTATGGTTTCCCTTATCTGCAATAACTAGTATATGTCTAGGACAAGCAGAAGAGGTCAAAAGCTATGTACATATGACCATATAAGCTGAAGCTAAGTGAAATGAACCCTAAGATAGTGACACGAGATTTTATCTTTCTCACTGTTCTTGTTAATGTACTCATAATGTACTATATGGTGGTGGTTTTTTTGTTGTTGTTGTTGTTTCTTTGTATGTTCTTCCCCCATGGTATAACCCCTGTTTTCACTGTATTTGATTCCGGTGTCCTGCATTTTATATATACATTTTTCTAATTTGGGGAGGGGAAGGAAAATAACAAAATGCTGAAATAAGGATACAGGAAGACCCATTTAAATAACGAGATGTATAAAACACTATGTTGAAAATGAACTTTACAACTTTGTGGATGGGGGAAGGGAGAAGTCAAGGAGGTAGGGAGTAAAGGGATGGTAGGGAAAAAACAAATGAGGGGGTAACAATGCTCTATGGGAAATGGACTCGTTATCTTGCACATGTAACTGTAACCCCTGTGTACAGTATCTTCACAATAAAAAATATATATTAAAAAAAGAAAGTCCTTAAAAAGACTCATGAGGATTATTGAGACAACAAATGACTGTCACAGTGGAATTTTTGATATGTTAAGTGCAAATTACTCTGAATCATATGGAGTAAATTTCCTTTTAGCAATGCAATGTAAAGGGAAAAGAGACCTCAGAACAGGGTCTTACTTGATTAGAAACTCCTAATAGTCCCCTAGGAGAGTTTTATGTAGATACACAGAGTAAAGGCTGAGAAATGCTGCTCTGGGGAAAGCAGAAAGAAGGAAATAGGCAAGGATATGATATACTTACCCAAATTTTCAGAAATTCTAGATTACTTCAAATCAATGTAGCCTCACTTGCAGTGGTTTAAAAAACGTTTAAGTCCTATTAGATCAACTGAGTAGAGTTACATCATTAGAAAATATTAATACTCTTTTTTATGTGAATAATACAATTCAAAACTCTTCTTGCTAAAGGGGATAATACCTTGGAAAAGTAAGCTTTTTAATAGCAAAAATAGATTTGGAAAAAATCATGGTTGACTTATTTTGTAGATACTTAAGAGACTTTTAGTACAGAGAAATAAAATGACCAATAATTGCCTTGTGAATTAGTGGCAGAGCTGGAACTAGAAACTAAGTCATCTAGAGATGACTTAGTCAAGGCTGTACCCTTAGTAAAGTAGGAAGTTAATCATAGTCTGTTGAACTTAATAGGCAACAACTTCTATGAGTCCACAATATTATCTTATAATTAGGCAATGTAGTTACAAATGGAACATAGTCATGCTCAGTATGATGGTAGAGGAATAAATGAAAACTGAACCCCTACTTTCAAAAATCTTATCCTACCCCTAAAGCTCTCATTTCCATTATGGAGAAAAAAACATTGTGAATTTTTCTTTCTTTCTTTCTTTTTTTTTTTTTAGCCGTGGGGCCTGAACTCTGGGTCTGGGCACTGTCCCTCAGCTCTCGCTCTACCACTTGAGCCACAGCCCCTTTTTCTGCTTATGTAGTGCTGAGGAACAGAACCCAGGGCCTCATGCATGCAAGGCAAGCACTCTACCACTGAGCCACCTTCCCAGCTCCTGAAAGTTTACATATATACTTCTAAAGCTGCAGATATCTGGGTCTGATAGCCAATTATATCTTATGTTGGTATCTGTAAAAAGTAGAATGTCTTATGGAAATGTGGGGCTACATCTTTTCTAAAATAACTTGGAAATAATTCAAATATGCAGGAAAGCAAATTGAATAATGGACCTTTTCCTTAGGTATACTGCTGTTAGCATTCCCCCACCCCCTATAGCTCCTTTCTTTTCTATTTATTCTCCAAAGAATAGGTGTGGATATTTTGAAAAGGAAGCTTCTTTCTTACATGCAAGGAGTTTTGTCCACAATGAGCTTATTGCCAAAGCAGTTGGCCACCTGTGGAAGTAATTAGTCATTTGTCAAGTCTTTCTGAGGTCAGTCAATTGCAGTTGCAATTTATTATACGTACATTTTGCATCCCCAAATAATCACGCCATTAATACCCACCTATGAAGCAAAGAAAGACTGGGAATAGAGCTGGAATATTGTATTGCTTTACACTTATGAGTGAAGTTTTATTAACATTAAGTTCTGTTCATTATCCTAATCCAGAGAAACTGGAGTTAGGGATACAGAAAAAAAAAGTATTACTAAATTATTCTACTTTGTGGTGTGAGTGGAAACATAATCATGTTACCCTTGTAATTTTACTTAATAAGTTAAAAGTTGTTGTTTTTTAGTTGTCTATGACACAGATGTATATAATGTAGTGAATTGCTGTCTTTTTAATGGAATCACAATGAGAAGTTTAACTTTGTTCTCATCAGTAGTTGGCAACGTTACAGTAGCTATCTTGGTTACTTATTTTGTGGTTAACTGTGACATTGTTCTGTTCAAGAAAGGAAGTCCACATTCTACTAAATGAATTTAATACATTTGTCAATGGTTGGTCTGCATTAGTCATGATGCCCAAAGTAGAATATCTATGAAAAGATGAGCAAATAAATAGAGAAAGGATGAGAAAGAGGGAGAGGAGAGGCAGAAAAAGACAGAGAGGGAGATAGAAGCAGGTAAACATCGTCCAGTCAATATACTATGACTTTCTTGGGTATAAAGAGCACAGAACTTTACCTGAGTTGCTTCTAGCAATGAAAAATATTCATTAGCTACTGGGGGAGTGTTGGTGGAGGATAGTTATGATACTTTATCCAGAAGCTCAACAATGTCTCCAAGGAACCAATTCTTTTACATTAAAAGTATTTTATAATTTTTTACATTTCTCTTGTCTGTCTATAGTGCTTGCCTCATACTAAGGTTGAACTCTACCATGTAATTACAGAGAATAACTATTTTTAAATGAAATATTCACAAAATATCTTATTATTTGTCATAAGCTGAGTCTGAGTCATGTGTTCAACACAAAAGAATCACTTTAAATAACAAAAGGGATGGCATATACTGATTGGTTTAAAAGCTAGTAGCTTATTTTTAGTAGGAAATGTGAATCCTGTGTTGGCAGGAGGAACAATTGCCCTCCACAGAAAATAAAAGGAATCCAAGTGCTTTGGCAAGATAGAGGCACAGTGCCAGAGAGAATGGGAGGCATGTGAATTCACACTATTCCTTCAACAGTTATGGGTCCAGTCAAGTTCATTCTCTTAGGATACTGAGGAAAATAGGTCTTGGCTTGTCATGTTATTAGGAAATGGGTGATGATACACTTTTTTTTTTCATTTCTGGGGCTTGAACTCAGCCCCTGAGTTCAAGCCCCAGAGCTTGTCCCTGAGCTTCTTTTGCTTAAGGCTGGCACTCTACCACTTGAGTCATAGTGCAGCTTCTGCCTTTTTCTGTATATGTGGTATTGAGCAATTGAACCCAGGGCTTCATGTATGTTAGGCAAGCACTCTACTACTAGCACTCTACTACTAAGCCCTATTTCCAACCCGATGATAGACTTCATCAGTTGTTTGTGAAGGCTTTTCTTGACTTTTTAGCCAACTCTTGCTTTATTGAGAGAAATAATCCAGAAAACTTTAGAGGGAAGTGTGAGGGTAGAAAAATATGGATGAGTATATATGTAGAAAGATGTATGAATATATGTATATCTATATGTATGATATACATATAGATATATCTATATGTATGAATGTATATATGTATGAATATATATACATATATTGATATATTTTTTTCTGTCCTCACATTTATTTACTTGCAGACATGTTTAGTCTAGATAATATTTTGAGCCATCTGATATTGCAGGATGTATTTTGTTTCATCTCACCTACTTAAAGTGTCCTTTTCATGAGTTATGAACTGCCATGTTTTATGTATTTTGTGCATTTAAAATTTATATTTTATTTTATTTTTCTTTTATTTATTGTAAAGGTGATGAACAGGGGAGTTACAGTTACATAAGTAAAAATAACAAGTACATTTCTTCTTGAACACTGTTACCCCTCTCTCATTTTTTCCAGCTTTCCCCTCCCCTCTCCCCCTCAAATTTTAAAGTTCATTTCCAACATAGTGTTTAGTGAGTATCATTGTTGCATTAGTTCATCCTTTGTCCTGCTGTTTCTCTGATTTCTTTTCCCTTCCACAGATCAGATAAACTTATATACAAGACAAAAAAAAGGAAGAAAGAAAGAAGGAAGGAAGGAAGGAAGGAAGGAAGGAACTGTTAACAGTATATAATAAAAACCTTTTGTTTCCAACTCTTTTTTTTCTTTTGCCAGTCCTGGAGCTTAAACTCAGGGCCTAGGCATTGTCTCCTAACTTCTTTTTGCTCAAGGTTAGCACTCTACCATTTGAGCCACAGTGCTACTTCCAGCTTTTTCTGTTTATGTGGTACTGAGGAATCGAACCCAGGGTTTCATGCCTGCTAGGCACACACTCTACCCCTAAGCCACATTACCAGTCCTTGGAGTTCATTTTGATACATTACATTATATGTGGTCATATGTAACTAGTGATTGGGCTGTTGTTAACAAGTGGGCTAAAGACTTAAAGAGAGATTTTTCTGAAGAAGAAATAAGAATGGCTAATAGACACATGAAGAAATGTTCAACATCTCTGGCTATAAAAGAAATGAAAATCAAAACAACATTGAGATTCCACCTCACCCCAGTTAGAATGGCCATTATCAAGAAATCTAATAATTACAGATGCTGGTAAGGATATGGCCAAAAGGGAATACTACTACACTATTGGTGTCCACCTCACCCCAGTTAGAATGGCCATTATCAAGAAATCTAATAATTACAGATGCTGGTGAGGATATGGTCAAAAGGCAATGCTACTACACTATTGGTGGGAGTATAAACTTGTTCAGCCACTCTGGAAAGCAGTATGGTGGTTCCTTAAAAGACTAAACATAGATCTTCCCTATGACTTAGCTATCCAGCTCATGAACATTTACCCCAATAATCATAAAAACAAGGCTATACTAAAGCTACCAGCACAACCATGTTCATTGCAGCATTATTTGCCATAGCTAAAATATGAAACCAACCCAGATGCCCCTAGGTAGATGGATGTATCAAGAAAATGTGGTATATACACAATGGAATTCTATTTTTCCATCAGAAAGAACGACAATGCCCCATTAGTAAGGAAATGGAAAGACCTGGAAAAAATTATATTAAGTAAAGCAAGTCAAACCCAAAGAAATGTAGGTTGCATGGTTTCCCTCATTTGTAATAACTAGAATATGACTATGGTATATTACTGTTTAAAATGGCTGAAAAGCCTTGTGCTGAAGGTAGGTGTTTCTAAACACAACAAAAGTCGTGATGAAGGCTGGGAATGTGGCTCAGTGGTAGAGTGCTTGCCTAGCATACATGAAGTCCTGGCTTCTAATAAATAGAAAAAGCCAGAAGTGATACTGTAGCTAAAGTGATAAAGCACCAGTCTTAAGCAAAAGAAGCTCAGGGACAGTGCCCAGGCCCTGAGTTCAAGCCCCATGACAGGCAAAAAAAAAAAAACCCCAAAAAAACAAAAAAAAAAAACGTGTGATGAGCCTTCTAAGAAAAATTTAATTCATTCATTCAGTTACAGTGCACTTAGTTTTAAGTTTAATATTAATGAATCAACAATATATATATATTTAAATAAGATGTCTTTATACAGGAATACACATAAAATAAGATTATGTATTGCTCTTGATGAAATCATAGTTACCAAAGGCTCAGAAGAACTTATCCTTTGATTTTCCCTTGGAACCACAGGTTCAGTATTGACTGATTCAGTCTTGACAGTAACTTTGCAGAACAGAACTTCTGAAAATAATGATAATCAGCTTCATTTGTGAGTATATTTAAGCAGTGAAGAAAATGTTATCTTGTTTCACTATCAAGACAAGAATTTAACCTTCATTGAAAGGAAAAAGTTCAGTCTTTAAGTAGTCTGTTTGAGAAGAAATCTATAATCTATTGGAAATGTTTACTTTCCACTAGGATGTTCCTAACTACAACTTAGAGTTTCTATAGCTTCTCTAAAATAGTAAGCCAAAATTCACAGGCAACAGCTAAGACCAGCCTTATAGTATCTAGTCAAAAATAACATATTAAAAGCTGCAATGTTGTCACACACTGTTGTTACCTTGCTGTCCCTTATTACCCTCAAACCAAACAGAGCAAACTTTTGAGCTACTACTTTGGAGCTACTACTCCAGAGAGTAGTCCCAGGAATTGAATCTTGGTGAGTTTGAGGAGATGTCTTTGGTGTGCAGGACTCACATCATTCCATTTGACTTGTTTCCCTGAAGCTGGGGGCTGTGTGGCTAGCAGCAAGTATGCTGACTGAAAACTGTCACAACAGCAATCATTACAATCCGGGAGTTGAGTTTGACTGGAACATATGTCTTCAATTTTAATAGCTCAGCTTCCCAGATGCCCTAAAGGAGAATATTGCCTGAGAAGGAGCTTTTCATGTAAGAATAATTTGTGTTAAGTAGCTCAGTGATCTGTTTGTTAGGTTAGAGCTGACAGTTTGTTTATATTTCTAAAGGGGTATGATGAATGGGGGAGAAGTTGATGCTAATTAGCCTAAATTGTTCCTAAGAATGTAGAGGGCTTTGCCAGTTTCATTGTTTCTGTTTCTTTGCACATTTTAAATAATTGAATGGATCTCAGACCATTCATCATAATTTCAGGCAAGATGGAAATAAATGAATTTAGCAAAGATCCACATGTGTAATGGAAGATATCACTTTAAAGGGCAATTAGATAAGACATCAACTTGTGGCTAATGCAGGCTATTTTAATCTATTTACATAAAAATATCAAACATGAATGTTTTCATTTACTCCATTAATTATCTCTGTCATCACAGGAGAATATAGTGTTCTCATTTTGAAAATGCTTCTTCATCCTTAAGTAATTCATGCTGTGGTATCAAATTTGAGCCAAATTTTGGCTTCTGGACAAAAGGATTGTGGCCATTTTCTCTGAGAAAGCTTTCTCCTCTTCCTCTCTGATACCATCAAATGGCTTAGAGGAACTTGCTTGAGGGTAGGCTCAGCAACCTGGCCAGGTGGATAGTGATGAAGCAGATTTAGCATTTTTTGAAAACTGGATTCATCTAATGACATGAATTAAACAGTAAATGATATACCAGTGAGGCATATTTTAGATATTTTTCAAGTATTTTCCTTTATTTGTTTTCCCAATATGCTAGTTTACATAGTGATATAATTCCAAACCTACGATGTAACTTCTGAGTTGACCTAACACTTTATCTAGTAGTTAGGTGAATTTGAATGAATTATTTCCTGAGACTATACAAAGCCGTATATGTCTTGTGAACATATATTTAAAGTTAAAAATGAGAAAAGTGAAACTAAATTTAGAAAGTCTACGTTTTTTCAGTTCTTTAATCCTTATTGGAGGACATTCTTTTTTAATTTATGCACATAAAATACCACAGGAAGAGATGGTATAAATTTGTGGACTGTGGAGAATGAGTGAACATTTTTGAATCAGGATCTTTAAAAGGGGTGAAATTTGAGTATGATTAAGTTAGGAAAAAGCCCCGCTTACAGCGGAAGTCAGAGACTCTGTATACATTATGGGCATGTCATGGCTTTTAAAAAGTTATGTTAGACTTCTATACAAATTGTGAAGGAATTTGTATAACCCCAAACAAAATTCTGTGTGGTTCTGAACTTTTCCTAAGTGGGAGAAAAGGAAAAGACAGGGAAAAAGAGATGGAGATGGAGAAGGAAGAGAAAAGAGGAAGGAGAAGGAGGGAGGGAGAGAGAAAGAGGGAGAGAGAGAGAAAGAGAGAGAGAGAGAGATATTCTGGTTAGTATTTTGGTCTGGAGTAAGCCTTCTAGCCTTAGTGTTGGGTGGGCTGGTCTTTTGCACTGCCTGGGTGTTTTCTTGGTCACTAATTTTCTCTGAAGGAAAGGATCCTATGGCTTATGCTATAGCTACTTTTATGTGGATATATTCTTTGCAATTGGCATTTAGTGTGGAAACTTTCAGTTTGATGGATGACTATCAGAACTGTGACCTGCTAGCTTTGAAAAGAGTTGACTTTGCTTAAGTTTTGTTACATTAAATTAGTGGAACTCTGCATTGCTTTGACTTTCTTTGTGTTTACTTTTTTATAATTAAGATTTGTGGACAATTGATTTTCAGAGATTTGGCAAGGGTCCATTCCCTACATGGAGCCTGACAGAAAAATACTCAACAGAGTTAATATTCATAGTAATTACATGAATATTAAAACAAGGGGTTTATAGTCTTTTAATTAGCCATTAGTTAATTAAGTGGTTTATTGAATTAATTACATTAAATTAAATACAAAGTGGTTTATTAGTTTTCTTAATACCATTAGTCATCTTCTAATTTCTTTGAAACTCAGTCCTATAAAAGTAAAAGTCTGTAGAAATATTTTCAGAGTGTTTAAAATTAGAATTTGTATGTACTATTATGTGTTTGCAATAATTTAAGAAAATAATTAGAAAAATGAAAGATATATTTCAAAAGGTAATTGGGGAAATACCATGATACATTTTTGTTTTTGTTTTTTGCCAGTCATGGAGCTTGAACTCAGGGCCTGTTCACTGTCCCTGAGCTTCTTTTGTTCAAGGCTAACACTCTACCACTTGAGCCACTTCTGGCCTTTTCTGTTTATGTGGTACTTTGGAATTGAACACAGGGCTTCATGCGTGGTAAACACTACTACTGAGCCACATTCCCAGACATAATGATACATTTTAAAGAAAATTGTACCCTGTATATGTATTTTACCTTCTTTTGTAGTAGTATGATTTTTTTTGTAGCGGGGTTGGGGGGTGATAGGAATTTGCACGAATATGTTTGCTAGGCAGGAACTCTACTATATAAGCCTTTTCCCTAATCCTTTTAAGTTTTTGGTTATTTATTGAGATAGGATCTCACCTTTATGCCTAGGCTGGCCTGCATGGTGATTCTCCTAATTATATTTCCCTTGTAGCTGGGATAATAGGTGTGCACCAGAATGGCTAGTGTTTTTAATTGATTGAGATTTAATCCTACATACTTTTCACCTATACTGGCTTTAAACTATTTTCTTCCTGATCTCTGCTTGAGTTGCTAAGATTATAGACATGGCCCATGGTGCTCAACATATGTAAGCATTATATTTTAGATCCCAGTTGCAGTTTTAATTTTATAAGACAAAATTCCCCCAAACAATGGCAGTACACTTAAACTAGTATTTCATTTTTTCATTTTAAACCCCAAAGGGAGTTCCCAAGAATATGTTAAAGATGAGATCTCCTTTTCATTAGTGGGACAAAGCATGCTTCCTGTTCAGATTAAAGTGTCTTTCACTCACTGCCTGGAGAGGTGGTGATGTTTTTGTTTCTTCAAATATTTTAAAGTTTATCTTTTAAGTGTACTTTAACATACAGCAAAAATGGATGGAAATTGTTTATATCAAGAAGATTATAGACTCACTCATGGTTGTTTCTTTTCTGGCTTGTTGTATCTAGGTAATGAATTGAATTTTTCATGAGCTTTATTTACCAAAGTTATACCTAGGTGAATAGATGTATTTATTACATCATTTTCATATGAGGATGAATGAAAAAGGATAATAAAATGAAGAATGAATGAAGAGGAAAAATAAATGACATTTACTTATATACTGTGCTAGGTCATAATTTATTGTTAGTCCTCTAAGTAATGATTCTTGAAGTCATTTTATGTGTCGTATTACTGCAGAATGTTAGTAGGTCACTGGACTAGCCTTCATAAAGGGTAAAGGAAAATGAAAGGATTTCACAATTCAGGAGTTTCTTACTCTTAAAAAAAAATTGAGTTTGCAGAACAATATTTGAGTTATTTGCCAAGGAAGATAATCTTTTAAGTTTAGTGATGAAATTGGTCCATTCGTATTTCATTCAGATGGAATGAAATACGATGGAAAATACAACTAATTGGCTTTTTAATTGGCCAATGATGTTCAGTTAGTGTATTCAAAGTTATTAGCAGATTTGAAAAAATGAATTCACAGGTCAGAGCTTCTTTTATTGTGGACGAAGCTGGCAGTCATCAAAAGGGCCATTAAAAAGAGTTTAATGAAGAAATATGTGACTGTTTAAGGAAATCATCTAGTCTAAACTTAGCAGGAGGGCTATGGACCCTTTTATTCCCCTGGTTTGCAACAGTATAAGAAAATAATCTTGCATCTATTAGGCTTCTACAAAAATTTTCCCTCAGAAAGTCATTACTTTGGCTGTGTAAATAAAATATAATTATACAGGAAAAGTCTGCAACTAAAATAGTCTCCCTACTTATTTTTTATTAAAATGTGTGAGGTTGTATTTTTATTTTTTATTGGAAAATTATTATAACTAAGATTTTAATTTCAGATGACTTTTTCCTTTCAACTTAAAAACACTTTTTATAGTATCTTCTCTAACAATTACTGTTCTGAGAACTTTATGTGTATTAACTCATTAATTACTAATATTTCTTGATGTGAATACTTACACTAATTGCATTTTAAAGACAATAAAACAGATGTAGAGAGGATATGTAACTTGGCCAATGTCAAGTAATTAGCAAGCATTAGATTGGCTATTTGAATATAGACATTCAGATTCCAGAGTAGAATCAAAAATATTGCATATAGACATTGAATGTCTGGGTGCAGAGCTCTATAATGCAGCCTTTATTTTGGTTTAATAGTTAAGAGTAAAACACAACATCTGAATGTGTTATTCAAAAGAACCGCTATGTTTAGTAAGTAGCATTTTATAGAATGAATATTGTGTTAACATATCTGTATATTCATTTGTGCTCATTTATCTAAATTTTCATATTCACTAATCTTTCAATTTCATATTCAAGCACATGTTTAACAAAAAACTGTAGATTATCACAGTGGTCAAATTTGTACTATGTGTGAATATGATTGTCACATATTGAAAGGGCTAGGATTGACCTATAGCAAGCAATGTTATTGCTTACCAAACAATTAAAAATCAGCTATTATGGCTGGGAAGATGGCTCAGTGGTTGAGTACTTGCCTTGCATGCATGAGGCCCTGGGTTTGATTCCTCAGCACCACATAAGCAAAAAAGCTGGAAGTGGCGCTGTGGCGCCAGTGGTAGAGCGCTAGCCTTGAGCTGAAGAGCTGAGGGACAGTGCCCAGGCCCAGAGTTCAGGCCCCATGACTGGCGTAAAAAAAAAAAAAAAAATCAGCTATTATTTTGTAACAAAGGCAACAAATTTGTAAAGCAATAACAATAAAAAGACTTCCCCAAGTAGTTTCTACAAAAATTGTCATTTTTTTTAATTGTCATGATTTTTTAAAGTAAATGTTTCAAAATCTGCTTTAAAGGAGGCTTGATTTTTTTCTCTAGAATGGCATAATGTTTCCTGGGATAATTTAAGTTTTATTAGTTTTAAGAAAATTATGTGAGTTTTAAAATTATTATTAAGGTGTTGTTCAGAGCAGTAAGTCAGGTAATAAGTAAATTTCTCTTTAGACGATGTCATCCCTTCCTTTGCATTCTCCTTATTTCCCACTTCCACCCTTGCCCACAAGTTGCATGGTTTATATTCTGCATAGTGTCTACTGAGTTCTATGGCTGCATTTGTTCACTCTAATACCCTCCATTTCTGCACTCCTTTTGACTCCTCAAAAGAAAGCTAAAAGAACAAAAAAGGCTCAAAAAAAGAAAAACCCCAAAAACAAAAAAAAAATTCAAAAGCAAAAGCAAATAACACCAAATCTACCAACAACAGCAACAACTACAGAAAACAAAACAAAACAAAACAGAACAAAAAACATGTGTCCCTTTTCTGGATTTGTTTCAATAGATAGTTGATGTGAGATTTTTATTATAACCTTAAGGAAGGAACATAAGTTGAGGGAATTGTACCTTAAAGGTTTTATTGAAGACAATATAAAGATATGATGTGCTATAGATAAATTTTGGATTTTAAACTTCTTCACAAAGGGATTTAAATATCCTGATATTTTTATTTTTGAAGTTTCTGGTAGAGTATAAGGAAAAGAAGGATGAGAATCTATATATTCATCTCCCTATAATAATAAAACAACAGAAATTAAAAAGGTAAAGTATTAACTTTTTTTTTTTTCCGGTCGGTCATGGGGCCTGAGTGTGGCTTTGAATCTCAATCCTCAAATCTCAGCCTCCTGAGTAGCTAAGATTGCAGGCATGAGCCACTGGCGCCCAGCTAGAGTATCAAATTTTATACAAAGAATTTTAACTAGTAGATTTAATTTTAATTTAGATTTAATTTAATTTTTAATTTAATTTAATTTAGATTTAATTTAATTTTTAGAGTGTTTATTGAGAAAATAGTGATTGAATATCCCTATGCACTGAGGATACAGAAATAAACAAGAAAAACTATTCTGTAAGTAACATTCTAGTGAAATGGACAGAAATAAACAAACAACAATATAATGACAGATAGTCATAAGAGTTGTGAACCAAATAAAGCTGGATAAGGAGATGAGCAATGGGGGCAATAAATGGAGTCATTGTGTGGTTATGAGTTCTACCCATTCTAAATAGAGTGGATAGAAAAAGCTCTAAGCTTCTGATATTTGATCAAATTGAGCTATTAAAAGGAGCAACTTTATATTTGACAACTGGATAAATAATGTCTTAAAGCTTCTTCCTCTTCCTATAAACTATTTTTTATGCAAAGAAGTTATTTTCCTTTTTATTTAACTTTATATACATTATCATGCTAGTTATAACATTAATTTAAAAAATAAAAAAAAAAACCAGGTGCTAATGACTCATGCCTGTAATCCTAGCTACTCAGGAGGCTAAAATCTGTGGGTTGAAGTTCAAAGCTAGCCCTGACAGGAGACTCCATTTAACTAGCATCTCCAACTGAATAGCAAAAAGTCAGGTGGGGGCATGATTCAAGTGGTAGAGCACCAGCATTAACAAGGAAGTTAAGGAAGTTGAGTAGGAACATGAGGGTTCAGAGTTAAAGCCCTGGTACCAGCACACCACACACACACACACACACACACACACACACACACACACACACACACACACACACGCACACATGAACACACACACAGCTAATAAAAATGAAAATAATATAAACATTGCTATATACACAAAAAAGTAAAAGTCCTTTAAATCAACCTACATAGCTTGAAGTTTATATTATTTCAGTGTTTTGAATTTTTTTTCTAAAACACACACATGCACAAATACACACATTTACACACAAACAGCTTTATTAAAGTTTATATACCATTTACGTACCATTCAATTCACTATTCGGGTTTAAAATTCAGTGTTTATTTATTATATTCATGAAGTTGTGTGTTTATCACAATCAACTTTGAAACATTTTCACCTCTCTCAAAGTGAATCTCATATTGTTTAGGATTAACCTTTATTTCCCCTGTTCTTTCCTTTCCTTTTTCTTCTAGTCCTTCCTAAAGGCTAGAAAATCTATTTTCTTTTTCAATAAATTTACTTATATTTTTGACATTTCACATAGGTAAAACCATGTAATATGTAGTCATTCATGACTAGCTTCTTTCATCTACTATAATTTCTGATATTCAGTTAAAATATATACTAATACTTCACTTTCTGTTGTTCAACAATATTATACTTTATGAATACACTATATTTATTCATGCATCATTTAATGACAATTTGGGTTATTTCCACTTGTTCTGGTATTATGAACATTTGTGTACAAATGATTCTGTGTTTCATATCCTTTGGATATATATCCCAAAATGGAACTTTTGGATCATATGGCAACTCAGGTTTAATGTTTTTATGGAACTTCTAGATTGCTTTCCAAAGTGGTTGCATTACTGCATATTCCCAACAGCAGTGCTAGAGTATTCTAACTTTTTATATCCTTTGAAGTAGTTATAGTTTGACATTTATTTATTCATTTTCTATACTGGAATTTGCTAGGATATTGTTCCACCATTCAAGCTATACCCTAGCCCTTATTAATTCTATTCATCTTAATACATATGAAGTAGTATTTCATTGTATTTTTATTTCCTTAAGGCTCATGATAGGACTCTTTGTTTTCTTATTTGTCATATATATATATATATATGTTTGTTTGTTTTGTTTGTTTGTTTGTTTTTGTTGGTCATGGGGCTTAAACTCTGGGCCTGCCTGGGCACTGTTCCTGAGCTCTTCAGCTGAAGGCCAGCACTACTACTTGAGCCACAGCGCCACTTTCAGTTTCTGGTGGTTAATTGGAGATTAACCAGGAGATTCACCAGTCTCAAGGACTTTCCTGCTGGGTCTGGCTTTGAACTGCGATCCGCAGATCTCAATAGGCTTGAGCCACCAGTGCCTGGCTTGCCATTTATATATTTTTATTTTTTATTTTAATTTTATGACTTGCCATTAAATTATTTAGTTATTAAAGTTCTACATATTTTCTAAATACAAATCCCTTATCAAATATGTAACTTGCAAATATTTTCCCATCTATTGGTTGTCATTTCACTTTCTTTTGGTGTCCTTTGAAGCCCAAAAGATTTTAATTTTGATGAAGTTCACTTTCTGTTTTGTTGTTGCTATTGTTTTTATTATGTGTACCTTATTTAAGAAACTATGACCTAATTCAAAGTCACTGATTTGTAGTTGTATTTTTTTTTCTAACACTGATACAGTTGAGTTGATGTGAATTAAGAGCTCAAGTGCATTTTTTTGTATGTAGATACCCAGTTGTTTCAGTTCAGTATGTGACAAGATTAATTTTCCAGTTGTGCTGTTTTGGCACCTTTGTCAAAATTTAATTGGCTGTGAATATTTCAGGACTCTCACATGTATTAATTGAGCTATATGACAGCCTTTATGACAGACTACACTATCTTGATTGCTTTGCGGTAAGGTTTGAACTTGAGAAGTATCAATCTTCCCACTTAGTTCTGTCTGCAGACTGTCTGGTCTAATTTGGCTCCCTTAAATTTACCATTTTAATCTTAAAAGCAAAAGTAAAGATTCTAACATATTGAATAAGATGACAGAATTAAAGTAATTTAAGTTTGGTTTCTCCATCTTTACAAGGCCTGTGCTACTACAGTTAATTTCAGATCTACTGTGTAAAGTCAGAATTAGTAGCAACATAGAGATTAGAGATAAATCAAACCCCAAATGATCCACACCTATTAGGTTTAAATTTTAAATTATCATAAGTATTTATATATAGGAAAACATATTATATGTAATTTGATGCTATCCATAGTTTCAGACATGTACCTTGGATCTTGGAATGTATCCCATATTGATAAGAGCATTCTACTATATCCTTTGTATATCTTTTCTTCTAATTTGGTAAAATGGGATTTATAAGACAGGTGTTATATAAATATGGTGACATGTCAATGAGATAAATAATTGCTATTGTGCCTGATACACACACATACATGCACACTCACAGTATTATATATAGCATTATTACTTAAGAGAAGAGTAATTACAGCATATAATAACTACTAGATGAAGCTATGGTTCAGATATTACATTGTCAATTAGCTGTAGAAGTACACTGTTATGACTACATTCCTTAGAACTTCACATCAAGCCATAGGAAATAGTAAACTCAATACTGACTGACTAAATGATTTACAAATTCATTTAACAGTAAGTATATGAAAAGAATTTACTCCCATCTTATTATATTTACATCTTTTATTCTCAGAGCATATCTCACATGTTCAGTTAGAACATAAGAAAATTCTGACCTTGGTTATGAAACAAATTGATTTATAAAGACAATATATTTAAACATGAAATTGGTGGTATAATTACATTGAGAGTTTTAGGATACCTGAATATGCTATGAATGACACATATAATAATACTACATACCAAAGTGTTCAAGTACAAGTGTGATAGTTGTATTAGCATCTACTTCAGAAATTAGTTTTTAGTTAGTTTTCTCAACTGAGTTAAATTCCTATTGAATGCAAAGTAACAAAATATGCTTATTATTACTGAAGTAACACTTTAAAAACTAACCCACATGGTCAAGTGAATATTCATGGGTAAGTGGAATAGGAGCTAACATTAGAGTAACTGCTATGAGTTAGCCATTCTACAAGGAGATTGACATGTAATTAATTTCAAAGTTGGATATCACTTTATTTTCCTTTGCAAGGAAAATTAAAGTTTTAAAGAAACAGAAAAATTGTGAAATTGTTTCTAATACTAGTACCCCATTTCTTTATAAAAGTATGCTTTTACAGATGCTTTAAAAAATTCATACTAAGTTGAAAACACCTTGGTTGTAATAAACAGCAAACCCCTAATCTAGTAGTGAACATTGTAGGTTTGCAAGCCAATACATGGTAAAGTATTTGGTTGTTTACCCTTTTAATGAGGTGGGTGACTGCAAATTGTGGCTCATTATTGCTACCCAACAGTCTGAATTAGAAGAAGGTGATGGAAAGGAGAGAGAGCATAAAAGGGTTAACATAATCAAAACACTCTGTATGCACATATGAAAATATAGGAGTTAAGTCCACTGTGAAATTGTTTATTAAAAGGAGGAAAGTGGTAGAAAAGGGTAATAATGGGGATGATTTTGATCAGATAATATCGTGTGCATATATGTAAGTACCACATTTAAAGCCTTTTTCTAAAATTAATACATGCTAACAAAAAAAAAAGAGAATAAGGTACACAATGTTGCTAGAAAAATGCTCAACTTGAGCCATACTGCCACTTCTGGCCTTTTCTGCTTATGTGGTACTGAGGAACTGAATCCAGGGCTTCATGCATGCTAGGCAAGCACTCTACCACTAAGCCACATCCTCAGTCCAATTGCTACATTTTATAATTTCCTAGCCTATATCTACGTACTACAGAGATTTCAGTGTGATAAATAAATATGGTATAATTCTTGCTGAACCTATTTTTATTCAGTAGTAATCTAATTCATTCCATGACTTTTTTCTCTTCCATGCAATGTCTTTTGATGGACAGAAACAAGATATAAAACATAAGTGGTTATTTAGAGCTACTCATGTGACAAAACTATTGAAGGTGCTATTCCTTTTGTTTGGATCTTCTGGAGACCCAGTTTTGACACACTTTCCATGATGTATTACCTAAAAGTATATCTTCTGTCAGCTATAGCCACCTTAAGAGAAGTTATGGCTAATATTACTTCAGCTCTCAGAAAGGACACACCCAAGGGTTAAAGTGGTTTAAAATAGGCCATTTTTAAGCTTTCCAAAAGATAGTATTGTAATGCCTCTGCAAAACCAGTTTTTCTCATGTTCTGAACGAAAAGTTGATAGAAGCACTTTAGTGGCAACATCATCAAGGTCTTGGACGTGTCAATGGTGATAATTCTTTCAGAATCAGATGGTAGACTGTTCTTCCAACTTGATACCATCTTGAATAGCACCATACTTTCTTTCTTTTTCTTTTTTGTGGGGGGGGGGTCCGGTCATGGGGCCTGAACTCTGGGCCTGGGCTCTGTCCCTCAGCTCTTCAGCTCAAGGCTAGCACTCTACCACTTGAGCCACAGTGCCACTTCTGGCTTTTAAAAAAAAATTTTGCTGCTTATGTGGTGCTGAGGAATTGAACCCAGGGCCTCATACATTTAAGGCAAGCACTCTACCACTGAGCCACCTTCCCAGCCCCATACTTCTTTTCAAACTAGGTTCCATGTCCAAAGAGAATGGGTAGAGGCAGTAGACAACCATGGAGTAACTTTACTTTTCAGTTATTCTCAACTCTTCACTTAGCCAAAGGCAACTTTGTCTTTGAATCTGAAATTTGATTCTGGCACCGTGCTGTTCACCTGGAAAATTTGAGGTCAGTGAGGTTTATGAGTTTTGTGAGATTATGAAGCTCCCTGAATGCAAGTTTCTCTCTGTGCCTGCTTGCATTTCTTCCATGTTGAATGAGCCAGTCATGTGGCTTATTCTGCTGATGAATAAATATATAAGTGAATATATTCATTTGTTTAATCAGTAGTTGCTAAATATCAGCCAATAACTCGGTCATGTGTAGTTACAGGTAGTTATACACACACACACACACACACACACACACACACAGACACACAGACACAGACACACAGACACACAAAGACACACACACACACACACACACACACACACACACACACACACACACACACACACACACACACAGGGTCTCTGCCCTCAGGAACATTACTGCAAACTGTAGGAGATGCTAAACTGGAGGATGTGGGTAGTACACTAGATATTAGAGTGGATTATAACTATCACTGGGATTTGTTCTAGTTTAGGGTACAAAAGATACCTATGAGTATCTTTTTCCCTTCTGACTGCTGTAAGTAAACACTATAAACTGGGAAGCTTATAGACAATGAGGTGGTGCATTTTCTGGCTTATAGATGTCTCCTTTTTATATGCTAAAAAGGGCTACTCAGATCTCTGGAATCTCCCATTGTGAGAGTTCCACATTTTTGACAAAAATAATCTCCTAATGACCTCACTCATTAGGTTTTAGCATACAAATTTTGGGAGGATAAACACATTCAGCTTCATAATAGCCACTGAAAGCAGCAAGTTCTAATTGAAAATTTGTAGATTCCAAGGACTGAAAGTTACTCATGGGCTTGGCATGGAATGTGAAAACTCAGCTGTGGAGGAGTATATATAGACTGAAAGAATCTGGAGTGTCCTGATTAAAGCATTTGTATTTCATGAGAATCATTCAATAATGATAATAATGTTAGGTAGAAGGAGAACAGATCAGATTGGAGAATGATTAATGGCTAAGATGCTATTTTAGTAAAAAGGAAACAAATGCATATTAAAGTGATATTGAGGATACAGACTAATAGTACTTGGTCTTTAGTTAGACAAACTTAAAATTCCATGGATTAGTAATTTTGGCTGCATGGATACACATTGAAAGCAAGGAGAGTAGTAGAAAAGTCTGTGGTTGGAGAAGAGGTAAAAAAGAAGGAAATTAGCTTTGTTTTGAACATAATGTATTAGAGGACCAGTGAGATGCTAAATAGGTTGATAAATAGTTCCAAAAATTAGTGTATCTGAAGTTGAAATTCAAAAAAAGAAACAATAAGAGGCTGATGTGGAAGTTACATCTAAAATATAACTATACATTATAACATATACAGGGCCCAATGCATTTACACATAAACAAATTGACTAAGGAAGGTTTACTTAGGGGAGAAATCCAAATGCATAACTCCTCTGAACAACTAATGTACTGTTTATCAAAGTGAATCTCAGGAAGTGGAAACATGGTTTGGAAGGTGGAAAAGGCAGGGAAATATGAAGGGTGAGCAAATGTAGTCATTATATCCAATATACATTATATAAAAAATGAACTATATAACTTGAGGGCAGAGGCAAGAGGGAGAAATGGGAGAGAGTGAAGGAAAGAGTGACATTGACCAAGATGCAATGTACTCCTTTGTACAACTACTTTATAATAGTAATAAATTAATAGATAAAGAGGCTGACCAGTAGATGGGTTCTAATTAAAGCTCTGAAAGTCAATAGGATGAAAAAAACAAAGGGCCTATTACTAAGCCCCAGAAGAGCATTGACATTTAGAGGACCTTCTTAGAAGAGATGATTTAAAGACAAGATTAGATGAAAACATCTTTAAAATATTTGAAGCATGGGGAGAAAGACTTGTGAGTCCCAGAATTGCCTTTTCTACCTTAAGTGAAGTCATACAAATTCCAAATTGTGTGGTTAAACTGATTCTTGAATACAAACCAATTTTAAACACACAATAAGGAAAATGGAGAATAAAGGAAAGCCAAAACATCAAATTATCCATGGCTAAAACCTTCTTAATACAGTGTACAATCAAAACAACCATAAAAAGAAGTATTGCCAGTATTCAGAGTTGGCCAAACGATCTGGCTTTCTTTCCCACTTTCTACCTTTGACTTCCAATATCTTTTATTTTTTTTAAACCTTTGGAGATATAATCTTTGTATTCCCTTTCCCATCTTGATCTCACAGGTGTGGAGCAGAAACCAAGTACAATGGCTCCCATCATCCTCTTTTTTTAACTGCCAATAAAGAGCCTTTGACTAAATGGCAAAGCTACTCTTTTGTTTCATGTGAACAAACTAATGCCAACAAAATCTAGATTTTTTTGATCTGATTGCAATTGAACTCACCCTCCTTCTTAAACACATGGTGGACTTCTTCCTTATCCTGACATATCATCCAACTTTGTTTCTGTTTTCCCCTCTGGGAAAGATAATGTGGTTTACATTCTTTTAGAAGTCTTAGACATCAAGAATTTTGAGGTCAGCCCAACTGGGGAAGTGAAGCAAAGAATGTCAGCTAACCCAGTGTTGAAACCTCAAGAGTGTGCTCCTTAAAGGCCATTTTCTCCCTGTTTTTCTTTTTTTTTTCTTTTGTATATTAACCACAAATAATCCACAACCTTTAAACAAGCCTCACAAGAAGCCATCAACAAATGTTTAAAGCATATCAACAACAATTCCAGGAAAATCCCAAATAAAAGTGTGTTTGAATGATGACCAATATATTATCTTTCTTTTATTTACCCACTGTCTCTCATTGATGTGAAATTAGCTGGAATCTCAAATTTTAAGAAATTAGGAAATGTAGCAGAAGGAATGCTGTATTTTTCGAAAGGAACTTGCTCTAAATGAAATAAATACAGTGCTTGATCAGACAAGGGAAGGTCAAGGGATTGGAGACTTACACATCCTGTAAAGAAACTGGATACTGATGTGTTTTGTGTGTAACTTTCATGGAGTATGGTGAATACTTTTATTTAAAAAAATGTACAACATATTTCTAAAATGTCTTTGGATTTAAGTCTTTTTGATTAGAAAAGGATGGGAGCAAAAGTCCCATGGAATAGATTAACATTGAAGATATTGTTTCCAGGAGATTTTAGCCCTTCTTTTTTCCATCAAGACACAGAGATTATACTGACCATTATATTAATACTCTCATTTGTACTTGGACACAATTCAGAAATGTACTCATATATATATATATATATATATATATATATATATATATATATGTAACAGTATCTTTTATTCTTTAGGAAATAGTTTTATATTATCCATTCAAGGTTGGGAATGATGTATATATCAAATCTAGATTCAGAATTTATAAGAACAAGTTTTTGAGTATTTTTTTTGTTTATTTTATTTTATTGTCAAAGTGATGTACAGAGTGGTTGCAGTTACATAATTAAGGTAGTGGTTACATTTCTTGTCTACCTTGTTACCCCCTCCCTTATTTTTCTCCCTCTTTCCCTCTCCCCAACCTTCCCCTGTCCAAGTTTTACAGATCATTTCCAACAGACTGTCTTGTGAGTATGGCTTTTGCATAGGTTCCCCCTTTGTCCTTTGTCTCACCAATTGTTGTTCCCCTTCCCTTCCCTAGTTCATATAAACGTATATCAATATCCCGAGTACCAAAATAAAATGCAGGGAGGACAGGGGATAAATCATGGGGGGGGAGGGGCAGGGGGAACACAGAAGAAAAACAAATTACATAGTACATTGAAAACAACAACAAAGAAAAACCACTGTGTCCAGTTCTTGGAAGATCTGCTCCTTGTTCACCTCATCTTTCTTTTGAGGTGTCTTTCTATGAATTATTTCACATGTCCCAAATTCTCTTATTATACATACCATAGAGATTTTCATGTGGTCATTGGTTATATGTGGGTATATAAATTATATAACTTAGTGTGAAGATAGTTGAGTAAAGAAATAGGCAATGGTAAAGCAAGTAATTCACTTAAAATCTAGAGAATGTTACAATGTTGAAGAGTAAGTAAAAGCAGATGTTGTAAAGTTTAGAAAATCAAGACATTATTTTTCTGTTCCCACTGAATTTTTTAAACATTATAAATAAGCTTTGAAGACATACAGAATTCTCTGTTTTGCTGATAGTATCCTTTTTTAAAAAGAAATCTTTATCAAGCCAGGCACTGGTGGCTCATGCCTGTAATCCTAGCTACTCAGGAGGCTGAGATCTGAGGATCGTGGTTCTAAGTCAGCCAGGGCAGGAAAGTCTGTGAGACTTCTCTCCAATAAACCACTCAAAAACCGGAAGTGGTGCTGTAGCTTAAGCAGTAGAGTACTCACCTTGAGCTGAAGAGCTGAGGGACAGTGCCCAGGCCCAGAGTTCAAGCCCCACGACCGACCCCCCCCCCCCCAAAAAAAAATCCTTTATCAATGCTTATTTGAGTTACAGACTAAATGAAATCTCAATGTAATAAAAGAACTGACTATACTTGCTGGTAAATACAAAGCTAGTGCTGAAATTACTTATAATGTCTGAGTCATTTATCCATTTAATTAGGTCTTGGGGTTTAATGTTAAACAGCTCAAATATTTTATGCTATTAGAATATAAATGTGAAACCAAGCACATTTCATTTACATTAGACTTAATCTTGTGTTTTATGGGGACTTTATTTTTATTTCTAATAGAAATAACTTGCTTTATTGATGTTTGCAGTTATTTTGGAGAAAATTGCCTAAGATTTTGAAAATAAGAGTACCTCTGCTTACCTGTCCTCCATTCTCTAACTCAGACTCATATTAAATATTAAGAAGTCTCACAATGAGTTCTCTGGATATAAAAGCCATTTCAAATGATCTGTTATATTTTAGTTTCAGCTCGAAATCTTAACATACAAAATAACTTACAATGATTTCATTGCTCCAGCAAGGTGTTTGCTAGCTCAGGGAAGCATTGGCTTGGCCTTAGGGCAAGTACCCATCCCTACATGCTCCCGATGGCCCTCATCATGTGGAGTTACCCAATGTCTTCCAGCTGTTAAGCATGTCCCAGGCTCAAAACTACATTCCCACTGAGCATATTTTCAGGGTATATGCCAATTCTGGAAATGACTGGCAGTTAAAATATGGAACAAGGGAAATTAGTTCATATCAACAACATAAACCATCATCTGTCTATTATTATATCCATTCAGCTGGGTCACATATGACTCAATAATCAAATTACCACCCTATATATCTTAAATCTGTACATTCATTTGAACACCATGTGGACATGAGAACACAAAGATAATCTAGGATGTCATCTCTTTATTTTGTTTCTTTTAAATATATATTTTCTTGTATACATAAGTGAAAATGCATGTAAAATTAGAATATATGGAAAGTTAATGTCCTCAATGAATCCCTGCCCCCCATCTCTTCACATACACTGTTAACAGTTTGGCATATAGCAATTACTTTGTTTTGTTTTGTTTTTTGGTCAGTTGTCAGGCTTGAACTCTGGGCTTGGGTGCTGTCCCTCAGCTCTTCAGCTCAAGGCTAGCATTCTTCCATTTGAACCACAGCACCACTTCCAGTTTTCTGGTGATTAATTTGAGATAAGAGTCTCATGGACTCTCCTTGCCCAGGCTGGCTTTGAACCATCAACCTCCGATCTCAGCCTCCTGAGTAGCTAGGATTACAGGCTTGAGCCACCAGTACCCGGCAGCAATTACTTTTTATTAACAGTGGAATTTTTATTGTTGATAGTATACTTATGCAATTATGACTTTTACAAATGAATCTAAACATTATTTTGAATTTATTTAACATTTCAAGAGTGGATAAGAGTTAAACAGGGAAAATAATGTGATCTGATTTTTTCACATTTTGATTTGTATATATTAATTGTACAATGTAGATGTTTCATTATAATATTTCCATATGTACATAAAATAAACTCTAATCTTATTTATCACCCCTATTACTTTTTCTTATCCCTCTTTTCCCCACGTCCCCTCTTTACTACAATATTTTAATACTTAGCTGAAGTCACAAACATCTTTTAATCTTCACAATGATAGTCATCATCATCTTAATCTACATTGCTTATGAAGTCTATGATCTTTAACAATAAAACTATCCTTTTTTACAAATCGGGTGATGTGTACATTTCTTTCCTTTTGCTTAGTATCATCTGTTCCCTCTTTCTCTTTCACTCCTTCCCTTTCCTAAAATTTTTAAAATAGATTTTATTAATACATTTTCATACCAAGCCTGTAATCTACTTTGATCGTGTCCTCCCCTCCACTTCCTTCTCTTTTCCTCCTCTCAACTCCCATTGGTTTCTTCAACAGTGGACTCCCAATTAAGTTCATGTCCATTTTTCCCCTTTTGATACAGCCTCTATATATGAGAGAAAATATGTGTTCTGTTTTTCTATTAATTATGCTTAATCCTTTCAAAAGCATTTGAAGCCAGGCACTTGTGGCTCAAACCTGTAATCATCCTACTCAGAAGACTGAGACCTGGGGATTATAGTTTGAAGACAGCCTGAGAAGACAAATCCTTGAGACTCCTCTAATTAACTACCCCAAAGTCAAAACAGTGTGCAAACATTTGAATTCACACACACACAAGCACCCACGCGCGCGCGCGCACACACACACACGCATTTGAAGCTGTTGGTAAAAATACCCACTAAAACAAAAGATATTATGGCCAGGATATTCGATCACTATTTTCTCATTAAACACTCTAAAAATTAAATCTACTAGTTAAAATTCTTTGTATAAAAGTTGAAACTTTAGCCGGGCGCGGTGGCTCACACCTGTAATCCTAGCTACTCAGGAGGCTGAGATCTGAAGATTGCGATTCAAAGCCAGCCCGGACAAGAAAGTCCGTGAAACTCTTATCTACAATAAACCACCAGAAAACCGGAAGTGGCGCTGTAGCTCGAGTGATAGAGCGCTCGCCTTGAGCTGAAGAGCTGAGGGACAGTGCTAAGGTCCAGAGTTCAAGGCCCACGACCGACACCCCCCCCCAAAAAAAGAAATGAATTATGATTTAAAAAATCCAACAGCAGAGAATGGTGCCCCATCAGAGAAGGGAAATGTTAACTTCTATTGATGGAAAGCTATACAGACTGTGTAGCTGAAGAGAGTTTAATAAAAGAGCCATTGAAGAAGTTGGGTAGGATTATGGAAACAGCAAAAGAGAAGTGAGTGTTCATGATTGTCAAAAATGGGAAACCATTATTACTCCTGGTTGAACCCTGACAGAGTGCTGACCTTGAGGAGATATGACCTTAATGAGAGCCACAAAGCTTATGTATGTTTGGTTGGAGAAATGTAGACAGGAAATATTCAACCTTCTCTCTCCTCCTATATTTGAATTCTGTGGGTGTTTTTCATTGGCTGAATTCTGCTGACACACTACAGCTGATACAGTCCTTAAGAATTAACCTTATGTGAATAGAGCCAGGTTGACAAAACGAGGGAAATGAAGAATGAGTAGTATAATTGAAGATCCTTATTTCTAATTTCATCAAGAGAGCTGTTACATTTTCATTCAATAATGCTATGTTTTCTGTTATGAAATATTGAAAATGTTAATCTCAACTCTATAAATGTAGCAAATTAGTAAAACAAGTCTTCTTTGTTGTGGAACAAAATATGTTTTTTTTTTTAAAACACCACATTTAAATTGCTTTATTGTTGACAGTGCAACAGAAAGTTGCTATTTGCCTATGTCTCTAAAGTTGTGTGTATAGCAAGGTAACTCATACCTATAATTCTAGCCACTCAGGAGGCAGGCATCTGAGGATTGCAGTTCAAAGCTAGGCTGGGCAGGAAAATCCACAAGACTCTTATCTCCAATTAACCACCAGAAAACCAGAAGTGGTGCTGTGGCTTAAAGTGGTAGAGCACCAGCCTTGGCAAAGGAGTTTAGGGTCAGTGCTCAGGCCATGAGCTTACCCCTCCACCGCCTCCCAGCACCAAAAAAATAACTTTCATGTATCCAATGGAAGATCTATTTTCCTTCTTATTTTCTTAAGTGAGGCACTACTTAATTGACTTGGACAGAGATGAACATCATTCCTTAGGAGGTAGAGACATTTTGAGAGAATTGCTGAGATGGATTTCTAGGCTTCATTTGAGAGATTTATAGGAAATCTGTGTCTCGAATACAGAAAAGGATTTTCCTTTTATGTAAAAGAAAGCTTGAAGGCCTTTTTTTTTTTATTGTGAAAATACTGTACAGAGGGGTTACAATTACATGGGCAAGATGAGTACATTTCTTATCAAGCATTGTAGCCTCCTCCTTTGTTTCCTCTTCCCATCCCTTCCCATCCTTCCTCCCCCTATCCTCCCTGCCTCCTCCCCCCCACCAAAGTTGTAAAGTTCATTTTCGACATAAGGACTTGTACTTCTCATTGTTGCAATGGATCCACCTGTATCCCTATTTAAACGATTTGTTTTTCCCCTTCCCCTCCACAAATTATACCGACATCAAATACAGTAAAAGCACAGGTTATACTGTGGGGGAGGGACATACAAGGCAACAAAGAAATAATCTTATAAATGGGTTTGAAACAATCGCATGAAAGAAAAAAAACATTTGAATACATATTTTAGGGGTCATTTTCCTAACATCACCTTATCTGACCTTTTCTGCTTGACTCAGACATATACTAGATATTGCAAATAAGGGAAACCATGGGACCTATGTTTCTTTGGGCTTGTCTTACTTCACTTAATTTAATTTTTTCCAAGCCTTTCCATTTCCTAACAAATGGGGCAATGTCATTCTTTCTGATGGAGGCATAGAATTCCATTGTGTATATATACCACATTTTTTTGATCCATTTATCTACTGAGGGGCATCTGGGTTGGTTCCATATCTTAGCTATAGTAAATAATGCTGCAATAAACATAGTTGTGCTGGTAGCTTTAGTGTGGTCTTGTTTGTAAACATTTGGGTAAATGCCCAAAAGTGGGATTGTTGGATCATAGGGGAGCTCTATGTGGAGTCTTTTGAGGAACGCTTGAAGGCTTTTTGAATACTACAAATGTATTTGAAGAATTTAAGTATCTGTAGAAATGATTTAAAAAAATCCCATGGTTAATAAAGGAGCAATGGACTTACTGGAAGCCAGTATGGCTTATGCTCAAATAAGACAGAACAATACTTTCTCTTGAACGGATGTCAGAATGTCTATGCTAGAATAAATAACTTAGTTAGAAAATAAAGGAGACTGTTTGCTTCAGGAATGAAGAGAGGGGAAAGCCTTGTATGACTTATTCTTCTTAAGATTCTTTTTTATTTGTGTTCACTAAATAGTTTTCCTCAAATAAGACCATGTTTAATCTTCTGAGTGTGGTATGCTACTTGACATTAATGTAATTTCACAAAATTTACAAATTTGTAGCTTCTTTTACAAGGGTTGGAAAACATTGAAAATCATAGTTTGGATATCTGGATGAATCATGCTCTCAGTATTTGAGAAAAAATATAGAGAGAGATAAAGAGAGATGTATGTGCTGTTCTTGAAACTTGAACTCAGGGCCTGGCACTGTCCCTGAGTTTTTTTGCTCAAAGTTAACACTTTACCACTTGAACCATAGCTCCCCTTCTGGCTTTTTTGGTGCTTAATCAGCAATTTAAAAATCCCATAGACTACTTTGAACTGCAATCTTCACATCTCAGCCTCTTGAGTATCTAAAATTACAGATGTGAGTTACCAGCACCCAGATGAGAATGATATTTTGACATACATTTCCTGCAGCATTTTAACATCTTAAATCAAGTTTATTTACTAATTACTGCAGCCTTACAACTAAACAATCGTATTTTTCTTAGTGCCATATAGAAAACGATGGGGCACTTGATGATTGTTGGCATTTAGAGTTGAGGAAATAGAGAAGAGGTTAAAAAAATGAACCCAGATATTTCTCTAGTTTGTCACAATTTATCTCTCAAACTAGAATGTAGAACTTTAGGAAGTTGATACACTAATTACTTTCTGACTTGAATATATTATATATATATATTATTAAGTACATAATATATTATATAAAATATATTGTAATATATATATATAACTTGCTATAATTATATATAATTCATTTTTCTTAATTTTTAACCACACTTGATTTGTAATGACTACCAAAAGTATGTATTAAGAACAACATTGTGAAGTTGCATTCTGACTCAAAGCTGGTTCCATTTATAAGATCGTTAATGGATAAGGACATTTTAAAATGTCTGTAAGTGAGCCAAGCATTTGTCTTTTTCCCTGTAATCGAAGATGAATTGCTTCCATCGAATTTATACTAGAAAAAGAATTTGAAATTAATAATTAAAAACTGTTTATCTGCCACTGCCCAGATCACTAAAAAGTAGTATCTGATGGACGCAATTACCCATTAATAACACTAATGTATTACATTCTGCAGTAAGATTAATATAACACGTTTTTCCATTTTCATCAATATCACGTAAACATCTTTATTTGATTCAATACCAAAGAACGTTCTGAGTTACTATCCAGGGAATTTAGATCCTTGAAGATATATTGGATGTTTTATAAATGGGTAATCATTTAGGAATGTGGCTCAACTTGGACAAACACCCTCGTATCTTTCACTTTTCCTTTTTGTATGGTCACTGTACTTTAGCTTGTCTAATGAAGTTATTTCAAATTCTACTTCTGAAGAAACCCAGTATTTCAGGGCTTTGTGTGAAGAAGGCAGACTCACGTGGTAGCTTGTCCCATGAGGAAAGTTGCCCAGGATTAAGAGGAGGTGAACCTGATAGAGGCAGTTTGCTTCTCACCTCTGTACCCTATCTTCACTGACAAGCACCATTTCACTCAAAACTCTTCTTGATTTTAGTATATGTGGTGATTCCAGAAGTATCTTAATCATTTCCAGGCTTGCTTAGAAATGGTCTTAGAATAAACAATCTCTCTTTGTACCTCATTATGCTCTGCACCAAGAACATAATGTGCAGTTCTGGTCAGCAACCCTCAATGAAGACATGATTAAAGTGAGAGCCCAAAGAAAGTTAACAAACACAAACAAATGAATAGGTTTCTATGCTCATTAATTAGTTTAGGTTGGTGAATTAATTTATTAAATAGTTTTCTTAGGGTAGGATAAAAAGAGGAGAGTTCTAGTTACAAAGGAAGAAAGCCGAGAAAGGGAATATGTATAAAATATGTTTTCTTATTTATTGCATCCAATTATAGGATCCAGAAAGTTTCAGAAGCATAAAGGAGGTCTACTAAAATGAAAAGAAAACTTTTGGAATGCATGGTCATAGGGTTGAAAATATAAAAAGATTTATTAAAGGAGTTGATAAGCTCATAGACTGCAGATTAAAGAAACAATGACAATTCGAGGTGTGTCCATAACACATTTCTACTCATCATATATTCCTTTTTTTGGTGGGGGGGTCTGGTTGTGGGGCCTGAACTCTGGGCCTGGGCACTGTCCCTCAACTCTTCAGCTCAAGGCTAGTGCTCTACCACTTGAGCCACAGCACCACTTCCGGCTATATTTTTTTCCTGCTTATGTGGTGCTGAGGAATTGAACCCAGGGCCTCAAGCATGCAAAGCAAGCGCTCTACCTCTGAGCCACCTTCCCAGCCCAACCCAGCATATATTTCTTGATGTGTCCCCTCAAAGAAGGTATATGAGTATGGGTAGGGTAAATTTTAGACCCATTGAGTCAGTAAGTAAGTTGCCATAATGTGGTTAAAAAAAATTGTTGAATTATCCATGTTTAAGAACTGCTTTGAATAGTAGAGAACTGGTGTTTGTGAATAGTGTATCTTAACATCTTAGAACCTGATCATTGTTATTAGAGGAGTGAACAAAAATGTATAAACTGCTGAATACAGACTGAATTAAGGATTCTGTGGCCATCTCTTTCATAGACTACAATGTTGCTTCTGTTGAACTTTTTTTTTTTTTTTTTTTGGTCGGTTGTGGGGCTTGAACTCTGGGACTGGGCACTGTCCCTCAGCTCTTCAGCTCAAGGCGAGCACTCTACCACTTGAGCTACAGCACCACTTCCATTTTTCTGGTGGTTTATTGGAGATAGGAGTCTCTCTTTCCTGCCGGGCTGGCTTTGAACTGCGATTCTCAGATCTCAGCCTCCTGAGTAACTAGGATTACAGGCGTGAGCCACCGGCGCCCGGCTTGTTGAACTTTTTTATTTTGCATAGAACCATAGTTTTGTCTGTAAATAATGTGTAATAATTGAGATCCAGCCCTATATCTGTACACACACACACACACACACACACACACACACACACACACACATATATGTTTCCTTTAAAGTTATATCCTTTTAAAATATTCCTGGAAAAGGCCTCTATTTTTTTTCACTTAAAACAAAACTGGAAATGTGGTAGAAATATTTTTGTAGTAATTTTTTTTTACAAATAAATTTTATTGGCATTCTTTGTTGTCTCTCCCAGTATGAATTAGTTCCTTGCATGATTTACTTCTGTTTTCAACAAAGAAAGCTGAAAGTAATTTAAATTAAAACAGCCCGCCCCACAGCAGCTCTATTAGTGTGCATGTGGTACTGTTTCTCACCTCCTATCTTATGATAATTTTTTTCTCCCCCCCATTATGCTGGCATGTTTTTAAAGAACATCTCCACATGTGTTCATAAGCAGATATTTGTACAAATAAGCAGAAGAGACATATTAAAAGTTATGAGGGCACAATCTATTACTGCCACAGATACTATGAAATGTATTTTTTTAAGTTATAGTTTCTGAATTTTGTTCTATAACATGGTGGACTTCTTAAAAATCACCCCTAGTCCTAAGAAAAGGATGAATTAATATGATCATACAGTTACATATCATAAATAGCAATAATTATCTGAACTTAAAAAAAGAAAGTTGCTTTATTTAGCTTAAAATGTTTGAGAATCCTAAGAACTAAAAGAAAATATATTTTGCTTACAGATTATTTTATCATATTATTTCTTTATGGCTTTATGTATGTTAAGTAGGATGTGTATGAAGCCAATGCTTGTACCATACATTCTTCAACTGATCACTACCTTTTGAAATTGAACATTTAAAGAAATTTTTCTGAATTTCCATAATCTATTAGTATCTTTAAGCCTAAAATAGTTTTAGATCCATTAACACAATTAAATCACATTGAAAATGTAATACTAAATGATCACAATATATCTAGTTAGTGATACTGTTGGAGAAAATGTTTTAATGTCAGAGTATATGACCAAAATGGATCAAGAAAACTATATGTAATTATGTGTAAAATATTCATTTAATATTCTGTAAGTAAAATTATCACACCTTATAGTCCTTTTACAATGTAAGAAACATGTATTGTACATTATTTTATGTGACCCACAGGAATCCCGTGTGAATTGTCACTTTTATACCTCAGGCAGCTAGTTTCAAAGAGGAATAGCACTTTAATCAACATTACATACATAGACACACACGTGAAAATATTCTAGTTGACTTACTTATTGCATACTTCTGGCTCCTCCTCTATTTACTATGCAGCCAGAATGACTTTGCCCTATTTTAAATTCTTTCAAAGCTCCTATTGCTTGTATGCTTGTGCTCCTAATATAATGAATGAAGCGCCATTTCTGTGTTTGTCCCTGTCCTGTTAAAGCCCAGGGGTTAGCAATTTTTTTTCTGAAATAATAGTTTGGAGGTCATGGGTTACTTTTCTGTATTGCAGCTTGGAAACAGTAATAGCAAATACAGAAACAAGTAAACATTACCATGTCCCAGTAAGACTTTCTTCCCATGGTCAGGTTTGGTTGGCAAAGCATAGATCTCTGACCTCTGGTTTTGTAATGCAATCCCTTAGGATAAGGAAAGAAAATAGCAGAAGTTCTATTTATGTTTTGCTTTCAATACCATCCTTTTGAGATGTTTTTAAAAATACTTTATATGTAAAATACATAATAAGTATACATAATATATAGTAAGTCTACACATGTTCAAAACATATGCCTGATTTTATTTTTACTGATAGGTTTTATATCTGTTTGAGAGACTAATTTTTTGCTTTACTGGACTGTTGCTGAAACAGAAGTTTGTCTTACAAGTTTTTCTTATAAGTCAAACTGTTGACAGTTCTTTGACGATATCAGACTTGTCTTCCTCACTATTTTTCTTCATAGTATTCTCTCATTTACCTGGGTATTTTTTTTTTACATATATATTTTTATTGTAAAAATACTGTATAGATGAGTTACAGTTACATGAGTAGAGTAATGAGTGCATTTCCTATTGAGCATTGTTACTTCCTCTTTTGTTTTTCCCTACCATTGCTTCCCTCCTTATCTCCCCAACTCCTCCCTCCCCACCTCCCCCACCCAAAATTGTAAGGTTTGTTTTCAACATAGTGTTTTGTACATCTCACTGTTACAATGGGTTAGCCTGTATCATTATTTAAACATTTTGTTATATCCCTTTCCCTCCCGAAATTATAAAAATGTATATACAAGATGCAGGACACTGTGAAAACAGGGGTTATACCATGGGGGAAGAACGTACAAAAGAAACAAGAGAATCACATAGTACATTAAAGACAATGGCAAGCAAGCAAGAAAAAAAATCACTGTGTCTTTGTCTTGGGGATTGTTTCACTTAACATCATCTTATATGGTCATATGTACAAGTTTTTTACCTTTTCTGTTTGTCCTAGACATGTACTAGTTATTGCAAATAAGGGAGACCATGGGACCTATGCTTCTTTGGGCCTGGCTTGCTTCACTTAATATAATTTTTTCCACACCTTTCCATTGCCTAACAAATGGGGTGATGTCCATCTCTCTGATGGAGGTATACTCCAAATGGATCAAAGACCTCAAAATAAAAGAAGACAATCTGAAAACATTACAGGAAGGAATAGGAGAAACTATCGGGCTCCTTCCCACAGGCCAAAATTTTCTTTTTTTTTTTTTTGGGTCCGATCATGGGGCCTGAACTCTGGGCCTGGGCACTGTCTCTTAGCTCTTTAGCTCAAAGCTAGTGCTCTACCACTTGAGCCACAGCGCCACTTCCGGCTTTTTTCTTTTTGCTTATGTGGTGCTGAGGAATCGAACCCAGGGCCTCAGGCATGCAAGGCAAGCGCTCTACCACTGAGCCACCTTCCCAGCCCCCCCCCCAAATTTTCTTATTAGAGACCCAGAAAGACAACAAATCAAAGAAAGATTGGACAAATGGGATTGCATGAAACTGCAGAGCTTCTGTATGGCAAAGGACATAGTTAGCGAGATCAATAGAAAGCTCACAGACTGGGAGAAGATCTTCATGAGCCATAAAATAGACAAGGGTCTCATATCTAAAATATACTTAGAACTCAAAAAAATTAAATCCCCCAACAATAAATCCTCAAAGAAACAACTGCCCCACTCTGAAAAGGAAAGAAGGATGGCCAATAGACAAAAGAAGAAATGCTCATCTTCTCTAGCCATAAAAGAAATGAGATTCCACCTCATCCCAGTTAGAATGGCTATAATCAAGAACTCTAATAACAACAGATGCTGGAGGGGATGTGGCCAAAAGGGAACCCTACTGCATTGTTGGTGGTAAAGTAAACTTGTTCAACGACTTTGGAAAGCAGTATGGAGGTTTCTCAAAAGATTCCACATAGAGCTCCCCTATGACCCAGCAATCTCTCTTTTGGGCATTTACCCAAATGATCACAAACAAAGCCATACCAAAGCTACCAGCATAACCATGTTTATTGCAGCATTATTCACCATAGCTAAGGTATGGAACCAACCCAGGTGCCCCTCAGTAGATGAATGGATCAAGAAAATGTGGTGTGTGTGTGTGTGTGTGTGTGTGTGTGTGTGTGTGTGTGTGTGTGTGTGTTTATTATATAATATATAGAATTCTATAATATATGTGTGTGTATATATATATACATATAGACTTCTATGCCTCCCTCAGAAGGACAACATTACCTGGGTGTTTCTTTTGCTTGTTATTTCTTCTTTTGTCTCAGATCTTGGTAGACAAGTGCTCTACCACTTGAATCAAGCCCGCAGCTTATTTTGCTTTGCTTATTTTTATTTTTGTATATATTTTTATTGTAAAACTACTGTACAGAGGGTTTACAGTTATATGAGTAAGGTAATGAGTACATTTCCTATCCAGCATTGTTACCTCTGCCTTTGTTTTTCCCCTATCATCCCTTTCCTCTCCACCTCCCTTACTCCTCCCTCCTTCTCCCCCAAGTGTCTTGTAAATGTCATTGCTACAATGGGTCAACCTCTATCCTTATTTCAGCATTTTGTTATATCTCTTCCCCTCCCCAAATTACTAAAATATCTATACAAGATTCAGGACACCAGAATCAAATACAGTGAACACAGGGGTTATACTATGGGAGAAGAACATACAAAAGAAACAAAAACATCACATAACAGCAAGAAAGATAAAACCATTTTTGTCTCTATCTTGGCATTCATTTCACTTAGCATCATCTTATATGGCCATATGTACATAGCTTTTGAGCTTTTTTGCTTGTCCCAGACATATACTAGTTATTGCAAATAAGGGAAACCATGGGACCTATGTTTCTTTGGGCCTGGCTTACTTCACTTAATATATATTTTTTCCAAGTCTTTCCATCTCCTAACAAATGGGGCAATGTCATTCTTTCTGATGGAGGCATAGAATTCCAACAGTTGGTGAAGCTGGACAAATGCAGATGTTAATTCCATTGTGTATATATACTACATTTTCTTGATCCATTCATCTATTGAGGGGCATCTGTGTTTGTTCCATAATTTAGCTATGGTAAATAATGGTGCAATAAACATAGTTGTGCTGGTAGCATTAGTATGGTCTTGTTTGTGATCATTTGTGTAAATGTCCAAAAGTGGGATTGCTGGGTCATAGGGGAGCTCCATGTGGAGTCTTTTGAAGAATCTCCATACTGCTCTCCAAAGTGGTTGAACAAGTTTACACTCCCACCAACAGTGCAGTAGGGTTCCCTTCTGGCCATATCCCCTCCAGCCTCTGTTGTTATTAGAGTTCTTGATTACAGCCAATCTAACTGGGGTGAGGTAGAATCTCAATGTTGTTTTGATTTACATTTCTTTTAAGACTAGATTAGTTGAGCATTTCTTCATGTGTCTTTTGGCTATTTTTATTTCCTCTTTGGAGAAGTCTCTCTTTTAAGATTTCAGCCCACTTATTAATTGGGTAGTTGTTTCTTCCAGGATTTGTTATTGGGGGATTTAGTGTTTTCAGGTCTAAGTATATTTTAGATATGAGATCCTTGTCCATTTTATGGCCAGGAGATCTCCCAATTCGCAGGCTTTCTATTGGTCTTGCTATCTATATCCTTTGCCATGCAGAAGCTCTGCAGTTTCATGCAATCCCATTTGTCCAACCTTTCTTTGATTTGTTGTGTTTCTGGGTTTTTATTAAGAAAATTTCAGCCTGTGTCATGGAGCCCTATAGTTTTTCTTCTTCCTTCCTGTAATGTTTTCATTGTGTCTCCTTTGACTTATAGGTTTTTGATCCATTTGGAGTTGATTCTGATACAGGGTGATATAGAAGGATCTAGCTTTAGTTTTCTACAGGTGATTAACCAATTTTTCCAGCACCATTTACTGAAAAGGCTGTCTTGCAATTCGGGGCCTTTTATTATTCCATATGAATTTTTGGGTTGCTTCTTCTATTTCATTGAAGAATGATGTTGGAATATTAATAGATATTATTGAATTTGTAGATAGCCTTTGGCAGTATTGGCATTTTCATGGTGTTAATCCTCCCAATCCAGGATCATGGGAGGTTTTTCCACTTCCTTTGTTATGCTTTAATTTCCTTTTTCAGGTTTTTAGAGTTTTCATCTTAGAGTTCCTTCATTTCTTCAGTTAAGTGAACTCCTAGGTATGTTATTTTTGTGAGGCTATTACAAAGTGAGTTGTTTTCCTGATTTCAACTGTACTCTTCTCGTTGTTGTCATAGAGAAAAGCCACTGATTTTTGAAGGTTAATTGTATACCCTGATACTTTGCCAAAGTTTAGAATCAGCTTGAGTAATGTGAGAGTGGAGTCCATGGGATTCTTTTAATACAAGATCATATTGTCTGCAAAGAAGGAGAGTGTTACTTCATCTTTCTCTATTTGGATCCCCTTTATGTTTGCATCTTGTCTTATTGCTGTAGCTAGGCATTGAAGAGGAGTGGAGAGAATGGACATCTTGTCTTGTTCCTGAGTTTAGAGCAAATGGCTTTAGCTTTTTGCCTTTAAGTATGATGCTGGCTTACGTTTGTCATACACAGCCTTTATTATACTGAGGAATGTTCCATGGATTCCTAGTTTGTCCAGAGCTTTCATCATAAAGGGGTATTGGATCTTGTCAAATGCTTTTTCTTTATCTATTGAGAAAATCATATGGTTCTTATCCTTGTTCTTGTTGATTTGATGAATTATATTGAGATTTGTGTATATTGAACCAGCTTTGCTTATTTTTTTCTTTCTTTTTTTGGTGTGTGTGTGGGGGGTCCAGTTGTGGGCCTGAATTCTGGGCCTGGGCACTGTCCCTCAGCTCTTCACCTCAAGGCTAGCGCTTTACCACTTGAGCCACAGTGCCACTTCCGGCTTTTTTTTTTTTGCTCATGTGGTGCTGAAGAATCGAACCCAGGGCCTCATGCATGCAAGGCAAGCACTCTACCCCTGAGCCATCTTCCCAGTCCTGAGGTTTTGAAGATGTGTCTCTAAGATGCTATTTTTTTTTTTTTTTGCTGGTTGTGGGACTTGAACTCTGGTCTTGGGCGCTGTCCCTGTGCTCTTCAGCTCAAGGCGAGCACTCTACCACTTGAGCCACAGCACCACTTCTGGTTTTCTAGTGGTTTATTGGAGAAAAGAGTCTCACCGACTTTCCTGCCCTGGCTGGCTTTGAACCGCGATCCTCAGATATCAACCTCCTGAGTAGCTAGGATTACAGGCGTGAGCCACCGGCGCCCAGCTTTCTAAGGTGTTATTTTTGCTGAATTGTTTCATGGTATTTTTTTCACTGTTGAAGACTTGGCCTGCAATTTGCTTAGGGCCACCTTATTGATTCAACATTTTAGGGATGCTCCTTACCTGTTTCTTAATCAACAATGTAGAGTGAGCTAATTTTTTTCTTTTTTTCTTTTTGAGTGCCAATGAAGTATTTTTTTCAGTACAATTTTGTTATTATCTTTAAGTAGTTGTACAAAGAAGTTCCCATTCTACAAAACAAATATATGAGTACAAAGTGTCTGACAACATTGTCACCCATTCTCTTAATCCATCCATTCTCTCACTTTTTTTAAAAATTGAGATAAGGTGATTAAATAAATTTCACACATTTCACAGAATTGTGGAATAGTGATACTTAGTTAGAGTCACAAACACATTTTGACTTTCACAAGGCAAATTTGTCATTATTATGTTCTATACAGTTTGTGAATTCTATGAGCTTTGACAATACAAGTTATTTTTTCCACATCAGGTTATGTTTGCATTTCTTTCCTTTTGCTTAGTGTAGGCGGTTCCCACTTATTCTATTCTAATTAATCCTTTCTTGAAAGAGTAGTCCCTTAAGTGTGATACTAATTCAGTGGTGATACTCACTAGACACTATATTGGAAATGTACTATACAACCACGGGGCAGGAGGGCAAGTTGGGAGGAGAAAACTGGGAGTGACTCTGTTCAAAAAAAATGTACTCATTACCTGACCTACGTAACTATAAACCTTCTGTACATCTTTACAATAAAAATTTAAAAATAAAAAAAGAACATTGGAAATGGTTTTGCTTTGGGACATTGATCAATTAGGTATTTTTTTCATTTTCTTTTTTTTTTTTTGTTTTTTGAGATAGGCTATGGGACATAGTGACTAATACAGTATACACACTAGAAAACAAAGTATATTAATTCATTGGTGTAATGTTGGTAATGGTGTTTGCAATAGCTTCAAAATTACTGTGAATTTTGAAGGAAGACAATCATTTTTCCATCCAAATAAAAGAAAAAAATGGAGTGTTTGGCAATTCACAGTTCATAGTGATGATGTAGGCTAGGAAAGAGGATTCAAAAAAAGGCTAAGTTGTAAAATGCTAAAACTAGAAAAGGTTGATGGTTGTTTAAAGTTCTTCAGAAATACAGACCCAATAAGTAATTGATCTATCATATATTTGATTGTATATTTGTGAAAGAAGTTTGTTTTTTTAGGGGTTTGGGTCAAACAGTTGTTATGTCAGGGAAACCCTATGACATGCTGTTTTTCATCTGTGGGCCCTGAAAGATGAGTAATATGGCTCAGTCCAAATTTGAAAGCTTCAGATTCAGGTCCATTGATGTTGTAAATTCTGATATGCAAGAGAAATAGAAAAGGGATATCCCTGCTCCAGAAGAGGGAGGAAGGAAGGGAGGGAAGGAAGAAGAGAGAGAAAATGAAAGAGAATGGGGGAATAGTGGCAGGAAACAGAATTTTATTTCCCGCTTTTGGGGTGGGAAGGGATAGTAGGAAAAAAACAAAGGAGGAGATAACAATGTTGGGCAAGCAGTGTACTCCTTACCTTACTTGTGTAACTGTAATCCCTCTGTACAGCATCTTTACAATAAAATAAAATAAAAATCTATCTATTGGTGCCCAGTCAAGTAGGTTCTATGTGTCCACATTGAGAGCAGATCTTCCTCACTCAGTTCATTTATTCACATAAAGTTTATTTTGTTAACAACCTCACAGTAATATTCTAAGAGTTGTCTAGGTATTCCAGTCAAATTGATATTAAAAATTAGTTATCACAGTGGCACAAATGGATGGAGTTTCAAGAAAAGTTTGCTTTGGTTTTTATTCTGACCATAACATCCAATTGTTACTTAGAATTACCTTGTGTTTTAAGTTAGGCATGTGAACTACTCAGTGCAAGGTCAACTGGTGTGTGTGTGTGTGTGTGTGTGTGTGTGTGTGTGTGTGTGTGTGTGTGTGTGTGTGTGTGTGTGTGTGTGTGTGTGTGTGTGTGTGTGTGTGTGTGTGTGTGTGTGTGTGTGTGTTAGCAGTTGCAAGGAAGGCTAAAGTCTCTGGGAAGGACTTCTGCCAGGTTTGTTTTTAAGACTTTAGAATTTGGTTCTCTCTAATCTGATTCACCTGACTGCCCCTTTTTATTAAATATTGGTCAAACCTGAGTCTCCAGAAATCTGTGGTAATTAACTGCCCTATCCCTCCCTCTTCAATGTGTTTCCTCATTATGTTTTAGGTATAATGCTATTCCAGTCCAGCATGTCTTTCTCTGTATCTACTTAGGAGTCAAGGTCCAACTAAAGTTCTGTCTCTTCTGTCTCTACTAAGACAGCCTTTTTTTTTTTTTGGCGGGGGTGGGGGTGGGGGCGGTCGTGGGGCCTGAACTCTGGGTCTGGGCGCTGTCCCTCAGCTCTTCAGTTCAAGGCTAGCGCTCTAGCACTTGAGCCACAGCGCCACTTCCGGCTTTTTTCTTTTTGCTTATGTGGTGCTGAGGAATCGAACCCAGGGCCTCAGGTATGCAAGGCAAGCGCTCTACCACTGAGCCACTTTCCCAGCCCCCTAAAACAGCCCTTTTAATCTGCTCTAGCCCAGTAACAAAACATGTATTGTTTATTGGAATCCTCAACATTTCACATTTAATATCATACTTCTTAATTATTTCCCCAAACTCCTCCATTCTTTTTTCCAAATCTTGATTTTGGCTCCTGTCTTTACTGTTCATCTTGTGTTCACCTAGCAAGCTGTCAAGGTAGTTTTGGTCCTGTTATGTGCTAAAAGTACTGCATAAAAGCATTTGAATACTTCTTAAATCTTCACTTCAATGTGCTCCTCTGTGATAAAATCTTAGAGTATCCCAGGGGTTATGTTATATAGAGGATCAATTTGTTAGGATTTATATTATTTGTAAACTGAGAGGGGAGATCATCAGGTTCGCTAGTTTGGGCATTTAAAGATCAGAGTCTGAGTGGCACAGCTAGAATTTCTATCTAATCATGATGATTGTAGTTGGGGACTTAACTCTTCTCCTGACTCATGCCTGTATAGCATCATTTATTCCATAATAGGTAATGTTCCATGGGGATATTATATTGTTTTCCTTTGCTGACTTCCAATGCCTATAGAATTTGGTTTAAATCAACACATTGGTGAAAGTTAACACCAATTGAATTTGTTTAATCTATATGTAGTTCAAATAAAGATTCTTCAAAACAAAGTATTTTATTACTTCAGTTCTGTTTATGGGTTATTTTCAGTGCTTTATTTAGACTGTCACAGCTACCCTGCACATAGCAGAACCTATCAGTGGATTACTATATGTGGGGTTGCCACAAAGGGATGCATGCTGTTCTGACCATTTTCCCATGGGAAGCTCTGCCAGCCCTTACAGTGCCCTGGTGTGTTAAGTCTCCTTTTGGAGGTGGCCTCCCCTTAGGCAGTCATTCTGAAGAGCCTTTCAAGAACCTGAAATGTTGCCATTGGAGCGTTTCCCAGAAGGAAATTGAACCACAATTTTTTGAAGTGCAGGGAATTCTCTACCAGGAGTATGTCATATGTCTAGACATATTCTGATGTGTTTTTCATTACAATAATGCAATAACATGGGCTGCACCAAATGATAGGGTAAATTCATTAAGATTGTTTTCTTGTCTATTTCTTTCACAACACTCAGAGAAAAAGACACTATGAACTACTGGTGTGTGTGGCATCTGCCTTTCCTTTCAAATATCTTTGAACTTGATTACATTTTTCCTCTTTCTTTAGTTTGCTTTTCACATTTTTCTGAGTAGAGAAAAGTAAGAGTTTCTCAATTCTCCCATATTCCTCAGTTGATTAGAGAGAGGAAAAGAAACCATCCTGGGTTGACTAATAGAGAACCAGGGAATTACAAATAAATCAGCAGTTGCATAAGGGAGAGAATGAGATTTAACTAAGGAAATTGGGGCCTCTGCTGCCATGAAGAAAATAAATGAGACAATGTAGAGTCATTATAAGAAGACTGGGTGGTCTACAAGAAAGGGAGCAGATTGTGCAAACTGACATTTGAAGAATCAGCCTGAATGTTGTTGCTTGGGACCAGTTGGTGTCATAGCAAAATGTATTCTATTCATGGAACACTTGTGCTAGACAGACAAGCAAGGCTCTGAAATATTGGAGGGCTTAACCTTCTAATCTCTGAGGTGTGTTTCCTATTTAAAATAGAAAGTTCAGGGACCCTTACCCTCAGAATCTCCCTGGAATCCCAGCTGTACTGTCCCTTCCTCAGCAGGGATCAGAGCACACCTGCGGAGAGTGTTCTTTCTTTTCTAACCACCTGCATTCACTTCATTCATTTACAGTGAGAATTGTGGTTCTAGTAACAGCCACATCCCACTACTAGCTTCATTTTATAGCCAGAAATGGATATATTTCTTGGATGGAATAGAAGGAAGCAAGGAAGGAAGGAAGGAAGGTAGAAAGGGAGGGGTGGGGAAGGTGGAGGGAAGGAGAGAAAAAAAATTAAAGAAATCAAGCCGGGCGCTGGTGGCTCATCCCTATAATCCTAGCTACTCAGGAGGCTGAGATCTGAGGATCAAGGTTCAAAGCCAGCCCTGGCAGGAGAGACCGTGAGACTCCTATCTCCAATAAACCACCAGAAAACCGGAAGTGGCGCTGTAGCTCAAGTGGTAGAGCGCTAGCCTTGAGCTGAAGAGCTGAGGGACAGCGCCCAGGCCCAGAGTTCAAGCCCCAGGACCAACCAAAAAAAAAAAAAAAAAAAAAATTAAAGAAATCTCCTGGCTCATTCTCTGTTTAGATTTCTGATATCATTTTCTTAACCCACTGAACTTCCTGGCTTCTAGACTCTCTCTTGCTTTTACCTGCAGGATCTCTATGATTCTCCTCATTATGTTTAGCTTCTTGAATACGACTCTCTATTCTTATTTCTGACCACAAGTATTCATATTTTCCTAGGTAGTTGTAGATGCTGGGGAATTTGGGAATTTGAATCCTTGATTTCAAGGTTACAACTATAGGCCATGGGCCAATTCTGACCTACAATTGTTTTGTTTGGCATATCTAAGCTTTATTTGCATTATGTTCTTGAGTGAAATAATTGCTATTATTTAAAAAGTTCAAAGATTAAAATCTGGATTTCTGACTTTCCAATAAAAAACTGAAAGATTAGTAACTAATGCCTAGGCATTAGTTTCCATCCTGTTGTTCTTTCATGATTACATTGTTATAATTGTTTTTTAATCCATTAAACTTCATTTTCTTTACTTCATTTTCATAGACTTTATTTTCCATTTTTAAAATTTTTGTTTTATTGTAAGGGAGATGTACAGAGGGTTTACAGTTATATAATGTAGGTAATGAGTAAATTTCTTGTCAAACATTGTTATTTCCTCCCTCATTTTCTCCCACTTCCCCTCTTTCCCCCCTCCAAGGTGTAAATTTCATTTCCAACAGAGCATCTTGTGTATCACTGTTGCATTGTTCACCCTTTGTCCTTTGTCTCACCATTTTGTTATTCACCTTCCTTTCTCCAAGTATCTTAGTTCAGTGTGCTCTATGAAAAAGTTTTATACACTGGATGATTTAATAGAAAATTTTAACCTATAGTTCTTGAGACTGGAAGTCTGAGATCAGTATGCCAGCATGGTTGTATTCTGGTAAAGGCTCTTTCTGAAAAGAAGACTGAACAGTCTCTGGGGTCTCTTTTTAAAGTGTAGTGATTTTCATCATGAAAATTTTTAGCTCTCAAAGGCTGTACCTCCTCATATACCTTTAGGGGTTAGTATTTCATTATATTAATTTTGGAAGGACCCAAGCATTTATTTCATAGCGTAGAATTAATAGAGAAATAAGATTATCTTTGTGTGTGTGTGTGTGTGTGTGTGTGTGTGTGTACTGGATTTTGAACTCAGGGCCTCAACTGTCAGCTTTTTTGCTCAAGGCTGGCATCCTACCACTTGAACCACACCTCAACTTCTGGCTTTTTGCTGTTTGACTAGAAATAAAAGTCTAATAACCTTTTATGTTCAAGCTGGCTTTACATCTAGATCCTCAGATCTCAGCTTCCTGAATAGCTAGGATTACAGGCATAACTCACCATCATCCTACAAAAATATATAATTTACCTTATGCTTTTTTGGGTTTTGTTAGTTTTGGGGCTTAAATTCAGGGCCTGGGTGATTTCCCTGAGCTTTTTTGATCAAAGCTAATACTCTACCACTTTGAGCCACAGCTCCACTCTTGGTTTTCTGGTAGTTAATTGGAGATAAGAATTTCATAGCGTTCTTTTCTTGCAGGAGCTGGCATTGAACATTGATCCTTAGATTTCAGCCTCCTGAGTAGCTAGGATTACATGTGTAAGCCACCAATGCCTGGCTTTTAGCTTACTCTTACTCTTTTTCTTTTTTCCTTGAAAAGAATCTTGTTACCTAGCTGCTTAATCACCTTAGTAACACTTCAACTCATAACTGCTCTTTAAACTTTGCTGAAGGAGTGCTTGCTAGTTGGCTCCTGATTTACATCTAAAATAGTTGCTTGATGGACCTCTAGTTTTCATATAACATTCATGTTCATCTGATTTGAGATTATAAGCCCAAGCAAGAGTCTAAGGATTAAACTAACCTAGGTGCCTTATGGTACATTGCTTGGGGTAGAAAAGATCACATGTCCCAGACCAACTATTAACTACAGCAAAATTTGACCAAGAATTACAAATATCTTGCTATAGCCTTCATCCATGGAATCCTAAAATTGATTTACTATTGCAGTTAATTGTAACAATGAATACCAAAGCACCATCTTTTTTGGGGGGGGAGGGGTGGGTGTCTGGTCGTGGGGCCTGAACTCTGGGCCTGGGTGCTATCCCTCAGCTCTTCAGCTCAAGGCTAGCATTCTACCACTTGAGCCACAGCACCTCTTCTGGCTTTCTTTTTTTTTTTTTTACTGCTTATTTGGTGCTGAGGAATTGAACCCAGGGCCTCAAGCATGCAAGGCAAGCGCTCTACCACTGAGCCACCTTCCCAGCCCCAAAACACCATCTTTCAAGATGGAATAATGGTCCTCTTACCAACAGTAGAACAGAATCCGTACACCCTAAAACTGGAAGAGGCCTCAGAAACCATATAGTCCAATCTCTTCATCTTATAGCTAAGAACATTGAAACCCATGGAAGAAAAACACCCCTATCTGGTAGATAGGGACCCAAAAAGAATACCAAAATGCTTTTGTTGTTTCATATTTTTGGAATCGATATGAAACAAAGATTTCAGTTGAAGGTCTTGCGCTAACAGTTTTGTACACAGTTGCAAATCAGTGTTATCTTTACCATTTCAACCTCTACCAAAATAGTGAGAATTCTCTTAATAGCAGAAAAAATATAATGGCTTTGTAATAATAAATTTGTAGAAATTTCTCACCGACTTCCTAGAATGTCTGCATAATTAGTTTGAATGTATTTGGTTGAATTTTATACATATTTTAGTATGTGTAGCAAATAAATTTCCATTGATATGCTTCACTAATTTTTCAAGTTATTTTACACAATTTTGAAAGTTTTGAGTGAATAAACATACATTTATTGTGATTTGAATCTGGGAAAGTGCTGACTATAGGAGCTCATGAACATATTCTAGATTCAAAGTTGCATGGATATCAACCTTGGTACATGCATAGAAACTTGCTCATATGCTAAGTAGAAAAATATGAATCATTCATTGGGCACAAGAAGGTTTGTACAATCTTTGTAGGCATTAGGGTTCTAGATGTTTGTTTAAGATTTAGATCTATGTATATGTTTGTAGGAATATACATATACATATCTATTAATATATGCATACATACATTAATATATACATATATTAGTATATAATTATATATATATATATATATATATTTCTTCTAAAATGGCAAATGTTTTCAATTGCCGAAAGGAGGCAAATGATGATACCATAGAGCTAAAAATGTAAAAGTAAAATATTTATCATAAGAAACCTTGTACTTCAGGTTGACCTGTTGCAACAATGAGAAGTACAAGTTGTCATGTTGAAAACGAACTTTACAGCTTGGGTGGGGGGAGGATTGGGTGGTGAGGGAGGGAGGATAGGAAGGGATGGGAAGGTTAACAAAGGAGGAAGCTACAATGCTTGATAAGAAATGTACTCACTATCTTGCCCATGTAATTGTAACCCCTCTGTACAGTATTTTCACAATAAAAAAATTAAAATTAAAAAAAAGAAGAAACCTTGTACTTAAATGAAACAACTAAACTTGTCAAACTAAAAGGCGGAAACATTATAATTCATTAGTAGAGAGAACAGTAAATTGGTTTGCTTCCATTATACACACTCATTAAAATCAGTCAATAGTATAAACCTTTTTTAATTAAGTTTTTTATTGTGAAAATACTGTACAAAGAGGTTACAGTTACATGAGCAAGGTAATGAGTACATTTTTCTTTTTTTGGAGGTCCGGTCGTGGGGCCTGAACTCTGGGCCTGGGCACTGTCCTTCAGCTCTTCAGCAGAAGGCTAGCGCTCTACCACTTGAGCCACAGCACTCCTTCCAGCTTTTTTCTTTTTGCTCATGTGGTGCTGAGGAATCGAACCCAGGGCCTCAGGCATGCAAGGCAAGTGCTCTAGCACTGAGCCAACTTTCCAGGCCATGAGTACATTTCTTATCAAACATTGTTGCCTCCTCCTTTGTTTTTCCCCTACCATCCCTTCCCTCCCACCTCCTCAGCTATACCCCCCTACTCCTCCCACCCCCCATTCCCACCTAAATTGTAAAATTCATTTTTTGATATTGTGTCTTGTACATCTCATTGTTGTAATGGGTCAATCTATATCCCAATTAAAACAATTTGTTTTTTCCCTTCCCCTCCCAAATTATACCAACATCAAATACAGTGAAAACAGGGGTTATACTGTGGGGGAGGGACATACAAAGTAACAAAAAAAAAATCACATGGTACCTTATAAAGATTACTGTATTTTATCCTACCATTGCAAATATGTATTGATTTAACCAGGAGAATTTCACATGATTTTCAGATTCAATAATTTTCGGCTAGAAAAATCAAAGGAAATGGAAAACCCTCCATTTATACTCATTTGTTTTATTATAAAATTAATTGGCCCAAGGCAAAAGGATTAAGTAGTTGATAAAAAATTAAGGATCCCTCCCTCCCCAACGTTTACCCTTTTTTCACTGTATTTGATGTTGGTATAATTTGGGGAGAGGAAGGGAAAAAACAAAATGTTTAAATAGGGATACAAGTTGACCCATTGCAACAATGAGATATACAAGACACTATGTTGAAAAATGAACTTTACAATTTAGTTGGGGGGAGAGAGGATTGTAGTTGTAGAGGTGGGAAAGAAGGGATGGTAGGGGAAAAACAAAGGAGGAGACAACAGTGCTTGATAATAATGTACTCATTACCTTGCCCATGTAACTGTAAAACCTCTGTACAGGATTTTCACAATAAAAAACTTACTAAAGAAAAAAGAAATTCAGTATCTGCCTGGAACATTTCTTTAGGTCCCAACTGTTATTGTATCAGAAATGAAAGCAAAACAAAACTGATTCCAATGAATGGAGCTGGGATAAAGAATGTCAAGATTGTAAGAACTGAAAATAGTTAGCGAGCAATGACTAAAAAGAGGTAGGTACTGCAGCCATATACACATATTTGGAAGTTCTAAATCGAAGGAGAAGAAACTGGTACTGCATTAGAAGAAACTGGTACTGCATTAGATACAATGGCAAAAATTTAAAGGAAGAGATTTATATTCTCAAATAAAAATGATTAAAAGCATTGTGAATTTTTACTTAAAATGACCATTAGCTTTCTCTTTAAATGAAATTAAAAGAAAAAAAACAAACTAGCAGTCAGAATGTGTTAACTTATTTAGTTCTAATAGGGAGGAGGATGAAAAGATTTTGAAGAGTTTTTAGTTTTGGTAGAGCCAGGGTTAAAATCAATACCATGTCCAGATAAAGATTTTCGGAAGTTTGTATGGGAGGAAGAAAAACCTGATGGTTTGGAAAGGTGTGATGGACATGGATGAATGCTTGCCCCTTATATGTGAAAATAAATTATCTTTCAGTGTTGATTTGGCTGCAGACTCCAAGTCTGTGTCTAGTTGGAGGTCAGTGCACAGCAGGGTAGCCAGAATGTAAGGAAGGGAACTGTGGCAAACCCATTGTATATGGACCTGGTGGGAAAGGGTCTGAGTTGTTTCATACACTTGGATGATCTGTACATTATGGAAATGTGGGGGGTGGGTAATCTGTGTCTGTGTTACTTTAAAGCTGTATAGAGTTTGTGTTTGTTATTTTGTGAAATATCACTGGACTTTTAATATAATTTTTTAAAGATGTAATGAGATGGCAATTTTATCACCAGTTTACAATTGTTTACAGTTTACAATTGGATGATCATGTCTGGTGCCTTTGTGGAGATGGTTGAAAAACTGTCACCTAAGTAGTTTATAGCTTATCTCTCCAACAGCAAGGTCTCAGAGTTGGACTTCCATGTATGGCAACTTAGGTCTATCAGGAGCAATGTTTTAAGAGGCACAGGTGGATTCCTTCCAAATCACAAGAAATTCTAAGAGGTTACTTCTATATTTGTTAATTAGCTAAACTATTAAATCCAGACTAGATTCAAGGGACAAAATTCCATCTATTAATGGAAGGAGTAGTGAAGTTCTAGCCATCTATAATCTACCATAGACAACCCAGTGTCACAAACTATTTACATCCCTACCAACTTCAAAACATAGAATCTTCTTCCCATTATCCACCCACAAAGTCTCATTATGATGCCTGCTAAAAGTCTAATACTCATTATTTAAATCAGTTCCAGATGTAAGTGAAATTCTTTGGGTATGATTTCTCCAATGCACTATCTGTAGTACAGTTCTTTTCAAACAGAAGATTTATGAATTAGAGACAAGTTTATCTATCATTCCTTCCTCCTGTATAAATAATAGAGTTGTTGACAACAGCATAAGATATCTACATTAGACACTGCCAGCCACAAAGGCATAGAACCATGCAGGTCTTTAACAATTCCATATTCCAGCTGAGCAGATATCACCAGTTCTTTTACTAGAATTCATTCTCATTCCCTGGAAATTCAGGGATCAAATTTCATTTTTCCTTTATGGTTATCATTTTGATTTCTGGTTCAAGCTTACCGTGCTCACTTTTTAAAAAGAAAACATTGTTGTAAGGTTACAGGGTATCAAATTAAAAGGTTTTATTATGTAAAAGCCAAATATGCATTTTATTCCTAAAACATGACTTCTTTACCTTGAACTGTCTAAGTGATGTGGGCATTGACTTTAAAATTCTTAGAAGCCTATTAGCTAGTTAAAAGGGTAAACCTGAGTCTGGAGGCCTGCTTGTCTATTAGAGAGCTCTAAGAGTCACATCTGTATAATTTTGAATATGCTTTGTATTTTTTCGTTGGTAAAATATTGAATTGATGACTATTAAGTACAGGTGATGAAACACTTCCACTGTTTGTGAAGTTTCCTGATTTTTTTTTTGTCTGAATGTCCTATGTATTGTTTTACAGCATAGTATTAAATTCACCCACTATCATTGTGTTCAGGTCTATCTGAGCTTTTATATCTTATAACAATTCTTCTATGAAATTGAGTGTACCAAATTTGGTGTATATGTTTATAATTGTTAAATCACATTGAATGATCTATAGAGATGATTAAACATTCTTTTTGGTTTTGAAAGAATCACAAAAGAGTTTTAGAGTCCTTTTGTTGTTGTATTAGGGATTGAATTTAGAATCCAGCTAGGAACTTGCAAGGCAGATGCTCTAACACTTGAGTCAGAACTCTAGCCTTAGTCCTTTTGTTTTTAGTTTGTTTGCTAGATAGAATCTTGTGCTTTTTCTAGGTTGGCCTCAAACCAAGATTTTATTTTCAGCTCCCAAGTAGCTAGGACTACAGACATGTTTCACCATGCCTCACCTGAAGTCAACTCTTGAAACTCTCATACTGAAACTGCTTTGCTTGTAAGGCTATGGATCTGACCTTTGCCCCAAAGCTATTTATAATTTTGAGAATTTCTTTTCTGGAAGAGAATGTATATGCAAAACAATTTTATTTTATTTTTTATTGTGAAAATACCGTACAGAGGGGTTACAATTACATGGGCAAGGTGATGAGTGCATTTCTTATCAAGCATTGTTGCTTCCTCCTTTCTATTCCCTTCCCATCCCTTCCCATCTCCCCCACGTCCACCCTCTCCCACCCAGCCAAAGTTGCAAAGTTCATTTTTTGACTTAAGGACTTGTACATCTCATTGTTGCAATGGGTCCATCTGTATCCCTATATAAACAATTTATTTTTTCCCTTCCCCTCCACAAATTATACCAACATCAAATACAGTGAAAGCAGGGGTTATACTGTGGGGGAGGGACATACAAAGCAACAAAGAAATCATCTTATAAATATGTTAGAAACAATTGCAAGAAAGAAAAAACATTTGAGTCCTTATCTTGGGGTTCATTTTGCCTAACATCAACTTATCTGACCTTTTCTGCTTGTCTCAGACATATACTAGTTATTGCAAATAAGGGAAACCATGGGACCTATGTTTCTTTGGGCCTGGCTTACTTCACTTAATATAATTTTTTCCAAGTCTTTCCATTTCCTAACAAATGGGCGATGTCATTCTTTCTGATGGAGACATAGAATTCCATTGTATATATCCATTGTGTATATATACCACATTTTCTTGATCCATTCATCTACTGAGGGGCATCTGGGTTGGTTACATATCTTAGCTATGGTAAATAATGCTGCAGTAAAAATAATTGTGCTGGGAGCTTTAGTATGGTCTTGTTTGTGATCATTTGGGTAAATGCCCAAAAGTAGAATTGCTGAGTCATAGGGGAGCTCTATGTGGAGACTTTTGAGGAACTTCTATGCTACTTTCCAAAGTAGTTGAACAAGTTTATACTCTCCCCAACAATGCAATAAGATTCCCTTCTGGCCACATCCCCTCCAGCATCTGTTCTTATTGGAGTTCTTGATTATAGCCATTCTAACTGGGGTGAGGTGGTATCTCAATGTTGTGCAAAACAATTTTATTTAAGCCTAGAAACCCTAGATTTTATTTCCTTCAAATCAGCTTTACAAAAAAAAAAAAAAAAAACTCTGAACAAACCCTTTCCTACTTAATTTCCCTTTCTATTTTCAATGTTACTGAAGACCATACACTTGTCAGACTTTCCATCACTATGGTAGAATTCCTTTTTTTTTTCTAACCTGTATAAGCATATTCCTCATTATACTTCAAGTTCTCACCAACAGTCTTTCCAGAACCCTTTCTCTTCTCACTACATCTCCTTGAGTCTCTTCCAATTTTTCCCACAACCTAATCCCAAAGCCAATGCACATGTTTTGGGATTTTAAAAACTATTAATGAAATCTATTTCCTGGTAGAAAATTTGGTTCCAGTTTTCTATTTATGTACAGTGGCCTCATAACTGTGACTTATAATAAGAAAGCATTTTATTATATAATATAGTATTGTAGGTCAAGAATTTGGAAAGAGCTCAGCTTGGTGAATCTTTTGCTCCATTTGGTGTAAATTGTGATCACTTGGTGCTATTCAGTTATAGAGGAATTGGTTTTAGAGACCCCAAATGGCTCTACCCACAAGTGTGTGATGACTTGATGAGATTGATTAAAAGCCTAGATCTCCTGGAACTGTCAGCTAGAACAATCTAAGGATAGATCAGGTTTCTCACAGGAAACAGTATTTCAAGAACATAGATGGAATTCAAGAATCATATTATGACAAAGGTTTTATTTATTTATTTATTTAGACAGTCCTGGGGCTTGAACTCAGGGTCTGAGAGCTGTCTCTGAGCTTCATTGTGCTCAAAGTTAATGCTGTACCACTTGAAGCACAGCCAGTTCGGTCTTTTTCTGGGTAGTTTACTGGAGATAATAATCTCATGGAATTTTCTGTCTGTCTGTCTTCCAATGGAGATCCTCAGATCTCAGCCTCTGAATCACTAGGATTACAGGCATGAGTCACCTGCACAAGATGGCATAGGCTTTATATACTTTAGCTCAGTAAATGAGTGCTTATCTCACATGTACAAAGCATTGGGTTTGATCCCCTAAACTACACACTCATCCTAAATATTACTTTCACTTAATCATGCTCAACTGCTATCAAAGGATCTCATATCAAGGGAAATAGAAACAGATTTTACTTCTGAAAAAGAGGAATAGCAATTTGTATAGTTTTTGTAGTATTGGGTTTGAACTCAGATCCTTTACTTGCTAGTCTGTTTCTTTTATAATTGGGCCATCTCCTCAGACATGTTCTTCTAGGATTATTTTTAGAATACAGTCTCACTAAAGAACCACAAAAAATATAGTCTCACTGCATCTCCCACCCAACATCTCCATCATGTGTACAGTTACTTTAGACTTCCTATTCTTGCTGGAATCACAAGCATGCATGCACCAGCTCATCCAGCTTCTTTCTGTGGAAATGGAGTCTCACAGATACTTCTGCCAGGCTGGCCTGAAACTACTCAATCTCAAATTCACATGTAACTTTGCATGATAAGTACATATCACTGTGCCCAACTATGGATTGAGAAAGGTGTCTGTCTGGCCAGAAACAATTGTCCCTATTATTCCTCAATCTCAGCCCCCCCCCAAGTAGGTAGGATTTCAGGTATGGGGCTGCAAGTGCCCTGGTCTGTGGATCTTTAATCTACCACATTTTTCATTTGAAGGTGACTTTTAAAAAGTATCATTATCACTTCTTGGATTTAATTATATTAATATGCTTCAGTACATTGAAGCAATTATATATTGATGCTCCTAGTATCTTTTTATTATTAAGTAGTTGTAAAAACAGATTCTCAATTCTGTAAGTCAGGTTATGAGTATAATGCACCTTGAACAATGTTACCTCTTCCATCTTTCTCCCTGATTTTTCCTATCCTCCACCCCACCTTCAAGTGACATATTTAAATTTTACATAATGCACATTGAATATAATGACTGCATTTACTCACTTTTCCTCTTCCCATTTGTGTGCCCCCCTCATATTATGATGCTCTCAGTATCTTTTTAAAAGTTCATATCTTTGACTGATAGTGGGCTCTTCAGTTGACTTCTGTGTCCTTTGACATGAACTAGATAGCATTTGATAGTTTGTTATATCTATCTATCTATCTATCTATCTGTACATATGGATATATGTACATTTACATGCACATCTATACATGTAGATATATATGTACATGTATGGATATGTATCAATATATGATATATAGATATATACATATATGTATTTATATGCATATACATGTTTTCATAAATACATTGGGCTTTATAAAAACCTTTTTCTTAAACTGATTTTTTCTGGAAGAGCACATAAAAACTGTAGGTCCTGGGTTTTCACATGCCAATAAAATATGGTAATTTTCATACTGGCGTAAGTTTAGACTTTGTACAAAATCTTTGACTTTTCTTAAATACCTTGAACATGTCATTCAATTTTTATAGACTTAAGAAACATTGCTATTGAAATCTCAAATAATTTAACTTCACTTCTTTTATAAGTCACTTAGAATTTTGCCTGGCTACGCAAATATACTATCCTGGATCCAAAAGAGACATCCAGTTAAAGGAGCTAGGAACTTACTTACCCCAGCTGTGCGGGGTCCTCTTCCTACTACTGGGAAAGTAGGAGAATGGCCCTGAGCTCAGGGTAGGATGTTTTTTTATAAGGATAGTTTACATAGAGTTACATAGATAAGCCATGTAAGGCAGGTTTGGCACATTTTCATTGGTTATGGTTATATGACCTTTAAATTCATTTTTCTTTATGGTAAATATCATACATAATTATTTGCAATAGGCCACCCATAGTGAGACCACTTGGTGGTGGTCTTCAATTGGAGGACAATGGTGATGTCACCTGTGCGCTTAAGGCCTTGCTACTGAGGCAAGCAAACAAAGTTACAGAAGCAAAACATAGCCTTGAGTCACAAGATCATAGACAAAACATAATCTTGACTTGGTCAGCATGATGATACTATCAATGCTATTGATACTATTACAGAAATGATTTTTATTATACATTTCTGACTAATACAGCAACTCAGTACAGCTGGTGATAAGCCTCAAGGTTGTCAGTAGCCTTCTGCAAAGCTGCCAGCTTGGTAAACTTGAGTGTGTTAGAGATGCTCTTTTGCTTTGTAGCCAGGATGGAAAAAGGGCTAATGCTGACCATCAGCCATTTGACCTGGAGTCTCTCTTCACAGAGGGGCTTTGTCTTTAATATTTGGCCCTATTTTTAATAATCAATAATTTTGTTCTGTTTTCTGATTTCACATTTTTGTTCTCATGGATATCCTTCTTTTCTAAGGGAAAGAGAGGGAGTTCAGGGGAGAGAGTACATTTCCAACAGCAGGAGGGACTGAGGCCAGACAATAGGAGGAATGTTCTGCCAGTGAATAGAAACTCAGATATTATACATATATCAGCATAATTATGCCTTAATGAAGTTGTATAAGTCATAGAGTGATATCTTTTTACATTATGTAAAGGTCAAATAGCCTCAGCAAAATTATGTTCATGTTTAGAAATCTTTTGTTAAATGTTTATTAATGGTTTTATTGATTGGTTTTAGAAATTTGAATAATAAATTGCCTCATTTTAATACTTAATTTAAAACTACACTAACAATTTTTGATGGAACTGGGGTTGAACTGAGGACCTTTGCTCACAGGCAGATTCTCTACTTCTTGAGCCATTGCCATTTGCATCAGTAATTTTTTAATAGGGTTTTACACTTACGCTAAAATTGACCCTTCTATTTACACTTTTGGTTAGCTGAGCTAGCTATCATGTACCGCCCAGCACAGGATATTATTGGTGAGGTAGGGTCTTGTAAGTCAAGGATGACCTTGAAACAGTCCTCCTCATCTCTTCTTTAGTGTACTTAGCATTACAAGTTGCAGCCATCATGGCTGGCTTAAGGTTTTTTTTTCAATAACCACGATACTCTAACGTGTGAAAGAAAAATTCTAAAACAGTAATTCCAGATGTGTGTGTTGTATGTTTCTGTGTCAATGAGGTAGAGTTGGCTGGATTTAGGAATAAGAGTTTAAAAAATATTCTTTTTTTGGGGGGGTCTGGTTGTGGGGCCTGAACTCTGGGCCTGGGTGCTGTCCCTCAGCTCTTCAGCTCAAGGCTAGCTAGTGCTCTACCACTTGAGCCACAGCACCACTTCTGGCTTTTTTTCTTTTTGCTTATGTGGTGCTGAGGAATCGAACCCAGGGCCTCCTGCATGCAAAGCAAGCGCTCTACCACTGAGTCACCTTCCCAGCCCCCTAAAAAATATTCTTTAGGCTGGGAGCTGGTTGTTCATGCCTATAATTATAGCTACTCAGGAGACTGAGATCTGAGGATCTCAGTTTGAAGTCAGTCCATGCAGAAAACTCTAGGAGACTTGTATCTCCAGGCAACTAGACAAAAAGCCATAATTAAAAAAAACTCAATATACATATATATTTAGAAACTAGAGGGGGACACACAGGTTGAAATAGATGGGAGATTAAGTGAAGTAAGCCAGACTCAAAGAAATATAGGTTCCATGATTTCCCTTATTTGCAGTAATTAGTATATAGCTAGGATAATTTTATCAGATGAGCAGAAAAGCACAAAAGCTATGTACAAAGTCATTATGTTGAAAACGAACTTTACAACTTAGGTGGGGGGAGGATTAGGTGGGGGGCCGGGGGAGGATGGGAAGGGATGGGAAGGGGAAACAAAGGAGGAGGCTACAATGCTTGATAAGAAATGTACTCATTATCTTGCCCATGTAATTGTAACCCCTCTGTACAGTATTTTCACAATAAAAAAGCTATATACATATGACCATATAAGATGATGCTTGATAAGAATTGAGTATAATTCTTACCTTGTTCAAACTGTAACCCCTCTGTACAGTATTTTCACAGTAAAAAACTTATTTTTTTAAAAAGAACTCTGTCTGAAGTGAAAGAGCATTAGCCTTGAGCAAAAAAGCCCAGGGACAGTCAGTTTAAGTACCAGGAGGCTTGTACTTGCCTTGCCCATGCTCATGCATACACCCTCCCTACCCACCCCCGACCCCCTGCGCCAGCCACTATGCTTTTTAGGATTTGGGTTGCATAATTAGGGTTGGAATACCTAAAGTTCATACTATCAATTTTTAAATGTTCTATAACTTTAATTTTCATATCAAGTTAATATGATAAAAGAAGTGTTTAAATTCCTAGATCACATTTTTTTTTTTTAGTTTGTCATTTAAGTTCTTTAATAGAGCTATACTTCAGTGCTGTGAATTCAGCTCTTATTATATAAGGGAAATTTTAAAATCATATGTAATCATATAACTTGTCTTCTGACTGTCGTGACCACAATTCTGAGTTTAATTTGAAGAATGTTTTTAAACCTAATGTGGTTGATACAAAGCAGCTCTCCATATTGTACCTCATTTCCCAGAGTATACAGGGATCATTCACTCTTCACTCCTCCCAAGCCTGTTCTGTGTGCTGATTGACTGACTTTTGGACTTCTCCATGGTCTTGCTGACCTTCTCACTTCCAGTTGAGTTCAAATAGTTGTAGACCCTGGAGCAAGATCAGGCAGGTGGATGGAGAATGAGTATGCGCAGCTTCCCATCTGGTCACAATGACTTGATTTTGACCAGAGCTTGTACCAGGCAGCCTTTCTCTACAACTGTTCCCACAGGAGGCTGGTCCCCTCTTACTCTCTCAGGTTCAGAGGCCTTTACTCTTTACTGATTTCAGAGTACTGAAATATAGATTTTCCTACATTAACAGTGACGTTAATTCCTGATGAACCCATTATAAGTTGGAAATACCATTAATTGAAAATGAAAATTCATTTAATATGCATAACTTACCAAACCTCATTGCTTAGTATAAACTGTCTAAAAATGTGTTCAGAACACTTACATTAGCCTATAGATTGTAAAAACATTTAATATAAAGAGTATTTTATAAGGAAGTCTTTAATATTTCCTGTCTCCTAAAGTCACTGTCAACTGGTTACACTGAAGATTTAGTTTTTTCTCCTGGTGATCTTGTGACTGGCCAGAGCTCTCTGCCTCCAGGCTAAAGAGTGCCCTCATGGCAAAGCATTGTATTCCATAGAATTTAGCTGAGAAAAGATCAATATCCAAGATTTAAAGTATGTTGTTTTGTTTTTTTTTTTACCACATATGTATGGCTGCTACACAATTGTAAAGTTTTAAAAGTGCATGTAGTTGAACCAATGTAAGTCGCACTTCATCCATTTTTGATTTGCTTAAATGCTGCCCATGTTTATAAGTAATTTTTTTTAAAGTATTATTCTCTTAAGTTCAATGAACTGCTTTTTCTCAATGAACTTCAGGTCACCATAGGCCGGGAGTTCAGTCTTGGTAATTAGGCTTTTCTTTTTTCTTTTGTCAGTCCTGGGGCTTGATCTCAGGGCCTGGACAAGATCCCTGAGCTTCTCAGACTTTTGCTCAAGACTTATCACTCTACCACTTGAGTCACAGCACCACTTCTGGCTTTTTCTGTGTGTGTGGTACTGAGGAATGGAACCCAAGACTTCATGCATGCTAGATAAGCACTCTACCACTAAGCCACATCCCCAGCCCTAGCCTCTTCTTAAAAGAAAAGCTTTGACCACCATTTTTCTCTTTTTCTTTTTTAACTTTTTTTCTTACTACAACATAACTCATTACACTCAAGATACATCTAATTTTGGTATATACAAACATGCAATGATATGAATGGTTGTATAGTGTATAACAAAATCTTGATCAATGACAGGCTACATATATACCAGTGACTCTATAAAATTCTTAGTGATGCTGTATACTATATGATGTTCTTCATAAAGACAGAGTCACCTAATTCTGCACTTCTGAGATAGTATCTCCATTGTGAAGCAATACAAATTGTTTCCTACACAGTATGTGGACATAATTTCTGAAAAACTTTTGAGTACATTTTATATATTACAGCTCACTCTAAAAACACCTTCATAAAACTCTAGAAACTGACATTACTTTTATTACTTCATATGACAGCCAATCCATGGTGCCCTCACAGCTGTAAGATTATTTGTATTAGTGCACTGTTCTTTGTTGTTTTGGATGGTACTGGGTTTGAATTCAGGAACTCATACTTACTAAGCAAGTGTTATAACCCTTGAACCTGCTTTTGTTTTTATTTATTTTTGGATAGGGTCTTTCATTTTTAACCAGGGAAAGTCTTGGACTAAGATCCTTTGACCTATACCTCCCACCTACCTGGGATTTCAGGTGTGTATCACCACACTTTATATGTGGAGATGGATGTCTCACTAAATTTTTGTTTGAGCAGACTTTGAGTTATGATTATTCAGATCTTCTTCTCTTAAGTAGTTATAATTATATACTACCCTGTACCAGCATGCTGGGTTACTTCAGTGTTTTATGAAAGGAATATTATAGATGCACATATATGTGTCACAGCCTATAACTGCTGGCTGGCCGTTAGCCACATCCAAATCCAATCCATCTATGCCTTAAATACATTAAATGTATTTCATGACTTTGAACACAACGATCTAAAATGTCTCAATAATTGTTATAGATTACTTGTTGGAATCTTATTTTTTGATACATTATGTCAAATAACATGCATTTTTAAAGTTGAATTCACCTCTTTCTGTTTTATTTTTATTTAAGGTGGGTAGTAGAAAGTTAGAAGTGACAAAACCCCAGCTACTTAAGAAGTAGAGATAGGAGGATTTTGGTTTGAGGCCAGTGCTGGCAAAAGTTAACAAAACTCTAATCTTGAAAGCAAGCCAGGTATGATGGTGTACACCTGTGGTCCCATCTATTTGGGAGGTGTGAGCAAGAGGGCCATAGTCCAAAGCTGGCCTGGTGAAAGCAGGAGACAGCTATTTGATAAAACAAGCTAAAAAGTGCAAAAGGTCTGGGTGTGGCTAGAGAATAGAATGCAAGACACCAGTACTGCCCAGAACAAAAAATACAAATACAAGGGGCTGGGAAGGTGGCTCAGTGGTAGAGCGCTTGCCTTGCATGCATGAGGCCCTGGGTTCAATTCCTCAGCACCACATAAGCAAAAAGAAAAAAGCCGGAAGTGGCGCTGTGGCTCAAGTGGTAGAGCGCTAGCCTTGAGCTGAAGAGCTGAGGGACAGCGCCCAGGCCCAGAGTTCAGGCCCCACGACCGGACCCTCCCCCCCCCAAAAAAAATACAAATACAAATTACACATAATGGGCTCACATTTGTGGCTTTTATTTTATCTCAATTTTAAAACAGTCTGAAATTTGTGTCTTTTAATTATGCCTAAAATCCTAGCTATTCAAGAGTCTGAGATCAGAAGATGACAGTTTAAAGCCAGTCTGTGCAGACACTCAGAGAGACTCTATATAGCCAGCCAAAAGCTGAAAGTGAAGGTGTAGGTCAAATGGTAGAGCTCAATCCCTGAGTAAAAGAAAAGAGAATTGAGAATTCAAGGCCTAAGGTTCAAGCCCCAGTACTGCCATGCATAGACCCCCCCCCACACACACACATACATACACACTCATACATGTCATACTGACTTGATTTATTCAGTTAGTATATATTGAAACATTGGAATTTCCAGAATATTTGACAGGTTATATTAGTAATTCTTAACTCATTTTTTCATAATCTTCTGTAGAAGATTATGATTTTAACTAAGTGTCACTATCCCATAATACTGTGAAATTTGAGAAATTATGTAACCACTTAATCACAATAAAAACTTTGAAAATAAATAAATAAATTGCTCTCACTATTGTTTTGATGGGCTAAAACTGGGACTGCCACCAAGTTTCAAGTCTGAAAAGTTTGAATGTTCACTATTTGTTGGCTTCCTTGATCTGTTTAAGAACTGACATAGACATGCTCACCATGTTTTATAGATGAGGAAATGAAGAATCAAAACTGGGGCTGGGAATGTGGCTTAGTGGTAGAATGCTTGCCTAGCATTCATGAAGCCCTGGGTTTGGTTCTCAGTACCACATAACCAGAAAAAGCTGGAAGTAGTGCTGTGGCTCAAGTGGTAGAGTGCTAGCCTTGAGCAAAAAGAAGCTCAGGGACAGTTCAAGCCCCAGAACTGGCAGAAAGAGAAAGAAAGAAAGAAAGAAAGAAAGAAAGAAAGAAAGAAAGAAAGAAAGAAAGAAAGGAAGGAAGGAAGGAAGGAAGGAAGGAAGGAAGGAAGGAAGGAAGGAAGGAGGGAGGGAGAGAGAGAAAGAAGGGAGGGAGGGAGAGAGAAAGAAAGAAGGAGAGAGAAAGGAGAGAGAAGGAAAGAAGGAAAGACAGAAAAAGAAAGAAAAGGAGAAAGAAAAGAAAGGGAGATAGAAAGGGAGAAAAAGAAAGAAAAGAAAAAGAAAGAAAGAAAGAGAAAGAAAGAAAGAAAGAAAGGTCAAATCTGTTTATTCTTTTACATAAGAATAAAGTTTTAGAGCTTCTGAAAAGATTTATAACAGAAGTACCTCCCAGTTGTTGGGAGTCATAGGTCTAGGACATGGTCACAGGGAAACTACTTTTTAGTGTGATGAGTAATTTAGATCTAGTTCAGAATTAAGGACAAAAACTTTTTTTTTTTTTTTTACTGTAAAACCAGTAAGAAATCAGGAATTTAGTACTGCCTCTTCTCTTCCTTAAATTTGATCTTTCCTGTGTACTAGCTGATTGAGACACATCACCCAGTTCATCAAGATCATAGTTTCCCACCTATGTGTTATTAGAATGCACTGACTAGGATACAAAAAAATGTCATGGTCACTGGGAAAACAATATTTGTATGATCTGCCTTAATCTTGCAAAATCTAAATATGTTAGTGTTCCACTTTCTCTGGAAACAGCATGTTTCCTGAAGATTCTCTATAGCTTCCTCTTAGTGTATTGAGGAGGAAAAATGAAAGTTGTGATCATTTTTTTAAGAGCCTGGATATGTGCTCAAAAATTGTAAACAATAGAAGAACTTTATGAATGAACATGGAAAGAGTTTTTAATGAATACTTTCTGTCTAAAATATAAAAATAGAGACTATTCTTTGGTTATGTTGGTAGGCTCTACATTTCTTTTTAAATATTTTTTTTCACTAAAATAAGATATAATTAAAAATAATTGATTATCTAGATTCCTTTAAGGAATGATATAAATCCAACACCCACAGGTCTGTGCTATTAATTCCTATTATTTTCACTGACCCAGCCTGGAAAAAAAAAAGGATTTAAAAAATCTGGCATAGAGTAGATGATTCACTGAGAACCTCATCTACTTTGCATGAAATTCAAGAAAGCTTTATTTTCTGTCACCACATATGGATATCAATAACACACTTTTGTTTTCTAAGCACAAACCAAATCAAAAGCACTAAGTCTGCATTTCAGTTTTTAATCAATCTGAACTTCTTTACTGCCCCATTTCAAAACTTTGCTGGGACTGATTTAATAGTTCTTGTTATGTTGCATATTTTCTGTTTCTGGAATGATCATGCTTTTTGATAAATAATTACTCAGCCTTTACTCACTTATTTTGCATTGCCATCTGGGTTTGCTGAGATCCAGAGCCTCTCGCATTTGCCTCTTAGCAAAGTTCCAGCCGTGGATCATGGTCTGTTTTTGCTACACTGCCACTTTCAGTCATGTTTTTCTTATTGCTCCCATACTTCCAACTTTATTCTTGTTTCACAGCAGTTGATTTGTCTTGGTTGTTCATGCGTTAGTGCACAAAATGTACACTTTAAGACATATCTTCATTGCCCTGGAAAAAATATTTTATATGTGTATTTCAAGGTTCTGCACCTGACACCCAGGCCTCATTTCCTCTAACCTGTGTTATACTCACTTAAGTCTCATGTGAATTGATTTCCTGATAGATTTGGGGTGAATGCAAGCCTTGTGTTTCCATAGCCTCAATGTGTCTCCAAATCCTTTAACACTGTGACTTTTAAAGGTTTCTGAAATCTTGGAAGAAGATACTAGTTAAATTATTTCATAGTTCCTGTGTGAGAGATTTCTTTGTGATTAGAGAAGCTCAGTAGTTGCTTGAGGCCTTTCAACCATAATGTCTTAAAACAAACTACAATAAAGCCAGTGGTCTGGATACCATTGTCTTGTTTGGTTCCTATTTAAGACAGATCCAGAGGATCTTTAAGGATCAGCATCTGGAGTTTTTATTCAAGGCAAAAACAATTCAGCATTTCCAGCTGCAATAAACAATCCACTGTATTTTCAATTTTTTTCTTGTTTCTACTAGGATCTAAAAATCTCCTCCTCTGTACAATTAAAGGCACAGCACAATCACCAGTGTATAAATTTTCCATACATCAATCTACCGTCTACACCAGGGAAGCTTAATAGAGAATTCTTTACAGCAGGTTTTACTTTTCAAACTGTCATCAGCACATTTTGTTATTGAGTGTCAGTAACAAAAAAGTTTAGGATTTGAATAGTAGTACTATTTAAATGATTATAGGAGTAATATTTGTAAAAAATTTTCAAATCCTGTTTTTCTTCTAATATACCTATTGAGAGATAGTTCAACTTAGTGTCCTTTTTTTACTGCCATTTTGAAGATATTTAATTTTCTACTGCCCAGTTACCTGCATCATGTCCTTCTTTGCAGGTGAGCAGAATATAAGGCAACTATATGTCATACTCTGTGATTGTGTGAGAGAGGAAATATAAGTAATCTGATTTGACAGACAATTAAGAGATTGTACATGCTCTAGCTTTCCCATCTTTTCTAGTAGAACTAGATCAGGGAAAACTTGAGGGCAGATATGGGAAGATGGCATTGCAATGAGGTAGATGGTCAGAACTCTGGAAACAAAGTTGGAATTCTAGATCTGTGTTTCACTAGATGTGTGACTTGGGGTGTTAGTCAATTCCTTTATGATCTTACTGACTCATCTGCTAAATAGGAATCATACTATATTTCACTAATAGGATATCTGTGATGATTACACATGTAATTTATGTAAAGCATTTAGAACAACTCCTAGAAGATAATACAGAAAATCTGGTTTTCTGGTGGTTAACTGGAAATGAGAGTCTCATGGACTTTCCTGCCTGGGTTGGCTTTGAACCGTGATCCTCAGATCTCAGCCTCCTGAGTAACTACTATTACAGCCGTGAGCCCCTGGCCCCCGGCATTACTCCTGTTCCTATGTGTCAAAACTAGAAACATTGGTAATAAACTGTCATTATGGATGGGTATTGTGACACATTCTTTTTTTTCTTATTATATACTTTTTATTGTAAAGATGCTGTACAGAGGGGTTAGAGTTACATGAGGAAGGTAATGAGTACATTTCCTATCAAGCATTGTCTCACCCTCCTTTATTTTTTCCTTACCATCCCTTTCTTCCCCACCTCCCCAACTCCTCACTCTCCTCTCACCTTTCCCCCCTCTCCCCGCAAAGTTGTGAAGTTTGTTTTCAACATACTGTGCATCTCATTGTTACATGGGTCATCCTTATCCTTATTCCAGTATTTTGTTATTTCCCTTCCCCTCCCCAAATTAGAAAAATGTATATACAAGATGCAGGACACCGGAATCAATTACAGTGACAACAGGGGTTGTACCATAGGGGAAGAATGTACAAAGAAAAAAAAATCACATAGTACATTATAAGTACATTAAAAAGAACAGCAACAAAGATAAAACCTCTTGTGTCCTTATCTTGGGGTTCATTTTACTTAGCATCAGGTTATATGGTCATATGTACATAGCTTTTTTTCCCCTTTTTTATTGTGAAAATACTGTACAGAGGAGTTACAATTACATGGCATGATAATGAGTACATTTCTTATCAAACATTGTAGCGCCCTCCTTTGTGTCCCCTTCCGATCCCTTCCCATCCTCTCCCCCCAACCCTCCCCCCCCCTACCAGAGTTGTAAAGTTCGTTTTCGACATAACGACTTGTACATCTCATTGTTGCAATGGGTCCACCTGTATTGGTGACACATTCTTGAAGTCTCAACTACTCAGGAGGCCGAGACGAGAATATTACTTGAGCTGAGGCATTTATGTCCATGTAGGGAACATAGTAAGACCTGGTCCCCAAAAATTGATTGTGTCAGCTAAACATGGTTGTGAACTCCTATAATCCCAGACAAGCAGGAAGTAGAGATATTGGAATCATAGTTGGAGGCCAGCAGGGCAAAAAATTAGTAAGATCCTATCAATAAAACAAGCTGGTGATTTTTACCAAATACTCACAAGGAAGAGGTTGGAGGAATGTTTTCAGTTGGAGTCCTGGGAAAAAGCATGAGATACTCTCTGAAAAACTTACTTAAGTAAGATGATGTGGCTCAAGTGGTAGAGTACTTGCTTAGCCAACAAGAGTCTCAGATTTAACATCTCAATATCACCCCAAAAATTAAAAACAAAATACAAATATGAATTTCTTAGCATAGTTTCAAGAAGTAAGAGACAACATGATCCCTTATCCCCTCTGTTGTCCAGTGGGGAAAGATCATTTCTCAGATACACTAGAATGGCGAAATTTTGACTCTTCAGAATTCCCAGAGTCAGTAGATTACAGGATCAGATAGAGACTCTGGTTTCCTAATTACTTGTCAGGTGATGGACTGGGATCAGGATGAATGATGCTAAACAATGCCTTTGCTGTTCAAAGCTTGACCTTCCAAGTCCAAATGGAGATTCCAAAACAAACAAACATGAGTTCTTTGTTTTTGTTACCCTGGGGTAGAAACTGCTTGAGACTTGTATTCTGAGACTTGAATGTCTGGGGCCTTGTTGAAATTGAGTTACTGTCATGACTTTGTGGTTCTCCATGAAACCTATTCTTCACATTTCAATTCTGAAGTATTAGCAAAGAGTTGTTTCCCCCCAGTAGTATGTCTTTATATTGAACTATATGTTCATAGACTCTCTTAAACAACGGGTAATAATGGATTTTAAATAAGATTATTAAAGAAACATTATAGGAACCCTCATTTCTATAATAATGATTCCTAGAAATATCTTCAGAACTGTAGCCATCCAAAACACTCCTATATTACAATATACCCTTTTTATTTTCGCTAGAAATCCTCAGTGTAGAGAATCAACCAGCATTTCTTCTCTAGATAACTGCATACTCAGAAATGCTGGTATAATTTAGAACTATATAACTTTATATTTGAAAGGAGTATTTGGGATTTCACAGAGAAGTAGTTTTTAAAAGCAGTGCATAGCATCTCCTAGCACATTTGAAAGAATATATTGTTGGGCAAAGGGATTGTGAACAAGAAAGTCTCTCTTTTTCATCTCCCTATGACGGAAAACTTTAAAAAATATTTTATATGTATTAATTATCTCTGCAATATTTTTTTTTATTAAAGAAAAGGTTTTTCTGAAATTCTTCAAGTATTCACTTGACAAACAGTAGTGGAGAGAATTTTTCTCATTTCACCCAGGAGGAAATGAATGATGATTTAAATACCTTAGTCCTTAGATTTTGGAGTTTTGTCATAAATTTAAAAAGTTGGAGTTCATATTTTAAGTCAAGTAAGGTTAGAAAGAACATTCTTCCTTACATAGTTTCAAATTTTACTTTTCCTTTTTTAAAAATAAGCCTGAAGTCTTGTTTTTTGTTTTCAACACATCGTAACAGTTTTTTACTACAAGAAAGTTCAAAACAGTATATCAAAATTCAACTTTTAAATCAATTAATATTAATTACTTTATATGGGGCCAGAATTTTTTTTATAAATATTGAGGCAGAAATTCCAGTAGTACATCTAAAATTGACATGATTTCTAAAATCATGCATATTAATATTTGCAATGAGCAATTAAAGGCAAGGTTAACCAAGACAGTCAGAAAGCATTTAAGGTAGTTGTACATCTATACTAGGTAAAACAAATGTGCATGCAAAGGTCCACTGGTGACAATGAAGACTATATACAGAGGGCTGAAGGTAGCTTTTCAAGGTTGAATCAGATTACTATGTGGGGAGGAGTGGAAAGAGGTAATATTCATTCTGTTTTATACTATAAAGGACTTAGGTTTTATCCTGGAGATAGTTCAGGAATGATTTTCAGTTTTAAAAGATCACTTACTTTGACATGGGACTGGAGTGTTAGCTGTGTATTTGTGTAGGAAAAGAGAAACCATAGTAAATCAGGTGACCAGTGGAAAGGATGAGGTCTAAAAGTGGATATATTAAGCCAAAGTAAGAAGGCAGAAACAAATGTGGCACCTATACTCAATGGAATTTTACACAGCCATTAAAAAGAGTAGTATGTCATTTGCAGGGAAATGGATGAAACTAGAACAAATCATGTTATGTGAGGCAAGCCAAGCTCAGAGACACAAAGGGCACAAGTTTTCTGTCATATGCAGAAGCTAGATTTAAAATATACTGGAACATAATAAATTATACAAGACTCTAGGCATTCACATACTGTGAGACCAAAGGAGGTTTCTTAAAGGGACACAAGGTGCAAGGCCTATGTGAATCTAATCATATAAAATGGTATTTATCAAAATGAACTCCAGGAAATGGAAACAAGAAATGTTTTTCATTGTTGCTGTTTTTTTTTTTTCTTTTGTCTTATTTCTTCATTTGTCTATCTTTGGGAGGATAAGGGGGCGAGGAGCAATGGTACACATTAGATACTGTGTTGAAAATGAACTACACAACTTGTGGGTGGGGATAGGAGGGAAAAACTGGGAGAGAGCAAGGGAGGGGTAACATTATCTAAATGTACTCTTTAACTGACTCATGTAACTGTAACCATTCTGTAAGTCACCGTTGCAATAACAATAAATTTAATAAAAGAAGGTAGAAACTAAAACTTAAATTGTGTTTATGGCTAAAGGTGAAGAGGAATGAGATTACTCCCAGGTTCCTGGTTTTACAACTAGTGGCTAGTTTATTAGTTTCTTGAATAATAAATTATAATTAGAATAATAAATTGGTGTTCAGAGAAGATGGAGTAATGTTGCTAGTTTCAGATGTATCAAATCTTCATTTTCATGGTTTAAACAAATGGAAATGAATCATGAAAAGTTTAATATACTTTGAAAATACAACTAGATAGTACAGAGAGGGGAGGCTCTGACACATAGTAGACAATACATTATACAGAAGACATAATGAGAGGCTCAGTAGCATGTTTCTATTGTTATAAAACTTTCACACATGCTTTGATTTATGCATGGATATATGAACTATACTTGTGTAAAGACTGTGATTTACGCTTTCAGAAATTTACTTTAAAATTTTCACAGAAAAGATTAGTATGTTAATAAATTTCATAAAGAATGCCTTTTTATAATTAGTAACCTCTCAACTTTTCTTTATAAGTGCTTTGTATGTAGATTTTTAAAAATAAATCAACTAAATATCTCAGAAGTATTTCTATAGACTCAAAAAATATCCCTAGACCTTAAACTACATACATTTTTTTTGTATTTAATCGTTTAAATAAGGATACAGGTGGACCCATTGCAACAATGAGATGTACAAGTCGTTATGTCGAAAAACGAACTTTACAACTTTGGCACAAGGTGCGGGGGGGTGATGGGAAGGGATGGGAAGGGATGGGAAGGGGAAACAAAGGACGAGGCAACAATGCTTGATAAGAAATGTACTCATTATCTTGCCCATGTAATTGTAACTCCTCTGTACAATTTAAAAAAAAAGAAAAAGAAACTTCAGAAAATTGATGACCTTTTTTTTTTTGCAAATTGTTAAGACAATTTTTGGTAAGCTAAGTTTATTGTTATTATTTCATTTAAGCTTCTTCACTTTAAGGAAATTGGAGGATATTTTAGAAACAACAGTATGATATCAAATAAGAGAATTTCCTCCTTAACATAACTTAATATTTTTGCTGTTATGAAATCAAAATAGTTTCCTATGTCCTAAACTCAGCTTGCAGATAGTCATGTAGCAGTGAAAGTAAAACAACAACAAAAAAAACACACAAAATAACAACAAAAAAAACCACATTCTACACTATGTTTGTTCATCAACCTTAAAAACATATCAACAAGCTGAGAGTATCAAATTCACATGTCTGTTTTTCTATGGCAAGTAAAGGTTACTCTTTAATGTTCTATGGGAGAAAGGTTGTGGTGAAAAGAAGCTATATGAAAAGGAGTTGCTTAATCTTAGCTTCTCCACTTATTCAGTGAAAAAAATAAGGATTGATTCACTGATGTTTCCCTTACCTCCTTACAGTCACTTAAGGTTAATCTAGTTTAAAGATGAAATAATATTTACAATATTTAACTTTAACTTGAAGGCTTTTTAGTTTTGTGGGGGTACTGCTAAGAGAAAAGGGATTCCTAATTGGTTGTTTTTTTTTTTTTCACGTCAGACGGGTAATGTGCCCACGTCATAACAAGGTTTAGAGAGAGGCACACGTCACGCAAGCGCGTGAGAGCCCAATCATCACGCGTATGAACCGGAAAAAGATCAGGGGTTCCTAATTGTTTAAGAAAAAATGCATGTAATTTGTCCCTGTCTAATTCTACATGATGTGCAAGAATGACAAAATGGATGCTTACTGTGCTGTCTTACATGTTGATTTAGCCATATATTTAAGGACACTACTAGATTTCATAGCCATGGATTCTGGCAAAGTTAACGTATTATTAGATCAGAAACAGGGAGCACTTTTTCTTTTTTACGTATTTACTTCAGCAATTGCTGTTGTAACTAGCGAGTGTTGCACCTACTGAACAGATATAAATCAAATCAGTTTGCCATTGATAAATTGTGACCATTTCCAATTCATCGTAGCATTGAAATAATCCACAATGATGAACCCAGATTCACCATATTCTCAATTGAGAAATGCAACTTAGTTTTGAACCCCTTTTGCATTGGACGTGCTGTGTTATTGAAAGTAAACCATCACTCCTCATCTTTCTTCAACAGTTTTTAAAAGGCAAAAATAAATATGTAAGGTATGTAAGCTATTTTTTTCTCCTAGAAGAACAGTATTTCTAACAACTGCATTTAAGCATTTTGCTCTATTTCTTTGTCTGTCTTTTCTTGCAAATTTGTAACTATGAGGAAATGTCTGATTCTTTATCCCTAGTCCCGTAGTCTAAATTCATATTACACCCAGCTGATTCTTTTTACTTCTCTGTTTATGACCATACAACTCTGAAACACAAATTTTAGAAAGTATTGCTTTTTCACCCTACGTTCACTTTCTAATCAGTTTTCTCTTTACCTAATTGCCCAAGTTTTAACTATTGACATCAGCTAGAGTTCCTAGGTCTCACCCACACATTTAGTCCCTCCAAGTACTTTTTCTTCTATCCAAGATATTCATCTTTCAAACCTAAGCCTCTATGTCCTCTCATCTGGGCTTCTTTGATAGCATCTTTGTTGATCTTCCTCTGTCTAATTTTCTTTTTTTTTTTAAATGAGTTACATGAGCAAGGTAATGAGTGCATTTCTTATTAAGCATTGTTGTCTCCTCTTTCCCTCCCCCCAGCCTAAATTGTAAAGATCATTTTTCAACATGATTTTCTTCATCTTCATTCTACACAGTACTTGTTTTCATTCCATTGCACTGTCACATAGCTCTTCAGCTCAAGGCAAGTGCTCTACCACTTGAGCCACAGTGCCATTTCCAGTTTTCTGGTGGGCTATGGGAGATAAGTGTCTCAAAGACTTTCCTGCCTGGGCTGGCTTTGAACCGATGTCCTCAGATCTCAGCCTCCTGGGTAGCTAGGATTACAGGTGTGAGCCACCAGCCCTGGCATAATTTGAATTCTTGCCTAGCATAAACAGTCCTTCTCACTAACTTCATCTGCTCCTTACCATGCCATTCATTAAGAGCTACTTACAGCTTTTTCACCTCTAATCAAAACATGGCTCAATAATTAATTCCTCCAAAAGGGCTTCCTAAACCTCAAGCCTAATTTATATGGTCTTTGTAGAAGTTTCAAAAGCCCTATATTTACCCTCCTTATAACATAAACTTTATCATAATTGTAAGTGCATATGTCTCTGTATTAGACTCCAGATAATATCCTTGAAAGCTAGCCTTCAGTTACTGTATTTTCCAGTGTCCTGTCAAATGCACAGTACTTTTCACATGCAAAATATTCATTAAATACCTCTGAAAAAACAGGCATCTCCAGAGAGTGGAACCTACTCAGTAATAAAAGTAAATATTAATGGTACATACAAAAATATGGATAAATCTTAAGATAAATATACTGAGAGGGAGAAGCCAGTTCTGATAATGTTAAATTTAAGAACATAAAAATCAACTATAGGGATAAAAAGCAGATAAGTAGTTGCCTGAGCAGGAGGGATAGCAAAGGGAGATGAAGACTCATGTCAGGGATGATGGATATATATAATGATGTGTGGAATTGTATTAGTGGTTTCATGAGTGTATACAAATTTTAATGTATATATCTAAATGTATAATGTTTATTGTGGATCAATTGTACCTCATTTACAAATAATATGAAATAGAATAGCAGCTATGGCAATGAATACCTTTAATTATTTTTTGAGACATGCTGTTAGTGGTTCCAACAAAAAGGCAGGATCCTATCTACTAATAACTAGGTCTTTTTGATAATGGCATCTCACAATGTGCTTTGGTTAATGATCCCTATCAATCTCCTTCCTCACTTGAGTTATACTTAGTAGTTGTTCCTTATTCTTAAGGTGGTGGTGTCAGATTAATTTGTTTAAAGTATTAGAAGTAACTGAAACAGTCATATGGTTATAAATTATATTCTAGGAGAAGAAAAGAGAAAGCTATGGAAGCGCATACCCTTTTTCCATGGCTGAGTACAATGGACTATGTGAATACAAGTGATGTTAAGAGAATTTTGCTTATTTCTGTTTATTTATTTTGTTGAGGAATTGAACCCAGGGCCTTATGCATGCTAGCCAAGCACTCTACCACTAAACCACATTCTCAGCCACAAGAGAACTTTAAAAATGATCACTCTATAGTGTGTAAAGCTGGACAGTATGATTTGGAGGCCTACTCCCTACTATACAACACTCTCCCCACTTCCTGAATGATCCCTAGATTCCTAAGGAAATAGAGACCTTAGTCCATAATAGGAAGTGGGCATTACAATGGAAAATTGTTAAAAAGAATGTATATATTTGAGATAATTAATTTCAGTGAAAGTATAAATGCTATCACTTTTTGATATTTTATTGGAGGAGTTAGAAATTCAGAAAGCACATGGTAGCTGAGTTAGTGAAAAGGAAAAAGACTCCCAGATGATAAGGGGGGGGAGGGTCCAGAGATAAATGGTTAAAGTTTTGAGGTATTACAGTCTTGCTGACCCTATATTTTTCACTTTTTAAAATTGACAAATGGGAAAGAATGTACCATCAATCACATCAGAAGTCCTGAGTGGATATGCTTAAAGGCTTTGTGATAATCAAGGACGGTATGTGACTAAATGTGTGGGTGAGACCTATTCTTAGCTATCCTAGACTAACTAAATGTGTGAGTAAGACTTATTTTTAGGTATCCTAGATCAAAGAGCATATACTATTTCAAATATCAGGCAGCCATTTTTTCTTCTTCTTTTTCCTCCTCCTCCTCGTCCTCCTCATCCTCCTCCTCCTCCTTCCTCTTCTCCTTCCTCTTCTTCTTCCTCTTCTTCCTCTTCTTCCTCCCCTTCTCCCTCTCTTCCTCCCATTCCCCCTTGTCCCTTCTTCCCCCTTGTTCCTCCTTCCCCTTCTTCCCCCTTCCTCCTCCTCCCACTTGAACTCTGGGCCTGGGCTCTGTCTCTCACCTCTTTAGCTCAAGGCAAGCCCTCTACCACTTGAGCCACAATGCCACTTCCAGTTTATTGGAGATAACAATTTCACAGACTTTCCTGCTGGGAGTGACTTCGAACCACAGCTCTCAGATCTCAGCCTCCTGAGTAGTAAGGATTACAAGTGTGAGCCACTGGTGCCCAGCTTATTTCTTCATTTTTTATTTATATAAACTGGAAGCATTAAAAAAAAGTTCTTGTGAATATGATCCTTTCATACTCAAAAAAAGCTTTAAGTTTAAATTAGTGCAAAAGCATTATGTAAGTAAAAGTACAAAAGAATATAGATAAAAAAATCATCAAAAAACCCCATAAAATCTGCAGAATATAGAAACCCTTTCCTAAGTGATTTCTCCTGTCAACGTGCAAATGGAATTGCAGACGTTTTTCAGTTGAGCAGAGCCATATGGGGTTAGTTTGGAGGATGATTCTTGGCAACGTTTCGAAGGAAAGACATGATTTGACATTGATGATCTGTGAAGACTTCTGGGCTAACAGAATGCAGAGGTACAAGAAAGAGCCTTTAGAATGTTTCTGAAATATGAAATATGTCAAAAAATTAGATACTAGTAAATTATAACTAGAAATGTTCTCAGGGAAAAAAATGAGTCAGAACATAAACATAAAAGGCTAACGCATCAAAATCATTACTGAAATTTGTGAAAAAAAGCTGTTACAATAGGACAAAAGGGAAAAGATAAATGTAAATAGCATGGAGAAAGATGGGGGAGCAAAGAGAAGGGAGGGTAGAAACCTTAGAACTGTAGCCTTGATTGATACATGGTCAGACAATGACTTAAATACAGGAAACAATCCTGATGATTTTAGGCTTTTCTGTCTAGAGGATTCTGTCTCTTGGAGCAACTGATCATTAATAAAAATAGGGATAAAATTGGCTGTTCCAGGGAGCTCACTATTGTATAACAAAAGATATCCTGTGAAAAACTTAAAGACTGCTACAGAGTAGGCAAAGAAAGGAACTTGGAAACGAATATAGACGGTTAAAGAACAAAATTTCTCCTCTGTAAGTGATACATGTAAAAATTAAAAAAAATACTTGTTTCAATCAAAATCTGAAACTTTTCCCTATCTCCCAACCTTCTCACCTCCCAACCTGCTTTTAACCATTATAACTGCTTCTGCTTTATTTGAGACTCTTTCAATACGTCATGATGTATGTACCAGGGCACACTGTAAAATAATTTAATGTTCATTTATATATAGAGAAACCATTTCCTAAATCTTCTTTCCAGGCCACCTGTAAAGGAAGTGACAGGGTGAACTACATAAACAGGAAAGACAGCATCCTCTATTTCAGAAACCAAACATACAAGGACAGGGTTTTCTGGGTAGGTAAGGCAGTCATGATCCACATCTGCTTTTCTTGGCCTTTCCTCTCCCTTGACATATAAGTTCTTGACTTTATTCATGTGAGAAAGGTTTCTCTTATTACATAATAGAATGGAAGAAATTTATAATTTGGTGTAGTGAGAGTCAAAATTTTGGAAAAGTGTGGGAATCTGTAGAAAAAGAGAACAATGAAATATGTTGATTGAAGAGCATGCAAAAAGAATAGATTATAAAGGGTTAGGCATTTTAGAATGTTCTTACACTCCTTAAATATTCTGTCTTGTTAAATTTTGGGGATATGTGAAAAAAAGTTAACAGGGCAGGTGAAATTAAAAACTGCCTGTTGTGAGCAGAAAGGAAGATAGAAATCCACATATCATTGCATCGGAAGAATTGGCTCGAATCTCTGGATTTCACTTTAAGTTGTTGATCTGCAGTTAATTTTTGGTTATAGCACAGCATTGGCAGAAGATTCTGACTTGCTAAGCGTGTTAAAAAAAAATCTCTGGCATTTCCTGTTGGTTGGAAGCTGTTTGGCTTTCTGCATTAGTATTTAGTGTTATCATTGGCCAAGCACCTTTGCTGGGTAGGAAAATACTGGTGCAAATTTTACTGGCAAGGTGGGAGTAGAAGCCATAAAAATTCTCAATTTCCCTTTTAAAAACTTAACTCATTTGTCCAAAAAGAATGAATACAGAAGGACAGAGATTTTAAACTTCCCGTACATCTGGGTATGGCAGTCTATTTTGACTCCAAGCACAATAAAACAACCTTACATGCTGGTGGTATATGACATAATGACCCAAATATGTTTTTAAAAAATCATTTATTGCTGTATATAAACAGCAAAGTTAGCGCAAGGGATGATAAAATAACATGGGTAATTCTTCCTTTAGCTGGGAACTATTGGCCGCCCATTAGGATTCCAGATGTAGCTGTGTGTGCTTTTCCATTTGTTTTCCAATGTCTGGTGCTTATGCCCTGGGTACCTTGACGGTGGTTGTCAGGCATGTTGGCTTTTCAGCTTGAGGTCTTCCTTGGAGAAACATACTGATCAGGCTTTGGGCTATAAAGCACACTATTGTCTAGGGTCCAGTTTGTTGAGAATATGAGACCCAGGGCAGCCTCCTGCCAAAGGTCAAATACCAGCTTGACTGAAGTTCCTCAGATCAACACTGGACCTCCACACACAAGAGACACTTCAACTCTTCCTGTAGAAAAAGTTATTAAAAAATCTTTAAAAATTCTATAATAAAAAGGAATGCTGTTTATTAGAATATGAACAAGCTTGGCTCACATATCCAGAGCTTTACAAATAAAATATAAAAATAAATGTTTCATTGGTTTGGATTGTTAAAAAGAAATGAACTCCAATGTCTTCAGTCTAAAAAGCAGTAGTGAAGGGCATAGTTGTAAAACTGTGTTGTAGAGATAGAATAGTATTTTAGGCAGTGAAAGAAAGCAGCTAAAAATAGGACCATAGCTAATTTAGCAAGCATTCTGACTGCCAAAAATGCATGTCTGAAATCAGGTGGGTGTTTCTTTATGAGTCACTTAGCCAAATGTAAAATTTATAGCCCAGTCTTGTGCAGACTCTAGCAAAGATTCAGAGCATCAGTTTATTGCAGTGCTACTATTAAGGATGTTTAAAATTCCCCAGCTTTACACTCCTCACCCCAGGGGTCTAGCCTTAGCTGGTTATGATTGGGTCTGGCCCAAATGCTTCTATTAGGCAGGGGCTTAAGTATTCAACAATACAGTTAGGCCTTTTCTGTGGAGTTAAATGCTCTTTCTCATGGGGTGTTCAACTCACCCCTTCTGTGTCCAACAACACCCAACTTCTCTTTGCTTCTTAGCACTTTTCACCTGTGCCGTGGCTTAGCAAATCAAGGGAAATAATGCTTAAAGCAAACAAAATAAATAGCAGATGGTTGAGTGTACTCTGGGATGAATAAATTATGACTGTGGAGGAGAAAAGTGAGCATGTGGATGCACACGAGTGTATTTGCTGATGACATACAGGATGCTCAGCATGCTGACCTCAACATGTACCAGGCCCACTACCATTAATCACTCCATGTAATCCAGGCCAGAAATTTAAGGAGCCCAAGGGATCAATGGCCCATTAAAGTGGAAGTGGAACTGAAAAACAGAATAAGACAAAATATGAAATTCATAAATAGCTCCAGATAAGGTGACAGTGGCTTCTCAGGGCCACTGAGTGATTTTGGATAGACTTTATGTTGAACCAGGTAGGTGATTGCAGTCATATCTTCTGAAGAGCATTCTCTCTAATAAATAGTAAAATAATGGTCCCTAAGATATCATTATGCCATTTAAGAACTTTTCTGAGCTACTAAATGGAACTCAAGTGCTCAGCTTCTTAGAAATCAAAGAGTTGATCAACTTACATGTAACACCAAGTTCCATTTATGTTTAGGTTTTAAATATAATTTCTATTAATCAATAAATTTTAATCTGAAAAACTTGGCATTTTCCCAGTTCCTATCCAGTCATGGTACCCTTGAGATGTAGCTTATAGACCCTTCCCTAGATTAAGAATATAGGATATATTAATATAATTATATATTAATATATTAAGAATATATTAAGAATGTAGAACAAAATAGTTCTGGAGATCCATTGAACAACAGTGTAAATATACTTAACACTACTTAACTGTACACTTCAAAGTGGTTGCAAAAGTAAATTTTATGTAATTTTTTTTTTTTTTGTACGTCCTCTACCACTTGAGCTACAGCACCACTTCCGGTTTTCTGGTGGTTTATTGGAGATAGGAGTCTCACGGTCTCTCCTGCCCGGGCTGGCAGCCTCCTGAGTGGCTAGGATTACAGGTGTGAGCCACCAGTGCCGGCAAATTTTATGTAAATTTTTAAAGGATAATTTAGAAAAAAAGTAAAATACTGTGGTTTTGTTTTCCTTTATCAATATGGTGTTGATTAGAATGGTTTAAATTTTCCCACAAAGCAATATAGAGATTGGCTTTTTAAAATGAAGATTTTTTTTGGGGGGGGGGGGGAGGGTGGTTCAGTCATGGGGCCTGAACTCTGTGCCTGGGCGCTGTCCCTCAGCTCTTCAACTCAAGGCGAGCACTCTACTACTTGAGCCACAGCGCCACTTCTGGCTTTTTTTTTCTTTTTTTTTTTGCTTATGTGGTACTGAGGAATCGAACCCAGGGCTCATGCATGCAAGGCAAGTGCTCTACCACTGAGCCACCTTCCCAGCCCTAAAATGAAGATTTTTAAGAGTATCATTTTCTTATAAAAATATACTGTTTCATTGCTTTCTCCAGCTTTTTCTTTTTGTAGGAATTTTTTATTTTTATTTTTATCTTTATTTTTATTACAAAGGTGAAGTACAGAGGGATTACAGTTATATAAGTCAGGGGGTGAGTACATTTCTTTTTTGAACAATTTCCCTTCTTCCCTCACTCTCTCTCAGTTTTTTCCTCCCATCCCCACCCACAAGTTATATATTTCATTTTCTTCATAGTGTCTAGTGAATACCACTACTGTATTTGTTTCTAGGAATATTTAAAGACAATGAATTAAAAAAACAACAAACATGACCTAAATATTTATTTCAGGAATTCAGAATGCTTTATTTAAAGAGCTTGTCACGCTGGGTGCTGATGGCTCACGCCTGTAATCCTACTCAGGAGGCTGAGATCTGAGGATCTCGGTTCAAAGCCAGCCTGGGCAAGAAAGTCCATGAAACTCTTATCTCTAATAAACCACCAGAAAACCGGAAGTGGTGCAGTGGCTCAAGCGGTAGAGCACTTGCCTTGAGCTGAAGAGCTGAGGGATAGCGCCCAGGCCCAGAGTTCAAGCCCCATGACTGACCAAAATAAATAAATAAATAAAGATCTTGTCACATAAAAAGTGTGGATGCAATCATTTTCATAGTACTTTAATTTCTTCATATAGAAAAATACAGATAGTTATTTGCAAAAGACAATGTAAATGGCTTCCAATAACAGAAGTAGAAATGTTGACTGGGACTGAGAAAACTTAATAATTGAATTTGATACTGCTGTAACAGTGCTAAAGAGACCTAAAATATTTAATTTTTAGAACTGAAAGTACAAAGTGAAGTTAAATCTCTTCTAAATAGGATTATTTTTTATCACTCCTGCTCAGAGAACAAGAATGGGTTACTCTGGGCTCATCTGTAGACAACCTGTATGACTCTGAATTCCTTCATCTTTCAGGGTCATAAAGTTATCATATACTGAGTAAATGAGGGCTTTGGAAATGATAGTTGCTAAGGGTTTTGCTAACTAAATGATCTAATTCATGGTTGAGTTTATTCTAGTAAAGGCCCAAGTTTTAATATGGTTGCCCATGTTCACATGACCGGAAAGTTAGGACACCATTTCACATCCTTTCCAACAGTAAATAAAGAAGTATTTGTGTTAACACAACTTTTTTTTTTTGCTATGACAATCAATGAGTGATAATTACCTACAGGAGGAAGATTTATTTTGACTCAGAGTTTCATAGTTAGTTGGTTTTGTCACTTTTAGCCTGCAGTAAGGCAGACTATCATGGTGAGGCGTGTGTGGTGGAACAAAGCTGTTGACTTTGTGAGGACTTGAAACCAGAAAGATACACAAGAAAGATTGGGGTCTCTATATCCTTTTATGTGAACATTCCCTTAGTGACCTAACTTCCTTCGGTTAGGTCTCATTTTCTTAAATTTCACCAGCTCGCTTCACATGTAGACCGAGCTTCTAACACACGAACATGTGAAAGACCTTCCAGATTTAAACTATAACAGTATGTAGGTTATAACAGTATGTAGGTACAAAAATCACTTGTAGATTAGTGTAGTATAGGTGTCTAAACAGCCTTCTTAGATCTTTTGATGATTTTTTTTTTTTTTAGGTCCAGTCATGGGGCCTGAACTCTGGGCCTGGGCGCTGTCCCTCAGCTCTTCAGCTCAAGGCTAGTGCTCTACCACTTGAGCCACAGCGCTACTTCCGGCTTTTTTCTTTTTGCTTATGTGGTGCTGAGGAATTGAACCCAGGGCCTCATTCATGCATGGCAAGTGTTCTACCACTGAGCCACCTTCCCAGCCCTTGATGTTTTATTTTTGGGGATAGGTGGTATTAGGAGTTCAACTCAAGGCTTCTTGCTTGCTAGGCAGGTACTCTGTTATTGAAGTTATGTTCTTAAACCCTCACTTCTACCCACTGGTCCTGAGATTTGAACTCAGGGCCTGGACATTGTCCCTGAGCTTTTGGTCTCAAAGTTGAGAGCAAAAAGTTGAGCCACAGCTCCACTTCTGACATTTTGTTAGTTCATTGGAGATGAGTGTCTCCTAGACTTTTCTTGCTGGGCTACTTTTGAACCATGATCCTCAGAAGTCACCCTCCTGAGTCGTACAAGCCACCAGCACTCAGGTTTAGTTATTTTTCAGGATTTTGTATGTAGGTCAGCCTAGACCTTGACCCTCTTACTTTTAAGTGTCCAATATATCTGGCTTGGTAGAATATTTCACTTCATGTAGCTTTTCATGCTGATGGGAGTCTCATCAATTTTTTTGCCTAGGAGGACTTTGAATAGTAATCTTCCTAGTTTATATCTCATAAGTAGCAAGAGTTACAGGTGTGACCTCTCTGCCTAGGCAATTTTTGAGATAATTTATTAAATTTTTTAAATGGAAATTGGTTTGAAAATCTAACATGAAAAGTATTTTACCAAATAATTTGAACTAAGAAGTTACTTGGTTACTTTGAGCCAATGTTTTTTCTTTCCCTTTTTTCTGTGTGTGTGTGTGTGTGTGTGTGTGTGTGTGTGTGTGTGTGTGTGTGTGTGTGTGGTATGTGTGTTACAAGAGGAAAAGAAAAAGTGCATGGAAAAGATGCTTTGAAATGGTTGACTGCAAAGGTGTAAACTATGTGATTGCAATAAACACTCTTCAACTTTCAAGTGCAGATATTCTTTAAGATAGTCTGTGTATTCCATCTCTCTGATCTCATCATTTGCCCTGGTCTCTGTATAAAGTGTCAGGCATTTCTTAAATAAGCATGTATATGTGCTGCCTTGAAAGGCTTGGAATTGTTAGAAAGTGGCTCTGAGTAGAGTCCTGAGGAAAATGGGAAAAGGGCAGTGGAGATGCCAGTGTTTAGAATGTCAGCTCCTTCCTAGAATAAAAATAAATCACACAGTAAAAACAAAGGAAGTAGAAATGTGTTCTTTTGGGTGGGTGTCCTATCCCTCCTAACAGAGAGCTCCTTGACTGTATAAATTCTTCAAAACCAAGTTGGAATGGGCACTTACACTCTGACACCCATGCTGAAGTGTTGGAGGGTTGATTCTGGCCACATTGGGCCACGTCTAGCCAATTGAACTAGAATTTAGAGGTGCTTAACCATTCTCAGAAAAATAAATAAATTCAGCTTGATTAGCAGGTGGTTTCTGTGGTTTTAGACGAATGAATGCACATTGTTGACAGGAGCTCCTATCATGGCAGTGGTCAAGAATGGCCATTTTCTCCTTTTCCACAGCTCTATGTCCTTTTTGAAACAGAGCACAAGTTTAGAAATGCAATCTCCTAACCCCCAAAGCTAGCTATTTATGCTGATTTTTAAAAAATGACTAGATTTATCTCTGGAAAAGAAGGGATAATACTAATAGTTATATAATATTTTAGGAGATTTTTAGTGCAGAAGAATAGAATATATATGTGTGTGTGTATATATATATATATGTATATATATATATATATCAGGACATTTTTAGTATGGATTCAGAAATATTTGTTCTCAAGATGAAACTCATGAAGACGTGACAACTAAGTGATTTTCCAAGGTAAGATTTCCAACTGGAGAAATATCAGAAGTTACTGAGAACTAGAAAGAAACCAGGGAAACTGGGCTCCAGTGGCTCACGCCTGTACTCCTAGCTACTCAGGAGGCTGAGATGTGAGGATCGAAGTTCAAAGCCAGCCCGGGCAAGAAAGTCTGAGAAACTCTTATCTCGAATAAACCACCAGAAAACCAGAAGTGGCGCTGTGGCTCAAGTGTTAGAGTGCTCACCTTGAGCTGAAGAGCTGAGGGACAGTGCTCAGGCCCAGAGTTCAAGCCCCATGACCGATGACAAAAAAACAAAAAAAACCAAAAAAACCCCAGGGATTCAAAGAAAATATTTTGGAGTAAGATGTGCAGTTTGTTTTTCAGGTAGAGAGGATCTTCTTTCAGCTGAGAGAATCTATTTGTCAATATTCATCTGATACTACTTGTAGAGAAATGTCTATAGATAATGGAACAAGTTGACCTTATATTTTTTGACTTAGCAACTACAGATGCTCTAGTTTTGACTGGTTCCAACTATGTTCAGCTATCTTAATGAATTTGAATTTTTTTGTTACATATTCAGAAGGACTCATTCAGTAGCAACTAACTGCAGGATCTATTTCTTTAATAGAAAATATTGACTATTCAGGGTGATAGAACCATTCCTTTTACCTCCTTGATCAATAGAATAGATAGATTTCATGTACCGTGTCATTTTTAAAGATAACACTTATGCTTTACTATGACCAACTGAAAGGGAGAAAAATTAAACTTTCCTTTTAATTCTTGCTTTTTTTTCCTCTTAGTAATCCTGGATTGGAATCCAGGGCCTTATGCATGCAAGTGCTCTACCACTGAACTTCATCATCTTTCTTTCTTTCTTTCTCTTCCTTCCTTCCTTCCTTCCTTTCTTTTGTTCTTTCTTTCTTTCTTTCTTCCTTTTTCTTTCTTTGTTCCCCTCTAATCCTTAAGTAAACTCTGCACTGTTGATCTAGTTCACAAGATAGTTTCTGTCTGAATGGAAAGTCCAAACATGATATATTCTCTCATTTAATAAATATTTTCCCCGAAGAAAGCTCATAATACTAAACATTTTGGAGATATAAAACATATAACTCTGTTTTTGTTATTCTGATGTGTTGGCAAGCACTAGTTGGAATAATTGGCAAGGACTAGTGAAAAATACCATTTAGATTTAGGAAAGGTAAATACATCATGCTTTGTGTCCAGGAATAATAACAATAAGAAAAACATGTGAGATTTTTGAGAGGCTTTAAACCACCTAAGTAATTTTCTCCAAAATGTTATATTTCTGATATAATTTCTGTTCTCTCCTTTTCCCTCTTGCTTTCTCTCCCTCCCTCTCTCTCTGTCAAAAAATGGCAGAAACTGCCGGGCGCTGGTGGCTCACGCCTGTAATCCTAGCTACTCAGGAGGCTGAGATCTGAGGATCGCGGTTCAAAGCCAGCCCGGGCAGGAAAGACCGTGAGACTCCTATCTCCAATAAACCACCAGAAAACCGGAAGTGGCGCTGTAGCTCAAATGGTAGAGTGCTCGCCTTGAGCTGAAGAGCTGAGGGACAGCGCCCAGGCCCGGAGTTCAAGCCCCACGACCGCCAAAAAAAAAAAAAAAAAAAAAAAAAAAAAAAAAAAATGGCAGAAATATATTATAGTTTAAGTAATTATTAGTAACACAAAATCATGTAATGTATTTAAGTATTCATTCAACAATATTTGAGGTCCACTTAAAAATTAAGAGCCAGAAAGAGGCCAATACACTTGATTTTTATTTTCTTTAGAAATGTACTAGCCTATATTAAATAATAACATATTTTAATTAATTTACAGACTTTTATTTTTGAAATTTTTATTGTTATTATGAAGGTGATTTACAGAGGGGTTTACAGTTACGTAAGTCAGGTAATGACTTTTTTTTGGACAATGTCATCCCTTTCCTCACATTTTCCAAGTTTTTCCCTTCTGTCCCCACCAACAAGTTGTATAGTTCACTTTCAACACAGAGTATGGTTTTTATTTTATTTTATTTATTTATTTATTTGTATTTATTTGGTCAGTTGTTGTGCTTGAACTCTTGGCCTGGGCACTGTCCCTGAGCTCTTCAGCTCATGGCAAGCCCTATACCACTTGAGCCAATGTGACACTTCTGGTTTCCTGGTAGTTAATTGGAGATAAGAGTCTCAGGGATTTCCTGCCTGGGCCGGCTTTGAACTGCAATCCTCAAATCTCAGTCTCCTGAGTAGCTAGGAGTACAGATTGTGAGCCACCAGCAACCGTCCAGAGTATGATTTTTAAAAACTCATCTCTGATCTACCATTGATTTATCTTTGTTATCATAAGCACACTGAAACAAGTAAGTTCTTAAATAAGAAAAAGGGCACAAATAAGAAGCTAATAAATTCTTAGAGAAATTGTCATTGAGGAATGAAATGCCACAAATAAATATGAATTCTAAATAATTTGAGTAATTAATTTTATTCTGAGCAGTGATCACAGAAATCTCTTCCTCAACAATGTACTTTTGTTTTGTTTCTTGGCTATAATTGTTTTTCTTCTTAACCATTTCTAGTTTGCCAATGTTTTAAAAAATTATACTAACAAAATAGATTTCTTTGGGGGTTCAGAAGTAGCTATTTCTAGCTTCTCTTTATAAGCAGATTTTTATTTAAAAAACTATTTTCAGAGTTACTTGGGAATTGGGACATATCTTTGTAGTAAAAATTGAAAAACAGCATTTTAAAGTCAAAATATTAAATATTTTCTCAGCATAAATACTAGAGGTCAATACTATAATATAATTATGTATTGTGTAATTTTTGTCTTGGAAGTTTTAATCAATTGGTATTTGAAAAAGTTTATAGGTAAAGTTTTTAGAAGATTACGTTTCTGGAATTTTTTATACAGTGGAATTTCTGATGCTATAGTAAATTAAAAAGTTGGATGATTTTCATGTGATATCTTATTTCACTAATACAGAACAACCTTGAACCACACTAGAGCAATAATTACTTAACCTAAATCAGAGACCAAACCAGGCCAAACAGCTGTTTTCATTTTGTTAGGAGATCCATTTGATTTACTCTTTTAGTCAGCTTTCATTACTGTAGAAGACAAAACTTCACTTGAGTTTTTAACCCTGAATTCTCTGCCTTGTTTGCTGCCTGCTATAAAATTGCATGGTTGAGCTGCCACAGCCTCTGAGCATGCTCCGGAGCTACTGTTGTATTGTGGGAGGTTTCAGTTCATTTTAAAAAGAGGAGCTTCTTGAAAAAGTAAAATCTAAATCTTCTCATTACCTAACAACAAAACCAAAACCAAGAAAAATAACAAAAAGCTTACAATTTTAGCAAAACTCATCAGGATTCTAGAATAGTCTTGGGTATACTATTTGATTTGGCTTACCTTAGAAGCAGTAATAGTCACTTAACAATTGTCATCAACTGTATCATTGCTTATCCAGCTTGGGAACTGGAAGAAAGAATGTCAGAGCCTAAGAGATAGAAAAGGAATGTAAAAATGGGTTACTGGTAGCTGGAAACATATATATTAAATACAAATGTTTCTAAAATTTATCTTTAATTTAAAATATGATTCAGGGGGCTGGAAAGTTGGCTCAGTGGTAGAGCGCTTGCCTTGTATGCCTGAGGCCCTAGATTCAATTCCTCAGCACCACATAAGCAAAAAGCAAAAAGCTGAAAGTGGCTCTGTGGCTCAAATAGTAGAGTGCTAGCCTTGAGCTGAAGAGCTGAGGGACAGTGCCTAGGCCCAGAGTTCAGGCCCCACGACTGTACCCAAAAAAAGAAAAATAAATAAATAAATAAAAATAAAATGTGACTCAGTCCCATCTAGAATCAGTGGGAATGAAAATGAACCAATATTTTGTAGATTGATATATGGCTCTTGTAATTCTTTAAATATGTTATGTATTCTCCCTTCAATGAAAATAAAGCAAAACAGTATTTGGAATCTATGTCTTTGTGAAAAGGTATTTTAAACCATTTCCTAAGATTGGTGTCCCTGAGGGTGGGGATCTTTGTACTTGGTAAATAAATAGACTATAGCAGACTAAAGGTTTTCTGTGCCACGTGGATTAAAATAAGTAGAAAAAAAGCATACAAGGACAATTATAATAATGTTCTTCATGGACAGTATATTGCATAGTGCCTAGTGTTCTTGTGACTTATGTGCAAGTAGATACTGTGATGTTTACATTAAAAGTGTCCAATAAATCAGTCCTCAGAACATATGTCAGTCATTAAATGATGTGCATCTATGTTAGAGTGATAACAAACTCAGATATGTTTTTGCCATATCATACATAACCCAGCATTTCCTAACAACATTTCTTCTAGGAATTTGAAGAGTTTCATGTAAAGAAGGATTTATGGTCAAATAAATTTTGTAAATAATTCCTTTGAGTATCACAATAAACAGTAATGTATTGTATCTCTGAGAAACCTAGAAGAGCAGAAGAGAAATATGTGAAACTTAGTTTATTCAGCACTTCTTTTTTTTTTTTTGGGTCCAGTCGTGGGGCCTGAACTCTGGGCGTGGGCGCTGTCCCTCAGCTCTTCAGCTCAAGGCTAGCGCTCTACCACTTGAGCCACAGTGCCACTTCCGGCTTTTTCTTTCTGCTTATGTGGTGCTGAGGAATCGAACCCAGGGCCTCGAGCATGCAAGGCAAGCGCTTTACCACTGAGCCACCTTCCCAGCCCTATTCAGCACTTCTTAAACTCACTATTGTTTGAGACACTTTTCAATCCCTTAATTTGGTGCTGTAGTATTTCACAAAACAATTTTAATTTGGGTTCTTTTTATTGGGTCATATTTTATGTAGATAATCAAAACTCAGTTTCTTCAAACGCAAAATAAATGTGCTTATTGAAGAAGAATAATTTTTATAAAATCCAAGGGATTTTAGAAATATTTCTTTCTCTAATTCATAATAATTTTGAGAATATGTCATAGAAAATAAGTAAGAACTAATGATAACATAGCAAAACAAAAATATTTCTCATAGTGCAACAGAATCCTCACAAAGAGCTATGGCTTAATGGTAAAGCTGCATCTCCTATGCAGCCAATAACAAGAGAGAACTAGCTGAAGGTCTATTTAAGAAGTCTAGTCTGTGGAAAGTTAGGATTTTTGAGGGAGCTTTTCTGTTATCTAAACCATAGTAGAATTACTGGATTATGTCTGGAATAGCTCATGCCTGCAGAAGTTAAGTGTAAATGACTGCATACCTGGCTTGGAGTTTTTTACCTTTGGTTTGGGTTCAGGTATTTACCACCTCATTTTATCCACATCAGTCTTTATTTTACTTCATCATTTCCTTTTTTCTTTTCTTACTTTTAAAAAGACACATGAACAGATGATGCTGAAATTGCATTTGCAGCAAGCAAATCAAGGAAGCCTGTGGCTGAAAAATCTCTATGTCTGAAGTTCAACCTTTCACAGTCAATTTAATAAAATATGACTGACGTTTCATAACAAGTCTGTCCTATAAGAATGAGGAAGAAGTCCTTGGAGAAAAGGACTCTTTAATTTTAAGGAATGTGAACTGTGGTCTTTTAAATTTTTCTTGGCCCAGCTGTTTAATATATGTGTTACTCTTTATATTTTTATTATAATATATATTGGAAATAAGTTGTACACTTGATGTTGAAATAAACATTTCAGTCTTGCAGGTGGCTGAATCTTAGCAAAATTTATTTGCCATTCTGTTAGCTACATTTATGACAGTAAGGTATTAGCCATGCTTCTAATGGCAAATATCAGATCATTTCTAACATTATCACCATCAATATCCATACTATCCCAGAAAATAATAATGATGTCTTTACATTTTATAGTATTGTATAGTAAAAAGGACTTTCACTTATGTTACCTCATATTCTTCAGGGAAAGAAGAAACAAAACTCTTGTTTATAAATTAGTCAGTGACCTGTTGAAAGGCTTGGCAAAGCTAAAGCTCAAAGATTTTTTTTTTTTTCTGATTTCCAGATTCTATCCTATTTTTCTTTCCTATCCAATAAAAGGAAGTTTTGAATCTGTTAGATTTTATTTAACATTTTGTTTGATACGGATTCATAAACCTTTAGATAATGAAAGCCTGTACATGTATGACAATGTTAATATCAAATGAAGTTACAGATATTCCAAATATAGTTACAGATATCCAAGGTAAACCCTTTTCAGTTTTTCACAGCTAGTAGTTGCTTGTAATTTGAAAGATCTTGTGTTCTCATGAAGTAATAAAACTTTTTCCATTTCTAAAAAAATAGTCCAAATACTAGAATGATCTGGATTGAAAGTCCAGTATTTTTTTCATTATGTGAAATAAAACTTAGATGTTTGAGTAATTTTGCTTATCATACTTAGAACCAGTACAAATGAATCAGAAAAAGAAAGATGTAAACTGTGTGCTAGTGGTTCATACCTATAATCCTAGCTCATCAGGAGGCTGAGATCTGAGGATCATGGTTCAAAGCCAGCTCAGGCAGGAAAGGCTGTGAGACTCTCATCTCCAATTAAACACACACACACACACACACACACACACACACACACACACACACACACACACACACACACATACACACACACACACAAAAAACTGAAGTAGAGCTGTGGCTTAATAGTGGGGTACTTGCCTTGAGAGAAAGAGTTCAGAGACAGCGCCTAGGCCCTAAGTTGAAGCCCTATAACTGACAAAAACAAACAAATAAACAAAAACAAAAAACAAAAATAAAAAAAACCAAATGATGTAAGAGAATATATAGTAACTAACAACATTGTTGTTCCTTAAAAAATTTTTTTCTTCCTCTAATAATCCTTAAAATCCAGTAAGGATTTATCTTTATCCCAAAGGGTAAATACACTGTGAAACCACTTTACTTTCTTTCTAGAGGATCATGCAGATTTCTTTTAGTGAAAATGTGCTTGAGGTTTAAATTAGGTGTGTAACCTGAAAAGCTTGGTATATAAAGAAGTCCAGTGGCTCACACTATATTTTAGGGTGCAGTCTTTGAAATGTGAGTTAATTCATAGGTTTCAGAGTCAACATACTGCCCTCAACTGACCCTGTTAGGAACCAATGACAGTTAGTAAGAATTAGAATGTGATTTTTTTGGCCTGAACATAAGAGGTGTAGGAAATGTACCTCATCAATACAAAGAGATGAGTGAGTTATGATTCACTGAACAGTAAAGACTATGATGCCTCACTGTGGTTGGATTTCCATTGGCAAAACTAACCATTGCAACGAGATGATGGATTAGTTCACTTAGGCACAATTTTGCTTACTCATTTTACCCAAATTAGCACAGTTTTTGTCCTCAGTGACCTGTATAATTACCTCATTTCACTGCTGTCTTCTGTTTATGGAGACGTGGCCTTAGCTAGCAATTAACATGGCCTGAATCACAATTTGTCAGTCCAATTCAATTTAGCAAATCAATTTATGGAACACCTAGTGCACGCTAACTACTACATAGCATTTTCACATTCAGAGGTGAATGAAACATGGAATGAAACATGGTCTGTTGTCTTTTGGGAGCTCACAGACTAAGTGGACAGGGAAGGAAGGAATTGCATTTTACCACTGTGATACTGTGGTAAGTGCTAGGAGTGATGGCACCATGGGTTTGTGGTGAGGAGACTATTCTGTGAAAGCACACACAAGAAAATTCTATCAGTCAGTTGTTTGAAATAAGTGTAAACAGCAGTAAAGATAATTTAGAAAGAATGGAATTGAATATTATTTACATTTGAGATTTTGAATGATGAGTATGTAGGAAACTGAAGCTCCTGGGTACAAAGACAAAGAAAAATTTAGATGAATACTAAGTTACTGATAAATCATAGAAGGAGAAAAGTAAGTCTTTTTTTTTTTAAAATTTCTGTGCTATTTCTAAGGTAAGTTAGTGTTCATTCAAACAGAGGAAGTAACTATGAACACTTGACCAAAGGTACAAGGAAATCAGATCTTTTAAACACTGACATTTTTTTCTTCAAAGTCCCTCTTGAACTTTTGCAATGGGGCACCAATTTAAAACAAACATACCATTCTTAAAAACTAAATGGGTGTTCAATTATGCCCTAAGGCTTTTTCATTTAAAAATCCAGTCTGAAGTTTCCTGGCAGCACAAATGAGCCAGCACATAATACTATATAGGGAAAAGGCTGACTTTTGAACACTTGGAATAAAGAGTGACAGTGAGATCCCTTCCAGAAAACCAACTGTAGCAATAATCATTATAAAATGTCACTCCTGTTTTTATTAGAGATGTGAAGGTGTCCTGGAGGTGTGTTCTGCCTATAAATAGGTGAAAAGTTTGAGGGTTGTTGGGATGGTAGCCCAGAGAAGATAACTGACCCTGTAGGACCTTATATTTATAACCATACCTACTGTAATTTTGTGATAGTATTGTTTTTATACTGAGAGAAATATTGACTAGCAATTCCTAACTTTTGTTGTACAGATTTTATAGTAGTATTTTTATTTGTTGTACAGATTTTATAGTAGTATTTTTATTTGTTCCAGACCATTCATATTTCGCAATGAAACTAGAAATGCCAGTTTTCAGCAGACTTGAGCATTGTCAAAGGTGGAAGAACTGAGTAAAGGTGTAAATACCTCAGGTTCCAGATTCATGTATGATTAGAGTCATATTTTAGGTGGATTAATCAGAAATTTGTGCTTAAGTAGAAAAACTGGGAAAATCTATAAGCAAAAATGTTAAATAAAATGAAATAGTTGTAATCTAGGTTTGAAATGAAGAGGGCCTATACCAGGATGATAGTAGTAAAAATGAAAAATATTAAATATATAGGAGAATGGACAAATGGTAAAGTTTTCATAACAATTGAACATAAGTAGAATAACATTTAAGAATGAAAAGGAATGCTGGTCCCAGAAATAGATCAGAGAAGAAATTGAAAAGTAAACATAATGGGAGAAAAACGAAATGTTAGTTTAGGATCAACTGGGGAAAACTTTACTAATTTGATGAGAGAGAGACAGAGATCACATTGATAATAACAATGAAAGAATAATGTATTATATCCAAGTGAGTAGATCTTATGTGATCCAGAAATGACCTGCCTTCACTGTTAGTATTCTTTTCACTTTTATGGTAACACAATAGCAGTTGGGTCACTTTGAACAAAAGTTGTCTTTATAATCAGTATTGAAAAGCATATTATATAGATAGATAGATAGATAGTCTGTGTGTGTGTGTGTGTGTGTGTGTGTGTGTGTGTGAACACAGGTGGTGCTGGGACTTCTCCAAGCTTTTGTTTTCTCAAGGCCTGGTAGTCAGAGCTGAGTCTCAGGGACTTTCGTACTGGGGCTGGCGTTGAACCACAATCATCAGATCTCAGTCTCCTAAGTAACTAAGATTACAGGTATGAGCAACTGTTGCCTGCCAAAATTAGATTTTTTAGTAATGGAAATATGAAAATCTACTTGCTTGTATATTCAGTGTCAGTATGAAATGCCTAAAATAGTTTCAATTAAAAATGATTTTATACAGTTATATTCCATGTTGTACTTGGTATAATAATTAATCAGGGTTTTTAAAAAAAAAAATTTTTGTAGTTGTTGCTGTTGCTGGCAGTACTAGGGATGAACTCAGGTCCTCCTGCCTGCTAAGCATGCTCTATACTGCTTAAACCATATCTCTAGCTCCTTTTTGAATAGGTTATTTTTGAGGTAGGCTTTCACACTTCCTACTTGTGCTTCCTTGTGCCTCTGAGGATGGCAGAAAAGTCTCTATGCTCAGCCATTGTGCTTCCCCCACAAACAGGATAGCAGGAACATACTACTGCACCCCAAGTTTGTGAGGTAATCTCACAAACTTTTATGCCTGGACTGGTCTCAAACCAGGTATCTCACCTTAGGAGAAACTAGGATTACAGGCTTGAGACACTCTACTGCCTTATTAACTGTTATTTAAATGTGTATTATACAAAAAAAATGATAACTTCTTAAATTTATTTTGCCTCAGTAGTTTTGTAAAAACAAAAAAGTCACCCTTTTTGAGTAATAAAGGCATTTGAAGATTTTTAGGCATAATAAGGTCCCATGACCCACAACATATCTAATTTATAGAGGTTTATTTAGAAATAATCTCCTTTGGGTTGGGAAGGTGGCTCAGTGGTAGAGTGCTTGCCTTGTATGCATGAGGCCCTGGGTTCGATTTTTCAGCACCACATAATCAGAAAAAGCCAGAAGTGGTGCTATAGCTCAAATGGTAGAATGCTAGCCTTGAGCTGAAGAGCTGTGAGACTGCACCCAGGCCCAGAGTTCAGGCCCCATGATTGACAAAAAATAATAATAATTAAAAAAATACAGCTTACTCTTTAGAAAAAAAAAATCTCCTTTCGCTATTGTATATATGGGCACACACACACACACACACACACCACACTTATACATTTATTTTCCTGAAAGTTCCCTATAGCTTTTCAAGGTGGTCTAGTCCATTTACAATCTTACCACCAAGGAGGCATTAGTCTGTCCCAGTTTATGTTTTTGATACAACCTGCTGGGCCTGTTACAATCACTGGGGAGTCTCCTGGGGAGAGATTGGGTTTTGTGTGTATTTTTCCAATCCTACTATTTCTGGGTCCCTGGTGTGCTCTACATTAAGGCATGATTATTACGGAAAGTTAACGAAAACACAAATTGTGTTATAAGCCCTTTTCCTGGAAATTACTGGTACGAAACTCTCCTTCCTCCCCTTACTTCCGGTCCCACCAATTTGCAGCTTGTCCCAGTCTAACTCAAGCAGGGATTTAAAATCTGTTAGAGAGCTCAACCTGTTGATTTACAGAGCTGAAGTCTGCACAGAGGAATCATCTGTAATGGGATTCTTTGCTCCCTGGAGAAACATTACATAGTCAAGTTGTAAATTACTGAAGAAATTGAAAAGGGAGGAGTGGAAGGAAGGAGAGTGTGCTTTATAAAAATAAGATGCTCTGCAAAACAAAGTAGTTGTCTTTTAAATTTTGGTCTTTTACCTACAATTAAGTAGATGCCTTGAGAAAAAGAAGTGTGGATATTTAAAAAGTTAAGTTGTTGTTCCATTTACTTGATATAAGATGTTTTTATTTGCTTAGTTCACTAATTGTCTCTGTGTATTCTACACACACACACACACACACACACACACCACCCCTCAGGACTTTTTTTTTTAGTTTTCTTTACATCTATATGACACTGCTTCTGGGTCTTATTTGTAGACAGGAGTCATCACAATCAGCCCTTTGCCCTCTCTGTATTACCCTTTAATCAAACTACAATGCTGGCTTGATTAAGTAATGTACAAGGTGTAATAATAATACAAAGTTCACAGTGAAAATGTCCTAAATTCATTGCCAGCAGTAAAACAGAGAAATAGATGACCTCAGGAAACGTCTGGACAAATGTATATCTTTAAATTGGAAATCTAATTATTTGCCTTAGATTTGCACTGCTGGGAACCTAATGCAAGACCATGTTAAATAAACTTATTATTTCCGTTTTTCATTTAACCTGTGGGTTGCAGTATGACCAATCTGTTTTATATCCTCAATCAACAGATGATTGTATTTGGTAATAATTTATCAAGAATAAAAATCTGTTTTTGAAACTAATCACCTCATGTTAGGTCTGCCCTTTTTCAAAACCACCATCTGATATTCATTTTGTCTACAAGACAAACATACTGATGAAAATCCATACACCACAGGATACAGCCAGTGGAATGAAGCATTTTCATTCTTTGTATATATTTAGAACATTTTCTGTTTTCCCAACAGATGGACCAAATTTTAGTATTAAAGAAAAAAATCAATTTTACATAGTACAAACAAATTGAACAAGTACACTGTGTATTTCTCATTACTTCTCACAGAATGTCCAGTGGAATTTGAGGTCATATCTTAACTTCGTATTTGAAAAGGTGACTTTTTTTCATATTTACTAGCTGTTTCCTTAAAATGATTGGACGAATCTGTAAATGGTAAATACTAAGTTTTATGTATTTTCTAAATCTTTTAAAGTTTTTTTAAAAAAATTTAATGATTTATGTTCTAGTATCTTGAAATGTTTTCTTTGAATCTAGTAATCTTGCCATGTAAAGTTTATCAAAGTATAACACATGAGTTACAATGCTTTATTTTAAAAAAAACTCTGCTATTTTTTTTAGCTTAATTTTGGCACTGGTTTCTTTGAAAAGTTACCTGACATTTCCTAACAAATGGGGCAATGTCATTCTTTCTGATGGAGGCATTGAATTCCATTGTGTATATATACCACATTTTCTTTATCCATTCATCTACTGAGGGGCATCTGGGTTGCTTCCATATCTTAGCTATGGTAAATAATGCTGCAATAAACATAGTTGTGCTGGTAGCTTTAGTGTGGTCTTGTTTGTGATCATTTGGAAATGTAAAGACTTGGAAAAAATTAAATTAACTGAAGTAAGCCAGGCCCAAAGAAACATAGGTCCCATGGTTTCCCTTATTTGCAATAACTAGTATATGTCTGAGACAAGCAGAAAAGGTCAGATAAGTTAATGTTAGGGGAATGAACCCCAAGATAAGTATTCAAATATTTTTTTGTTTTTATTTCCTTTCATGCAATTGTTTCTATCATATTTATAAGATGATTTCTGTCTTGCTTTGTATGTCCCTCCCCACAGTATAACCCATACTTTCACTGTTTTTGATGTAGCTATAATTTGTGGAGGGAATGGGAAAAAAAAACAAATCGTTTAACTAGGGATACAGGTGGACCCATTGCAACAATGAGATGTACAAGTTATGTCGAAAAACGAACTTTACAACTTTGGTGGGGGTTGGGGGGAGGCTCGGTTGTGGGCAGGGGAGGAGTATGGGAAGGGGAAACAAGGAGGAGGCAGCAATGCTTGATAAGAAATGTACTCGTTATCTTGGCCATGTAATTGTAACCCCTCTGTACAGTATTCTCACAATAAAAAAATAAAAAATAAAAAGCTACCTGACATTCCCCAAACTACATTACTAAAAAACAGTTTAAAACTAGAAAGGAAGCTTATTTAGAGATCATTATAGTGCTTGCCAAATATGTTTGATACCTACACTGGAGAAATTGAATTTATACTAAATGTTTATATTCTTTTTCTTATATAAAATTATACTTATTTAATCTTTTATGTTTTAGATTGGTCTGGCATATCTTTATTAATGAGGAGAGCTAGAGTTGTGCATTGGTATTTTAGAGATACTCTTTTGTCTTTTCCCCTCTCTCATTCCTTCTGTATCATAAATCTGGTGTCTCCTTCTAATTCTTTTGAATTTGCTGTGGCTTAAGAGAAAGAAAAGCCTCCTTCTCCATCCAGTCTTACTTATCTTGCAGTCACTGTGTATCCATCTGGCCTCAACAAGTCTTCTTCCCTCCTCACTTCCTCTTTAGGTCTCAAATACCTCTCACTGTCTTCTAGAATTTAACATCTGCTTTTTTTATTAATAAGTTTTTTTAATTGTGAAAAAACCATACAGAGGGGTTACAATTACATGAGCAAGGTAATGAGTACATTTCTCATCAAGCGTTGTTGCTTCCTCCTTTGTTAGTTTTGGTGTTATTAAATCTTCCCTTCCCCTTACCACCCTTCCCTCCCATCTCCTCCCGCCCCGACCCCCCACTGACAAAGTTGTAAAGTTCATTTTTCGACATAATGTCTTATACATCTCATTGTTGCAATGGTTCCACGTGCATCCTTATTTAAACAATTTGTTTTTTCCCTTCCCCTCCACAAATTATACCAACATCAAATACAGTGAAAACAGGGGTTATACCATGGAGGAGGGACATACAAAGCAACAAAGAACTCATCTTATAAATATGTTAGAAACAATAGCAAGAAAGAAAAACCATTTGAGTCTTATCTTGGGGTTCATTTTGCCTAACATCAACTTATCTGTCCTTTTCTGCTTGTCTCAGATACATACTAGTTATTGCAAATAAGGGAAACCATGGAACCTATGTTTCTTTGGGCCTGGCTTACTTCACTTAACATAATTTTTTTTCAAGCCTTTCCATTTTCTAACAAATGGGGCAACGTCATTCTTTCTGATTTAGGCAAGGAAATAGAAGAGGAAATGCAGAAATTCATATGGAACAATAAAAGACCCCAAATAGTAAAAACGATCCTTAACAGAAAGAACAGTGCTGAAGGAATATCAATACCAAATTTCAAACTCTACTACAAAACCATAGTAATCAAAACAGCTTGGTATTGGCACAAGAACAGACCTCAGGACCGATGGAATAGAATTGAAAACTCAGAAATGAACCCAGAGACCTATAGCCATCTAATCTTTGATAAGGGAGCTAAAAACATAGAATGGTGCTGGCAAAATTGGTTAACTACTTGTAGAAAACTAAAGCTAGATCCTTATATATCACCCTGCACCAGAATCAACTCCAAACGGATCAAAGACCTCAGAGTCAAAGCAGACACTCTGAAAACATTACAGGATGGAATAGGAGAAACCCTAGGTCTCCTAGGCACAGGCTGAAATTTTCTTAATAGAGACCCAGAAACACAACAAATCAAAGAAAGGTTGGACAAATGGGACTGCATGAAATTGCAGAGCTTCTGCATGGCAAAGGACATAGGTAGCAAGATCAATAGAAAGCCCACAGATTGGGAGAAGATCTTCACTAGCCATACAACAGACAAGGGTCTCATATCTAAAATATACCTGGAACTCAAAAAGTTAAATCCCCCAACAACAAATCTTCAAAGAAACAACTGCCCGATAAATAAGTGGGCTAAAGACTTAAAGAGAAATTTTTCTAAAGAGGAAATAAGAATGGCCAATAGACACATGAAGAAATGCTCAATCTCTCTAGCCATAAAAGAAATGAAAATCAAAATAGCACTGAGAGACCACCTCACCCCAGTTAGAATGGCTATAATCAAGAACTCTAATAACAACAGATGCTGGAGGGGATGTGGTCAGAAAGGACCCCTACTTCATTGTTGGTGGGAGTGTAAACTTGTTCAACCACACTGGAAAGCAGTATGGAGGTTCCTCAAAAGACTCCACATAGAGCTCCCCTATGACCCAGCAATCCCACTTTTGGGCATTTACCCAAATGTTTACAAACAAGACCACACTAAAGCTACCAGCACAACTATGTTTATTGCAGCATTATTTACCATAGCTAAGATATGGAACCAACCCAGATGCCCCTCAGTAGATGAATGGATCAAGAAAATGTGGTATATATACACAATGGAATTAAGATCTGCGTTTGTCCAGCTTTCCCAACTGTTTCTTTTAACCAGAAGTTAACCTTATGTGGTATATCTCCTTGCACGTTCTCTAAGTTCAGACTTTTAATGTTATATTCTAAGAGAGCTTTCGGATTCTAAGTATGACTATCTATAAACATTACATATAGATCTTAGGGCCAACTCTTTTATTATGTATGTTTCACAAAACACATCTGGAGCATAGGGAATAAAAGGTTACAAAAAAGCTAAGTATTTCAACTTGGCAGAAATTGTTTGAAGGGCTCATAGAGGGCAATGAGAAAGAAACTAGGAATAGGCTACTCAGTTGGAAGTGAAAGCTTCTTTGAAAAAGTGACAATAAGTTGATACTGAAATATAAGAAAGACACAGTCACACAAAAATTGGATGCAAAAGTGTTTCAGGCAAAATAGTCACAAATAGAGCTCAAGATGAGAATGTTATTGGTATATTTGAGCAACTGTGAAGTGGCCAAATGGCTAAAATAGGAATCAAGATGGTAATAGAATGAGATGAGGGTAAAGAACCAGATGGGTGAGATTAGGGAGACACTGACTGTTTGAAGTATCATATGAAAAGATTAAATACCCTGAAAATACTATTGCTGGAAGGCAATTCCTCATGTGTGGAGTAGAGTTTACAAATTAGTGAGAGTCTAAGGGAAACTAACTATAGTGTGTTATTGTAGAGGAGGATGGGGTAAATTTACTTCCAAATACTGGATCCTCAGATAAACCACTTGCTATCTTCAGAGTTTTCTCTAATTAATATCTATTAAGAAGTTGTTTGGAAACATAACTTTGAAAATATTTTAAAAAACATTATTTAAAAATACTGTTAATTGCTATTATAAAAAGAATATCATCAACTTGAGAGGTATCCAGGCTTGAGATTGTGCAGGTTGTGTAGACCAAGGAAAGAAGTATAAATTTCTAAGTGCAAAATGAATGCATGGAGAGACATAAGCCAAATTTCATTCATAAGTAAATCCATTGGGTGGTGTGCAAGTGTTTACAAATCTATTAACTGAAATAGTAGACTCAAAGGAGATTTCAAATAGTGTAATTCCTTAGAAAGCCAAAATCAAAGTTCAGCAAAATAAAACACTATGAAAGGAGTGGGGTGGGGTCAAGGAGAAAAGAGTAGACAAATGAAGAGAAGAAAGGGAAAAAGAATCCAATGTATATCCTACAAAATTAAGAAGAGTGAAGGAAGGGGATGGTAAGAGAAGGGTAGGTGAGAATGTTGAAAGGGGTGAAATTGATCAAGATGTAGTGTATTCATAAACTGCTTTGTGAAATGGCAACTGCTTTGTAGAACTATCCGAAGATAATAACAAAGAATGAAATGGAAATACGTTAGAATTTGCAGGAGAAAACCAATCAGATAGAGAATTTTAATAGATTAAAAAAATAGTCTTCAGCATTAGTATTCACTATATAGTTGTTGAGAAGCAGATTAAAAGTTGGCTTGAAAGTGGGAAAATATCACTAGTTTCTTATACTTTCCCCAGCCTTATTTATGTGCAATGGCTAACTAAAAAATGCATTCATTTACAGGATGTATCAAATATACAAACAGGATATCTCTTGATGTGTATATATTATAAAAATGTTAATATAATCAAGTTTATTAGCAGATCCAAACTATATCTCTGGTTTCTTCAATGAGCAAATCAGTGGGCACAGGTGCCACTTAATAAGACATGGAGTAATGCCACAGAAAATTTAAGTCATTCAATTTTATAGATATTAAATTGTAGACATATTTTTTGCAGTCAAAGAAAATATCAAGTACATTATTCTATTATTTGTTCATTTTCATTAATAAGAAGATGAGCAAATTATGCAATATTTATAATATCAATTTTATTTGATTAATTTTAATTTACCTGCTTAATCTAAGCTCTACCATAATGTAATATGTAAACACCTATGATCATTATTACTTGTATCATCACACAGTATTATAAGCATTTCTGTAGCATAGATTCCAAAACCTGGAATTATTGGATCAGAGGGCATTAATGTTTCAGGTAGAAACTGCCACACTGAGAAGTGCTATACCATTAACCATGTATTAAGAGTATCAGTTTTTCTGACTTTGGATTCCATCAACTTAATTTATATTTCCCCATCTGAAAGGAGAAAGAAACATCTCAGTATTATTTTACTTTATTTTCCTTGATATAAGATTTTGGGCACCTTTGTGTTTGCTACCCAACCTCTTGTTTTACATATAAATAATATATTAAATGATTCCTGAAATGAAGAAAGAAAAAGTCAGTTACTTATGATAATAAATAAGAAAAGAGAATGGATGAGGCAATAAGTCTGGAGAAAAATGCCACCCAAGTCTATTTATTATTTATTTGTTACTGGATGATTTATAAAAATTTCAAATAGCTTGGCACTGATGACTTACCCCTGTAATCCTAGCTATTCAGGAGGCTGAGATCAAAGCCAGCCCAGGCAGGAAAGTCTGTGAGATTTTAATATCCAATAAACCATTAGAAAAACTGGAAATGGCACTGTGGATCAAGCGGTAGAGTGCTAGTCTTGAGCTGAAGAGCTGAGGGGCAGCGCCCAGGTTCAGAGTTCAAGCCCCATAAGTGACAATACTACTACTACTACAACTACTACTTCTTCTTCTTCTTCTACTACTACTACTATAAAAATTCAGAATAGTTAGTGGAGAGATAAATATGTTACAAAAATTGTTAACTTTTTCATTTGCAGGAAAATCTTACATTTGCAAAATAATGGAAGTAGTTTTTGTAAAGTATTTTAAAACTCAGACTTAATGACTATGTTTGTTACCTGTATATTAAAACAATTTTGAAACGAATCTTCAAATGTTCCTGAAACTTTGAGGATTAAAAATAAAGCTGATGAAGTACTTTCTCCCTTGGAGCATCCCATGTACTTCACAGATCAGCTGCACTTCACAGAGTGCCACAACAGTAATAGCAAATACACCCACAGTTATTTATAGTGACCCTTCTAACTTCAAGAATTTTACCCTGAATGTCCCAAGTGCTTTGCTTCTTATGAAAATCCATTCCTTTAGTCGAACAACTATTGTTAAAGTCAGAAAATAGGCTACTGCACATACACAGATATTATGAAACCATAATAGGCATACTGATTGATGGAGTCATGAAATGATGAGTTAGCAATTGACTAAAGTTTTTCAAACTTTATTTATAAAATGCTAACCTTCTTTCTGCTAATACCTTGAAATGAAGGTCAACCGTTCCACCATGACTGACAATATTTTTGCTAATTTCTGCTTGTATAGTTTATATCACTTGTGGGCATATTTTAAATTAAATATGTAATTTAGCTCCTAATTTTGACATTTCATCCTAGGGGTACTTGAGGCAAAAGTTAAGTGTTTTTTCTATTAATATATTTATTTAAATGTTAATGGACTATATGAATTATATGTGAAAAGAACATGCTACATTAAGAATACCATAAAAAATTTGATATCAGTTGCTTTTGACCTTTATTCCTAAATATTGAAACTGTTCTCAATATACAGATTATATCTCATGCTGTATTCTAGTTTCAGTGATCATATAGAATAACAGGTCTTTGAATTTAATACTCTTTATTTCACTCTTCATACATGGTACCAAAGTGGTGGGTATGATATAAGTGAAAGATGACAGTAGGAAATGAGAGCTTTAAAATTTCAAGTAATTTAGATTTCAGCTAGTGGGCTGAAAGAACATTAGTTTTTTTACATAGACAAAGATTTTAATTTATCAGTTAAGAGCACACAAATGCAGTGGAGGAAATTTGTCTTTGTAAATGTTTAGTGAGAAACTATTATATTTCAAATATTATATTTGCTTTCACATATATCAACTTATTTAATTTCCCAAAAATCCCATTATGTATGGAGTTGTGCTTTCCTAAATTTTAGATAAAGAAATTAAGGACAAAAGCAGGAGAAAGTCTTAGGCTACAGGTAAAAAATGGCAGAGTAAAATTTAAAACAGATGTTTCAACTCTGATTTTTTTTTTCCTATTCCTACCAACTTTTCAATTCTTGGCTTTTGGATTTGTTTTGTTTTCTTGATTGTTCATGAATCTCATAATCTTTCATTGTGAGATTTCCAATTCTTAGCCTGCTTAGACTATTGAGTTCTAGAGGTATTTTGCATGTGTCTGCTTAACTTTTTAAAATGTACAAATCTGTATTTCCTGACCTCTGTCTCTCCTTGTTATCTAAAATGTGGATATATAATTGATTTTGTCTGTTCTATCCAGTAGTATGAACATCAACACTTAAACTAGTTGATAATATCAAGACATTAATCCATCTAACATTCATTGAGAAATGTACTTTACACTGTTGAACTCAGTGAGAAAAAGTTGTTGCTTCCAAATGGAAGTTCTCATTACCCTTAGATACCACACTAATTTAGATGTCATCAATCATGGTAAGACAATATTTAGGGCCATAGAAACAACTTTATTTTCTGTTTCTTGTAATGTTCCAGAACCTGGCTTTTTAAAAATAAAAACAAGTTATCTAAATTCTGCATTCTTTAATGACAAGAAAATATATTAAACCTGCTGTGGGTGTAAATTAATAGGCCCTGGGACATAGTAGAATAATGATGTTAAGAGCAAGTGCACTTTCAGCAAAGTATCAGTATACAAAATTAATATATAAAATCAGCAGGGTTTTTATACCAATAAAGGAGCAGCTGAGAAACAAATCAGAAAAGGTCTCATATACAATAGCCCCTCCCCACCGAAACATTTAATCCTTAGAAATAAGTCTAACAAAGAAGTCGTAAGCCCTCTACAACAATAAGTATAACCTCTTGAGGAAATTGAAGAGAGCAGAAGATGGAAATGTCCGCAGTGTTTATGGATCACAGACTTAATGAATGTATCACCAAAGCAATGTATAAATTAAATGCAAACCTTATAAAAATTCCAACAGTATTCACAAAAATAGACAAATCAATCCTAAAATTCATATGGCAGCACAAAAACTCCGAACAGCCAAAATAATCCTGAGCAAAAGAACAACACTGGAAGTATCTCAATACCTGACTTTAAATTATACCACCAAGCATTATTAGCACCAAAATAGACATATATACCAAAAAAAACCCCAAAAACATAGAAGCTCCCTAAATAAGCTCACAGAGCTTACATCCATCTAATTGTGTGTGTGTGTGTGTGTGTGTGTGTGTGTGTGTGTGTGTGTGTGTTGGTCATGGGGCCTGTGCGCTGTCCCTCGGCTCTTCAGCTCAAAGCTAGTACTTTATCACTTGAGCCACAGCTCTACTTTGGGGCTTTTTCTTCTTATGTCATGATGAGGAATGGAACCCAGAGCCTTAAGCATGCAAGGCAAGCACTCTAGCACTGAGCCACCTTCCCAGCCCACAAACATCTGATTTTTGAGCAAAGTACCAAAAATATTGATGGGAGAAAATACAGCTTCTTCAACACTGTTGGGAGCACTAGATATCCTAAGTACAAGACTGAAATTAGATCTATAACTCACACCTTATACAAAAAGTTTAAAGCTATGAACTCAAACTTTAAAACTACAGAGGTATTATGATTGTCTGTCAGGACAAGAGCTATGTACATATAACCATACAAAATGATGCTAAATGAAATGAACTCCAAGACATGAAAACAACACTTCTTTTTTTTTTTTTTTTTCAGTTGTCAACCTTGATGTTGCCAATGTACTGTATCTAGTTCTTTCTTTTTATTTTATTTCATTTTTCTTTTTCTATTGTTTTATCCCTGGCAATGTCTGTTTTTGATTCTGGTACCCTCCATCTTGTATATGCATTTATCTGATGGGGGAAGGGAAGGGAAATAGCCAAATACTGAAAGAAGTACAAAAGATGACCCATTGCAACAATGATACAGGACACTATATTGGAAATGAACTTTACAACTTTGTGGTTGGGAGGGAGACTGGGGGAAGGGAAGGGATAGTGGGAGAACAACAATAGAGTGGGTAACAATGTTCAATGATAAATGTATCTTACTCACGTAAATGTAACCCCTATGTATGGCATCTTTACAATAAAATGAAATATTAAAAAACTACAGATGGAACTCCTTGAAAATATAGGGATAGGTAACACCTGTCCGAATAGAATTCTAGTTACTTAGAAAATAAGAGCAAAAATTGAAAAATGCTATCAGATCAAATGGTTACTAGAATGAGACATCTTATTAGTTGGGAGAAAATCCTTTCTCGCCATACATCTGATAAGAAATATAACCAGAGGGCTGCGAAGGTGGCTCAGTGGTAGAGTGCTTGACTTGCATGCTTGAGGTCCTGGGCTCGATTCCTCAGCACCACATAAGCAGAAAAAAAAAGCCGGAAGTGGCGCTGTGGCTCAAGTGGTAGAGCGCAAGCCTTGAGCTGAAGAGCTGAGGGACAGCGCCCAGGCCCAGAGTTCAGGCCCCACGACCGGACCCCCCACCCCCCCCCAAAAAAAAAAAGAAAAAAAAAGAAATATAACCAGAATTATACAGGCAGCTCAATAAGCAAAATTCCCAAGGAATCTATAGGTTCCTTGATAGATTGTTCAATTAGAAAATGTTGTTAGTAAAGAGAAGAGAGATGTTTTAAGTGCTAATTTTTCTTTTTGAAGTGTTGTACTCTACAATTTTTTCTCGTTTCCATTTCCTTGGAGTTCATTTTAATAAATATTATATGATCAGATGCACATACACATTGCACCTTTGTATACTTCTCCTAAGAATGTCTACAGTCCCGTATAATTTACCATGTTCCAGTGAATATATTTTTAAATTTTTTATTGTGAATATGCTGTACAGAGGGGTTACAATTACATGGGCAAGGTAATGAGAACATTTCTTATCAAGCATTGTTGCCCCTCCTTTGTTTTTCCTTCCCCTCCCTTCCCATCTCCCCTTGCCCCACCCTGTACTCCACAATTGAAGTCTGTGGTTTTTACTAATGGATGATTTCTAGCCAAAATTGCATATGAAAAACTAAAAGTCTTTTTACTGCTTATAATGTAACTTCTGTCTTACATGATTAATTGGAAATGGAAAGGCATCTTAGTCTGGAAGAGTAATAATATACCTTATAGAGAGGGACGTGCAGAGAAATAAGTCATTTGGGAGGAATTTAGGGACCAGCTATATATAAACAAGAGCACAGCAGAACAAACACAAAGCCTCCATAGTATCTTCATTCTCGTCTTTGTTTCTAAAAAACATTTTATTTAGTTATTTATTTTTGTGATACTGGAGTTTGAACTCAGAGTTTCATGCATGCTAGATAGGTTGATTCTCTACCACTTGAATCACATCTCCAGCTCTTTTGTTCTGGTCATTTTTGTGACAGGGTCTTGCTTTTTACCTGGACTAGTCTTCTTGTTTACATTTCCCTACAATGAAAAGTGTGAACCACCATGCTCAACTTTTTCTGTTGAGATACAGTCTTGTGAACTTCTTTCTTTCTTTCTTTTCTTCCTTCCTTCCTTCCTTCCTTTCCTCTTTTTTTGGGGGGGGCAAAATAACCTGGAACCACAGGTTATTATTATTATATATATATTATTATTATATTATTCCAAACTCTGCCTCCTGAGTATCTAGGATTACAGTCATGTGTCACCAGCACGCAGACTTACTTTTATTGTATTAGTTTGTTTTTATTGTATATATATGTCTCATTGTGATATTTCCATTCATCCATATGATGCACTTTATGAAATTCATCCTCTCTAATACTTTTCTCATTTTACAATTTAGGCCAGGGGAGGGGAGGGTAGTATAGTTGTGGAGGTGGGAGGAAAGGGAAAGTAAGGGACAAACAAAGGAGGAAGCAAAAATGTTTGATAAGAAATGTACTCATTACCTTGCTCATGTAACTGTAACCCCTCTGTACAGTATTTTCACAATAAAAAACTTACTAAAAAAACTAAACATATTTATTTAAACAATTTACATTTTATTTCTTATACTAGTAGTTATTTCTTATTAAAAAATTTGCAATAGTTTGTGGGTTGGAGCCAAGAACACTATAAATTTACTTTTACTTCCCAGTTTTTTTTGATAACTTTCTCATTATTTATTCATTAGATAAATAATGGGCCTTATTCTTTTTTTTTTTTTTTTTTAATGTTATTCCAGCGGTCATTCTTTTTTTTTTTTTTTTTTTTTTTAATTTTATTTTATTTTATTTGAGAACATACTGTACAGAGGGGTTACAATTACATGGGCAGGATAATGCATACATTTCTTACCAAGCATTGCAGCCTCCTCCTTTGTGGGCCTTATTCTTGAAGAACAAAATAGTAAGAAAACATTCTTGAGATAGACTGTTCATATACTTTCTTTTCTATACATAGATAAAAGTACATGGTATCAGTGTTTTGTGCTATAGTTCCTTTCATTTGGTGTGCAATGCTTTAATTCCACATGCACCGAATTTGCACAAATAGCTCTGAAAAAGCTTAACTCTAAATCATTCCTGTGCATGGATGTGTACACACATGAAAGGTACACAGTACATTGATTCACAGGGGAATATAAATTACAAAATATACATAAAACAAATTTAATCCACAAGGGTAGTGTTTTCAAACTTAAGTATATTATAACAGGATAAGTAAAGTCAATTCTTAACAGATGCTATGTGTGTTTCAGAGTTTTTAACAAGCCTCTTTTCTAAAACTTTTGTGTATCATTATGCTATCCAATTATAGCTATTTAATGAAGTAAAATGTACAAATATTGACATAATTCTTAGAGAATAAATAAGGGAAGTGAAACAAGATACCAAAATAAGAAAAGGTAATGTTTGAAATGCTGTCTAAACTTCCTATGGATGAATGTCAAAATGGGTGAATCCTGAGTAGTAGCTTTTCTGACTTCCTGTCTTCAGAACCTTTTTTCTATCATGGTGTGTGTGTGTGTGTGTGTGTGTGTGTGTGTGTGTGTGTGTGTGTGTGTGTGTGTGTGTGTGTGTGTGTGTGTGTGTGTGTGTGTTAGAGAGAGAGAGAGAGAGTGAGATGTAGATAGGACATCCCATTCCTGTGGAATAATCTTGGAGGTAAGGTAACATTCTACAAAGCAGTCTGTTTAGGAGATCTTTAACTCCAGCTAACTACAAATTACCAGGAGCTCTGCTTCCTGTTTCATGAAGACCCAGGCAAGGACCTCAAGGGATAGGGGCAGATCATAATAAATCCCCTGACCTTGCTCAGCTTTGTTTTCCTCCTTCTACATAAAAAGAAGCAAAAGATATTCAAAATTAGAAATCAGGTTAGCTAACCTAGTCTGAGTCCTGACTGTCCAGCATGGAGAATGCCTCCATGGCAGGTGCTCCTAAGTAAGCTAGAGTCTGAAAGGAGGGAGGGAGGATGAGACCTCCCATAGGCACTGCAGCTGGCCCATATTTTGAAAGAGCCCTCAGCAGCCTAATGAGTTGCTCACACCAGATGCAGGAGCTGGCCAGAGACTAGCTGGAACAGTTCTGGATTTTGTTTTGCTCAAAGGTGTTTACCTGATCATTAGCTGTTTGGTCGCACAGAAAATGTTCAGTCCATCCATCTTCCTGTCTTGTGGCTTTTTCTGTTACCAAATGAATTACATATTTTCCCTGACTTAACACATAACCTTAGTCCAGGTGCTCTCAAATGCAATACTAACATGAAAGGCATGTGTTGACTTTGCAGCCATTTTTATTTCTGTCTGAGACAGGTTTTGGGCTAGCAGATAAAACATTCTTGACATCTTTAATACTCTTCATAAATACTTTTTATAAATAATAGATGTTAGTCAATAGCTTTTTTCTGCCTATGCACTAAAAGTATTTCAAAAGAGAATTTGGTGGGTGGCTGAAGGTTGTTTTTGGAAAGTTATAAACTAGTTATTTACTTGCATTACCATCAAATACCTCTTTCATTAATTCGCCATTTTAAAAATGTTGTAATGCTCCACAGAACATATGTCACCAATGAACTAATCATAACCAAAGAAAACATTGATTCTAAGAGCCATTTGCAGCAGTACTGTCTACTGGCATTTGCTCACAGGAGAACAGATTATTGAAATAGTATTTAAAATTTAAATATTCTTAAATTAGCTTTAGTTACAGTAGTGTATAAACAACAACAAAAACATATAACCAGACAAATAAGCAATTAAGGGAATTTGCAATATTTCAGAGGAGGCATTTCATTAAAATAATATATATTAAGAAAGTGCATATCTTAGCCAGCCCAGGCAGGAAAGTCTGTGAGACTTTTATCTTTAATCACCCAAAAGCCAGAAGTGGAGCTCTGGCTTAAGTGCTTAGTCTTAAGGGAAAATGCTAAGATATAGTGCATAAGTTTGAGTACCAGTATACACACACACACACACACACACACACACACACACATACACACACACAAGTACATATCTTAGTCATACATAATGGCTTTGGAACTTGTAATCAACCCTAGCTACACAAAGAAGTCCAAAAGAACCTGGGAGACCTGCCTGTAGCAACAACCAAAAGAAGTAAGACCCTACCTGAAAATTTAACTGGTGCAAAAAGAGCTAAGAGCATGGCTCTAGTGGTATAACGCCTTCCTAGCAAGTGGGAGGCCCCTCAACTCATTAGGAAAAACAAAAGAGAAAAAGGAAGAGATGGTGGAAGGAGATAAGATGGAAAGGATGGGAGGAAATGAGTAAGTGGAGAGAGAAACTGAGGAAAAGAAGACGGGAGGAAAGGTTGGAGAGAGGAAAGGCAAAAGGGAAGGAGGGAGTGAGAATAAAACAAAGTACATATCTTTTTCTGTTTTGTTTTGTTTTTGGTCCAATTGTGGGGCCTGAACTCTGGGCCTGGGCGCTGTCCCTCAGCTCTTTAGTTCAAGGCTAGCGCTCTACCACTTGAGCCACAGTGCCACTTCCAGCTTTTTCTGCTTATGTGGTGCTGAGAAATCGAACCCAGGGCCTCATGCATGCAAGGCAAGTGTTCTACCTCTGAGCCACCTTCCCAGCCCCAAAGTACATACATATCTTAATTGTAGAGTTTGATGAATTTTACAAATTGCACATGCCCATGTAACTGGTGCTTATGACAAGAAACAAACAATATCAATACTAATTTAACACCAATTTCAGGGAGTTTGCTAGAAAGACATGATTGAACAAAAAGGCCCCGAAGTAGGTTCTTTGCATTTAAATCTCCCTCAGCTCAAGCACAATTGAAGGAATTTTGGTTTTGGCTTTGGCTTTCTTCAGAAAACTTGTTATATCCTGAACTCTCCATATGGTGTTCTTTGCTTGATATCTTGCATTGCAGTTCCTTCTGGCACTGAACTCACTGAGGAGTCAGTACCATGTCACAGTTGCTTTTAACCTCTCACAATGCTTGATGCACTTGGATACTATAAATACCAATTAGTATTTGCATAATGAAAAATGACATACAGGCTGGGAAGGTGGCTCAGTGGTAGAGAGCTTGCCTTGCATGCATGAGGCCCTGAGTTCGATTCCTCAGCACCACATAACCAGAAAAAAAAGCCGGAAGCGGCACTATGGCTCAAGTGGTAGAGTGCTAGCCTTGAGCTGAAGAGCGGAGGGACAGCGCTCAGGCCCAGAGTTCAGGCCCATGACCAGACCCCCCCCCCCAAAAAAAAAAGAATATTGAAAAATGACATACATAACTATGTATTTATACCAGAAATAACTGTTAGGGAAAAATACAAAATATTACATATTTTGAGGCCATGGCAATAAGAAGATTACAACACTTTGGCAGTATCTCAGGCTAAAACATTTTCCAGTTTAATGAAGTAGGAAATAGTCAAGAGAAATGATTTCCATTTTCTAAAAGAGAAAATACATAAACAAACAAATAAATACGTGCATTTGAACAGAGGACAGAAGGAAGGTTGAAATGGAGTATGTTCTTCAAGGAAGAGTGTGTAATAGAGAAGCAGAAGTATAAGTTCCTGAACCATGGAGGATGCTAGATAAATTTGGTGGCCAAGAGTATGGCAAGAGAGCCAGAAAACCTGGTCATAATGAGAGAGGATCTGAAACTTTTTGCTGTGAGTCAAATGGAAACCCACTGGAGGCTTTTGTTCAGGAAAGTAATGGAATCTAATTTATAGGTTAATAGAAAGAGTGATTCTGACTATTCTGCAGAGACAGAACATGGTGGAAAAGGAAACCGAGTGTTTAGAGCTATTGTTATAGTACGGAGAAGATATGATGGTGGCTTAGACTATATAATAGCAGTGGCGATGATAAGAAGAAATTAGAATTGGAATCCATCGTGATGTGGGCTTGATGCAGTTTATGGATAGGTTGGATAAGGATTGTGAGTTAAAAGGCTGAAAATTAAGATCAAAGTTTGGGCTGGAGGAACCAATTCAGTTGGGGTTGTTGTTGGTTAAGATGACTTATTATTGATGAGAAGATATTCAGACTCTGGTCTGTGTATAGTAAACTTAATTCGCTCACCATTTAATGATCTAGAATAATAGCTGTTCTAGGATTTAGGAGATGATTGATGGAGAGAAATGACAAAAATTTTATTATAGTGGAAGAAGACAGATAAAACAGATATAAGAATACTTAATAGTATTTGTTACTCATTATGTCTTATCTGTATTGTAAATAATATGTAATGAATTTGTTATCACTGTCTTACTACTTGTGTAAGCTCTCAAGCTACCTCCTTATAAAAGTTTTGGAATACAACTTTTTCAGTTGTCTCTGATATTATTTCTTTTTTTCAATGTGAATGCTTTCTCCTCAGTTCTAATGCACAAAATAAGTCTTGTTTAAAAAATACTTTTAAAGAGTAGTTTTGGGCTTACAGTACAGAAGGTTAGCCCTGGTTCCCACATTGCATAGCCTTCCCTGTCATCACCTATCAACATCCCTATCAACGAGGTTCATTTGTTTGAGTTGATGAGCCTACACTGACACACCACAGTCCCTCAAAGGTTTTACTTTAGGTTTGCTATAGGTATACTTTCTATGGCTTTGGGCAAACATAGCATGACATATGTCTGTCATTATAGTATCATGCAGAGATTTTAATTGTCTTATGGGGTAGGGAAACTTATTTTTGCTGAGGGCTATATGGATATTTATAACATCATTCACAGACAAACATAATTACCAATGCAGGCTGCAAGCAGCCAGCAAGAAGTATATGAGAAGTGTGTATGTGTGGCCTGTCATACACCAAATGATTTCTCACGCCTTGTACAGCCAGCTGTTATCCGCCTTTCCCCAAGACTCAAACCCTGACAATAACTGGGCTTTATACTGTTTTTATAATTGGCTTTTTTCTGCAATGTTATATAATTGGAATAATATATTTAGAAAAGTTTTTTCACGTTGTCTTCTATTGCTTAGTGTTATAAAAAGTTCTTTGTTTTTTTTTTTTAACATGGCATGATAGCTCTTTCATTTTAACACTAAATAATATTCTATTGTCTAGTGTGCCATAGTTGATCAGTTCACCTTCTGAAGGTGTTCAAATTTTGGCATTATGAATAAAACTACTATAAATATCATGGACAAGTTTTGTATGATCCTATATGTTAAGTCTTTTGGGAGAATACCAAAGAGAAAGATTCCTGGGACATATGGTAAGGGCATGCTTGCTTTTGTAAGAAATTACCAAATAGCTACCCTGGTTTGGATTTCAACCAGCAATGAGTAAGCATTCCTGTTGCCTTGTTTTCTTGTCAACACTTGATATTGTCAATGTTTTGAATATGTTAGTAGTAAAATCTCCTTATTGTTTTAATTCTGCACTTCCCTTAAGACATATAAATGCGGAGAAACTTTTCATTCTATCTTGTATTTATATTTCTTTGCTAATGCTCTGAATTTTTCTGACTTCTTGCTTAACTCAGTACACATTTTTTGAAACTTTTTTAGTGTATTCTGTAACTCTCAAGTCTAGAAGATCAGCCACAAAAGACTTCAGAGAAAAAATAACTTTAAGAAAAACCATACTTTACATGATTCCCCATTTGGAAAAGCACAATGTTTATGGTCATTTTTAAGACTCTGAGATGTCCTACAATTTGCCCAAGCCTATGTTTGCCATAAAATAGAAACTTACTATATTCTGAAGAACTAGTATTCCAGAGCTGACATTATCTTGACAAGAAATCTAGAAAAATGAGTTTCACTTTTGAAGCTGGCTTTGTACAACCTTGGGTAAGGAAGGTAAAATTTCTGTTTCCTAGATTTCTCATGTGCAAAATGCCAATAATAATGGGCTACAAGAGATTCATTCAATATCTCTGTCATATTTAGGGATGAAACAGATGAAAGCACTTTACAAAAGTTTAAATAATACAATTTTGTATCTTTTGTCACTTCCCTCAAGACTTTACTTCCTATTTCATGCATTTTTCTGAAGTAATATTTATTTTTAACCAACATAGTAATTTTATTGCCACACTTAGTTTCCTTCACCAACTGCCTAATTTGTTCTTATTATCCACAGCTAAGTGTAAAGCATCTCCTGCTACAGGAAGACATCCTCAACCCTGCCTCTTGGCATCTCTCCCTCTTGGCTTTCTATCACTCAGTGAGAAAGTGCTTCTTGTGCAGTGTTTTACAAGGGCACAGGCTGTCTTCAGTGCCCAATGTACAGCAACTAATTTACTATGGAGCAAAATCCTTGATTGTTGCTTTTCTGTGAATTACATCATTCTATTTTCAACTTTTGTGCCCACAGTTTTGGGGGGAGAGACTTCTTTCATCCCAAGTATGTTTATCATCAGGGTTCCCACAACTTAATCCTTCACTGACTTTGCTTTGGTTCTAGTTCTGAGAACAAATTGTCCTGTGGTTCAGGGCACTGCCTGCATTCCTACGGAGATTTGAGAGTCTCTTTTTGCTTGTTCCTCTTTTTTCCTTCAGTAAAGTACAACACCAATCAATAAGAGGGGTACAACTCCATGGCCTCCCTCTTTATCTTTTCTGTTTGAATTGATTCTTCTTCATTTTGAATGTCTTTACTGCTTTTTCCTTATTTTGTTTACACTGTACATTCCTGTTTGAAGACATGTGGAGGAAACACAGCCCATGTCTATAAACTTTAAGAAAATGCTGACTGCTTGGCTGGCAAAATGAGCTCAAGCTCCTCATCCCACTTATTTCTTCATTTATTTCTTTACTCGACTGTATTTGTTTCATTCTGTATATGTTCTTTATAAAAACATTTCCTCACATAAGTAGTAAACTTCAGGAGAGGAGAGTAAACATTCATATAATATAAAAAATAAGATGATTAATCAATAACTTATATTTCTTTCTTTCTTTTTTTTTTTTTTTTTTTTTTTGGTGTCCGGTTGTGGGGCCTGAACTCTGGGCCTGGGCACTGTCCCCTCAGCTCTTCAGCTCAAGGCTAGCGCTCTACCACTTGAGCCACAGCACCACTTCCGGCTTTTTTCTTTTTGCTTATGTGGTGTTGAGGAATGGAACCCAGGGCCTCAGGCATGCAAGGCAAGCGCTCTACCACTGAACCACCTTCCCAGCCCAACTTATATTTCTTCTCACAACGCTTGTTACTGTTCCTCTTTCATAAATGAAGAAATGAAGGACAAAGAGGCTAGCTTCTTGCTGAAGCTACGATAGCCATAAGTCCTAGCTTTGAAACCTCAACCTCTGGCTCCACTGAAGTCCCTATTTTAACCACAGAACATCTGTGAGGACCTGGCCAAGATCAGCTAAAATGACTTACATCTATCACGATCAAGCAAAGGACAGAGAATTAAGATAATGAAAGTCTACTTAACCTGGTGGTGACAATTGCCAAAACAAGATTATTAGACATAAATGCTTCTGGAATTGATGAGACTATTAACCAAATTGAGGTGCTAGGTTATAATATTCTTGAGGAAACATAGAGTGGAAACATGGTTTGGAAATCAGGTTCAACCTATTTTAGCTTGCTTTGGACAGGTAACTTCTCTGAATCTTGGTTTCCTCATCTTGAAATTAACATAGTTCAGGTTACATATTCCTTATTCAAAATGCTTTGGACCTGAAGTGTTTAGATATTATTTTTTAAATTTTGGGATATTTGTACATGAATAATCTTGGGAATGAGGTCTATGTCTAAACATGAAAACTTTTGTTTCGTATACTTTATACACATGACCAGAAAGTTACTTTATACAATTTTTTTTTAGTGCACCCATGTTTTTACTGAAGTCTGTTACATGAGGTCAGTTGTGAACTTTTCCACATGGAGAGTCATATCTATGTTCAGCTTACAATATTGTTCTCATCATAGTTATTGTATAGATTAAATGAATGTTTTGCCTATAGTAACTGATAATTATTAGCTATATATTATTTAAGCTAATCATGGAAGTTTGAGGTTAAGACCGCAGATGAATTATCCACATGGATATTGTAAATAACGAGATAAAGGATAATTGACTTGTTAAAGAAGCAAGGGAAAGTATAGTTAAATTCTGGATGTCACACAGTTAGAGCAGCAGTAGCAAAGAGATGGCTAGTAAGCCAAATATATGTCCCATGGTTTCTAGTCCAGTATTGGTCATGAAATAATTACTCAATATTTATGGTCCTTTTTAAAATTTGCATGAAGTAATAGGGATCAAATCCAGAACTTCACATATGCTAGGCAAGCACTCTAGCACTGAATTACTTCTCCACCCATGTAAATTAATTAGATTAGATTCCTCTAAGAATGATATAGTACCCAAACCATTCTCTATTATTATTATCAAGCTTTCTTTTTCTTGTAGGCCAATCAGGGACTATATTTTGAAGAATAAAATTTTTAGAGCCAGGCATGATAGCAGATAGCGTGTAATTCCAGAATTCAGGAGGCTGGGAAAGGATAGCTTGAGAATGACCTGGGCTGAATATTCACTTCTGAGCCAAGTTGGCAGCCTGAGCTATAAAACAATATCCCGTCTCAGAAACAAAACAGACTAAAACTATTTTATATATGAAATATTAAATACTTATGAATCTTAATGTTACTGCAGAAATATTGAACTATTTAAATTTATTACCATTATAATAATGTTAATAATTATTATAGAATAAAGAGATGGAACACTGTCAACTTTTGTAGTTACCTTTTATTTTGTCTAGTAGCAATTGTGCATTTCCATAAACTTGGACACACTTAGTGCTTATCTTTATTCAGTTGTAATCTTTAAAAAATGTACTCTATGCTTTGCATATTGTCTCTCTTACTAGTATGGCTGATCAAACTAAATGTTATTACATTCTTTCAACAAAGCGGTAGGTGGTGGCAAAGGGAAAGGCATATGAATTTGGTAGCCAGGGATTCAAATTCTGTTCTTAATTTAAAAAAAAAAAAGCCAACTAAGCTGTACTTAATTCACTGACTCCTATGTGCTATACATTGTATAGGATGCAATATACACACTATGCCTAATCTTCACAAGATCTCTAAAAAGTAGACATCACTCGGGGCTGGGAAGGTGGCTCAGTGGTAGAGCACTTGACTTGCATGCATGAGGCCCTGGGTTCGATTCCTCAGCACCACATAAGCAAAAAAAAAAAAGTCGGAAGTGGTATGGCTCAAGTGGTAGAGCGCTAGTCTTGAGCTGAAGAGCTGAGGGACAGCGCCTAGGCCCAGAGTTCAGGCCCCATGACTGGACCCCCCCCCCCCAAAAAAAAAAGTAGACACCACTCTCATCTTACATATGGGGAAAAGCTAAAGTAGACCACAGACTAATTCAGCTATATGTTGGCTCTGTGTTCTGGTTACTAACAAAAGTTACTGGCCTCTGCACGGTGGTTTACCTAAAACAGTGTTCAGAATGCCATTCTTGATTGTGCCATGATCTGAATATCAAAATCTGTTTTGTGTGCTGCCTTCCTGAACATTTATCTCAGTGTTTAGAGTCTCTATACAGCTTTCTAAAAGCAGCAAGATCTCCACAAGATCTTCCATTCATAAAGCATTGCAGTTCATAACTTGGAGAAGAGGATATGTGCACAGTTTGTAGTGACCTTACATAAAAGTGTCCAGTATCCATGTTAACATTTCTGTTCCCATCAATGTTACTCTCTCAAAATCTGATGTATTAAGACCTATTTTTTTTCCTGTAGTTTTTAATTCACTGAGTATTTTTATTTTTCCTTTATGTATTTATCTAGTTAACTTTGGCCTAAGTGTTTTATGCTCTGGAAAAATAAAGAGATTCATTCTCTCTATATATAATCCTTTGAGGTAACATATTAGTAGAATACAGAGGAAAAATCTCAAACTGTCTTCTTACTTGAGGACATACAAGGCATCATTTTAACCCAACATGTTGCTTCAAATTAAAAAATAAGTAATGAGCTTAGTGGAAATTTTAGTGTATAGTATCAAACCTGAGTTAAGACCAATGATACCTAGTTATATAGTATGTCCACATATTCCTCTGAAGGTAACCATGCCATAAATAGCTTATGATGGAGTCACAAGTAGTATACAATAGTATCAACAAATGAATGTCACAGCAGGACTCCAAGGATGGTGATCCTGTTAACTTCTGGCTTTTGGGTGTTCAAGGCAGGAATGTAGCAGTCTATCTCTCTCATGTATGTAGCAGTCTATCTCTCTCATGCAATGCTCAGTTTGTATCAACACTAGGTAAGTATAGTTTGATTATTAGTTTGCCTCATAGTACCTATGGGAATACAATTTTTAGGTCAAACACATGACTATTAATATGAATATCTTAAACTGAGATATGTCAATCCATTAATTTAGCTTTGCAAAAATGCTGAATCTAGCTTTTCATAATGACCAACTAGGAAAGACAGTGTTGTTGTTTGGACACTGTTTGCATGTGCCAACAGGGATTCATGTGTGAGAAAGTTCATCCTCAGTGTGGTGATGTTGAAAAGTGATAGAACATTTAAGAGAGAGAGAGCCTGGTCTAAATTAGCAAGGTCAGTTTGGATACTGCCCTTGGAAGAGATTGATATAGTTACTGTAAGACTTCAGTTAGTTCATGAGAAAGAAGGTTGTTATAAAAGAGCAACATAGTCTCTCTACGCAGACTTTTCTTCTTGTCATGTAATCGCCTCCATTCACACACATTTCTCCCACAGTGCCATTTGCCATGATGTAATAAAGCTAAGGGAGCTTTTCCAAGATCTGATAAAAAGTTGATACTATGCTCTTGAATCTTTAAAATTGCAGATGTACCCAGCATCTGATCTTTTGTTATGACAAAAGAAAATGGACTACTGCAGGCAACATCTGATCATTTTTTTATTACAAAAGAAAATGGAATATTGCAGACAGCATTGCATAGACAAGGAAATAGAATTAATAATTCCAGTCCAAATCTTGCTCCTAACCTGGAATACATTTGAATGTTCCTAATACTCTGTATTGTTCACTTTACTTTTTCTTTAATCTCATCTATGATAACCTGACAAATTCTAATGAGAGTACTATTAAGAAAATCAGTTACTTTGGAACGTGCTGAAAAGAATTAAGTGAAAGACTGGCTAAAGATAGTAAAATGAATGTAATAGTTTAATAAAATATACCATTCTTTAAGAAAAAAAAACATTTCAGACAGAATATATAGTGAGGAATAATGTATTACAATAGTATAAGAACTCACAGACCTCATTAAACCATGTGTTTTTAATGAATTCAAAACTTTTTTATTGCTGAACAGAACCTCCGAGAGTACATAGAGTACAATTTGCTGAGAATAGGGAGGACTAAAGAGGTTGCTGAAGGCTGATACTTAAAATTGCCAAATGTTTGGAAAACACCTTCTTTGCTAAAATAATAGCATTTAGAATTGCAAACAGGAGCAAAAGGAAGAAGTTTAGTCCTTTCTCTTAAGTAGCCCTTTAATTATTTTCCATTCATTTTCTTCAAAGTCAAAGTGAAAGATTGCTTGATTTTTGCCTTGGTGTTTGTTTTGGGTAAAATGTTATATCACAACCCTACTTCTCAATACATAATTTTCCTCCAATGATCTTGGCTCAAAACACAATACTACTTCCCAAACCTAGTATGAGTTATTTGTTAGAAATGGGAAAAAAATCCTAAAAACTAACAGAAAACTAGCTTGAATTAGAAATAATTTAAAAACCCTACCAAAGGTTTAAAAGGTCAGAGTGAAACTCAGTGTTTGTTATTCACTTGATCACAGCCTGTTTTAAGCCCCCCAAAGAGCTAATTTTAAAAGATACTACGTTTCTTTAGGATTCCCCAAACTGGCATAGATGTGTAAGGATTTTGCTACAAGAAGTCAAGCCCAACCTCATAACCAACTAACTACCTGTGCAGATGCACAGTGCCCCATGGTCAGGGAGATATTTGTTTATTTCTCTGGTTTGTGGACTTGGTGTACTCTTCAAGGCCATTCTGAACACTAACTACTCCCCTCCCCCTTCCCCCAGTAACAGTATGAGGAGGTGAGGCCTTTGGAAGATACTTTATATTTCCCTTATGACTGAATTGGTAGCCTTGTACTTTTAGTACTCTTGCTCTCTGCCGTGTAATGAGAAGCGAGTGGTCTGCAAACTAGGGTATTTTACTCATCTAATACATAATCTATTAGCATCTTCACCTTAGTCTTTACAGCCTCCAGAACTATTAGAACTGAATTTTTTTTTTTTTTTTTGGGTCGGGTCGTGAGGCCTGAACTCTGGGCCTGGGCGCTGTCCCTCAGCTCTTCAGCTCAAGGCTAGTGCTCTACCACTTGAGCCACAGCACCACTTCCGGCTTTTTTCTTTTTGCTTATGTGGTGCTGAGGAATCGAACCCAGGGCCTCAGGCATGCAAGGCAAGCGCTCTAACCACTGAGCCACCTTCCCAGCCCACACTGAATGTTTTTTAAGACATCTAGTGTGCATTATTTTTGTTATGGTAACTTGAGCTAAGACATTCTGCTATGGCTGTCTTGAAATTGGTAATAATTTAAAAATTATTTCATGTTCAAATTATGTTGCTGATCCTGGAGTAAAGAAAATGAGAGAGAGAAGAAGGTTTGTGCGTGATAAGAAATGTACTCATTACCTTGCTCATTTGATTGTAACCCCTCTGTACAGTACTTTCACAATGAAAAACTCATTTTAAAAAAAAAGAAAAAAAGAAGATTTGGGGGAATGTGTCCTCAACCACAGCACAATCTATTTTGACAAAGCCATTAGAATCCTTAATCCCAAAGTGGCAGTCAGAGAGCTTTGTCTTTCACAGGACTGTGTTTGCCCTTGACTAGGCCTATTCTGTAGGAAGCATTGTCTCAGTACAAGTATACAGATGGACTTCAAAGCAGCACTGCAGCTCTTAATTACAGTTCAGTTTTGCTGTACTTGGAGATATTTTGAGGTACAATCTCATGACTAACCAATGCTGCCCAACATCCATTCTTCTGCCTGATAACCCTCAAGAAGCTAAATTTATGTCCTTATCTGTACTAGCTGCCTAACACTGCTGAAATGAATTGCCCCAAGCTTAGTGGTTTAAAACAACATAGATCTCTATCTTACTGTTCTGTAGGTTCACAGTCTGACCAGGGACTTTCTAGGCCAACTCAAGTTGTCAGCAAGGTGACTGACTTCCTTTCTGGGAACTATAGAAATCATTATGTTCCATTGTGTTTTTCACATTTCCTTCTGAATTCCATAGCTCCTGACTTCCTTTCTTCATTTTCAAAGGCTGAAACATTTTATCTTTTTGTAGCTCTATTCTGTAGTCTGGGCTTTCTCTGACCACAGCTGGGAAATGTTCTCTGATTTTAAGGAGTCATATGATTAGATTTGTCTCACTTGGATATGCCATGTTAATCTCCCTATTTCAAAGTCCCCAATATAATCACACCTACAGAATTGCTTTTGTCATGTTAAGAAATATGTACATGCAGAGATTGGAATGCTTTTTAGAGGCCACTATACTATACTATGCTTACTATGTATATTCTCCCCAAACTAGTTTTTCTTTCCTAAATTTGTCCTTTTTTTATTATTGTGAAAATATTGTATAGAGGGGTTACAATTACATGGGCAGGATAATGAGTACATTTCTTATCAAGCATTGTTGCCTCCTCCTTTGTTTCTCCTTCCCATCTCTTCCCACCCCCCAATTGTAAAGTTCGTTTTTCGACATAACGACTTGTACATCTCATTTTTGCAATGGGTCTACCTGTATCTCTATTTAAACGATTTGTTTTTTTCCCTTCGCCTCCACAAATTATACCAACATCAAATACAGTGAAAGCAGGGGTTATATCGTGGGGGAGGGACATACAAAGCAACAAAGAAATCATCTTACAAATATGTTAGAAACAATCGCATGAAAGAAAAAATATTTGAATACTTATCTTAGGGTTCATTTTACCTAACATCAACTTATCTGACCTTTTCAGCTTTTCTCAGACATATACTAATTATTGCAAATAAGGGAAACCATGGGACCTATGTTTCTTTGTGCCTGGCTTACTTCACGTAACATAATTTTTTTCCAAGTCTTTCCATTTCCTAACAAATGAGGCAATGTCATTCTTTCTGATGGAGGCATAGAATTCCATTGTGTATATATACCACATTTTCTTGATCCATTCATCTACTGAGGGGCATCTGGGTTGGTTCCATATCTTAGCTATGGTAAATAATGCTGCAATAAACATAGTTGTGCTGGTAGCTTTAGTATGGTCTTGTTTGTGATCATTTGGGTAAATGCCCCAAAGTTGGATTGCTGGGTCATAGGGGAGCTCTATGTGGAGTCTTTTGAGGAACCTCCATACTACTTTCCAAAGTAGTTGAACAAGTTTACACTCCCACCAACAATGCAGTAGGGTTCCCTTCTGACCACATCCCCTTCAGCATCTGTTGTTATTAGAGTTCTTGATTATAGCCATTCTAACTGTGGTGAGGTGGTATCTCAGTGCTTTTTTGATTTTCATTTCTTTTATGGCTAGAGAGATTGAGCATTTCTTCATGTGTCTATTGGCCATTCTTATTTCCTCTTTAGAAAAGTTTCTTTTTAAGTCTTTAGCCCTCTTATTTATCGGGCAGTTGTTTCTTTGAAGATTTGTTGTTGGGGGATTTAACTTTTTGAGTTCCAGGTATATTTTAGACATGAGACCCTTGTCTGTTGTATGGCTAGTGAAGATCTTCTCCCAATCATTGGGCTTTCTATTGATCTTGCTACCCATGTCCTTTGCCATGCAGAAGCTCTGCAATTTCATGCAATCCCATTTGTCCATCCTTTCTTTGATTTGTTGTGTTTCTGGGTCTCTATTAAGAAAATTTCAGCATGTGCCAAGGAGACCTAGGGTTTCTCCTATTCCATCCTGTAATGTTTTCAGAGTATCTGCTTTGACTCTGAGGTCTTTGATCCATTTGGAGTTGATTCTGTGCAGGGTGATATATAAGGATCTAGTTCTAGTTTTCTACAAGTAGTTAACCAATTTTGCCAGCACCATTTACTGAAGAGACTGTTTTTCTTCCATTCTATGTTTTTAGCTCCCTTATCAAAGATTAGATGGCTATATGTCTGTGAGTTCATTTCTGGGTTTTCAATTCTATTCCATTGGTTCTGAGGTCTGTTCTTGTGTCAGTACCAAGCTGTTTTGATTACTATAGCTTTGTAATAGAGTTTGAAATTTGGTATTAATATTCCTCCAACACTTTTCTTTCTGTTAAGGATCATTTTTGCTATTCAGGGTCTTTTATTCTTCCATATGAATTTTTGGATTGCCTCTTCTATTTTCTTGAAGAATGAGGTTGGAATATTGATAGGTATCACATTGAATTTGTAGATTGCCTTTGGAAGTATTGCCATTTTCACAATGTTGATCCTTCCAATCCAGGAGCTAAATTTGTTCTTTGTGTTATTGTTTCTGCAAGTGTGTGTTTTGTTTGTTTTCAAAACCAGTTGGGTAATAAATCAGTGACATTTTGAAACCTCTAGAGTAGATAAAAATAACATTGACATTAAATGAATGAATGCATGAATGAAGCACTGTTTTATCTCAAACTAATAGTAGGACACATAATGGAATACTTATAAATCCAGCAGTTGTGTGTATGCATGCTCCATCCTTGTTCTAAGGCAGCAACTTTCTACCTCAGATCTACGTTAGAATCACCTGAGGAATTTTAGTCTTCTTATCTGAGCACTCCATACATCATTTACATCAAAACCTTGAAAAGCAGGCTGGGAAGATGGCTCAGTGGTAGAGTGCTTGAGGCCCTGGGTTCTATTCCTCAGGACCACATAAGCAAAAAGAAAAAAGCCAAAAGTGGTACTGTGGCTAAAGTGGTAGAGCGCTAGCCTTGAGCTGAAGAGCTGAGGGACAGCGCCCAGGCCCAGAGTTCAGGCCCCACAACCGGATCCCCCCCCCCCCCCCAAAAAAAAAAACACCTTGAAAAGCTATGAATGATTGGTGTTTTAAAGTCTTCCAGGTCATTTCAATGCATAGTGTTATGTTTTATGATCCATGAGCCACATGACATATTTTTAACTTGAGCAATGACAAGGAAAAATCTTTTTTTTTTTTAATTATTGTTTTTTATTTTTGTTGGTCATGGGGCTTGACCTCTGGGCCTGGGCTCTGTCCCTCAGCTCTTCAGCGCAAAGGATAGCGCTCTACCACTTGAGCCACAGCGCCACTCTCGGTTTTCTGGTGGTGTATTGGAGATAAGAGTTTCACGGATTTTCCTGTTGGGGCTGCCTTTGAACCGTGATCCTCAGATCTCAGCCTCCTGAGTAGCTAGGATTATAGGCGTGAGCCACTGGTGCCCGGCTTGTGAAAATCTTTTAAAATGAGTGTTTTCCATAATGTATTCTTTTTGTGTTGAATAGCTTTCAATTTTAAACTCTTACTAGACAGAAGAAAAGAAGTTTTATTTATCAGTGATAACCTACCATGATTTAAATGTGACAATTTAAATTACTTTTTAGAGAAAAGAAAAAATTATCATTTTAGTTATGTTCTCTCTGCCAAAAGCTAGCCTATTGTAAAATTTTTTAAAAAGCACTAAAATTATATCATTGAAAGGAAAATATATCATGCCAATATTAAAATTGTACACAATATAAAAATAATTACAAAATGGAAAGCAGAATAAACATATGTAGACCTCATCATTCTAATTAAGAAATTGTGGGGTAGTCTTTCTATGATTGAATTTCTATGATCCTAAAGTTTCCAGTTGTTACTTTAAATTAGATAAAACAACACTTCAGCATGCTTTGGTACATACAATGGATATAAGGAGAGTAATCCCAAAAGAAGACTCAGTCAGACTGAAAGGGTATCATTTCAGAAAAACTTGAGGAATTATTTGACCCAGCATCAGGGAAACGGAAAAGAGAACTTCAGTTATTTGCTTGTTTAACTATTTTTAAAGACATAATTAGTTCTATTAAATTATTGCAGTAGAGGAAGGGATAGAAATATGAGAACTAGTGAAAAGTAAGAGGAGGAAATAAGGGGAATGGTAACTCAACTTGAAAATTTCAAGGAAAAAGTAAAGTTGAAAACAAGGACCATCTTGGCTTAATAACTTATTTGCTTTTGTTTATTGCTGGGCACTGGGCAGGAGGTTTACTGCTGTGTGTTCCTGACATGTTGTTGGTTTCAGTGAGTCTGATTTCCACTCCATTCTCAGGCTACTCCAGGTCAGCCAAGGGCAAATCTAGACAGATGGGTGATATTGGTGGTTTCTGTGTTTATTCTTAGTTAGTGGTAGGTTTTTGGGCCTGCCTGATGTAAAATAGATTTAGTCTTTTGCTAGATTGTATAAAGCTGCATAAATAGAAAACTGCAGAGTGACACAACTATGGACAGAATATTGAGAGAATTGAATATGCAGAAACAAATTAAATTTCCTGGTCATTGAATAACCCATCACAAACTTCTACATTCCTAAATAAGGAGTAGTGAAAAGAAAATACTTGATCAATTTTTCTCTCAATTCTTAAAAAGAAAATCAGTCCCTTTCCTTTTCTCCATCTTTTGCCTTTTTCCTCATTTGCTGAAGGGAATAAAGAAAACCAAAATGCTGAATCTTTGCAAACTCCTTTAAGACATAACACATTCTCATTCCTAGTCTTTTTTCCAAATCATGCAGCAGACAATATAATCAAAACCTTTGTGAAATACATCTTTACTTAGGTTTTATTAAGTAGTTACTAATTTATTAATCAGTGATTGACACAAATTAGTTGTTTGAAGCTAAAGTATCTTCTTTGTAAAGTTTACATAAGCAAAAAATATCTTCTCATTGTTAATGTTAATCTCTTCCAATGAATGGAATGTTCTTCATTTAGACTTATTTCATTGTTGCAAGCATCACCAAATTTAGTCATTTTCTGAGTTTATGGTAGACATAGATGAAGGATTGTCAAGTGACCACATTTCCCCTCCTTATAAATTTATCCTGAAATTGTATTCTGGGGATCTTTTTACACACAGGGGACTGTATTTGTCCCACATTACTTAACATTTATGATGAAAACAACGATAAAATGTATCAATCCCTCATACCAATTTGTCCGTTGTGCTTTAGTATAACCTCAATCAAAATGGAGTTAATCAGGAGTGACCTCATAGGGTCAATAACTCTAAAATTCTGGTTTTAATGATATATGTCTCTAATTTATACCCCAAAAGTGTGGACCACCTGTGTTGTTGACTGGTTGTGATCATCTTGAGACCTAAGAGATTCACATCAAGAGAAAACACAGACATACAGGATACATGTTTCTTTAAAGTGATGCTATAAAAATTATTTTCTCAATTAAATCTAAGTGATTCACTTTTTATTTTTAAAGCCATAAAACTTGTGGGTTTGAGATGATTGAATATACATTTGTGATTTGTTTTCACCAACCTCTTTCCTTATTACCCTTCTCCAATGACACCATTCATGTAGCATAACCACAAATCTTACAGCACATTTTGTAGACAGGGCTACATTTGTCACTGGGTTATAGCTAGCAGTAATACGATTTTATATAAAATAGCAGTATTAATTAGATATATTTTGGTGAACTGGAGGTACATGTTTATGATTATTGTCTAAAGCCAAACAGGAAAATGTAAAAGTAATAATAAATACATTCTCTCTCATATACCAGTTTAGGCAAAATTTTGGCTGGAAAAGCATGTGAGTAATTAGATAATTGCTGCCTTGATTGAGCTTAATAGGAAACATTTCAATTAGGCTAAAACTACACAGAAAGGAAGTGGGTTTTTTACAAAGGGAAACATTCCTTGTCATGCAACTGTCAGCTTGTGCCCACACTAAGAGATGGGATTAAGTGGATCTGTGCAAAGGAAACAAAGAAGAAATGATTGCGGTAATTAGGCCGATACTTAAACACTATGTCTTCTGATAGAATTTCTTGATGATTCTAGTGTCGATAACGTAGCCCCTATAAATTTCTTGCCTGCAACAAATTACTGCCTTAAATCTATGGCAATACAAGTTCCTGGCTGGGGTGTGGGGGAGTCATGATTTTCTCATAGTACGAAAGCTAACATTCTAGAATTGCAGTCTTCTTCTCCAAGCCACCTGCATGCTAATAATCAGAAAAGCCATTTGGGGCTAGTTTGCATGGTTAATAGTTTCTGCTTAGCCTACCTGGAGTGCATGTATCTAGTTGCTGACTTAGGACCTGAGCCAGATGTGGAAAAGTCTCTTTTCTTAGAATAAGTGTCCAGGGGACACTGCTGTTCTTAATATCCTGGGGGTTGAAGTGGTAGTATAACCCTCTGACCTGTCAGCATTAGAGGTTTCATCCATCTGAAGGGTACATAGCTCCACCCACAGGTCATTATGTTCTTGTCTTTAATTTAATTACCCATGCCATTTCATGGGACCTAACAGGTTGCAAAGGACCCAGCCCAAGGGCTCATACATACAGACAATACATTATTAATGATGTTCTGACATTGTTTGCTAACTAAAAGATAGAAAACCACTTATAGGATATCAAACTACTTCTCTACTTCTCTAGAAATGTGTATGAAATACAATCTCATAAAAATCTCCTGAAGATAAATGTAGGTCTCGGTTAAGAAGCTGTAAGAATAGGCACTGATGTTGCTGAAATCATTCCAGAAGTAGTTAATTTCTTCAGTCTATTCTGAGTGGATAAAGTTCTTCATGAGGGTATCAGCCCTTTAATGGAAGTAGCATCAAGATCCCAGGTTAAGAGGCCACAGAACTGAAGATCCTATTAAATTCCCTATATCATATAGTGGTTAAGAGTATGGACTGTGGAGTTAAGGTATCTGTTTTTAAACTGAGGTTCTGCTCCTAGCTTTGTAATCTAGCTTTGTAAGTTCCTTAACTTTTCCAAGTCTTGGGTTTTTTTGCCTATAAATAAAGGAATAACAATATTACTTCCCTGCATAGGTTGGTGTGAGGAATCTAATGGCTTTTGCACCATTACACACTAAAACATTTTTAGCATCTGTTATTACTAGAGGTTGATAATTCTCATAAGAAAGCAGAGAGCTTAAGAAATACGTTTTGACCATATTCTTCATCCTTCTTAATATCTCTGTGTGTACTATATATATACATATATATATACATATATATATGTATATATATATATGAATTAATGGAACAGTTAAGTTTGTTGAAATTGGTTTGGAAGAGAAGAGGAGGGAATGAGGGAGAGTGATAAAGGGGTGAGTGTGATCCAGATAAATTGTATACATATGTGGAAATTAAAAATAAGATCTTGTTGTACAACTAATTGGTACTATTAAAAATGTGGGGGAGGGGAAGCGAAAGGAAACTAGTATAACTTGAAAAAGTTATTTTTGAAAACAGTATTACTAAGATTTGCATTCATGTGGTCTTTTCCAACCAGCAGGAAGTCCTAAGTTTTTTAAGGGTTGTTTGCCAGGGTCACTTCTTATCTGCTTTAATTTGGTAGACTGTAAAGTTGGTAGACTGTTGTGGCGCTTAAGAATGCAATCCTAAGATGAGCTAACTCATTTGGTCCTTACAGTTTGATGAATGTTGTTCAGCAATCCAAAAGGTGGGCAATCTTCAGCTATGTCCACAGCTCTTTACAGAAGGCAGCACTTGTAGGCTCATCCCCAGGTGAAGCAGTCAGAAATGATGTTCTTTTAGGACTAATGAACAAATATTACCTTTGACTATTTACATTCTCAGTACTTCAACATAAAACAGGCTTAAGACATATTGAACTTTTTACAGGAGTCCACTTGAAGCAAAAACTATACGCTGTTAAATAGAATTACTTGTTCTGATTCGTTTTCTAGCACATAGTGTGAGAACTCCAAGGCTACTGACTATAAAATTAGAGAGCTTTGGACATGGCTGATTTAAGAGTCTCAAAATTAATTAAAAATGTGTGATTTTTATAGTACCCATTGTTGTGAAATTTTCTTTGAGATAAGTTATGTGCATTTCATTTGCACATAGAGAATTATTATTATTTTTCTCTTTTAAACCAGCTGCAGGTTGCTCACGCCTGTTCTCCTTGCTCCTAAGAAACCTTAGATCCGAGGATCACAAAAAAAAGCCAGAAGTGTGGTTCAAATGGTAGCATGCTAGTCTTTGAGCAAAAAAGTTCTGGGATAGCACCAAGGCCTTGAGTCCCAGTCCCAGGATAGGCACAAAACAACAAAAATCAACCAGCCATAGTAGGTTAATTTAAAAAAAAAAAATCAGGATTCTCATCTCTATGTAAAATTTCAATTAGTTTTTCTTTCTTTAGGGAAGTAGGGTAATCAATGAATACTTTCAAGAAGACTTACAGAGTATTTCTATATGGAGGAGTGCTGTTGGGGGCTGGAAAGACTCTTATAGCTTGACAGTGATGGGATTCTTGTTGCTAAAAATTTTCACATCCACTGTCCTTATTTGTGCTTAGATTGTTCATGATCAGTTTCTGTCTACAGTTTGTAATCCCAGGTAGCAAGTACCATTCTTGTGGTCACTCTTAAGGTTGTATGTTCCCTAAAGGACAGAAAATGTTTGTCTATTTCTAGTATAGTCTTTTACATGTGGTTCTGCATTCAGTTCAGAACCCCTTTCTAGAAATCTTTTAGTGAGAGTTCTCTACCTTATGACAGCAACTTGACTTGCAGCCAGAAAACCTGGAAATGAAAGAAGTTTAAGATAAATATCGTGGTGCAATTCCCCCCACCCTGTTCTTTTCTCCCCCTCTCTTTTTTTCTCTCTCTCACCTGTCTCCCTCTCCCATTTCCTTTCTCTTTTTTTCTCATATAGCAATATACTCATATCCTAACTTGTCCCAGTAGAGGGTCAATTATAAACAGTTGGCCATAAATCCGTTCCAAGAAAAACAAGAGAAGGAACTATAGCATTAGATACCAAGGTTCTTTAGAATTGCTATAAATGTTCAGAATGTGTGAACTGTGAACCCAGAGCTTTTAAGCAATATTTTAGAATCTAGTGCTTCCCAATATGGCCCCAAATGAATAAATGTTAGAAAGACATTTTTCTATGGTCAGGTATTATTTCTGGAAACTTTAAAAGTTAAAACAGTACTTTAAGACTTCATAAATAATATGACTAAAAGTCCATTAGCAAACTATCTATAAGGAAAATCAAATGATAAAAAATAATAGTTTGGTTAAGTCTTGTTTTATTTTTCATGCAAATCCTGGGGCTTGAACTCAGGATCTGAAATTCTTTAGGTCTTAGTTACCAATTTGTAAAGTAAGGGTGTTTTAATTAAAGATACAGAAGAGCAATTTCAGCTCTTACATTCCAGAATCTATGAACTAAGTTACCCATTAAAACTCAACTTTGACAGTGAATCAGAATCAGCTAGAGAGCTTTAAAAAAATCCAGACACTGGACTACATCCCACCGAAATTCCAATTCATTAGGTCTAGCTGGAGCTTTTAAAAATGTTTTGAAAAGTAAATGTGCGATCCATTGCAATGAACAGTTAACTCCTTTCCAACTGCCACTGTGTTCCTAGATAGAGCTGCCTGCTCTCACCAGTGTGAACTATAGTTCCATTTGGATTTCCATACCTTGGTGCTCCCTACTTTTCTTTGAAGGTTATATTCTTTGACACGCCACATTATAAATATGCAAGTTAACAGTATATCAACTCAGAAGTTAGACAGTAGGGGAATGAATATATATATATATATATATATATATATATATATATATTCTTTAGCTTGTTGAAGATGCCTATCCAATTCTCGAACCCAAAAAAATTAATCCCCCAATAACAAATCCTCAAAGAAACAACCACCTGATTAATAAATGGGTTAAAGACTTCTCTGAAGAGGAAATAAGAATGGCCAACAAGCCGGGCGCTGGTGGCTCACGCCTGTAATCCTAACTACTCAGGAGGCTGAGATCTGAGGATTGCGGTTCAAAGCCAGCCCGGGCAGGAGAGACCGTGAGACTCCTATCTCCAATAAACCACCAGAAAACCGGAAGTGGCGCTGTAGCTCAAGTGGTAGAGCGCTCGCCTTGAGCTGAAGAGCTGAGGGACAGCGCCCAGGCACAGAGTTCAAGCCCCACGACCGACAAAAAAAAAAAAAAAGAATGGCCAACAGACACATGCAGAAATGCTCAACTTCTCTAGCCATAAAAGAAATGCAAATCAAAACAATATTGAGATTCTACCTCACCCTAGTTAGAATGGCTATAATCAAGAACTCTAATAACAACAGATGCTGGAGGGGATATGGACAGAAGGGAACCCTACTGCATTGTTGGTGGGAGTGTAAACTTGTTCAACCACTTTGGAAAGCAGTATGGAGGTTCCTCAAAGGGCCAGCCCTTGAATCAGTCTTAAGGGTGAGGATTCAAGATTTATAGGTAGAGATAATAACAGATAAAGAATAGAAGTCTCAATGAGAACTCTTGAACTTATATTGGTAATCAGTAGAGGGAAATGGGACAGGTACAGAAAGAGACTCTTCTCTTTCCAAGGTCATATTGCTGTAGGGAAGGAAAGGAAAGTAAGGACACTGAATAATTTTTTTTATATAGACTCTTCCAGTCTTTCCTTTATAGGTCTATCTACTTGAAGGATTGTCTATAGCATCCTGGCCATCACTCCATAATTCGACAACTTCTTAACTTAAAACTTTAGAAAAATAATGAAAAGGAATATCGCATTAATGTATAATGAGGATGTGTTCTGAGAAATGAGTCAAGTGATTTTATTGTTGCATGAACATCACAGAGAATACTTACACAAACTGTGATAGGGGTCACTAGGACATATAACTTAAATAGGACCATTGTTATATGTATGGTCTGTCATTGGCCAGAACGTATTTGTTGTTCAAGCCTATACTTAGAATGGTCAAACCCATCTGAAAGAACTATGGTAAGTACTTGAAAAGAAAAGCTCTCTTATATCCAACTAGATGGAGCATAAATCAGTGCTGTTTTTTCTGGGAAGCGACTTAGCAGTGTATATCAGGAATCTTTGGCCTGGTAAATCTATCTCTGTAACTTTCCTGAAGAAATAATCACTATGGTTTAGCGCTGATAAAAATATTCTTTAGAACATTATATATGATAGGGGAAAATGGAAGTAATCTATTAAAGTGAAGGTGAATAGTTCACAGTATTTAAGTATATCCATATGATTAAACATTATGTTTTACCAAAAATAATGCTTATGAAGAGCTTTTAATGAGGTGAAGAAATATTAATGATATATTGTATAAAAAGATACAAATCTGTACTATATGATCATAGCTATAAAAATAAAAAATGTAAGCATTAAAAGCATCAATTTTTAATAACAGTAGTTATTTCTAGGTAGTAGGGTTATAATGTTTATTTTCTTTATTCTTTTTATATACTTCAATCTTTCCAAAAATGATCAAATATTATTTTAGCAAGTAGAAAAAGAATTACATTTTTTATTATAAATGACATAGAGTCAGATTAGAAGTAGAAAATTGGATAGGAACAGAGACAGTAGACTAGATGCCTCAATTCAAAACAAATGCAAGCAGGTCCTAAAAAAATGTCATTCGTTTAAAAAAGAAAAAAATGCCATTCGTTTTGATAAAAGCTTTCCTTGCTGTTTGTGCTTGCTTTATCTTATTTGACAAATTAGGGGGGTCTGGGTCAAAGGATTATTAATATCCATTTTCTTTTAAGATAAAAAGACTTATATTTATCATAATTGACCTTAAATAATCCCTATTTCTGATAAGTATAGGACCAGAATGCTATCCAATAATTTCTCTAGTTTTGAAATAGTATTTAGCATGTACCAGAGATTCTTGTGATGTTTTAAGGGTATTAATAGTTTGATAACATGGCTAAGGATACATACAGAGAAACACATAGACATATAAAGGCAAAATATGGTTAATTATGTACCTTATGATTTCTAATGGGTCTTGATAAAAAGCTAAGCATAACTTTAAAGGTATTCCTGGGATTACCAGGATTCAAGGGATATCTTTAAGGGAAAATTACAGAATACCACAATACAATGTAAACAAAAAAATAATCCTGCCTCTGAACTCCAGAGAATTGAAATCAGGAAGATCAGCAGTAAGTGATGAAACCAGGAGAGTTAGACTGAGGCTTACTGTAATGTGAAATTGCTAGGCTAAGAATCCTGGATTAACTAGGATTGTCTGTAAGGCAGCTATATGGTCTCACACTGGTGGTGAGTTAGGCTATTGGTAGAAAGACATAGAAATCCTCATCAACCTCATTATAGGCCTTCAGGATTCTCACAGATTAAATCCAATTAAATATGAGGTTACAAGGATCAGCTAAGCATCCAAGTGGTATGGATGTTCGACAGGGTCAGGACCTTGGTTACATAAAGGAGAAGTGAGCAAAAAGCTGTATAGATGCAGGATAGTATAAATGAAATTTCTCCTTTTTAGAAATAAAAAATACTAATATAAAAAAGAAAAGAAGACATATGTATTTGGGTTGTTGGATGAAATTTCAAGTATTGATGTGAATTTATGGGTGGATGGATAGAAAGATAGGTTGATATATATATACACACACACACACACACACACACACACACACACACACACACACACACACACACACACACACACACACACACACACACAATACAGCCAGGTCCTGGTGGCTCACACCTATAATCCTAGCTACGCAGAAGGCTGAGATCTGAGGATCATGGTTCAAAGCCAGCACAGGCAGGAAAGTCCATGAGACTCTTATCTCCAGTTAAACACCAGAAAACCCGAAGTAGTGCTATGGCTCAAGTGGTAGAGTGCTCACCTTGAACTGAAATGCCCAGGGACAATGCCCAGGCCCAGAGTTCAAGTCCTACAACCAACAAAAATTAAAAAGAAATAAAATAAATGATACATTTGTGTTGTTGCTCTGCCCACTGACAGTACTTTAGAGATTTTGCAAATACCTAGCTTTTTCATTTTAAATATATATTTTTTATTATAAAGATACTGTACAGAGGGGTTAGAGTTACATGAGCAAGTAATGAGTCCATTTCCTAGAGAGCATTGTTACCCCCCCTTGTTTTTCCCCTACCATCCCTTTCCTCCCCAGCTCCCCAACTCCTCCCTCTCCCTCCAACACAAAGTTGTAAAGTTCGTTTTCAACATCGTGTCTTATATATCTCATTGTTATAATGGGTTATCTTGTATCCTTATTTCAGCATTTTGTTATTTCCCTTCCCCTCTCCAAATTAGAAAAATGTATATACAAGATTCAGGGCACTGGAATCAAATACAGTGACAGTAGGGTTTATACCATGGGGGAAGAATATACAAAACAAAAAACAAAAAAAAATCACATAGTACATTAAAAAGAACTATAAGAAAGATAAAATCTCTTGTGTCCCTATCTTGGGGTTCATTTCACTTAGCATCAGGTTATATGGTCATATTTACATAGCTTTTGACCTCTTCTACTTGTCCTAGACATATACTAGTTATTGCAGATAAGGGAAACCATGGAACCTTTGTTTCTTTGGGCCTGGCTTACTTCACTTAATATAATTTTTTTCAAGTCTTTCCATTTCCTAATAAATGGGGCGGTGTCATTCTTTCTCATGGAAGCATAGAATTCCATTGTCTGTCTGTCTATCTATCTATCTATCTATCTATCTATCTATCTATCTATCTATCTATCTATCTATCTATCTATCTATCTCACATTTTCTTGATCCATTCATCTATTGAGTGGCATCTGGGTTAGTTCCATATCTTAGCTATGGTGAATAATGCTGCAATAAACATAGTTGTGCGGGTAGCTTTAGTATGGCCTTGTTTGTGATCGTTTGGGTAAATGCCTAAAAATGGGATTGCTGTGTCATAGGGGAACTCTATTTGTACTCTTTTGAGGAACCTCCATACTGCTTTCCAAAGTGATTGAACACATTTACACTCCCACCAACAATGCAGTAGGGTTCCCTTTTGGCCACATCCCCTCCAGCATCTGTTGTTATTAGAGTTCTTGATTATAGCCATTCTAACTGGGGTGAGGTGGAATCTCAACATTGTTTTGATTTGCATTTCTTTTATGGCTAGAGAAGTTGAGCATTTCTTCATGTGTCTATTGGCCATTCTTATTTCCTCTTCAGAGAAATCTCTCTTTAAGTCTTTAGCCTATTTGTTAATAGGGTGGTTGGTGGTAGGGCATTTTTTTCAGTTCTAAGTATATTTTAGATATGAAACCCTTGTCTGTTCTATGGCTAGTGAAGATCTGCAGTTTCATACAATCCCATTTGTCCAATCTTTCTTTGATTTGTTGTATTTCTGGGTATTTATTAAGAAAATTTTGGCCTGTGCCAATGAGTCGTTGTGTCTCCTATTCTGTCCTGTAATGTTTTCAGGGTATCGGCTTTGACTTCGAGGTCTTTGATCCATTTGGGGTTGATTCTGATGCAGGATGATATGTAAGGTTCTAGCTTTAGTTTTCTACAGGTGTTTAACCAATTTTGCCAGCACCTTTTACTGAAGAGGCTGTCTTTCTTCCATTCCTTTTTTTTTTTTTTTTTTTAGCTTCCTTATAGAAGATTAGATGGCTGTAGGTCTGTGGGTTCATTTCTGGGTCTTCAGTTCTATTCCATTGGTCCTCAGGTCTGTTCTTGTGCCAGTACCAGTAGTAGAGTTTGAGGTTTCATATACCTAGATTTTTGTTTCTGTATCTTATTTTCCATTAAAGGAACTGGGGCTCTGTGAAGAAATGACTTTAGAGTTCAGACAGGAACAATAGAAGCTTAGAATATCAAGTATCAGGTAGTATGCCATACTCAAAGAATGGTATAAAAATGTGAAAATCATAAATAAATGAGTTTGAATGGGCTCTTCTTGTCAAATTTTGACCAATTTGAGGACTGGAATAAATCATGGTATTAATGGATTATATTGCATGGGAGTAAATACGAATCCAGGAATTCTCACTGATATAAATAAATTAGTAAGTACATGGAGGCAAAAGAAGGGAAGGGTTTTTCTTATAGTGTAATGCTACTAAATTGAATGACATAATTTTTTTAAAGTATGGCAACCATTATAGTATTAGTTAACTCATTAAAGAAGATCAGTTTGCCATCATGTGTTTGATATAATGCCCAGAGATTCCAATATAATTGCTTTAGAATCTGAATTGAATCATGAAAAACATCATAGAAATTGAAATTAAGAAGCATTCTACAAAATCAAAAACTTATAATCTTAAAACTAATGAAAATGCCAAGGGTGTGGCTGAATCAGAAAGAAAAGTCCTACTAAGTATAAAGCTCTGAGTTCAAATCATAATACTGTTAGAAAAACAACTGATGAGATCAAGGAAGGTCTGAAGATCACATTGAATCCAAGGGAGATGAAACTTAAGAATTAAGTGCTTTGTGTGACCTCACATTGGCTTCTTTGGTACAAAATATGTAACTGGGACACTGTGTTATTCTCAGAGAATCTGGTTAAAAGGGTATAAGAGAATTCTTGGTATTATTCTTACAATTCTTCTGTAAGTTTGAATTTAATTCAAAATAAAACGTTTTAAAGTCATCATATAATTTTTAAAGAATTACATAAAATGAGTCAATAGAAACAAAAATGCAAAGATTTAGACCTTAAAGGGTAAATACTCATAAAACATTTATATATGTAAAAGGAGGAAATTTTCAAAGGGCACAAAGAACAGACATTCAAAATCACATGGCAAGTTGAGACAAAAACTAAATTTAATTTTTTTTTATTTGAAAAAACTGTACAGAGGGGTTACAATTACATGGGCAAGATAATGAGTATATTTCTTATCAAGCATTGTAGCCTCCTCCTTTGTTTCCCCTTCCCATCCTTTCCAAGCCTCCCCCCAAATCCTCCCCCAACCCCCCACCAAAGCTGTAAAGTTCATTTTCGAAATGACAACTTGTACTTCTCATTGTTGCAACGGGTCCACCTGTATCCTTATTTAAACGACTTGTTTTTCCCCTTCCCATCCACAAATTATACCAACATCAAAAACAGTGAAAGCAGGGGTTATACTGTGGGGGAGGGACATACAAAGCAACAAAGAAATAATCTTATAAATGCGTTAGAAACAAATGCATGAAAGAAAAAAAACATTTGAATACATATCTTAGGGTTCATTTTCCTAACATCACCTTATCTGATCTTTTCTGCTTGACTCATATATATACTAACTATTGCAAATAAGGGAAACCATGGGACCTGTGTTTCTTTGGGCTTGGCTTACTTCACTTCATATAATTTTTTTCAAGTCTTTCCATTTCCTAACAAATGGGGCAGTGTCATTCTTTCTGATGGAAGCATAGAATTCCATTGTGTATATATACCACATTTTCTTGATCCATTCATCTACTGAGGGGCATCTGGGTTGGTTCCATATCTTAGCTATAGTAAATAATGCTGCAATAAACATAGTTGTGCTGGTAGCTTTAGTGTGGTCTTGTTTGTAAACATTTGGGTAAATGCCCAAAAGTGGGATTGCTGGGTCATAAGGGAGCTCTATGTGGAGTCTTTTGAGGAATCTCCATACTACTTTCCAAAGTGGTTGAACAAGTTTACACTCCCACCAACAATGAAGTAAGGTTCCCTTCTCTCCACATTCCCTCCAGCATCTGTTGTTATTAGAGTTCTTGATTTTTGCCATTCTAACAGGGGTGAGTTGGTATCTTAATGTTGTTTTGATTTGCATTTCTTTTATGGCTAGGGAGGTTGAACATTTATTTCTTCATGTGTCTATAAATTTAAATTTTGAAATGAAAAAATATCCAAGTTAGAAACTCAATTCATAAAATAAAAAAATGAGATATAGAATATTGATGAACTAGAAAAAAAGTCAAAGTTATTACAATATGAATATAGATCAAAGATAATGAGGATAGGAAGTAGATTAGAGAAATTATGAGTCATGGAAAACGCAATGCAAAGGTACACTACACAACTAATAGAGTGTGTATATATATATATACACATTATACACACACACACACACACACACACACACACACACACACACACACACACACACACACACACACACACACATATATACAGAGAGAGAGAGAGAGAGGTTATAAAAATGGCTGGGAAGGTGGCTTAGTGGTCGAGTGCTTGCTTTGTATGCATGAGGCCCTGGGTTGGATTCCTCAACACTACATAAGCAGAAAAAGCCAGAAGTGGTGCTGTGGCTCAAGTGGTAGAGTGCTAGCCTTGAGCTGAAGATCTGAGGGACAGCGCCCAGGCCCAGAGTTCAGGTCCATGACCTGCAAAACAAAAAAAAACAGAGGAGTGACTGTTTAAAAATAATATCTGTTTTACAAAGCAGACTAAATGTACAACTGCAAATAAACCACCACAAACCATTTGTATATAGACTTATCATAAAACTTAAGAAAAACAAAGACACAAACTTTAAAATAGTGAGAAAGAGCTGGGTGCTGGTGGCTCACACCTGTTAGCCTAGCTACCCAGGAGGCTGAGATCAGCATCGTGGTTCAAAGCCAGCACTGACAGGAAACTGAGAGACTCTTATTTCCAACAGACTACTTTAAAAAAGGTGGAAGTAGCACTGTAGCTCAAATGGTAGAGTACTTGCCTTGAGCAAAAGATGTTCAGGGACAGTGCCCAGGTCTAGAGTTTTAAGCCCTAGGACTGGCAAAATAAGTAACATAAAATACATAAAATAGTGAAAAAGAGCCCGGCCGGTGGCTCACACCTGTAATCCTAGCTATTCAGGAGGGTGAGATCTGAGGATCAAGGTTCAAGGCCAGCCTGGGCAGGAAAGTCGGTGAAACTCTTTATCTCCAGTAAACCACCAGAAAACCGGAAGTGGCACTGTGGTAGAGCTCTAGCCTTGAGCTGAAAAACTGAGGGACAGTGGCCAGACCCAGAGTTCAAGCCCCACGACCGAGAAAAAAAAATAGTGAAAAAGAAAATTATTTAAAAAGAAGCTAATGTTTGAAAAGGGCAGCAACCATGGAAGCCAGGAAAGCTTTTTTTTTTTTTTTTGCCAGTTATGGGGCCTGAACTCTGGGCCTGGGTGCTATCCCTCAGCTCTTCAGCTCAAGGCTAGCTCTCTACAACCCTATGCCACTTTGAGCCACAGTGCCACTTCCAGCTTTTTCTGGTTATGTGGTGGTGAGAAATCGAACCCAGGGCCTCATGCATGCAAGGCAACCAATCTACCATTGAGCCACTTTCCCATCCCAGAAAGCTTATCTTTTTTTTTTTTTTTTTGTAATGAGTACATTTCTTTTTTTTTCAATTTTTATTTATGTTTTATTGTGAAAATACTGTACAGAGGGGTTACAATTACATGGGCAAAGTAATGAGTACATTTCTTATCAAGCATTGTAGCCTCCTCCTTTGTTTCCCCTTCCTATCCCTTCCCTGCCTCCCCTATTCCCCAACCAATCCTCCCCCCCCACCACCAAAGTTGTAAAGTTCGTTTTCAACATGACAACTTGTACTTCTCATTGTTGCATCGGGTCCACCTTATTTAAATGACTTGTTATTCCCCTTCCCCTCCACAAATTAAACTAACATCAAAAACAGTGAAAGCAGGGGTTATACTGTGGGGGAGGGACATACAAACAACAAAGAAATAATCTTATAAATACATTAGAAAAAGATGCATGAAAGAAAAAAAAAACATTTGAATACATATCTTAGGGTTCATTTTCCTAACATCACCTTATCTGACCTTTTCTGCTTGACTCATACATATACTAACTATTGCAAATAAGGGAAAACATTGGACCTATGTTTCTTTGGGCTTGGCTTACTTCACTTAATATAATTTTTTCCAAGTCTTTCCATTTTCTAACAAATGGAGCAATGTCATTCTTTCTGATGGAGGCATAGAATTCCATTGTGTATATATACCACATTTTCTTGGTCCATTCATCTACTGAGGGGCATCTGGGTTGGTTCCATATCTTAGCTATAGCAAATAATGTTGCAATAAACATAGTTGTGCTGGTAGCTTTAGTATGGTCTTGTTTGTAAACATTTGGGTAAATGCCCAAAAGTGGGATTGCTGGATCATAGGGGAGCTCTATGTGCAGTCTTTTGAGGAACCTCCATACTGCAGAAAGCTTATCTTTTAACAATGAAAGTGAAATAAAGGCATATACTGATAAAAGCATTGTTTATCTGCATAGCGCTATGGAATGAATTGTACCATTCCCATAAATTCCTGTAGAATATGAGTATTTAGAGGTTGGAACTTTAAATAGATAAGTAAATTAAGATGAGGTGATTAAGTGGAACTCCATTTCAACCTGACTTTTTTTTTTTTAATAGAGATTACACAGACAGAGAAATAGCCAAGGGTGGATGTATGCACAGATGGATAAGCACATGAAAATAAAGCAGTGAATAGATAATTGTCTTCAGACAAAAGGAGAAGCCTTAGGAGGAATGAGTCCTGCCAAAACCTTGAATTGGACTTCCAGATTTGAGGACTATGATAAAACATATGTCTGTTAAACCACAGACATGCTGTGGAATGAGGCAGACATGAAAAACAAATACAAGTAGACTTTTCTGTTTACCCGAAATAATACTTCATATTTCAAAAAAAGACAATGACTTTATCAAGAAGTCTCAATATAAATGGAAGGATGGTAATCAAAGAAAGTGATAAACATTTAAATAAACATCTGGTAAAGTAATAGTCGAAATTTGTCCTGAACACTTGGGTTGGCAAGTTATAGCTTAAAGACATACTTATCTCTTTATTTTTGCCTTACTTTTTTTCTCTGTGTGGTCTGTCTTTTCTGCTGTGTTAGGAGTGTTAGACAGTTATTTCTGAATCTTACTTTTCTTTGAGTTGTGGAAGATCTCTGAGGTCACCGGTGTTGTTGCTAATACAAGGTTAGTTAGCAAGTCACTTCAGAGAGATCTGAGGATCGCAGTTCAAAGCTAGCCCAGGCAGTAAAGTCTGTGAGACTCTTATCTCCAATGAACCACCTGAAAACCACCTGAAAAGTGGCGCTGTGGCTCATGTGGTAGAGCGCTTGGCTTGAGCTCAAGAGCTGAAGGACAGCTCCCAGACCCAGAGTTCAAGCCCCATGACTGACAAGAAAAAGAAAGAGAGAGAGAGTCAGTTTTCCAGTGTTTCCTCCAAAAATTGCTCTCTCTCTCTCTCTCTCTCTCTGGTTTAGAATTTGAACTCAGGACTTTATGTTTACTAGACAGGCAGGTACTCTATCCCTAAGGCACACCCCAGCAGCTCATTTTCCCTTTAATTTTCAAATAGAATCTCTTTTTGGAAGGGTCAGATGGACTTAGATTCTCCTGTTTATGCTGCCTGTACAACTGGCCATTTCTCCCAGCTTTTTATTGGTTGAGATGGAATCTTATGAACATTTTACCCAAGTTGGCATCAAACTGTGATTCTCACTGTCTCAGTTTATTGAGGAGCTAAGGTTACAAAAGAGAAAGATTCTCTCTTCATGAACAACCCTAGAATACCTGGACTTGTTTTCCTTGAGAAAGCTTAGCTTTTCTATATTCTCGTTAATATTGTGTCAGCTTTTAATTTAGTTAGCTTCACCTAAGTTATAATGACCTTAATTAATAAACAAAAAACTTAGAAAATTTTCCTTCTATCATTTGACAATTTAACGGAACATCTAGCAACATCTTACAACACTTAAGTTTGATCTTAGTGTTCATGTTAAGAATAGATGCTATGAATAATATGAAATTCATTTCCATGAAAAATGTCCAAATAAATGCCGCCAAGTATGGTTGCTTCTAGCATTTAAAGTCATTCATCCATATTTTGATGGAATTTTCATCCCTGGCAAGTGTATGAGAATTCAGGAGAGGGATTTTTTTTTTCTGATTGGTTTACTGCTATATGTTAGCAACTACAACCAAAGTCATAGCATATAATAAGCATCCAAATATATTTGTGAAATAAAGTAATCAGAAGTTACGCAGTCAAACTACAGATCCTTTCTCTCATGTCTAATTTCAAGTTAAGGATAATGGACAGGGGAATCATTGCCATAAAAGTGATTCAGCAAAATAATCACTGAAAATCTACTCCATTGGTACATGCTCTCAAGAAAACCTTTATAGTCAAAAAGAACTTTACACTGACGTTTCTTCAATTTCTTCTTAATGCTTTTGGTTTGTGGATGTGGCTGAATTCCCCCTGCTGGAAGTCCGTAAGTGCTCATCCGCTGTACAAGACTTGCTACATTTCCATGCCTTTCCCGTTTGATGGGCAAATTGTCATCCTTGGGTTCAGTTTCTCGTTTAATTTCCTTCACAAAATTATCAGGGAACATTCCTCTTCTCCCATTTAGTTCTCCTTCCAGCCATCCTTCCTCCTGGAGCTTTTTCACATTCCTGATGATCTCCCCAACCCGAATAGTTAATTCATCATCATGTATGGCATCATAGTCATACTCCACAATATAGTCAACCATGCTGGGGCTCCGGCGGGGACCTGCCCGGCGCCCGCCGCTCCTCCCGAGGCTCCTGGGCGGGAGGCGGGCCAGAAAACCTTTATATTGCATTTTAGAGTCTTACATTCAAGATTCAGATGAAGAGAAAAATAACTTTTCCTTTGAAAACTGTATGAGTATTTCAGTCTAGAGGTTTTTAACAAATGAATGATTTTATTTGGGAACATTACTCATTCATATTTTGTGATTATTATCAGCTATTTCTTGGCCATTTTGAGAAAAAAATCAAAGGAATTTATTCTTCATGCTTGGAAAGGTAGAATAGCAAAAATGAGTATTTGATTCTAAATAAGGGACATTATTCAGCCTGGTTTGTTTGTTTAGCCATTTGAAAGAATTGGTATATTTAATAATATATTAGATTCTCATTTAAAATTTTATTACTCAAATATTACTGTGTTTTTAAAAATGTTTCTTCCATATATACAAGTTCTATAGGATAAAAATTAAGGTTATTCTGTTGTGATTGCTTTACTATTTTTTTTACTATGTGTTTTACTATTTTGTACCCTGCAGTTTCATTCATTAAGAAGTACTCACACAAAGAAAAGTATGAATAATATGCAATGGACAATTTAAGCTTGTAAATGAGTTATACTTTCTGTCATATATATTTTGAAATTGCTTCCTCCTGGCATTACATTCTTCAAAATGAATTTTTATAATTCTAAATTCAGTTGTGAAGTTCAATTTGGCAGTAAAATTTTATGGTTACTTATAAGTAATAACATCATATCATGTTGGTAATAACAAACATTATTTATATTTTGCAAAACCTTTCCAGAATATTTGATTGTGTAGGATCACTATTATTATATTCTTAAAAAAGTATACAAAATAATTGGAATCATTAGAAAATTCAGAATATTGTTTTTATGACCCTGAAATAATCATTCATTTCACTGACTATAAGGAGTAGTTAATGTATCAGTTGATACATCAGTTCAATTGTTTTTAACTGTCACCATTGTATGAGCCTATCATATGCTTTAGCAAACACATAGACGGTAAAGCACAATTTCTTTTGTTATGATCTCCCCCTATAAGCCACAAAAAAAACAAAAACAAATAATGTCAGCAACTTTAGACTTTTCTAGATCCAAGAGTACATTTAGAGGATCCTCTGTTGCTGCCCTCTAGTACTTTATAGAGTCTAATTTTCTTTGAGTTTCTTTGGTCTTAAAGCTTAATTGTATTTCTACAGATCCTTTCTACAGAGCCTTATGGAGGACCTCTCTCTCTCTCTCTCTTTCTCTCTTTCTCCTCAGAAGGTCAGGAACAAATGAGAACACTGGATTTTTTAAAATATAATTTTATTGTTATAATTCAGGTGTTTACAGAGGGGCTACCATTTCATAAGTCAATAATTACAATGCTTCCCATGTCACCCCTTCCTTTGGTTCCCCAAGTTTCCCCCTTCAGTCTCTGTCCACAAGTTACATAGTTCATTTTCCACATAGTATAAACTGAAAACCATGACTACATTTGTTCAATGTTCCTCTCTCCATTTCTGTGTCCACCGTTTACCCCCCCCCCTCACAAAAAGACAAAACAAAATAAAACAAAAAAGCCCAAAGCAAAACCAACTAACAACAACAGAATACTACATTAATTCATATGTAAAAGTTTTAAACTTAGGTTTTGAGGGCCTGTGTTTTCTGGATTTTTCTTCATGATCAAATTACTTAGTCAGTTAAAAGTTACTTATCTTTAGACAATGTAGGAAATTTAAAAAATATTACTTGAACTGGTTGTTTAAATTGCCATATAGTCTCCTATATTAATTTTTATAACGTTTTTGGCTCATTTATTTATCAGTGTAGTAATACAAATTTGAAAGGTAAGACCCATTATCGTACTTTGAGTTTGGAAAGCAATAGTATAATACTGTCTAACATGTTAGAGCATATAATTGTCTTACTATAAATTATCTTTTAGAGACTAAAAAATAGCTTCAGGATAGACTGGCCATCTATGTTTGTTTTAAGAAGACAATGATCCTAGCAATGTGTTTGACTTACTATCAGTGAATGACTTAGACATGGGGATCATCTGAATCATCCAGGAAAGGACATTCAAGTCCAATCTGTTGGGAAAATGGAGGAGACCTGAAAAGAAATAGGCCAGACTCGATCCTCAACAGGCAAGGACAGTTTGTTGAGGAACAGAGAGGGGTATAGACCTTCCCATGGGTTTTGAGGTTATGCAAGGGACTGGATTTTCAGGGTGTGCTTATATAGGGCTTAACAGGAAACAGAGAATAAGAAATGGACTATGGTGTCCTTGGGATAAAGGGTGATGTCCTAGGCAAGGCCCACAGTGGAATGCTGGGTGTGGGTCTATTGTCTCCTGAGGACCAAGATCAGAATGACCTGTGTGCAGGGAAGCATGTGAGCACAAACTTGGTACTCTGCTTGACCCTGGGGAATAAGGCAGGACTCAATCCTTCATATTCCATCTGTAGATACAAAAGAAGATTGGGCCTAGATGGGAGAGGTAGATCATTCACAATCTACTTTGAGAATAACCAAATTTACATAGGTAATTATGTACAGTATATAAAACTCAGTTTTTAAGTCATGTAATTATACTATTATGGACATACTAGTTTTATATTGGCATTATTATATTTTAAATTTTTTACACAATATTAGATTTTTATCTTCTACTCTGAAGGATAAGTGTAACATAAACTAGCAATTTAATGTACATGTAAGTATTAACTGTTACAATTGCCAGCTTAGAACTGTAAAGGCTATACCACTGCTTATTTTATCTGTAAAGATAAATTGAGTCACAGAAGAAACTGATCACTTTAATTAAAATGGTGTCCAGTTTGGTCACATTATTTTCATTGCTTTCCAAAGGACACTTTGGTATTAATTCTCAAGAGAAAATTTTTATGACCATTGAACATAGGAAAGGAGAGGGGAGGGGAGAGAAAAGGAGAAGGGAAGAGAAAATGAGAGAGGAATGTGGTGAGACAAACTTCTGAGTCCTCACTCAAAACAGGAATTCTGAAAGTAAAGAGAGGAGAAAGAGACAGTATATTAACCATTCTGTTTGCCCAAGAGTTATGAGAAGGCTTGGCTCGCCATTTCAGAGCTTGATATTGCCATCAGCATTTGTCGTTTATTTTTAGGGAGATTCTGTATTATTTCGGGTGGTATTAAGAAACAGCAGTCTTTTTCAGTAAGACTACTCCCCCAAATCTTTTCTTTATCAAAGCTTTTATTTTGTGCCATTAGGTCTGCTAAACCAAGCACATAAGACAGTCCTCCTCCACAGTGAATGTCTCCTTCACAGCAAGAAGGGGAAGGAAGTGTTCATTTAAAAATGAGCCAATTCCTGGGGCTAGGAAGGTGGCTCAGTGGTAGAGTGTTTGCCGTGTATGCATGAGGCCCTGGGTTCGATTCCTCAGCACCACATAAGCAAAAAGAAAAAAGCCGGAAGTGGCGCTGTGGTAGAGCGCTAGCCTTGAGCTGAAGAGCTGAGAGACAGTGCCCAGGCCCAGAGTTCAGGCCCCCACGACCCCCCCCCCCCCCATAAAAAAGAGCCAACTCCTACTTCTCCAAATTACCAAATCAAAACCAAAATAGTTGAGGACAGACTAGGCATTAGATCACTGGGAGAGAAAATAAATTAAAAGAGGAATAAATAGTTAACCTAAATTAGAAAAATGTTAGTACCTTGACTGAGTTTGGGGGAAAAAAAAACCTGTACATATACAAATGTAACAGGGTTAAGAGGAAACACAGATGTACTTTTTTTTGATTAGTATTCATTCCCACACATGGCATGTGTTCTGGCTGGAAGATTATTTGAGCCACTGAGCTGAGCTGAGACTTCAGGATGTGGAGCCAGTAGAGTAGCAGGAATACTGTAGATGACTGGAGCTTTGCATGCAATACACCATTATGCAAGGGTGAACTCGCATAAGGTAGTAGGTGTGGTCCCAAAAGAATTAAAGAAGCAGGCCTGACTACAAATCCTAAATGACACTGTGTTGCTTCTGAGGCCTAGTTTCTACTATCCCACCTGGTGGCTAGCAAATGATTCACGTTTCCAAGAGACCTGGCTTACCTCAGCCTTGCTGTAGGAGTGCGGTCCTCTTGTAGTTCATGGAGGCAGGAGAGGTGTGATGCAAATCACTCACCATATCCTGACTTCATATTGCACAGGCACTTTGCTTATATTTTTCCTTCATCCACATGCCACATCTTGTTCTCAAGGAACCGCTATTCATTTCTTCTGAATAAGGTCTAAAATGTGAGCTAAATAAAATCAAATGATATCACAAGCAACAACAAAGGATAAGTCTGGGAAGTGAATGTGTAGTTCTGAGCCTTTTGAGATATTTGAAATAGGTTAAGGTTTGCACACTGGAATTACTCACATCTATGGTGAGTGCTGTGATCACTTCCTGCCGCATATGGAATTTGACATTCTATGTCCTCATGACAAGCACACATGAGGAGAGCCCACCACTTGTTAGGCACCTACCTGACTACATTCATTTCATGGACTCATTACATGTGTCTTCTCTCCAATGCTGCATGATTGGTGGTCTCCCATACATTGTGCAGATGTTTCTTCTGTGCAATTTCATGATTATTTTTCAAGTGGCCTCTTAGTCAAGGGATGGCAGGTCAATACATGGAAACATCTGCTCTTAGCATTTTTCTAAGCAAACAGCAGATGGCATTGCTGCTGTCCTTTTGATCTGAAGCAAAAACTCCCAAGGCTGAGGTGTTGGTTTACTTTGACATTGCCTGGCAAGAGCTGCCCCAGGGATTGCCTCCCCCAACAGTAGCACTGCTTACAGATGTTTTGTGTGCAACTTTCAGTTTTAGTTTGTTTCTTCCTGTGACTCTACTTCTGCAGGATGTCATGAACTTTGATTCTTCCTCCTGTTGCTCGGTCTCTTTACTGCTCTCAACCATGGTCCCTAAGTTGTTTCCCATTTGTCATTTTCTGAGACTACCAGTTATATTAAAGAAGCCCAAGCCAAACAAGGCATATTCAAATTATGCTTGAAGATGTTGGACCTGAAATGCAGATACCTTAAAATTGGTACTTATTGAACAGTGGTTATCTTTTAAACAATGCATATATGGAAAAAGCATTCCTTCCCTCCCTTCCTTCCTTCCTTCCTTCCTTCCTTCCTTCCTTCCTTTTTTTTTTTTTTTTTTTGCCAGTCCTAGGGCTTGAATTCTTGTCCCAGAGCCTCTTTGTGCTCAAGTATAGCACTCTACTACTTGAGCCATAGCACCAATTCCGGCTTTATCTGAATAGTTTGTTATAGATAAGAGTCTCACGGACTTTTCTGCCTGGGCTGGCAAACTGCAATCCTCATATCTCAGCCTCCTGAGTAGCTAAGATTATGGGTATGATCCACCAGAGCCAGGCTAAAAGCTTTCTCCTTTAGCTTAATTTTTCTAGATAGAGGATTGGAAGAAACATTATCTTCCTTACATAACTCTAACCCTAAACTGGCCTAAAGGCATCAAGAAACTAAACCCCAATTATGACAATGAGCAAATTTCATTTATATAAATTTATATAAGTTTCATTTATATAAATTTCATTTGTATTTCAAACAAACTTTGCTTCTAATTGTTGGTAGAAAACTCATTTTGATGCTACAGCTTACTCTTCTTTTTTTGTTGTTTCTATTGGATTTTCAATGATTATTTTATTGAAAAGTAACCTTTGGTCATCTGATGTGCTTCATATTCTTCAGCATATTTCTTTTGTAGATAGTTCATCTTTGATACCATTAGTCAAATCTTTATGTATGCTTTTTCTTCTTTTGCCTAGTCTTATATATTTTGGTAGCATTTTTCAGAAAGCTTCAATTTTCTCATTTATGAAATGAGGATAGTTAAAAGTGTTTTCCTTACATGATTGTTGTAAGGATTAACTGAGATAATGTTTACTTAGTGTTTTTGAAATGGGAGCCATCAAAAAAAAATGGGAGTCATCTTCATCACATCCTCATCACCACCATCATCATAACTATTATTACATCTACATATACAAATGTAACAGGGTTAAGAGGAAACACAGATGTCTTTTTTTGAATAGCATTCATTCCCACACATGGCATGTGTTCTGGCTGGAAGATTATTTGAGCCACTGAGCTGAGATGAGACTTCAGGATGTGGAGCCAGAAGAGTAGCAGGAATACTGTAGATGACTGGAGCTTTGCATGCAATACACCCTTATGAAAGGGTGAACTCACATAAGGTAGTAGAAAATATAAAAAAATGTATGTACATAACTCAAGTATCAGTGTAGAGATACTTGAACGGTGATATGATACAGTGATAATCACACACTGTAGTAATAATCTAATCTTTGTCTTTGGTTCTTTGCAAAAGAAAAAAATACAGCTTTGTTCTCAGCAGAGAATTAAATACAATTAAGCATACGTGAGAGTGTCCCAAGCTTTGCCATATAGTCCTACTGTGACCCCAGAGAGAAAGACATAATCAATGATAATAAAAATTGGAGTCATACTGGATTGTTTCTTGTATAGCAGATGGCCAAATGACTGTGGTTCCCTTTGAGTGAAGTATTGTGTGGGTACTGACATTTATTTATAGTCTTATGAAAGTAGACTTCAAAATGACTCAGTTTTCTAGAGTATGAAGTTTTCATGGCAAAATACTTAGAGGATCAGAGAATATAAGCTTTCAGGGGATTTTTTACCACTCAAAGCGATGAGGTTAAAAATAACTACATGTGACTATTGCTTTAAGGCAAATTCTGAAATCTAGATTTGTGAACATGAAGATCCTTGTACGTGCCACCCTTTCAGAACTATAATACCAAGTAATAAGGGAGGAGTAGAGGGGTTATTTTAGAGAAAATATGACTCATATTTCTAACAAGAAAAGGCAATCATCGACCGTGTGGAAACAATGCCACACCAGGTCTGTTAACATCTAAGTCATTCTAGAAGTTGGGATTACTAAGAGTCAGTAAGCCTTAAATACTGGCGATTAGTTTATGTAACACCAGGAAAAAAATATCTTTCCATCTTTCAAATACATATTTCTGTTGAGTCTATCTCAGTATCCTTTATTTCACTTTGATTCATTTCTTTTGGGATTTGTCAGATCTTTTTACTAAAATTTTTAAAAAAACATTTTTCCTTGTATGTTGAACAGTTGCTTCAAGTAATTTTCCCCATTCTTAGCTAATTTGTGTCTTAATGTAATACCACATTTGACTATGTCCTTGAAATTTTTATTTGGAAATTTAATTTGTCTCCCTTCTATTTTTGCTCCAATTAGGCTCCCAACTTCATCCTTTAAATGAATTCTCTTGTGTAAGATTTTCTCTTCCTGGGAGTTTGCAGCTTATTTCTGCAGTTGCATTCTTTTCTTATAGATCTCTGAAACTCATTTTACATCTAATTGGATTCATTTAGCAATATGCTATAATTTCTCTGAATCAACTCATTGTAAGTTTTCAACTCTAGGAAATTGGCTTCAAACTGGGTCCTCATTTCTCTCTGAACCCAATCTATGTTTCATACCCCCTGCTAAACACCATTACATGGTTATCCCTGGTCATGAAATTACCACGTCATCCTAAATCTTTGGTGTTTTCTTCACCTTAGGCCATCTTTCTGTATTTGTCTGGTGGTTCTATCCTATGAGTCCACCTGCCTCGTTTTTCTCACATCTGTTGGGCTTAGTTCCATGTCTGTGGCATGGCACACCTCACCAGTTTTCTCGTCTATTTTCCTGACATTTTCAATCCTCTCCCACTATGACCATCCTCTCATGACATGTACCACTCCAGCTTCCTTGCTTCCTGCTCCTTCCCTATATCTTACATCTAGCTTCTGGATTTTCCTTCTTAAAGTTGTAGCTCTAATAATTACTTTCTTTTGCCCCCAAACATTCTGTACAGTTTCACTACCTATGGGATACATTTGATTTACCTTCATGAATTTTCCCTCCTTCCATATTTGGACTCAAATTTATTCTAACATACTTATTCATCCTTCATGCCATCCCAAGTAACCCTTCTATTCCAGGATTTTTTTTCTGATTTGCTTGTCCTTAAGGTTTTCTCTGTTGCTTTTTCTTATAATTCTTTTCTCTGAACTCTCTAGGCCTTCTTCTGTGGTGCTTGTATACCAAAACATTGGCCATTCTTCTTTTCATGCTCATATTCCATTTCTCCATAAAGCCATCCTTGATAATGTTACCTTCACCCCAATCTTGTTTGCCTGAATATCTTTTCTGCTCTCCTATCCAATGCCTTCCCTTAGGTTGTTGTGTTTACTTTTCTTTTCCTGGCTGGAATTTAAGATCCATGAAAGTTGGAAACACTATCTTAGTTATTTGCACTCTCCATATTAGCGTATTATATATGCTTGATAAACACATTTGCATTGAAACACATTTGCATTGAAACACACATTCAAAATAATCATCAGCATCTCCATTTATGAATTCTACTTTAATACAGTAATCCAAGACTCTCTCCTGTCCTCAAATAAGAGGTATATTTTGAGGAGGAAAGTAGAAAGTCATTCCTGCTTTAATGGGGAAATGCTGGATAGGGGTACTCACTCTGAAAGTTTACTATTGCCTGGTGATTTTATATATTTACCTAAATTTTTAATAGTTTACATAGTTACCTAAATAAATTTGCCTAATCTTAACTTGACATGGTAGCAAATGCCCATAATCACAGTATTTGGGAGATGATGCAAGAAGACCTCAGGCTGAAAACTGCTTGTACTATAATAGAAGGATCTTGTCTCAAAACAGAACAACAAGCAAACCAATGTACTTCTTCTAAAATGTCTTTAAGTCATTATGGGCAAGAACCAATTAAATGCATTCAATATTTGAATTTCAAATGAATATATAATTACTGCCTATAAAATGCAAAGATTCTGAAAATTTTAACAGAAACTCTTCCTTCCTTCCCTCCCTCCCTTGCTCCTTTTTTCTTCCTTCTTTTCTTCCTCTCTTTCCTTTCCTCACTCCCTCCATCTTTCCTTCCCTTCCCCTCCCCTGCAACCATCCATCTTTCTCATGGTGCTGGTAATGGAATCCAAGGTTATATGCATGCTAAGGACGTACTGAACCACTGAACTACTAGCCTAGCCCCAGAATTTCTTTAAAAACTCTTCAAAGGATAAAATGATAATGTTACTCTTTTTAAAAAAAATGTTATTATAAAGATGAAATACAGAGTGGTTATAGTTTCATAAGTCAGGTAATGAATGCATTTATTTTTGGGCTATGTCACCTATTCTTCTCTCTCTTCTAGTTTTTTCCTCCTGTCCCCCCTACAAGTTGTATCATTCATTTTGGCCATAGTATCTAGTGAGTAGCACTGCTACATTTATTCACCATTTGTCCCTCCACTTCTGTGCCCTTCTTACCCTCCCAAAGACAGATAAATGAACAAAGAAACCAAAAAGAAAATAAACAAACAAGAAACCTCTTATTTCAGTTTTGTGGAGCTCATTTTGATAAATATTATTTTATATGGTCAGAGGCAATGAAGCATTTTTATGCTTTTGTGTTTCTCCCCTAAAAGTATCTTTCTTTGGTCTTGCTGTGTGTGCATGCCTATGGAATCCTGAGCAATTGATCATGTCCTTGTGTGTTTTAGATATAGCTTCTGCATATGAGAAAAAAACATGAATTTGGCTTACCCCACTTAACATGATTTGTTCTAGGTCCATCCATTTCCTTGCAAATGACATATTCTTGTGTATGAGTACCACATTTTTTTTGCATCCACAGAGCATCTGGGCTGTTTCCATAACTTGGCTATTGTGAATAGTGCAGCAATGAACATGGGTGTGCAGGTATCTTTATAGTATCCTGGCTTGTGATGTTCTAGATAGATGTCCAGAATTTGTATGGCTGGGTTGTAAAGAAGATCTATGTTTAATTTTTTGAGGAACCTCCAGACCACCATCCAGAGTGGTTATAGTAGTCTATACACCCAACAACAGCACAATAGGGTTCCTCTTATCCCCACATCTTTACCAGTATTTGTTGTTCAAATTCACAATGTGAGATGGAGTTGTCTCAGTTGTTTTGATTTGCATTTCCTTTAAGGCTAAGGATGTTGAATGTTTTCTCACGTTTCTTTGTCATTCTTACCTCTTCTGAGAAGTCTCTCATTAGCTCTTTACCCATTTATTGACTGGTTTGCTGGCTTTGGGAGGGGCTAATTTCTTGAGTTCCTGGTATATTTTGGATATTAGGCCTGTTTTGGAGGTATTGGTGGTAAAGATCTTCTCCCAATCTGTTGGCTGTATTTGTAATTTAGTGGCTATATCTTTTGCCATTTATTTTGTTGCAATCTCATTTGTCAAGTTTCCTATTTGCTGTGCCCCTGAGACTCTTTTCAAAAAGTTTCTGCCGATGCCTATATATTCTAGTTCCTCCTACTCCCTCTTGCATTAATTTCAGCTTATATGTGAGGTTGAGATCTTTGATCTACTTTGAGTTGATATTAGTACATGATGAAAAACAGGGATCCAATTTTAGCTTTCTGGATAGGTTTTTTTTCTTAACCTTGAAATTTATTACCTTTTCTTACTTTTAGATATGCACAAAAACACCAAAATGATAATATTAGATTGAGCCATATAAAATAGAAGACAGAGCTGGGCACTGGTGTGATCCTAGCTACTCAAGAGGCTGAGAACTGAGGATTGTGGTTTGAAGCCAGCCTGGATAGGAAAGTCTGTGAGACTCTTATCCCCAATTAACTACCAGAAAACTGGAAGTGGAGATGTGGCTCAAAGTAGTAGAGTACTAGCCTTGAGCAGAAAAGCTCAAGGATAGTGCCCAGGCCCTAAGTTCAAGCTCAACAATTGACAAAATACAATACAATAGAATAAACATCAGCAACTTCAGATGATTCAACCTATGAGAGCATGGAATGAGAACAGGCTTGAATCTTTGAACTTAGTGCTTAGGATCTGTGTTCATCTGATTCTTTCTTCACCTTAAACTGGCTTGATATTTTCCCTTTGACTCAGCTTATGAGGATAGATTGCTAATTAATAGTGCTGTTCCTTTGCAATTGCTATTAATTATTAGCTTAATTCTTTTTAGGTACTTATCCATAATAGTTCATAATTAGTTGGATTAATTACAGTAGCAATTAAAGTATAAAATTAATTGGGTATTTCCTTTACTTTGAAGTTTGTCTAAAGGTACACACATGCATGATGGCCCTGAAGAAAATGACTTTCATATACATATATAAGTGAAGTGAGTTATACTCAGGTGCATCCATTCATTTATTCACATTTATATGAGCCAGTGTTTCTTGAGCAATTATTCTGAACAAACTGTCTTGCCTATGGTTCCAGATTTCCCAACCTATAATCTATGTTCAAGTGATGATCACTCTGCTAAGCATGATTATAGTGATGATCACAATCTTGGTAATAGGCAGGTTTAAAAATTATTTTAACAATAAAAACAAATGCATCATATTTTTTCTTTGCTTGTGAAAATTTTATGACCAAGGAAATTGAGTAGATGCCAAAGAAGATGACTTCAAGTAAATGTTCAATTGTAACAACTTCCTAAGAAAAAAACTGATTTGAATCTCTGTTTAAGGTCATTAGAACCAATAGAAGCCTTTCCTCTTTTTTGGCTTTCCCCTGCCCTGAGGCCCTATGGTGCCTGAGAAGCATTTCACTCAGTAGAGCACAACTCAAAGTCTGTGCCACCAAAACCCTCCTGCTTCTCCTATGCTAGGGGTAGAAGAAATGAAGTATAAAAGTGACTACATGGGTTCCTTGGCTGGATAATTAGTACTCTGCTCAGTTGATCAAAAGCAAAAACCACAGTGTAATTTCAGGTATCCACATGTCAAGTAAACTGTAATCTGTGGTCACAGCATCATTTTATGAAGGTCTTCCACAAACCATGGGGGACCAGGCACTAAGACAGGGTAGCAAGAGTTAAGAAAACCTATTCTATTGCCCACTGAGCAGCTAGCCTCATCACAGATATTCAATTGTCAGAGGGTCTGGAACAACAACACCAAAATCATTATTAATGTATATCTGTTTGGTAAAGATTGTCCTTTCTTAGAACTGTTAGAAAAAATTATTCAATGGAGGAAAAACTCAATTTTCAGGTATATTTGTATAGTTCCAACATTATTTACTTCTTCAAAATCCTTTGATTTTTGTATTTGAATCTTAGGCATCAAAAAAAAAAATTAAAGCTTGGATAAACTCTAAAGTCCTTTGGTCTTATTAGTCTTATGAATTCTGCTTTATTGAGAAGACCTAAACCCTTGACTACATTATTTTGGGATCAGGCTGTATTTCACTGTATTTTCTTTGATATGTGTACAGTAAAATACCAGACCTTAAAATACAAATCCCTTGCTGGGCTTCTTCTCCCTGGGAAAGAATACACTTTATGGCCAGATGGAATGGCATCATGTCTCACTGTTGGGGTAGCTCAGAAAAGACAACATCACTGAACGCTTTCCATTCTCATATGGGCAGACTCTTAAGTTTAGTCAGGTGCTACAACTTGGACCCAACACTGAGCTGCAGCTCAGGAGACAAAACAGTTGGAAAACTTGGAGAAAGGCTCTACGGGTCAATGAAATTTACTGTGGGCAGCTGCTGCTTCAAAGACACTCTCTGTGCAGAAGCCTATTAAGAAGTAGTAGGTTATGTCCCTGCTGTTTCCCCCAGCATGATGGATGATGCTCTGAAAAGAGAAAAGACTTCCTGTTCCATGGAGGTGGCTTTCCTCTATGCTGCATGGTCGCCTTTCTCAGGCTCTCTCCACTCTGTTTCTAACCATTGAATTCACTGCTCCACTACATGTAATAATAACCTGGGCTTGTCAGGAATGACTGACTGTGCCTCACCAGTGACTGCTTGTCAATCAGCAGGACCTCCCACTCTCAGGACACTGGCTTAACTGTGCTGTGGTCCAGAGGAAAAGGCCTGAGGAGGAAAAAATCCAACTGCATACCAACTACTAACAGAAGAAGTGCTTTCTGAAACAAAACGTTGTCACTTTACTTCATGTTGAATTACTCCTTGCTGGCCTTCTCAGGTCCCATTGTTTCCAAACTCCCTCCTATGAATGATGGTGCACATGCTGTGCTCTCATTGCTTTATTTATGAACTGATACCCAACTTCCCATGCTCAGCTTAGAAGTCCCTCATCCTTCCCGTGTAGGCTGGAGCTCTCTACTCAAGGTGATTCAGGACCTTGTCCCTTCCTTTAAGACACTTGTTTGGAGTACCACTTAAAGGGTGTCTTTTCATGTTGTACATTTTGAGGACGTTACCCAGAGTGCATGAAAACATATACATGCTGAATAATACCTGTCCTCTTAACTCAGTTGCAATTTCCACAAAATCAGGAACCATGATTATCAATCCTCACTCTTGTGTCTCTGGTATCCACCACTCAAGGTTTGTCTAATGTTGTTCGTTATCATCAACATTTATTTTGTAAATCATTTAGAAAGCAGGAACTTGTTATTACTTCCTTCTCATAGTCACAGTGATTCACTGATAATAGTGTGAGGGATTTCTGCTTAGCACCCTTCCCTCTGAGTCTAGGGATATGTTATGCAAAAGCAAACAACAAGCAATCAAAATCTCAGCATTTTTGATCAAATAAGTATAATATTTCAAATAAAATTCTTACTTACTGACATATTTAGTAATGATTACCAACTAGTATGTAATTAGGGCAGACTCTCAGTACTGTGTAGTGATGACTAATATAAGTAAGAGCAGAAAAGAGTCATTTTTCTCTTCTTCTAGAGGGTCATGTCGTAGGAGACAAATGTTTTCTAAGATGGGCATATTTTTTATTTGTATCTACATTGAGCAGAGGAATTAGTTATTTAGAGAAATAAATACTCACATGGAAGTTTTTTCTTGCTATTTAATTCAGAGGTTTTCCTTCACTGTGAAATCATTCCAGGGACTGCTGGAGGAGCTATCAAAAAGGGAGGAAGAAAGGGATGAAGCTCTGGTCCCTTCCTACTATAAAGGTCTGGTGTAGAAAACTTTGTGTTAGAATTGCAGAGTTTTGTTAGATGATAGACTTCTGCTGCTGTGAAATCCTTGCACAGTGAAGATGTCAATAGTCATCTATTCATTAATTACAATCAATTTCAATGTTCAAGATGCAGAACTTAGTAAGCCAGAATATATACGAAGGAATAATGTGTGGAAAATAGAGAAGGAGTGGCATTTCCTATGAGGAAAGAAGGTACATGACAAGGTATTGACACTAAGGGATGGGAAGGGAAAACAAAGAGGAGGCTACAATGCTTGATAAGAAATGTACTCATTACCTTGCCCATGTAATTGTAACCCCTCTGTACAGTATTTTCACAATAAAAAAGTAAAAAAAGATATTGACACTGGTTCTTTGATCACATAATATATTAGGCTAGAATGTTTTGAACCCATTTTACGACAAGTGAGATACCAGTGTTGAATAGGAAATGGGATAAATAATTCCTTTAACATGCTCAGGAATTGGATCTGCCTCTGTGTTTCTTGAAGATCCTTTATGCATCAAATGTCCAGATGTCCAGTGATACATTACTGTGTTGATTCGACTTCCTCTAACATAGTCCTTTTTTGTCTTTTGTTTTGGGACACTTTATTGAAATATATCATTAGTGGTAACATATGTTAGAAAAACCAAGATATAAAGAAGCCACCTTGAAAACTGAGTCTATAGTTGGTCAGACTTTGGCCGTAGCACTCAGATTAATGATGCTGAGGAATCTCTGCTAAAGGGAGGATACAGTTTATTATGTTCTTGGGTTCTTATCCCAAATCCAAGACATATTCACAACCCATCATCAGATGGGCTTTTAGACTTTCTAAAAGACTCTACTTACTCTTTAATCTATTATAATGTGATGAGACTCTATTGGGATGAGAGGCAAGATAATCAACCCAGAAAGAAAATATTTCTGGTTAGTTGTATTTGAAGAAATATTAGATCTGATCCACAATATTCTTCTTCTATTTCTAGTAGAAATAAATACAAATGATATAATTCTGCTTAGGAAAGTACACCTATATGGAGTTTGTGTGTATATGTTAAAAACAAAATAAGACCATTCAAGCCTTGGAATATTGAGAATTATGAAATTCTCTTTTATCATTCTTTCATGAGAGCTTCATCTTTTGTTGAAAATTGATTCAAAGCTCTAGCAGCTCAAACCTATAGTCCTGATTACTGAGGGGGCTGAGATCTGGAGGATTGTGGTTTGAGGACAACCCAGGCAGGAAAGTCTGAGACTCCATCTCAACAATAACCTGCAAAAGTCAGGGCTGGAGGCATAGCTCAAAGAGCAAAGTACTAGTCCAACAAGTATGATATTGCCAAAAACAAAACAAAAGTAATTTAACTGCTTATTGATCATCCTTAAAAATAATAGAGATCCAGAAAGCTACCACAAAATCATAGCTAAGACTTACTAACCTCAGTAGAGGAAACATAAAAACATAATCAATGTCCTTAATGGGAAAGATGTGCAATAATTGGGAATTACAAATGTATTGTGTTTATGTGGAAGATCATGATGGTGGTTATAATATGAAATATCATGCCTTTTGATTAAAGTATAGCTGTATTTCATAGATTAGTATCAGAAGGGATCATCTATTAACTTGTGTTTAATTTGAGTAACTATGGAATTCTAAGAGAGAAGTAATTCTGACAGATAATTGTGAAGGGTCAATGTAGCATATCTGCTAGCCAATGAATCTTCTTCCTTTGCAATTATCTTTAATTATCACAAATGTTTAAAAATGAACATGGAGTAGATAATCAAAAGACAAAATCAGAGCTCAAGTAGAACCATTTCTACAAGCAACTTAGGAAAGCATTTTTATATAAAAAATCTATACGGATTTAAAAAAACAAAACTAATAAGTCAGGATTACAATTTTGAGATGGATATTAGAAAATTCTTACCTTTCTGCACAGCAAGTTTATAATTGTGATTTAATAAAATCAAATAGATATACTCATGTTGGTAGTTTCTGTTCAAGGTGATCACGCTAAGTAGGATTATGTGATTATAATAAAGTGGCTGATTCTACTTACATTTATGGTAATTCTTTAATACCTAAATGTATTTTTTGAGTGTTGACAGGGTACCAGTAATATTTCTTTGTCCTTTTACTGAGTCTCTCACAAGAGTATCTTTAAGAGCTTTACTCACATTAGTATGTTATTCCCAGGATTATTCTTCCTGTTTTATAACTGAGGAAACTGCTTCCCATGGATATGAGTAACTTGTTCAAAGGCTGCAAAAAGGTCTCTAATGTTGCTACAAAGCCACTCCTGATTTCAAGGCTTGACTCCTCCACCCTCAAGATTAACACTTGAAGGGGGCACTCTGATGCCTCTTAGCAGAGAATGGTCATGTGTATCACATTAAATTAATAATTTATGGACATCCGTGAGGGATCCACTTTGTAGGGTTCATAAAGAAAGGGTTTTCTGAACAAATGAAGTAACAAAAATATGGAGAAAATGCTTAGCCCTCTAAGTAGAAAGGTTTCCAAGTATTACACTGCATTGGCTTGTGCTCAATATGATGATTATAAATAAGGCATTGACTTACAAATTAGCATGATTATAATTAGAAATATTTTGTTGTTATTTGATTTCAGGAGTAATTATACTTTATAAGAAAGTAGTAAACTTATATTGATTAAAATATATATTTACCTATTTTGTTTTTTTATGGATTCAGACTGGAAAGTTATACATATATGGATTATATATCCAAAAGGAGCCTGGAAAAAGAAGGCATTACATTGTCTTTGAAAATATAACAATAATACAGTTTTTAAAAAAGCTTTTTAAATAGGTTTAAATAAGGATACAGGTTGACCCATTTTAACAATGAGATGTACAAGACACTGTTGAACAATGAACTTTACCATTTAGGCAGGGCGGGTTGGGCGGGGGAGAGTGTAGTTGTGGAAGTGGGAGGGAAGAGATGGTAGGGGAAAAACAAAGGAGGAGGCAACAATGCTCGATAAGATGTGTACTTATTACCTTGCTTATGTTACTGTAACCCCTCTGTACAGTATTTTCACCAAAAAAAACCTGTAAAAAAAAAAGGTTTTTAAAGATAAATAGATAAAAACATAACAGGACTATGAAAGTAGCAATATAGTAGGCAGGACAACACAGTCTTCATCAAACATTGTAAGCATGCTTCTAATTCAGTAAGTAACTTTCTTCACAAACAAAAGCATGATGTTTTAATTTTGAATCATTTTGCTTGGTGCAAGTAACAATGGCTCACCTGGTGCTTTTCACACTTCTGTGAAGACAGAGCAAGCCTAACCTGAGTCTGAATAATGGTTATTGAATTTCTCTGTATGAACCTCTGATGGCAGCTCACATTGCAGACAGTGTTAGAGATTGTAAAGGCCCACTTTCTACCATCAAAGCAACCAAACTTGCCTTTCACCGGGAGGGTCCCCAACACCAGGCAGAGTGGCCTCCATCGCTAGCGATGTTGAACTGTCTATATTGGTACCAACTCAATAAATAGCCTGCTATCTCTTTGTGAAACAAAGGTAGATAGAACTATTACGGTTCCACATGGATAATTGATTCCTTTAAAATATAAATTTTCCCGTTACTCTGTCAACCATAAATACCTTCTTTGCTGACATGCTATTCAGAATCACTGTAATCTGGATAAGGTCATTTTATACCCTCTGTTCACATGATCTGAGCCACATTTTTGCATGACTATGGGGAATAAAACAGGAAAGGGGGAGACATTTTAAAAATAGAGTAGGCTTAATGGCCTTTTCCCTTATCGTTGCTTTAACCTCTTTAGTATACTATGGGGGGATATGTACTAAACTTTTGTGGAAGGAGGGACCATTTTCTAACCAGAAGAAAGTGGAAAATATTTCTGGAACATTTTGACTTTCTTTCAACCTTTTTAATGACTCGAAAGTATGGGACAATAAAATCAAATCTCAAAAGCTGCCAACTCAGGTCTCACAATAATTTTCCTACCAGAAACCAAAAATTACTACTATGCACATTCGTAGTGCTACTTCTGACTTATTCAGAACAACCTATCTATCTTTACCTCTGATTCTATAATCAAGGAAAACATTAAAATTATAATTTATTACACACACATTTCATTGTTTTGTGACTGTCTAAGCCATAAAGAGACTATTATCTATAAGAGATAAGAAAGGCTGGTGAATTGCATAGCATTTATTTATTTCTAATTATACTCAGAAATAATTTCTAGATTTCTTTCTGGATAAAACACACTACTTACTACCTTTTCCAGTTGTTTTCTAGATATTCTAAAAACTGATTTAAAAGTGATGCCATTTGATTGAGTTTTCAAAACATGATTGTGGACCCTTGTTAACAGAAACAAGCATGTTACAGTAATAAATAAGTTACATGCAAGGAAAATGGTCTTGCAGCTGACTAGAAAGGGATGTGTGGTAGGAAAGAGTGGAAGCCATGAACCATCTTAGAAGCTACTGCAGTTGTCTATACAACAAGGAGAATTCACACTAGGGCTGTGGAAATAGCAATGCTTCTGAAAGGTGGCATTAGTCACAGTTGGCCTAAAATTGTATAGGAAATTATATTTTAACACATCCAAGTGGAGCGACTTTGTCAGTCCTGGAGACAGATCTCTCAAGTACTCTATGTACTTCTTGATGGATCCATGAAGTTTAGAGTTGATGTTCAGGAAATACTTAACCCCTCCCTCAACACTAGAAAGGGAACATGTTTATTTATAGTATTCATGTGTAATAGACATTTGTGAGACTTTATTTTATAACTTTGGATGGAGCTTACAGTTCCTTTGATTATTTTTTCCTTCTGTCTTGACCATAGCTTTTGTTGTCAACTAGAGAGCCCAGTCGCCCACTAGTCACCAACAGTAGAATTATTGACAATGATTGTCTTTAAATGAAATATCCTCAGAGCTTGTAGTACAAGACTGGGTGAAGTTAAAGGACTTAAGAATCAAGTACCAGATCTAAGGCCAAAGTGACAAGTTGTTCTTAAGACCCTGTCCTTTTAGAATATCTTCTGTATAATAAAGCATTTCATAAGTGTGTTTCTTATATATCCTTTATCAAAAACACTTGGGAAGGCTTAGTAGAGCTATAAAGGCCTCGTTCTTTTAAAGTGGTGAGAGCATTATTGTTGGTAGGATTCCATTTTAGCAATTAGGTTGTTGTGTTCTATTTTATGTGAATTTCCCTTTTTCTGGTGATTGGCAAAAAAATGAAACAAAAACAAGAGTTACATCTGTGAATGTGGCTCCTTGCATGGCATAGCTGGAAGGTGGCCATGCTATATCCTTTCAGACAGTTATTTCTAGGGACTCTTTGCTTTCTTTGTCTATAGCTGTACTTGTGCTGAAAATCGGTGCTATACATATAGCTGCAGTTCACAGCTTTATATTTCTCATAATACAAGGATTTGCTGTAGAAATAGAGACTAAAGAAGAAATCAGATAGTAGTAATAAGGACTCCTCTTGGGATAGTGAGTCTGAAGTGAAGGGAAGGACTGAGATGGCAGCTTGGGCAACAGGAGGATAAATGACAGAAGAAAAATAGAGACAAGAGAATGACACCAGTAGACAGAATGCAATAGGAAAAAGGAAAATTGATATGAAAAAGGCATCTGAGAAATATAAAATTTTGTTAAAACATGTTACTATGATTTGAACAGTTAATCTGTTGTGATTTGAAATCCACTATTTTGTCCATTTGCCTTTAGCTTGTTTTCCTTTTTATCCACAACACTAGCCCCCAAATCTAATTTTTAGCTTTATTAAAGTAAAATTTTCTCCTGGCTTATTCTCCCATGTTATCCTAGAAATTCTGGATGACTTTCTCATTTGCAAATTTACATTTACATGTGGTTAAATGTTTAGACAAACAAGTAGACTGAGAAAAGTAAAATAGTAAGAATAGGATTCTTGCAACTTAAAGTAGTCATTGACATAATTAGCCAGTGAAAAGAGATTATGGTATATAAGTAGTTATAAGTAAGTAACTATTTTGTGTTATATGTCTAGTTTCCAGTGTTCTCTTGTAAATTAAAATTACGCTAAAAGGTTATCAATAGATCTTTCCACTGTAGGCTTTCATAAATTTTATACCCATTTCATCTGATTTGCTGCTCAGATTGTCTTGTATAGAAGCAGAGAGTATATTGTCTTAATTGGATACAGAAAATTCTAAACAGCCAGAAAATGAAAGTTATCTGTTGTATATTTTATTATCAGTAAATGGTAGAGAAGGACTGTGGCCTATTTTTTGCACTAATTATCTATCTATCTATCTATCTATCTGTCTGTCTGTCTGTCTGTCTGTCTGTCTGTCTGTCTGTCTGTCTGTCTGTCTGTCTGTCTGTCTGTCTGTCCGTCCGTCCGTCTGTCTGTCTATCTATCCAGTCCTGCAGCTAGGGCCTGGGCACTATCCCTGAGCTGCTTTTGCTTAAGACTAGCACTCTACCAGTTGAGCCTCAGTGCCACTTTCAGCTTTTTCTATTTATGTGGTACTAAGGAATCAAACCCAGGGCTTCATGCATGCTAGGCAAGCTCTCTACCACTAAGCCACATTCCCAGCTCCCTTATTTTTTTTTTCTGGCTGCAATTTCAATGAATTTTTAATATGTTGCTATTTCTTTTATCATAAAGTAGACATATAAATGACTTTTATTTCACTGATTATATTACTATTAAGTACAGAGATATCCTTCTAAAAGTGAATTTAGCCAAGAATTATGCTTTTTCCTTTTTATTAGGTGTCTCAGACTGCTTGGTTATTTCACATAGTATCCTTCCTTCCCCATTTCTGTGGCTTTATGAAGAACTACTCTTTCTACAAGTACTTAGGCTTTGGGAAACATGAATAAATTGGGCATATTCTGGTTCAGAGATCTTATTTCCTAAGCTGTAAAAGCAAGTGAGGCATTACCCAAGCTGTAGGCAGTTGTGATTACAAGCCATGGACTATTTAAAGGTGTTTCTCATTGTTTAAGTTGAGAAATCACAGAGATGAGACTGATCATGATTTGCAAATGACTGAAGATCTAGTATTCAAATTAGTTAAGTCTCCTTGCCTTCACTCCATCAAGGGATTCCTGGAAGGGAGGGGGGTGGAAGAGAGTTGAAGATGATATAGGAAGTGGCAGTGGGTCAGCTGCTTGTGGTCTGTATGCCAAGGAAGAATGAGGCACCCTTGAGGAAATGTAGGGCAGCAATACCTACTGAGTCTAAAAGTAGCCTTGGATTCACGCCACATATGCTGGACTGCTCATAAAATAATTTCATGATAATCAGTACAGCCACAAGATGTGTGCTTGAATGGAATGAAGAACTATTTCTTTATTGGACAAGAAAAATGTTAAGATAGGAACTGGTGGAATCAATATGGACAGGGTAGCAAGACCCAAAGAAGTGTAATAATCTACCATGGTACTGGTTGTTGAAGGCAATGTAGGAACATGATCTTACTTTGGGAGGCACTCTTTTTTTTGGAGGGGAGGGGGGGTCCAGTCATGGGGCCTGAACTCTGGGCCTGGGGGCTGTCCCTCAGCTCTTCAGCTCAAGGCTAGCGCTCTACATCTTGAGCCACAGCGCCACTTCTGGCTTTTTTCTTTTTGCTCATGTGGTGCTGAGGAATCGAACCAGGTCCTCATGCATGCAAGGCAAGCGCTCTACCACTGAACCACCTTCCCAGCCGGGGAGGCACTCTTAAAGTGGAGTGTCTCTGTCCCTGACTCTGGCCCCACCTATCTCCATGTGTGTTTTTTCACAACCAAGTGACCTCAACATTCTTCTGCCTTCTGAATCTTTGGCACGTGTGTATGTATGCATACACACATGAACCAATTTTATGTGAGAGGAGATTTCCATATGTGGGTAAGGCCTCTACACATGATGACAAGGGTAATCTTCACAAGAATAGTTAATAACATTCACTATCTCTGTGATTTCAGAAACTTGCTTTTGATCTTTGTTGCTAAAGAACCATAATGAAATACACAGGCAGGCATATTTCCAAGGAGCTTCATCTTTGAGATTTTTTAGACAACACTTTTCTAAGTTGTTTGCTCAGCTTCACCTTGCTTTTAATTATGTGAAGTAAATGCTGATTTCATGAGATGAAGCATTGATTATGGAATGTTTTTGGAGCTGTAGTTTGTTTTTGTGTTTCTGAGTAAGCACTGTCTCTCTTAGGAGTGCCCAGGGAGTTGGACATGATTACTGTTTGGTACTTTATGTTAAATGATATGAGATGATAGTACTACTGGCAGGCTTCTTCGTGGTGTGGTTGTCTGTTCAAACACATTTTAAAAGACCTAGCTGGAATATCCTTAGTTGTGATTCATGTGTGTGATAAAGACCTAATGATTGGGTTAAAATAAATGATCCTTAAAAAGTAATTTTGTCAGGGCACCAGAGTCTCAATCCTAGCAACACACACAGAAGGCTAAAATCTGAGGATCCCATTACAAAACCATCCTGGGTAGGAAAGTCTGTGAAACTCTTATCTCCAATTAACAGCCAAGAAAAACAGAAGTGGAGCTGTGGTTCAAGTGGTAGAGTGCTAGCCTTCAGCAATGATGCTAAGGGACAGAACCTGGACCCTGGTACCAACACACACTCACGCGTGCACACACATACACACACACACACACACATATACACACACACACAGGCAAAACACAATTTTGGAAGATATTATTCTTTTTATCCCCTGATAATGAATACTCCAGCTGTGTCCTACCTACGTTCTATACATTTAAATTAATCAAGATTATAGTTAACCATTTTTAGTGGAAAGATTATACTTTTGCCCAAAGTTATCAGGATAAAAAGATATATATATATATAAAGAAACACAAACAAAGTTCTACATAATTGAAGAACCAGTTATCTGTTTAGTAGCCCATACTAGTATTAATTCTTTAGTGGACATAATAAATTTTGCTGAAAAGAAAATAATTTAGTGGGCATATTTTCCCTTCAGAAACATTGCTGTTTCTATGATCTATTTATTTATACTAGCAGTCATATTGGGCAATATAAATGATTTCTCTACTTTGAGAGTTTAAGTCATTTTAGCTGTGGTTTAAGAAAGTTGTTTGCTGACTTGATGCTTATCTGAGAAGGCTCTCAGATCATAGACAGTTGAGTAAGAAGAATCTGTAGAGAATACATGGCGTGTGCTGTACCCTACTAATAACCCACCTATGTTGTACATAAGAAAATGAAAATGCAGAGGGGTGGATTTCCTTATCCAACATCATATAGCACATTAGTGAGTGAGTAATGACTAAAGCTCAAGGTTCAACCATGAATAGTCTATTTCACCTAGGCATCTTAAGGAATGAGGCACTTTTTGCTTTCAGATCTCCCTGGATCTGTAGTACTTCTACCTATATCTCTACATTTTTGCTAGTAGCAGCAAGATCCACAATAAAGTAAAAAGAAGCAGTGAAAGTAGAACAAAGATGAGAAAGAATAATAACCATGAAAGACTTTCCCATGTCTCTAAAGTCATGACAAAGATTTTCTTTTATGATGCATGAAGTTTCTGATGACCATTTTGTGTGTGTGTGTGTGTGTGTGTGTGTGTGTGTGTGTGGGTGTGGGTGTGTGGGTGTGGGTGTGTCCAGTCCTGGGGTTTGAACTCAGGACCTGGGCACTGTCCCTGGGTTTTTGTACTCAAGACTAGCACTCTACCACTTGAGCCACAGCTCCACTTCTGGACTTTGTGGTGCTTAATTAGAGAAAAGAGTCTCATAGTCCTTCCTGCACCCTTGGCTTCAAATGGGGATCTTTAGATCCCAACCTCCTGAGTAGCTAAAATTTTTGGTATGGCTCACTAGCTCTCTGCAATTTTTAAGCAGAAGGAAAAAAATGACTTTGGACAGTACATCCTCATTTATATCTTCACTCAGCTTTTCATTGTGGACTATTGAAAGGAATACAAATTTTGATGAAACTTGTGGCTTCATTTTTATTTGTATGTATACGGATAATGAACTGGGGTGCCTAAGACTTTTGGGTCCTTCCCTTTGTTTTGCATTATTTGTACATATTGTTTACCTTACTGTGGCCACATGACATAATATATGAATTAAGATGTTTATTTGATCACTCTTAAAAAGTAACTATTAGAAGATTAAAAAAAACTTAGCCAAAATATTTCATAAGGCTAAATTTAAGTTTTGATTTTTATTATTTTTTCCTTCAGATTGGGTTAAAATCCCTATGATTACTCAGTGCATTCTTCTGAGACCCTTAGAAGAACTCATAAGTATTGATTAAAATGTTTCTTGCATTTACACATGTAAAAATGAACATAATTCTCCAAATATATAAAGTAGGTGTAATAATATTTTGTTTTTAATAGAATAAAAAAATTAACTAATGAGTGACTGTTAGGGAGTTGAGAGTGGCTAATTAAATTAACAGAGATTGGACCAGCTTTAAGAATAAACATTCAGCAACATTAGCCTGATGTTATTTGGTAGACACAGTAAGGTACAGTATGCATTACCAACCTCATTAACTTCCAAATAAAACTCTATACTTTACACCATTTCTACAAGAGGTTTTATTAGATTTCCTTAACTGGTGTCATATTTTTTGGCCAGGGCATTTTTAACCAGCTTCACATAAATAAAGTTCTATTTTGTCACCATGTCATAGTAAAATAAACTGCTTGTACTATGCATCTCTGCCAAAGCCAGAGCAGACGGGGAAAGGATATAAATGTGTCAGTATTCAGGGAGAGAAAACACATAAATGCACATGGCGACTCTCTTAACTCTGAGGCTCAGCATGATGCTAATTCATTTGGGTGACATTTAGAAAGCTACTCCCAACATAAATAATATGTATGTAGTGGGGGGTATCTCTGACAGACACAACGTTGAAAAAAATGGTCTGTAAGGAGGCACATCAGATTTTACAGGTGCTCACACCATTATGTACAGTGATGGATGACCTTTGTGCTGAAGGTTGACATAATGTTGAATGGAATGTTTTGTTTATATCTGGTACCAGGTTTATTGACCAGCACCAAAGGATAAGACCAAACTGGGATTTGAACAGTCTCTACTTTTTCCTTTTTGTGGAAACTGCTTGCTATCCACCACCCCTCCCCCCTACCTTAGTCAACAGGTTTTAAGTTGTTTCGCAGATATCATTTCACAAGATGGATTGTACTCTTAATAGGAAATAAATTTAGGTCTAGGTATTCATTACCAGAGGTGCAAGTTTTGATGGGTAAATATGAAAAATTAAGCAGAGAAGGTTCTTTGACCACATTTATCATACTACTTTAATCTTGGTTTGTCATCTCTAATGTGTCTACAGTTAAAATCTTCATGATTAATGATGCATAGCTGCTGAAAGTGTTGTAGATAAGATCTCAGAATCCAAAAGAGTAAGAGAACAATTCAACCAGGCTATTTGAATGACAGCATAGACTTGTCTCCGTTGTGTGCTCTCCAGTGTAAATAAAAACAGAATCATAATGAAACATGGGCCAAACTTTTACTATCTGTCCAAGAGATAATTTTCTTACATGTCGAAGTGGGAAATTATCAGTATACAAAAGTAATCCCTTTGAAAAACATTTTTATTTTTATTTTTTGTCAGCCGTGGGGCTTGAACTCTGGGCCTGGGCACTGTCCCTCAGATCTTCAGCTCCAGCCTAGTGTTCTATCACTTAAGCCACAGCACTGCTTTCAACTTTTTTTTTTTCTTATGTGATGCTGAGAAACCCTGGGCCTCATGCATGCAAGGCAAGCACTCTTGCACTGAGCCACCTTCCCTGCCCCCTGAAAATCATTTTTTAAATACTTAGCATAAATTGTCTTTTTTCACAATCTTACCTATCATCCCTAAATATTTTGACATCTTGTGCAGTGCTGCATATTTATCTCTTTGGGGGTGGGTGTATCTTTCAAAAGTTAATTTTATGATGTCATTCTTTATTCACTTTTAGTCTTTTTTGTGCAGTCATTTATTCATTTTCAAAGAATTTATCAAATGTCTACACCTTACAAAAATTTGAAGAGGATACATAGATGTATCAAGAATTTTTAGATGTTTCAAAAAATAATTGGATAAATAAGCAGGTGCAAAAGTTTTCTGGATACAAATCAGGGGAGTTCTGATCAAATATCCTGCACTGAGTTCTGATCAAATATCCTGCACTGAGCTTTATAGGGTGCCTAGAATTTGCACCTCTTTTTCTTTCTTTCTTTCTATTTATGTGGTACTGAGGAATCGAACCCCAGGATTCATGCATGCTAGGCAAACACTCTACTACTAAATCACAGTCCCACTACATATTTTTTGTGTGTAGTGAGAATTCTTAAATTCTACTCTGTTGACAGTTTTCAAAATACAAAGAATTTACTATAGCCATATAGTTATTTACTATAGCCATTAGACCATACATTAACTTTCTTGAGCTGTTTCAAAACATATTGGCCAGATGCCAGTGAGATCTGAGAATCTGAAGATCTGAGGTTTGAGGATTGTGTGTGGAAGCCAACCCAGGCAGGAAAGTCCATGAGACTAACTACTCACCAGAAAACCAGAAGTGGAGCTGTGGCTCAAAGGGATAGATTGTTAGCTTTGAGCAAAACAGCTCAAGGACAGCACCTAGGCCCTGAGTTCAAGCCCCATGATTGACAGACAGGAAAAACAAAAAGCATGGAGCAGAACTCACACCAGCAGATCAAAATCATTTTTATTGGTAACGCTGTAGATCTTCCAATTTAAAATAGTATATTCATTATGCTAACAAAATTGGGATGGGGTTTGGAAAGGGTGGAATGATGACTATTCTTCGGGATGTCACGATGATTCTATGCTTCTACAGAAGCATTATTATGTTGAGTTCATCTTTAAATCTCCAGTCTCTAAAAGTATACAGGTCAAATAAAATTAGAACAGTATTATTAAAGGAAAAAAAGCTAGTCATATCGGATGGTGTGTCCAACAGGCATTTGGAAAATCCTACAATTTACTATTCTTTATCTTCAAAGTATCGCAATAGTATATACATATGTACATGTTAAATAAATGATGAAATAATATTTTATATATTTTTATTGTAAAGATACTGTACATCCTCCAGGTAACAAGTCTCAATAGGAAACATACTCATTACCTTACTCGTGTAACTGTAACCCCTCTGTACAGTATTTTTACAATAAAAACCAGATTAAAAAGATACTGTACAGAGGGGTTACAGTTACATGAGCAAGGTAATGAGTACATTTCCTATCGTGCATTGTTCTCCCCTCCATTGTTTTTCCCCTACCATCCCTTTCCTCCTCAACTCCTCACCTCCCCAACTCTTCCCTCCCCCCACCCAAAGCTGTAAAGTTTTCTTTCAACATAGTGTTTTGTACATGTCATTGTTACAATGGGTCTTCCTGTATCCTTATTTCAGCATTTTGTTATTTCCCTTCCCCTCCCCAAATTAAAAAAATGTATATACAAGATTCAGGGCACCAGGATCAAATACAGTGGCAACAAGGGTTATACCATGAGGGAAGAACATACAAAATAAACAAAAAAAAATCACATAGTACATTAAAAACAACAGCAAGAAAGATAAAACCTTTTGTGTTCCTATCTTGGGGTTCATTTCACTTAGCATCATCTTATATGGTCATATGTACATAGCTTTTGAACTTTTCTGCTTGTTGTGGATATACACTAGTTATTGCAGATAAGGGAAACCAGGGGACTTATGTTTCTTTGGGCCTGGTTTACTTCACTTAATATAAATTTTTTCCAGTCTTTCCATTTCCTAACACCTGGGGTGGTGTCATTCTTTCTGATGGAGGCATAGAATTCCATTATATATATATATATATATATGTATTAGTTATATATATTAGTTGGTTGCATAAAGTTAACATATTTCACAGTATTGTGGAATAGTGATACTTAAAGTCACAAACACATTTTAACCTTCACAAGGCACATTGTCATTATCATGGTATCACATTTTCTTTCTTTCTTTTTGGTCGGTGGTGGGGCTTGAACTCTGGGTTTGGGCGCTGTCCCTCAGCTGTTCAGCTCAAGGCAAGCACTCTACCACTTGAGCCATAGCACCATTTCCAGTTTTCTGGTGGTTTATTGGAGGGAGATAAGAGTCTCAGGGACTTTCCTGCCCGGGCTGGATTTGAACTGTGATCCTCAGATCTCAGCCTCCTGAGTAGCTAGGTTTACAGGTGTGAGCCACTGGTGCCCAGCTTGATATCACATTTTCTTGATCTATTCATCTCCTGAGGGGCATCTGGGTTGGTTATCTAATATTTTTGTTGTTGTTGTTGTTGGTTGTGGGGCTTGAACTCTGAGCCTGTGCACTGTCCCTCAGCTCTTTAGCTCAACGCTCTCACTTGAACCACAGCACCACTTTCAAAAACGTATTTTTGAATAAATTCTATTGTTTATTACAACAAAGTGAGAGTCAGGCATGGGGTGTGGCTTAAGCCTATCAAGTGCGAGGCTATGAGTCAAAGTGAGCTTTATACCTTCTCTCTCCAATTAATACTAAACAGGGTGAGTATCACTTTTGTGAAATGCTTGAACCAGTAGGATTGCAAAATTCCTTTTTTTCCTCAAAAATTTGGAATATTTACACATGGAAAATGGGAATAGAATTTGACATTCACTTATGTTTCTTATATATTTTACACACATAGCCTGAATATAATTTTATATGATATTTTTAGAGTGTTTTTTTATTTAACTCTTCCCATGAAATCACTTGTGAAATTTTCCTCTTGTAGCATTATGTTGGTGCTCAAAAAGTTTGAGAATTTGAAGTATTTAATATTTTGGACTTCTTGTTAGAAATGGTCAGCCTGTATTTGAAATGTGTTCTCTTAGGTTGAGAAAAATTTTATGTTGCAGAACTTTGTGTAAAATTTATTTCTGCCAGTAAAGAACAGTAAAATTCCAGGCCAATTTTTTTATATTATAAAATACAGAAAATTATTTAAAGGACTTTTGTTTACTTCTGCTAAATTTGTCACATGTTGAGTATACGTTTTCCTTCCATTCAAGGCTAGAGCTCTACCATTTTGAGCCATGGTGCCATTTCTGTATATAAATTTTCATTAGACAAGAATTCACTTTTTGTTAATTTGGAGCTAACCCCTTACAAACTTTTAGGTCTTGTTTTGTTCTCTTGTGGGTTTTTTTGTTGTTGTTTTTTTTATTCCTCTTTCTGAGTATAAATAGTTACTACTCTGGTTGACCGTATATTTTTTGCCATTTTCATGGTTATGCAGAGTGAAGATTTGTTACAAAAGGAAAATATTAATACAATTTTATTATTCAGCACATCTTGCCATTTGCACAAAGTAGACCAAAAGAAATTGCTGTATTTCTATGAAATTCGAAAGTTGATGAGTAAGAAATATCTTGAAGTTCAAGCACATTGTTGATTAGTAACAGCTTATAGAACGTCTTGTTATCACTAACTAAATATTTTCTGACATTCAAACCTTGAAAACCAAAAGCAGTGTTTAGACATGGACCATAATACAGGCAACTGATACTTTAAAACTAAATAGGTACAGGCAGAGTAGAATAGAAAAAATGATGAAAAAACAAATTCCATCAGTGAAGGATCCAGAGAACAGGAATATCTATAGATTGATGACAGGTGAGTAACCAAATCTAAATACTTTGTAAATACCTAGTCATTTGAGAGAAGTCTTGATTACCCCATTCTTCATACCTGAAACATGACAACTTCCGGACTAAGCCCAGACTACAGAAGCTGTGGTTTTTTAGCCCAAGGCCACACTCTTGTGGAATGGATAAAATAAAGGTCGTATATTTATTGTTGCAATGTTAGGGAATCATTCCTATTTTAATATTTACTTTGTTTTTATTCCCCATAATTATCATAGCCCATTTTTTTCCAAGTATTATGAGATCTAAGGATCTGAAAAATGGTAGGGCATTTTTAGGTCTAGATACCTTTAGTCTATAATTTACTTTTATTTTATCTTTTCTATTTTCACTGGACAAAAATTCTATCATTTATTTAGGTGAGCATTTGCATTTCATAATATAGTAATGAAATTAAGAAAAGAGTTTCCTTTGAGGAACATATGTAAAGAACATATGTGAATATAGGAACCTTTAGGAGCAACAGATAATAGGTAACCTTTACACCCCACAAACTCAAGACTACTTCCTGTTTCAGTATCTTCGCCACTTCTGAGGAATGGATACCATTGTTAACTCCACTGTGATTCAGTTACCCCGTATTCATTGTACCTAAAACAAGACTTCCTGAAGTATGAGCACAAATGAAGCAATTGCAGGAATCCTATATGTGGCTTATGATTTTATAGAGTTCAGAATGCAGTTGTAGCTCTTGAAGTCTGTGTAAGTTCTGAACTGCTGGGCTCCAGCGGCTCATATCTATCTATACTAGCTACTGAGGAGACTGAGATCTGAAGATCATGATTCAAAGCCAGCCTGGGCAGAAAAGCTCATGAGGCTCTTATCTCCAATTAACTACTGAAAAAACTGGAAGTGAAGTTGTAGCTCAGAGTGGTAGAATTCTAGGCATGAACAATAGTTTAGTGACAGTGCACAGGCTCTGAGATCAAGCCCATGACCAACACACACACACACACACACACACACACACACACACACACACACACACACACACACACACACACACACATACACAAGCAAATATAGAAGTTCTGAACTGATTCTGTGTTGTTTTTATGTAGAATGTGCTTTGTATTCCTAAGGGTAGATAAGATCAATCTCTCGGCATTTACTTACTTTGTAGTAAACATCAGGCTTATTTAGCCTTTTGTTTCTACAGTTAGGAAAAATACTAACCTATGAAATTCAAGCAAGGTATATTTAGTGTGACTGGGTTTTCATTTCTTTATTTCTTCATTCAGTGTTCATTCAATGAAGATTTATAGACCTTATTGTGTTAGGTGATAAAGCCGGAAGATAAGATAATCCCTAGCTTTGTCTGGTGATGACATGCAGAAATGAACAACTCCACGGTACAATTGAGCTAATAGGAGCAAAGTGTTAGAGGAAATGGGCTTGGAGTAGGAGTATGGGAAGATCTTTGAAGTTCAAATCAGTGATTGTAAACTGTTGGTTGCCATATCCACACCTGTCCATTGTGGAGCTTTCACTGTCTTGAAGAAGTATCCTCATTAAGATTCTGTCCTTTCTATTTCTATGCTATAAAAGTTTTCCTTCCTTTCAGGAAATAATGAGGAAATGAATTTTTTACTTGTCCAAAAGTTATTACTTCTCCAGGATAAAAAACAAAATGAACTGGCCTATGAAATCTAGAAATTTGAGAAGCATAGAGATGATATTGGAGATGGCTTTTGCTTAGGTTTATCTCTTCCCAATTCTGGCAATAGTTAAAGACTAGTAAAGCCAGGCAGCTTACTTAAAAAGGTAAGTCAAGCTGGAAAAATAAGTTTAAGGAAGATCAGATGTCTCACAGATAATACACCTAGTGGCAAAGCCAAAATGTAATAGGATTTTGGCATGCATTCCATCCTCATCCTGTTTGAACTTGTAATGGTCAACCACACATACCTACAAAATTACCAAGAGTCAGTATTAGAGACAGAATTACACAGCATGGGTGAATGTCTGTCTTGGTGAGATGTATTTAAGCAGTAAGTGGGTTTGTTTATGCTTCTGTCATAAGCATAAAAAGATTCCACATTCACCTGTCTCAATGAGAAGGATTTTCTGAACTAGGTGGGATATCCTAACACCTACCAGTCAACTGTAAAGGCAGTTTTCCTCAATGTGGCCTCAATCTCTAACAGAATTTTGGAATCAAAACCTAGAGGTTTTGAGCCTTATATCCAAGGTCTTGGTAAATACAGGAATAAAGATCAATAATCAGACCTTAATAGCATAATTTTACTCTGTCTTATATTGGTATTAAGTACATTTTCTTACCCAAACATAAGGTAAAGTAATTAGCCAATTGAATTGATAGTTCTATGCTTTAACCATGTGATCACATACCACATGATGTCCTGAAATACTGTGATATATATATGTATAGATATATATAGAGAGAGATATAGGGATATATAGGGATATAGAGAGAGATATATAGATATCTATCTTTATATCTATTTAGATAAAGAGATAGATATAGATATATGTATAGATATATATGTATAGGTATATGTAGAAAGATATATATCTATATCTATATATGTATATATGTGTATATATATCTATATAACCATATATCTATAGGTATCAATATCTATGTATATATAATACACACATATACATGTATACTCATATAGTGAATTGGTAAAAGCTAGCTAATTAATAAATGTATCACCTCATAGTCATCATCATTTTTTTTGGGTGGGGGGGTCTGGTCGTGGGGCCAGAACTCTGGGCCTGGGCGCTGTCCCTCAGCTCTTCGGCTCAAGGCTAGTACTCTACCACTTGAGCCACAGCACCACTTCTGGCTTTTTTCTTTTTGCTTATGTGGTGCTGAGGAGTCGAACCCAGGGCCTCATGCATGCAAGGCAAGCGCTCTACCACTGAGCCACCTTCCCAGCCCTCATCATCATTTTTTATCATCATTATTTTTTAAGCTGTACCAGAGTTTGAAATCCAGACTTTGCCCTTTCTCAACTCTACTACTTGAGCCATGCCTCCAGCCCAGATTTTTGCTGATTATTTTGTATATGGGGTCTCAGGGAGTTTTCTGTTTGGAATGGCTTCAAACCACAACCCTCAGGATCTCAGTTTCCTGAATAACAAGGCTTACAAGCATGAGCCAACAGTGCCCTAGTTACTGCCATCATTTTTGTGTGAAGAGTACCTTATGTACTTTACATTTTTCAAGTGCATATTGTCACTAACTGTGTCATCTTGATGTACAGTAGTTCTTGAAATTAGTTCTCTTTAACTGAAGTTGTTAATTTCTTTACCAATAGCTTCTCTCTACTACTATATTTGCCTGCTCTCGTATGAGCAGAAAGACTTGGTGTCATTCCTTCTCCCCTCACTACTTCATTTCTAAACAAAAAGGAGTGGTGTGCAGTTTGTATCATTTTTTGTTATTTAAATTAAAAAATTCGATAGCTGGATAGCTTTGCAGTCATTGAAATTTGGGCAAAATTGGCTTATTTCATAATGTATTGGAGAATTTTGAAGTTTCAAGGAAAAATTTTAATTTAATTATAGCATTTGTGGACATTTCATAGACTAATTTTCCCTCATTCTGAGGTGGAGGGAATTGAAACACAGAGCAAGCATGTGGCTCTCTTCAGAGTGCTACTCAGGTGCAGACTATTGCATTTTTCTTTATGTTATTTTTGTGTTAATATAGTTTAGTAATCTGATACTTTTGCACAACAATCCTGTGCACTAACAGTCTATCACTATACTGTATGCACACCTCTCATAAATAGTTATCTAAACATGTAAATAAAGCAACTTCATTGGAAGAACATGTCTATGGATAAGGACAACTTTTTTTCTCTGCTTCTATACCTAACTAGTGTACAGACCAATGTACATTAGAACTAATGCATAGATCTATGCATTGGTTCATGAGGGGTTCAGCTTTGAGATACAGAATAGGCAAAAAATTCTGATAGTGCTTTCAAAGTTGTATAAACAATATAACTGAGAAGCCACCACTGCCCTCTGTAAAGTATATTCTTTTTCAATGTTCTTGCTCTGTTTTTAGATCATATATTGCTTAAATATCATTTTGGAACAGAATAATTGATTGTAACAGGCTATCTGTGTGGGTACCAGTTACCTTTTTCTTTTTAATGACAAGAGTCACAAGAAGTAAAGAATAGTTCATGTTTGTGGCTTAGCCACTAAAACCTTATTTCTAGACAGAAAAAGCTACCTCTACAGGATGGGGTAGATTGGTTAGCTTTAGATTAGCTCCTTTTTTCCTCTTCTGGAGATTAAAGGGGCAGAGAGCACTCATTGAGTGGTTTTTAACCCAGAGATAAGAAAATGAAGAAAGTAGAGCCTTTCATTTGACTCATATACAGCAACTGCAGGGGAATGCAGGCAATATGTATTCCTCATTGTCTGCTGGGAATAGTCCTACACTCCATGCAAGGTTGAAAAGACTGATTTGGATTCCTGGGTTTCTATATTTCTCCCTAAAATGAGAGAGAAAAGAGTTTGATTTGTTTAGTGAAGGATTTTTCTAACACAACTGGGGGTTCCTTGTACTGAGAATGTACATTAGAGATTACGATATTGGGAAGGACCCTAAGTCAAATAATAACAGAAAGATGCCACCTGTTTCCTTCAGTGCCCTTGGTCTAAAAGGCCAGCTCTTTGTGCTCAGGGGCTGTGTCTGGCTGTTAGCTCTTTGTATCTCCTAAAGCACAATAAGAACTATTGATTAGTTATTTGAATTACTGCTGCTATAATGATTTCCATAGATTGGATGCCTTAAAGAAAGGAAATTTCAAAATCTAAGGTTCTAGTAGAGTTGATTTTTGGTGGGATCTCTGTTTTAATCTCATATAGCCTTCAGAGACAGAAAGTTCTGTTACAGTAGGACTCTTGACCTCATTTAATCTTAACTGCTTTATTAAAGGTTCTATGTACAAATGCAGTTGTGTTTGGAGCTGAGGCTTCAGTGTTTGAACCTAAGGGAGTGAGGGTAGGGAACGATTGTGGAGGGTGGAGAGTGGTGAAGCACAATTGAGTCTCTAGCAAGCTAGTTAAAAAGATGACTTATGAAATGGTAACCCGTCTGTACCACACCTTAATAATCACAATAAAATTATCATTAAAAAATAGAACGGAAGCCAGACACTAGTGGCTCATACCTATAATCATAGCTACTCAGGAGGCTGAGATCTTAGAATTGTGGTTCAAAGCCAGCCTGGGCAGGAAAGTCTGTGAGACTCTTATCTTCAGTTAACCACTAAAAACCAAAATTAGAGCTGTGAGCCTCCAGGTCCTGAGTTGAAGCTCTAGTATTCACTCTCTCTCTCTCTCTCTCTCTCTCTCTCTCTTTCTCTCTCTCTCTCTCTCTCTCTCTCTCTCTCTCTCTCTCTCTCTCTCTCACACACACACACACACACACACACACACACACACAAAGTTGATTGGATAAATGACTGAATTAAACCATTGGTGCTATTTGGCAATAATATAAAAGTAAAAGATAATATATGATTTTTAAGGGTTATCTTGTGACAACTTCCCTGGTTCAAAGTTTCCTCAAGTTTCCACCAGTTTCTCAAGATGCTATGTGACAACAGCATTTAAATGGCTTAAATAAATTTGAAAAATTGAGCACACTTGGACAGCAATATTGGTGCATTGTTTATCAAATTCTCTGAGCTGTTCTTCAGAAAAAAAATGGTGCTCAAGCATGTTTATCCAATTTCTTTCCTCATATCTTATACAGAATGAATCCAGAAACCCAATTCCAATTCCAGAACTTGGAAAATGTTTCAACTTATGTTGAAGACTAACATTCTAACAGTCAGGAGTGGAGGGTAACTAGTCTATTTTGCTTTTCAGGCAGCTTCTCAACTCTATTCTCTCAGAAAATTAGCATCTAGCAATGGACTATCTTACATAAATCTAAACTGGATTTAGTAGTAACTATAAAATGCATCATTTGTTCTACAAAGGAATAAAATTTATCCCACAGTTAAGAGAATAGTTATCGGAAGGAAAATCCTTTGGGATACACATGAGGACAGGCAGGGGAAGGAACTAGAGAGGGAGAAGGGAAGAGAAAGAAAACTGTAGCTCATGTAGAGAATGAGCTTAATCTTTCTTGCACTGTAGCAGCTATGTTTTATTTTTACTTGCTTATATTAGTTATTTGGAGAAATAATTGTTACATTTCCATACAAATTTATAATATGTTCAAAACAATCTCATCCTTTTTATAATAAATATTTTTATTGTAAAGATACTGTACAAGGGGGTTACAGTTACATGAGTAAGGTAATGAGTACATTTCCTATCGAGCATTGTTACTCCCTCCTTTGTTTTTCTCCTACCATCCCTTCCCTCTCCCACCTCCCCAACTTCTCCCTCCCTCCCAATGAAGCTGTGAAGTTCTTTTTCAACCTAGTGTCTTGTACATCTCATTGTTACAATGGATCAACCTGTACTCCTTTCCTTCTTTCCCTCTTCCTAAAACTGTTTCAATAGGTTTTTGTAATTGGTTTATGCCTTAGTATAATGGTCTTTAATTCCATTGGTGTCCAAGGACAGTTTTATTCTTTTTCATGGCTGAATGGTATTCCATTATGTGCCATAATTGTTTATTTTTCATTCATTGTTGGACACGGGAATCATTTTAGCATGATTTACCATGATTTGTTGACTTCCTAAATAACTTAAAATTTGAAGTCAAAATCTTTATTGAGATATGTATATTCTTCACAGTACACAAAAGCTATGTCTTGGAGGCAAATCTACCATCAAGATCAAGAGGTAAATGAAAATGATTGCATAGGTGACAACATATCAAAATGAAATATTATTACATCTCAAAGATTGAAACTGTCCCCAAAGAAAATTATTTTGCATGTGGTAGATATCAGAAATAATATAGGGCTGGGAAGGTGGCTCAGTGGTAGAGCGCTTGCCTTGCATGCATGAGGCCCTGGGTTCGATTCCTCAGCACCACATAAGCAAAAAGAAAAAAGCCGGAAGTGGCGCTGTGGCTCAGGTGGTAGAGTGCTAGCCTTGAGCTGAAGAGCTGAGGGACAGCGCCCAGGCCCACAGTTCAGGCCCCACAACCGGAGCCAAAAAAAAAAAAAGAAATAATATAGCCTTTTCTTCTTTAGGAAGAAAAATAATCCATAGTCAAACTTCAACCTCTAAGAGAGTCCAAGACTACTTATGAGCCATTCTAGTGCTTATCACTCATTCACTCACTTTCTTTATCTATTTGTAGGATCTTAGTTATCTGTAGGATCTCAATCAGTTTTCATTTTTGAAAACTTTGATCTTTCAAGGCCAAGTGTTGTCCAATAGAAATCTGATGTAAACCACATTTGTAAGTTTAAAATTTGAGTAGCCACATTAAAACAGTAGAAATAGATTAAATTGATTTCAGTAATATATCTCACTTTAACCAATTCAAAATATTAACATAACATGTAATCAATTAAAATATGAATTAAGTATTTTCTGTTCTGTTTTTAGATAATTCTGTGAAATTGGTATGTGTTTAAAACCCAGAGTACATATTGGTACACATATTTGGGAATGTAACTGTAGATCTGGGAATTAGAAAGCCAAAATTTTTACTATACATATTACCTAGTAGTAACTTTCAATCAGGTTTTTATTAAATGATTATTAGTTTGATACCTCTCTGTATCACTGTGCAATAGTTCTCTCTCTTTCCCTCTGTGTGTGTGTGTGTGTGTGTGTGTGTATTTGTGTGTGTGTGTGTGTGTTGTGTGTGTTGATGCTGAGGCTTAAACTCAGGAACTGGGCACTGTCACTGAGCTTTTGTGCTCAAGGCTGGCACATTACCACTTTTTGTTTGTTAATTGTGTAAGATAAGACAATCATGAACTTTTTTTGCCCTTTCTACCAGGTTAGCTTCATAAACTGATCCTCAGACCAGTCTCCTGAGTAGCTGGGGTTACAGGCATGAGCCACCAGCACCTAAACAGAAGGTGCATTCTTTGAATGCAAACTCATCAGTCTCATCATACTAACTATGTATGATAGATTTGTGCATCATCCCCACTGAGAATGACAAACATATCTGAATTTACCATCTCGACTCAAGCTATCTTGGGAATTATGCATCTATATAAAAACTAAGGTAGTATTTTTTTCTTACATTATCTTTGCTAATCAAGATGGCAAATTCTAAAAATTGGAACATTGACTTTTATAAATGTTTGTACCTTACATGTGTCATAATGAGACAGTACTTCTAACATTGTAGTTGAATGCATGTGTGATATGTATTTGAAATCATAATTACTCAGAAACTAATACTTCTTACATGGTATGTCTGAACTTTAATAAGAGCTTGAGTCCTTATTAATGCTGTATGTTTTCTGTACTCTTCTAAAGCATTCATACTTTATAATAATAATAATCCTTACTTAGAATAAAAAGAAATATCTTACTACCAACTAAATATTTCTTGTGTCACTTTCACCATTTACTTCCACACATGTGTGATTAAGAATAAAGTAATACCTAAAAAGTATTTGGGGTGCAATGCTTCTAAGTTTTAAAACTGTTGCTTCTAAGAGGAAAAAAATTAATATTGTGTTACTAACTCAATTAAACCTGAGATGTCCTTGCTATCTATCTATCTATCTATCTATCTATCTATCTATCTGTCTGTCTGTCTGTCTGTCTGTCTGTCTGTCTGTCTGTCTGTCTGTCTGTCCGTCCGTCCGTCCGTCCGTCCGTCCGTCCGTCCGTCCGTCCGTCTGTCTGATTTGTCTAAAGATATATATTGTTTCAAATAAAATGCCTTCTAAGATCTGTTTGAATGTGACATTGGGGGAGAGAAAATGTGGGTAGCTGACCAAAACTCTCTGAGTTTAGTGGCCAAAAGTAAATCAGACCTAGAGACAGCATTTTGTAACAGTCTGTCATGCATTTCAGAGCAGACATGGTAAATCATAAATTGAGGACCACCACTGTGCCTGCGAAACAAAACAAAAGCTGGATAATAAATGATTGCAGAGCTACAGCTAGAAAGGAGTCAGACATTTAATATCAGCCAAAGACTGTCTTTGAGTCTAGTCCTCTTAATTCACCTGTACATATCCCACGCAGAAGTGCTTTTTGTGTTCAAGGCTGAAAGAGCCTTTAGTTTAAGTTATGAACCTTCTCTGGTTTTCTTTTAAAAAGTAAAATAAATGCTGTAGTGGTTTGCTAGTTGTAAAAAGTTGTTAAAATACACAAGTTCTGCCCCATTTCCAGTGAAATGCTGTGACTTAAGATTGCCTGTTTATTGTTAATTGTGTGCAGCTGAACTATGCAGGTAGATGTAATTGGATTCTGTGTCTCATTCCTGTATGTATTTCATTATCACCTTTAGGCTGTTTTAAAAGTTTAGAGTTGAAGCCATCAAAAGCCTAAAGTACTAAAGACTTTTGGGAACTTTTATTGTCACAGGTCGGGGGTGAAGAGAGTTTGAGGATGTGGGATAAAGTAAGAATTAAAACACTTATTACAATTTTTTTTCCAAAATAGGACTACTGTAAGTCTAATTGAAAATGTAATATTGTGCCATGCAAATTTGTATAAAATATTAATCCAATTGTGAATGCAGACTGGTTTGTATTAATAACTCACTTCCATTATCTGTCAAGTTGCATTTTATGGCCAGTCTATGACATGCTGACAGCCTGGAGGTACTGAGATTATAGAGGTGACCATCTTTCACTGATTTCTTGGCTAGACAGTGGTTGAACAAAACTGACCTACTTGGATTTTAATTAATTAGCCAGCTGAGGATTGTGATGACACATTTGGAAGCATGATTAATGGAAGAAAAATTTAACCTATCCAGTATTTAGCTCATCTTTTTCTTAATTTGAATTATACCAGGCAGGAAGATGTATATAATAGATGCTTAAGAGGGAATGTCTGTTAATGTCATTGTAAGATATAAAACAGAAAGAGTAAGCTTTTGCTGCAATTCCTATTGCTCTTATTTACCTGTGGAGTTTCATTTTTATTGGTAAACATTAAGAAGTAACAACAATTTTTTGGGTCAGAGGAAAGAATGCTTCTATTTGTTTGGGCTTGGTTCGAGTTTTTGGTTAAACTGGGAAGATTAATAAATATGGACACTCCTGGAGAAATAAACATGACTTGGCATCATTTTAGCAACCATAAGTATGATGATTAAGCATCATACATTTCAGTTCGAAAATTAGAATTGATTCACACACAAAAAAATTAAAGTATGATGGGAGAATCAGCTTCAGGCATGGGATCTAATTTTAGGACACCCAGTCTGGATTCTGGTTTTCTTTTTTTGTTAGTTTGGTGTTTAGTCTGTTTGGCTTCTGAAGTAATGCTCATTGTACTGAATAAAGGGACAAGAGATGGGATGGGCTTATCAAAGACAAGAGAAATATGTAATTTATCTTTGCTAATGGGGCCATGTATATGTTCTGTGGGCTTAGAAATACTTTACAAATGTACACTGTTTTGTCTGTATTAAAATAAACTGTCATAGTAACTTGTTCAAACTTGGACCCCACCCTTCTCAATCAGGAGACTGTGGGGCAGATGTCTCCTGTGCTTGAGGCAGAAAAATGTCTTGTTACCATCTGCAAAGTTTCCTCCTGCTACTTTGGTCTTCTTGGGGTGTGGTTTACTTAAAGCCTAGCCATCCTTCAAAATCCCAACTACCCATTCATGAAGTCTTTGCTGACCTCTTCTCACCCCTGTTCCTAACCCAGACTGAATTCAGTTTTCCTTCCTCTGGACTTTCATAACAATCTCTCTAAGCCGACTGTGACAATCACTTTTTCCTGCTACTTGCTTTGTGTGTTTCCTTCCCAACTTACTGCACACTCTGCGTTTGATTTGTTATTGCCCCATAGCTCTTGGACGTGTCCTCATGTGGACAGGCATCAGGACATAACCCTGACAATGGATCTACCAGAGACAGAATCCTCTCTGCCTATACCTCTGGTTACTCTTCAGAGGTCTACACAGTTCTATGATGAAATAAGTAAGAACAGGTTAGAAATTTTGTTTGTGAGAACTTAGTTTCAGAGGGAGTTGGAATATCCTTTTATTGCCAATGAGTTAGAACCCATCTTTTTCCTTTTTTTCCTGATAATTTTAATAGTTCATATATAAGACATCTAACTATATATACTTTTATCAATCGCTTCATCATACTTGTTGTAGAGAGACATGTGGCCAGTAGGTTTCTTAGCCAGCTTTTTGAATACAGGGTACTCACTAACTGGAAGGCACCACAAATGATGTCAGACTCACATCCTGTTCTCATTTCTCAAGAAACATTGTAATTAGACTGCAGGTCTCTGAGGTCTGGTACTGTGTAAGCTGCACAGAGCCCAGAGGGACTGTATCACTGGGTGGGTTATCTGGCATTTCTCTGAATTAAACTTACAAGAAGCACTGTTTTCTTACATGTTCCACTGGGGAAGGGACCTGAAGTTTGAAACAGCCTTCCAACAATGTGATACTTAAAATAGTTTGTGTTATCTGAAATAAACTTCTAGATGTCTGAAACATGATATTAAGCAAATTCAATTATATTAGCCAAAATAGTTTTTAAAACTTAATATCCACAAGGTATATATGGTAAGCTTTAGGCACATGATTGAGTGCAGTAAATACAATAGGATAAAAATGAATTGCTGCAGTCAGGCACTGGTGGCTCATTCCTGTAATCCTAGCTACTCAGGAAGCTGACTTCTGAGGATTGCTATTAGAAGCCAGCCTTGGCAGGAAAGTCCTCAAGACTCTTATCTCTAATTAATCACCAAAAAAAGTCAGAAGTGGAGCTGTAGATCAAGTGGCAGAGCACTATCCTTGGGGGGAAAATAAGCTCAAGCACAGCGCCCAGGCCTTGAGTTCAAGTTCTGGCACCAGCATGTACACACACCTCTCCTCCCCTGCCCCCCTCAATTTATTGCTCCAGAATTAAAGAAGATGATAAAATGGTTAATAGGAAGGAATGTTTTGATAAGACTCCCCCACCATCTATTAACTAAAAATTAAGCCAGCTTTATAAAACTACTTAACTGCTTAATAAAGTAAACAAAACTATGGTAAATGATGGCACACTTTTAGTTTAGTAACCTAACTTGGTATTCGATTATGGAAAACTTAACTTATCACAGCGTCTTGATTTCACCTTAATATGTTTGAACCTTCTGTCATTCCAGAAACACCATGAATTGAGAGATAGATGCTTTCCAAGAAACACTAATGGAAACAGTGAACTCACGTCCATATCCATACCCACATAATAAAGGCCTTTCTTTGGGAAATCATAGATTTTCACAATTAGAAGAGACCATACAGTTTACTTGATGGGCTTGGCTGATATATGACTCTCCTTGGAAAATGGTAGTAATATAGTAGTAATAATAACAATAAAATAGTCATAATTCCACCTTTGTTTTCTCAAATCACATTGTGGCTTTACTGCCTTGCTTTTTAAGACAGAAGCTGTCTGCCAGAGCCACACCTTTTCCCAGTCCCCAGAAATGGGGTCAGGTGGGTATAAGACTCAGATCTAAACTTACCCCCTACTTAAAACCATAAAGAATAAAAATAGCTATACTTTTGCATATAGTATTTTGTCATTTGTAGACTTCAAATTGAGTACTAAATAGTGTTTGTTTCATGACTTATGTCCCAAATAGAGCCATAACTTCAAATAGCCTATCACTTGATTTCATAAAAATTCTTTGCTTGACAAAGAATAGACTAGTGTGACCACGTTTGGCAGAACATATCAAGGGAAAAGAAAGTTGCATAATTCTCATATTTACTTAGTTATATTTTTTTTTCACCACAGCTGGTCTCGTTCCTCTCCACTTCCACCCTTCCAAATTTTCTTTCTGTCCTTGCAGAAAATTAAAATCATAACATTTGGTTGGATAGTTAGGATGAATTACTCCAGATATTCGTCTGTTTGCCTTCCTTTCAAATATGTGTGATAGAAAGCATAGATTAAAATAATTAGAACGTGTTCTTTTCTCAAGAAGCATTTGAGAGCCAAGGTGGACAACTGTCCTACCGCTTTTGTCCACTAGGTGCCAGCAGGGCTCTGCTTCCTGCTGTGTTCTTTCCTGGAGACATAGCTAAACCTCCCCCCTCCTTTTATTAACGTGTGCTTTGCATATGTGTTGTATTTTTGTGTTATTTTGCTCGTGAAATGTTCACTAAACTTAAACAAAGGATTCTTATTTGACTTTATATTTTTTGGTATAATTTTGTGTTTATTACTAAGGTGCTGTACAAAGGGGTTCCCGTTTCATGTCAGGTAATGAGTGCCTTTATTCTTGGACAGTCACCCTTGCCTTTGCTTTTTCCACTTTCTCCCTTCTGTTCCTGCCTGCAAGTTGCATAGTTCATTTTCTACACCGTGTATTCTGAATAACATGACAGCATTTTTCACCCTCCCTCCCTCCATTTCTGCACCACTTCTTTGACCCCCTTCAAAAAAAGATTAAAAAAAAAACACAAAATATTGACTTTGTAAATTATAGGGCTTCAGTTTTAAGAATAACTCTAGATATTGTACAGTTTTTATGTTGAAACTCTTAATTTAAAAAATTTGATACTAATTGTGAAAGAATGAATAACAACACTTGTGTAATACTAGTAATTTAAAGTGATGCTATTAAAATTTCAAAGTAATAAGAACAAAATTGTGTCTATTTTGTTATCTTAGGGTTAATTTTTAAATGTGATAGTATTTTTTTCTTTGGTGTTGTACAATTGATATATCCTTTGCTTTTGCTTTATCGAATTGCGTGTTTCAAGTATATTTGAAGAAATTATCATGATGAAGATAATGCTACCACATTTTCACAATCTTTCACTTGCTAAAATGATCTACATAGAAACAACCTCTAAAATTATATGTTTAAGTACTTATATGCAGTCAAAGACTTTCTTATTTTAATTCATTTTTTGAAATAAAAATGAAAGTTTCAATAATGAGCAGGTAATATTACTGTATTATTTAAGTAGAACATGTACCAATTATTATGTGAAAAAAGTATAATTATGTTTAATTTTGTGTATTTTACACTACATGCAAAAGCAATATAGATATCCCATTTATATCTTCCTTCAATAAAATAACTCAAATATAAAATAGCATAATAAAAGCATTTGCTTAAATGATGGGACCAATATAGTTGAAGATTTATATAAAACTTTCGTGAATACAGTTTGAATTTATTTCATATAGTTATCTTGATTTAATTGTAGTTTGGCTTAACTTTTTTCTTTTCATATATTCTGGTACTTTATTATAGCATGCTGCTTTTCTTTTGCACAAAATAGATGCCATCACTTTCTTTATTTTATTACTAAAAAAAGCTTAAAAAGAATTACTAAGTAAATAATCCATATGCCATTTCCTCCATTTTGATCATCCCCAATACTTTATACAAAGGCAGATATCAATACTTAGCACTTCCCTTCCAGAAGGTTACTAAGCCATAACTTTAGTTTCTGTAAATAGGAGGATAATATATTTTGTGGGGCTTTTTCCTCAGGCTATAAATCTAATCTCTTACATTTCATCTTCAAAGCCATTTAGTGCAATTAAACACCTCCATTCCAAACCTGCATAATTATAAATTATATATATTATGGATTATAATACATAAAAGTGTCGGACAGAAATGTATTGGATGAATTTTTAAATGCCAAATATATGGTCAATATATTCTCTAAAATTTGAGCAACTTGAAATTGAGGGAAACCCCAAAATGTCAACTTCTTAAACTGTACAAATAGGCTAGTGGCATACCTTGAGTTCTAATTACCTGAGAAAATTTCATTCTTCTGGCATACCTTGAGGTCTAATTACGTGAGACAATATTGTTCTTCTGGTTTGTGCTGTATTACGGACAGAACACCAATCTCACTGATGACACATGTAGAATGACCTTTGTGTTTCCATAGTTTGGTTTGATGCTGTTTAGACCCGTGTTCTGAGTCAAGCTTGGATTATTCAAATCTCAGGAATTTTCTATATATTCTATGTAGATAAAGCACATGCTTCATGATTGTATTCCTTCCCTCCAATAGTCTTTTCTTCAAATTTATATAAGTATTTATATGTTCAAGAAAAAAAAGTAAAAAGAAAGCAATGGAGTGCTGTTTAATCTGAAACAGGTTTGTTAAATTGAGTCTCAGAAGCAAGATCAAATAACCTATCCAGTCATTCTATATCGAAATTCCTTCATAGTACTTTTCTCAAGTTTCTCAGATCAGCCCAAATTCTGGATAGAATACTATATTCTGGGCTTTGTCCTTTTTCAGTATCGGACAATCACAGTATGGTCAGGGCTCTCTCCAACTTCAAAGATGGTCATCTGTAAGTTTGAAATTCTTTGTTGTTGTGGAGTTCAATAAAGAAAGTTCAGAACTGAATTCAACCCAGACCACAGAATGATTAATTTTTTAAAATATATTGCATAGTAAGATATTGTGTAATCAAGTTGTTCGCAATTTTGCAAATTTTACCAGAATGCATGGAGCATCCTGGCAACACACCACTTTTTTTCCCTGTGTTTTGATTGAGGGGCCTGTAAGAGGACACCATTCCAGCCTTTAGAGTTAAAATGCTATCATTTGCACCATAAACCTCTATTTTAAGAGTTTTGCTTTATAACTTAACCATTAAAAAAATGTCAACCTATGCTCAAATTATTTTTTTTAATCTCAGAGAAAATTTTGCTAAGAATTTATGATTTGTTCCTTTGTTTAGTTTTATTGGTTTTGGGACTTGAACTCAGTTCTGTTCATTTTAATTTGGGAGAAAACAATGAAAAAATTATCAGTGGTTTCAAACACATTTTTCATTCTTTTTTTATTCGGAACTAGTTAATTGTGTGGAAAAATGTTTTAAAATAGTAATTTAATGGGACTACTCATAATACTTTAAATGTTGATCTAATTCAATTATAATTATAAAATCTTCCCAATAAGCATTTTAGAATATATACATAAATTTCAAGTTAGAATTCTATTCTACAAAACTACATGGAATTAGGTTTGTCCATAGCTATGGTTATTACTTAATTCAGCAAATGCTGTTTATTTTACTTATTTACTTTATCTTCAGCATTTTTATTGTCCTCTTTAATTTTATTTTTACCTTTTTTTAAATGTTTTTTGTATTGTGAAAGTACCGTACAAAGGGGTTATAATTACATGAGCAAGGTAATAATACATTTCTTATCAAGCATTGTTGCCTCCTCCTTTTTTTTCCCCCTACCATTCCTGCCCTCCCATCTCCACGATTACAGCCTCCCCCCGACCAAAGTTGTAAAGTTCGTTTTTCAGCATAGCATTTTGTACATCTCATTGTTGCAATGGGTCCACCTGTATCCCTATTTAAACATTTTGATTTTTTTCCCTTCCCCTCCCCAAATTTTACCAACATCAAATACTGGAAACAGAGGTTATACTGTGGGAGAGGGACATACAAAGCAATAAAACAATCACCTTATAAATATGTTAGAAACAATAACATGGAAAAAAAACCACTTGTGTTTATTTTTATCTTTAGGTAGTTGTACAAAAGAACTGCCAGCGAGCTAAGTATATGAATACATTGCATCCTCATCAGTGCCACCACTTCCATCATTCTCCATTTCTTCCAACCCCACCTAGTCCCTCAATTTAAAAAAAATGTACAATATACCTTGAATTTATAACTGTACCTCCCCTTCCTCTCTTCATTTGTCTATGCCCTCCCTTTGACCCCACCCCTCTCTACTTTTGAGGACCTGATACCTTATTTTTATTTTGTTGATATTATTTTATGGTGTTTTTTAAAAGTCTACTTTGGTACATTCCATGGGCACCTAATGACAATGCAGATCTCTTTAGAAAGAGTGAGATACAGGCTAACTGTGAATGCGAAGATATTTGAAACTAAACTTTGTTTTTTTTTAAAATTTACATCCTCAGTGACTAAAATTGTACATATTTTCTATTTGTTCAATTTAGATTTCACTCATTAAGTATCATCAGTGCTGCTGACTTTTAAAAGTTTCATGCAACTTCTGAACTCATTTTATTTTCCTTTTATGAGCTTAATAAGATGTAAATAAAATTAAATATATACAACTTATATATAAGTATATAAATGCAGGTATATATCTTCCTCAAAAAAAACATTGTTATTTCTGGTATGGAAAGCACTAAAAAAAAATGAAAGGCTTCTTTGTGTAGGACAAGAGGCAAATTATTGCAAAAGTGAGACAATGACATGGACTTGGTTCTGGGAGCTGCAGGTAACCTAGAGAGAGTATGCCAGAAAGATTTAGGTAGAGAGGATTAATATGGGTAAGAGAAAGAGAGACATAAATCATGTTTACTTGACAGACCCATTTAACAAAAATGCTTTTTTAACAAGTAGTGCATGTGAATATATTCAATCATATTACCATCAAATCTCTTGCAAAAGGTAATATGCATAATGGAGAACTCACATTTACATTTTGCCCCTCTGGTTCCAAGTTATTTGACTAAGAAAAAAATGCATTTCTCCACTTTTTGAAACTAGACGAACAGGACTTTCTTGTGATTTTCATGAATGAGTCTGACCACAAATTTAGTTGTACTAAAAATTGTTACAAATTAGCCCGGAAACAAAGAATTTGTAACAAAACTTTACTTTTAGGCCAATGTATTGTGTACAATTCCAGCTGTATACCAGAGACATGTTTAAGGGGATTTCAATGATTATAAGCTTTCAGATTTAACTAATGCATCATTTTAATCTGACTAAAATAGAATTCTGTTCATGAAACTTCAGTTTTAATAAAACTTTTGAGAATATAAGCTGAGAGTAAACAAGAAAAAAGCACAAAGAAAGTAAAACAGTATATTAAAAGTTGATCTCTTTCAATGACACAATGAGAAAGATTTTCTAAGTGTTTTTAATAATTTATATTTTACTGAGCATATACACCTATATGTGTGCATCTTGAATTTACTGTTTCCCATCAGGTTTCTGTTTGGAAGTTTTCAAGATGAATCAGAATTCTTTGTGATTGATTCTGTTTGGTGATTAAGTGAATAAAATAACCAGATGTGATTGTCTTGATCACATTGGGTTGTCTGTGCAATGAACCAATTGATTGTTTGGCTATTGTTTGTTATTATGCTTTTGAAGAAAAAAAAAAACCAATCAAGTAAGCAAAAGAAACTTACTTTATTCAGCACATAGAAGAGGTGCAGACTTAGAAAAGAGGTATCCCAGGACTTCAAACCTGTTGTTCTGCTAATGCTGTCCAGAGCTTGATAGTCTCAAGCGGTGCTTTCCTCTAAACACAGTCAAGGTGGTCTTCTCCTAATTAGGAGCTCTATCATCAGGCAGCAAAAAATGCCACCAAATAAGAGTCCTACATCAGTAGGTTCTGGTAGGATTTTGTATAAAGCCTGAACACAATTATATCTGTTCTGAGGGAGCTGATTTGCTGCCATACACAAGTCGACTTAAGTTAAAATCAAAATCATGCAAGGGGAAGACTCCTTTATAAAATGTGAATTCTAGTTATCTGTATGTATGTTAACAACATATTATTGGAGACTGTATTTGAGAAAATTGTCTAAACCAAGAGGAAAAATGTAGACCTCTCAGGTCATGTCATGTTTTAGGATTTTTCTCAGGCACACACAGCAGGGAAAATACATTAGATTAAAACTTTGTATAAAAAAGAATGAGAAAATTTTCTCTCAAAAAAAGTCCGAAATAACAAGATTAATTTTTAAAGATTATGTTTAATTAACCTATATTTGGTTTATTATATACATTTGTTCCTTTATTTCCCAGCTATTTATTAGGCTCAATCATTAAAAAACAGCAGTAGAAATATATTCATTACCTTACTAATGTAACTGTAACCTCTCTGTACAGCATCTTTACAAGAAAATAAAAATTTAAAAAACAGCAATAACAACAACAACAAAAATATGGAAACAATAAAGAACCCTTTTCTTCTGAGCTGTGAGTTTTAAAGTATATTCTTCCTTTCCTCATGATCTTTTCCTCTGTTATGTCTCTCCGGATTGCTGTTCTAGTTCAATACCTGACCAATGCTTTTTTCTATTAACGTACACTCTGTTCTATCTATAACACCATCTCTGCTCTACCCCGTTGCTCTATAGTATCTCTTTTGTTTATGTCCTTCACAATCAAACTTAAGTTGACATGATGAAAAGTATTTCCTATTTCCTCACTGTTGTAATCTCTTTATCTTGGGCAAGGTAGGTTTTTAAAGAGAGTGTTCTGACGTTATGCTCTCATAATTACAGGCAACAGTGGAAGATGATGACACTGTACTCTGCTGCTCTTTCTATCCCATTGACTGTTTTTTAAAATATGGCTAAGCACAAGCACTTTTCATTTCCCTTTGATTTTTCTGTGTAGGCATTCTGTGTTCATTTTGATGTCATTTGGAGAAACAAGTCTGTCAGAGAATACCTAAAGATTCCTAACCAATCAAGAACGGTATTGGTGGGCAACACACACACCGTACTCTTTCTAGGAGCCCACAACAGGATGGGATTTTGTGCCTTCAGTGACACTGACTTAGCGAGACACAGAAGTTGCTGTGGTATAACTGCCGGGTTTTGTTCAGCAACAGACTCTCCATCAATCAGCCAAAAAAAAGTTAGCAGTGCCCTGAAATGAAACAAATACTTAGGAAACCCTCCAGCCTTACTTTTTCCTTTAGTTGCCTAAACTGAAATGTAATATCTATCTGTCCTCTTCCTGGCATAGGAAGAACTCTGGCTGTGTCTCTCTACTCCTAGCCACACTATTACAAATGAGCCTTGAGCAGCATGAATGCATACAGCAGGGTGAAGGGAAAAGTTATGTTTTGATCTCTCCCTCTAGAGACAGTTATTGTGCTTGTCATTACATATTGACATTTTAAATTCATCCAGGATATCAAATTCAGAAACTATGTGACTTTTTTTTTTCCTGGAGAGCCTAAACAAAGGAAAAGGAAGAAAATAACGTTCATTTAAAAGCCAACACAATGATAGAAAAAAATATCTAATTACATATAAATATTTTACTGTTCTTGATATCTCTGCTGACTAAAAATTATAAAAATAGATTTTACTTTGCAAATCGCACATACTTTGAATAGAACTGTGGATTTAAAAAAAAAATCCTTAAGAAAAGGGTTCCCTGAGAACCTTTGGGAGATTTTCATTTGCTTGGTGACTTCTGGTGACTTAGTTCTCGCTTTACACTGTCAACATTTCTATCACACATTGGTTGCCAAACATGGAAAAGTTGTTAGTGGCTTTGAAAGCTAATGTGGAGGGGTAGTCATCATTTAAGGGGCTTATCTGACTGTCTTGGGCAACACAGAAACTGAGAAAAGGCAAACAGTGCAAAAGGTGTCCATGGTATGCGAAATGGAGAGGGGATGGGAAGAGAGGAGATTGTGAAAAGCATTCCAGGCTGTTGGTTTCCTCTCAAGTCCTAATGAGATAATAGCTCATCCAGTCAAGCCCATTCCTTACTTTCAGGAAGTACCACACAGGTAAATGAAGAAATTATTTGAAGAGGGATCATGATGGGTGTGGACTGTTTGTGATTCGGCTTGGAAGAAATGCAGATGGAGTTTCTTCAGCTTGACTAGGATTGATTTTTTTCATGATGGGCCTCTCTTAATTTCTATGATTGTTGGTCTGAGGTTTGTAAAACTGGTAGTATGTATAGCAGATAGATGCAGTACCAATAGCTGAAGGAAACATGGAATAATTTAGCCTAGAATAGCTCCTGTCCGTCACATGGAAACAAACTTTTTTCTATAACATACTTTCAAGCCAATTGAACTTTATTCTTTCAATCTTTAGAATTCCACCAGATAGCCCTTTTAAATAGAGAACCATACATATGTGTCTCTTCTTTAACAAGAAAGCTTTACATACTTTGTATTGTATAGATACTTGGAATTTCTAAATGAAGATAGATGAGAGAAATCTGTGAACATATATACATTTCTGTGGATAGAATTTCAGATTTAGTTATAAACATAATTTATCATGGTTATACTAGAAAGGTGAATGCCTTAGGTACCCCCCTTTCAGGGTTTTTGCAAAAAGTATTTTGTCCTGTTTCAAATATGCTATTGTCTTATATATTCAAAAAGATGGCAGGGAAGACAATTTGAGAACAATTGCTTAGGTGTTAAAAACAGGACAATAATAAGATAATGTCGACCTGTTCCACTGAAAGTAATCATGATGGATGTAGATATCAGGTGGTTTCTATGTGAATCTGCTTTTTAAAAAATGCAGTTAATCACTGGGCGCCGGTGGCTCAAGCCTGTAATCCTAGCTACTTAGGAGGCTGAGATCTGAGGATCGCAGTTCAAAGCCAGCCCGGGCAGGAAAGTCTGTGAAACTCTTACCTCCAATAAACCACCAGAAAACCAGAAGTGGCACTGTGGCTCAAGTGGTAGAGCACTCGCCTTGAGTTGAATTGCTGAGGGACAGTGCCCAAGCCCAGAGTTCAAGCTCCACGACCGACCAAAAAAAAAAAATGCAGTTAATCCCCATGCTAAACTATAGAAAAAAATCCATGTACAGCGTTTAAAACGCTGTACATCTTGTACTTGTACTTGTTGTACTCTTAAAGCAGATCCTTGTCATTACACCAGGGGCTAAGAAGCATACAGATCTTACAAATGAAACCCTGGGTTTGTTAAAATGAAAAGAAGCAAGTGATTAAGAAACTTAATTGTGATTAGAATTACCCTATTGAGAGACTTTTGTGGGTCAGAAAGGGATTTCAGACAGAGCAGCACTCTGGCTATAGCAAGGCAGTTGGAAAATGTGCACCAATCTAGGACCTTATGGTCCTAGTTTCTTGGAAGTTACAGTGGCCAAATACAAAATTTAGGCTAGCTGAGGAAACTTCTGTAATGACTGGTATTATTTCCCTCTTTTAAAATATCTTAATAAGATTACTGGTGGCCATCTGTAACTTCTTTCATTGTGCTCTTGTGTCTTGCTTTTCTTTCTTCCTTACTTTCTTTACTTTTCTTGTTTTCCTGCTTGCTTTCTTTTCTTTCTTGGTCGGTCGTGGGGCTTGAACTCTGGGCTTGGGCACTGTCCCTGCGCTCTTCAGCTCAAGGCAAGCACTCTACCACTTGAGCCACAGTGTCACTTCCAATTTTCTAGTGGTTTATTGGAGATAAGAGTCTCACGGACTTTCCTGCCCAGGCTGGCTTTGAACCGCGATCCTCAGATTTCAGCCTCCTGAGTATCTAGGATTACAGGAGTGAGCCACCAGCGCTCGGCTTCCTGCTTTCTTTCTTTTTTCCCTTTCTTCCCTTCATTCCTCCCTCCTTTTTTTCCTTCCTTCCTTTCTTTTGGTGCTAGAGATAATACTAGAAGGTTATTTTGAGCTCCTTATAGAATGAAACACATAAAAATTAAAAATCAATGTATTATGGAAATAGTGTCTAGAAAAAAGTGAGTGCTTAATAAATGTTAATATCTTGAATAGAGCTTGAACAATAAGTAGCCAAACATATAAAAAGTTTCAAAAATCATAATCCCTGTACTGTGTGTATGTTTGTGTGTGTGTGTGTGTGTGTGTGTGTGTGTGTGTGTGTGTGTGTTGGGGGGGGAGGGAAGGAAAGAGAGATGGAAATCTAGAGAGCAAGAGAATTTTAACAACTATATTTTATACACTAACAGCAAAGTTCAATTGCTGTCTTTTCACCCCGTAAGTACCAGAAAATTGAAAAATAAGTGGACATGGCATAGGAACTAGGATATTAATTTCAGTCAGCGGGTGGTGGCTGTTGATTTATAACTTTAATAAAGGTAGGTTAATTCCCAGAAGATAGCATATTTTTAATCTTTTGATCTTCCAAAATAAAATAGATACAGATTATGTGAAAAGAAGAATTGGATTTAAGCAATTTAAAACCTTACAGTGTAGTTCTAAGAAACTTAAGAAATTTAATAGAATTTTTAAGTTTTCTGTGCTTCAGTACTTCAATTGTAAAGATTCACCATTGTTAAGAGTTGCACCTTTAAAAATAAGCATGTACCTTTAAAAATAAGCATGTTTTATTGCTAGATTTTAATCATAGCAAAACACATGTGCTTTGTTGGCAACTCAGAGTTCTCTACTCAAGTCCTAAAAAATGATACTGATAATGTAATGTTTATTTTTTTTTCAAGGGAAGAATAGTTTAATTTGCTTGCAGTTTGGGGTTTTTTTTGTCTGTACTCTTCGTATCACTTGATTTGGGGCCCATGGTATGGCAGGACATCCTGGTGGTGGTGGTGGTGGAGGGTGTGTTGTGTTCTAGAGGAGGTTCTCCACCTTGTGACAGTCAGGAAACAGAATCAAAAGAAGTGGTAACAGCAAAGTAGAAATCAAAAACAGTTACAGGAAAGGACTAGAACAAGATAGCCCTTGAGGACAGGCTTCTCGTAACCTACTTCCCCCTGATCAACCCCAACTTCCACCATCCACTTATACCTCTTTAAAACAATTTGGGTCTAACAAAGTATGGATTACAACACTTTGGAACTTTAAAAAGTTTGGTTAAAGTTGGATTTTTGGGGGGGTGGGGTGGTTTGGTCATGGGTGCTGAGGAATTGAACCCAGGGCCTCATGCATGCAAGTCAAGCACTCTATCACTAAGCCACCTTCCCAGCCCCAAAGTTGGCATTTTTCTAATATCCTTTTTTTTTTCTTAGTTCAGCCATTCGAACTGAAAGCTTGTTTGTAATCAGAACCTTTTCCAAAAGAATTGCATTTAACTTTAACCATGCTTAGCATTAAAGAACTTTATGGTACTGAATTCATAGAAGCCAAAAATCTCTTTATCCATCTCTAGAATTCATTCCCTTCTCTTGGAACTAAATGAGAAATTATAAAGTAAAAAAGACAGCTACATTTTCTATCTTCTTACCTACTGAACATATGCAGCAAGAGAATGAAATACTGAGATCTTGGTAGGATGCTAGTTCCATATCAGCAAACTTTCTCTCTCCTGGGACTTGTGGAAGGGATGGAACAACTTTCTGATTGTTCTTACTCAGCTTACAAATAAGTGTACTGATGCTGGCATGAATCTTATTAGTTTAGCTCCTTAATTTGGTGTTTAGTGTCTGTTTCAGCTTTAAGTATCTTAAACAAACAAGTTTCTTGAGAAATTTTCTTTTTCAAAGGTCTGAAATCTTTTATTACAGAGTAAATAAAAAAAACAATGTAGGTAAAGTTTTGGATTATTGACAAATGTGTTTCATCACAACTGACCTCAAGGTTAAACAATTCTGATGTTGATGCTGGCACAAATCACATATGGCAGTGATTGGAAGTCTGTTTTTAGCTATGAGAGGTGAGAGCTAGGCACAGTGGTACAATCTATAATCCCAGCCCATGGGAGGTAAAGCAGGATTATGAGTTTGAGGCTGGCCTGAGCTACTTAGCAATACCCTCTCTATACAAACAAACAAACAAAGTCCAGGTGGGGCTCATACTGGCTCCCTCCTTACACTTAATCCAACTTTACAGACACAGACTAGACATTTTCTAAATTATGTCCTTTATAAGGAGCCACTTCCAGTGATACAATTAATTCCACTGTTAGTTGAGCTTGTGTCTAGATCTGATTATGGGTGTGTCATGCATTTATTCATTTTACCTTGCTTTCATCTTGGGATTTAAGCTTCCATTAGAATAATTCCATCATCTTTTGACTTCAACATGATTTTATGTAATACTACCAAATAACAATACCTAATATTTATTTAGTGATTTTCTTAAAAGCTCAAAGTAATTAATATGCTTTTACTTGTCTAATCCTTATAATATCCTGTAAGGAATATTAGAAGTAACCTACATTATCTCAACTTTATAGTTAAAGAAATGGAGTCACAAAATAAGGAGTTTGCAAATGGTCTGTGAGTTCCAACTACACTCATGATGATTTGTCAGTTTTCCTGCCTTGCCTTCTCAGGGGATCTTGTTGCCTTGCTATATACTATAAATACATTATATACTGTATAGTTTTATTCTTCTCAGGTCCATCAAATTTAATGGGGGTAGCCTGGCATGGTTCCTAGAACAGGATCATGTACACGATAAATATTTCTTTATAAGATGATATATTTTGGTTCAACTATCATTTACAGTTTTGAAATGTAACCAAAAGGAGCATATTTCATTTAATTTTGCTTCACCAGCACCTAATTTTGTGCTTTGCACATAGTAGGCACTCAATAAATACTTGTTAAACAATGGAAAACACCTCATGGAAAAAAATACTAGCAAGTACTATTTTACTCAGCAGGAAGTGCTTAACTAGGACATCCTACCTCCACCAAAAATCCCTTGGTTCTTGTTGAGTATCAGCCACTGACCTGGGGAGAATTTGGCTCCAACCAAGTACTCAAACTTATGGAACCATAGCTCTTTGGAGCTGAAAGGACCATTGAAATCATTTAAGCCTTCTCCCTTTCTTGACTTTTTTTTTTAAGCAGAGGAGGAAATTGAGATTGTATTTCATCTTGCTCTTAGGAAACTGAAATTACCACACAGACAAATTTACTTTTGAATTGCTTTATTAAATTATCTGGGAAGCATATATTTTTTCTTATTTATATAGAATTTGCAACACTGAGGTGCAGAAAGTTTAAATCAGTCTTTGGGATTGCATTATGAATCCTTAGTACAATCCAAAAGGATTATTCTATTTCACAGCAAAAGATACCAGGATCAGACTCATGTCTCTTGAAACATTATTCTCTTGTGTTACAAGAGCCTATAAATCTTTAAAAATTTATTATGTTCTTATTTGCCATCACCATCCACATAAGTATTTAGAGCAAAATCTGAGACTTTCTGGTTGTCCCTTCCTTGTTTTAGTTACTTAATAAAGCTTATTGATTCTAAGTCCATACCTTTTGAATTTACTTAGGTTAATAGGTTGAACTCAGAACTATTCTATGCTTTCTGCTTTCTGTCACTTTGTTCTTTAGTCACTGCTCTGCAAGTTTACTAAGATGTAGTCCCAATAATATTCCTTTTTCACCAAAAATATTTTTGTTTTGGTTGGTCATGAGGCTTGAACTCAGGGGCTGGGCACGGTCCCTGAGCTCTTTTTGCTCCAGCTTAGCCCTCTATCACTTTGAGCCACAGCTCCACTTCCAGTTTTTAAATGTTTAATTGGAGATGAGAATCTCATTGGGACTTAATCTTCTTGGGCTGGCTTTGAACCTCAATCCTCAGCTCTCTGCCTCCTGAGTAGTTAGGATTACAGGTGTGAGCCACTGGTACCTAGCACCAAAAAATCTCTTATTGGCTCCCCATTGTCTATAGAAAAAAGCACAATGTCCTTAGACAGCATGAAAAGGCCTCAGTCTTCCTTCCTCTGTCTCATCATACCACCCTCAATATTTTGTTATTCTCTTTCACTATAAAACAAAAGCTGATCTACTGATTGATCCTCAACTCTATTCCTCTCTCACTTGTATATGTACCTTTGCAATATCTTTTGCTAGGACACTTCTGTTTGTAACTACATTTGACAAGCTATTTCTGTCTTTGCCAAGGTCAGATCAGAGAAGCTTTGCCAGGTTTGCACACAAACACTTGTTAAACAAAGGAAAAGCACCTCATGAAAAAATACCATGGCAAAGAACAGAAGACCCAGTAAGACAAATAATAGGAAGTACTGCTTCACTCAGAGAAGCTTCTCATTTACCCCCTTTAATTTTAATTCATAACTGTACTCAGAGAAATAATCTCCTATTAATTATTGGAAGTTATGTTTGTGATTTTTCACTGCAAAAATTCCCATATCTGGCTTTCAACTTTTCATTTATTCCTTCCAGGAGTATTTATTGAAGGCTTAATAGATGCCAGCTACCATCACAGCCTAATTTACTTTAATTAGGGAGCAGACGAAAAAAATAAATGCACTGATTTCACAACTGGAAAAAAACTTTTTCTGGGATGTCCCTAAAAAGAAGTGTCAAACTTAGCTGGATGAGTTCAGGAAAGACTTCCTCAAAGAAGTAACATTTATCTGGAGTGTGATGACTATGTAGGACTTGGATGATGAAGAAGAGGTAAAGCATTATAAGCAAAATTACTAGTGTTAAGGAAAGTAGTACTGAGTTACACCTAAGATCTTTTTGTAGTTGGAGAAATTTGGTGATCAGAAGATTGTGTGGGGAGTATGGTGGGAATTCGACTTGAACCAGTTGGTAGATGCAAGACTATGTATTCTCCCAAATACTAATGTAAGCAATTTGAACTTTCTTGTAACACCTGCTGAAAGCTATTGAAGGGCTTTATGGAGAAAAGCAAGAAGCTTGAATTTGCTATGAAATGGTTATTATGTTAGAGCCATAAGGAAAGGTGGTGGGTTGAGTTATAGATAATAGAGCAGGAATTTAAAGCAGAACTACATGGTCTAGAGATATGAATACCAGTTGTGTAATTTACACAAGAAGTTAAAATTTGATATAGGGCAATGTTCATTAGAATGAGAAGTAGCCAGGATCGAGAGATAAAAGAAGACAGACTATGAAAAGTTGGTTATTTATTGAATGAGTGAAAGGAGAGAGCTTCTAATTACTGTCAATTTAGTCAAAGCAAAAAGTTTCCGAAGAGTCTATTTGTTAACTTTAGCAACTCATAGAGTACCCAACATTAATTAACATAAATCATAATACTGTAGAAATCTAAAACTTTACAGGTTTTTAAAACATTAGTTGGGTACTGTGCTACACCCCTGCAATTCCATCCCTCAGGAAGCTGTGGCAAGAAAGTAAAATTTCAAGTTGGAGATCAATTTGGTCTACATAATGAATGTATGTCACAAAACCCCCAAACCAAGCAAAAACAGAAAAGCTCATAAATAGAATAAATTTTAAGTATTTTTCTAAGGACCTGACTAGTACTCCTTTTTTCTAGTGTTCTTCAGCACACTGGAACGTAATGGCTTAAATGGATATTTATTAGCATGCTTCCTGGTTTGGGGATTGATAGGCAAGGTGATTCTCACTTAGGCTTCTTCATTTAGAGTTGAAGCTAGACTCACTGGGAGACTTCTAACACATGTATGAAGTGCCAGGCATTTCTGGTTGATGTTTTTCTCTCTTGCTGGCTTCTTCACATGCTATTTTGGGTTTCTCAGGAACTGTTAGGCTTTTTAGCATTATACTTGACTTTCCCTATAAGTTAGTGTTCCCAAAAAACCAGGTGGAAGTTTCAAGGCTTCTTATACTCTAATCCTGAAAGTATATGGTATCATAGTCTAGTATCCAAGCAGTCATCTGTTAGCTCTGATTTAAGAAAGGAAAGACATACACTTCAGTTTGAAAGGAAGAATGGCTGTATAGAGAGAGAATCAAAGACTTGATGGTGGCCATTTTGGAGATAAGCTATGATATAGCTGCTTGCCACCACTCTTTTAAAGTTAATTAGTGTGACACTTACCTTCTCCCCTGAAATATCCTTCTGCACCCTAATGGTAAGAAAATTATAGGACCATTTTTAATTTCTAACAAATTCAGGATGCTGTCCAGCTCTAGGAAATATTTACATGTTATTCTATTTAACGTTTCAGCCCAGCTTGCTACTTTTACCAATTGTGATTCCTATCACTTTTCCATAATCACACACAAAAATCTTATTATCTAATATTCTCTAATTGGAAACAGACTTACCTTTTAAGGAGAAAAAATAATTGCAATGTTTACTTTTCCCATTCTTCTCCAAATCAGGGATAACCAATGAACTAAAGCAATGAAAAACATTAAAAAATGATTCATCTTACTAAAGGAGCTCTATGAAAGTTAATATAAAAATGTACTTAAAATACAAATCTAAATTTCTACCTTTTCACCGGGACTGTGAGTGGGATATTTCACTATTCAAATATTTTTTACAGAGCAGCATTATGTTCCAGATAGAGAAGTTTCCTTCTTTTCTAGGTGCCTCAGTATATGCTTTCTTGTTTAGAGGGATTTGTCTTTCAACTGATGTTTTAATAGAAAATTTGCATGTTAGTAAATTACTAGCACTTTGGATTTTCTATAAAACATATTATAAAGCTATTGCTTCTACGTCAAATGAGTCCTCTGTAATTGTTTTATGGTGACTAGAAGTTTTCAAAAAATGGTCAAAAGTAATAAATGCAACATTCTCATTTTCTCTGTGTAGTTATTTCTAACAAACCTGCCATTATACAGAATGAGAGAATCTTTTCTTCAGCTCCCTTTAAGTGCTGTTGATATTTATAGTGTTAGTTTTTCCTGCAAATAAACTCCTTAAACAACTAGGCAAACTGTTCCCATTTCTCCAGAATTATTTTTAGCCAAGAAAATGGGGTACATTTTAGGAAAAGGATTTTCATTGCAGGGATTTTTTTTTCTGATTGAATAACCAGATGGGGAGTCACGGATTTGAAAATGTTTAGCTGAGCAATTCGGCATTCTCTACTGGGTTCCACAGTAGGATGCCAAATAAAAATCACAATTTAAGCTGTTATGAATTAATGAGAGTCTACAATACACACACCTACTTATTCTAACCCTGACCTAAATGTGCACGCATTGTGGATAAATACATCTGAGAATAACCATAGATCCATAATGTACAACATTAACCTCCCATTAGTTCACCATAGTAAAGTTTGGAAAAGTGCTTCCATTATTTAAAACAAAAAAACAAAAACTCTCTACTTGCAGACTTAATCCTGCCATAAAAGTTGATTGAAATCTGGCAAAAAAACAAATAAATACTAATCAAATTAACCAGATTTTATTTAAAAAGCAAAACTATCACATTTAATGTTTCTGGCATCATTCCTTAAGTTCATTAGTCCTCTTTGCAGTACCTGTTTATTTTTCACATGTAATGTTTATGAATTCTTATGCTGTGACTATTGTCTGGACAAGTGAACTATTTTGAGCTGTTTTAAAGATGAGTATTAACTCAATGTTGCCATACAAGCTGGCCAATATTAGGGGAAGAGTTTGCTGAATCTCTTCCTGTAAAGATTATACTTTAAGAAGGTATCTAAGGGAATCTAAGGTATTGTTAAAAAAAAAAATCACCAATTTAGGCCAGCATTGGAGGCTCATACCTGTACATTTCTGCTACTTTGGAAGCAGTGATGGAAAGATTTGTTGTCTGTTAGAATCCAACCCTTCTATAAAGTTTGTGACAGTGCCATCTCAAATAACCAAGTTAGCATGGTATCAAACACCCAATAATTATGTAGAAGGCTCTGGGTACAAGTTGGCTCCAGTAAACAAACAAACAAACAAACAAAAACATGAGACCTTGCTGTGCCCTGATGGCTCAAACTTGTAATCCTAGCTACCTAGAAGGCTGAGATTTGAGGATCACTGTTTAAAGCCAGCCCAGGCAGGAAAGTCTGTGAAATTCTTACTTTCAATTAACCACCAATAAGCTGAAGTGGAGCTGTGGCTTTGCTGGGAGAGCACTGGGTTTGAGCAAAAAAAGCTCAATTCAGTGCCTAGGTACTGAATCGAGGAGACCCGAGGTCAGGCACCAAAAAAAACAAACAACAACAACAAAAAACCCAACAAAACAAATAAGAAAAAAAAAACAAAGAAAGAAAACAAACCATGAGACCCTACCTGAAAATAACTAAAAACCAACAAAGGGCTGAGAGTATGTCTTAAGTATTCACGCACATACATAACAATTGTGAAGTAAGGCTTTGAGTTCAGACCCCAGTGGCAGTTGTTTTGCAGGTTTAATTTTAACCATGTCTAATGAAGTCTAATTTATGCAGAATAAAAGTATTATGAAAAGTTCTTTCCTAAAAATCTTATTTTTAAGAGGTATTTACTCTAAGCAGATATTTAATCATATTTTAGGGACATATAAAAAGTTGATTTCATTCAGTTTTAGTTAGGTGAGGACTCTGGATATAATAAATTTACTTTGAAAAATAGGGTTGTTTTTTTTTTTTACACAAGCTATATGTTGGGGCTTGTTTTCCACATTACTAGAGTTGCATACTTCCTATTCTTCTATATAATGATAGCATCAAAGGATATACTGAATAATATAAGGGCACAGTCACAATTTTCAAATGCCTGTCATCTTCTGCAAAATTCCATTGGATATGTTTTGCTCTGCTGCAGAAACTGAAAATCCTTACAGTTTCCCAAGAGATTAAAGTAGGAAGAGGCATTATGTCCCTGTACCTTTTAATCTTTACAATATCTGTGATAGAAGTGCAAATGAATGATAAAGAGTAGTTTGGGGCTATCTTTTCATTGAAACAGCAAAGATTATTTAATAAATTTGTCTAAATGTCTAAAATACTGTTTAATTAATTCAATAATTTGACTTGGTCTTGTTTTTATTTACTGAGCGTTTCATCAGAACAACCAAAGAAATACCATTACTTTGCCAAAATAAGGAAATAATCTTTATCTTACAAAAGCTTATAGGTACTTAATTATCCTTTCATGTACTTTAATATCACTTCAAGTGGATACAAATGATAAATAATGTATCATACAAATGCTTTCTTTAGATTTAGTTGGAAACACAGTAGATAACTTATTTGTTTGAAACAGTAGCAACATAAAAGATCAAGAAGGTATTCTACAATATTCTATAAATTACTGTAGAAACCAAAGGACTAAAAAATAATCCCCAAATCCACTGAGTTTGTCCTCATCTAAATGCTTCTTTTTATGTCCTTTTTTTATCCTAGGTCTTGAACTCAGGGCCTGGATGCTGTCTTTGAGCTTCTTTTGCTCAAGGCTTTCAGTCTACCATCTGAGCCACAGCTCTGTTTCAGCTATTGGGGGGTGATTTATTAGATATGAGAGTCTCACCGACTCTCTTGCCCAGGCTGGCTTTGAATCAGATCTCAGACTCCTGAGTAGGTAGGATTATATTGAGCCACCAAGACCTTGCTTTTATGTACTAATCTTAATGAGATTGTTATCACTAATGTTGCCCTTCAGATTTTCCTTTTACCTAAATTCCTGGTTTTCTTCTTTGGCATTTTTATGTCACTGAACCCATGTATTTAGAACATACTAAATAATTCCTGTCCCATCAACCTCTTTTGTCTTCTCTTCCTAGGGGATTCTTCTGCTCTTCCTCAACTGTGTTTGTTCATCTTGGCTTTTTTTCCCCATTTATATTTAGTGCTTCTTTTGTCCAACCAGAGGAATTGTTGTATATCTCAAGATCAAATTTTGTTGTAGTGTGCTTCCATTATCATTCAGCTAGAATATTTTTGGATTCTGTTAAAATTTCTTCTTTTGGACATTGGTTATTTTGAACTATGTTCTTAAATTTCCAAAGTTTGGAAGTTATTATGTACAATTATGTCTATTAGTAGTTATTAGTTTACTTCCATTATAGTCAGAAAAGATACTTTGTCTGATTTCACAGTCCTATTAAATTTATTAAGAATAGTTTTATGCTCATTTTAGTCCATTTTATTAAGACTCTTATCTGGTCTGTTTTGGTATTTCATGTATACTTGAGAAAAATGTGGATTCTTTAATAATTGAATGACAATGTGGTCATGTTGGGTAATGGTGTTCATTAAGAATTTGTCTACTATTGGCTTTAGTTCTGTCAGTTATTGCTTCATGTATTTTGCTTTGGGTACATGCTTAAGATTATTGTAGCTTTTCATGAACTACCTTGTTGAACTACCTTGTTTATCATTATAGAGTGTGTATGTGTATGAGAGAGAGAGAGAAAGGAGAGAGAGAGAGAGAAAGAGAGAGAGAGAGAGAGAGAGAGAGAGAGAGAGAGAGAGAGAGAGGAGAGATAGGATATTCTACCCCATCCCAAATCTTTTGCTGGGAATTTGGTCTAGAGCTCTCTGCCACAGAACCACTCCCCTATCACATAAAATGCCCTCTTCTACTTATGTTAATATTTTTTACTCTGACGCCTGATTGGAATTAACACTATTTCTTATTTTTATTATTTTTTATAATTTATGTTCATATAGCATTTTTATCTTTTAGCTTGTGTTTTATATCTATCTATCTATATCTATAATTTGTTTTTTTAGACAGTAAGAAATTGGGCTTGCTTTTTAAGTTTAATTGAAAAACCTTGCCATATAATTGCAATATTTAAAACTTTTAATGTACTTGCTGTATGGTTGAATTGCTTACTATTTTGCAGGTTATTTGTTTTTGTTGTTCCATCTTTAAGTGTTCTCTTTCCTTCTATTTGTGTATTTGTTTGAACTGAGAATTTTTACTACTGCATTTAACATTTTTGTTACCCATTTATATGTAGTTTTTGCTTTTCTTTCCCAAATAGTTATCCTCTTTTTTTTTTTTCCAGTCCTGTGGCTTGAACTCGGGGCCTGGGCTCTGTCCCTATGCTTCCTTTGCTCAAGGCTAGCACTGTACCACTTGAGCTATAGCTCCATTTTCAGCTTTTTCTGTTTATGTGATTTTGAGGAATCAAACCCAGGGCCTCATGCATGCTAGGCTAGTCAAACAGTTGTCTTTTTGTGTTACTATAGATCAAACCAAAGCTTTGTACATGACAGTAAATGTTCTACCAATTAGCCATATCCATACTCCTTTGTTCATTGTACTTTAGTCTACCTTCAGCTAACATTGTGTCACATCCTACATAAGAAGGCTACCCTCAACCATAGATCACTTCCATTTTTTTTAATCCAATGCCCTATATTCTTGTCATGCACCTTTATTCTATATATGCTATAAATAAAATGATGCTATGATTATTTTTGCTTGAAACAAGCTATTGTTTTTAAATAAGTTTAAAAATAAGAAAAATTCTTCTACATACATCCACAGTTTTATCATTTCTGCTGCTCTTCACTTCTGTGTAGGAATCTAAATTTCTATCTGGTATCCTTTTCCGTCTAGCTGTAGGACTTCCTTCCGTAATTCCATAGTGAAGAGGTGCTGGCAAAGAACACTCTCAGATTTTTGTCAGAAAAGTCTCTTTTTTTGTTTTTAAAGATAGTTTTCTAGTATAGAAATCTATTCTGGCATATTTTTCCATCAGCACTTAGAACTTGTATGTCTATTGCTTTTAGTTTAACATTTCTGATAAGAAATCTACTCTTTTTGCTTTTGTTCTATGCAAACTGTTTTGGTTTATTTTCAGCAGTGACTGCACCTAAAGTTTTCACTTTATCATTGCTTTACAGCAATCAGAGTTTAATTTTTCATACAGTGGTCTTCCTTTTCTGTATTTTGCTAGGATGTCTTGAACTTCTTAAATGTGTGATTTATAGTATTCTCCTAAATCTACTATCGTGTGTGTGTGTGTGTGTGTGTGTGTGTGTGTGTGTGTGTGTGTGTGTGTGTGTGTGTGCGCGCGCGCCAGTTCTAGGGTTTGAACTTAGGGCCTGGGTGCTGTCCTTGAGCTTCTTTTGTTCAAGCCAGCACTCAACCACTTGAGCCAGAGCTCCACTTGTGGCTTTTTTTTTTTTTTTTTGCAGTTTATTGGAGATAGGAGTATCATGAACTTTCCTTCTCAGGCTGACTTTGACTTTGAACCTCAATCCTCAGATCTCAACCTCATGAGTAGCTAAGATTATGGGCATGAGCCAACAACCTAGCTCTTCTTTTTTTATTACAATAATTGTAATGGTCCAATCTGCTCTTTCATCACCTCTGTCATTTCTAGGTCTGTTTCTACAGTTTTTCAGAATTTTCAATAGTGTGCAGGAAATTGCAAATCTTATACAACTCAGTGTTGGGTTTTCAGTGTCCTTAAAAAGGAAAATCCTAGTTTGGTTTTTTTTTTGCAGGCAATTAAGGTACTCAGGATTTTTTTTTAATCTTTCCAAGCTTGTTTTTACATGTTTTAGTGTGGGTCTAGAGCAGCTGTTATTCTAGAGTACATTTGGTCCCATCACAAGATATGACCCTTCTGGAGTCTGTTTTGAATGCCTTATGTTTTCAATGAGGTCTGCATAATCCAGCCATTTAAAGCATGTGTACAGCTCCTGTCTTCAGTGCACTCTGGGAATAGTTTAGCTCAAGTTCACTTGTAGTTCTGTCAGACATTAAGATATTTTATTCTGTTTATGTGCAAAACTCCAAAAATGCCATTATGAGGGTTTCTGAAGCTCCTTCTCAACATAGGTCATTTCTTTCTGTTATTCAGTGCTACAAATTAAGAGTCATCACGACCTTCCTGATATCTAATCTCTATCTCTTCAATTCTTGGGGCCAGAGTACTTTGGTTTGGTTGTACCTGCTTACACTACATTCTAGAAATTATTTCCCGATGAAACCTAGAAGTAATAGAGAGATAATTTTTTAAATAAAAAAGGTAGCTTCAGTTGCTCCTTCTCTTAAAGAGCACAGCCCTGTACTACAGATTATTCATTTCAGAAAATAGCTGCTCCATATTTTTATCCATTTTCCTTCCTTCCTTCCTTCCTTCCTTCCTTCCTTCCTTCCTTCCTTCCTTCCTTCCTTCCTTCCCTCCCTCCCTCTCTCATTCTCCCTCCACCCCCTCCTTCTCTTTCCTTTTTGTGTCAGTCCCGGGGTTTGAACTCAGGGCTTGAGTACTGTCCCTGATCTTTTGCTCAAGGCTAACACTCTACCACTTGAGTCACAGTGCCACTTCCAGATTTTTCTACTTTTATGTGTTACTGAGGAATGGAACCCAGGTCTTCATGCATGCTAGGCAAGCACTCTACCACTAAGCCACATTCCCAGCTGAGTCTCATGGACTTTCTTGCCAGGCCAGGCTTTAAACCACAATTCTCAGATCTCAGCCTGATGTGTAGCTAGGATTGCCTGTGTGAACTACCTGCCCCAGATTTTATCCACTTTTCTAATTGTTTACACAAGGGCTAATTCAGTTATTTATAGTGGGATGCCAACTCATGGACAGAGTTGAAACTTTCCATATTCGAGCTTTTAAAAGCATTATATTCTAGTTCACAAATTGTGTTCAGCCTAAGAAAACTTACTTTTTGTTTTTGTTTTTGTTTATACTGGGGATCAAACCCAGGACATTGCACTTGTTAGGCAAGCATTTTGCCACTGAGCTACATCCCAGCCCAAGAAAACTTACATGTAGAGAATACACTCATGTAAACCAGAATGCAATCAGCAACCCAAAAGTCCCTTCTTGTACCCTTCAAGTCAATAAGCATAACCACTACATGATACCTACTCTTCTAGATGAATTTTCCCTCTTATAAACTTCACTGACTGAAATTATACATTTTATACTTATACATCTATATTTTAAAATTTAATATTGAGATTCATCCATTTTGTGTATACTTGTAGTTCATTCATTTTAATCACAGTATAGTAATTCAATGTAAATTAGTTTATTCTACTTCTAATATTCTGGCTTTAGGATATGAATGGTACAGTTCTGAATGTTTTCGTTCATGTCTTTCTGTTCAATATACTCCTCAAAAGGAACCCCGGTGTCATAACTTATGGAATGTTTAGATACAATAAATCCCTAACAAAGAGTTTTCCAACGAAACTTTATAAATTTGTAATCTAGAATGAGAATTTCCTTTACTCCATATTCTCAATGTTACTTTGGGTAGAGGGGAACAGGCTTTTTCTTTAGCCAATCTGGTAAGAGTATCATGAAAATGCATTATAAGTTTACTGATAGGTGATGAATGAATTTAGAAACCTTTTTATGTTTGCTTGTGTCAAATGAATACTAAGACTTTTTGTTACTGATTTGTAAGAGGTAAAGTTGCTGATTTGTAAGAGGTAAAGTTGCATGCTCTGCATACTTTTTGTTACCAACATCTTTCCTGTGGCATTCCTTTTTACTCTTTTAATTGTTCTTTTGATGAAAATAAGCTTAACTTAATGTAAGATAATTCAGTATTTTTTCCTTTATTTATTCCTTTTTTTTGAGACAGGGTCTTATTACATAAGACAGTTGGCCTTAAACTCACTATCTTCCTGCCTCAGCCTCTCTGGTGCTGAGATTAGAAGTGACTGGCCTTCTTTTTCTCCTTTACATAGCAGTTTCTGTGACCTGATTAATAAATCTCTATGTATCGCAGCTTATAATGACAGTCTTCTGTACTTTTTAAAAGATTTATTATTTTACTTTTGATGTTAGGTTGTACAACTTTGTGGACTTGATTTTTATATATGATCTCTTAATTTTCATATTGTATAGTAGTCATCTCCATTTTTTTCCTATGTGGATATTCAAATGTCACAGGAGTAGTTGCTGAAAAATTCTTTCTTTCCCAATTACTCATTAGTGGCATATTAATGTCATGTGGTTCTATATACAAAGATTTATTTATATATTTGTAGATATCCTGGTCCACTGGTCTATGTGTTTAATTTTGCACCAGTGTGATTTTTTCTTCTTTTAATTAGCATATGTTGGTTGTAGAAGAGAAGTTTTATTTTGACATATGTACATCATTCATAACATATAGATGTTATAGCTTTTTGTAGCTTAGTCTATTTGAAACCTAAATTTCAGGAATGGAGGTGAAGAATTCAATTTCTCATTTGGAATAGCTTCACTGTCTAAAACACTTGTGTCTTCCCTCTTTTATGGCACTCCCACAAGGATGCATAAAAGACATGCAGGCAGAGGTAACTGATTATGTTGGAAAGGCCTGTATTTTAAGATGTCTTCTCAACATAAGGAGTCTTCTCAAGTAGTATTTATGAGTTTGTTTACAGAGTCTATTAGGATGGCTTTCCTAATTATAACAGATATTTAACTTTCCCTGATTTAAAGATGATATCAACATAAGCATAGTTAAATTGACGTGAATCCATATATTAAAAATAGAACCACATTCTTACCATCTAGGTGTGAACATAAAATTTCAAAAGGTATCTATTTTATAATTATTAATTTTCTACAAAAATAAAACTTTAATTGATGGTAAGAGTATTTTACATAAGTAAATACATAGTATTTTCATATGTGTCTCTCTAGTAGGATAGATATAATGTTTTGGAGAAATTTTTCTATCTTGATATATGTGACATTCGAAAAAAATCCCTAAAATTAACACAGTATCCGGAAGAAGTATTCACGGAACCATTTCCTCAATATAGTAAAACTTCAAAACTTGATTCTTCAACTATATCTAGTGTGCTATGTTTATTTGACTGATTTCCAGAGTTTAAATTAGCAATCAGAAAAGAAAAGCTTGGAGAACTAACAAAATATCTTGAGGACATCTATACAAAGTAAGAGTTTTCATGGAAGTGTAATTTCACTTACAGAAAATAAAATTCACTGGCAAGATTTTTACTTTCATTCATCATCATTATTTGTCTTTTTGTCTTTTAAGTATGTGATATAATAATGTGGTCTGCGGTCTTTAGTAAGAAAACATTTTGATTGCAAATCAAGTGAGTATAAACCTCTGATTCAATCAAAATTCCTACTCTCTGTTCCTTATCCTCCTCCTTGGCTTTTAGATATTTCAAGTGTCTAGATGGTAACTAGCAATATAGCTTTATAGATAATCTTGAATATTTCAAGTCTTTAGACTGAAAATAGCTGAAAAATACTGAGAAGCATATACCAAGATATAGCTATAACTATAGACATTTGTATTTATCTACAGAAACCATCTCTGTATATAGTATACCAAGCAGAAATTAATAATTTTCAGGAGACATAGAAATTGCTTTGGGAATAAGATGGGCCATTATGGAATTCTGACTCTAGGATAATGTATGGTACCAATAGCAACTTAGTAGAACCCTTAACAGGTGCTCATAAAAAAAAGGTTAATATGCACTTAAAGATGGTATAGTGTTTCTAAAGGTCATTTCATAAACCTAAGAACATGATTCTATAAATCAGTCTTATTCACACCCGGACAAAGAAAGCTAATGAAGACATAGCCTAATAAACAGTTGCCTAAATTCTATCATGAAAACAGCTGTTGAAGTTTCTTTTTATTTATATATATATTTTTATTGTAAAAATGCTGTACAGAGGAGTTAGTTATATCAGTAAGGTAATGAGTACATTTCCTATCGAGCATTACCTCCTCTTTTGTTTCTCCCCTACCTTCCCTTCCCTTCCCACCTCCCCAAATCCTCCAGCCCTGCCCCCCTCAAGTTATAAGTTTGTTTTCAACATAGTGTCTTGGACATCTCATTGTTACAAGGGTCAACCTGTATCCTTATTTCATCATTTTGTTATTTCCCTTCCCCTCCCCAAATTAGAAAAATGTATATATAAGATTCAGGGTACCGGAATCAAATGAAGTGAAAACAGGGGTTATACATGGGGGAAAAACATACAAAAGAAACAAAAAAACCCACATAGTACATTATAAATACATTAAAAACAATAGCAAGAAAGAAAAAACAATGTGTATCCCTGTCTTGGGGTTCATTTTGCTTAGCATTATCTTTTTTTTTCATTCAGTAACCAAGAGTTTTTAAAATTTTGATTAAGTTTTCATGGAAAAGTTTTAAATGGAGAAAATTATTGCTGAACATAATTGACCATGGCTTTTGGCTTGTCAAAGGAAGAAGGGCTTCATAGCTCAGATAAGAAAAGTATTAATTGAGGACTTCTGATTCAGATTGCTTCATGCAATCTCATTTGTCCAATCTTTCTTTGATATGTTGTGTTTTGGGTCTTTATTAAGAAAATTTCAGACTGTACCAAGGAGCCATAGAGTTTCACCTAGTCCTTCCTGTTATATTTTCAGAGTGTCTGCTTTTGCTTCAAAGTCTTTGATCTATTTGGAGTTGATTCTGGTACAGGGTGATATATAAGGATCTAACTTTAGTTTTCTACAAGTTTAACCAATTTTGCCAGCACCATTTGTTGAAAAAGTTGTCATCCATCCACAATTTGAGAAATATTGATCTGTAAACATCCTCTACAACATTTGTTTTTGGGAATTTACCCAAACAATCACAAACAAGGTCATACCAAAGCTACCAGCACAACCATGTTTATCACTGCATTATTCACTATAGCTAAGATACGGAACCAACCCAGATGCTCCTCAGTAGAGGAATGGATCAAGAAAATGTGATCTAGATACACACACACACACACACACACACACACACACACACACACACACACACACTTACATACATACAATGGAATTCTATGCCTCCATCAGAAAGAATGGCATTGCTTCTTTTGTTAGGAAATGGAAAGCCTTGGAAAAAATTATATTAAGTGAAGCAAGCCAGGCCCAAAGAAACATAGGTCCCATGGTTTCCCTTATTTGCAATATCTAGTATATGTATGAGTCAAGCGGAAAAGGTCAGATAATGTGGTCTTAGGAAAATGAACCCTTAGATATGTATTTTAATGTTTTTTCTTTCATGCATGTGTTTCTAATGCATTTATAAGATTATTTCTTTGTTGCTTTGTATGTCCCTCCCCCACAGTATAACCCCTGCTTTCACTATATTTGATGTCAGTATAACTTGTGGAGGAGATGGGGAAAAACAAGTGGTTTAAGGATACAGGTGGACATGTTGCCACAATGAGAAGTACAAGTTGTCATGTCCAAAAAGAGCTTTACAACGTCGGTGCGGGGGGGTGGGAGGAGAAAGATTGGGATTGGGGGGTCAGGTGGGAGGCTGGGAAGGGATGTGGGGGTAAACAGGAGGAGGCTGCAATGCTTGGTAAGAAATGTACGCATTATCCTGCCCGTGAAATTGTAACCCCTCTGTTCAGTATGTTCACAAATAAAATAAAATTAAATTAAAAAAAAGAACATGGGGACCCTAGAACAGTCTTAAGGCCCCCAAGGAAGGAGGGCTCTACACCTTCCCCAAGGAAGAGACACCCCTCCAATGGTTTCCCTTGTTTACAAGGACTAGTATATGTTCAGGACAAACAGAGAAGGTCAAAGGCTATGTACATATGACCATTTAAGATGATGTTAAGTTAAATGTACCCCAAGACAAAGACACAAGTGTTTTTTTTCTTTCTTGTTATTGTTTTTCATGTACTTGTAATGCACTATGTGATTCCTTTGTTTCTTTTGTATGTTCTTACCCCATGGTATAACTCCTGTGTTCTCTGTATTTGATTCTGGTGTTCTGCATCTTATGTATACAATTTTGTAATTTGGGGAGAGAAGTGATATACTGGAATGCTTAAATGGGGATGCACGTTGACCCATTGTGATTATGAGATGTACAGGACATTATGTTGAAAACAAACTTTACAATGTGGGGGTGTGGGAGGGAGGAATTGGGGAGGTGGGGAGGGACGGAATGGTAGGGGAAAACCAATGGAGGAGGAAACAAGGCTCGATAGGAAATGTACTCATTACCCTACTTATGTAACTCTAGCCCCTCTCTGCAGTATGTTTACAAAAAAATGTATATATAAAGAAATAATGTAATAGGGTTAATGTAGAAATTTTCAACTACTACTTAGATATGTTTAAAAAAAAGGAACTATGCAACAAGTATTGTAGAGGAAGCTTACCGAAGTTTCATTGTTAAACAGCTCAAAATATTGTAGTGAATTCTCTAAGGGATTTGGTAAAGAAATTTTGATTTAGAAGGTTTTAGGAAGAACTTTATCATGGAAGTTTTATCTATTTGAACTTAATATTTCTTGAAGTGAAAAGAACGTCAAATCTTGGTTTGGGTCTCTAGTTGGACCTCATTTCTTTTTATAGGCTCTTTCCCTCTGTTTTAGTTACTATTTCATTGATTGATCACATAAAAAATTTTTTTTGCACAAAAGAGCGTTATTTTAAAAAGAAAGAGAGGGAGAAAGAAAGAAAAATTTATGTGTCTTACACTTAAAAGGATCTTCTGGGTTTTTCTTTTACAGCTTCTGTCTTCTTCCTTCCCGATTTGAGTTTCTTCTTTTGGGAATGTTTTTCATTAGTTTTTTTTTTTTAAGGTAATAAAGATGTGTGACAAAGTTATATAGTTTCTGCATTTTTTTCTGTTTTTACAGTTATATTGGTTTAAGGTCCATCTATGAGAAAGTATAACTTTTATTCATATGAAATTGAAGGTATTTTCTAAAAGTGGCTCTAGATACACACAGTTACTGTAGACAGTATGTCCTTGCCCTTAGTGAAATCCCTTTAAGTCCCTCGGCATTGAGCTTTCTCATCCTGCAATTCTGAAAACAATTTTGACTCAAGTCCATCCAATTCACTAGAACCAGGTTGGGAATCTGTAGTAAATTTTGTTTTTCAGGAAGGAATTAAATCAACTCAAAGATGATAGCTTTTCGTTAAACTAGGAAACTAAGGATATTTGAAAAATACTTATCACTTTAAATATGGCATTATGAGGGAAGCCAGAACATCCCTCAAGCCGTCACTTGATCACTGTGGCCACATGTGATTCAGAGGTGGTTGACCAGGGGGTCTGACTCTTTAGCAAGGCCATTTGTGGACATCTGGAGCTCAAAGTATGTCGAACATCTGCTATACTGATGTTTCTTTTTCTTTTCTTTCTTTCTTTTTTTTTTTTTGCAATGTTTTCAGTTCAATCTCTATTGTAAATCTTATGGTCTAAGAAAGTCAGCCTGAGCTAAGAAACTTATGAGGGTTTTCTGTTTTATATTCCTTTGTAGAGAGGATATGTCTGTGTCACAGAGTCACATGAGGAATCTTTATTTTTTCCCCCAGGCCAACATTGTTAATATTCATACACAAAAAGTGATGCTAGATCACATAACCTTCTCTGGAAACTCTTATCATGAAATGGCAAAAAATAATAGGATTATGATGCCAGTTTCAGTTTTTCAGATGGGAACCTTTGACATAGCCTTAGTGAATTTGTATCCAACTAAAAATAAAGTCTGCATCTCATTTTTGAAATTTTCACAATGTATCTCCCTGTACTATTGGTTCCAAAAAATAAAAATATATGGCTATGAAGAATAAAATGTATATCTACTAAAACTTCATCTGTATCTATCTTTCTTTTCTATTAGTAGTAAATGTAAATATAAATTTCCTCCTGTGTTTTTGTATGATTAACACTGTTCCTTAAGGTCTTAGTTTTCGTCTTGAGAAAGAATATTTCAACTATTCAACAATAGCAACTATTCAAATATAGATGCTATTGGCTATACTTTATATTTTTTGACCTATGTAGCTTTCAACTAATTCTTAAAGCATCTTACATTGTTTCCTTCATTTACTTATTCACCTGTTTGACCTTACGGAATTACTTCCTAGGCAGTACACATTGAGATAGATGCTGAGGACAGAAATATGAACAGAAGATGGATTCTGTTATTGAGGAGCCCAGAGTTTTGGTGGGGAAGGGCATGGATATACCAGTGTCCGGATGCCATTCAGAAGACAGACAGGAAAGACAGTTCCTATCCCTGGTGAACACAGGGCCAGGATCAACCAGGACGTGCCGCAATGGCTTTTCTCAGGTTAGAAAGCATGAAGCCCATAAAGGAAGAAAAGAATAAGGATGGGCAGGAAGGTCTGAGTAGAGTTTAGGTGGGGCTTTATCTTAGGGGTAGCTGGCAACCACTGGAAGAATGGAATAGCATGCATGAAAAAGGAAAAGAATATCGAACCCTAGAGAGCTGCAGTTGAGGATTTTTTTTTGGGGGGGGGGGTCCGGTCGTGGGGCCTGAACTCTGGGCCTGGGGGCTGTCCCTCAGCTCTTCAGCTCAAGGCTACCGCTCTACCACTTGAGCCACAGCACCACTTCTGGCTTTTTTCTTTTTGCTTATGTGGTGCTGAGGAATTGAACCCAGGGCCTCAGGCATGCAAGGCAAGCGCTCTACCACTGAGCCACCTTCTCAGCCCGAGGATATTTTTTTAACCTGGGGAAGAAATAATCAAAGTTTAATATTTGGTTAGAACAGTAGAAATAAAGCTTTCCAAAGAGTTAGAACTCCCACAATTTAGGGACTGTTTGAATATGAGAACTAAAGATATCTAGGATGAAGTCCAGGTTTCTGCATTGAATTATTGCATGTAGCATTCATGGCAGAGCCCAAAGGAGGAACTCGATGTGGCAGCAGGAAGAGAGAGGAAAAATTCTGTACATACTGAGATGCTTTGGAACATCCAGGTGGTAATTTCACAGCTGGGTCTAAAGCTTACAGAGATCAGATATAGGCACATAGGTTTGGTAGTCAACATTGTAAAGGCAGTAGTAAGTGAATTCCTTAATGATTCCCTATTTTCTGTTAGAGTCTGTGTCCATTCTTTCAAAATCAGTTGATTTTTAAACAAAATCAGTATTTTTTATGCCATAATAGCATACAACTAGATAGCTTTTATAGGTGTTTTATTTAATCCCACCATATACTTTATCTATAATTATTAAATAGTGAATTTGAATGAAGCCTTAATCAAAATGATGCTAGAAATGCATGTGTTTTGTTTGCTTTGTGCTAGAACAAAATGAATAGCTTTGAAATAAATGTGCTAAAGAATGAGGAACAATTAATTGTATTTATTTTTTCCTGATCATGAGTAATAAAATCAATTAATTTTAGAAAGCACAATGCATAAATAGCCCAAATGAAAAATTATAACCTCAGAAGACAACGTTTGATCTTTTCCTTGCTTTATTTTCCCTAGCATGCTTTTAGCCTTGAAAGAGATCATTTAAATTGAGAGCCCAGCCTCAGAAGCCCTATGGTTGCATTTGCACTTTTTTTGTCTCTTTTAATTTCTCCTTATTTCAGTACTGAAATAAGTGTTCTGACACATGGTCAGGTGGATTTTTTTTTTTTTTTTTTGGTCTGTCATGGGGTCTGAACTCAACCTGGGCACTGTCCCTCAGCTCTTCAGCTCAAGGCTAGTGCTCTACCACTTGAGCCACAGAGCCACTTCGGGCTTTTTCTGCTTATGTAGTGCTGAGTAATTTAACCCAGGGCCTCATGCATACAAGGCAAGGACTCTACCGCTGAGCCACCTTCCCAGCCCCTTTGATCCATTTCTGATAGAAAAGTTTCAGCTGTACAGGCAGCGATGTCCTTCCAGGGTATGACTACTGATTAAGATGATTCTGATAAATTATTTGGAGATGCAGATTAGGGTATTTGGGGGGCCTCCAGGCCTTTGCTGATTTGTCTTGGGCTTATTGGACCTTTTTTTCAAGGTCAACAGACAGGGGACAGTGCTGTAGCTTCTTTTTTTTTGGGGGGGGGTCCAGTCATGGGGCCTGAACTCTGGGCCTGGGTGCTGTCCCTCAGCTCTTCAGCTCAAGGCTAGCACTCTACCACTTGAGCCATAGTGCCACTTCCGGCTTTTTTCTTTTTGCTTATGTGGTGCTGAGGAATCGAACCTAGGGCCTCAGGCATGCAAGGCAAGCGCTCTACCACTGAGCCACCTTCCCAGCCCGTGCTGTAGCTTCTTTAAAGCCATTGCCTAGTATTTATAACTTAGCTTGAAACAGAATGTTGACCTCTTGTCATGGGGGTCAGATCCAAGCTAACACTAATGCCTGAAACAGTGATGATACCTCTAGGATGTCACAGCAGGAGCCTCAATAGCTGTTCAATTAAACTCAGATGTCTCACAAGAAAAAGGGATGTGGTGCATATCACAACAAACTGAACAGCATAACCCTTTCTTTTGGGAAGGAGACTTTAACTTACATGGCCATATGCTTGTGAAAACATGAACAGTATTATTTTCTGATTCCATAATAAAAAACAAATCTTGTGATAGACTTTGTGTGATTAACTTATCTTTTGGTTACAGCACTGTCCTATCATCTGCTCTTCCAATCCCTACTACTTTTGTGTGTGTGTTTGTGAGTGTGTGTGTGTGTGTGTGTGTGTGTGTGTGTGTGTTTCTGCTATAATTAAGTTTTGAAAGAAGAGAGAATGTGGGAGTTTGCCCTTGTTAAAGACAGGTTAATTCTAGACATGGCTTTACATGTTGACATTTCCCAGTTAGCTCACAGCTCATAGTACAATTCTGTTGAAACTGTGCCATGATATACTGCCAGCAAGTGGGAGTGGTGAAAAATTCTAGGAAGGCTAGTGACGGCTAAAATAACACAAAATAGTACTGCTGTCATCACCTGTTTTGACAACACAGACCTTACCAAAAGCTCAACAAGAAGACCCCTACATATCTGATAGTATTTTAAGGAAGAATAGTTAGCTTGCATCATTCTGGTTGTTTTTAGTTTTGTGTTTTTTTAAGGAAAATAAATCTACTTATATTAAACAAGCTGGCCCCAGATGGTTTACCTTCCCCCACTTTATTTATTTTTATTTAAAATGCCTTGTCTGTGTTATTCCTTTCAGTTTGAAATCAACTTTCACTTTCTTTCCTTCAGGGAGAAGACAATCATTTAGTCCTTTAAAGTAGTTGCTTTGTATAATAGCCAAATTTTAGGGAAATATAAATTAAAAACACTTGCTATGATTAAATCTGAAACTAGCAAATACCTCCACATATGCAACATAACTATGTTTTTTTTCTACTGACATGACTATTTGGTGCAAGATACCCTGTTTGTAAAATGTTTGTACTTGGCTCATCATAAAAGGTGTTTTTTCCCCTCCGAAAAATTCCAATTAGCCCTGATTATGTGTTGTCACTCACTTTATGTTCTTTTTCCAATGCAAAGAAAAAATAAACAAAACACAGAAGTTGGTCTTAAATATCAAAGATCAAACCAGATGAAGGGAAAAAATCCATTACCCTACATGCTCTTGGAAATTAAAAAAAAAAGTCTCCTGAAACAGCACTGCTTTATGTAACATTGTTGTGAAGCAGAGGCAAAGGCCTGTTTATATTAATCATTCTTCCTTGTAGCTTCCATTGGCAATCAACTGCTGCACTTCAGCTGTGAGAGCTTACCTTCCAGGGATTTCTGTCCCTGGGCAGTACTGGAAAATGTTTCACAAGCCTCCTGAAGTAATGACCAATCACTTATTAATTTTCATTCTGGTGATTAAAACCAGTCAGGTATAAGAGCATCTGGATGGAAGATAAACATGTATTTATTCTAAGCTTGAAGACTTCCTTAAAGTCTTCCCAAATTTTAGAAAGTTTATGTATTCATTTGTTCTTATTCAACTTCTGTGGATTCCAATGTATTTAACATTTATGTTAGGTAGATCCCAATTGGAAAAAAAATCACTTGGTAAGGGAAATACATAATAGCAGTTCTATCGTATTTTTATATTGGGCACATGATTTAACAATCTACTGTATAATCCCCTATAAAACTTCGTTATTTCTTTTATATTTTATCCTTTGGCAGTATTGGAGTTTTGTTCTCAGGACCTTATACAAGCACTAGGCCACATATGCCACATCCCCAGACCTTTTCAGATAGGGTCTAATAGTTTTTGTCCATGCTAGCCTACTTTTATCCCTACTTTTGTTGGGACCACATGTCTTAACTCATATACCAGTTTTGTTTTTGTTTTTTGAGATGGCAGCTCACTACAGTGTTTGTCCATGTTGGCTTCAAATGTGATCCTCCCAATCTTTACCTCACAAGAAACTTAGATTTCTGCATGAAATCAATCATGAGTTAGAAGATTTTGTAAAGTGGAAAAATAAATGAAGATGTAAGGTTTTCTAGTATTATCTCAAAAATTAAAATAAAGGGCTGGGAAGGTGGCTCAGTGGTAGAGCACTTGCCTTGCATGCATGAGGCCCTGGGTTCAATTCCTCAGCACCACATAAGCAAAAAGAAAAAAGCTGGAAGTGGCACTGTGACTCAAGTGGTAGAGCACTAGCCTTGAGCTGAAGAGCTGAGGGACAGCGCCCAGGCCCAGAGTTCAGGCCCACGAACGGACCCCAAAAAATAAATAAATAAATAAAATAAAAATAAAAAAGCCGTGTTAGCCTGTGGTAGGAAGAACAGCAGCAGAAGTACATGGCTCCTAGGAGGAGATAAAAAGGTTGGAAAGAGGTCTTCTTCTAACCAAGAATTTGTTCTTTTGCCAACCTGCTATTTAAGCTTAGATAACATTTTTCTTGTTCAAAGTTATAGTCCAGATTGGGTAGGAAAGAATAAGAGATATATTTTATGAAATATAAGATGAATTTGTCCAGGTTTGATCCATTGCCTAAGGAGCAAAGAATTGAGCTAACAATTTAAGGAGGACTTTCCTCCACAACTGAAAACTGAGGTGAGGTTGATTGGAGACCACCAAAGCAGCAGTCCAATACAAAGTTGGATCCCAGCTCTTCCCTTGAATAGATTTATAACTTTGAGTGTCTCCTTCCTGTGGCTCAGTGTTCTGCTCAATAAAATAGGAATGGAATTGGTACTGTCTTCGGAGTGCTGCTGTGAATATCTGCAATGACATTAATGAGTTAATACATGTAGAAGATGGGTAACAGTTGCTGGTACATTAAAGCATGTAAGAAAGTAAGGCAGTTTTTATAGTAGTAGTGGCAGTAGTAGTAGTCATCATCATAACAATAGAATTAGTAGTAGTACCCCAAATCCTATAGAAATATAAGAAATACTGTCTATCCAGGGGCTGGTGGCCCGTGTCTGTAATCCTAGTTACTTAAGAGGTTGAGATCTGAGGGTTGTGGTTTGAAGCCAGCCTAGGCAGAAAACTCCATAGGACTCTTATCTCAAAGTAAGCAACAAAAAAATCCCCTAAGTAGCATGGTGGCTCTCTTGGTAGAACACTGACTTTGAGCAAAATAGCTCAGGAATAGCACCCAAGACCTGAGTTCACTTCCCAGGATCAGCACCATGTATATAATTTTAGGGGTAGACTATTCGGGATTCATGGCAGCTATTGAGCTTTTAGGATCTGTGATATGATTCTTAGATGCTTTTAATCATCTTAAAAACTACTAAAATTTTTGTCATAGTTCAAATAATGTTTTTAAAGTACACTGAAAGACAGGTTACAGTTCATTGAGAGAAGGAAATCAGAAAATATAGTAAAAGCAATTTACTGTAATTTAAAGTACAGTTATTTAAAGAATTATTTTAAAGAGCTTTTTTCTTGGCTCAGTTAAGAATTTTACAGAATGTTAACTACCTGATGGGGTTTTCAATGAAGAAATGACTGCAATTCCAAAATATGCTATTAATGAATGCTTACTTAGCACTTCCATGATACTTTTTAACAGTGCCCAAATAGAGGCTAAGAAATGATTAATATCTGTAGAGATATGACTGGGGATATAAAACATCTACCCAAACCTCCTAGGCAATAATTTCAGAATTATTTCTCAATTCCCACATTGATTTCTTAATACCTTTCTGTCTAACCTTTTTCTCACCATCCCCACACTACTTCCCAGTTTCAGGCACAAATGTTTTATTATCCAAGTTAATTTTGAAAAAAAAAAAAAAAAACTCCTCCATTTCAGTTGTGTTGAATAATAGTGCTTTCTGTGCCAACACAGATGAGGGCTACTATGAAATATCTCTGCTCTCTTCAGTATCATACCTTCCCTTTTCATACCTTTTAGCCCCAAATTATTCAATTGTTTCTCAAACCCCTCTGTTATTAAATGAAAACAATTGCCAATATGGCATCTGTCACAGTCTGTTGATGGAAAAATGACCTGAAACAAGAAAGATACTTGATAGTCTCTCTACTTGCATTGCATCCTAATCTTTACTAATAATTATTTCAGTCATAGTAACATCTCAGTTATTAATTAGATCTGCTTCCCCAAACAGTAGAATTTAGCAGTCTGATAGATCTAAATAATTGAAAGCACTATTTATATACCTTGATTAAAGCTTAAGTTTAAGATGGGTAGAGAATTTTAAGAATCCCAAAGGGATTGCTTTCTGAGGGTAAGCAACAAGGTGTTGAATCTATGAGTTTGAGGTTTTAGTGAACAGTGTTATAATCTCTACAGATAAATGTTCCATGGTATAAAATTCAGGAAGGAATGGAAAAAGCAAATCAACCATAACAGGGTATTGCTGTTGCATTGTTTTGTCCAGGGCCATCTTTGCCTCTCGATTAGTTGTCTTGAAAAGTCTCATCCCCTTGTACAGTGGCCTTCCATGTGTGCATGGCTCCTAAATGGTTATCTTGTCAGCAGCCATCTCTTGTTCAGTGTATCTGTGACTGAATTCACTGTTGTCTCCTCAAGCCTGTTTTTCAGTACATGACACTACCATCCACCATTATTAGAGTTCATTTATACCTCCTTTCTACCTCTCTCCTTCCTCACATACATCCGTCTTACCCCCATCCCCAAAGTGTCTCTCAAGTCCTTCAATTTCCCCACCTCCAAAATGTCTCTGGAGTCCTTCAGTTCCCTTGCCATCCTCTTACCTGAGCCATTGCACCTCACATGGATTATCTAACAGCATCTTCCCTGGAACTCCCTTCTCCAGACAGAAGCATCGCTCCATCCCTCCCTAGTCCACTCTTGACACTGTAGTCTAAGATAAAAAAGCTCGTAACTTCATTCTCCTGGTTACTGTTTTTCTTAGATCATTTCATTAGTTCCTTGAGATCCATGTAATGTCCTGTAACATAGCTTCGAGATTCCCAGTATCTAGCCAACTCCTATGTCACTCTTCATTCCTAGTTTACATGGTATCGCATTTTTCCATTCTGGGTCTTGAATGAATGTGATATCTACAAACCACACGGGTTTTTAATATGCAAGTTAATTAAGGGCACATAGAAATATTTCTTTGGTGTACAAGCCATATTTCTTTATTTAATAACCTCAAGAGGCTAGTGGCTACCAAACTGTATAACACAGATTATATATTATTTTTATCATTTCAGAAATTTCTATGAGAGAGTACCATGTGTATGAACTACTTTCATTTCTTAGAACTTGGTTTGGTTCTTTGAGATGATAGTCTTTTTTATCTTTTTTCCTGAGATGTTTTCTAATTATTTTCATCTCTCCTTCTTTATCAGTGCCTGTATTTTATCACCATCAGTTTTGAAAATTAGTTCTGTAATAATATAATTGAGGGGGCTGGGAAGTTGGCTCAGTGGTAGAGTGCTTGCCTAGCATGCATGAGTCCCTGAGTTCGATTCCTCAGTACCATATAAGCAGAAAAAAGACGGAAGTAGTGCTGTGGCTCTAGTGTAAATCGCTAGCCTTGAGCTGAAGAGTGCCCAGAGTACAGGCAACACGACCAACTTAAAAAAAAAAATAGAGCATTGCAGAGAAACTTTTTGTTCACATCATACTTGAGCAGAAAGTAGGATTTCATATACCCACTGCCTCACACATGCACTGTTTTCCCTACTAGAAAGTCCTGCACCAGAATAGTACTTTTTTTTTGTTTACAATTGTTGAGCCAACATTAACACCACCACCACCCAAAGTGCATAATTTGCAATAGGAGTCACTCTTGTGGTTGTATGTTCTATGTATTTGGAAAGATGTATACTGATTTGTGTCTGCCATTGTGGCATCACAATGAATAATTTCACTGCCCAAAAAAAGCCTTTGCCCAATATTTCTTCCTCTCTAATTAATTCTTTTTTTCTTGTGTTTTTTGTTTTTGGTCCGTCGTGGGGCCTGAACTCTGGACCTGGGCACTGTCCCTCAGCTCCTCAGCTCAAGGCTAGTGCTCTACCACTTGAGCCACAGCTCCACCTCCAGCTTTTTTTTGCTTATGTAGTGCTGCAGAATTGAACCCAGGGCCTCATGCATGCAAGGCAAGCACTCTACCACTGAGCCACCTTCCCAGCCCTCTAATTAATTCTTATCCTGAACTCCTAAGTGTGTTTTATCTATCATTCAATAACAGATTCCAATTAAGCTATTGAACTTTTACATATTTTCCTTCTCTGAAGTCCTGTGCAATTGCAAGTATGAATATAAAGTGATCCCTACTTCTTGAAATGAAGAAGAAACAAAAAGCTATAAATACTCTTAGAATACCCCCAAATCATTTATTCTGGATCAACTTTCTTATTGCATGACCATATCTGTTTTGGCTGTTGTCATGGTCTGTTTTGTGTTGCTATAACAGAATACTACAGACTAGGAAAATTTTGCCTCACTTTTTGAGGCTAGGAAGTCTACACTAGAGAATATGGTATCTGATGAGGGTCATTCTGGAACAGAAAGTCAGTGGATGTAGGAAAGTGAAGGGAGTCAAACTCATCTTTTCATATAGATAGCAATCCCTCCCATAAGGATGGAGCCCTAACTCCCTACTTATCTCTTAAAGGTCCCATCTACAAATACTATTACAATAGTAATTAAAATGATTAAGCATTCAAACACAGCAGTACGTAAGGTGGTACTATCCAGTCCAACCCACTTCTGCATTCATCTCTCTTGGTTCATTCCAAAAACTGAAAATATTTTCAAAAAATAGTATTTTTAAAATCATACATCACAGGGCTAGACACTGGTGGCTTGCACCTGTATCCTAGTTACTTGGGAGGCAGAAATGAGGAGAATTATAGTTCAAGGCCAGCCAAGGCAAAAAGTTCATGAGATCTCATCTCAAACAGTAGCTGAGCATGGTAGCAGGCATTTGTCATCCCAGCTGAGGTGGAAACATAAATGAGAGGAACATAGTCCAGTCTAGCCAGGACAAAAAGCCAGATTATCTCTCCAAAATAACTAGAGTAAAAAGGTGCAGCCTGGAGCTATGAATCAAGTGGTAGAGCACTGACCAAACAAGTGTGAGGCCCTGAGTTCAAACCCCAGTACCACTACACAACAAGGTATACATCACAACCTCAAGGAAATACTATAGGTCCCAAAAATGTTTTAAACAGTATCTATGTCTTTTTCAATATGCTCATAGATGGCCAAGGTGATCATTTTTGTTTAGATCATTCTGAGACAATTCTAAAAAACAAATTACCACACCAAAACCTATGGTTTTTACTTTTTTAAACTTTATATTCCTGTTAAGATTTTAAGAGATGATTTGATGATTACCTGACACATTGTTTACATTGTAAAGTTGTACCTATTTCCAAGTTTTATTGACATTTTATCTGCTTATATATTATACCTCCAAGTACGCAATAAAAACTATTGACTTTAGTGTTCTCTACAGCAGCTCAAGTTGTTACTAATAATAATTCATAAACAATTTACAGTTTCCATTGCATTTTTAGAGATATGATTCCTCCATTTCCTCACAAAGGCCTGGGAGTTGGCATGTTCTCTATGACCCATGATCTACGATGAAGAGAAAGTGTAGCAGCCAGCCTTTAGTATGTGCTATGGCAGGCCTGTAGCAAAAGCAGAAGTTGCCTAATTACATTGGAGATTACAGAGGATAGGGTGATTTTTCTTTTCTTCAGGCTACAAATCCATATTTAAGGGCCACTACAGACTCTGAAGGCCATTTCTGGGGCACTGATAGAAGCTACATATATACCAGAACCCATGTCTTCATTGTACAGATGAATCAGTCATCTTGGATATTTATAGTCATACATACTATGCTTTTGCTCAAAGGTGTTTAAATATTTCTGTCAATTTAAGCAAAACTTTTCATGTTTAAATATCAGCAATTATATAAATTAAAATACAAATAGTAGATTCTAATAAATACTATACAAAATATTCCAAATATTATCTTTTACAGTCTGATGGTCTATCTTCACCTCTCTGTAACAATCCAAATTCTTTTCAGTGTGAGAAAATTCTAGCTGCTTTATAGTAGAAACTCTGAGGTACTCTTTCATATCTTGGATAACTCCATTTTCATTATATTCTTTTTCTATATCATTTCCTCTTAAGTGTCACCCTAGACATTTCTCTTTTTAGATATTTGTGTATAACTTGAGACATATCTAATTCTCAGGTCTGGCGACAGTTCAGGACCAAGGGACAAGGTCACAGAGATTATAGACTGTTGAATGTGTGACAAGGCGGCTCATAAAGAATCTGGTCAGATGTCCTTCATTTACCTTTAATTAACTACAGCTGCTTTTTAATGTTGCGAGCTGATCTTTGATCTGCTTTTGCTTCAGACCTCTGTGCACAAGGTAGTTAAAAACAAACTAGGAGGCCAGTTTTAAAGACAAAAAAAGAAAAGAAAAGAAAAGAAAAATCCCTTCGGGGTAATCAAGTGACAGTCAAAGCAGCCATAAGCTGTTAGCTTTATTCATTAGAGAACTTTAAACATGTCAAGAAATAGAATAATGTCCCTGCTGTTAGATCAGCCTCAACAATGAAGATTACAACAGCTTTGGGACGCATGAGTGGGCAAACTTCTTGTGAAAACAAGTTTATTGAGGAGCATTTTACTACAGTGGCACTGAATCTAGCCTGCAGTCTCATAGCAGGAATATTGGTTCAATATGCATTGAGAAAGTTGGCCCACTAAGAATGGCAGATTTACAGTGCAACCTCACTCTAACCCAAATGGCCCCTGCAATTAGGTTTACAAAAACTTCCTACAGACTATCCTGCTGAAATGTATGGCCTCTGTTATACCACAGAGCTTTTGCTGAAGCATTACCCATAGTGTATGGTCAAGAATAAGTTTTAGTTTGGTAGTACCTGTAATTCTTGACATCTTTCATAAGTCTATGTAATTGATGTAGTCTCTTACATCAAAATTTTGAATGCCAATCTGAACAATTTTAGAAACAATTTATGGTGGAGTAAATAATATTGGAGTAGAGTTTAGGAATTGTTTTACAAACGATTCCATTCTAATTATGTCTAAATGGGACTCACCTTACCAGTTTTATTCCTTATTATCATTCATAGCAATCTCTTCATGATTTGGAAGTGGAATGCATAGTACCAGAACAGAAAATCTGATTTAAAAGGGAGATTAAGAACTTCCCAATCCATAATTACTCATCAATTATTTTTCAGTATTCATAAAGCTAGAGAAAGACTATAATCTATGAAATCTCTTATTAACCTGTAAAATTTAAAGCAAACACTATTTTTGGGGGGAGAGGGGGTCTGGTCGTGGGGCCTGAACTCTGGGCCTGGGCGCTGTCCCTAAGCTCTTCAGCTCAAGGCTAGTGCTCTATCACTTGAGCCACAGCGCCACTTCTGGCTTTTTTCTTTTTGCTTCTGTGGTGCTGAGGAATTGAACCCAGGGCCTCATGCATGCAAGGCAAGCATTCTACCACTGAGCCACCTTCCCAGCCCCGCAAACACTATTTTATATTTCACAGTTTCTTATTTTTTTAAAGTGGCATTCTTGCTCAAAAGACATATTTTGGACAGCTAATATTTTTCACATTCTCTTAAGTGTAAAATGAGCAGTCCATTTATTTTTTCCATAACTACTGACCTATGAATGGCCAAATTATGAATCAAGGACTTTTGAATAGCTGAGCTTATAGTAATTCACCAGTCACATCACCTGTCTGTTTTTTAAATCTTAACAGCCATTGACTGTCATTGATTTTTGCCATTGTTTCTATCAGAGGATACTCTTTCAAAGGATAAGAATTCACAAATGAGATGAGCAGTGTATACGATTAATATGTACAGTTTGTTCTCAGTTGCCTAACGGTTTATTCTAACTATTCTGTACTTTAAATTTCAAAGCATTTTCTAAGAACAAACAGGGAAAGGGAAGTGACACATTGGATTTTTTTTATTATCAAGGGAAAGTGATTATGCTCATCTCTTACTTTGAACTACTGTCTAGGAATACCAGTAAGACCAGTCGAAAGGAAAGCAGGAGAGCTAGCTATGACTGATGGGAGCATTCTCCCTGACTTCAGTGCCAGCCAATTGCTGCGCTTTTGGAAAGATGACACAAGGAAGCCAAACATTTCAAGGTTTCAAATAAACTGGAAATCAGATTTTTCTGTAATATAAAAGCTCCTGATTTTCAAATGTTGCCAACCAACTCATTTTTAAAATAGTACTATGTGAATGGAGCAAAACACATCTGTAGACCATTTTCTGGACATAGTGCTTCCATCTTAATTTGCTTGGGCAATCTATGTCACAACTCTTAAAAAAATGATAGATGATTTTAAGTTCTTGTAAATGATACTAGATAATCAGTAATAGTCACATGAAGTGAAAAATAGTGGCAGCAAAGCTGGTAATAGCAAATAGTTGTATGACTTGTAGTAAACTTTGTTATTCATACGTAATGTTACATATGTCGGTGAAAATGAGGAACAGGCCAAGTTTAAATGAGTGGATGCTATAAGACAGGAATTTAATCAGATTTTCATTCAGAAAACTCCAATACTCAGAAGTATTAGTTTGAAAGAAGCACATAACTTCTAATGAGTTATTTGCCTCCTTATTAAATGTATATTCTTAAGACTTTCTGAAACCGGAATAATGTTTATTGTATAAACGTGCATGAATGATTATTTTGTTATATAGATAACAGTTGAAATAGAAACTTAAGCTTCAGGTAAACATTCAAAAGGTGGACTTTACCTAGGTATTGGTGGCTCAGGCCTGTAATCCTAGCTACTCAGAAGGCTGAGAGTTGATTATTGTGGTTTCCAGCTTGGGCAGGAGAGGTTATGAGTCTCTTTTTTCCAATTAACCACCTAAAAGCAAAGTGTGGCTGTGGCTCAAAGTGGTAGAGCACTAGCCTTGAGCAAAAAATGCTCAGGGACAGTGCCCTGAGTACAAGTCCCATGACCAACAGAAACAAAATCAAGAACAAAAACAAAACATAAAACTTGAATTTTTAAAACATTTTACTGTTATTTGATTGAAGTAAAGCAAAAATAAGATGCATTTTTAATTAACACAAAATAAGTCTACATTTTTCAGGGCACAATGTGATATTTCTACATTATATATAGTTATATAGTTATTTGAGACAGGCAGTAAAATGCTACATTTAGAGTTTATATCTATCTTTCTACATACACACACATATACATACATACAGTGATCAAATAATATAGTTGTTAGCATATCCATTGCCTCAAACATTTATCATCTCTTTATGTTGGACACATTCCATATTCTCTCTTTTATTTTGAAATATGTAATAAAATAAAGTAAATGATGGGCATTCTCCTGTGCTACAAACACTTGGATGTAGTCCTCCAATCTAACTGTATTTTTTTATACCTATTAGCCAGATATTCTCTATTCTTTCTCTCCCTTCCCTTTCCAGAACACAGCAACCACAATTCTAAGGAATAAGATTTGTTTCTGTCCCTCTAACTTCTTGGGAGCCATGTCCACTTAAAGTTATTCAGATTTATGAAGTTTGTATTACCAGTCCAGTTTTAATACAGAAATTTTGTCCTTATTTGTAGAAATATTTTTTCCATTAAATAGTACTTTTAGAACTAAAATTAGAACTAACATTTTATAGTTTCTTAAAAGAAATCTTGATTCTTGATTTCTTTTTCATATAGTTTATAATCCTATTTTTAACACACTATGCACATCATTAATGTTTATGCATTTCCCACTGTATCACTTTCTCTAATTTTTTATAAATAATAGTTAACTATTGTTTAGATAAACTCTAAAGGTAACATTTTACTGCCTATGTCTCCTATAACTATGAGATTACTATTCCCATGTAATTTAACCACTATTTGGAAGGCTTTTCAGTCTTTACCTCATAGATTGTCTGATTACTTAATGTCTTCTACTACTCCTTCAGATCTTTTAAAAAGATTGTCAAAACTCAACTTCTTCCAGAGAAAATGTAGCAAATGTATCTTTGACTTGTTACAGATCTATTGCTAATTTTACAAATTGATGTTTCCTTTCTTATCATTATTTTCTGTCCTTGCTTCCTGCCTCCTAAGTTCCCTTTTGGATTTTCATGTCATGACCTCATTCCTTGGATTTTTTTTTTCCATGAGCAATGTTTGCACACAGATGTTCTGTAATGTATAGCATAAATTGGCTTGTGAATAGAAATTTCACTTCTGTAAAGTGGTTTGGGATGTACTTTTTATGCAAGATGCTATGCCAAATTGAATTGTGGATTGTGACATGAAGCCAAAGTTACTTCTGGCCCATCAAGATGCAATTCACAGTTTCAATAGTTGAGATGCCCTCATGCAATGGGTTCCAGAGCTGTTATGTAAACCTTTGAGGCAGAGATTACATTTTCCCTATTGCTGCACACCTTTCCTGATGTGATCCTTTAAAAATTACAAGTTTAGCTGATCCCGCCTTATCCGTGAGTTAACATAACATCTTATGAAGTACATTTGGACTTAAAAGTTGAGCCATTTCATTTCCTTTCCAAGTGTTCTAATCTCACAGGAATATAGAATAACCAAGCTATAAACTAGAGCTCCTAGTAGGAAAGTGCTTTTTAGGAAACAGTGCAACTTGCTATTCCCAGTACCGTTGTTGGACTGTTAGCAATAATGGACTGTAGAGCAGTAAGCACAGAGTGTTTTTAAGTACACTAAACACAGTCTTACCATTTTCCAAATTGTCAGGAAAGAACCATTACTAAAAGATTTAGCACTCTAAGCTTCTTTTTATGATCCTCCAGCCAGGGGAGGGACACACATGTGTGACCAAAGATCTTCTAATCCGATGGCCCCTCCTGGTGCTGGCTACAGTGATTGTCAGGGATTCATATGTGACTAAATGAGGCACCACCCAAAATCTTCCTTGCTGGTGCCAGCAAGGAAGATTTCTTCTGACTTCTCAAGTCTTAAAGATCATGGCAGTAGGAGGCTCTGCAAGGCAGTATACTTTTCCAGTAGCAGGAGTAAATAAAGACAAGCAGAGTCATGCCACAGTGGGAAGGAGAAGGAAAGGTCTTGGAACAAAGCATCCCTGCCATTTCTGTCATATCAATTATGAGCCAACAAATTCCTCTTTTGTGTTTAAGCAGGTTTGTGTTGAAGTTTGTCTCAAACAACCAAGAGTCCTGACAAATTATTTTTGTTGGACTTAAGAACCTGAATGAATAAGAAAGCATTGCTTCACTCACATAGATTTTCTCCTAGTTTTCAGTAGTAAGGTAAAATAAAAACTTAAAATAATTGTTCATTCTGCCATTGTAAGAATTCTTTCCTTTAAGAATTTTTCTGAATTCTGTGAAATCAATATTTTTGACAATGCATTGTAGATTCTATTTTCATTTAAATGGAAATTTTATGGCACAATTTGATTCATATCTTCCTTACTGAATATAAATCACATGTCTGGAGACTTCAAACCCTTTTCAAGTCAAGAAAGGCCTTAGGAGTTTGAGTGAACCCAGGAGAAACTCCCAACCCTTGCTGGGCAACTTCTTCTGGGCAGGATGAGGAAACTGCTTTCTCTCTTGGTACTAGATTGAATTTAGCTCTGAAAAGGAGCCATTTTTAAAAATTCACATTCCAAAAAAAATTGAAAGCTCATTTTATATGCAAATTAGGTTATTCATAATTTATTATTATGTATTGGATATGATGATGTGTTTTGAAATCCTATTTCCAGAATTTAATTTTCTGGTTATTAAAAAAAAAAGACAGGGCTGGGAGGGCGGCTCAGTGGTAAAGTGCTTGCCTTGCATGCTTGAGTTCGATTCCTCTGCACCACATAAGCAGAAAAAGCTGAAAGTGGCACTGTGGCTCAAGTGGTAGAGCGATAGCCTTAAGCTGAAGAGCTGAGGGACTGTGCCCAGATCCAGAGTTCAAGCTGACGAAAAAAACAACAACAAAAAAAGCAAAAAAAAACAAAAACAAAACAAAACTTGGGTTTTCTTTTTCTTTTTTTTCTTAAAAATTGTCAAATGTAGTATCTCAAATTTGTAATCCTAGCTACATGGGAGATAGTGACTGAGAGATTAAGTTCAAGGCCAGCCTGAGCATCAAATTTTTCCAAACTTCATTGCACTCAAAGTTTGGGTGTGATGGTATTTATCTGTCATCCTAGCTACAGGAGAAGCACAATGGCTGGGTCTGGTGGAATACATGCTTGTCATTCTCAGCAACACAGGGAAGCACAAATAGGATGATGAATACTCTAGCTGCCCTGGGAAAAAAGTGAGAATCTACAAGTGAGGAAAAAACAGTGCAAAAAGAGGCTGGTGGTATAGCTAAAGTGGTAGCATGCCTACCTAGCAAGTTTAGTCTGGAGTACCTTCAAATGTACAAACACGTACATACATATATACACATACATAATACATACACAAGCATATATACAAATACACATTCGTATATACAAATACAGATATAAAATATACACGTAAATATATAAACAAATATTCTCTATATATGTACAATGTAAATATTAAATTATATGTTGTATATTTATGTGATATTAAGTACAAGAATGATATGCTGTCTAAATATATACTATATATAAGTATATACTACTTAAATATAAATATTTAAAATATAAGCATTTAATATATAAATATATATTACGTAAGTATATATATGTGTGTATTACAGTATGCGTTGTGGACTAAATAACTAAACCTAGTTAGTTGACATATGAAGTGCCTCACAACTGTCATTTTGTGTTCAGAACACTTTACATCTATTTTCATAACATTTCTGAAGAATGCAATATATTATTAACTAATAATCATCGTGCTGTACAACAGAACTTCCAAAACTTATTATTCCTATCTGGGAAAAGAAAACACACACAAAAAAACAAAAACTGTATCCTTTGAGCACGATCTTCCCAGTCTCTCTTCTCTCCAGCTCCTGATGATCACAATTCTACTTGGAGTTTTAACAGAAGTATTGCTCTCTACATTTGACTCTGTGTAATAAGAAATATCTGGTAGTTCAATCTAGTCATTGAGTGGATACAGAAACCATGCCTCTCTGATGAAGTCATCAACAGAATATAAAGTCTGGAAACCAGATTAAATGTTAATTTACTCTTTTGCAGAGAGAAAGTGTCCTCCACAAATTATTATATCCATCAGTGACTTCACACTTCACTGACACCTTGTAGAATTCCATGGTAGATTGTCAGAGCTTTCATCTTCATCTCTTGAGAGATTCTGTTTATCAAGGACATATTTTAAATTGCTTGACAGAATTTTGGGGTTGTCTTTCCCAGGAAAAAACAATTATGTCTTTTAAATACTTATTTGAAAAATATTTATTTCATTAATTACTACTGATCTTTCCCCATAATATGAGTATAAATGTATGCATTTATTTTTGAAGACTTTTCTATTGTACATCTCAACTCTTTCCAAGTAGTTTTACTTTTATTCTTAGGAAAATAACCTATGTTGACTTTTATGATTGTTTTGTTCCATGTTTTGTATTTTCTCTGTTTCTACATGACTGCTGTTTTCTTCAAGTGCACACATTCTGGTCATGATAGAATCTTAGCTAAATAGCTGTCCAAACATAAACTCAAACAAACTTGGAAGATCTAGTCCAGACAAAGAGACCATCTCCTGATTCCAGTTAAGAGTGTGTTGAATGTATTATTCATCTATCATGTGGCTGTATGCAAAACCCTTGATATTACTCAATTATTCTCAATCAATTATTAATTTGCTACAAAGACAATGTGTGCCATACCTGTGCTCAACACTAGGCATATAGAATAAAATGCCAAACTTGGCACAATTAATATATTAATAAAAATGGATGGCAGCCACCAGTGGCTCACACTTGTAATCCTTTGCTACTCAGGAAGCTGCGAGCTGAGGATCACAGTTGAAAGCCATCCTGGACAGAAAATTCCCTGTGAGACTCTTATCTTCAGTTAACCACTCAAAAACTGGAAGTGGCACTATGATTCAAAGAGGTAGAGTGCTAGCCTTGAGCAAAAGAGTTTAGGGACAGGGCCCAGGCACTGAGTTGAAGCCCATGACAAAAAAAAAAAAAAAGGACTTAATAGGTTTCTTAACACTAACTTCAGTTCTTATCCTTCCTTTTCTCTTTGTTTCTCTGGTACCCTGACTCCAGTAGAACCAACAAGCTATTGCTCTTACTATCATGGTCTTCATATCCATCCTTAAATTCCCACGTCAGTCATTACATTCACTTGTTTGCATACACTCAATCCTTAGCCCACTTTCTCTTTCTCCTATTTCATTTGGTAAAAGTTTATCCTGGTTAAATCCTGCACTGTCTATTCTGTAGCCTGTATCTAGCCAGTTGAATGTACTTGGGAAAATTGCTTTGGCCTCAGGTGAACCCTGTGGTACCCAGGGATAATGCCCCATGTTCCTGGTTCTCTCTTCTATTTCCCCAGAGGACAGTGTCGTACTTTTCCCTGACGTCCTCAACACCTCCTGCCTTATCTTTACTTTCTTCTTATGCCTTTGCTTCCTATTCCCTTCAGAAAATGGAGACAGCAGAAGAGAACCAGAATCTAGAACTGAGCTGGAAGAACTATGCAGTAGAAACTTACAAAGCTGTTTGTTGAATGTAAATCTTCCTGGACATAGACTAGTCCAGCACATAGAAACTAGTGTGTAACCATAACTCACAATGCTTGTTAGAACAAGATCACGTAGGCACATATTGCCTATTGAACTCAAATTTAAGATTATAAAGTAAAATCCAACATTGATTTCTATGTGCATAATGTTTCCTATCATAAAAATGTTTGTTGTAATTGCAGATATATAGTTATATAGTAGTTTCTCTGCCTCTGTGTTTATTACAGCATTATTTGTGAATATCTAGATTATCATTGTTCACATGGCAGTTACTTTGTATAAGGTCATTTTCATATTTGTAAGTTTTTAATAGGAAAAATAAAGAATAAATTAACTCATACTTAGTATAAATCCTGTGTACTTGAATTGTATCTGTGCCTATGGAAGTGATGGTATCCCTCAAACTGAATCAACTTTCTTCTACAAATTAGACCATGATAAAGAATGTGGTGGTGGACTTTACCTTGAACACTTAACTCTGTGGGTTGGGCTTCCTGGGAGCCTGACATGGAGGCTGGTATGAAATAACAGTTCAAAATAAGAACCTGTTCTTAAAAATGAGGGAGATCATGCAACCTGCTTTTCTTTGGGTCTGGCTTACTTCACTTAATATAATTTTTCCCAACTCTTTCCATTTCCTTATGAATGGAACAATGTTATTCTTTTTGATGGAAGCATAGAATTCCCTTGTATATATGTACCACATTTTCTTGATCCATTCATCTACCAAGGGGCATTTGGGTTGGTTCCATATCTTGGCTATGATAAATAATGCTGCAATGAACATCGTTGTACAGGTGGATTTAGTGTGGCCTTGTTTGTGGACATTTGGGTAGATTCCCAGAAGTGAGATTTGTGGGTCATAGGGGAGCTCTATGTGTAGTTTTATGAGGAACCTCCGTACTGCTTTCCAGAGAGGTTGAAAAAGTTTGCACTCCCACCAACAGTGTAGTAGCATTCTCCTTTGGTCGCATCCCCGCCAACATCTGTTGTTAGATTTCTTGATTATGGACATTCTAACTGGTGTAAGGTGGAATATCAATGTTGTTTTAATTTGCACTTCTTTTATAGCCAGAGATGTTGAGCAATTCTTCATGTGTCTCTTAGCCATTTGCATTTCTTCTTCAGAGAGGTCTCTCTTAAGGTTTTTACCCCACTTTTTAATGGAGTAGTTGTTTCTTTGGGGGTTTGGGGGGAATTTAATTTCTCAAGCTGTTGGTATATTTTAGATATGAGACCCTTGTCCTTACATGGGTGGTGAATATCTTCTCCCAGTCTGTGTGGTTTTGCTATATTTTGCTGGCTATGTCCTTTGCTGTGCAGAAGCTGTGTGGTTTAATGCAATCCCATTTACCCAGCATGTCTTTGATTTGTTGTGTTTCTGGATCTTTATTAAGAAAGTTTAAACCTGTTCTGAGGAGCCCTAGTGTTTCTCCTATTCTTGTAATATTTTCGAGGTATCTGTTTTTACCTCAAGGTCTGTGATCCATTTGAAATTGATCAATATTCTTAACAGGGGAATCTTAGTAACCCTAGTGTTTAGTGCACAGGATGATATATAATGAAGCATATTAACATGAACTACAGTTTATGGAAACAAGAGGCTCTCCTTAGACCCTGTATATAGTTCATTCTTTTTTCTCTATTGTTGTTTTTTTTTTTCTTTTTTCATTTCTCTAAGTTTTTTGTACCTCATGTTTTGCACAATAGACAATGCAATATGTGGAAGGGAAAGGGAATCAGAAAAAACAGAACAAAGGATGAACCACAGCAACATTGATGCTCACTTGACACTATGTTGGATATGAACATTACAACTTGGGGCGAGGGATAGGGAGGGAATAAGTGGGATATAAGGAAGGATGACTGTGCATTACTTATGTAACCCTCTAACTCATCACCTTTTTAATGAAAAAAAAAGAATGTTGTGGGGAAGAAGGAAGGAGAGATTAGAAGAGGGCGATTAGAAAGAATTTATACCTTTGATGATATCTCTGAGCCTCTGAGTTATGCTTCTCATGATTGTATAGGCCATTTAGTGGACAAAGGTGTTAAAGCAGCTAAACTCTTATTGATTCCTTTCCTTATAGAAAAGACACATCTAGCAGAGAAAGAATTCTGGAGACATGGTCTATTTTTCTTGTAAATATGTTAATGATGCAGCCTCTTTGAATATAAACTATTTTTGCCTGAAAAAAAAATAAGAACTTGTGTAGATGTGGGTCTGAATCATTCTACAATTATAAAATTAAAGCTAATGTCTAAAGTATTACAGCAGTGAAATTAATGAAGAGTTTAAGGAATCTTGGCAATCCATTAATGAAAAGCAACGATAGCAAATACTTTAAAATCCAAAAGTCACTCTATCAAGATGTCTATGATTTCATTTTAACTACAATGGTAATTAGAAAGCATGGTGATTCCATCTTGCCTTTATTTTTTTTTTAATAGTAATCAGTGTCAGTGCCTTATAGGAAAGAAAGTCCTGGAGTTCAGCATAGTAGCTCATGACTGTATTCCCAGCTTCTCAGGAAGTAGATAACAACAGCCTGAGCAAAAATTTAGTAAGACCCCATCTCAACTAAACAAGCATGACATGGTAGTGTGGCCCTATAATTTTAGCTAATGAGACACATGGGTAAAAGGATCACAGTAGAAGACTGGTCCCAGGCAAAAATTTGAGACTCAAAGGAGGGAGTAGGGGCTAGAGGTGTGACTCAAATGGTAGTGCATCAGATGAACAAGCATAAAGCCCTGAGTTCAAATCTCAGTGCAACCAGAAAAGAAAAAGTAGAAAAAACTAAGTACTAGCTACTTGTGACCCACATATCTGAATTCTTCACTTAGATGCTGTTCATCATCATTTTCTGCACTCAGTAGTTTTGCAGGAACATTTCTTCTTCCCTCTTCTCAGGTGTTCACGCCTTAAGCAAAAAGCAAGGAAGCTATTTTCTGAGATAGAGGAGACTTGGTGTGATTCTGAATCTCTAAATGATCAAGAAAATAGACACATAGCCAGTGACGTGGCCAATCATAGGCATGATGTGAAACTTGGAGGGTTGGTTAGTTGGTTGATGAGTTGTTTTCCTTGAATATCTAGTTGCAAAAAGTTGTTTTTGTTTTGTTTTAAATTTTTTGATTTAAGGCCATAATTTTTATTAAATTATGGGGAACAGAATCTAAACTAAAGATTAACATTATGCCACCTTTGGGAATTTGTGCAAGCTATGTTTGTTACTGGAAATTTAGGGAAAAAACCCAGTGCCAACCCATAATAATTTAAAGCTATATAACCCTAGGCTAGGTAACAGGATTTATGGTCAGATTGAGACAGAAGTCTGCTAGTCAATGTTTCATAATCAACTTTCTGTAAAGAAAACTAGAAAAATCCTTGGTTGTGGTTCATGGTGTTCACACTTCTAATCCAGTTATAAAAGAGGTAGGGATTGGGAGGATTATGATTTAAGGCCAATTTGGGCTTTGAAAACTAGTGGCATCCCAATATAAATAAACAAGTCAGGTGTGGTGGTTTACATGTGTAATTCAAGCTATGTGTGTGGTATAGGTAGGAGGACCTAAGTCTGAAGGCATGAGCAAAACCTTGAGATTCTTTCTGAAAGATAAACCGAAATAAAAATGGGGGATGTGGCTTGAGGGGTAAAGCTCTTAGTTAGCAAGTAGTGGTTCCTGAGTGCATACTCCAGTATTACCAAAATTACAAAACAAGGTACCTTAGCTGTTACTAGGAGCAAGGTATAATATTTTTGATTTCCCTTTATAAGTCTCACATTGCTTGTAATTCAATTGGGCTACCACATTTTCTGGGCAGGCTATCAAGTTGGATGTTGTAATGATTTGCTTGACTAGTAGAGTAGATGAAAAAATGTTTTCTCGGTTGCTGTTCTATTTTTGAAGTTGAAATTTGCATCATGAAACTATTCCTTTGTTATTCTCTTTTAAAATTAGGACTATTCTTTTACATCTTTAAAGAGTTAAGGATATCAACAAGGTCAGTTAAATAAATGGTTAAAAGAGCATGAACACACAAAAAAGAGAAAACTAGAAGAGAGTTCTTGGAATTAACCTTAAAATACCAAAACATAGCTATAGTTGATTTTCTTAATATTACATAAGTAAGGTAATGAGTACATTTCTTTTTAAACATTGTACCCTCTCCCTCATTTTCTCCCGTTTATCCCTCCCTACAGCCCTATACAACTATACAACTTGGAGATGGGATTCCAAGTTGTATACTTCATTTCTAACAGTGTCAAGTGAGTATCATTCTTGCATTAGTCCATCCTTTATCCTGCTGTTTCTGTAAGTCCCTTTCCCTTCCACGGACAAAGGGAACAGAAAAATAAAACAGAGAAGGAAAAAAATGAAATAACTACATACAGGACACAACAAGAACCTCGTTTCCAAATCTGTATGTTTTTATTGAATAGTTTGTGCAAAGGAGTTTCAATTTCAGAAGACAGGTTATATGAGATTATAGGAGTACATGCATTTTTATCAATATCACCCCTTCTATCTTTCTCCCCCAGCTTTCCTCATTTTATCCATACTGTTAAGTTATGTAATTCCATTTTCACATAATGTACATTGACTATAATGACTGCACCTACTATCTTTTCTCTCTCCATTCATGAAGCCTCAGTTGGCTCCCACAGTGTCTTTATTATAATATTCTCGATAAATACTTAAGGGTGCTATCACTGAATCATTAAGTGAATTTTTTTAGTTGATTTTCACCTGTTAAGATAGGTTTGATTGGATCTTGACCTCTTAGGGTAGCTGAATAACTCAATACTCTGCCCTGTTTTATAAGTCATAGGGATATTTTCTGCCTCATAGAATATTTCTTATGAAAGTTATCTTTGGAAATAGTTCATTCTTCATAGAGTATAGCTATGACCTCAGAACCTATCAGTAGTGATTTTGACAAAATATCCACATATCTCAAAATGATCTGCACATTCAATACAATCTCTATCAAAACTTCAATGTTTGCTTATTATGTTACTGTGATAAATTACCAGTTGTCTCAAGTGAAAATAGTAAATGGAACTTCCTTATATTCTGTATAATTTAAGGAAATGTATTATTTTCATGTTTTTCTAATTATTTTCATACTGTGGTTTGGTTAAGTTTTGATTCTGCTTTTTTGTCCACAAAATGAATAGAGGGTTCAAATAGAACAGTACATTTAAAAGTTAAATCTAGTGCAACTCTTTAATGCAAGATTTGGGGAGGGGATAATTTTTTGAATTATCTTTAAATAGTTGTACAAAGATGTTTCAGTTCAGTATATCCATATGTGAATACCATGAATTTTGGTCATTGTCACTTCTTTCATTATGCTTCCTCCTCCATCTATTCGAATCCACCAGCTTGTAGGTTTGAACCTGAGCAATGGTAGCAACACCCATCCTCAAACATAAATATGATAGCATAAGATTCCATAGTTTATACTGAAAAAAACAGATAAATGACACAATCCAGGAAGACATTTCATCTCTGAAGTGTCTACTAGTCTGGTTTTATGATCAAACACCAAATTTATATTTAAAATCAGACAGAAGAGAAAAGCATTGGTTCAAATCTGTAATTATTTTGGTTCTTATTCATTTTTTGCTCCCCCCAAATACTGTGAAATTCTAGCTTTTCCCCCTGAGAAAAGTGGTTCTATGGTTGACAGTTAGCAATATAAATTTTATTTTATGCATGAACAAAGATCAAACCATTTGGTTTTGTATTCATCTGTGACTGGTGACTTTAATAAATGCCAGGTTGGTGAGAACAAAACTGTCTAGGTCTGATTCTTCTTCAGATCAATGTGTATTAAATTGATGGTTAACACAGATTAATATTTAACTTATCTTTTTCATGTAAGACTTTATTTTTTTAAAAGGTAAAATTGCCTAAATCTGTGTTACTAACCCATTTAGTTTGTGACTTCATATGTAGGAATAGAATTGTCAAGAAATACACAGTACAGTTCAGTTTCTTAGAGTCAGTTCCAGGCTTATGGTAACGTGGTTCATATGATTCTATTTTTATGGTTACCTCTATAAACGATAACCATATTATCATAGTTCTTAGCTGTGCACTGGAGGACAGCATCAAATCCCATTCTGAGTGAGTCCAAATTTAACCTTGAAACTCTAATTAAAATCAGAACATTCATACCATGTTTAACATTTATTCATTTTTGTATTGCACGTGCTTACACCAAAGCTTGAACTCGGGGTCTCATTATCTCATTCAGCTTGTTTTCTCATGGTTGATGCTCTACCACTTTTTTTTTTTAATTGTGAAAATACTTTACAGAGGGGTTACAATTACATGGGCAAGATAATGAGTACATTTCTTATCAAGCATTGTAGCCTCCTCCTTTGTTTCCCCTTCCCATTCCTTCCTCCTCCCATCCCCCTACCCAACCCTCCTCCCCCCCCCCCACCAAAGTTGTAAAGTTTGTTTTCGACATAACTACCACTTGAACCATATATTCCAGCATTTTGCTGGTTTATTAGAGATGGAGTCTTGGAGACTATTCTTCCTGGGTTGGTTCTTCTAATTAACTTTTTGAGAGATGGACCAACCAGTGTTATTTGATTTGTCCTCTAAAGTCAAGTAAGAGAAACACTGTACATATGCATTGTAAATTGATTCTAAGTAGCTCATTAAGAGGAACTTATTAAATTGATGCTTACTGTAATACTTGTAGGAATGCTGTTTTCCAAGTTAAATTTCCAGAATAAATTTTATTTATTGATTAGGATCTCATTCTTTTCTAATTAATGTAATGAAGCTGAAATTTGAACTATAACTATATACATTTTGATATACTGACATGTGAATTTGATTTTAGAGTGATACCAAAACAAACAGAATATTAGACCTTAGAGTTATTTTGGATTATTTAATTTTTTCTCTTATCAACAAGGATCTAGTGCACCATTAGGTAAATGACCATTGCCTCGAGCACTAGGATAATAATTCTGTTCAGCTAATTTCTTACTTTCATATAAATGTGGATTTTCTTTATTAATTAATTAATTTTTTTTGTCAGTCGTGGGGCTTGAAATCTTGGCCTGGGCTCTATCTCTCAGCTCTTCAGCTCAAGGAAAGCATTCTACTTTGAACCATAGAGCTACTTCCAGTTTTCTGAGTGGTTTATTTGAGATAAGAGTCTCATGGACTTTCTTGCCCAGGCTGGCTTTGAACCATGATCCTCAGATCTCAGCCTCCTGAGTAGCTAGGATCATAGGCGTGAGCCACCGATGCTGGGCTAAATGTGAATTCTAAAGCAAGGGGAATTGTGTGTGGACTTTACAGGACACAAAAGAGATACATGCCTATGATGTCCTGAGTCACTGGGCTTACTTCCTGAAGCTGAAACCATAGCTGATAAGTCTGAACACTATGTCTTGTGATACTGTTGCCAGTACTCCCATGCCTTTCTCTTCCTGTTTCTATGCAATGTAACTCTGACTGGGTCAGTGACTTGGGTTTCCTTTGGGAAAGACATGAGTAGTAGATGACTATTATTCTTGATCAGTATGTCTGACTGTAACCTATAACAGATACATGCAGGAAGGAACTGAGGTGGGCCTTTGGTTCAGTACATGTTCTTTGGGCTCTTTGAATGTGTCCAGTATGGAGAGTAAAAGTTAATGGGCAAGTTGAATTAAATTACAGCCAGTGGGGCTGGGAAGGTGGCTCAGTGGTAGAACGCTTGCATGAGGCCCTGGGTTCGATTCCTCAGCACCACATATGCAAAAAGAAAAAAGCCGGAAGTGGTGCTGTAGCTCAAGTGGTAGAGTGCTAGCCTTGAGCTGAAGAGCTGAAGGACTGCGCCCAGGCCCAGAGTTCAGGCCCCACGACTGGACCCAAACAAACAAACAAACAAAACAATAAATTACAGCCAAACTCAAACTGAGTCAACTTGAAAATGGAGGCAAATGTTTCTCCTGTAAGACTACCCAGAAATTAGGGATGTGAAGGGTAAACAAAGGAGGAGGCTGCAATGCTTGATAAGAAATGTACGCATTATCCTGCCCATATAATTGTAACCCCTCTGTACAGTATGTACACAAAAAAATTAAATTAAATTAAATTAAAAAAAAGACTACCCAGAAATTGGAGGTGTGGCTCTACAGACCAACAGTTGAACATTATCAAAATCAGTTTGCATATTTTAAAATACATATGGTCGTAAGAGCCTTCCCTGTAGTTGTACATATCAATGATGATGTTCACTCATGTTCATCATTATGTACTGTTATGATTATTAGTACTATAATATTATTAACAACTACAACAGCTAGAACATAAAAACTACTTAAATAAGTATAAAGATTCCTTGCCAGAGGTTTATAATTAAGTAGCTTTCTCTCTACTCAATGACACAACAAGTGATAGGGCTTTACAAATGGTTTGAAAGAAACTATAAAAGCTCCATGCTGTGTTTTTGTTACAATTCCAGGCTTTGTGGGAATTAAAACTACTTATTAGATGGGACATCTTAGACAAATTATTTAATTTTGTGTTCCTCAACTATCTCATCCATGAGATGGGAATAACACAGAGTTCTTGTGAAGATTGAATAAAATTGGACCAATGTGGAAGACATAAGTATTCAAATATCCTTTGTTAAACTATAAATGTATTGGATTCTTATAACTACCTTGTAGAAGAAGAATCATAATTATCTTCATTTCATGAATACTAGGACTAAAGTTTATGATTGTGCTATGATATGGGAAAAGTAAATCAAAAACCTTTTCCCCATAATTCCTTCTTTCTCTTCCTTAGATTTGGATGTGATATTTCCTGCTTAGTAGTAGTCTGATTCCTTTTTCATTTTCTCACCACTCTATCCTACCTCCCTGCACTTGTAAGAAAGTACTCTCTTACATATATTACTCCCACTGAAATAAAATCAAACTGTGTTTCTATTTGCTTTCATGACCAAATTTCTAAAGTCTTTACTTAAATCTTCATCTTTGAGAAATTGTTAGGGTCAAGGAAATGAAAGCCAGTGTTTACAATATGTGTTTATTGGACTTTTCTTTATCATCTTTCAGGTCTTGTAGAAATTTGTCTGATGCACCCCCTCGATGTAGTGAAAACCAGGTAAGGTTCTGCATGAGCAAGTTTTATTGACTTTGGCAGATATCCAAATTAAGATCTGTCAGATCTTATGCTAGAACATGTCCCAGGATGGTAGCTTCTCCCTACAATAGCATTTATACTTGCTTTTTAAAGAAAGTACTATTTGACAGATAAAATGTGAGCAGTGAAAAGCATTTCTGAGTGAGTAGAGGTCATCTGAAGGTATTCAATATTTTACTGCTTTCACATGACAACCATAAGGTATGATTTGTGGCTATACTAGCAAATGGGATAAATTTATCAAAATGATATAAAAACTAAACTTTATTCAGTGAGTTATGATAGAAGATTTTCATTTGGCACTGCATATTATACATTGATTTTTAATAGCATTTTGGTGTCAAGTTTCAAATTTTTAAGTATGTTTCTTCAAGATGTTTAAAGAATTTATTCCTATAACTCTTTGCCAATGTAAAGTGATGTATTTCCAGAAAAATGCATTTGCTTTTAAAGGGAGATACAAGTCAAGGCACTATATTATTAAATGTATGTACCAAGAGCAAAAACTAAAGTAACAACTTGTAAGGTTTAATATGATCTAGAGAATGTTTTTAGAAGTTTGCCTATGATTGGATTACTGAACTCCTTATTTTTTTTCAACTTAGAATTTCTTAGAATATAGTGAAATTTTCCGTTTATCTGCACTAAATAAAACAAAAAAGCACCATGCCTCGGCTGGAGTATAATAGACAGTGCTATGAAGCTCTGGTATTTGAACAGATCATTACTGCTCTAGTTAGGAAACACTTGATGAGTCAGACTGTCCATATGGTGGATATTTTCTTTAGTCTGCTAAAGAATGTGACTACATTTTCCTCCTAATGACTACATACACAGATGAGTAGCAGAAGAAAACAAAGATGAAAAGTAAAACGCATCCATTAAAGTATGTGGATTAATCATATAGAAGAAATATTTTGATGGAAATTAAAAGTTGGCACCTGTATTTGATGTTGGTATAATTTGGGGAGCGAAAGGGAAAAAACAAATTGTTTAAATAGGGATACAGGTTGACCCATTGCAACAATGAAATGTACAAAACGCTATGTTAGTTGTGGAGATAGGAGGGAAGGGATGGTAGGGGAAAAACAAAGAAAGAGGCAACAATGCTAGATAAGAAATGTACTCATTACCTTGCTTATGTGATTGTAACTCCTCTGCACAGTATTTTCACAATAAAAAACTTACTAACAAAAATAAAAGTTGGCATCTAAGATATGTTTACAACCACATGCTTCAGCTGTTACTAAACATATTGAGTTTGAAGCCAGTCCAGTATGACCAAGTGGGAATATATACTTGAGACTGTCCTTCATTTGTTTGCAAAAAAAAAACCTCTAAGCCAATAGGAAATGTAAGAGGAGATCATTTTTAAAAAGGAATAAATTCATATCAAGAAACACTATTGTCTATTAACAGAGAGAGAGAAACAAAAGTATTTTTTGAAGAAAGTTTAGGAATAAATTTTTTGAATCAATTATCTTTATTCAGTAAAGGGAAAGATTTGGCACAAATAGAATGCAAGAAAAAAAGTACTTGAATCCAAGAATTCAACGCAATTATTTTTGTAAATTTATTTTTTATTGTGAAAATACTGTACAGAGGGGTTACAATTACATGGGCAAGATAATGAGTACATTTCTTATCAAGCATTGTAGCCTTCTCCTTTGTTTCCCCTTCCCAACCCTTCCCAGCCTCCCGCCACCCCTCCACCCAATCCTCCCCCCCAAAGTTGTAAAGTTCGTTTTCAACATGACAACGTGTACTTCTCATTGTTGCAACGGGTCCACCTGTATCATTATTTAAACGACTTGTTTTTACCCTTCCCCTTCACAAATTATACCAACATCAAATGCAGTGAAAGCAGGGGTTATACTGTGGGGGAGGGACATACAAAGCAACTAAGAAATAATCTTATAAATCAGCGCAATTATTTTTCTATACTCTAACACATGAAAAATTGTGGGAAATGTGCTATATCCTTATTCATATTAATTCTTTATACCATCATTCAAGTAATAATATACACATCCTTAAAAAAAAACCCTAAGGTTTGACCTAGTATTCCCATATCCTGCTTTGACAATGCCTACAACAACTTAGACTCTAATACCTTTAGAATACCATGTCATTAAAAAGTGACCTGCTAAAAACGCTCCTCAATGGAAAGAACACTGCTGGAGGAATATCAATACCAAATTTCAAACTCTACTATAAAGCCATAGTAATCAAAACAGCTTGGTATTGGCATAAGAACAGACCTCAGGACCAATGGAATAGAATTGAAAACCCAGAAATGAACCTACAGACCTAGAGCCATCTAATCTTCGATAAGGGAGCTAAAACAATAGAATGGAAGAAAGACAGCCTCTTCAGTAAATGGTGCTGGCAAAATTGGTTAACTACATGTAGAAAACTAAAGCTAGATCCTTATATATCACCCTGCACCAGAATCAACTCCAAATGGATCAAAGACCTTGAACTCAAAGCAGACACTCTGAAAACATTACAGGATGGAATAGGAGAAACCCTAGGTCTCCTTGGCTCAGGCCGAAATTTTCTGAATAGAGACCCGGAAACACAACAAATCAAAGAAAGGTTGGACAAATGGGATTGCATAAAGTTGCCGAGCTTCTGCAGGGCAAATGACATAGCTAGCAAGATCAATAGAAAGCCCACGGATTGGGAGAAGATCTTTACTAGCCATACAACGGACAAGGGTCTCATATCTAAAATATACTTGGAACTCAAAAAATTAAACCACCCAACAACAAATCCTCAAAGAAACAACTGCCCAATAAATAAGTGGGCGAAAGACTTAAAGAGAAGCTTCTCTGAAGAAGAAAGAAGGATGGCCAATAGACACATGAAGAAATGTTCAAAATCCCTAGCCATAAAAGAAATGCAAATCAAAACAACATTGAGATATCACCTCACTCCAGTTAGAACAGCAAAAATCAAGAACTCTAACAACAACAGATGCTGGAGGGGATGTGGACAGAAAGGAACCTTACTTCATTGTTGGTGGGAATGTAAACTTGTTCAACCACTTTGGAAAGCAGTATGGAGGTTCCTCAAAAGACTTCACATAGAACTCCCCTATGACCCAGCAATCCCACTTTTGGGCATTTACCCAAATGTTTACAAACAAGACCACACTAAAGCTACCAGCACAACTATGTTTATTGCAGCATTATTTACCATAGCTAAGATATGGAACCAACCCAGATGCCCCTCAGTAGATGAATGGATCAAGAAAATGTGGTATATATACACAATGGAATTCTACGCCTCCATCAGAAAGAATGACATTTCCCCATTTGTTAGGAAATGGAAAGGCTTGGAAAAAATTATATTAAGTGAAGTAAGCCAGGCCCAAAGAAACATAGGTCCCATGGTTTCCCTTATTTGCAATATCTAGTATATGTATGAATCAAGCAGAAAAGGTCAGATAATGTGATGTCAGGAAAATGAACCCTTAGATATGTATTTTAATGTTTTTTTTCTTTCATGCATGTGTTTCTAAGGCATTTATAAGATTATCTCCTTTGTTGCTTTGTATGTCCCTCCCCCACAGTATAACCCCTGCTTTCACTATATTTGATGTCAGTATAACTTGTGGAGGAGATGGGGAAAAACCAGTTGTTTAAGGATACAGGTGGACCTGTTGCAACAATGAGAAGTACAAGTTGTTATGTCCAAAACGAGCTTTACAACGTCGGTCCGGGGGGGGGGGGGGGGGGGGGGGAGGGGGGAGAGGAAGGAGGGGTAGGAGAAGGATTGGGATTGGGGGGAGGGGCGAGGCTGGGAAGAGAGGTGAAGGAGGCTGCAATGCTTGGTAAGAAATGTACGCATTATCCTGCTCATGTAATTGTAACCCCTCTGTACAGTATGTTCACAAATAAAATTAAATTAAATTTTAAAAAAAAGTGACCTGCTAAAACCAGGGTTTTTATTTATGTATTATCTCTTATAGTTCCTTTTATTTTAATCAAAACAGTAATAGATACATGGCATAAAATTCTTATGGGTACACAGTGGCTGTTATCTATAATCCTAGCTACCCTGGAAGCTCAGATCTTAGGATAGCAGTTCGAAGCCAGACTAAGTAGGAAAGGCCATGAGAATCTTCTCTCTAGTTAACTACCAGAAAGCTAGAAGTGGAGCTGTGCCTTGAGTGGTAGGGAAATAGCCTTAAGTAAAAAGCTCAGCGTAGCATCTGCACCTTGAGTTTAGGTCCCAACCCTGGCACAAAAATAAATAAATGAATTATTCACTAAACAGTTTCAATCAAGATAGCCCAGCTTATGCATCAAAACTCAGTGAATCACAGGATTTTCCTCATCTCCCACTTCATGTCGAATATGAGTATAGGTTAATTCATTCAGTGTGCTACAGAACAGCAGAAATTTATTTCTCAAAATTACAGAAGCAATATATCCAAGATCTAGGCATCTGAAAATGTGTTGTCTTGTGATGATCTGTTTCCTGGTTTACTTACTCACCCTGTACTCATGTAGCTGAGGGGGGCCACACAGAATCTTAATATGTATCTCTTTTATCAGGGCACTAATGAGGTTTCCACTCTCAGAACCTTGTCAATTCCCCAAAATTCCATCTCTAACACCATCCCTTTGGAGATTAGGATTTCTACATCTAGATTTTAATAAAGGACACATACAGAATACAACTATGAAAGACTGCTTACTGAAGTCATGCAGGTTGACTACAGAAGATCCACTTTTATCCATGATTTCACCATTCTTAGGCCAAGAAGTACATAGCTGGACGGACTCATACTGACAAGTACAGCTCTGATCAAAAGTGTCATTTTTCTGCTGGAAAGATGGCTTAGTAGTAGAGTGCTCACCTAGCATGCAGGAAGTCCCAAGTTCGATTCCTCAGTTCCACATAAACAGAAAAATCCAGAAGTGGAGCCATGGCTCAAGTGGTAGAGTGCTATCCTTGAGCAAAAGAAGCTCAGAGAAGCACCTGGGATTGCCCCTTCCCCCCAAAAAAGTGTCATTTTTCTCCTTGGTCTGTGGTTCAGAATGACCACAGCAGGTCAACAAGAAAAGAGACCTGTGATTCTCCTCACTGGCAGAAGGAAGGGACCTGGGTATTTATGTTCTACAAGCATGTCCATCTTAGAGTTGATAAGCATAAGCATCATCCCTCTCACCCATCGGCTCCATTCCAGAGGTAAAACTTTTGACTTATGTCCATTATTTCTTTTTAGACCTCACATGCATTATTTCTAAATATTATCCTGATACTGGTTGCATGGGGTTAACTAGTGCTCCACACTCTAATTCATATCCTTCTTGGAACCTCAAACCTAATTTAGAATTAAAGTCTCTGAAGGTGTAATTAGTTAAGGAAACAGTTATTTAAAAAAAACAAAGTACAGCCTAAATAGTTATTTTAAAAAATAAAGTACAGCCTGCATGTATTCTTACAAGAAGAAAACAGACACCAAACAACAAATATATAGAGAGGAAAGATATCCACATAATACTGAAAACAGAGATTGGAATTATTCATCTGCAATACAATATACACCAAGGATTTCTGAAAACCACCAGAAGCTAAGAGCAAGGATTGGAACAGATCAAAATACTAATAATGACACATTTTCTTAATTTGATGACTTTAAATATTATTCATGATTTTATAATTGGGGCTTATACCTACTTCCCTTCTCTTCATCTGTCCCGTTATTGTCAATTAATCAACTGCTTTATTATTTTAACTGTGAAAACATTGTTCACTGCTGAATCAACTTGTTCTCAATAGTTGATTTTCCTTGGGTTAATTTTTGTCTTGTATTTACATTCTTTATTCTGTGAGATGAATGCTAATTTCTATTTCTTCCCAAATACTTCTATAGCTTTTTTTCTATAGGAAATCAGAACTGATATTTCACTACTCTTTTTCCACATTGTCACACCGTGGCCAACATGTTGAAGGTAAACTTCTTAGAATGATCATGTCAATTTTAGGGGATCTTCTGTCTCAGTAAGGCAATCTTTTGCTCAGGGTTCTATGTGGTATCACCATCTTTCCAGCTTGGGACCAGAAGTCCTGCTATCTGCCATGACTGGGAGCTGCACAGGTTCAGTCTGCAGGCAGTAAGCCTGAAGTGTTCAATGGAAAGTTGGCCAAGAACATACTGATCCTAGAAGAAATCCTCTTCTTTTCAGTCACCTTCCAAAATATCTAGTGTTTCCAAGACCCAACACTTCCCAAGCTCTTTACTCATGTCTTCATCCTCAGGTATTTCACAGTATAGCTTCCTTTATCCATTTTTTTTTCACTCATGTTCATCTTACAAAAAGGTGCTAACATTGCACATCTTTGTTTAGTTCCTCCCTCGTCCTTTTTGTACTTGTTTATAACTATTATTCTTTTGCCAGCTGTATTAGCCAGGGCCCAACAAGAGAATACACCCACTCAGAGTATATGAAACAATGGGAGTTTAATGTAAGGGATTATTTGCACAGATGAGAGAACTGCTGAGAAGTCAGTGAAGCAACCCAGAAAATAACAATAGCATTACTACTCCAGATTGGCCTGACAAAAGGAGGAGGTAGAATTGCCATCCTGTTCTCTGCTGGAAGTTGAAATTGCTGATTCTGTCCTGTGTGGACAGAATCCTGTGTGTCCTGGCATCCCAGAGGAGACTCAATCACTGCTGGACTTTTTGCCTGCAGCAAAGAGAAGTGGGAAGAAATCCTCTTTCAGTGTCTCTCTTCTGTCTACCTTCTGTTTCCACATACCGGTGCTTCTACTGGCTGAACTCATGGAAGCCTAAGAGACCCAGTCTTACAGAGGTCAGCCCCTCCATGTTAGGAGCAGAGCAGGACAAGAGAAGAATGAGAAATGGATCTGAAAACAGAATCAGAACCGATACACTGTCATGTCAGTAGACTTTAATGAAAGGGCTGAAACAAACATTCATTTCCAAAAAGCTGAAATCCCTATCATGTTTTAAGTGATTCAAAATTATAATTGATAATTAAAGGATATTTCATGTAGTTGATAATTAATGGAGAGATTTCAGGAATTTTGAAGCTATAGAGAAAACAAATTATTCTGTTTAATATCAGCATAGGGGCAAACCTAATATAGGTATATGCTACTTATGAATAGTCAGTAATATTTCTTGCATATTCTTTCCTTCCCTCTCTCCACATTTCCTTTTCTGATAAAGTTTTCATTTTTGGTATTTTTCTCCCACTCAACACCAGATGCCCCAGCAGTCTACAGCCAGATGGTCCTTGGTCCATGTGTATAGTGGTGAATAGTTTGGCTGTAAAGTAAGACTTCTTGGATGCGAGTTCTAACTCCTTGGCTCATTATTTGTCTGACCTCTTTTTTTTCTTTTTCTTTTTGTGTATATTGTGGGGCTTGAACTCTGGGCATGGGCACTGTCCCTGAGCTCTTCAACTCAAGGCAAGCGCTCTACCAATTGAGCAACAATGCCACTTCCGGTTTTCTGGGGTTAATTGGAGATAAGAGTCTCACGGACTTTCCTTGCCCAGGCTAGCTTTGAACTGCAATCCATATATCTCAGCCTCCTGACTAGCTAGGATTACAGGTGTGAGCCATAAACACCCGGCTTTGTGTGACCTCTTTAATGACTTCTTTAAGTCCCTTAACTTGCCTTAACTCAGTTTTTAGCCCTAAATTGAGTAAGAGTGGAATAGATACTATTGTGAGAGAAAGATCATTCATGCACACACAAATACACATGCACACAATCACACACACACACACATAAAAGCATGATGTTTCCTGCTGAGTCCACAAATAGAGTTTTTGAGGTAGCTAGGGTAACACTAGTGAGTATACCAAGTGTGAAGAAGAGAGCAATACAGAATTGAGCAGTTTCAAGTTTCTAAGCTGGAAAACTTGTTATATAGGTACTGCATTTAAATCCTTCCTCAGAAGGTGTTTGCAAGCAGAGTGTTCTTCTGATTCAGAGGACAGGACAGGATTGGTGTATATGTCATTGTTGGTGTCATTCACATATCATTTTAAGATTAGTAGAGGTATTTCCTATGGCCAGCAGAGTGCCTGGCTTAAATGAGTTACCTAGTACCTGGTAGTGAACAAACAAGTATTTGTTACTAAGCAGAAATGATAAACCTCTTAATCCTATGACCAAACTGGAATATCTAGAAAGTGAAGACTATGCAGGCATATTGTCTTTACTGAACAATGCAAGATCTCATGGCATAGGTAAGAAATAGATTATATGCATATATGGAAATATTAATGAAATCCCTTAAAAGATTATCAATTACCTGGAGAGGGAGATAGGATAGAAATTGAAGAGTTCATAAAAGAGGTAGGAAGCAAGAATCTGTTAAAATACATGCTCATTAAAGCATTGTTTATCATAGCTAAGATATGGAATCAACCCAGATAAATGTGGTAAATATATGCAATGGAATTCTATGCTTCCATCAGAAGGAATGGCATCAGGAAATGGATGACTTGGAAAAAATTGTATTAAGCAAAGTAAGCCAGACCCAAAGAAACATGGGTTGCATGGTTTCCCTAATTTGTAATTAGAATGTGTCTATAAATCTACAAGTAAAACCAATGGATAGTAAAAGACAAAGAATTATACTTGGACATGATTAATTAAACAGGACTGTAAGCATTTACACAGAGATGATCATAAGGGTTCAATAGCTATGTGCATATGATCATATAAAATGATGCTAATCGAAATGAACTCCAAGAAATGGAAACAAGAAGTTTTTTTTATTGCACTGCTTGCAATTCTTTTTTTTCTTCTTCTGTTTTTATCTCTTTTGTCACTGTTTTTGATTTCTGTACCCTTGGTCTTGTATATAAGTTTACCTGATTTGGGGAAGGGGAAGCATGGAAACAATGTTGGGACAAAGTGGTACTCACTAGACACTATGTTGGAAATGAACTAAACAGCTTATGAGGCAGGGAACTTGGGAGGGAAAAATTGGGAAAAAATGAGCGAGGAGTGACATGTACTCATTACTTATGTAACTGTAACCCCTCTGTTCATCTCCTTTATGATAAAAATTAAAAGGAATCTGTTCAAATACAAAAAACGAGGTTATCACTTGATTGAATGGTGAGAAAGAACGTTTCCAGCTTGTTGTAGGTTCTCTGAGACCAGAATGAGGTGAGAAGTATTTTCTTGAGCATGCCTAGCTAAGAAGTAAAAAGAACAAACTATAAGAGGGATAATGATGCTGATGGAGCACACACAGCTAACCCCAACTTTACCTGGAACATCACTGACTCATAGAAACAAAATGCAAGCCACCTTCATAATTTTGTTTTCTAAGAGCCACCTTTCAAGAAACAAAAAAAAGATAAGTATTAAAAATATATCTTATGTAACTTCAGATGTCTAAAACATTGTTGTAATAACATGTTAATCAACTTAAAATTATTAATGAGATATTTCCCATTCACTTTCTTCCACAATACGTCTTTGAAATCTGGTGCCCATCTTATGGTTAAATCACCTCACAATATTGACTAGTCAGCCACATTTCAAATGTTCCATTACCACGTGGTTAGTGGCTCCTGCATTCCACAGCCCAGGCAGTTTTTTAGAGGAAGGACAGATGTCCAGTGGCTTGTTTGTAATACTCTCTTGGAGGGAATTGAAAGTTACAAATAAGCAGGGTCCAAAATGGGGTTGAGATTCTACAATACATGCCTTTGTAGGTTTGAACCTATGTGGATAAAATACCTTTCAAAAGCCACAGGGATTTATAGGAGTCATAATCTGAGGAGGCTGTAACTTAAATCTGTTTCATGTTTTTATTCCCAAGAAGAGAAATGCCTCAGGAGATTGTGCCTCAGGAAGAGTTACTAAGGTGTTCATTCTGTTTCACCCTAAGTCATTCTTGGTCTTGTCTGTTTTTTTTTTTTTTTTTCATTTTTCAATTGGGCATAAATCAGGTGCAAACTAAATAAGTTACCAATATTATGACTATTAAGCTTTTAAAAGCATTGGATGTCATGATACCACTTCAGGGCATATGTCTGAAGGAATATAAATTGGGATACAATAGAGATATTTGCATAGTATGTTCATTGCATTGTTATGTTTCCTCATTTTAGGTAAGATATGGGATCAACAAAGGTTCTCATCAAAAGATGAATGGATAAAAATCTGTGCATATACATAGTACATTTATTCTCCATAAAAATGAAATTATATCCTTTGCAGGAAATGGATGGAAGGTGAGATTGTCATGTTAAGTGAAATAGCCACATTTAGAAGACAAATACTGCATTGTTTCTTATATCTAGACTCTAGACCTAAAACAGTATATGTACATATACTTGTACTATATCTATACTTATACATATTAATTATAACATGACAGGATGAGGGAAGAGTAGAAGGAAAGAATTTGATAGAAGATTGAACAATAGTAAAGTATATTATGTCTATGTATGATGATGGTATAATAAAACCCACTAGAAAGTGAGGGGGAAAGCAACAGTAACTGATAATCTGATTGAAATACAGCATATGCATATGTGAAACACTACAGTGAAATTCTTTGTAATATCAGTGTACACTAATTTTTAAAAGCAACTGGTTGTCAAAGAACTGCAATGTTCTAATAGGTGCTGGGCCAGGTGAGAAGGAAAGAGGCAATTTCATATCTCTTTGTGGATAGATGATTATGGACCATGGACAGGCTAGTACATACCTTGGCTTTAGTCCTTCCTTTCATCAGGAGTTAATTTGCATATTCAACTTCTCATATTTCTCTCAAAATTGTAAAGACTCACATAGGTTGAAATCTTGGCATCCATGTGTTGTTATAATTGTGCTTTATGGTGCTTTTATTTAGGCAGTTGAGATTGATTTACACACTCCTTAGGTAGCTCACAAATCCCAAAGCTACTGAATCAGAAATTTTGATATTTCTGTTCAACACCCTTTAGGTGATTCTTATGTAATGGCTCCAGGCTTGATCAATGAATACCCTATAGGCACTTATGTAAAAAGTCACGTAGAGAATTGCTTTCAAAAGAAAGCAATTCTGTTCATTGTTCATTATCCTGTGATTCTTGTTTCATTTTTATAAACTCCTTGGTTAACAAGGAATGAAACTGGAAGACCAAAAAACATTTCTTGCAGAACTCATTTTGTGCCTTGTGAGACTGATACAGGAATCTATGACCTAGAGCCAGAAACAACACATTGTGTCCTGCTGAGTGGGGTCACAAGGGCGAAAACGAGCACCAGGGGATGGGAGAGGAGCTAGCACTGGTTACTCTAGAGGGAAAGCAAATGGGTAAAAATGATTTAGAGACAGAAGCCCATCTGAAACTTTATTAAAAAGAGAAATCTGAGGATGGACTATGGTGAGAAGCTGCTTTGTGGGGAGTCCAGCAGAGAGTGAGAAGCCAAGACCTGGGAAGTATCCACATCCCCCTTTACCAAGGAGGAGGGGCAAACAGCAGTGAACTTAAAAATGGAAGCTTAATTTAGAGGCTGGAAAAGGGGGCCTGGAGCAGCTTTTGGAGCCAACAGAACAGTAGGGTGGAAACAAGAATGTTTTTCTCCAATAAATTTCTTTTTTCTTTCTTTGTTTCTCTCTTTCTTTATCTCTTAATATATTCCTTAATTTCTTTCTTCCCTTCCTTTTTCCTCTCTCTTTTTAAAATCCTTTTAAAATGAGGAAAGAACCAGCAGAACAGATTTTAAAACATAACAGCGTCCAGAAGGTTATTTCCATGTGTTAATAATTTTGCCAGTATTATAAAACATTAAGATCACATTTACTGTTAGACCATGGTTACCGCTGATATCTACTATCAATAGAAATTTAGGGTGAGCCCATTGTCATGCTTCTAACCATCAATAGAATATGTCTAAAGTGAAGCAAGCAGAGAGTAGACCCATGTTTGTATAAATTATGCTTTTACTAGGTCTTTGTCATATAAGGAAAAAATCTTTGCTTTAAAAAACAATTTCAGTTCTCTATACCCAAAATAACAAGAATATGATGCAGTAAATCAACTATAATTCACTTATTAATCTGGAAATGTTTCTAAATCGATTAATTACTTGTAAATGAAATTGTGTTTAAAATCACTCCCCAGGGGAACATGTTATATTTGAGTCCCATTGTATAATTTTTGTAACATGTTTATTACGCTCTGTGTAATTTGTGTTCTGTCTAAATCTTAAAGTACGAATGGTCTATTTATAGTACAGTAGCTATTATGCCTGAACTAATTAAATGGCCCCATAACCAGTGCAGCTAATAACAAAAGCTGTGTTCAGCTAATAACAAAAGCTGTGTTCTGTTTTGATATTGCATCTGTTTTCTGCTCAACTGAAAAGTCTTCTCCTTCTAAGATGATCCTGGGCAGAGAACAAGAAGGAAGGGAGACAATGCAATCTTCATGCCTGTCAGTAGGGTTCTGCACACATCCTTTTTTTAAGCTGAAAGGTAAATAATTCCTAAATGGCTTTCTTATCTTTGCCATGGGAAAGTGAGCTACTTCTAAAAAGAGCACCAGCCATTTCCTTTGCTCCTCCCTCCAGTCTCCGTCCAGAGTGTTGCCCCAACTGCTCTTAAATTTTCACAATTAATCTACTTATTCAACAAATGCCTTTCACATAATGAGGTTTTTTGCTTAAGTCATGACTTAGATTCCAATTTGGAGTTATTTTCATTTAGTACAAATTAGTATCACCAAAAAAAAGAACTGAATAGGCATAACCTGAATTAAGAACAAATAGGTTGCCAGGTACTGGTGGCTCACACCTAAAATCCTAACTACTCAGGAGGCTTTGTATCTGAAGGATCTCTTCTTGAAGCCAACCCAGGCAGAAAAGATTCCATCTCCAAAATAACCTCTAAACAAAAAGCTGGATGATGGCATGGGAAGGTGGCTCAGTGGTAGAGCGCTTGCCTTGAATGCATGAGGCCCTGGGTTCAATCCCTCAGCACCACATAAGCAGAAAAAAAAGCCGGAAGTGGCACTGTGGCTCAAGTGGTAGAGTGCTAACCTTGGGCAGAGGAGCTCAGGGACAGCACCCAGAGTTCAGGCCCACGACTGGACCTCCCCCCCACTCAAAAAAAAAGCTGGATGGAGATCTAGCTCAAGTTGTAAAGTACCAGCTAAGCAAGCACAGTTTCTAAGTTCAAACCTCAGTACCAGAAAAAAAAATGGGTTATGTTTTCAAATATAACCCATACATTGTTATGCAGTATATTGTTATAGCTGATCAGCTACATGAAAAGTCAGTGTTCTTGGTGGGGGATACTTTAGAACTTTTATCTTGTATAGTCTCCGTTTCTATTCAAGGACTATCTGAGATAAGCTTTAACTTTAAAGAAGGAAAACAAAATTTAAGCAAATTGCTTGTTCCTTGGCTATATGGCTACAAAGAGCAGGTGCCCTCTCAGAAGAATTAGGAATATCTCTTAAAGCCATGGGAGGAGGAAGACAGGAGAGAGGGAAGGAGAAGGAAAATGATAGAAGTAAGTTATACTCAGGTATAAAAATAGACTAATGGAACTGGTTAAAAATTATCTTTAAAATGGAGCAGGAGCAATAGGAAAGAGCGAGGAAAGTGGTGAATTTTAGCTAAGAATATATTAGGCATGCATGGAATTATTATAGAGAAACTCCGTATAATTGATATAAGCTTTAAAAAAAAAGTCATGGGCTATGAAGAAAACTCTTGGGATGTGTACTTAAACTTCCTGTGGTGTAAGAAATCCTTGAGGAAAAGTTCAGCTTTTGGCTAAATGTGACCCTTAAAAGCTGCTTCTAAGGTATGCATTCAGTGGGAATTAAGCCTAATGAGGTCTAGAATTGGGATTCTAGCACAACTGAAAAATGTAGTTATGATTTTCTAAAATTGTTTTCTATGATATATAATTAGTAAGTATCCATGTAGAATATAAGGACATTCTACCCGATTGCTTTCCTTTTTGTGAAGCAAGAATAAAAATTATAAATTGCTTTCAACAAACACAAATTTGAGGCTAAAAGTAGAATATTTGTAACTGTGAACCATGACCAACAATTGATAAAAGTGTTTAACATTCTTGGAAAAATCAATCCTTAAAATACCCCTGCTGAAATGGCTAAATAGCCTTTTTGCATTTTCACTGTAGCCATGGCACACTGAGATTTAGTTTTGACATAATGAAGAACTTTGCAAGATGACAAAGCTGGATACAACTTTTATACTCTAGGCCAAGTTCCTGTAGGATAAAAATTTTCCCATTTGAGGCTTATTGAATATTTCCTCTACGGAAAGTTTTATATCTAATAGTCACACTGTTCCCTATTATATGGGGGTAGGGAGGCATCTTCTAAAATTAAATTGAATACCATCGAAGTTTGGTAATCAAAATTTATTTGGGATATGCATTTCTCTTTTTATGAAAAAATATAACCTATTTTGTAAAATTCTCATTGTTAGATCTAACTCAATACTGCTAAATATTTTAGAAGTTGAGTGATCTCTCGTTTTGTGTCCTTTTACATGATGAAAAATTTAAACGTCCTCATCGATTTTTTAAAAAAATACTATCCTGAAGTTTGAATTGATTAGAATGCTGAGCCATTTTTGTTCAGGATGGACAAGTTGGAAGACGTGTTCCCTAATGTCAGACTGTCAGGGTCTAGGGGGAGTGAAATTTACATGCATCAACTCAGAGAGGTCAAAATGAATCCATTCGGGGTTGACCTAGGACTCTTGCTGTGTGAGTCAAGTGAACTACTCTGGGACTTGATTCCTCACCTGGAAATTGAGAGTTCCTTAAAATGACCTTGGAGGATTCTTCCAGTCAGATGTGCTGTTTCCCAAGCTATGCTTTCATTGTTTAAACATAAAGTGACTTTAGCACATATCCAGCAGTGGGATTTCTCTATCCGTTACTCTCTAGTTCTCTCCTGTCTCAGGACCTTAGCATCACGCTCTCCTGGAATGACTGGCTCCTTCTTAGATTTCATCCCTCAGCCAGCTGTCATCTCCTCAGAGAGATTTCTCCGGCTGCTTCTTCTCAGGTGGCTTTTGTCTGTCTGTCGTTCTCCTTACCTTATTTATCATTTTTGTAGTCTTGCCATCTCATCAAGTTTATGCGTTTGTGCACAGAGTAACATTTTTGTGCACCTCCACTAGAGTTTGGGCATTCTAAGGGCAAAGGGCCTTTTTCTTCACTTACATATGTGTATGAGGTCAGCAAGAGTATTGGACTCAATAAGTACTTAGTACATGTTCCATAAGTACTGAATGAATGAGCACAAGACTATAGTTGAAAAATAGCTAGAACATGTATATTGTGAAATGATATATTTAAAAATTGAATTAAAAAATAATTCTAGTTTTTCTCTAATCATAGGTCAGGCTTCATGTTTGGTAAAATTACAGATTATGTGTGTATTTTTTGGCTATTTTCTTTTGGCTATTTCTGGGAATTTGATTTAGTACTAAAAGAGGCATTCACTTTAGACAAAATAGAAAAAAGAGAGAAGGAGTGGGGGAGGAAGGAAATGAAGGAAGGGAGGGAAGGAGGGAGGAAGGGAGAAAGAGAAGAAAAGAGAAGAGAAAAGAAATGACCCTGAAATTTGTCCTCAGGTTGAAGAATTGGGAAAGAGCCATTGTTTTATATTTTGATTTCCCAGAATGTGAGGAAAGTGTCCCTATCCAGATGCTTGCCAAGTTCTGAGAGAACATGTAAGAGCGTTTCTTGGGTAGCACAGGGAGATAGTCCAGGGCTTGTATGCGGGTGTTCCAGGTTTCAAACTGTAGCAGGGGAATGGGCGAAAGGAGGGAAGCATTCCCAAATCAAACATAACTCTCAGGAAATGAGCCAGAACACCTGTGAGAGGTCGTGGGTCAGAAAATACAAACTCAGGGTTCAGAATTTTTATCTCATCACACAAAAGAAAATGGTCATAGATGGCAGACCGAAGAAAATCTGGAATCCTAAAGAGGAGTTAGGAATTAGATTCTGTCATTCTAAAACTCCTTTCTCCCATGACTCTCTGATGTTTCAAAACTATTTTCAGAATTGACTTGGAAACTTTCTGGTGGTCTCGTTGCTGAAGCATCAGGGTGAGAATTATTTATCTCTTTCTCTTAACTCCCAGAGGTTCACTTTTACAAACCTCTGAGCTGGATTCTTTGGCCAGTACTTATAAGGCTGTTAGGATGGGGGTGGGGAGGTATAGCACCCAGAACTGTAGACACACTGCAGCTCTGAATCAATGAGAAATTCACTTCTAGGAAGAGAAAAGAAGTTTTGCAAACGTTGCTTCATAGGACCTCCTAGGGTACTGGAGGGTGTTTTTCCATCTCATTTCCCAGCCCTCAGCTCTCTGAGTTCAGCTTGATTTTTGCCAGGTGTCAAATTATAACCCTCCCTGTCAACCACAAATGACTAATGATTAGCCTAATGACTATACAACAAAGTTTGAAACTCACATTGACATTTTAACTTGCTGGCTATGTTGTGTTTTCATAAATTGTGAAAAAAATCCCTCCCCCCCCAAAGCCAATAAAAACAAAATGTTAGATTTTTATTTGCAATGTTCACTTGCAGTTACTGACCCTGGAGTTACTGAAGGAGAAACAAAATGGAGCTGTGGCTGACCCATCTTCAGGCTTGTTCTGGCCAGCCTGGCAAATGATGCTAGTGGCCCTCTCCTGGGGAGAGTTAAGTGATGTCAGCACCGCTGGGCAGAGCAATATTTGACCCTTAAACTGCTTTACATATAAGCAGCTGTTTTCTTCTTTCCACCATTTCCAGGGAAGCAGGAGGGCTAATGTCTCAGATAGTCCTTTTCAGCCACCTAAAGAAAACTGAAAACTTTAACTGAGTGATTTTACTGTCATTCATTGTTTCGTAAAAACTTTCAGAAAGCCTCTACATTGCTTCTCTTCTCTTTGCATTTTTGGAAAAGTAGCAGGGTCTCAACAAGTTTCCTCCATATTTACGCCGCCTAGCCCTCAATATATGCCTAGCCCTCAATGTGCGCCTTGAGAGCTCATAAAAACAAATCTGCCTTTCAGCTGGGCAGTCGGTAATGGGACTTGGAGCCTCTCTCTGCAAGGTCACCTGTTTAAATAGAGACTCCTGCCGTGCTGCCTGAAAGGTGTTTCCATCCCAGGGATGCTGGGCTTGCTCCCTGCCTGTCTTTTAAGGAAGCAGCTTCCAACATTGGCCTGTCCTCCAGCAAGTCTTCCTGTTGGCCAAGCTGTGTTGCAGTTGATGATGAGAAGTGCTGGAAACCCAAACTAGGCAGACCCAGACATGCACTGTAGCATGGTTGAGCCGTTACAAAGAATTTCCTTTCAAATAAAAACAGAACTATATTCTATTGAGCTACTAGACTGCGTTATATAGTCATCAAATGGTGATAAATATGAAAAGACTCCCCTGAAAATGTGAGAGATATAAAAAATCACGGTGTAAAAAAGATACCAATAGTTGTTCATAGGAGTTACATGTCCTTTTGCATCCACAGCAAGTGTCCTAGGGAAACGCAGCAGACAGACTTTCCAAATTACTTGGCCAGAAAGCGAGCCAAATACCCATGGCAATGGTGGCACTCCTGGGTTCTTTCTAAATGACTCCACATTTTCTGCATAGGATACACTTCCAATCTCCATAGCTGCCTCCTTCATGCCCTTGCACTCCTTAAGCACGCCCAATTTCTACATCCTACAAGTGCTAGCAGAATTCACCAATGAATCACTAACCACCTCTTTCCAAGATGGCTTCCTTAGCATATGCCAGTTTAAGGAGGGGACAGAGATAAATTAAGAACTTCTGGGTGTCCTGACTTTACTATTTCAGCCCCGACTACTGGATCTAAGCAGAGTTTACCACTATCATTCACTGGCCCCCAGACTCCTTACAAGCTCTGTCTGAGCAGCAAGAACTTAAGGCTGAGATCCAAATCAGGACTGGCCTAACTGCTTCAGAATCAAAGAATGAAGTTGAGGTAGAAACAATATACAGAAAGACAAACTCAAGAGAGAGCAAACAAAGCTGGCAGTTCCTGGTTAGGGTCATAAAGCTCTTACTTCCTTTACAGACCCGACAATAAACAGAGTCACCTACCAATCAGTAAACATTCCTTACCACACTAGTGAGGATTTGTGTTCAAAGACACCAGATTGGGTGCTGACTTGTTCAACCTGCCTTTCCCTTCCCCCACCTTAATGGTGATCCTAAAGAAGTCTCCTTTAAACAGTCAGGGTTTCTCAGTCTCTGCTCTACTGATGCTTTGGATTGGAAGATTCTTTGTGTTGGGGATCTGTTTGAGGCGTTATAGAGTGTTTAACCAGTATACTTAGGCTCACTAGATGCCTTTTTCCCAATGTTAGAACTCAAAATGTCTCGACTTTGCCAAATACACACCACTCTATGTATTTAACCATTCTTCTTCTTTTAAACCTGTTGAGACCTACTGGGTTAAAGAGAGGAATTTATTGTCTCATGTAGAAGAGGAATAAATGTTGATATGTCACAAATTCCAGAATAGTATATCATCAGGAGCTTACAGTGCTGTATCTGAGAAGTTGTTCCACAGATAAAGAGGCCTATAATCCTCAGAGCATATGTCAGATCACCTAGAGCACTGCTTAAAACCTAAATTGCTGATCGCCAACTCAGAAACACTCAGTCAACCTGCATGAATTTCAATCATTTCCAGTTCTAACGAGATCATGCTAATAGTGGTGGCCCTGAATACCACTGCACTAGACATTTCTGGATTGGTATTTAACTCAGCAATGGTAACTTAGCTATAGATGAAGCAGCACTATTGTTTTTTTAAATTTTTTTATTGTAAAAACACTGTACAGAGGAGTTACAGTTACATGAGTAAGGTAATGAGTATATTTCCTATCGAGCATTGTTACCTCCTCCTTTGTTTTTCCCCTACCATCCCTTCCCTCCCCACCGTCCCAACTCCTCCCTCCCCCCACAAGTTGTAAAGCTCATTTTCAACAACGTGTCTTGTACATCTCATTGTTACAATGGGTCAACCTGTATACTTCTTTAAGCATTTTGTTATTTCCCTTCCCCTCCCCAAATTAGAAAAATGTATATACAAGGTTCAGGGCACGGGAATCAAATGCAGTGAAAACAGGGGTTATACCATGGAGGGAGAACATACCAAAAAAACAAAACTATCACATAGTACATTATAAATATGTTAAAAACAATAGCAAGAAAAAAACCACGTGTGTCCCTATCTTGGGGTTCATTTCACTTAACATCATCTTATATGATCATAGCTTTTGACCTTTCTGCTTGTCCTAGACATATAATAGTTATTGCAGATAAGGGAAACCATAGGATCTATGTTTCTTTGGGCCTGGCTTACTTAATACAATTTTAGGAATATTATTTTAAGCCTCTTTTCTCTTGCCTTTAATTTTTAATTTTCTTCTCTTGATTACTCACCATCCAGTATCATTTTCTCAGAGTATACCTGTCAGTGCCTTTCCATTCAATTTATTCTCCTTAGGAATCTCCAAAGGGAGTAGGTGTATTTGGCTGATTGCTTCTCAAGACATTTCTTGCTTTGAAATTGATCCATGCCTAAGAGACAGGCAGTTCTTACAGAGTATCCTGCTTCTAGGTGCTTGTTAAACATCTTTTGATTTCACAAAACAAGCTATAAGCAATAGCATACCAATAGCATACTGGTTTGCTCAGCAGGGAAGAGCATATTGTATCACTGATATTGTTTAGAATTACCAGGGCATGATAATACAAAAAGGACAACAATGTTGATTATTTTGCAAAAAAATCTGTACAAATGTTGCACTCCCTTCTTGCCTGCACCCTAGGCACACTACTTTCATATTGGCCTTTGCAAGTTCTAAAAGGCAGCAACACACATCCTGTGCCCCTAGAACAACATAGAAAACACCAAGTACTCCCTGATTTCCAGCGTTCTGTATTTTTCTGTATTCTGTAATTCTTCCTACAAGCCCAAAGAAGAAGCATGATTATTATCTCCATACTATAGGTGAGGAACCTGACACTTAAATAGCTTAAGAAGTGAGAAAGACTCAGAATTCAAGCACTCTTTATATTTGCTGTTATTACTCTTTCTCAACTAGCTTTACTTTGGGGAAATTTTCCTCATCCTTCAAGTCCCAACTCAACTATAACTACATTTGTGAATCCTCTTCTGTATCTTCTTGAGTCATCCCTTCCTCTGACACTAGGTAAAGCTCAATATGTACATGTGTCTATAATAAATATAATATTCATGTTTCACATCATAATGTTAGATTTTTGTTTTTTAACTTTTACACACATCTTTAATAAAGGGTTTTAAGTTCAACATACTGGTTTATGAGTATTATGCATCTTGATCAGCTTCACCCCTTCCATTGTTTTCTTCCATAATATTCAGTTTTATGGTCTCCTTTATTAAAAAATATGAGGTCACATTACATTTATATTTGAATTCCTAAGATCTAGTCCTATGCCTGGTACCAAGTAGGCATTAAGTTAATGAATAAGTTAATGAAGAGATGATACACCTCAACTTTATTGCCTTTCATATATGCAGGCCACATCAATCTACTAGCCATCAAACTTGAAATTAACACTTAAACTTATACTTCTGGTTGCAGTAGTTTAAAAGATTTTCACCCTACCTACTTTTGAATGGAATTGGGGGGGAAAATCACAGACTATAAGGGCTATACTCTCTAATCCAAGTGGAACAACACCACTAGATGCATAATGTAGCAGTGTTTGTTGGAGGGTCTCAGAGGACACCTAAGACCTCCGAATAAATAGGGTGTTGGCTGATGAAAGTCCCAAGGGTCAGACCATTAAAAAGCTGTGGCATTTGTCACTGGTCCAACAGAACCAAGAATAGCCAAGTTGGAACAACCGCAGCAATTCGATCCTATTTTTTTGTTTAACTAACTATTTAGTTGTGTGAGAGAATGTTTGCCTCTCCAAGTGGGCAGAGGGAGTACTTTTCAGTCAGGAGATATCAGTCAGGCCACACAGAGTAGACCTAAAGAGCAGGAGTCCTGAGAAGTAAGAGAATCAATCCAGTATTGGGCTGCTAAGCATCTTAGGAAGCGAATACAAAGCAGTATGTCTTCAAAATACCATGTGTCAGAGGCTAAGAGTTTGTGAAAGTTGATAACTAAAGGTAGTGTAATGCTATGCTGTACAATGTCCAGACAGTGTGCTGTAAAACGCTTTACTTACATACAAACTTCATTCAGGCAGCTTCTCAGAGTTGTAGAGTTGTTTTGGGGAGGCATTAACAGAAGCAGAGCCCTGCTAAAACATTTATCTAGAGTATGTGATTTAGACAGTACAGGCTTCAAATTAACAAATATTTGCATTCTAGTGTGTTCTCGTTTCACTGTAGTTCTAGTTTGTATGCTAATTTCAGTACCAAATTCCTTAGTTCTATTCTATTTTATTTTGGTTACTAAGACAGTCTTATAGTACATTGAAAATACTCATGATTTTCACAATAAGAATGTCACAATTTATTACCAGGGTTATATTCTAGCAGATTTATGATTTTCCTATTTCAATGTATGGAAGTAATTTGATCATATTTTATGTTTATGATATTCATTATATTCAAATACAGTGTATTTGGTTTCCATGTAAAATTTTAGGAGAGCTTCCTGTATGCTTTTTTTATGATATATTTAAATCTGTATATGGTTAGCTGTGTGTTTGTCTTGGAAATCTTAGAGTAATGATTTTCTCATCCAAAATTTTATGTGTTCTGCCTAACATAAGATGGTAAATTTCAAAGAGTACTAGTGCCATATTCTACACACAAAGGAAGATAACACTCCATAATTTTATGTGAGATTATTTCAATTTTTCTAACTTTATTAAGTTAGTGAAAATTACATCACTTCATGTATGTGAATGAATTTTTCTTGGGTCCAGTTACATAATGCTATAATTACACTTTCAGCTACAATAGCCAAATAATGCATAAGGAATTATGCTGACACTTTAATATGCTGTCACTTTAAGATACAACATGAAGTGTGAATAGTGTGCAGGACACATTAAGCAGGTGTGTCTAATTGTTAGTTATTGAAGGTGTTTTGTGGTTTGCTAAATAGTAATGGTATCATTAAGAAAGTATGTACAATCTAAAAAGAATGCTGAGTGGATACAGTGAACTAACTCAGTTCATGTTTGATGGTGGTGAGCAAAAGATTAGACTTCGATGTTATTTTCTGAAAATATAAATAATTTTATATTTGGCCTATGCCTTTTTTTGGTTAGGTCTTTCCTGCTCTATTGAGTGAAGGAAAGAATACACAGCATTCTCATTTGGGTCAGTGGTGCATATTTTTCAGTACTTTTGGCTTTGAGTTAAAGTCTGGAACTGCAAAAATAATCATAAGGTTGGTAGGAAGGGAAACAGATCTATTTCTACTATTTAAAAATTATGCAACAGTGTTTTCATTAACTCATCAAAATGATTAATATACTTGATATCCTTCCAGAGTTCCTTATTCATTATTTAAAAATCAGAGAAAGCTGAGTGCTGGTAGCTCATGCCTATAATTCTAGCTACTCAGTAGCTGAGATCTGAATGGCTCAAAGACATACAAGGAAGAAAGGTCAGTGAGGCTCTTCTTTTTTCATGCATTTTTTATTATTATAAAGGTTCTATACCAGAGGGTTTACAGTTATGTAAGTCAGATAAAGAGTACATTTCTTTTTGAACAGTGATACCTCTTCTCTCTCCCAGTTTTTTTCTCTGCCCCAAATCCATTTTATTTTTTAAGTACTTTTTTATTTGAAAATAGTATACAGAGAGGTTGCAGTTACATGAGTAAGGTAATGGGTACATTTAATATCAAGCATTGTTACCTCCTCCTTTGTTTTTTCCCCTACCATCCCTTCACTCCCCACCTCCCTCACTCCTCCTTCCCCGCCACAAGTTGTAAAGTTAGTTTTCAACATAGTGTCTTGTACATCTCATTGTTACAATGGATCAACCTGTATCCGTCTTTCAACATTTTGTTTTTTCCCTTCCCCTCCCCAAATTAGAAAAATGTATATACAAGATGCAGGGCACCAGAATCAAATACAGTGAAAACAGGGGTTGTACTATGGAGGAAGAATATACGAAAGAAACAAAAAAAAATCACATAGTATATCATAAGTATGTTAAAAACAATAGCAAGAAAAAAAACCATTTATGTCCCTGTCTTGGGGTTCATTTCACTTAACATCATCTGCTTGTCCTGGACATATACTATTTATTCCATCCCTATCCACAAATTGTATAGTTCATTTTCCACATAGCAATATCACTGCTACATTTGTTCACCTTTTGTCCCACCATTTCTGTGCCCCTCCCATCCTCCCAAAGGCAGATTAAACAAACAAGACAAAAAATAAGGAAAACAAAAACAGCAACAAAGAAAAGGTTCCTTGTTGGGGCTGGAAAGGTGGCTCAGTGGTAGAGTGTTTACCTCACATGCACTGGGCCCTGGGTTCGATTCTTCAGCACCATGTAAACAGAAAAAGCCGGAAGTGGCACTGTGGCTCAAGTAGTAGAGCACTCATCTTGAGCTGAAGAGCTGAGGGACAGTGCCCAGGCCCAGAGTTCAAGCCCCACGACTGACAAAAGAAAAAGAAAAAAAAAGACAAGAAAAAGTTCCTTGTTCATTTACATAAATTTTATTATTTCATTTTATATGATTAGATGCACATAGGCATTGCACTATTGTGTTCTTCTTCTAAGAATATCCTTCCCAATGTGTGTGAGTGCCTAGAGATCTGTATAATTTATCATGTCCCTTTGTATTTTTTGTCTCTGATTAATCAGCAAAAACAGAAGTGCAACTCTCTCTCTCTCTTTCACACACACACACACACACTCACACACACACACACACACACACACACTTATAAGGAAACTGTTCTTAGAGTTCTGTGAATTGGCAACTAAGAGAAAAATACTCATTTTGAAATTTTACATTAAAATGGGAGACAGTATTTTTCAATAACCAGATATTATGCCATTGGGAGTAATAATTTTGGCCTAGGTAATGATTCCCCATTCTGGCATAGATTATCAATTTTTCTCATAAGCAACCATATTTGAATATTTAATTCATTCTTCTGACTTCAAATTTCATAATTTGTTCCCCAACAAATTATAATCATCATAAAAAATACTCTTTCTTATCCCAAGTTAACAGGTGTCTCTGTTTCTTAAAATGACATGGGTTAGGGCTGTTGAATAGTCCAAGGTGAGTTGCCTTTCTAGTTTCTTAAAATCTTGCTGGCTGATTACAGAAACTCATGGATATCAACTTGTTAGCTGGACCCTAGTTAAAGTAAAGGAATTCTGATCAATTTGCTCAGAATTGTCTCCAGCTGTGAAGGTTTCCGTCCTTGGTTGAACAGAAGCTAACCAAACTCTCCCTTAATTGCTTGCCTCTTTTTCTTATACCACTGAAATTAGGTATGCTTGGCCCTTAACAAATCATGTGATGCATATTGCCACCAAGTTATCTTATATCCTTTATTTTGTGAATAGTAAAGATCAAGTTTAACCATCTATTATGGATGCTAGCATCCAAATCTTGTGGGTATTAGGAATTTTTCTTCTAAATGGAGACAGTAGGCAATTCCCAGCACATAGTATATGCCACATTTCAAAGTCTTAAATGGTATCTCTTACTGAAAGAGGGCTTTAGTGTGTCATAATCTTTAATTTCTGTCTTGCTATTAACATTTGTAGTAGAGGATAAGAATGGTTGGAAATAAGGTTCTATGTCTGCCAAGGTCCCCATGTGCATTTTCTGGGTTATGCATTAAGTCTGAATGTCTCATAGAGAGAGAAGGAGTCCCATGGAGCATAATCAAGACCTAAATATTGCTCCCTTAATAGATGCTGACTCCCTACTCTCCTTTTTGGCTGAATGGTGTTAAAGTCCATTCAGGGACTTTAGTTGGGCTTCTGTGCCCTGTTACAGTTCCATTCGATGCTTGGCTAGCATCGAGAAAGCAAAATGTTATAACAAGCAATGAACTACGAATCAGCCTTTTGGAATGGTTACAAGGTAGGCTGTGGGCATCATTTTTTAGGGATTGGAAGGAAAAGTCATGAAATCTGAGGTCTAATTAAGTAGTTTTCTGGGATGATATTTCGTATCCCCAACAGACACCGTAGCAGGGCCCTTCCTTCAGTTTCTTTCCCTATCTTCTAAAGCTGGCAAGCTAAGATAGGGAAAATATTTCATTTTAGTGCAAGAGAGACTTAGATAGACCTACACACAGACTTACTAACTTTGATTAATTACTGACTTGATCTCCAGTTCTGTAATCTACAAAGTAGAGCAGGTGATATCCACCTCATCTCATCCTGTGTCACATACATCGATGTAAAGTGACCTGTTACCCTGTCATTGGTAATAATCACAAATTCTGGGCAAGTATGATCTGGTACGACTGGAAGCATACACGAATGCCTTGTTTTCTTAGTTGGAGAGGCTATTTGGGCATTCACATAGGCTTGGGTCTTCAGCCCTACCTATAGAGCTGTCATGATCTTGCTGTCGTTTTCTTTTTGCTTTTCCTCTCCTCTTTTTCTCCCTGGAAGTTACTTTCCCTTCCTCAGTTCTGTGCTGCAAATGTCCCTTCTCTGTTTTCACTTTCCTTCTGCTGTTTTTCCTGCCACGTGATTCTGTCCTCTCTCCTTCTCACTCCTCCCCACTTTCTGTGGCTAGTAGCTTTTCCTTTACCCACTGTTTCCTCTGGAAAGTCAGTGCACATCCTGTACATTCTCTCATCAAAGAACTTCACTCACAAGTTATTTCCAGTAGGTAAGTGTAGAGGTCTGCATTTACTTGTATCCACATTAACTAAAGAGTTGAGTGGGCTAATGAATTAACAGTAAATTAATGAGTAAATAAAATAATATTTTAAGTCCAAGTCCTTGATTCTGAAAACTGAACTGAGCAAGCAAATAGATTCTATTGGTCTCATTTCCATTCTGGCAAGAGAATTAGCAGAAAATACATTTTGGATAACTGATTTTTCAGGTTCCATCAGAGATCTAGATAGACTGTCCAAAATGTCAGCATAGGCCAAATAGTTTCAAAAATACCCTTCCTATCTTATTTTGCTATATATTATTGAGAGTTTTCCTTCCTTCCTTCCTTCCTCCCTTCCTTCCCTCCTTCCTTCCTTCCTACCTTCTTCCTCCCTCCCTCCCTTTCACCCTCCCCACCTTTCTCCCTCCCTCCCTCTCTTTCTTTCTTTCTCATGAGGCCTGAACTCTGGGCCTGGGCGCTATCTCTAAGCTCTTCAGCTCAAGGCTAGTGCACTACCACTTGAGCCACAGTGCCACTTCCAGCTTTTCTTTCCCTGCTTATGTGGTGCTGCAGAATCGAACCCAGGGCCTCATGTATGCAAGGCAAGCACTCTACCACTGAGCCACCTACCCAGTCCCTACTGAGAGTTTTTCTTTCCTTTTCCTTCTTTCCATTTTTCTATTTTTATTTTGTTCATTTTTGGAAGTACTGAGGATTTATCTCAGGGCCATTTGAGATGTGTTTCCCAGATAGGGTTTTACCACCAAGTTTGCCCTGGCTGGCATTGAGCCACAATCCTCCTGCCTCTACCTCACGGATACCTGGGATTATAGTTATGCAACATCACACCATTTAATTGTTGAAATAGAATCACACAACCTTATTCTCTAGCCTGGCCTTAAACTGGATCCCCCAATGGCTTACCTCATAAGCAGCTGAGATTATAGGAATGCCCTAGTGTGTCTGGCCTTATTTAGAGTTATTAGATGAGAGTGCTGAATACAGGATGGGTGATCCAAAAATCATTGAACTAATATAAAAGAAGTCAAATTCTTACTTCTCCCTCTAGAATGGTATTGGTAAAATAATTTATATCAACTAGAGTTAAAAGGTTTTGAACTTGTTTTCTCTTTGACTGGTGGTGATAGTTTTTGCTTATTGTAAAACATAAATACATAAGCTCTTTTCATCACTGTTATTTTTTAAACATTAGCTTTGTTGAATCTGTGACATTTCATAAGTGTGCAACTCATTCCACTGCTGTCCAAGAGTCATGCATTAGAAATAAAAGTGCTTATGATGGCAGTGTTTCATAAAATTATTCCCCAAAGTCATCCTCATATAAAATGAAAAGGGAAAAAATATGAATGGGCAGATTTGAGACAGGGAGAAATGAAGGAGGAGTTGGTGAGGGGTAGCCCCCTGGAAGTCCAAAGCAAACTCAAGTTCTCATATTTTATTCTTCAAATTTATTTTAGTGTTGCCTTACTCTTCGTAAGATATCACTCTTTGTATTTCTCCTAAAACTTCGAATGCATCCGGATTATTTACCATGTTGATTTTATGACTTTGCATATCCCCTACATGTATGATTTGGAAAATACAGAGTTAAGAGAGCATTATGAAATGTTTCCTATGAATCATTTGGACCTGCATAAATGAGGAGATAGATAACAAGTCAGATTTTACTTGGTTACAAAAGGGACCCCTTGAAAAGCCCAAACTCAGACCCATAAAAGCAAGAATGTTTAGAACAGGAGGCTCATGAGATCCCAGACAGCCTGATCCAATTCAGTCTCACAATTTATTAATGTTTTAGTATGTGAGAGGAAACAAGGATGTACTTGAAACTACCATCCCCTGATCAACCATTCCAGAAGCTAATTACCAAAATATGAAATGCAATTTGAAATATACATCAGATTTGCCTACACATAGAGCTGGTATTGATTCCATTCACAAACATCTTTTGTAAGAAAGAGAAATCTGCTGACCCTTTCAGGATAAGAGTAGCTTTACAGCATCTCTACTGAGAGGAGATGAATCCCTTTTCTGGGCCAAGTTCCATTTGGGGGAATTGCATTCCACAAACCTAAATACTGCTTAGGTTCCATGGAGATTCCACATCCTCCCTCTTGCTCTGTCCCCGGTGTGGAGTGCTGCTGACAGCTGTTGGGTAGCTGAGGCCATTCACCTCCAAAGTTGCATCATTCGGAAAGTGCTTTGGGATCCATTTGGTCAAAAGGTCGTTAATTATGATGATTTATGACACTCGAAAAAAAATCTAGGCCTTGACAGTGTGGAGAATATCCTTAACATATCATTCTTTTGCTTGTTCCCTTTGGAAAGTCCCAAAGGACAAGAAAAAAAATTAATCTTATTGTGCCTGGTGAATAGGGTCCACAGTTGTGTAAACTAGAGTATTACTAACCTTTTGCATTACAATATACATACATACATATATATGTATATATATATATATATATATATATATATATATATATATATATAAAACATCTGGAGATTGGTGGATAAATACTTAGCAACATGTGATGATTATCTCAATGTATGGTGTTTTTCTCCACCTGGACTTCCAGGTCAGACAGCTAGACTCTTCTCTCTTCCTCATTGCACATCATTGGTCACTGGACCGTTTTTTGGCTTCCCAAACCTTCTCTCCATCCCTGCTGCTCTTGCCTCGGGCCAGGCTTCATCACCTCTTCACTGGGGCTTGCCTTCCACTGTTAGTCTGTCTCCAGACTCAACCTTCACCTTGTTACCTGAATTCCCTTCCCAAACCAGAAATGAAATAAAACAAAAGATCAGTACTACACTTACTCCCATCTCTAAAAGTGTCCCATAAAAACACAGCAGTCTTTTTGCAAGCCCACAGACAGATTTTTTTTTTTATGACTCCACTTTTCCTTGTGGCTGTCTTCCCCTCCCCCACTTACTTCTGCTGCCACCACAGTGACCTTCTCAGCTTCTCCCCAGTCATGTCATGCTCTTCTCAAATCCGGAGAGCCTTTGAATGTAGAAATCCATACCTCAAGGGTCTTATCTCACCTTTCCTCCCTGGTAATCTCTTTATTTTTCAGCACTCCTCTAATTTATATTGTTTGCTCAATTCTCCCAGACAGAGTAAGGTGATGGTGACATACAGTAAGTGACATTTTTTCTGTTTTCATTGTTTCTCCTACTTGACTGCAGGTTACAAAGGTAGGGACTAGGATTTACTCTTTTTTAAATTTATTATATTATTATAAAGGTGATATACATATATATATATAAGGTTATATACATATATGTGAAAGATTATTTATACAGAGGGATTACTGTTTCATAAGTCAGGTAATGAGTATACTTATTTTTGAACAGTGTCACCCCTTCCTTCATTCTCTCTCCAGTTTCTCCTCCCATTCTTACACACATGTTGTATAGTTCACTTGGATTTACTATTTTTAACTTCTTCTCACTATGCAAAGTCAGTATTAATGAGTGAACCAATAACTATTAATGTGAATAACTACCAAATAATCTACAAAAATGAGTATTATATTTAAATTATGAGAAAAATAATTCTATGCTCCTTGGTCATCTATGCATCTACTTATTTACTACATGATGCTATGGCATATAGATCTAAATTTCTTAACCAAAACTCATGGGAAAAATAACATTTCAGAATTTAGGAACTTTTGTATCTCATGAAAATAGTATGGTATAATTATTATTAAAAATGAAACTTGGGGCAGCAACCCAGAATCAAATAATATTTCTTCTGCTAAACATAGAAATATTCACAGTCAGTGGAATAAAGGTTCCCACAGAGCCTCACCTCTTCATGTTAGATTTTCCTAGCAAATAAGTTTCCCACAATCTTACAGAACAATCATGATTTGGGGATTTTATTTTGAGCATTTAGATTTAGGAATTTTTGAAGTCATCAAAACTGGTACATCTGTTTTCATCTCACTCCCTAGAATATAGTCTTTGTAGGGTCATAGACTGTCTATCACCAGTGCTAGATGTATGACCTTTCATATGTGTTCAATAAAGTTTTGTTGAATACCTGCATGGATTGATGGATGGATGGATGATGGATCAATGGATATATGAATCAATGGATACAGGGGTTGGTAGGTCTGGATCACCATAGAGATAATTGGTGATGGGAACTATCAAGTGCTTTTCAGGATTACTTTTTTCCCAGATTATTATTCTTATGGGTGAGGGATACTTTGTTTTGACTACAACTTGCTGTCTGATGCTCATAAGCAATTATACGTTCCTTTTATCTTTGTTTTGACCACAACTTGCTGTCTGATGCTCATAAGCAATTATATGTTCCTTTTATAACTAGAAATTAGCCATTATGACTTGGGGAAAATTAAAATTCCTTCTAAGATATTCACTAAACTGCAATACAGAGTAATGTGGTTTGGGAAGTTTTAATGTAAATATTATTTAGTCACTCTTCACTGGAGCCCTGGGTATAAAGAAGCAAATAAATATCCTAATCACCATGTTTTAGAAATATATTGCCTTACACTCCAGTTTACTATCCATGTCCAGGGCTGAACTATAAACTTTTATTTCCCTCAAACAAACCCCCAAACATTTATCACATTAAAAATGAATCATCTGTTATACTCCATCCATAAACTGAATAATAAACAGAGGCAGGAATTATGATCTCTGGAAAACTGGAGAAGCACTGGTGTGTGATCATAATATCCTGGCCCATAAATCTTCAAATTCATATTTATCTTAAATTCCCAGGCTTATCTGTCAAGAGAATATCTGAAATCTTCCTTAATTGTTTTACAAGAATATGTAGAAGCTAATAGCCAATCCTATTTGTTGAAAGAGGGGTTTGAGTCAAATATGATGGTTTGGCCATCAGTTCAATCATATTCTATTGAAATCACATTTGAAATAGTTGAATTTGAGGCTTTGCTCAATATGGAAAAGTTCACTGCATTCCTGAAAATCCCCTTGCCTTAAATATGTCTTGGCACTTACAAAAGTCTTTGCTGTATAAAAAAACAAGGACTTTTTTAGAGTATGATTTGTCTTGTGGCCTAGATTTGTTTCTAGGCTATTGAAACAAAGTTTCTCCTATAGTTTTAAATGAATATCAAGGTTGTGAAATATACGTCTCCACAGAAACAAAATTTTTTATTTCCATTTTTCTCTTTGGCTTCCTCTTGTACTCTGAAAATAATACGTACTTTTCTGCAGAAATACATCCACTCCTAAGTTGCTAGGCAATTACAGCAGTCACTTCAGGAAAAATCAGACATGTTTTCGATATAGCCATAGACAACCGTCACTTTAGACTTAGTATAAGTCACACACACAATTTCTCTGAGAAATTGAATTTTTTCTGAGTCAGTTTTAGCTAAATTGTCAGCCTGGCTGTATGTGTATCTTTCTGGAGAGAAAGATAGAGAAGCTACGTTGCAGCCTGGCTTTGAACTACGTCACATGATTGCAATAGGTCACTTCTGACATGGTGTTGAAAGAAAGTTCCTTTGGCAGATAATTAATGAAATGTAGCACAAAGCATGCCACCACCTAATAAAAACATCAGCTTGTGAAAAATGTTTACTGCCCTATTCAAAAACTTCTCTTTGGATTTGGGCATATGGAATATTACATTTCTTGTAGGACTCTGGCTTCCCGGGCAGCTTGAGAGGTCATGCTGTGTTCCAGCTAAAGGAGAGATTCTGTAAGGAATCTATTAGCCCTTGGCCAGTCTCTCAGGCTCATGATTCAAAATGACCAGCATTCATTAAACTTTATTACTGAGCTGCATGAAGTTTCTTTGGACTAAGAGACGGCATGACCCTCTGTCGAGATTTTCAAATGGTGCTGAAGCTTTTCATTAACCTGGAAGTCTTCTATTTACATGGTTCACAGCCTGGTCTCAGCTCACTTGGAGGTAACAAAGGGTGTCAAGTCAGGAGGGCAGGGGGGGGTCTCACTACTCTAGGGCTTCCTTCTGACTGGTCAGGTCAATGATATACCTCCTGCCTCATTAGGTAAAGTAAAACAAAAATGATTTGAGCACCCAGGGATCCAAATTCAGATTCATTTTTGTCTTTTCTTCACACTTTCTCTAGGCAACACAGCTTTACATGATTTGGGTTTCTGAGTTCTCCACATGTGTGCTACTGGCAATGTGGGTGCCCATTTGTAGGTGGCTCCTCCCACGGCCAAGAGGAAAGCAGAAGTACATGAAGCTGAGGCTGAGTGTGGTCCAGAACAGGAGCAAACTGTGTCAGACAATTCATCCCTATGTCTCTCATCACACATTCTTAAGTCATGACAAGGAAATATATGCTGAGTCAAGTGTGACTAACTTGACCCGGGTAGGGTTAGCATGCCGACTTCTTTAGTGCTGTAAAACATTGAAGTCTGCATGTTTGCCTGTGTGAGGTGGGACATGTTGCCATCATATGTTTACTACTGTGTCATACTGAAAAGGATATGGTATTATCTATACCGTATTCATACCAAAAATTGTTCATCTTCCACAGGCTGGTGGCTCTTGACTGGAAGCCTAGCTACTTGGGTAGCTACAATTAGGAAAGATAACAGTTTGAGGCCAGCCTAAGCAGAAAATCCACAAAGCAGGGAAGCAAGGGAAAATGGCTTGTCATCCAAGTTATTGTGGAAAGCCTAAAATAGGCAGATCACAATCTTTCCCAAGAAGGGAAATCCTATCTTAAAGTAATCAACAAGAAACTGAACTAGAGTCATCACTCATTGGTACAGCACCTGCCCAGCAGGCATGAGGCCCTGAGTTCCAACACCAGTAGCACCCCATATAGGAAAAAAAAAAGTTTATCTTGAACCTGATGAAAACAGAGCTAACTAGTTATTTATGGGATATTCTTCAAATAATGAATCATTATTTTTCATAAAGGTTAATGTTTTACAAAAAGACTACCTTGTGCTGGGAATGTAGTTTAGTGGTAGAATGCTTGCCTAGCATGAATGGAACCCTGGATTTGATTCCTCAGTATCATATAAATAGAAAAAAATGGATGTGGTGCTGTAGCTCAAGTGGTAGAGTGCTAGCCTTAAGCAAAAGAAGCTCAGGGACAGTGCCCAAGCCCTGAGTTCAACCAGGACTGGCAAAAACAAAACAAAACAAAAACAAAAAACAAAAACCTTTATCAAATTAAAGAGACACAATGACTGAATGCAAAATAAGTAAAAACAAAAACTACAAAAAAAGAGAAGATATTAGGACACTTGAAGAAATTCAAATGTAGACTAAATATTAGGTAGTAGTAAAAAATGAAAAGATATCATGTAGTTATGTTGGAGGACATTCTTGCTCTTAAGAAACATGCTGAAGTAATTAGAGATGAAGTGTCATCATATCTTCAACTTAGAATGGGGCAATTTGACTAGAAATTCCCTTCCCCACTCTTTTGCCAATCCTGAGGCTTGAATTCAGAACTTGGATCCTGAGCTTCTTTTGCTCAATGTTAGTGCTCTGCTGCTTGATCCACAGTTCTATTTCCAGCTTTTTTGGTAATTTATTAAAGATTCTCTGAACCATGTTCCTCAGATGCCAGCCTCCTGAGTAGCTAAGATCACAGGAGCCACCAGTGCCCGCTCAGCCAGAGATTCTTAGGTTACACATCTGTATCTGTTGATACACACATTCAGAGGGAAAGAAAAAAAATGAGTGACAAAATGTTAAAAAAAAAAAAAAAGCTGATATCTCTAGGTGAGAGTTACAATGCTTACCTTCAATGACTATTTTAATAACTAAATTAAAATGATGCAGGTAATGAGTGCCCTGATTAGCTCAGTGAGTGATAGCCGCTGCTATGGCTAAATAATTAACCAGGAAATTATGGTGTCTACTTTCCCTTAGACCAGCCATATGATTTCAATAATACAATATCATACTTGATTATGAATATTTTACCTAAGAATTTCTGTACAGTATTAACTAGGTTCCAACCCATATGATACCAAAAGTATCCCTGGGTAATCTCTTCTTGCTTATATCTAGGGTTCATCCACCTGCCTCTCCCAGCCCTCTACTTCTGTGGCACCAGAATAAGAGTGACATATGGGTGTCTTACTTGATTTGCCATGTCTTCCAGTTCAGTTTTCAGACCTTTACTACTTCAACTTTTTTCTGCCTATACAGTTCAGATAACATGATTCCTTTTCCGTTACTTTTTGGCCACACCGTCTTTATATGTTAGGGATTATGTTTAGTTGCAAGCAATAGTGATTCCCTCTTTCCTCAATATCATTTGAGATCAAATCTGCTTCAGGTTTATGGCTTTTCAGTCCCTTATGGCTTCTATCCTTTTGCAGTGTCACTTCACAATGCAACATAGCTGTCAAAATTCTAACTATAAATACATGTCCCACGCTGGAAGTAGAAGTAAGTCATGAAAGACAGAAATAACAAGCCACTCAGCCACATCAGCCACTTTTAAAGTACTTTGGGGATTTTCATTAAAGATTTCTACCAGAGCCTTATCAGATTGTAAAAAAAGGTTGAAAATGTAGTTTTCACTTGGAATACATTGTTGCCCGCAAACAAAATTAAAGAAATGATTAGGAAGAAGAGAAGAAAGGAGACTGTACATTAATATACAACTAATAATATGTATATCAGCATTTGTTGGTGTATCACGGAGTCTTATGTTTTTTGAGTATAGTCTTTGGGTCAAGGGAGAATGCATTTAAAAAATGCTGACTCAGACATATACTAGATAGTGCAAATAAGGGAAACCATGGGACCTATGTTTCTTTGGGCCTGGTTTACTTCACTTAATATAATTTTTCCAAGCCTTTCCATTTCCTAACAAGTGGGGCAATGTCATTCTTTCTGATGGAGGCATAGAATTCCATTGTGTATATATACCACATTTTATTTGCAATATCTAGTATATGTCTGAGTCAAGCAGAAAAGGTCAGATAAGGTGATGTTAGGGAAATCAACTCTAAGATATGTATTCAAATGTTTTTTTTTTTCTTTCATGTGATTGTTTGTAACACATTTATAAGATAATTTCTTTGTTGCTTTGTATGTCCCTCCCCCACAGTATAACCCATGCTTTCACTGTATTTGATGTCGGTATAATTTGTGGAGGGGAAGGGGAAAAACAAGTCGTTTAAATAGGGATACAGGTGGACCCATTGCAACAATGAGAAGTACAAGTCGTTATGTCGAAAACGAACTTTACAACTTTGGTGGGGGAGGGCGGGGAGGATTGAGTGGGGGGGTGGGGGTGGGAAGGGATGGGAAGGGGAAACAAAGGAGGAGGCTACAATGCTTGATAAGAAATGTACTCATTATCTTGCCCATGTAATTGTAACCCCTCTGTACAGTATTTTCACATTAAAAAAAATAAAAATTAAAAAAAATGCCAATCTGTTCTGCCTCTCCCCTAGTAATTTAACATTTATTTAAGGAAGCAAAAATATGTAGAATATTTAACAGAATTTAGGAATAATCTAGATGGAACTCACCAAAAAAAGAAAAACAAAACCCTTAAATAGATTTATGGCTTTGCAAAAGAATCTGCTAGAAATTTTTGTAAGACTTTTCCAATGGGAAGAAAAGACACAAGTAAAACAGAGGAAGAAATGAGCAGGGTGGTCTGAGATAAATGTGTTGACCTATTTATCTGGACAGTCTGGTTTGGAGAAGAGAAATTAAAACAATTTAATACACCCCACCATTGGAGGTTTCTGGGTAAGTATTAGTAGGTGAAAGTGATAGTTTAGGGAAATGGTTGTAGCAAATAGAAGTAAGTAGAGAGGCTGTAGTTGATTAGTGCAGTTGTGAGCTAATATAGACCTATGTGTTAGGAAATCAGTGGGAATGAAGAAATAGAAAACCTGAAAAATATATGAAAGAAAACTACCTCGAATGATGACCAGGGAATGGAAGGAAAGGAAAATAAATACAGTATGATTCTGAGGTTTCTAGCCCTGAGGGACTGTAGCATTTATTCCAAAGTGATAGTGGTAAATTCCAAAGGACTTTGTGTGTTTGATGAATAACTCTAGAGAATGAAAAGAAATCCAATAGAAGCCATATCCAATTCTTGCAGGATCAAAATATCTAAAGTGATTTATTTAAAAGACTAATTTCTTCATGGGAAAGACCCTGATATTATTTAAATCCTTATGTGCTGCATATAATTGACAAACTAAGGGTATGTTGATACTTTGATTATACTTCGAGAAACCCAAAGCTAATTGTGTTGATTCTTTATAAAGGAGAGAAGGAAATTTCATTTACTCAAACTTCCGAAAAGGAAAAGAATTAACATTTATTTAGTGCCTGTTTTATGTCAAACATATTACCATGCATACTTTCTTTTTACATGCACAGCTGGTAAGTTCTGTCCTTGGCTACACAGCTAAGTGGTAAAACCAATATGAAAGATGCTGGTCTCCTCCAAGCTATAACTTATTGTCTTCCTTCTCTTTTTTGGCTCACCATCTGTCAAATGTATTGGAAGAAGTATTCACTGAACAATTTTTTGGAAGTCACAGCTTATCGAAAATTAGGCTTTGAGAAACATGTGTATTGCGTACCCCTATTTTATAAATATTAAATGAGAAAAGTTTCAGATGGTAAATTTGGGTTGTTGAAAGCCTAATCTAAAAAACTCGATATTATCAAGTTATTTGAAAGATGATACACATTTTGGAGAAAATTTGTTTGGGTTAGACCTTTCTAGAACAAACTGATTCTTCTGCTGCCTTTACTGACACTAGTAAGTTATTTACTTATTTGGTAAAGTGATTTTTTAAAGACTTATTTGCGTTATACAATGGAATTCTATGCCTCCATCAGAAAGAATGACATCACCTCATTTCTTAGGAAAAAGTTATATTAAGTGAAGTAAGCCAGGCCCAAAGAAACATAGGTCTCATGGTTTCTCTTATTTGCAATAACTAGTATAAATCTAGGACAAGCAGAAGAGGTCAAAAGCTAAGTACATATGACCAAATAAGATGATGTTAAGTGAAATGAACCCCAAGATAAGGACACAGTGTGTTCTTTTTCCTTCTTGCTGTTGTTTGCAAACACTAAGACTTTTTTAAAATTTTATTTTATTGTAAAGATGCTGTACAGAGGGGTTACAGTTACATGAGTAAGGCAATGAGTACATTTCTTGTTAAGCATTGTTACCCCCTGCCTTGTTCTCCTACTATCCCTTCCCCTCCCCACCTCCCTCACTCCTCCCCCTCCTGAAGTTGTAAAGTTCATTTCCAATGGATTGTCTTGTTGGTATCATTGTTGCAATGGGTCCCCCTGTATCCTTGTTTCAACTTTTGTTATTCTCCTTCTTCTCCCCTGAGACTTTTGATACATAAAAAATAATTCCAGTGGGGGATAACATTACAGTTATTTTTTTTTCTGCCAGTCCTGGGCCCTGAACTCTGGGCCTGGGTGCTGTCCCTGAGCTCTTCAGCTCAAAGCTAGCCCTCTACCACCTAAGCCACAGCACCACCTCCGGCATTTTTTTTTCTTTTCTGCTTATGTGGTGCTGAGGAATTGAACCCAGGGCCTCATGCATGCTAGGCAAGCACTCTACCACTGAGCCACCTTCCCAGCCCCACATTACAGTTATTTTGCCTCAGAAACAATGTCATGCCAAAGGACAAAGACAAAAAAATATATTTGTAATTGAAACAAAATCATCTTAATTTGTTATTGATTGGAAAGCTCTCTTTAGTCATATGGAAAGTTTCAGATCTTGAGTAATAATTGATAATAATACAATACTCTTTTATTTTAAAAGCTTGTTTTTATTCTTGAAGATGAGTGCAGTTCTACTCTGAGATATGATAATGAAGGCCTAGTTGTGCAAGCCCCACTTTCACGCTGAATGGTTACCTTGAGGACTGGAGCCATAGTATAGTCTATGTCTCACAGCATTTGCCCATCTCCAAGAAGTGACCTTTGAATCTTTGAATCTCCAACAGCACACCATTGTATTTAACGCCAAATGGGGAAACTAATTTCAGTCAGGTCAAATTAACTTTTTTGGTTTTATTTTGGTATCTGTCCTGAGGCTTGAAATCAGGGCCTGGGCACTGTCCCTGAGCATTTTTGCTCAAGGCTAGAACTCTACCATTGGAGCTACAGCTCCATTGTCACCTTTTTTTTTTTTTTAATTTAATTTTATTTTATTTGAGAACATACTGTACAGAGGGGTTACAATTACATGGGCAGGATAATGCATACATTTCTTACCAAGCATTGCAGCCTCCTCCTTTGTTTACCCTTCACCTCCCTTCCCAGCCTCCCCCCTCCCCCCCACCCAATCATACCCCCTCTCGCCCCCCCCACCGACATTGTAAAGCTGGTTTTGACATGACATTTTGTACTTCTCATTGTTGCAACAGGTCCACCTGAATCCTTAAACGACTTGTTTGTCCCCATCTCCTCCACATGTTATACTGACATCAAATATAGTGAAAGTGGGGGTTACACTGTGGGGGAGGGACATTCAAAGCAACAAAGAAATAATCTTATAAATGCGTTAGAAACACATGCATGAAAGAAACAAAAACATTAAAATACATATTTAAGGGTTCGTTTTCCTAACATCACATTATCTGACCTTTTCCGCTTGACTCATACCTATACTAGATATTGAAAATAAGGGAAACCATGGGACCTATGTTTCTTTGGGCCTGGCTTACTTCACTTAATATAATTTTTTCCAAGCCTTTCCATTTCCTAACAAATGGGGAAATGTCATTCTTTCTGATGGAGGCATAGAATTCCATTGTGTATATATACCACATTTTCTTGATCCATTCATCTACTGAGGGGCATCTGGGTTGGTTCTATATCTTAGCTATGGTAAATAATGCTGCAATAAACATAGTTGTGCTGGTAGCTTTAGTGTGGTCTTGTTTGTAAACATTTGGGTAAATGCCCAAAAGTGGGATTGCTGGGTCATAGGGGAGTTCTATGTGAAGTCTTTTGAGGAACCTCCATACTGCTTTCCAAAGTGGTTGAACAAGTTTACATTACCACCAACAATGAAGTAAGGTTCCTTTCTGTCCACATCCCCTCCAGCATCTGTTGTTGTTAGAGTTCTTGATTTTTGCTGTTCTAACTGGAGTGAGGTGATATCTCAATGTTGTTTTGATTTGCATTTCTTTTATGGCTAGGGATGTTGAACATTTCTTCATGTGTCTATTGGCCATCCTTCTTCCTTCTTCAGAGAAGCTTCTCTTTAAGTCTTTCGCCCACTTATTTATTGGGCAGTTGTTTCTTTGAGGATTTGTTGTTGGGTGGTTTAATTTTTTGAGTTCCAAGTATATTTTAGATATGAGACCCTTGTCCATTGTATGGCTAGTAAAGATCTTCTCCCAATTCGTGGGCTTTCTATTGATCTTGCTAGCTATGTCATTTGCCCTGCAGAAGCTCTGCAACTTTATGCAATCCCATTTGTCCAACCTTTCTTTGATTTGTTGTGTTTCCGGGTCTCTATTCAGAAAATTTCGGCCTGAGCCAAGGAGACCTAGGGTTTCTCCTATTCCATCCTGTAATGTTTTCAGAGTGTCTGCTTTGAGTTCAAGGTCTTTGATCCATTTGGAGTGGATTCTGGTGCAGGGTGATATATAAGGATCTAGCTTTAGTTTTCTACATGTAGTTAACCAATTTTGCCAGCACCATTTACTGAAGAGGCTGTCTTTCTTCCACTCTATTGTTTTAGCTCCCTTATCGAAGATTAGATGGCTATAGGTCTGTAGGTTCATTTCTGGGTTTTCAATTCTATTCCATTGGTCCTGAGGTCTGTTCTTATGCCAATACCAAGCTGTTTTGATTACTATGGCTTTATAGTAGAGTTTGAAATTTGGTATTGATATTCCTCCAGCAGTGTTCTTTCCGTTGAGGAGCGTTTTTGCTATTCGGGGTCTTTTATTGTTCCATATGAATTTTTGGATTGCCTCTTCTATTTCCTTGAAGAATGAGGGTGGAATTTTGATAGGTATTGCATTGAATTTGTAGATAGCCTTGGGAAGTATTGCCATTTTCACGATGTTAATCTTTCCAATCCAGGAGCATGGGAGGTTTTGCCATTTTTTTTTTTTTTTTTTTTTTTTTATTGTAAAGCTACTATACAGAGGGTCACAGTTACATGAGTGAGGTTATGAGTACACTTCCTCTTGAACATTGTTACCCCCCTCCATTGTTTTCCCCCTACCATCCCCTCCCTCCCTCCCTTCCCCGAGGTTCTTTTTTTTTTTTTTTTTTTTGATTGTGATTAAATGATTACATAATTTCAAAGTCACAAGTTCATTCTAACTTCCCTGGAGCAAATTGTCTACCACAGTCTGTAATATATAACAGTGTTCACATGTTATATACCATATTTGTGATCAGCAGCATGAGGATATTTAGTAGTGGTTCAACCAGATGAGCGGGAGTTCTTTGTTTCTTAAGTCCTGTTAGTTTTGTCGTATCACTAACCTTTTGGATTTAGCATCCACTTATGAGGGAGACCATGTACCGTTTGTCTCTTCGTTCTTGGCTTACCTCGCTCAACATGATTCCTTCTAGCTCCATCCATTTCCCTGCAAATGCCATTATTTTGTCATTTCTAATGGCTGCATAATATTCCATTGTGTATAGATACCACAATTTTTGGATCCATTCATCTGTGGTGGGGCACCTAGGTTGTTTCCATATCCTAGCTATTGCGAACAGTGCTGCAATAAACATGGAGGTGCACGTGTCCTTGTATATTGGTTCCTGTTGTTCAGGGTAGATGCCTAGAAGTGGTATGACTGGGTCGTAAGGGAGGTCAATCTTTAGCTTTCTAAGGACCCTCCAGACTGCTTTCCAAAGTGGTTGTATAAGTGTACATTCCCACCAGCAGTGTAATAGGGTTCCTCTTTCTCCACATCCCCTCCAGCATTTGTCGTTGGCTGATTTGTGGATGTGGGACATTCTGACTGGGGTAAGGTGGTATCTCAGGGTTGTCTTTATTTGCATTTCCTTCACCACCAGGGATGATGAACATTTCCTCATGTGTTTCTTTGCCATTTTTATTTCTTCATTTGAGAAGTCCCTCTTTAGTTCCCTTGCCCATTTAGTAATTGGTTTGTTAGGTTTGGGAGGGATTAGTTTCTTGAGTTCCCTGTATATACAGGATGTTAACCCCTTGTCTGATATATTGCTGGTAAATATTTTTTCCCAATTAGTTGGTTGTCTTTCTAGCTTAGTTGCGATAGATTTAGCTGTGCAGAAGCTTTTTATTTTAAGGTAGTCCCATTTGTCGAGTCTCTCTCCAACTTGTTGTGACCCTGGGACTCTGTTCAGGAAGTTCCTTCCTGTGCCTATTAGTTCAAGTGTCTCTCCTACTCTGTCCTGCAGTAGTTTCAGAGATTCAGGTTTAATGTTAAGGTCTTTAATCCATTTTGAGTTGATGTTGGTGCATGGTGATAGGCTGGGGTCCACTTTTAGTTTTCTGCATGTGGCTGCCCAGTTTTCCCAGCACCAGCGGTTGAAGAGGCTGTGTTTCTTCCATTGTATGTCTTTGGCTCCTTTGTCGAATATCAGCTGGCTGTAGGCCTGTGGATTTATATCTGGATCTTCTATTCTGTTCCATTGGTCTTCGGGTCTGTTTTTGTGCCAGTACCATGCTGTCTTTGTGATTATAGCTCTGTAGTAGAGTTTGAAGTTCGGCATGGATAGCCCTCCCATATTGTCTTTATCCCCTAGAATTGTTTTGGCTATTCTAGGTCTTTTGTTGTTCCATATAAATTTTTGGACTGTTTTCTGTATTTCAGTGATGTACGTCATTGGGATTTTAATAGGAATTGCATTGAATTTGTATATTAGTTTTGGAAGTATCACCATCTTTACTATATTAAGTCGGCCTATCCAGGAGCATGGGAGGTCTTTCCATTTCCTAGTGTCTTCTGCAATTTCTTTCTTTAACTTTTTATAGTTCTCATTAAATAGTTCTTTTACATCTTTGGTTAGGTTAATTCCTAAATATTTTATTTTTTGGGAGGTTATTGTGAATGGGGTTGCTCCCTTTATTTCCCTCTCTTCCTGTGCGTTATCAGTGTATAGGAAGGCAACTGATTTTTGTGGGTTTATTTTGTATCCTGCTATTTTGCCGAAGTGACTTATGATTTCTAAAAGTTTGGGGATGGAGTTTTTGGGATCGTGGAGGTATAGTATCATGTCGTCTGCAAAAAGGGATAGTTTCACTTCTTCTTTCCCTATGCGGATCCCTTTAATGTCTTTTTCTTGCCTTATTGCCCTGGCTAAGGGTTCTAGGACTATGTTGAAGAGGAGTGGAGACAGTGGACATCCTTGCCTTGTTCCTGTTTTTAGGAGGATTGGTTGTAGCTTTTCCCCATTAAGTATAATATTGGCTATTGGTCTGTCATAAATGGCTTTTATTGTTTTTAGAAATGTTCCTTCTATTCCTATTTTCTCCAGAGCTTTTAGCATGAATGAATGTTGAATTTTATCAAAGGCCTTTTCTGCATCTGTGGCGATAATCATGTGATTCTTGACCTTGGCTCTGTTGATATGCTGGATTACATTTATTGACTTACGTATGTTAAACCATCCCTGTGTCTCTGGGATGAAGCCTACCTGATCATAGTGTATTATTTTTTTTATGTGTTTCTGGATTCTGTTAGCTAGAATCTTGTTAAGGATCTTTGCATCTGTGTTCATCAAGGAGATTGGCCTGTAATTCTCCTTTTTGGTTGGGTCTTTGCCTGGTTTGGGGATGAGTGTGATATTGGCTTCGTAGAATGAGTTTGGGATAGCTCCCTCCTTCTCTGTTTCTCTGAAGAGCTTGAGGAGTATGGGTATTAGTTCTTCTTTAAAGGTCTTATAGAATTCTGCTGTGAATCCATCTGGTCCTGGGCTTTTTTTTGTTGGAAGACTTTTGATAGCTTCCTGTATCTCATTATAGGATATTGGCTTATTTAATTGGTTAACTTCTTCTTTGCTCAGTTTGGGTAACTTGTATTTCTCTAAAAATGCATCCATTTCCGCCAGATTTTCTTCCTTTAGAGAGTATAGCTTTTGAAAGTAGTCTGTTAGAATTGTTTGGATATCTTGGGTGCGTGTTGTGATGTTTCCCGTGGCATCCCTAATCCTATTAATATGGGTTTCCTCTCTTCTTTTTTTAATTAATCTTGCCAACGGGCCATCAATTTTGTTTATTTTTTCAAAGAACCAGCTTTTTGTTTGGTTTATTTTGGTTATGGTTTTCTGATTTTCTAATTGGTTAATCTCTGCTCTCAATTTGGTTATCTGGCTTCGTCTAGTAGCTTTGGGTCCCATTTTTTCTTGTTTTTCTAGCTGTTTTAGTTGCAACATGAGATTATTTACTTGGTCTGTCTCCATTCTCTTGATGTGGGCACTGAGGGCAATAAATTTGCCCCTCAGGACTGCTTTTGCTGTGTCCCACAAGTTTCTTTGTGAGGTGTTTTCATTTTCATTGAGTTCTAGGAAATGCTTTATTTCTTCTCTGATCTCTTCTGTTACCCAGGCCTTGTTAAGGAGTGTGCTGTTCAATTTCCATGTATTAGAGAAATTTCTGCGGTATGCTTTGTTATTGAGAGCTAGCTTGATTCCACTGTGGTCAGATAGGATACAGGGGATTATGTCGATCCCTTTGTATTTGCTTAAGTTCCTTGAATGAACTATGATATGGTCTATTTTGGAGAAAGTTCCATGAGCTGCTGAGAAGAATGTGTACTGTGTTGTTTTAGGGTGAAATACTCGGTAGATGTCAGTTAATTCCGCTTGAAGTATGGCCTCACTTAATTCGGTAGCTTCTTTACCAATCCTCTGGTTGGTAGACCTGTCCTTTGGTGAGAGTGGCGTGTTAAAGTCTCCTAGTATTATCGTATTGGGATCTATTTTATTCTGTAAGTTTGAGAGCATTTGTTTAACATATCTGGGTGCACCGATATTTGGGGCATATAAGTTGATGATGGTTATATCCTCCTCTTGGATTGTTCCCTTTATTAATATGTAGTGTCCGTCCTTGTCTTTCTGTACTGATTTTAATGAAAAGTTTATTTTGTCAGATATCAGGATAGCTACACCTGCTTTCTTATTGGGGGAATTTGATTGGTAGATCCTTTTCCACCCCTTCACTCTGAGTTTGTTTGTATGTTTGGCTGAGAGGTGGGTCTCCTGAAGGCAACAGATGGATGGGTCTTGTTTTCTGATCCAGTCCTCAGTTCGTTTTCTTTTAATTGGCGAATTCAGCCCATTTATATTAAGAGAAAGTATAGAGAGATGCATTGTTGTCCCTGCCATTCCGTTTTCCTAAGTTTTTCTTCTTTCCTTTCCTCCTGTGCTTGCTCAGTTAGACTTTGAGTAATGCCTGTTTGGGGCAGGTCCCAGTTCCTGGTTGCTTTCTTCAGGTTGTGTCCCCCCTCTTAGAATTCTTTGTAATGCTGGCTTAATGTTTATGTATTCATTTAGTTTTTCTTTGCTATTAAAAGTTTTCAGTTCTCCATCGAATGTGAATGCTAGCTTTGCCGGGTATATCAGTCTGGGTTGGCAGTTATTGGCTCTCAGGGCTCGTATGGTGCTTTCCCAGGCTTTTCTTGCATTCATTGTTTGTGTGGAGAGATCTGCAGTGATTCTAATTTTTTTCCCGTTGTAGTATAGCTCCTTCTTCATTTTTGCTGCATGCAGGATTGTTTCCTTATTATTCAGATCCATCATTGTTACTATTATGTGCCTAGAAGTGTTTCTCCTGGGATCTTGCTTGTTGGGTGTTCGATAAGCTTTTGTGATGTAGTTAAGATGGTCGTTTTTGAGGTGGGGAAAATTTTCATTGACTATCTTGTTAAATAGGTGTTGCATTCCCTTGCTCTGGAATTCCTCACCTTCGTCCACTCCGATTATGCGGAGGTTAAATTTTTTAGCATTATCTGCTTGCTCTTGAATTTCCCTTTGGTTTAATTTGAGTGATTTTTCCATATCTGTCACTTTTTGGTCCAGTTGGTGTATTCTGTCTTCTGTATCTGACACTCTACCTTCCATTTCATTCACTCTGTTGACCGTGGCTTCTATTGTGGTTTGCATGGTGGAAATGGATCCCTTTATGGATTCAATGTTGGTTCTCAGAGTACTGATCTCACCTCTCAATGAGGTGATATCAGTATGCATTACCTCTAATTTGGCGTTTATCTCACTTCTTACTGAGGTTTGTGCAGCTTCTATTTTTGCATCCAATTTTTGTTTGATATCCTGTATATCTTTTGATAGTTCATCCTTGTGCTCTTTCAATTTCTGATCCATTTCTCGCTTTATTTCTTGAGTCATTGCCTCCAGCAACCCTTGGATGTAGTTTTTGTCTTCCATTCCTGCTTTGCTCCCACTGGGGCTCTCCCCTGCGTGGCTGCTGGCTTTTGAGGTGAGCTTGCTGTCCTGGGTAGTGGTAAACCTTGTGATTTTTCTCTGTGATTTTCGCATGGGGGTTCAGGAGACTGCTCTTCAATCTTGTTTTGGTGTGTCTGTCTTTGCTTGGTTGCTGATTCTCTATTGGTAGAGAGAGTCTGTGTCTGATCTGGATTCTGTTGGGAGCCTATTTCCAGCTGCTATTCACTTAGGATTCTCAGCTCTCTGCTGTAGCAATTCCCGCCTTTGGAAGGGTTGAGCAGCCTAGACTGCTTGTGTTTGCTCCTGCGGGTGCTCTTGGGAAGATCAGATGCTCTGGATGCACTCTCCCAAATACTGGAGTCTGCTATGGGCTCCTGATGTGTTTTTGTTTGTTTTGGGCTGGTTGTGGGCTTGAACTCTAGGTTTGGGTGCTGTCCCTCAGCTCTTCAGCTCAGGGCTGGCACCCTACCATTTGAGCCACAGCCCCACTTCTGACCCTTTTTGCTTTGTTCAGGCGCCGGTCCCCTGGCCTGGTTCCGGCCCCAGCCTGGAGCGCGCTCGTTAGGCCTGTGCTAATGTGTATACCACCTTGGTTATGCAGCCTGGAGGACACAGTTCAAATTTCTTCTACTGTTGGTAGTCTTGACCCAGGGGCACTGTTCCTGGCTTGAGCATTTAAGCTCCCTTCCCGGGGCGCTCTTGCTCTGGCCTTGCCAGCAGAGTGTGCTCCACCGGCTGGTGGGGCTCTCGAACAGTTCCCAGTTTTAGTGGGTCCTGTGGTCCGGGTGTTGGGGTAGGGAGTCTAGGTCAGGGTCTGGGGATTCCCTCCAGCTCTGGTCTCCCTTGATGGATTCCCTGTCCCCTGATGGGTACTCACCCTGTAGGTCGTCAGTTGTTGTTGCAGTCCGTCAGTTGTTGTTGCAGTCCGAGTTCAGTTGGGGTGGTTGCGGGCTGGGTTGGGCGGCCCCCCGCCGGGTCGTTGCGATCGAGACAGGTCCCTTTGTGGCGCTGCTGGTGCCGGGCGGCTTTGGCGGGATGGAGCCTCTCCGCTCCGGTGGAGAGTGATGGGTGGGGTGGGATCCTCCTGGAGACTCCCGGCTGGTAGGTTTCTCTGTTCCTGGCGATCCGCTGTTCTGCAATCCGGTACCTGGTGATCTGCAAGCAGCCCCCTGTGTCTCTGTGGCTCCGGCAGCCCCTGCCGGGCCGGCTGGCCGGCGGCTTGGCGCACTGCCGCGCGGCCAGTAAAGGTTGGGGGAGGGGTCTTCGCTCTTCTCTGTTCTGAAATTCTTCTTTTCCTCTCTTTCTTTTTTTGTTATTTTCCACCTCTGGTTTTTCTCTGAGTGTTCGTCTTTTTGTTGTTGTCGGTCTCTTGGGGAGATTAAAGGTTGGAACTCGAACTCTCTTTTTGGTTGGAGAGAGCTGTGGCGTTTCCCTACTGCCCCGTCGCCATCTTGAGAACTCTCTCTCGGTTTTGCCATTTTTTAAGTTCTGTGTTGATTTCCTTTTTCAAGATTTTAAAGTTTTCATCATAGAGGTCCTTCACTTCTTTGGTTAAGTTAATTCCTAGGTATTTTATTTTTTGTGGGGCTATTACAAATGGAGTTGCTTTCCTAATTTCAGCCACACTTTTCTCATTGTTGGCATACAGAAAAGCCATTGATTTTGGGGGGTTAATTTTATAACCTGCTACTTTGCCAAAGTTTTGAATCAGCTTGAGTAATTTGGGAGTGGAGTCTATGGGATTCTTTAAATACAAGATCATGTCATCTGCAAAGAGGGAGAGTTTTATTTCTTCTTTCCCTATTTGGATCCCCTTTATGTCTGCATCTTGTCTTATTGCTGTAGCTAGGCATTCTAATACTAGATTGAAGAGAAGTGGAGAGAGTGGGCATCCTTGTCTTGTTCCTGAGTTAAGAGGAAATGGCTTTAGTTTTTCACCATTGAGTATAATGCTGGCTGTAGGTTTGTCATATACAGCCTTTATTGTATTGAGGAATGTTCCATGGATTCCTAATTTTTCCAAAACCTTCATCAGGAAGGGGTGTTGGATCTTGTCGAATGCTTTTTCTGCGTCTATTGAGATAACCATGTGGTTCTTATTTTTGCTCCTGTTGATCTGATGAATAATATTAATTAATTTGCGTATATTGAACCAGCTTTGCATCCTTGAAATGAATCCTGTTTGATCGTGGTGTATGATTTTTTGGATGAATTGTTGAAGTCGATTGGCCAAAATTTTGTTGAAAAGTTTTGCATCAATGTTCATCAAAGAAATGGGTCTATAGTTCTCTTTCTTTGATGAGTCCCTGCCTGGTTTTGGGATGAGGGTTATGATGGCTTCATAGAATATGTTCGGTAGTGAGCTTTCTCTTCCAATTTCATCGAAGAGTTGGAGGAGTATTGGTGTGAGCTCTGCTTTGAAGGCCTTGTAAAATTCCCCTGTAACACCATCTGGTCCTGGACTTTTCTTAGCTGGGAGGTCTCTTATTGCTGTTTCTATTTCAATGCTTGATATGGGCCTGTTAAGCTGGTTTAACTCATCTTGGTTTAGTTTTGGCATGTCAGTATTTGCTAGGAAAAGGTCCATTTCTGTCAAGTTCTCAAACTTATTAGCATAAAGTTTTGAGAAGTATTCCCTTATAATGTTCTGAATCTTGGTTGTTTCCGTGGTGATGTTTCCATTCTCATCTCTGAGTTTATTAATTTGGGTGTGTTCTCTTCTTTTTCTGATAAGATTTGCTAAGGGTCTGTCAATTTTGTTAAGTTTTTCGAAGAACCAACTCTTTGTTTTGTTGATTCTTTCTATAGTTTTTTTGGATTCTAATTCATTTAATTCTGATTTAATTTTGATTATTTCTTTCCGTCTACTGGATTGGGGTTTATCTTGCTGCTCTTTTTCAAGGAAGTTTAGATGTGTCATTAAATTGCTAGTTTCAGATCTCTCCAATTTGTTGATGTAGGAGCTCAGAGCTATAAACTTTTCTCTGAGTACTGCCTTTGCTGTGTCCCAGAGGAGCTGGTAATTTGTGTGTTCATTTTTGTTGAATAGCATGAACATTTGAATTTCCTTTCTAATCTCTTCCATGACCCACTCTTGATTCAGCAGTGTGTTGTTCAGCCTCCATGTGATACCGGACTTTCTTTGGTGGCTTTTGGTGTTGAGTTCTAATTTTATTCCCTGTGGTCAGAGAGAATGCAAGGTATAACTTCAATGTTTCTGAATTTAGACAAGTTTGCTTTGTGGCCTAAAATGTGGTCTATTTTAGAAAACGTTCCATGTGCTGCTGAGAAAAACGTGTATTCTGATGCTGCTGGGTGAAATGTTCGGTAGATGTCTGTTAAGTCTAGTTGATCTATGCAGCTGTTTAGATCTGCGGTTTCTCTGTTGAGTTTTTGCCGAGTTGATCTATCTAGTGGGGAGAGTGGTGTGTTAAAATCCCCAACAATTAATGTCTTTGGATCTATATGGGATTTGAGGGAAAGTAGTGTTTCTTTGATAAATTTGGGTGCTCCATTGTTTGGCGAATAGATATTTAGAATTGTAATATCCTCCTGAAGGAGAGATCCTTTAATTAGTATGTGGCGACCTTCTTTATCTCTTCTCACGAATTTTAATTTGAAGTCTATTTTATCTGATATTAGGATTGCAACTCCCGCCTGTTTATGGGAGCCGTTTGCTTGGTAGATTTTGTTCCAGCCTTTAACATTGAAAATGTGTTTGTTTTTATGGGCAAGATGTGACTCCTGCAGGCAGCAGATAGAAGGGTCTTGTTTTTTAATCCAACTAGACAGTCTATGTCGCTTAATTGGAGAGTTCAGTCCGTTAACGTTAAGAGATAGGACTGAGAGGTATTTGGGAGTTCCTGCCATGTTATCTACCTTCTTGGGGGATGCGAAAACTGGGTTCTTCCTATGGTTCTTGGATTCTCAGTTTGGGTGCAGTTTCTTGGCCTTTATTGCGGTCTTGTTGGTTTTCTATGTGTAGGACATCTTTAAGAATCTTCTGTAGGGCTGGTTTGGTGGAGATGTATTGTTTCAATTTTTCTTTGCTATGGAAGGTTTTTATTTGGCCTTCAGTTATGAAGGAGAGTTTAGCTGGGTACAGTATTCTTGGTTGATAGTTGTTTGTTTTTAGGGCATGGCATACATCATTCCAGGCTCTTCTTTCTTTGATTGTCTCTGCTGAGAAATCTGAGGTGATTCTAATTGGTTTCCCTTTATAGGTGATTACCCTTTTCTCCTTGACAGCTTTAAGGATCTTTTCCTTGTTTTGAGTTGATCCTGTGTGGATTATAATGTGACGGTGGGATGTCCTATTCTGGTCTGGTCTATTTGGGGTTCTAAAGGCTTCTTGTATCTGAATAGGCCTATCTTTTTGCATGTTTGGGAAGTTCTCTGCTAGGATCCTGTTAAACAAGTTACCTAGACCATTAACTTCTGTTTCTAGGTGCTCCTCTACACCCATTATCCTTAGATTAGGCCTTCTGATGGTGTCTTCCAGGTGTTGGATAGATCTATCATATTTCTTGGACTTGTCTTGGATGTTTGTATGTTCTTTCTCTATAATATCTAGGCTGTCTTCAATCCCTGAGATTCGATCTTCTGCATGGTCTAACCTGCTGTCAAGACTCTCTACTTTGTTTTTTATCTCTTTTCCTTCTAATTGGTCAGCTTTGATGGCTTCAAGTTCTTTGTTGAGGCTCTGTTTTAGGTCTTGTATGAATTTCTTTGCTTCCTTAATTTGGTGTTCAGTGTTTGTCCTCAAATCACTTAGTTGATTGGTTATGGTTTCTTTGGGCTCCCATTCCTTCTGTTGGGTTCCATTCAGCATTCCCTTTGTGGTCTCCCTGACTTCCTTCAGCTCTTTGTTAATGGATTCCATGAATGCCTTTAGTGATCTTTGTGTGTTCTCTACCTGGTCTCTCAATTCCTGTATTACTCTTTGATTAACTTCCTCCCATTTGTGGGATTCCTGCAGTTCTCTTTGAGTGTTCTCAGCTGCTCACGCCATTCCTCCCTTTCTCTTTGAGTATTCTCCAGTTGTTCACGCAAATCCTGTATCAGTTTTTGAGTAGCTTCCTCACGCTTATGATATTCCTGTATAAACTTCTGGGATGCCTCCTCTCTCTCCCTATCACACTCATACAGAGTCCTTTGTACGTTGTCAAACTTCTCATTTATCATGTTTGCCAGTAGTGTTTGTAGAGCTATTTGGGAACTCTCCTCTGGATTATTCATTATCTGTTCTGACCCCTGATTATCAAGATTGGGAATTGAGATACCCGAATTTGCCATTTTTCTTGTGTTTTTCTGGCTTACTCTGCCCATTTGAGATGAAGATAGCACCAGTTTTGTGCTAGAACACTATCTTAAGGCAACCATCAACCAAAGTTTGCATTTGTACAGTCAATAGTCTACAGATACATTCTAGTTCAACAGATACATCTATTCAACATCGAACAATTATATGTTAAAGGACTTCGAACCGCAGAGAAGAATTTGGAAAACCAGAAATTATTAGGGTTAGGGAGAGATGTGGGTAAAAAATAGGAATAGATTGGTGTGGGGAGAGTTAACTATGTCCTAATCACAATGCAGGAAATAGGTTGGGTAGGATGCAAGTAGAGAGAGAGAGAAAAAGAAGAAAGGGAAAGGGGAATGAAAAGAGGCCAGAGAAAAAAAATAGAAACGTAAAAATTAATGTTATTATAGAGATTAAAAGACCATCTATTTAGAGAGGAATGTGAATATATTGAGAGAAAGGGAGGGACATAGAGGAGATGTGAAAAACTTTAAAAAAATGCTTAAAATATTATATAGGTATAAAGAGGTAGTACTGCTATTAATGAATTTAAGTCTCAGAGGTTTTGAATTGAGTAATAAATTTGTGGATTAAGTGTGTACACAATGGGGGATAGGGTCTACTAGTTAACTATGGGTTTATCTGAGGATGTGCAGGACAAGAGTTAAGTCACATAAAGAAGAACAAAAGAGAGGAAAAGGTGGAAAGGATAGGAAAGTGAGAAGAAAAGATCAGAAGTTCAGTATAGCTAGACAAAAAACAAAAAGATAATTAAGAAAGAAAGAAAAAGAGAAAGAAGACAAGAAAAGAAAGGAAAACACACATTCACGTATTCCTAAAATAAAAATTATAAGAGGAGAAAAAAAAAAGTTACTGGAAAACAATTATTTTTTCAGAAGAGGCAAAAATTAAAGATTAATAAAAGTTTTAGAAAAGGAAAAAAAAATTTTTATATATATAAGGTAATAAAAAACAAAAAAAAAAGAAAAGAAGAAGAAGAAAAAAAAGTTCTTTGATTTTTTTGTTTTTGTTTTTGGGAGGGGTGGGAAGAATCCTGTATCTCCCTTTTGTCTGTATCCAGCCTCTTGGAGTCTCTGGTCAGCTTGAGGTCCTGTGGCTTGATTGGTTTCTTAAGTCAGTTTGTTGGAACAGGCAGAAAAATGCTCTACTTTACCCAAGATTTTGAGATCCCCCTCCCAGGTTAGTTTACTGGGAGGGTGATCTGCTTTGAGAATCACAAAAGAGGGGGATGCAGTGATGAGGCTAGGTTCTGGATAGAGTTAAGGCCTTTCAACAAACAGTAGCTTTTCCCTGGGGCTATTTTGTGAAAAAAACTCACAGCGTCCAGCCTGGAGCCATTCTCAGGGTTTCTGTTTTTCAATTGATTGTGGTGGCTGCTAGAGGGAGGGGCAGCCTCTGGCTCTGGTTACCCAGTGAGGAAAGCCACTCTAATGGCTGGCGCCTGAGCTGGGTGACTTTTCCCTGGATGGAACTGAGTCTGTGAGGTCACTTTGCTGTTAAGTTCTTGTGACCTGCTAAATGACTCGTTTTATTCCAAGGCCTGAGCTGGAGCTAGCAGCTCCTCCGAGCTTTGTCGGTATCCAAGATGGAGATCTCCAGTGCTGGGGGGGAGGGGTGGCCTTCCCTCCTCTGCTCCCAGAGAAGGAGTGAGGACGTTGGGCTTCTACTCACGCCGAGTCTTGGATCCTGGGTCGTCTCTGGTCTGCAAACTGCAGGATGGAGATATCCGCTCCTTGTCAGTTCTTGCTGGTGTTGAGTAGAATCCGCTCGTCCGCTGCATCTGGCTCCTTCGTCCCGGACTCTCTGTGTCTCAGGTATGACCCCGCAGCGGTGGTCGCCGCCATGACCCTGCCGCCGCAGCGGCAGCTGCTGGCAAGCGCTCAGATGTGTCTCCTTGGCTTCCCCTCTCTTGACTAACTCTCTGTCCTGTGATGGCACACTTGGTGTGATTCTCTGGCTTGGGACTGTTCACTGGAACTCTAAAACTGCTTTGTATGCAAGAGCTTGTTCAGATTCCAGCTTCTCCTCCACCATCTTCCCAGAACTCCCTCCACTGTCACCTTTTTTGGGGGGGGGGGGAAGGCAGTTAATTGGAGATGAGTTTCACAGACTTTTCTGCCTTGGTTGGCTTTGAACCACAATCCTCATATCTCAGCTTTCTGAGTAACTAGGATTAGAGGGGTGAGCCATTAACACTTAGCTCAAATTAACTTTTCACGGCAAAAAGGTGTCATTTAGTATTACAATATGACCTTTTAGTCTTCAACTGTAAGAAAGTTAATTTAGTTCTCTTTGGCCAGTATTTAAGTTATGAAGATTATTTTCTTGCCAACAAAGTCCACACAAAGATTCTTTGTGTTCCTAGTTCTGTATTCACCTAGAAACATTTGCCTCATAGTAGATTTTTTTAATTCTCCCTAGTCTGTATAAATGCAAATGCATTTGTTTCGGAAATTTGGTTTAAGAGATGAGTTAATTGCTTTAATACTATAAGGATTTGTGCATAATTTGTTACCATAGTTTTAATGAGAGCCTCTCATGGTTCACTATAATGTATTTTAAATAATACTTAATGACCTTCATATGGAAAATGCTAAGTAATTATAAGTAAGTGATTAGGATAAACTTCTAGTGACTCCTTTAAAAGAAACATCAAATAAAAATATAGTAAAAATAAAGTGTACTATTTATTGTAATTATGTGGATTAAAGAACTTCATTCCACTGAGTGCTTTTTGGCAGAGGGCAGAATACATACTCCACTTCACATAAAATGTTGAGCAAGAAATGATACCCACCTTGCAACAACCTGAAGTTTCCATTCAGATGCAAGTTGATGTTCTAGTTAGTGTACTTAACCAATTAGAGCTTTGTTAAAAGGGAAAGGTGTGTTTCTTCTGCTGATTAAGAAATGAATAAGACTTCTCTAAACTCTGATGGTAAACCTCATTGTTCCACATTGCCATGAACAGGAATATGGTTAATCTGCTACATTATCTTCCCTGATAATGTAGCCTTGATTTTCAGGTAAGCAATATAAATTGCTTTGATCTCTTTGAACTATGATCTCTTTCCATCTTCCTGTGCCTGTATTGAAAATTGACTTTGTATAGACCAAGCCATCTTTCTGAAGAGGCCTGAGATGGGGAGGACAGCCTTGTGCGCTTAAATCCTACCTGCTCTGCATATTTCACCATGTGACCTCAAGCTACAGCTTGGTGGGAAGAGACCAGTCATGCTTTATAAAACCATATTACAATTCTGATTTAGCAAAAGATAGACAATCTTACTATAAGTAAGCTAGCCACTCAAAGAAGAAACAGGTATACAACGTATCCCCAGGGCTATACAGCTGTTCGAGAAGATACTGCTATGCTGTGTTGCCGCTTGTAATCATTTATACTTATTTCAGTCTCCTACCACTTGTAATCATTTATACTTATTTCAGTCTCTCAGAGGAGAGTGAAAGCTTTTCTCTTGCCCATTGAACTCATCAGCAAGCTCATATCCTCACCTGAACAAGATCCCGGGCAGCTGAGAGCACTTTACCCATCCCTGTGTTCTTACATTCCACTTCCTCCTGACTGACTGAATACCTTTCATGACCAACCTGAGTGTTTCTGATACTAGCTTCAAGGACTGTGATCATAAAACCACTTGCTGACACTAACCTTTCCCAAGAAAAGCTGTAGCAAGCCTGTAATCTGTCATCTGTAATCTCTTTCATTGATTCGGGAATGATGACCTGGGTCCTAGAGCCCATCTGCAGGCCCTAATACCCTAGAATGGGGTGCAGGGGTAGTAGAAAATTCTAGATCACAGGTGTGAGCAATTCATTTGCCAGAAGGCTTAGAGAGAAAAGAGCGAATCTCATTGACTGTCAATACAAGTCAAAGTTTGAGATGATGGAAATGGAATGTCTTCCAGTGTGACAAGGTCAAGCCTTAGCTATGTGGAACTGTTAATGTAGACAGAGAAGTTTCTGGAGCTAAGAGAGCAGTGATGCACATTCAGGGAACCCCTACTTCATGTTCTCTGATTCTGGCCTATGTAAACCTTGCTTATTCCCACCCTCACTACCCTTCACCACCTTACATCGCCCACTGAACCTGGCCCTTCAAGTCTGAAGACTCTGGAACTGTTTCTGATGGTATCATTGGGCTGTTGATCTAAATCCCAATCATCTCTCCTCATGTCCACACTCACCTGAGCATTCTCACTATGGTATTCAGGGGCATGGTGGTGACTGGAAACTCACTCCCTAATGTCAAATCTGAAATTCTTCCTCTCTTGGTCTTTCTATCCCTTTGTCTTGTGTGTGCTTCATATCTTTAGATCTGCTGCCCTTTGTCTCACTGTCCACGTCCTGAAGGCCCTTCTGAGTTCTCATGACTCAGTCTGGACACCTTAGTCATCTCTATCACATATAATTCCAGCCTCACATTCTGTAACCTACTGTAAATGATAAAACTTACATTAATTTACTTTTGAGCTCCCTCTTCACTCCTTTCATCAGCCCCTCTTGGCTTCCTCCTCATCTACAACATTCCAGTTGCTCACCACCCACAACTATGTGGACAAGACTTCCTTTGCTCTCTCTCAAAGAAACAGAGGACATCTAACAGTTTCCCTCAAAACTCTACTTTGACCTACAACTTTCCCCTTCTCTCCTCTTTCTGTATTCTCTTTTTTTTTTCTTTTTGTTGGTCATGCAGCTTAACTCAGGGCCTGGGTACTGTCCCTGAGCCCTTTTGCTCAAGGCTAGTGCTCTACCACTTTGAGCCACAGCACCACTTTTGTCTTTTTTTGGGGGGGGGGGGGTTAATTCAAGATAAAGAGTCTCACAGGGACTTTTCTGCTCAAGCTGGATTAGACCCCAAATACTCAGATCTTAGCCTCCTAAGTAGCTAGGATTACAGGCAGGAGCCACCAGTGCACAGCTTCTCTATCTTTAAATTAAAAAAAAAAAAAAAAGGAGGAAGAGGTGGAGAAGGAAGAAGGAGAAAGAGCAAAAAGAAAATAAGTTTTCCTCTTTAGCCCAGACTGGCTAGAATATCAAAAATTCTCTGATTTCAGCATCCCAAGTGTAGCACCATGTCTGACTTCTTTCTTTTCTAAAAGAAGAAGTAGCTGATCTTTTCTCAACAAGTCCCTCCTAGTCATACTTTTCTAGGGAATAAGTTATCTCTACTTTAGCTTTTCTTCATTAATTTCCTCCTCTGACATGATTTTCTCTTCCCACTGGTTTCTCACATCCTTTAAAACGAACATACAAATTTTGTAATGAATACCTCTCTCTTCTTTCTTCAACTACCATAACTTTTCATGAAGACAACTACTGCCTACCTCCATTTTCTCTATCACCTGCTCGATTCCTTACCAAAGTACCTCTACCATGGCTCAGATGATCTCAAAGAGGTTTCCATGTGCAGAGCCTACCCCATCTTCCATGTGAGCTTTTGGCACACTGTTTGAGAGCTGCAGATTCTTAGTCTGAGAATATATGTGAAATGAAACATCATTGTTGGCCCAGTTTTACAGCCTTCACATTGGTGATAAAAGATTAGCTGAAATCATCTACTCTCTACAAGAGAGTATAGTGATTAGAGATTCACTGACTCATCATTAGAAGACTATATGTTTTAAACCAACTTGGGTTCTAGCAAATGCCACAGCTGTGCTATATATGCTATATTTCCCCAACTACTGCTTACTAAGATCTTACAGAAGTGACAACAGCAGTTGGCCCATTCAATAACAGAACACTTTCCTAAGAACACTCCTTATTTATTCTGAAAATTCCTAAATGATAACTTTTTAGATAACAGGAATCACATATTCTAGGTATCTAGTAGATGATCTTTGTTCCATCTACTGTACAGTGGGATCAAGATTTGGACAAATATAGAAGTCGGGTAGATTCCAATTGTAGAATAGTCCCTGGCTATCTATTCTGTGAAAGTATGTGTTCAGACTCTGGAAGGATCCAAAGGTAAGTTCAGTTCAGATCAACTTCGTGCTTACTGGGAATAGTAGAATTAAGACAAGTTCCTGAAGAATATAAGTAAAGGTGCATAATGATGCATGGCATTCTGAGTAAAGAAGACCCATCTCCCCGGGAAGGTTTCCACTCCAAGTCCAAGCAGCAGAAGCTAATTCTCTGAGAATAAAGACTGAGGAAAAGCCAGCAGCTTTGTCACCTATGAACATGCTTGTGATTTAAGCAAAGCTCTGTGGTAAAAAGCACATTTTAGTCTGAAATACCAGAAATCTCTCTGAACACGTTTGTTACATTTTAATACATTCTCAGTCATTATGTAGAAGATCCTTGTAGGTTTATAAAAAATAAATAGACAAATTGTGCTTTCTACAGAATGCCTTTTCTTGAACTATAGGCTGTGTTAAGACTTTCCTATGTTTTGGATTGTGTCCACATAGAAACTTTATGACCAAAGAAAGGGTTCTGCAGGGAGGCAGGAACCCTGTGGAGATAAAATGCCGCATGTTTTCCAACAGGAGGTTTAGCTCTCCCAGCTGAGTTTAATCGCCATTTGTGCTCTGAGAAGATCTTATCTCCTGTCCTATTGGTTTGGGGTCACTTGCTGGCTCACATTATATTGAAATGTGGGCAGTGAGAAGGAGTAATTTGTTAATGTCATGTAGGATGAACTTGGTTAGAAAGGGAAGTGTACCCACTTTATAATAACACAAGTGTTTCCTTGCTAATCCCTTGGCAGGTTCATTATCTTTGCAGCCCCAGGCAATGGTTAGCCTATCATGAAAGTGAAATTTAACCCTCAGCATGAAATTAAGCCTCAAAGTCTTACGTCTACTCAGTCTAGAAATAATACATTCTAAGTGATTTTATAATCCCTGACTCGTTCGTTATGCATAGGTGCTAAATTGTTATTGACATGTTATAGGGCATGCTAGGAAACTGATTTTTGTTTATTTAAAAAGTTCTGGACAAATCTATCAGAAAAAAGTATCTGATTTCCCAGGTCAAATTTGTAGTTGTAAACCTCATAGGGCAGGATAACCATTTTTGAAACATTCGTTGTTCTAGGCTTGTTTGTGCTGCATTTTACCTACTATATATAGAAAAAACTATGTTTTTAAAATGTCACCTGTGAAGGAGACTCTTTCTTTCAGCTTATTGACATTTGTCATCAAAAAACTGAGAAGCACCATGAGAATGCCAAACAAGTGTGAATGGTTTCTTTTAGAATCCAGGAACCTTTACAAGGGTTTAAGAATAAAAGGAAGTAAGACTGTGTTCCTTTTCCTGTTTCATATGACAGGGCTTTATTCTTAGCCTTTCTTGTATATTTCTTTCCAATGTGTACAGGCAGTTTAAAGGGAGGAGAAGGGAGGAGAGGTTAGCATTGAGAAGGGAGTAGAAGGGAGCCAATATTTGCTGAGAATTGAAGGTACCAAGCATTTTACACACATTGTTTTATTTAATCCTCACTGCAAATGGCTAAGTGTTACTTTTCTTAATAAAGAAACAGAAAAGTTTACATTTCCTGCCCAATTGCATATAGTGTGTAAGTGGCGTAGTCAGGATTTGAAACCAACCCTGGCCAGCTCCAAGTCTTTATCTCCTTCCATAGTATCCCAAAACTTAATCCTGAGAAAAGATGAAAGATTGGAAAAATTAATGAAACCTCATCTGATTGAAATTCAGTCTTTCTTTTACTCCCCCCAAAAAATAAAGTGATAAATCTTGTAATGAATTTCTTGCAATTGAGAATATGTGTGTATATTTCTTTGTGTATTCTGATTACTTATTTTCCTATAGTTTCAGCTTGCTGTTACCTTCACTCACATCACTGTAAAAGATAGTATGAGATAAAGGGGAGAAGGCTCAATAGTACAGATGAGTGTACATTAGAATTTACAAAACTCTTTACACATCAAAGGAATTAAGGATCCGTTTTGGAAATATACTTGATTTTCTAATTTGATCCAGGATATGTGCATCTCTCAGCAGTGTAACACTATATACCTCATACCATTTTAAATAATTTTTCTTTTTTACCATTTACTTATCTATACTTATTGTAAAAGTGATGAACAGGGGGTTACAGTTACATAAGTAAGGTAATGAGTACATCTCATTTTGAACACTGTTAATGTTATCCTTTACTTTCTCCCACTTTTCCCCTCCACTCCCTTTCCCCCAAAGTTGTCAAGTTTATTTCTAACATAGTGTCTAGTGAACATCATTGTAGTTCATCCTTCATTCTGCTGTTTCTGTGATTCCCTTTTCCTTCCACAGATCAGATAAATGTATATACAAGACAAAGGGTACAGAAAACTAAAACAATAAAATAGAAATAATAAGAACCTCTTGTTTCTAATTCTTGGAGTTCATTTGATAAGCGTCATTAGTGATTAAGCTATTGTGATTCTCCTGCAAAGAATATCGTAGACATATTCTAGTTATTCTATTTTACCCAAGTTAAAATGGTTATTATCAAGAAATCTAATAATAACAGATGCTGGTTGGAGATGTGGCCGAAAGGGAATGCTCCTACAGTGTTGGTAGGACTGCAAACTTGCTCAGACACTCTGGAAAGCAGTATAGAAGTTCCTCAACAGATTAACATAGGGTACCCCCTCCCCGACTATGACCCAACAGTCCCACTCTCAGGCATTCACCCAAATGACCACAAACAGGCTGTACTAAAGCTAACAGCACAACCGTGTTCATCCAAACATTACTTACCATAGCTAAGATATGGAACCAACCCAGATGCCCCTCAGTAGATGAATGGATCAAGAAAATGTGGTGTACATATACAATGGAATTCTATGCTTCCATCAGAAAGAATGACAGTGCCCTATGTGTAAGGAAATGGAAAATCTTGGGAAAAATTATATTAAGCAAAGCAAGCCAGGCCCAAAGAAATGTAGATTAAATGATTTTTCACCTGAGAAAGCTAGTCCTTGAAAAGAAGCATGGCAGTATGTGCATGTGCTCTTGCCTAACCCAAACTCTTATCAAATTCATGTTCCAGATTTTAGTTTCATGCTTGGCTTTTTTATTTTTTTAACTTTACTATTGCTTCCTGTTGGTTGACATAGCCTGTCACTCTACTGTGAGAGGAAATTAAATCAGTCTGGCATAATTTTCTCTCTACAGAGCCAATGCCCTTTCTTAAGTACATACAAATCAACTATCTGATAATTCAGTCTCTTTTCTGCTTAATATTAGGTATTTCTTATACTTGTTCTCTAAATTTCTGGAACATTCCTTCTAAGTTTTAAAAAACTATAAATCAAATGACAATTGTTTATGCAATAATTACATAAATATTGTCAGCCAGAAAATAATTGTTTGCTAGGTAATGTATATTTTTAGATTTGTTGTACAATTATTTTTCATTTAGTTCTTACTGAGAATGGTTTTCAAAAGAATTTTTAGTTATGCTTAGGTGTTTTGGGGGGAATCCTCTTTACTGTAGTGTAATTCCTTTTAAGAAATTGAACATTATTCTTTAATCCATAGGAAGATTTTAATACCTCAGAATAGTCAAGTTAAGAATATAAATTTTCTGGGCTGGGAAGGTGGCTCAGTGGTAGAGCGCTTGCCTTGCATGCCTGAGGCTCTGGGTTCAACGCCCCAGCACCACATAAGCAAAAAGAAAAAAGCCGGAGATGGTTCTGTGGCCCAAGTGGTAGAGCGCTAGCCTTGAGCTGAAGAGCTGAGGGACAGCGCCCAGGCCCAGAGTTCAGGTCCCATGACCGGACCCCCCCCCCCAAAAAAAAAAGAATATAAATTTTCTGTTCCTCCTTGTTATGACAAATAAAAGCACAGAAAAGACAACCTTTGAAATCATGTAATGTCATTTCAGTTTTTTGTACCTGGGACAGCGCCCTGGCTCTGTACCTATTTTAAATTGTTAGTATATATACTTCACTGTAAATATTTTTTAAATAGCTTTGCATTTTGTTTTTGACATTGGTTCTGTGATTCAGATGTCAACAACTTCCATAAAAAGCACCAGTATGTTAAGTTCTAACATCAAGATCTCAATATGTATTATTCATCTTTAATTCTGTTTTCAGTCTTTATGTGTACACTAGTATTTTTAATAAAGAATTACAGAGATTAAAAATTATAAATGGAGTTCTTAGAAAAATGTTATCACTACATATGCCTTTAAAAAAATTCATGGCTAGTCTTTTCCTTCTGGTTTAATGTCCCCTCTATGTATGGAACCCTTGCTCATTGTCCTAGAAGCCATCTTTCATGGCATCACAAGTAAATTGCTTCAAATAAGCTTTTTCATTTAACTCCATCTATTCCACTATTGCATATACTGTTTCCTTTAAGCACTTATTTTCTCTCTGTGTATGGACATATTTTTTTTCTCTTGGACATATTTTTAAATGGTACTGTGTATTTACTTTGAATTACTTTCTAGTTGCCTCTAATTTTTAAACTTCCTTTGATAACCTCTTTTTTGCCTGATACAATATTTATACACTTTAAAGACGGTGAAAAACTTAATTTTAAATGACTTATTAGGAAGTTTTACATTTTAACAAAATGAATGTTTTCTAGCAAAATAAAAATAAACATTTCTAGGTGAAATTACACAAATGCTGGTGAATGAGCATTTGTTTAGATAAAATAAAAATAGGTTCTACTAAAATCTTCTCTATTGTTTAGACACACACACACACACACACACACACACACATACAGAGAAAGAGAAGTAGACTCTACTTTGTTTTCTGAGATTCATTTAGTCCTGGTAAAGAGTGCCACAAGACGACCCTTTGAAGTGATGATTTTCACAAGGGTAGAAACAGTCATTTATAGTGTTTAAAAAAATAATCTTAAAAAGGCATAAAGCTGCAAACAGGCAGTAAAAATTTGTTGCGAAGTAGAGTACCCAAGAATGCCGAGTGTTGGCATTTGTTTATATTTTTGTTTTTCTAAAATTACTTCCAAATTGTAATTCTTTAGAAAAGCTTGAAAAGGTGTAATAATTATACTTTAGGTCCATTAAGTTAATATAGAATATTATGGAAAATAGTTTTAACTCTTCAAAATCCCTCTACAACTATAAAAGTGCAAATGAGATTGTCCCTGCTGTTTTAGCCAGGCCCATGAACCTCAAAGCAATAGGCTATTTATAAGAAAATTCCAGACATAGCAGTGCTTCCATGATCCATATGACCCACATCATCCAGGTTTTTGTCTCTTGTCCTGTGCTGGGAAAACAGAGAAGCATGGAATTTATACTGAAGATCTTGAATCATTGCTATGACTCCTTATAATCAAGATACATATGTTATTTTTAGAATCATTAGGTTGATTTGGAAGAAAAAGCATTCTTTCTTCTCATCGTATTATGATGGGTTTTGGTTACTATCCTCTCTACAATGGCTCCAGCTTCTTTCTGGTTATTCTGTTTCACTGAGGGATTCAATTCTTTAAAGACTATGCTGACATTTCCTATATTAGGAAGACTATTTCATTTTTATCAAACTAAGACTTGGGCATGGAAAGGACTGAGCCTATCTGTACATTGATCTTTCTCAAGTTTTATACTTGGAACAAACCACACTGCTATCTTCAGTTGCTAATCAAATAGCTTGGAGGAAAAAACATTGTGCATTTAGGAGTCTTTTCAATGGTCCTAATTTGATTTAGAATTTAATTTGGTAGATTACATTTTGAATTTCTCAGAAAACTTGGTTGGCCTCATAGGCACTCTACTTTCATTCTAAGGGTTGTAAAAGATTCTAAAAGATTGTGGAACCCCAAGGCCGTTATTTTGAGCTTTGTAGTTCAAAGTTACAGTAATAAAGTATCTTGTCATATAACCTTTTTATTTCAAACCTATACAAATATCTGTAGCAGTGAAGGACTGTATAATTAGTAACGCTGAGGCTTACATAAAGAAAATTCAAGCTTGAAATAATTCAATCTTAGACTTCAACATTTTGTAGCTTCTACACTTACTAGATGTACTCAGGGTGTCTCTGCACATACTCTGAGCATGCTACATGTACTCAAGTACAGCAGTATGCATAAAAATTAGAACTTATGGCAAAAATATTAGCTTGTTTTCTTTTTTATTGTAATGTGATGTACAGAGAGGTTACAGTTACTTAAGTCAGGTAATGACTATATTCCTTTTTGAAAAGTGTCACCTCTTCCCTCATTTTCACCCAGCTTTTTTCCCCTTCTGAATCCCTCCCCCACAAGTTGTATAGTTCGTTTTCAATATAGTGTCTAGTGAGTGCCACTGCTGAATTAGTTCACCCTTTGTCCCACCATTTCTGTGCTTTCCCTACCCTCCCTAAAGCAGATGAACTTACATCCAAGACAAAAGTACAGAACTCATAAAACAGGAACAAAGGGGAACACAAAAAGTAAAGTAAAGTAACAGAAAACCTCTTGTTTCTACTTCATTTTGGAGTTCATTTTGAAAACATCATTTTATAAGATTGTATGCACATTATTATTGAGCCTTCGTGATCCTCTCCTAAAAATATCTTCCTTGGGTCTCCGTAAATGTTTAGAGTCCTGGTTAATTTATCATGGCCAAGTTGTTTTTTTTTTTTTTTTTTGTCTTTTACTACCCCTTATGTTTACTTGTAGATTTATAGGCACAGTCTAATTACTACAAATGAAGGAAACCATGCAACCTGTTTCTTTGGCTCTGGTTTACTTTGCTTAATATAATTTTTCCAAGTCTTTCCGTTTCCTTATGAATGGCAAATATCATTCTTTCTGAGGGAAATGTAGAACTCCATGTGTATGTATACCACATTTTCTTGATCCATTCATTGACAGAGGGGCACCTGAGTTTGTTCCATATTTTAGCTATGTTAAACAATGCTGCAGTGAACATGATTGTGCTGGTAGATTTAGTGTGTGACCTGGTTTGTGGTCAGTTGGATAAATGCCCAAGAATAGAATTGCTGGGTCATAGAGGAGGCCTATGCTTTAGTTGAGGAACTTCCATACTGCTTTCCAGAATGGTTGAACAAGTTTACGTTCACACCAACAATGTAGTAGCATTCCCTTTTGGCCACATTCCAGCCATCATCTGTTATTGTTAGTCTTGATAATGGCCATTCTAACTGGGGTGAGTAACCACATTTTTAAATATTGCATTGTAAACTGTAGTTCTAGCAAAATAACAATGTTTTACCTGACATAAAAATATTTTATCCTTTTTTGTTCTTAAGTTTAAATCTAAATTATTTAAAATAAATAAAGTAAATTTATTTCCTCAGTTGCACAGCCACATTTGAACTGCTCAGCGACCACCTGCAGCGAGTAGCTACCACATTGGACAGTAGAGTCGTTTTCTTTGTAATTATTTTAAGTAGTTATACAAAGGAGTTGCCATTTAACAAAGCTGCTTATGAATAGAATGTTTCTTAATCAATGTCACCCCTTTCAACATTCTTACCCTATCCTTTCTAATCTACCCATTCCCTCAACTTTTTTAATTTTGTAGGATATAGATTAAATTCTTTTTTTTCTTTTTTTGGGGGGGGTCCGGTTGTGGGGCCTGAACTCTGGGCCTGTGCGCTATCCCTCAGCTCTTCAGCTCAAGGCCTAGTGCTCTACCACTTGAGTCACAGCGCCACTTCCGGCTTTTTTCTTTTTTTTTATGTGATGCTGAGGAATCGAACCCAGGGCCTCAGGCATGCAAGGCAAGTGCTCTACCACTGAGCCACCTCCCCAGCCCCTAGATTAAATTCTTGACTGCATTTTTCCTTTCTTCTCCTTTTCATTTGCCTACCCCTCTCTCCTTAATAGACAGTAGAATCTTAAGCTTTTGTGGGTTGTTCAGAACTCTGATGGCATTTTAATAGTCTTTTCACATGTAGTAATTTTTCAGAAAATAAAGCCATGATAAGACAAAAATAAATTGCTTTGTGTAGATCTACCAGAAACCTACATAAGTGAAATGCTTTTCTGATAGTTCTATTTTTCCTTCTTTCTTTGTGTAGATCTACCAGAAACCTACACAAGTAAAATGCTTTTCTGACAGTTCTATTTTTTCTTCCTTCCTTCCTTCCTTTCTCTCTCTCTCTCTTTCTTTCTTTCTTTCTTTTTCTGGTATTGGGATTTTAATTCTGTCTTCGTACCTTTCTGGGCAAGTCTATCATTTTAGCCATATCCCCAGACCATTTTGCTTTTGTTATTTTTGAGATAAGATTTTGTATTTTTTTTTAATTTCCAGGCTGGCCTGGACTGTGATACTCCTACTTATGCTTCCTGTGTAGCTTGGGAACACAAGTTGGCATTATCACATTAGATTTTTAGGTTCACTGATTGGAGTCTTGCTTTTTGCCTGAAGTGGCCTTGAACTACAACCATCTGAATCTCTTCCTTCTGAATAGATGGGATTACAGCCACTACATCTGGGCACTGCACTAGTTTTCAAATCAGGTTTGTCTGACTTTAACTATGCATGTGTGTGCTATGATGTTTGGTTGTAAGGTAGAATGAGGGAACTAATGGCAATGAAAAGAGTGTGAATGATCTTTAAAAAATGTGAAAAAGATAATTGTGACTAGTTTTTTTTGGATATAAACACTACATGGCTTATTCAGTGAATTAGGGTGGTGTGTTCTTTGTGCAAACTCCCCAAGAAACACAAAAAACAACATCTAGATGCTTCTTTCCATTATTCAGCATTTTCTACAAAGGACTTAGAGAGGTAAGCAGCCAGCCTGCTAAAGAGAAAGGAATGTTTGAAGACATTGCAAGAATGAACATAGCTGATTATAAGAGAAAAATGAAAATCTTGTATTCCTCCTAAAGGAAAATGAAAAACAAGTGAAGGTGGCTCAGTGGTAGAGCGCTCGCCTTGCATGCACGAGGCCCTGGATTTGATTCCTCAGCACCACATAAGCAGAAAAAAAAAAAGCCAAAAGTGGCACTGTGGCTCAAGTGGTAGAGCGCTAACCTTGAGCTAAAGAGCTGAGGGACAGAGCCTAAGCCCAGAGTTCAGCTCCTATGACCAACAAGAAAGAAAAACCGAGGTGCAAGAGGTCCTTCTTCGTGTGCTGTTCTGACTATCACCCAAAACTCAAAGGAAAACATTGTGGCTTATCCATAGGCAACACTGCAAAGAATCTAAAGGAGATGTAGAGCAACTCTAATGCAGGTGACAAGCACCCTTGAGAAAAGAAGGCCGCCAAGCTGAAGGGAAAATACAAATATGATACCACTACCTACTGAGCTATAGGAAAATCTGATATAGAACAAAAGGGAGCTATCAAGGTTGAAAAGACCAACAAAAAGGAAGATGAGGAAAACAAAAATGATGATGATGATGATGATGATGATGATGATGATGATGATGATGATGATGATGATGATGTCAGTTGTAGCATTTAGGGGCCTACATCTGTAATCCCAGTTACTGGGGAGGCATATACATAAGGACTGAAGTTCAAGGCCAGCCTTGATGAAATTAGGGGGAAAACCTATCTGAAAAACAAAGTAAAAGCTGAAGGACAAGGTATGACTCATGTAGTACAGGGAAGCCTGAACTGGAAAGGGAAACAAGTTTTTAAATATCCTGTATGCATCTCACAACTTTTGAATAAAGTTAAATGAAATGTAAAGCTATGTAAGATTTGTGTGTGTGTGTGTGTGTGTGTGTGTGTGTGTGTGTGTGTGTGTACCAGAGTTTGAATTCTAGGCCAGTCTGTGTTTGCCTGTCTGGGCTTGCTTGCTTGGCTGGTGTTTTATCACTGGAGCCAAACTTCTAGCCCAACTTTTTACTGTTTATTTTGGAAGTGGAATCTCATGGACTTTCCTGGCCTTGAACAATGATCCACTAGTTCTCAGCCCCCTGAGTAGCAAGTATTAAAGGAATGGGTCACCACCAGTGTGCAGCTGTAATTTTGTTTTTAAACTGTTTTGGTTTTATTTTGTTTTTGGCATAGTCTTTAGATGACCCTGTTTTCAATAGCTACTAACCTTGTCTGGTAACTATGGGGTTTGTAAATTGGCATGCAAATTTAAAGCAGGTTCTTGTTGGAGCCCAACATAAATTACTTATATATGTAATGGTAGTTTTTCTATCCTTACTTGTCTCCAGTGTAACTTATGCCAAATATTTGTTCTACTAACAAGATACCACTATGTAATTCCAAGAGCGGTGGGGAGGAAGGAAGAAGGAAGGGAGGAAGGAAGGAAGGAAGGAAGGGAGGGAGGGAGGGAGGGAGGAAGGGAGGGAAGAAGGGAATTTTCATGTTTTTTTGGCATTTTTAATTGAAAAAATTTGCCTTTAACATGTGAAATATGTTTTCATGTTTTTTTAAATTCCTACGATAGCAGAACCTCAATCTGAAGAAAGTAATGCTAATAGAAAATAGTTATTAAAACAAATCTTTATTACTGACTTCTACCTTGAAACTACTCATTTGTTCCTTTGGTTTATTTCAAAAGTTGTCTAAAGAATGAAAAAATAGGGAAATACCTTCCAATTAACATATAAAGCATATCAAGATTTTGAAAAAGACATTTCAAAGTATGAAATGGAACTTCAGCTGTCCCATGACTCCTGCCAATATTTGACCTAACAGCCATGAATAAGAACGGGCTTAGCAGTTCCAAAATCATGTGTCCTTGAAGCAGAACCCTTTCGGGTTTTTTTTTTTCATTTCTTCTCGTCTCTCTCTCTCTCTCTCCCTCCTCCCACCAAAAGGGATAGTTCAGAACCACGAGAGCCAACAGAAAACCACAGTGATTTGATTTGAATTCTGAAAATACATTTTCCTATTTTTCTCATACTTGTAAACTAAACATACATCTTTCAAAAGCTAAATAACAGACAGTCACCAACTTACCACATAGTTCATAATGCACGAGTGGAAACAGACACGTGCATGCATGAACATGTGCGCGCACGGGCACACACACACACACACACACACACACACACACACACACACACACACACACGGAAACCGAATCCACAACACAAGTTGATTGACAGGAGGAAAGGAACTTCAGGGAACCTGAAGGGAGTTGTTGTACTTGGGATATGTACCCTTAGCTTCAGCCTCCTTGCAAATGAACATTAGTTCTTGTGCAGTATCCAGAAGCCATGGACGTTTTACTAAGCTCTAGAAGGGGAGGAATCCAGCAAGGACAAGAGCACATAGAACTAGGGTCTTCCTCCTTCAGGAAGGAAAGACTCTACCACCTTATGCTGCTCTTTCTGAAAATGCCCACCAGAGCCTGATAGCAGAGCACTAGAAGAAAATGGAGCATGGTTGGTTCTTCCCTCCTGTCACGACAGCCCTTTTTCAAACTCAGCCTGAGGCACTTATCTCAGAAACTTAACACCCTGGCACAGAACTGAAAAGCAGAAATGGTCTCTGAACAGCCCAAATAGATGTTGCAAAGGCCAGATCTAATGTTCACGGACTTGACTTGGTATGGCCCCTTCCACAGGCCCTCAGTAAGAGCCATGACCAAGCTGAGTTCTCAGGTCCTTAGCCCACGACTGATTTTTTTTTTTGAGTGGTCAATTACAGCACCAAGACAGAATGCCGAAGATTGTAATGGGAGAGGGAAAGGGAGAGGGAAGTGGGAGAGGGAAAGACTCCGAGGCAGACGTGCTGAAATGCAAGAATTGTGTCTTCTCCTAGCAATAAAAGCAAAGATAGAATGAACTATACACAGGAAACAAAGAACCAGAAAAGCACTGCATATTCTTTAGTGTAGCTGATTTGCCTGTCCAAACTTGGCCGACCCAGAGATTTATAGCACAGGAAGGTAATTTTTATTTAAAAGCAGCCTCTATCCCACACCGACCAGGAGTAATAGTGCTTGCTTATAGTTCCAGCACTGCACTGGGAGCTTGAAAAAGGGAGAATGTTGAGTTGTAGGCTACCTTGTAGCCTCTACAGGATAGTTTACATAGTCTCTGTCATAAGAAAAAACAAAAATAGAAACAAAACCAAGCTGGTTCCATTGACCACTGTAAGCCTTATAAAATTCAAGGTGGTAAGCAAATAACCACACACCTGGAAAGGCTTGCCTGCCACTAATGTGTTAATACTACTTATTTGTCCCCTATTGGAAGGGGACAAACTTCTGTGAGATCAGTGTCTTAGCATCTAGATGGTGAATACAATGGAGATGCTCTGAATTGAAGTCACCTTCAATTTTTTTTTTGTAAATTTTACTACTTTGGAGCAGTTTTTGATCTCTTAAATTCAATAAAAGGTCAGTTGTGAAGAGACTGTAACTGCTGTTTTAAGTCTACATTTTATCATCATTAATTGAATTAGTATGAAGAAATGTGCACTAGACATAAGCAGAACTCATCCCAGCAAAAGGGTGAAGGCTGAGGTTTAACCCTTATGTAGGTTAAAACTCTTTAAGTTTCTTACTCAGATCCTATTTCAAATGATTGCTTAACATATAGTATTTTAGGGAATTCAAGTTACTCCAAATACTTAATTGTCAAGATTTTAATTTGTAAACAGATTGTTCTATTATGCTTTAAAATGGAAATTTATATTTATATAAAAGTTACTAACTACAAGATCAGCTTTTAACAAAATGAAATGACTTGAATAGTCTTGTAGTGTTTTGCTACCTGACAATCATATTGCCAAAGTTATTAGTTGACTTTTATTAAACATTTGGTTAATTAGTGAAGCTGGACAAGTTCACTGGACAAGTTAGGCCTGCTCTTGGGTGGGATTAATTTATGCATGTGAGTGTTCTGAGCTTACTTTTAACATTTTACTTGATGATAATGATGAAACCACACCCTTCCACTGGGGATCTTTTGAGCGTGGGTTCATGATATAATAGAATATTCATTATTAAAAGAATTTAGTTGCAAAAAAGAGAGAGGATGAGAGAGAAAAAGAGAGAGAAAGAGTTTTAGAGCTCATTAGTTGCTATCAGCTTTGACATTGTCCCCAGGCATACAGTAAAGTGCAGGCACTGTATTTCCTTCAGGCACTTAAATACTTGGAAATAAGCACAATAATAAAAGCTAGATAAATATGAAAAGGTCTTTGGTTTTTGTTGTTGCCTATCTGGTATTGATCCAGTTGGCTATCAAATGAAGTCTAAAGGGATCCCATGTATCTTCAACTTGTCAAATATAACCTCATCTATTTTCTTTTTACTAATGACCAAGCTTGGACTTGGAAAAGCAACTAAGTGAACAAGAGGTAAATCTATATTACCATCAAGAGACTAGAGGACATGTACTTCCTTTAGACTGATGATTTCTAGCTCTAAGCTGATACTTTTGTATCTTCCACGTGATTATTACACTACAAAAATAAGGAAGCTAAAATTAAACGACCCCCGAGCTGAGAATATGTGTTAAAATGTCGTAGGCATTAAAAGTTCTATATAAGTAAGCATTATGGTTATCATTGGTCACTTTTAGGCTCTATCTGTCTGGGCTGTGCTTTTGGAAAATTATCTTTATTTGGAACTGATAATGATCAATAGAAATCTTGGTGGCCTATAAGGCTAATCTTGACCTAAAAATAAAATTATTTCTTAAAATTGCTTTCTATTATGCTAAGCCTGAGCGTATTTTCTCCTCTATTAGCCAAGTTTATTATCTACATTCTCTGAATTTCTTTCTAGCAGAATCATCTGTGCTTATGATTACAAAGAAACCACTCACTCTTTAATCTTAGTTTCTTTGACTTTATTGATAAATATCTTTAGCAGTGCTAAATAAACCATACAATAGCTCATTTGTTCCATTACAATAAAATGGAATTCTCCATGGGGTCTCCATACACTTTTTTATTTTCTGACAGTCTTCCTTACCAGGGACCCTAGTGCATAATTAGCTTCTTTGCAGTGCCTCAGTTCCCAGAGTCAGTGAGTGGGTGCTGGCAGGTTTGACCAGGTTTGAATTCCTGTTCAGAAGTTTCGTGGAGGCTTGAAACCAAGGACTTCAGGCTCATCCTGAACAATGAACCCAAATTCAACAGGTATGAATGTTGGTACTCTGTCGCCTGGCAGTAGGTGGTATTGGTATTGTTAGAAATATCTGAGTACTCAAGGAGTTAAAAGCATAGTTAAATTTGGGGAAAGGGTGAATTTTTTTAAAGAATTATTTTGGAAATGTAGGAAAACTATGAAATTTCTCTGGTGATTTTAATATTTGACTACAGAAGCTGGTGAAACTCTCTGCATGCTCATTACCATGATAATAGGCTTTCTTTCTTTCCTTTTCTTCCTCCACCTTCCCCTCCTCTCCTCTCCTCTTCTTCTACTCCACCTCCTCTTTCTTTTGTGTCTAATACTGGGGCTTGAACTCAAAGCTTCTCTCTCTTGCTTGACTTTTTCATTCAAGGCTGGTACTTTACCATTGAACCACGCCCCCATTTCCAGCTTTTGGATGGCTAATTGGAGCTAAGCGTCTTCTCTTGGATTGTCTTCCTAGGCCAGCTTCAAACTAGGATCCTCAGATTTCACCCTACTGAGTAGCTCACATTATAAGTGTGAACTACTGGGTGTCCAGCTTAGATTTTATTTCTAATTTTCAATCCATTCCACCTTCAATTCCCAAGAACAAGAATAATGACTAGCCTAAGTTAGTGCACTTGTAAGAATGTTCATAGGTACATGTGGCTATAAGGTCATTTGTTGTCATTAAATATGAAATATGAATAAATGTATATGTAGCGTGTGTGCATATATGTGTGTGTATTCAAAGAGTGGCCATCCTATAATCTGAAGTTAAGTATAGTTTTATGCTGTGACATATATCTCAAAAAGCAAAATAATTGGCAGTCATACTGGTCAAGCGTTTGTTTAAATGTAGTTCATGCTTGAAACATTTTAATTATACAGCTATGTTAATTAGTCTATTTTATTACTGGTGGTTTAACATGATTAGATTTGTGTTATAATCTTTAATGATCATTTGCTTCTTGTTAACTAGAATGTTGTCATTAAGATAAATTTTAGAAGTATTAAGCAGGGCTCTGGTAGCTCACGCCTGTAAACATAGCTACTCAGGATGCTGAGATCTGAAGATCACAATTCAAAGCCAACCCCAGCAGCGAGGTCCCCTTGAAACTCTTTATTTCTAATGAACCATTCAAAAACCAGAGTGGAGCTGTGGCTCAAAGTGGTAGAATGCTAGCCTCTCACACCATGTCTTACCACAGGAATATTTGTTTCAGAAGCATGTATTGCTTTTTTTCAGATGTATAAGTTGTAGTTTTAGCAGTAGTCACATAAATTCCTGTATAAATTCATAGTCTGCTTAGAATACTGTTGTGCACATTTTACTCTGTAATTCTTTATTTCAGGGACAGATTTGTGCTTCCTGACCTCTCATCTGTCTTTTGAAAAATCCAGAGTAGGTCACTTTTGCTTCCTGTTCTTAATTTGATAGTAAAAGTTTTCACATTTTCCCAGGAGAAACAGAGAGAGAGAGAGAGAGAGAGAGAGAGAGAGAGAGAGAGCTCAAGGACAGTGCCCAGACCCTGAGTTCAAGCCCCACAACTGACCCTCCCAAAAAAGAATTATATTGTCATTGTGCTTACTTATTATCCTATAAGTAATATAAACAACTGGAAGACTTAATGCCAAATAGTAGACTAAACTTCCTTATTGCAATTCATTTTGCAATGTCAAATTTTACATTAATTCTAAATAGCAGAAAAACCATATGTCTTGTAATGACTTGAGGTATACAAAACTAGATCTATTTTTCACACAAATGAGAGACATGCAAGTAAATATTTTTTCACAACAAAATGTGTGGTTAGCAAATGGTGAGCCATTTATGCAATATTTAAACATAATGTTAAAATATAAATTATAAAGTGTGCAACCCCAGATTATCAGCCTTCAAAGCTCTTTGCCTTGTGAAAATAACTACAATTAGCTATGTCTAACATAATAGGCAATTACTTAAAATATAATCAGCCTATCTCAATGGATCTGATAGTTCAAGGAGATAAAATTGAAGCTCTGTTAAAAAACATGTTCAAAGTTATATGGCATAGATTCTTTCTTGCTTTTGTGTCCTTGCCAAGAAGTAGTCACCTTGTCGGTAATAATTATCTAAGGTGACTAAGCACTCCAGGCTACATATTTCTTCAAATTATAGACTGCTTTATCATAACCTAAAGAAATTTATTGGTCTCCTTTACAATATCATAAATGCTAAACCAAAGCATGGCCCAGCCCACATACACCTAGTAAAGATATAAAGACTAAACAGACAGAAGACATCTAATTTTTTAAATTTTATTTTATTGTAAAGATGCTGTAGAGAGGGGTTACAGTTACATGAGTAAGGCAATGAGTACATTTCTTGTTGAGCATTGTTACCCCTTCCTTTGTTCTCCCACTATCCTTTCCCTCCCCCATCTCTCAAACTCCTCCCCAAAGCTGTAAAGTTCATTTCCACTATGCTGTCTTGTGCATATCATTGTTGCAATGGGTCATCCTGTGTCCTTGTTTCAACATTTTGTTATTCCCCTTCCCCTCTCCGAATTAGACAAATAAATATACAAGATGCAGGGTACCAAAATCAAGTACAGTGAAAACAGGGGATATACCATAGGAGAAAGAACATACAAAGGAAACAAACAAAATCACATAGTACATTAAAAACAACAGAGAAAGACTTCTTGTGTCCGGATCTTGGGGTTCATTTCACTTAGCCATCTTATATGGTCATATATACATAGCTTTTGAGGTTTTCTGCTCATCTGATAAAAGTATTCTAGATGTATACTATTTATTGCAAATGAGGGGAAAGAATGACACCTCCCAATTTGTTAGGAAATGGAAAGACTTGGAAAAAGTCATATTAAGTGACTTGCCAGGCACAAGTTTCTGGGGTTTTTATTCTTGCTTATGACTAAGCAGAAGTCAAGACAAGTATCTTTGTATTTTTATAATAGTTTGGTAAAGACAAATACATATGAACATAGTTTTTAAACTCTAGTTGGTTGAGACTGCTTTGGTATCGTCAAATGCCATGCTGGTGGACCTACTACCTTTATTAGATACCGGACCTATATTGTGAGCCCAGAAAGCAGAGGCAATGCGTAAGTTGTTGGTATAGCAAACTCCTAGAAAGTTTGTTTAGCCTCTGTATTTACCGTGTTTTAAATTTAGTTACTAACATTTCCCTGCCCCCTAATTTTTTCTTGCAGGGTAAGACCTATGTATTATTCATCTCTGGACCCAAACGACTTAACTTTGTCCCTCTGTAGATATAGATCTATCTTTGTAAATGTTTGATACAAATCCAAGTCCTCTTGAGCCTTATGAGTTTCCAAGGCAAAGTTGTGTGGATTAATCTTTATCTGGAATAAATCAAAATATTTGTAGCTAACTTTTCAAAGTCATTACCATTCACTAGTACTTAGGAAGCAAATGGCAAAATTATGGACCTAGAGGGCATCTTAGACTGTGCCATCCCTTGCCCTCAACTTTTGTATTTGTGGAGGGGAAGGGAAAAAACAAATCATTTAAATAGGGATACAGGTGGACCCATTGTAACAATGAGACGTACAAGTCGTTATGTCAAAACAAACTTTACAACTTTGGTGGGAGGGGGGAGGGTTGGGGGGGGAGGATGGGATGGGAAGGGGAAACAAAGGAGGAGACTATAATGCTTGATAAGAAATGTACTCATCTTGCCCATGTAATTGTAACCCCTCTGTACAGTATTTTAACAATAAAAAAAAGAAAGACAATAGAAAGAAGAGTCTCTTCGAAATCAGCAGCTGCTGATCTATTTCTGCAGGGATGACAAATACAGACACCTCAGGAGGTGGCATTTCTGTAGGAAAATAGCATTTCTTCTGTCAGAGGGTGATTTTTGAGAACACAGGACATGGATATACAGGAGGGAATATTTCTGTCTGTGCTTTTTGAGACACTTTGTGAGGTGGGTGTGTACACCTCAATATCAAAACCTCAGACATGTCTTCACATGTTTCATCTGACGTTATGTTTTTAGTTATGCTCATCTGATGAGTGAGAAAGCAAACACGCTCTGTAGAGCAACATCTTATTTCAGCGAGATGGGCTAATTACAGCAAATTAAAATCTTTATTTAATCTTCCTTTTAATGTGTTCTATAATTACAAACCTTTGGTCTGCTAATCTTTGATTCATTAGTGGTCTTCTTAAGTGTTTATTAAGGAGTACATGTAATATTCTAGTAATTACTAATAATCTTTGTTCATGGCACATTTACAAAGATCTCTGCAGGGAGTTCCATTAGGTTCATCACCACTTAGGAGGGTACAGCTTTTATTAGCTGTCTCCAACCCCTATAAATGTGGAACTCAGGTGATAAGATGTCCATTCTCCTTTGGCTAAGAAATTCAAGTATTCATTTTCCGTTGCTTTTCTTCCAAATTCAAAGTGTGTTTGGTCTGTTCTTCTATTTACTACTGAGAAACAAGCAGAAAGTTACTGAATTCCACATTTCTTCCGTGTTCACTATGAATCAGTGGCAACACTGAAATTATAAGTGTTGTCTCCCAGCCTATAGCCCCAAAGTGCCAAACCTCCTTTGACACAAAGGTGAAGTTATTATGCAGCATAATGCATTGTGGCATTACGCAAGGTCACTGAAGGAGAAAAACAAGCCCCTTAAGCGCTGCCTTTGTGGTAAGGAGCCCCTGCACCCCATTCTCAACAAAACCAAACCTTGCCACCTTCTTTTTGGAAGCTGAAATCCCGTTAACAGAGCACAAACATTGACAAACAACATGAGGTGAATGTGACAATAAGATAAATGATGGATGCAAAGGCTTTCTTGGAGCTGAATGGGGAAAGGCAGAAGTGATCACAAGAATCACTGATCTAGAAAAGGATCTAGCGGCAGATGATTTCAGATACCAGAAATAAGTTTCACTTATCTTACTGATTTCCTTAGAATGGATGACAGTGCCAAATGAGTGGCTTACAACTGCTTTATGTCTCTGAGAATCTCCAGTAGTTCTCTGCTTCATTCACCAAATCATCAAATAGTCTAATTAAAGAGCAGAGTATGTGCTACACAAATGTACTTTGAGAACAGATTCCATCACCTGTTCTAATCAACTTCTTACATATTCACGTGAAGGTATTTATACAAATATAAGAATATATATAATTTATACATTTGTAAAAAAAAAAAGTATGTTTTTAAATCTCTACTGCTTTGGTAATAAAGACACCATATAAATTTGAGATCTGAGGATTTTTAAATAGTTGCAACTTTTTCATTCACAGCTGGCACTCTACCACTTGAGCCTCAAGTCCAAGTTCCTCTCAGACATCTTTCTGATGACGTGGGTTTCAGAAGCACTCAGACAAGCTAAAGTGGCCTATCTAACTACACTGAGGCTAATAACAATTTAAAATGAGCCTTACTGAGCACTTGGTTAAGGGCGGGGGAGGGGGGGATTCTGTGGTCACTATTCATAACAAATGTATAGAAAGAATGATTTAATGAGTGGAAAAGATTGTTTTTTTACTTTAAAAGATACATTTGTACATTGTGTTTATGAACACTAAGAGGCACCTCCTGGCCCTAGTGGTTAACAGAGTAACTTGCTTAGTATTTATGCTGTTTCAAATGCCACAGCCTAGTCCCTCTATTTGTTAAGTGTATGCAATCCCATGTAGCAGGCACTGTGGTGTACTGTATGCCTGGCTCCTTTGGAGAGGAGGGTTGAGTCACACGCCTTTCCCTTGTCTTTGATTCTGACCAGTAAGGCACCGAATATTTCTCAAGTGTTACTCCATTGCCCGTTCTGTCTGTTTGGCAGCAAGTTTTCTTTCTAATAATAGAAGCTACTCAAATGGAGATTCCAGATGTGACCAAGCTGGTTTTATTAGGACAATGGCGAAGTCTAAGCTTTTCTTCTCAATATAATCAGGACTAGTGTGGCTTTCCCCTTGCAATTTTACACAAAATTGTGTTGTACAACAGGAAAAATTGTCTCTCTGAGCAGAAAGGATGTGTTAGCTTAGAATACAGCTTGGAAAACACTGATATAAGGTTTTAATATCAAGGGGGAAAACTTTGTAAATTAGCTGGGTGCTGGTGGCTCACGACTATAATCCTAGCTACTCAGGAGGCTGAGATCTGAGGATCACAGTTCAAAGCCAGCCCTGGCAGAAAAATCTGTGAGACTCCAATAAACCACCAGAAAACGGAAATGGCTCAAATGGTAGAGCACTTGCGTTGAGCTGAAGAGCTGAGGGACAGTGCCCAGGCCCAGAGTTCAAGCCTCATGACCGACATCCCCCTCCAAAAAAAAACCTTTTAAATTGCTAAAAATGTCCTAGAAAGGAAGAAGAAAAATTGCTTTGTTACATTATTGACCAAAATACATTGTAATTATATCAACTTGAAACAGATTCCTTAGAAGAACTGATATCAGAATAAGTCATGTAGTGAAACTAAATACTGCGTGTACATTCTCTGCAAAGTGTAGACATGCTGTGTGTGAGGTACACACTAGAGCAGATGCACTTACCTTAGCCGGTTTAGTGGGTCCTCCAGTGGGTCCTCCTTTCTAATAATAGGGAATGATTTGAAGACTTTACTGAGATGTCATTATTTACCATGCCTGCCCTTCCTTGTGCATTGCTTATTCCACACAGCTTGCGGATGCTCCTAATATAATTATTTTGATATTGCTTCTCTTGTTTGTTTCTAATAAATGCAGCATCACTCATCAGACAGACAGCTTCTGTGTGAAGGCACTCCTAAAGGACCCAACTGACCACCCATCCTTCTTTCCTATTTTAAAATATATGGGTAAAGTTTAATCATAGATTTGGAGCCTTTACTTTATTTTCTTGCTCCAGTGTCTCTGCAAAGTACCATGATCAGTGGCTGCAATCCGCCACTGATCATCTCCAATAAGAAGGATCTGAATGTTAGTAAACCTCATTGACTAGCACCTGATACTCCAAAACATTCTTCCCAAACTTTATTCTGGTATCATCCCTTTACACATCTTTTATGTAATTACAAACTTCTGAAAATCAAGACTTCGTCTTATTTCTTTGTAACACCTTACTCCTTCTCCTCCAACAGTGGTGTCCTTAATACATAGTACTGATCAAGAAGTCATGTTAACTGAATTCATGTGAACAGTTTGGAAATATTCTTTGATTAATTGTGGGGGGTGGGGGGAAGGAAAGAAATGACAACTAAAGAATGAACTGCCTATACTTTCAATAGCCAGATTATGAACTCCTGTTTGCACATATTATCTGAAGTTACAGATATCTTGGACATAGTGGAAGCCTTTAACCCGAGCAGTAATAAAGACATCGAGGTGGATTTTCTAGGCATTGGGATGCTCTGGCCTTGGTACAACTACTGATGGTTTCACAGTTCTGTCTAGGTCTACAGTCATACAACTGTGAGATGGATAGCTCAAGTGTTCAGCTGAGAAGCAGACACAGGCTTATGACAGGCTTTTACTTCTTTTCCCAATTACCGTCTCCTAATGCTCTCAGTCCTTCACGCACATTAAGCAACCAACTATTTGCTGTAAGCAGAGTAGTGTAGCATTTTCCTGGAGGAAACTCAGCATAGGCTGTGAAGGAAGGGTCTTTTCCCTCATTTCCCCATCCGAAAGGGCAGCTTTCCCTCTGTGGCCTTTGTTCCTTTCCCCAGCTGGAATGCTTCCTCTTCTCTGTTCTTTTTGCCTTTCTGAATCCCAGGAGGACCAGCTAAAAATCCCTTCCCCTTCCTGAAACCCTCCCCAGCCCTCTGTGGAAAGCAATAATTGCCCACCTTGAACACCTGGACCTCATAGTGCCCGCACTACTTTCACGTGTTTTCCTTTATGCTATCCATTATTTTCTCTTATATTTCTGTCTTGTGCTTTCTGAAAGTGAAAATAATGTCTTGGATTTTTGAAAAACCTTTAGCATCTTATATCATATGGCACACATTAAGAAAACACTGTAATTTATGAGAAAAACATTTAGAAAGGAATTTGATGAGGTAAATAATCTTAATGAAAGATTATTACAGATATTATAAACATCTATGTGCATATAATACTTTTATAATATTTCAAAACTCCTTTAAATAATTTCACTAAAAGAACAATTACTGAAGAGTCTTGGAAAATGTTTACAAAAATATTTCATACTCAGCAATTAGTATAGATTACAAATATGCAAATACATGGACAGAAATACTTATTTGAACTAGAATCAAAGCCTGTTTTAGAAATTGGTCTACAAGTTTCTCAGTTACTTTTTGTATAAATCTTTGCATATTTCCCCCATTATATATTGTCTGTGTTGTGTTAATTCATCTGAAGTGACAAATTACCTGGTTCATATTCCAGAAAAAGCCAGACATAGTGCATCTACCTGACCATCAAATCTTGTTCTTATTCTCAACAAAACATGCTGCTGAGTTTTCCAGGCTAATGGCACACCAAATGTATGTCTGGATCCAAAGCAGTTTAAATGATCTCTCTGTAATGATTCATGATCTTCTGATAAGTTCTGTACAATTTGCATTTAAGAGTGTAGTTCTTGGCAGTTACTGGTGACTCATACCTGTAATCCTACTCAGGAGGCTGAGATCTGAGGATCACAGTTTGAAGCCAACCCAGACAGAAGTCTGTGAGACTCTTATCTCCACTTAACCACCAAAAATGCCAGAAGTGGAGCACAAATGGTAGAAAGCTAGCCTTGAGCAAAAAACCTCAGGGACAATAGGTGCAAATTTGGTCCCCTTGAAACCACATTATAAAAGGGAATATTTGTTCTGGGCATTAGTGGCTCATGTCTGTAAGCTTAGCAACTCAGGAGGCTGAGATCTGAGAACTGCGGTTGAAAGGCAGCCTGATTAGGAAATTTGTGAAATTCATGAGAGTTTCACAATTAACCAGTAATAAACAAGAAGTAGAGGTGAGGCTCAAAAGGTAGAGTGTATTGAGCAAAAAAGGCTCAGGGATAGTGTCCACGTCCTGAGTTAAGCCCCACGACTGGCACCAAAAAAATATATCAATGACTAATTTAAGAAGATTTTATTGAAGTTTATAACTATGTTATAATTATTGATATTCATATCCTAAAATATTTAGAGGTTAATAAAAATATTTGCATATTTCTCTCAAATGTTTCAGATAAAAATAAGTCAATTTTTCACAAAGCTAAGGGACAGTGTCCAGGCCCTTGGTTCAAGTTCCAGGACTAACAAAAAAAAGTTTATATTTGTGACATTTGGAAGTATGGCAATAGTATGTATAAAGTTGGGGAATATTACTTGTGTTAAAGAAGATAAAGAGAAGGATATGTTGAATGCATCAACAAAAAATTATTAAAAAGAAAAAGTTTACTAAACATGCATCCATTCATGTCCAGGCATCATTCTCAGCCTTCAAAATTGCTCTCTACTCTATATTCCTTCAAATCCATCCAATCTGACAATAAATACTAACTTAGAGATTTGCATATGCCAAGAACTGTGTTAGACTCAACTGTCACATCTTCCCTGGGCAGATACTGTCTTATCCAACACATTTAGCAACTCCCCACTTTATGAAACCAAATGTAATTCAACTTTTGCTTTCTAGCTTATGATATATTCATTCCATTCATTTGCCCAACTGCTTCAAGCAAAGCAATATAGTTGCTCTTTTCAGTGATGTGTAAAAGTTTTTACCAAATTCCTTGAGGCTTAGAACTATAAAATATGTTATTCTTAGAAGTAGATGTTGTGTGCGTATCATAAAACCAACAATGTAGGGGGAAAAAATCTTGAACTAGATGTAACTAGCATTTTTGTAAAAATGCTTCACCAAAAATAAAAAGGAAGGGAGAAAGAAAGAGAAAGGGAGACAGGGAAAGATGGAGGGAGAGATAGAGGGAAAGAAAGAAAGAAAGAAAAAGAAGGAAGGAAAGAAGGAAAGAAAGAAGGAAGGAAATGTGGAATAGAATGGGAAAGAACCTTAAATTAGAATATAGGATAAAGAATTAAAAACCAAGAAATAGGCAGACTAAGAAAAACCAGAGAATGGAGAACAACTGGATATGTGGTAGAAATGAAAGTAGTTATTTTTTTTTTGTTTGTTTTTTGTTTTTGGAAGCAATCCTGAGGGAAACACAAAATAAAAAAGTTAAGATCTTCATGCTCAGGACTTCCACATTTGGGAGGTTAGAGTTCTGAAATGATCTCGCCTAAAAAGAAGGCAAAAAAGTTCTGCTTTCAGAAATAGGATTCATTTTTATTGAGCAACAGCCGTATAAAGAGAACTGTGATCACGCAAAGGCCCTATTCCATCATGAAATGACAATAATACATTATATAATAATAAAACCTAATAGACAGTCCCAACTTCTCCCTCCATTTGCAAGTGCCTGACTTCCAGAATTAATTCCAAGTTTAAAATCAGAATCCAAGTTAGGCCCCATTAGATTCTCGATGTTTTTAACCTTTATATTAAATAACCATCAAAGAATACTAATTAAGAGCTATAGTTATATTTTTTCATACACTTCTAAATTACATACAAAATAATATGACATCTGTGGATGGTTTCAAAAAAAAGTATAAATGCCTCAGGGTACATCTGTCTGGCTAAAAAACAGGTGAAAAATATCTATTAAAGTACAAAGTAATATACTATTAAAACTGTAGATATAAGGTCAATATTGTATAAAATAAATAAATTAATAAAATCTATAGTAAAAACTAGAATGTTTTAGATGAATCTGAAAAGGCTGATTTTCTAACATTTTAAAAGTGAGAAAAGCTATTTGGCAAAATCTTTAACTTAGATTTATTTTTAATTTTGTTTCTAGGTTTCAGCTTCAGAGATTTGCAACTGATCCAAATAGTTACAAAAGTTTAGGAGACAGCTTTCGGACAATTTACAAAACAGAGGGGTATGTATTCTTATATGTATGTGTGTAGACTATGCTAATATAGACATTATAATCAGTTCAACTTAACAAGTTTTTTGTTTGTTTTCCTAGTCTTGTTAGAAAAAATGCTTAAAAGTGTTTTTTCCCCCACTTCATTGTTTTTCCTGGTATGATTCAAAACTGATTATGTATAAAAACTACCAAAAAGATATTTCAAAAAATTTGATGACTGGATGTCAAATTTTGATTTATACGATTGAGGCTTTGAAAATTCTCTATTCTGAAACCATATAATAGCTCTTTGTTTCTTGGTATTTAAATATAATTCCCAAATAGGTTTGCACAGTTGTTTAAGAACATGCAAGCAAAGGATATCTCTGTCAAAATTGTATTTATCAAATTTAGTATCATATCTATTAAGTGATTATAGCAATAGAATATTTTGTTAATAGAAGCTAAAATTTTCTTTGCTGTATAGACTCAGTTTAAATGTATGTAGGATTATTTTTCTATATTAAATGTTATAATACTCAGCATAATATATTTGATTTTTAAAGCTTAATGTCTTGATTTTTAAAGTTTAATGTCTTGAGTGTTTTTTAACCACAATATAAAAGTCATTTTCTACTCAAAAGTTTGAAATTTTATTCTAGAATTCAAGGGGGTTGGTTTTAAGAAAAGAAGAAGAAAAGGCTGGTGCTAATCTATTTCTCACTCCTTAACAAGTAAAAAACTTCTTTTCTGAAGCTATTAGAATTTTTACCCTTAATATTCTAATCTTAACATGCTGAGTCCAATTTTTATAAGACAACTAGATAAAGAAATCATTCCTCAAGTTTTTAAATAATAATAAAATCTAGCATGTATTTAGTCTCAACATATATTAAGAATTCTCCTTACAACTCTGTGAAGTACATTCTATTCCAGTTGATAAAGTAGAGAAGACTTAAAGAAAATTAGGACATTTCACATATCTATGCAGAGGGGTAGGATTCAACTTTGGGTCGGACCCAAAGCCCATGCTTTTAAACACTGTACATCACTATCTTACTTACCAGATCATACTGCAAGTACTATTCATTTACAGTACTTACTGTACTATAAGTATAGTAATGTACTGTAAGTACTATTTATACTAGTCATTTATTTCAGTTAAACCTAAATATGGATATCTTCCCATGCCAGTATATATTGTGTGTGTGTGTGTGTGTTTTGAAAAGTTTATATATGCAAGAGAATTTACCGAATAAAGTAACAAATTATTGTCAGCAAAAATATGTGGTAGAAAGAAATAGAACGTAATTGGCACTTTTGCAATAAAGCTTGTGCTTGAAGGGAAAAGAGGAAAAATTAATTCTGGTGTCTTTGTGGCAAGCACCTATGAAAGAAGTTCACTTCCAAACATCATTTTTTTTTTACTTTTTATTTTTTTTTTGTAGAGGTGATGTACAAAGGGGTTATAGTTATATAAGTTAGATAATGACATTTTTCAAAAAAGTTTATTGTTATTGTAAAGGTTAGATAGAGGAGTTACAGTTACATAAGTCATATAATTAGTATGTTTCTTTCTGAACAATGTCCCCATACCCTTGCTATCTCCTAGATTTTCCCTTTCATCCCCACACACAAGTTGTATAGTCCACTACTGTATTTATTTAGCCTTTGTCCCACCATTTCTGTAACCCCCCTTCCTGCCTAAAGGCATATAAACAAACAAGACAAAAGGAACTAAAAACTAAAACAGCAACAAAGAAAAAAATTTCCACTTCCTCAAGTTCATTTCCATAAATATTATTATTGAGTGTTTTATTTTTTTTATTTTTTATTGTGAAAATACCGTACAGAGGGTTACAATTACATGGGCAAGGTAATGAGTGAATTTCTTATCAAGCATTATTGCCTCCTCCTTTGTTTCCCCTTCCCATCACTTCCCATCTCCTCCCTCATCCCCCCCAATAAATATTATTTTATGATCAGATCCATGTACCTATTGACTCCTCGTAATCCTCTCCTAATAATATTCTACTTTGATCTCGCTATATGAATACTTAGAGAAATGTATAATTTATCATGGCCCACTGTATTTTTTTTCTTTTTGGATGGTATCACCTCTTCCCTCACTGTCTCCCAGGTTTTTCCTCCCATCCCCACTCACAAGGAGCATGTTCATTTCCAAACATCATTTTTAAACACACATGGAACATAATAGATAATTATTTTGGATCTCCACCGTGTCAGTGTCATGCATCTCCTGATTAGCATCAAATGCTAGCATATTTTTATATCATAAAGTGTTATTTCTTTCATGAGTTGCCTATTTTTATCCTTTACACATTTCTCCTAGATTTTTTTTCAAATTGATTTCAGTATACTATGTATTACAGACAAAAATTATCTGTTATATAAAAATTGTAAACATTTCTCCTAATTCATCATTTGTCTTAAAACCCATAAACTCTTAGCCTTTCAGAAATTTATGACATTGTAGGTTGTGATTTTTGTTATCTTACCTACCTTGCCTTTGAGCTATGCAACAATGTCATGCTAAAAAACATAAAACAACAAAAGGATTATACTCTCCAATCCCAAGATTCTAATAATTTCTTCTATTTTTTTCATATATTTAATTTACCTAAGCATTTTTTTAAATGTCTAGTGTGGCAAATAGAAATTCATTTTGAAATGATTAATCAATTGTCCAAATATTACTTGTTGAAAAATCCATCCTTTCCTTACTAATCTTTTTCATATTTTAAACTTCTGTATCTATATCATCTAGACCGTCTATTCTGTTTCTCCATTTCCTATACTGTTTCACGTTATCTATCTCTATGCCAGTATTATACTCTCATAATTATTTTATCTTTACAGTATGTAGGGAATATGTAAAAACATGCCTTGTGGTATAAAGTTCAAATTCCTTCCAGTTTGCAGAGCCCTTTCTGGCATGACTCTTCCTTTCTCCAGGTTCATTCTCGTACACAGATATGCAATAGAACAATGCAAGCTGTTTGTAGTCTTCTAGTCTCTCCCACTTGCCTGGCTTTTGCATGTTCTGTGTTCCTGTACAACCCTGCCCCCTATCCACCCTCTTCATTCAAAGTGACCTCATTTTACCCTCCATCTTTGCTCTACCATATGCTGAATTATTTTTCCTTTCTCCTTCAATCCCTTCTTTTCCCTCCCTCTCTTTCTTCCGTCCTTCCTCCACTTCCTTGTCTTTTCTTTCTCTCTTCTTCTATACATACACTATATAAAGTATAATATACATGACCCTTTCTTCCCTCTCCCACTTGAAGAATGTAAAGTTTATGTCCCTAAAGATTATGTCTCATTCCACTCTGTATTACTAATGCTTATTTTAGGCACTGAGCAGATAGTCCATATATACTAAACACATGGAAAGCAAATCACCACAGTGACATTATAGTAGTCTAGAATCAAAGAAGGATACTAGCTCATTCTATAGTCTAACTTCTTTGAGGGTGTGATAGCTAAGTGCCACATATTTATATTTATAACTGGGGTAAATATTCGTACTTATTAATTCATGTTCCTTTCATATATATAATATAAGCTTAGAGAAGTCAGAATGTGTTATTATACTTTGTCATAGTGTGTTATCTAGTCAATAAAATGTTGCTTTCCAGTAAAACAGTCATGTCAGCACTGTCAAGTTCTGTAAACAGATATATTTGAATTGGATTTTGTGATTCCTTAGCCAGCCTTTTCATTTCATGTGTGTTTCTGCCTTGATGTAAAATACAAGCATATAGTATATGTGGTTTTTGCATAGTAACATTAGCCTTTTCTCATTACTGTATATATAATTGCTTCTAGAAAAATTAACATTTTTTTCTGAGTTTGAGGATGCTGTTAGCCAGAGGCCATAATCATAGAGCCCTAGTCATAGAAATAGAAACATTTCTAAAAATACAAAAGAAAATGTTACCTCTTAATTCTGATGCAGAGAAAGAGCCTTCTAGATACCTTCAGTTAAAGGCAACTAGAAAAGGAAAACTTTTCAGTATATGCTATGTTGACTTTTTTTTAGTAAAACAGATTCCTTTGGTTTTCTTATTTCATTTTTAGAATATATATTCTCAAGGAAGGCTTTTCTTGCTTTAGTACATAGAGGCCTGTAAATGGGATTGCACTCATCTTCATAATTAGCCTCTCCTAGTTTTTCTTATCCCTTCCAAATGGAAGATTTTGAAAACTGGGCCTATCTTGTTAAAAACACTAAAATCTGTTAATGTACTCCTTCACCAATCTCTCATTTCCCAACTGTAAGATTCACTTGTCCCCAAAAGCAATTATTCAACCACATGGTCTAAACCCCTTTATTTTTGCCTCTAAGATTCTCGATCGTCTTAAAAACTAAGATTGCATCTTTATTTCGTGATTTTCTGTTGGTGGTGGTGGTTATGGAGTGTGAACACAGGGCCTGGGCTGTCCGTGAGATCTTTTTACTCAAAGCTAGCGTTCTACCACTTTGAACCACAGCTCCACTGTGGCAAATCAGTGGTAAATCAGAAAAAAGAGTCTCACAAATAATACTCTTCTGCCTGGGCTGGCTTCAAACCTTGATCCTCAGATCCAAGCCTCCTGAGTAGCTAGACTTACAGCCTGAAGCGTGTATTTTTATTAATGACATAGTTCTTTTACTCTGGTTTTGTAGAGGTGAGATTAATTTGAGATTTAGAAGAGCCTTCCAAATTCTTCATAGTGATTTCGACTACATGGAATCCTCATACTTGGATTTTACCAGCAAGCCATTCTCTAATGTAATGCAGATGGGAGAACGCACAGAAAATCAATCGGGGAAAGCAACATGTTACTGTCACTGTTGAAAGGACTTCTATTTGTCATCATAATTCATCATCTTCTACTGATTTGACAGAAATAACTTAATCAATAGGTCTATCTACATGATAAAATGAGCCCAAAAGACATAAAGATAGACTCATTGGCTAGGAGATTCTAAAGATATTAAGTTTGGTCACTAGGAAAATGGTGGTTAGTTTCACTGTTAATCATGAATTCAAGAATGATGAGCACTTTCCTTTGCCTCTGAATATTTTATAAAAGCTTTCTCAGTCTCCTTTATACTTGTTATTCATTTAAGAAGAGTAACTGAACGCTTACCTGGCAAAAGAGATACCATGATCATAAAGGTGGTTTTCCCAGAATGAGATGTATCCATTGCTGACCCTTGCAGCTTCCCAAAATGTACATAAGTCCTGGTATTACAGGACTTATTCCCACTGTCTTCTGATTTTTTTAAAAAAGCATAGACAAATTCATAGACAAACATCTTTTTAAAACATCTTTATTTAAACCCCAGACAGTTTCCCCACCCCTACACCTCCATTTCAAGCACTCTAGTAGTCAGTTTTTCCTAAAACAAGGAGGAAAACAGAACTTCAAATATTCTGTAGCATGGGCAAAGAAAGATATTAAGGTATTTACTTCAGTGCACCATGTACCAAGCTAGGATTTTCCTTTCATGTCATCCTCAGCATGTTACTCATCTCATGGCAGTACAACATTATGTTTATATTTTTTGTGATTACACTAAATAATTGGCCCAAGGACTTATTAGTGAATATCACCTATCACTAATGACTAGATTTTATTACTAAAAAAAAACAAGTATAGAAGTAGTGGCCACTGAGCTCTAATTTTTAAATAGTCTATCATCTTTGGTATTTTATCCCTCAAAGCATACAGCAATCTAAAGCAGCTTTTGTCTCTTCCTTAAGTGAAATATGAAAGCTATGGAAGGCTAGTATATGTTCAGTCAACTAAACCTTGGAGATTTTGTGGCAGCCTCTGGCCACTCATACCCTCAATCCTTGCAGTCAACTACATAAGTTCATAGCTTTCACTCTGTCTGATCTCATTCTGTATGTTCTCTATTCTCTTAGGAGAATAATTCTTGGGCATTGGTTTGCTCAAGGCAAATAACTAAGAAATAACTAGGTCAGATTAAACTTCGTTTCAAATGAGAAACATGTTGATTGCTAGTGCCTTCAGAAACACGGTATTCTTCAAAAAGTATTGCTGTAGAAAATGTGTGGTTGCATGGGGGAGGGAGGGAATATTTGAACTGTGTTTAGTTTCACGATTTGTTTTCTGTAACTGCTGATGCTGTCCCAAGTATCATCTTACATTCAGACCACTTGGTGATTATAATATTTTCTAGTTAAATGACATTTAAGGCCTCATTTTATGAGCTCCAGCATAATTGGCTAATTTGGTAAACTCCAGATGTGTGAGATAATGTGCCACTCATTTAAGTGCCTTTCAGACGGCATAAATGGCATAGCCCCAGGAGGTATAATCACTCCCTCTTGTTTTCATTAAGTAAGGCAGAGAGTGAGTGGCTTGTGACACAGACAAAGGAAGTGGGATGTCTGCCCTCCCAATCAACAATTGGGTAAGATTTGGACATTTTCATTTTATCTATGGACTCACTCCAAGACCTTAGGCCAAAGTGTCTTAGTGGGTCTACTTCCTAAAAAGTGGTTTACTTAACCTAACATGGCTGGCTGATTTTAATGTACCCTCAGAAAATAGAATGACCTGCCATGATGGAAAATGCCCGGAGTAAAATGGTCATTGGAAAGCGTCCCTCACTCTCAGATGGAATTGAAGGGAAGTGTTGAGGTTGAAGAGACCAGAAAAGAGCTAACTTCCCACAGCCAGGAATTGTAGACATTTCAATTAACCACCTACGTCCTTATCCTCTAAATAAGTTCCAGTTTCAACAGGGCCTAGTAGTTGTTTCTGCTGATTTTTTTTTCCTCTCAAATAATAGAAACCAACACATGTACCAGGTATTATTAAGCTAGAGCATGGTGACTCATCTCTGGCATTACAGTTGCCCGATTCTAGAAGTGACCTCTTACCTGACTAGAGATCCAGTGAAGTTCACATCCAGCTGAGTCATCACTGAAATAGAACCTGTACTCCACCCCCCTGAAGTAATCTGCAGTGAAAAGCAGTTGTGTGCAGAGCATTTGATTTGCAAGCCGGTTTTATTCAAGTGAAATCTGTTTCTGGTGGTTGCCAGAGGTACTCTGTGACTTCTGTGTCGGTACCTAATTGCCTTCTCTCTCCTCCTTTTAATTTTACCAAACAGGTCATACCCAGTTGCGCTTCCAGAGTAGATCTTTATTTTTATGTCATAACCATGAACAAAGTACAGGTCCCAACTTTTCTCGTTCCCACACTGCAGCCCTGCCTGGACTTCTTTCTTAATGATGTTACAGCAAGTTTCATCTTTACCTCAAGAGAAAAGAAACAATGAAAAAGTTAGAGTGGATTAGAACCTGTAGACTAAACTAGAGTGACTGTATCTGGCAAGTTTTAGGACCAGAATATTGCATCCAAATAGATTGAGATTTTTTTTCTTCCTCCCAATCTCCTGTTTTAGAAGGCATGACAAGAGGTGCTCAATTCAAGAATGGATATACTATTACCATTCTGGAATGGTTGATGTTTCTTAGGGAAATGGTTTCATCTATGATTTGGTATTTCACACTCAGAATTTTTTTTTTTTTTTTTTTTTTTTTTGGGTCCGGTCGTAGGGCCTGAACTCTGGGCCTGGGCACTGTCCCTCAGCTCTTCAGCTCAAGGCTAGCACTCTACCACTTGAGCCACAGCACCACTTCCGGCTTTTTTTTCTTTTTGCTTATGTGGTGCTGAGGAATCGAACCCAGGGCCTCATGCATGCAAGGCAAGCGCTCTACCACTGAGCCACCTTCCCAGCCCCCTCAGAATTTTTTTTTTAGTTACAAAATGCTATCTGTTGTTATCCTCAGGAGATCTATCTGGGTAAGAGGATATACAAGTTCTTAGATGGTCTACTCCCTCAGGTGCATAACACATGCACATCCTTTCAAATGTTTGAAATAATCCCTAGATTACTTATAATATCTAATATAATATAATTGCAATGTAAATAGTTACATTGTATCATTTAGAGAAGAATGACAAAAAGAAATCTGTACATGTTCAGTACAGATGCGGTGTTCTTTAAAAAAATCATTAATTAGCATATGTTAGTTGTGTAAGGAGGAGGTTCATTGGGACATTTCCATACAAACATACAATGCACACCCAATTAATTCACTCCTTTTCTCTCCCTCATCCCCTTTCCCCCCTTAAAGCAATTTCAACAGGTTTCATTGTTCTATTTTCATTCATGAATGTAAAGTTCTTGGACCAAAGCCAGATGTTGGTGGCTCATGTCTGTAATCTTAGAGGCTAAGATCTGATGATTGCTGCAATTCACCACAAAAGAGCTGGAGGTGAAGCTGGGGCTCAAGTGGTAGTATACTAGCCTTGAGGAAAGCACCTCAGGTTCAGTGCCCAGGCCTTGAGTTCAAGCCCTAGAACCAGCACCAAAACACAACAATAAAAAAGTACTTGGACCATATTTATCCTCATTCATCCATTCTATTAGTCCTCCCTTTCCTACTGCTACTTACTCCCCAACGTAGCCAGTTTTACCTCCCTGTAATTCATTTTTAGCATATATTAATTGTACAAAGTGGTTTTGCGGTAATAACAATATTGAACAATAAGGGAGTTAGGAATGATAGGAAAGGAGAAAGCACCAGATGAGTTTAATCAAACTGAATGAAATAAATGCCCTAGTGACCATGGTGTGGCATCCACATTGCACATATACAAGTGTGTGTGTGTGTGTGTGTGTGTGTGTGTGTGTGTCACTGGAATTTGAACTTAGCACTTCACCCTTGCTAAGACAGGCACTTATCACTGAGCCATGCTTTCAGCCCAGAGATGCAATTTTTCTTAATGATTTTAGTTGAATCCCTGGACGTGGAACCTGTGAATGTAGAATGTCAAGAGTCATCTGTTTTACAGAAACTATACAATTTAACTAATAATTTAAAACTCACATTATGAGGCTAATGATTGGATTGATTTGGTTGCAAATGAAGGAGAAAAAGCAAGAAGCAAGAATAGCAAATAATAAGCATGGATTATTTTAGCATTAAAAATAAATAGGTCGTTGAACCATTGACACATTATTTGGCATCTAAGCCTTGCTGGATTTTTGTTATTGACTTCAGTAACACTGGGTGGTGTGTCAGAGCATATTCTCCCATCTTCACAATCAGAAAGCAGATGCTGAATTTCCAGGGCTCATACATGCTTCCAATGTCTCTGAGTTCTGTTTCAAAGTCAGAGATCTTTGCTCTGCCCACAGAGTGACCTTTAAAATCGTGTCAGCTCCTAGATCTTCCTGCTGTCATCACCACAGCGTATGAGCTGACAGTCACACCCCCAGCCTCGAACTAGCAATGCTTTCTGACTTACTGACTGGCTTTGGCAAGGACTTTACTGTGGCCTCAGAGTAAGTGAAAACATTTTCAATGATGTCAGCCCTTCATCAAGGCCTGATTAAGAGACCAAACACAGCCCCTCTCAACACATGGTTCTGTTGACAGGAAATAAAAAGAAGGACCATGTGTCTGGGGGAAGTATTCATCTTTCTGAAAAGCTGATATCTTATTCAGAGCCTGAGAGATGTCCCTTGGAAATATTTGCAGGCCTTTATCTTAATTTATTCTAGGTATCTGATGGGCTGTATGTTTAGTCACCTTGCAGAAAGAAATATGCCAAAACCAAAATGTACTCCCTAGTGATTGTAAAGCTAAACATTTTTAGATGAGAATGAGAAAGAAATCCTCATAAAAGCATTTTCTATCTGAGCTTGAGTCTCCCATTGTAGAAAGTAATTTGGATCTGATTTGGCAGATAGGTTTAAAGGAATTAATATTTTGTCTTCCTCATTGATTTCAATGTTTTGTACCAAGTTGTGTGACTTTAGCCATAGTTGTTACCCAAATCTTTTATGGAGGTGATTTGAAACAGGAGGAAAGGAGAGGAAATTGAGACACTTTAACAGTGATTATGTTTAAAACCATATTTTGGCCTTTTACTACTTGTAAAACATGTCCATCTGTATTATTGCATTTGGCACTTATGAGAACCCAAGCAGGTAGGAAGGTGGAAAATACAATTATATTTTTCTGGACAGGAAACTTAGAAGCGATGTTAAAGGATTGTTCAACATTCCCCAGCTGGTAATTATTGGAGCTGGGATTCATTCAAAGTCCTTGTTACTGCTAATAACAGAAACAATACCTCAGATTTACATAATCCCCTTTGTGGATTCAAAGCATGGCCACATAGCTCATCTTAACTGACCAGATAACATCCAGAATAGGTACGGAAGAGAAGATATGGCTGGTTGCAAAAAGATTTATTTTCTACTCACAGGAAAACTCCAGTAGTAGGGAGTGTAGTGAAGTTCCAGAATGATCAATAGGGGCCTTAGATGAGCACTCAAAGAATGAAAACGTTTAAATTTTTAATGAGTAAAGAACCTTCTAACAAATTAAATTACACTCAAGTATATTTTGAAATGTGTTAAAGTTGACATCATCATCCCATGAAACCAAGAGAGAAGCACGTGATCCTTGGGACAGACAGAACTATTAAATTCAAAGAAAAGTTAGCAGCTTCTGGTTTGGGTTAAGAGACTCACTGAACAACTAGCTCAGTTATTTGACATAGCAATCATTTGTCTGATTCAACCCTAACATGGAGGAATAATCAGGAAGAGCTTATGAAATATGAGGTCAGGCATTTAATCAAGACTCCTTTGGATGAAGATAGCGTATATAGAAGGTTTACAATTACATAAGTCAGGTAATGAGTGCATTTCGTTTTAGACAATGTCACCCTTTCTTCACTCTAAAAAAAAACAATAAAAAAGTATTTTGAAAATTCCACTTGTAATTTTGGGGACTTTGAGCAAATTAATAAACCTCATTATACTTTGTTTTTGTCACATGCAATGTGGTAATAGTAGTAGTGCCTACTTTACTGTGTTATTAGCACTCCATACTAATGCAAGGTATATAAATATGTATACAGCAATGGTCAGGTAGTTTTATTTTTAGTACCTTACATTGTAGCTAATTACTTATAACTGTTCATGATTATTTAAATATGTAGCCCTCTAATGGAATCATTTTTGGGCCTCAGATAGTATATCACAGAGTTGTTTGAGTATTTCATCATGCAATTTGTGTTTACCAAATGTAATTGGATGATTGCTAGCATCATATACTTATACATATACATCCCTCCCACATTCATACAGAAAATAGAGTGAAATCAAAACACATACCAAGAAAAATTCATGACTCCCTTGGTAGCTTTAGGACCAATTCTTTTGTTGTTGAACTTGTTTTATTTTTTTATTAATATATTTTTATTGTAAAAATACTGTACAGAGGGGTTACAGTTACATGAGTAAGGCAATGAGTACACTTCCTATCAAAGCACTGTTACCCCCTCCATTGTTTTTCCCCAGCCATCCCTTCCTGCCCCACCTCCCCAACTTCTCCCTCCTCCCCCCCAAGTTGTAAAGTTCCTTTGCAACATACTGTCTTGTACATCTCATTGCTACAATGGGTAAACCTGTATCCGTATTTCAGCATTTTGTCATTTTCCTTCCCCTCCCCAAATTAGAAAAATGTATATACAAGATGCAGGACACTGGAATCAAATACAGTGAAAACAGGGATTATACCATGGGGTAGAACATACACACACACACACACACACACACACACACACACAAAATCAAATAGTACATTATAAGTACATTAAAAAACAACAGCAAGAAAGATAAAACCTCTTGTGTCCCTATCTTGGGGTTCATTTCACTTAGCATCATCTTATATGGTAGGCCCAAATTCTTTTTTTTTCTTTTTCTTTTTTCTTTTTTTTCTTTTTTCTTGTTTTTTTAAATTTTTTTCTTTTTTTCAATTTTTTTTTTTTATTGTGAAAATACTGTACAGAGGGGTTACAATTACATGGGCAAGATAATGAGTACATTTCTTATCAAGCATTGTAGCCTCCTCCTTTGTTTCCCCTTCCCATCCCTTCCCATCCTCTCCCTGCCCCCCCCATCCAATCCTCCCCGCCCCCCCCCCCCCCACCAAAGTTGTAAAGTTCGTTTTGACATAAGGACTTGTACTTCTTATTGTTGCAATGGTTCCACCTGTATCCCTATTTAAACGACTTGTTTTTCCCCTTCCCCTCCACAAATTATACCCACATCAAATACAGTGAAAGCAGGTTTTATACTGTGGGGGAGGGACATACAAAGCAACAAAGAAATTATCTTATAAATGTGTTAGAAACAATCGCATGAAAGAAAAAAAACATTTGAATACATATGTTAGGGTTCATTTCCCTAACATCACCTTATCTGACCTTTTCTGCTTGATTCAGACATATACTAGATATTGCAAATAAGGGAAACCTATGTTTCTTTGGGCTTGGCTTACTTCACTTAATATAATTTTTTCCAAGCCTTTCCATTTCCTAACAAATGGAGCAATGTCATTCTTTCTGATGGAGGCATAGAATTCCATTGTGTATATATACCACATTTTCTTGATCCATTCATCTACTGAGGGGCATCTGGGTTGGTTCCATATCTTAGCTATAGTGGTAGGACTATAAAAAAGTATTCTTAACCAGACATGTTGTCCACAAACGAGCAACAGCTTTGTAACAATCTCAGATAATGGTAGAATTATTTTAATGCCACAAAAGTGTCTGAAAGATTTGGGCAAATAATTTTTAAATTCAGAAGATTTGCCATTGGCAGGTGATACTGGTATGGTAGTGGTGTCATTAGGGGAACTGAAAGAGCTGGACAGGACCCAGGTGAAGTTTTTTGTGTTTTTCGCCAGTCCTGGGGCTTGATCTCTGGGCCTGGGTGCTGTCCCTCAGCTCTTCATCTCAAGGCTAGTGCTCTACCACTTGAGCCACAATGCCACTTCCGGTTTTCTGGTGGTTAATTGGAGATAAGAGTCTCATGGACTTTCCTGCCCAGGCTGGCTTTGAACCCCCATCTTCAGATCTCAGCCTACTGAGTAGGTAGGACTACAGGTGTGAGCCTCCGGCGCCTGGCTACAGGTAAGTTTAAACAATAGATTTGCATTGTTTTAAATGAGTCCTATCATTGCTACTGTTCTGCTTACAACACTTCCAGCCTGGGATTTAATAAGTCAAAGGATCTAAAGCAGTATGCATAAACCCCAAATATTATGTTCAATAAAAAGATAAGATGGGGGCTGGGAAGGTGGTTCAGTGGTAGAGCACTTGCCTTGCATGCATGAGGCCCTGGGTTCAATTCCTCAGCACCACATAAGCACGAAAAAAAAGCCGGAAGTGGCGCCGTGGCTCAAGTGGTAGAGTGTTAACCTTGAGCTGAAGAGCCGAGGCACAGTGCCCAGGCCCAGAGTTCAGGCCCCACGACCGGACCCAAAAAAAAAAAAAAGAAGATAAGATGGAAGTGGAGGCAAAAGAAAAAAGCGCCCAGGCCCTGAGTTCAAACCCCAGGACAAAAGGAAGGAAGGAAGGAAAGAAGGGAGGGAGGGAGGGAGGGAGGGAGGGAGGGAGGAAGGAAGGAAATAAATTATTCAGTCATTGATTTTGCATCTCACATGGTATATTGTTAGTAGTCAACTTCTTAATCATTTTATAAGATATTGAATATCAGAGACAATGTTTTATCCTGTTAGTGTAGTAGTAGCTGTGCAATATTGTATTTAATTGCTTGAATGTCTACAAAAATGATATTATACATATATATTAGTGAGAAAAATCATAAAGGTTTGGATACTATTTCTGAGAAACTAAAATAATAATAATTCCTATTTCACAATAAGCTAATACCAATATTAATAACCAAGATGCCAGCACTAAACTAGATGCTTTATGTAGATTATCTCATATAGGCCTCAGAAAAACTTTAGTGGTCAGGAGCTATAATTCTTCCCATTTAATTGATAAGCCAACCAAGGCCAAAATGCTTATGTAACTGATCCAATTCCTCATATTTTATGGAAGTTTAAATTCAAGTGATCTAAATTCAGATTCATACCTCTATGTTATTTTAAAAGACATAATTTTTAATGTAAATTGTTCTTCTTGGACTAAGTATCTAGTTGCTATTTTTAAATAATAAACAGAAAAAGGAGAGACTCTGAATTGCTTGCTGACATTTGCTAAGACCCCAAACACTTCCTTCTTAATTTTTTCCCTTTTTTAATTAAGTAATTGTACAATGGAGTTGCCATACAACAAAGCAGTTTAGAAAACAATGTGTTTTGATCAATGTTAACCCTGCAAACATTTTTACCCATCCTTCCTAAACCACCCTTCCCTTACTTTTCTTAATTTTGTAGGATATTCGTTGAATTTTATTTCTTACTTCATTCTCTACCCCTTCTTCTCTCCATTCATGTACTAAACACATCTTACAGTGTGACCTTCACTTTTTACTTTTCAAATGCTCCATCAGGATGATGGCATACTATTTAATATATTTTGGCATGGACTTTGTTTATGTGTTTGACACCTGAGAAACAGCATTATAGTGAACAGAATGTCTCATCTTGATTCTTAAATCCCGAATTGCTCAGGGCCACAAGATATAAACCATGGGTTTAAGTCTGGCACTCTCAACTTCCTCCTTGCATGCTTATGGATCTCATTCTCAGGATGCTGACATTTTGCCTTTCCTATACTCCTGTCTTAACTCCCTCCCCTCCCCTATCACCTGTCTTAAATATTTAATCTTTTTGCTACACCTCCTCGGAACATGATGGCTTTTGATGGCAGCTGTCTCCAGTGATGGGGCATTCCTTGGGGAAATCCATTCTCTTTCAGCTTGGCAAGGAAGAGCATACTTTTATTACATAGAACAAAGAGAGTATTCATTAGGACTTTGAGTTTTCCAATATAATTCCTTCAGCTTTCTTTTCCCCTAACACTTTGTTCATCACATTTCTGTATTTTATATCTTACTTTGATCTCTTATTTTGGCTCTCTAATATAAAAGACTTTCCCTTTACCACCATCCCCTTCTCCTTTCTCTTTTCCTTCTTTCCTTCTTTAATTCTGTCTTTTCCCCTTCATTCTTTCTCTCATTGTGTCATAGGAGAATTAAAATGAAGAGTTTCTTTTGTGATATGAGACAATCACATTATTAAAGTTCCTTGATTTTTTCTGGTATGAGATCCAATTTTCTAAAGTTTACAAAGCTTTTCATATATGAAATAAGCAGTCCATAATCCTATTTCACCTAAAAGCAGATCATTTTTCTTACCAGTTCTCCCCAAAAATTCAAACCCAGGAAACAAATAATATGTCATGGTGACTGTGTATACACAGCCTTCCATTAGACAATGGGCATAGCTCTGGCCTTCTGATGTTTAATTCCACAATAAAATGACTATATGAGCAAAAATAATTATTTCAGCTACATAGTTCTATTAATCTTTTGAAGAAATCTTTCTGAGAGCAACAGTAAATTTGATAGAGATTCAGACCATCAGAAAATACATTTGCATTTCTAACACTTTCCTGTCTCTTCACACTTCTTGTGTTACCATTCTCAATTACAGGGGAGGAGAGAGGGGTACAACCAAAACCATGCCGGGGACTTTCCAGACAGAAATAAACTATCCCCATAGGAAATTTTTTTTCAAAAAATCTTCAAAGTGTCCCTTTTATTGAACTTATTTCTCTTCCTAGGACAAATGGACACATCAAACATAAAATTTAATTGAGACACACTAAAGTAAGAGTCTGGCTTTCCTGAATAGGAGAAGTTACAGCATTCCATTAAGTAGACACCAAGGTGCTAACAACACATTGACTGCCTTGCATGATATTGAACTTCAAATCACCACTGACTATTTAAACCATCATTTATTTAGGATTTCAACAATCTCCTGTTAAATTCTGCTGTGTGATTCTATTTTACATTTCATTTCCTGGATGTTTGTTTGAATTTAAGAGCCACTACGCATATAGACAATTCTTTGACAGCAAAGGAAAAAAAACACCAGGAATATATCTGTTTATTGAGGACTGACAGCTTTATAGCTAACATAAAAATAATCTAATGTTTATTGGGGTAAATGTTTGGAGTAGGGATTAAGTGAAACTACTGAATAGAGAAAAGCTTTTCATCCTATTGAGGCTTTTCAAGTAAGGTTTGAGATCTACTACATTAAAACTTTTTGTGTTCATTTCCTTAATGCTTGTTTCTTAATTTGTCCCACTACTTATTCTCCTCTACTTTGCTCCCAAAATTGTATTTTACAACAGGGGTTTTGAAGTATGTCAAATTGTAAAAGAGAGACAGAAAAAAAGAAAGAGATGTGCTACTGTTCAGAAACTTGCTGCAGTGATTTTTCCCAGGCCACACAAACATTCTAGCTAAAATAACAGGAAATGTACTCACTACCTTGCTCATATAAATGTAACCCCTTTGTATAGTATTTTACATTAAAAAAACATATAAAAACAATAGTAATTGTAGTAATAATGATAATATTGGCAAATCTAAACCCCACTACTCATCATGTAATTTTTTTCCTATTTTCTACACCTTATCATAGTAAGAGTCCATCGATTCTTCTGTTGCTTTTTTTCTGTCACTTTTATTTTGTCATTTTTGTGGTTTGCTTTTGTGTCATTGCTGGAGGTAAGAAACAGAACTTGCCTTAAATATTCTAAAACTGATTTTAAACTACTGAGGACTATCTTTTCCTATTTTGTCTTTAGCCAAACATTAACAACACAAGACAGCTTTATCTTTAAGGAAACAATTAAAGGGTATTAAAAATAAGCTTTTCAGCACCTGTAATCCTAGATCGACTGGAGACTTGAGATCTGAGGATATGGTTCAAAGCCAACCCAGGCAATGAAATCTTGTGAGACTCTTATCTCCATTTAAACATTCAAAACCCAGAAGTAGCCAGGTGCTGGTGGCTCACACCTATAATCCTAAACTGCTCAGGAGGCTGAGATCTGTGGATTGTGCTTCAAAGTCAGCCTGGGCAGGAAAGTCTGTGAAGAGAGACTTTTACCTCTAGTTAACTACCAGAAAACCAGAAGTGGCTCAGCGGATCTAGAGCGCTTGTCTTGAGCTGGAGTGTAGGGACAGAACCCAAGCCCAGAGTTCAAGCCCCATGACCAGTGAGATATACAAGATACTATGTTGAAAATGAACTTCACAATTTTGGTTGGCTGAGGGGATGGGGGCTGAGGGGGTGGGGGTGGGGGAAGGAGTTGTGGAGGTTGGGAGGGGAGAGATGGTAGGGGAAAAACAAAGGAGGGGGTAACAATGCCTGATAGGAAATGTACTCATTACTCATGTAACTGTAACCCCTCTGTACAGTATTTTTACAATAAAAATATCTATGAAAAAAAGGGGGGAAAATGAAGTATTACTGTGGTCCAAAGGGTATGGCACTAGCCTTGACCAAAAGAGTTCAGGGACAGTGCCCAGGCCCTGAGTTCAAGTCTCACAGCTGACAAATAATAATCTCAACAGCATCAGTAATAATAGGCTCTTCTATTATTAATTTTAAAATAAGCTATTAGATCAATAGGTCTAACAGTACTTGCCTTTTTAATTTTAATGTTAGTTAAAATTATCACTGATAGAGGCTGGGAAGGTGGCTCAGTAGTAGAGTGCTTGCTTTGCATGTATGAGGCCCGGGTTCAATTCCTCAGCACCACATAAGCAGAAAAAGCCAGACGTGGCGCTGTGGCTCAAGTGTTAGAGTGCTAGCCTTGAGATGAAGAGCTGAGGGACAGCGCCCAGGCGGAGTTCCAGCCCCACGACCGAAAAAATAAATATCACTGATATTGCTTTTCCTAACATCATTCTTCCAAACATGCAGGGTTTTATGATCATCCTATACATTCTAGCTATATTCTGATCAGCCATTACTAAGTCTCCCTTTGTCATATTTCCCCACCCTGATCCTATCTTTTTATTAAGCAAAATATATGGGAGAAAAAAAATTAGGCATAATAAAAGGTCACTAAGGACTGGCTGTAGAGCTAAAAATGAAAAGCGGTTTTCCTGGCTGAGTCCAGCACCTAATTGCATTGGCTCTTTCCCCTTGAAAAAAAAAAATCTCCTGATAACACTGATATGTGAACATTTGATTCCTCAGTTTTCCATTTCATAATTGCAACTATGTGCTCTGTGGCTGTAGGAAGGCTTGGTGGATAGGTGCTATACGTCTACATGTGAAAAGACCAAGGAGAGTCTGGAACTGTCAGAACCTTGTCAAAGATGATCAGTTTGTCTGAAGCACTGTATACCAGGTGTTCACCTAAAGCAAGGAGCACGTCATTACAAACTGTTCAAGTCAGGATTCTATCACAGCCAGCTGGTGTCTGCAGGACCCTGCAGAAGGCTTGAATCATTGGTGGAATTCACAAATGTTTGTTCAACTAAACTATATTACAATGTTCAATTCAGTTTAAAGATAAATTCGGTCTACTTTGTAAAATATAAAAACATAAAATGGTCTACTATCTAAGTGGAGCATGTATTTTGTTTCTTAATAGATTATATTTAGCCTTAACTCCTTTCTTCAGTATCAAATCTGAGATGATGAAGGTTGCCTGCACGTTTTGAAGTGTAGTATTTTGACTTCCAGAGATTGCTTGTCAATTTGGCAAAATTGGAATTTTTATCTTAGTCTCAAAGCATCAACTGGTTGGCTGTTCTTGAAAGTTAACTGATGAAGAGGCCTGTCTTACTAAGTGAGGGAATGAGGAATCTCATCGCTCATTCTGACACTACTGGTTATTTATACTTCCTGTGGCTGTGGTGTTTCGGAACAAGTTCTTTGGCATTTAGATGATTCTTTTTCTTATAGGGGTTAGATGCTTCTAAATTCTCCACGAAGCCAGTCTTCACAAACTGCCCATTGCTTTTCAGGCAAAGTTCATGGCACTGACATGGTTCTGGGTCTTTCTATGGATTTGGCTCTGGATCCTCTTCTACCTTGGTGTCAGGAATTTCAGCCTGGTAAACTGCTCCTTTAGTGCATGGAAACTGCAGCTACACCACTTGTCAGCTCCACACCACTCAGCTCACATCCACACTCGACCTCAGTTTTTAGAAATAAACTTTTCCTCCTCATGGATCTTCTGATTAAACACCTTAGGGGTTACAAGGAATCTTTTATGAATTCACCCTTTTTTAAACACCAAACACAAAAACCTCTAAGTGTAGATGATTGACATTTTATTTTACATTTTTTTGTAAGGCATCTGGACCACCTTTGTTAGAATATGTTAGGCCAGCAGAGTTGTCAGGCAGGTATGTGACAATCTCACCAGAAGAAACTGGGTTTCAGAAGTTCGTCCAAATATTACATAGTAGATAAAAAACTGCTCTGAGCAACATTTCGTTCAAAATGGTGTAATTTGCTTAGAATTTAGAATTGAGTAAGTGGACCTCTTTTATGATCCCTAAGTGCTTATTAACAAAATTAAAATTATTTTAAAGCTATAGCAGGTTTTAAATATCATATTCTAATTTTGTTTTTTAAAAAGTTAGTTTTTCCCAAAGCCACTACCACAGAGCATCTAAATATTTTTTTTGGGGGGGGGGGGTCCAGTCGTGGGGCCTGAACTCTGGCCCTGGGCGCTGTCCCTCAGCTCTTCAGCTCAAGGCTAGCACTCTACCACTTGAGCCACACCGCCACTTCTGGCTTTTTTCTTTTTGCTTATGTGGTGCTGAGGAATCGAACCCAGAGCCTCATGTATGCAAGGCAAGCGCTCTACCACTGAGCCACCTTCCCAGCCCTCTAAATAGATTTTTGAATTATCTCTTTAAGGTTATTATAATAGCTATAGTCACCTAAGAATGCCTGGAGGTTTCCTCATTTCTTCTTGAATCACCAGGTCATAGTAAATAAACTTTTCTCTAGGATGGTCCTAAAAAATGGAGGCATAGTATATGTTTTAAAAATGGAGAAAATTGGGGCTGGGGGTTTAGCCCAGTGGAAGGGTACCTGCCCGGTTCATGCAAGGCCCTGGGTTCGGTCCTCAGCCCTGGAAAAATAAATAAATAAATAAATAAAACTGGAGAAAATCCATTCATTCCTTCTGTAAGTAAAATTTGAACTTGAAACATAAAATATTGAGTGGTTTATCTATATGCATGAAATAGACAAAATTTATGACTATTTTAGTCCATTATATATGTATATTATATATATACATACATATATATACATATATAAAATGAGTCATTAAAATAAGTAAATCTGTCAAGTGCTGGTGGCTCACACCTACAATCCTAGCTATCCAAAAGGCTGAGATCCGAGAAATGCAGTTTGAAGCCAGTCTGGGCAGGAAAGTCTGTGAGACCCTTATCTCCAATTACCCACCAAAAAGCTAGAAGTGGAGGTATGGCTCAAGTAATAGAGTGATAACTTTGAGTGAAAAAGCTTGGGGACAATGCTCAGGCCCTGAGTTCAAGCCCTAAAAGAAACACACTCACAAAATAATTAATTAAAACAAGCAAATCTTTAAATTTGAGTTCTTGACTTTTTATTATGATGTATATCAGCAGCAAATATGTCTACAATTAAAAATTTGATTACTTACATGATTATATTTTCCAGTCCTAAATTTCAGCCTGAAACAAATATATTACATAGTGGTGTCAAATGTCCATTAAAAGATCCACCTCAGATTCACTTATACTTTATTTCAAGTAAGACATAATATTTCCTTTCTTTTTTTGAGGGAATGAAAACATCTTTGGGGAGAGAGAATAGTGAACATCACTAGTTAGGAAAACACTTTCTAATCTGTTTCTAGTCCCTTTTATACTTCCCCTGACTATACATTGCCTGTGTGGTATTTTCCCTATACTAGCCTTGGCTACAGAACTTTTTTTTTCACATTTGCTTTAATGCTTGCTGATTGACAACTTCATCTGTATTAACTATTTACTTTCCTTTGTGGTTATATTATATTCACTTTTCAAATCTATACTCTTTTCACAACCCAATAAAATGAATGTGTTTCATGAACTTCTTTGATATGCTTCTTCTTGCCAAGTTTTTTTCTATTTCTTTACTGATCTCCACAATGAGTACTTTACTCTGGCCTCTTGAAGGTGTGTGTGAGTGATGAAGTTCCATTGTATACATAGAACCAAGCTAAAACTTGCCATTTGAAAGATAAAGCCAGAAGAGAATAAAGGGCATATGTCAATACAAAAAGACTGACTGCAGCTATTTTCCCTTGTTTGTGTATATAGTTATTTCTATGGTAACTGCACGTGGATTTTGAAGTTTTGGCTTTGACCCTGGGGATGTACACTTGAAAACATTTGTAACTTGAAAACATTTGGTTTGCTAACTTTGAGTTCACCATATACTTATGCTTGTCCTTCTTGTTCACTCCGGTTTGCAAATAGAATGACAGGTAGAAAACCATCATAATATTCGTGCTGGAGCAGGGGCAAGGGTATTGTGGTATTTCTGAGGAGAGACGGGTTGGATCAGTGAAGAATTACAATATCCTTACAAATAAATACAAGGTAGAAAATAGCTGAGAAATGTGACCCTAAGTGTTTCCCGTATTTTCTGTTAAAAATAGGTGGAATTTTGCTCCTGACTTTGCCAGGAATGAAAGAAACTGCATATGTATCTCCATCCCATACCACCTACATCCTAGCTCTATTTTCTCTTAATAAATGGGAGGTTTCAAATGATGTGGTAATTCTGCTTCATTTTCCACATAGTAAGTGATCTGATCACAGTGTTTTTCCTTACTCTTCGACTGTAACTAAATGTGTGCATAGATGTATACGTAAAGATTGCAGTTTTATTTTACACAGATTTTTTTTAAAAGTAATATTAATGGAGGATGCCATTTCTGAAGGTTAGGGCTCTAGGGGAAGACAGGTATTAGCAACTAAGAGCCCAAGAAGAGTGTTAGGAAGAGACTACTAGAGAGCAATGCTTTTCAAGTGTGGACTATGAGATGTGGTAGGAACTCTGATAATCATAAAAATATTTGTTTTTGATGTAACTCATGGTACTGGGCCCCTGAGAACTTTTCAGAAAGCACAATACCAAATTTAATGCTATAAATTGTTTTCAGTTATTTAATGAGGCAGGAAATATTATATTTGTAAAATGAAACTTAGTAAATGTTTCTGTGCTGACGTATTAAGCTGTATAGTTTTAGAGACCAAATTCACAGTTTAAACGTACAACTTAAGTTTTGTTACATAAAGATGCCTACTTCATGTGTCTGTTTCTAGACTTTTAAAGAAATCATCAGCTGGATAGGGTCTTTTTTCAGCCATATGGTTGTCTATACTTTGAACCTTTCAATTAATTGGCAACTTGATTGAAAACCAAATTTTCTATTTATGTAATACTTAGAGTAACATTTTGATGAGGGAGGAGTTTGTTCCAAGTCTTGACTATGGGTTTTCAATTATCTTTGCAGTCTGCCTTCCATTAACAGGAATAATTGGGAACTGGATGTGTAGAATTAGGATTCAAAAAATACTGCTAGAAACATGACTTTTACAGGACTCTGTTTAAAAAAAACTCTTCAAAAGGATCATATTTTGGTGGAGATTTCAAATATGAGACCTCAGATACAGACTCTTCTGCTTTTCTTTATTCTTTCCTCTCTCACATCTGTGTATCCTAAAATATAAAATATTGCCCTATTTTCTCTCTCCTTATCACTGGCACAAGACTCATCATATGAGCCACTGGCTTAATTTTAAACCTAGCTATCTAGTTTTAGTTGATGGCCCAACTTCATCTCAAGAGTATTTATGAAAGAACAAGAGCACTTACCTAGTTACACTCAATACTTTTCATTCTATCATTAAAGAGATGAAATGTCATTTTACTTTAGAACATTTTATTGAATTATAATATATATCCCTGAAAAGTAGACATCAGTGTCCCCAAATATGCAATATTCTGAACAAGACAGAATATCTCAGCTCTCAGAAGCATCCTTTCAGTGAATGCTATGCCCTAACCTCACCAGAGGCAATGGCCATTCTTATGTTGACTTTGTAATTTCCAAATATCCCATGGTTTTTTCACCAGTTTTATTGGCTGATTTTTGTGGAAGAGCAAAGGGAGGTGGTTAATCCCCTATAGCTGGCTTCTTTGCATTGTGGGATTTTCCTAGCTGTTAATTATTAACTTTTCCTTAAAATAAAACTTCCATTGTGTAGGGAGAAAAACTCCATGAGCACAGTACATGTGATATAAATCACTTTTATGTCTGCGAAACAGCTGAGTTTACATTTTTATTACATTGTTTGAAAAAGTATCTTTTCATCTGGAAAGAATCAGTTTAAAATGTGATTGTCAACACAAAAAACCAGTTTTCTGTTTAAAATGGCTGCCAGTGGAGCTAAGAACTATAATTAAGCCAGACTTTTCTTCATAGATGCTAGTTACCAAAACCTAAAAGTTTTCACTGAGATTTTCAAAAGAAATTTCTTTGAAAGCAGGTAAGGCATTTTTGTTTAGATAGAAGTAAACTAATGAATATTATTGTAAAATGCAGAGTCTTTCCCAGAGAAAGGTGATTTGGTGGTATGGTTTTTAAGTTAAATTTGAAATAAAGTATGTATTTATAAAAGTGTTGCCTGACTTGGGTACTTATGTTTGAAAAAGATGTTTACTTATTAGCTAATTAGCAACTTAGAGCATAATTTTCTCTCTCTTAGAGATTCAAATTTAATTCTGAGAAGATACTTCTACAAATACACTACAGTTCAATTAAATTAGCCTGTAGCTTTTGATTACGTTCACTAACTTTTTGCTATTTACTTTGAAATAATTTTTTTAAAAAGGAAGGTCGAGTCTGTTGGTATTTCATGTTGCATTTAATTTTGAGCTATATTATTAAATGAAAATTGATACATCCCATTGTTCCTCTTATTGCTGAAGTGTGTTGGAAGATGTGATAAAGATTTGGACTATACATATCCTCTTATTTTCAGCATAGTGATACCACAGTACATGTAGTTTTGTACAGTCCAACATTCCCATTGAAACATTCATTTTTTTAAAACATAGGACAATCATGACTGCACATGTGTGCATGCTAGACAACCTTTAGTCTTCAACCAGATTTCTAAAATCTCTGTTATTTCATAGTTTTGCTAACAGGGGACTTACAGTTGGGCCCAAAGGTGTTATGATCTTTTTGCAGAACAAAAATTCTCCATAATCTATAATCTACTGAACTATAAAAATTATTTAAATAAGCACAGAGCAGTTCTTGAGGATTGTCTAACATAGGTTCAGATGTAAAAGAATTTTATAAATCCAATGCTAAATTCATAACTGTTTTCCAAGCTAAAGTAGAGTGAACTCATTCATCATTTTACCTGGAAAGGCCAGATATGGCAGAACTTTAAAAGTTGAAGGAGAGATCAGATGATGTCAGTGTGATAAAGTACCAACCCTCAAAAAGAAACAAATTTTTCACCGATCTAAACTTTTATTATAATTATTTTAATTTGGACATTTCCTTTGAGTTAGCTAATAATTATCATTTTGCTTGTTAGCTTTGACTCATCACTATAAGTCATTTATTGTTAAGGTGTCATCACAAAATATTTGTAAGTACTACCACCAATAGATATTTAGCCAAATAGTTAAATTAAATCTAGTGATGCAAGCTCCTGACTTTGCATATGCCTTTCTCTTTTAATCAACTATCAGATTAGCTAGCCTATTATTAATAATGTATATGTTCATATTAGTAGCATAACTATAATAATAGATTGATTTTTATAAGAGCAAAGTGAAAATTTTTTACAGTTATCTTTTTGTTTTCTATGTTTTTCTTATTCATGATTTTCCCTGCTTATGAATGTGTTTGCATTGAATGACAGTCACAGGCCTGTTTTCTTCAAGGAGGTTGATAGAATTGAACATTTTACGACAGATAAGTCCTAAGAAAAGGAAATCATTATCAACTACTTTAAATATATCAAATTACCAACAGGTTTTGAAACAACACAAACAAACAACACACACACACAAAAAAAGAAATGGCATATTTTCTCTTATCCTTGTCCTTTTAATCCCGAAGATATCTTCTTTTGTTCTCTAGACGTACTATAAGGAAGCCTGATCCTCTATAGCAGAACTTTAAACAACAAATGACTTGCTATTCATTTCATTACATTTATTTATGAGAAATTATCATCATGATAACATTAATAGTTAATAGTTAATAACATTAATTCTAAATAATGCAGCTGCCTATAATTTTATTCCTGTCATAAAGTTGATATTTTTGTTTCCATCATAAAGTTAATATTTGTATAGTATTTACCAGCCCATAAATGAAATTAAGCAGACATTAACATGCAGTCAAATATTAATATCATTGAAATAAAATATATGTTTAAAAGCAGCAAGCAAACACTTGGTACATATTTTTTCCTGACAAATCTGTGGATAGTCTATTTGGTTTAAGACAGAAAAAAAAAAAAGCAAAACCAAGTCTAAAAGAAATTCCTGTTTTCACCTGGAATTTATAAATTTGACAAGTCCATTAAGCCATAAAACCTGATGGTTTGAAAAGTGATCTTTTCTAGGTAGGTAAAATAACTACAGAGAAAACATGACTTACTTTTCCTTGAGGGCCAAACCAGTAAGACAAGTTTAGTTCTCTTGACTACAAGATCCTCTCAGGAAGGAAGAAGTAAATAAAGAGCATACTTTCAGTGTCCATAGAATCCAAAGATTTCCATCAGAACCTTAAACACATGCACAGATTTATTCCTTCATTTGCTGTGAAATCAAAAATGTAGAGACAGGCTAAAAGTTTTAGAGTACAACAAGAGGATATTTGGAGCCTTGTGGTTTGTCAACACAATCAGATCTGGGGTGCCTGTCCTCAGCTGCTGTGGTCATCCAGGAGTAAAGGAGCCTGCTGCTTGCGCTCAGGTGATCCACGATGAGGATGGACAGTGAGGTGGCCCCCAGTCACCTGCCCCCATGGCTCAGCCTTCCATGACGGCCACTCTTTGTTGTGAATTTTTGGCAGCGGCAGCAGTTTGCAGCTTCAGCTAAGAACCGCTGTTCTCGGGTAATGCCCTCGATCAGAGCCCCGATGACAGACTGTAGAGTCAAGTTTTTTCAGGTGCTCTGTTTGCTCAGTAATCCTTCAGTGCCAATCTCCTCCAAGAGTACGCGGGACCCATCGGTAATGGACATCAGCCATTAAGCTCATAATATTTGTCATCTATCGGGTTACTGCTTTGTTACTCCCAAGTGATGAATGGATGCCGTAATGCTTTAAGAAAATAAACCAGTGCTATAAATATGTCCAGACTTATAAGAGCAGCCGCTTTATTTCTTCCATTTCTAAACGCAGAGTATTCCTGAAATACTTGGCTTTTCCTGCGGAGTACAGAAAGCAATGTGCTTTACGTTAGTGTTTGCAGTTGGTTAGAGTCCACATCAAACAAATTACTCTCAGAGTGTCTCTAACATATTTCACCATGGTTTGATACAGCTAAGTTTATACTTCACACAGGCATTCTGATTAAAACAGGCATGTTGGCAAAGAACTTCTCCCAGCAACTATTTGTACTTGCATGAGAAGAACCTAGAGAGGGAATTTAGGTATTAAAAATAGCATGCACCAAAGCCACTCTCATTTTAGTTATTCCTCTGTTAACTAGTTATGTTTCTGTATCACAGGAAGAAGTAATGGCTTTGAAGACTTGCTATATTTCAGTAAGAGAGTTTCTTTAAAAGAGATTGTAGGGCTGGGAGGTTGACTCAGTGGTAGAGTGCTTGTCTCGTATGCATGAGACCCTCGGTTGGATTCCTCAGCACCACATAAGCAGAAAAACAACCAGAAGTGGCGCTATGGCTCAAGTGGTAGGGTTCTAGCCTTGAGCTGAAGAGCTGAGGGACAGCACCCAGGCCCAGAGTTCAGCCAAAAAAAAAAAAAAAGAATGTAGTCATATTGTTTTGTGTATAACATTCATATTGTTTTTTGCATCTGTTTTGTTAACATATTTATACAATTATTTGGAATAATATTAATTCTGTTTAGCATTGAATGGTAGTGGATTCCTCTCTTTTTGTCTGTCCTGATTTAATGTCAATTTCTACATTAATTTTAGAAGTTAAGCTTGTCTTTTTTTGCAAATGACCAGAAATTAAATTGTAAAACTAACATGTTATTTGCTTTTAAACCATTTGAATTTTCATCTTTTATTTTTGTTATTCTTTTTTTTAATGCCATTGGCTTTTTTTATTTAAAAAAAGGGGGGAGGATAAGGAAAAGGAACATTAATGGTGACAGACCTAAGATAATATAATAAATGAGAATCTTGAACAGGACTCCAATTAATCACTGATTCTTCCAACCACAGTTTTTATGGCCTGTCCTGATAGTCTGAGTAGTATATTTTAAGCACCATTTCACTATCTCGATGTTCTCTCTTCTTTCCTCCTATCCACTGGTCCTGCTGAGTGATGCAATACTCATTCACATACTTGAGAGCAGGTGCCTCAAATTAAGTGTGAATCCAGGTCATCCCTTGCGATTTAGTAAATGTGAAAGAACTCCACCCCAGTCCCTACCCCAACACTGTAACTTCCCTTCTCATAGCTTTTGTTGTGTCTGCAGCCCTTAAGCAAGACAAGTCTTATGGAGGACAGTGGCAGTGTGTGTTTATTTTATTACCACAGGCTCATAATTGCCAGAGAGGTGAGGGGCCTCACCTCCATCAGCTCTAATTGCTGCAAAAGCCTGTGGGCTTCTCCTGAGGCTGCAGCACGGCTGGGAACATTTCCTGTACAGAGGCTGAGGCCTGGGGTGTAGGGCGATATGCCAAACTCTTTCAACATTACCCTATCCACCCCCATTTATATGCCACTCTTTTTCTCCTTTACTAAATGGCCCTTAGAAAGCATTTTAAAGTTTCAGGAATATCTATTCCAATGAAATGGGTGTTTAATTGCCCTGGACCTCTGTGCTCTAAGAGAAAAGATTTTGACTCATCTTTGGATTCAGAGGAAAAGTTTTACAGAGAGATTGTTGAATGAGGATTAAAATGTCCATGCTGTTAAGCTTTAACTATAAGTGATGTCACCGTTTAAACACAAACTTGGAATTAGCTAGATTTCTTTTTGTGATGAATCTCTTGATTAATCTTCATTCAGGTTGTTTTAATTCAGCCTGTTCTGAATAGGTCTTTCCTCATGATAGAAAGACTGCAGAATATCTTCTTGATAAGTTATCTATATAAAAGAAAGTCACCTCTTGCTTGGCCAGCATTTGAGTTTAAGTACTCCATTTTTTTTAATTGCTACTATATCAATTGTATTTGAAGAACAATATAAAGGCTTGAAACGTGCCAAACAGCAGGGAACAGGAATAATCTTTAATGAGTGCCTACTCTGGTGCTGGGTCCTTACACACATTACATTAAGTGATCTTCACAACAACCTTTGAGGTAAGTTTATTGTCCCCATTTTATAGGTAGAAACCAAGGTGCCCAACGTCCCACAGCTAATAAATAAATCCAGGCGTGTCTAATTCCAGAGCCTGTACTCTCCTCTGTACACCAGGGTGCCTCCCAAGAATCAAATGATCGAGGTCTTAAATGATTTAAAAATATTGCATTTGTCCCAGGCAGGGAAATAATGCTCCATCATACCACATTTTTTTCCCGTATCAAAACGCTTCACTTATCAAAGCAAAATTTCACTATCTGTTTCCACCTGGTCTCAGGTCACATAATCTGTACATTAATCACTTAATAAAGACTTGTAGGATTCCCCCAACTTCACCGCAATAGGACTTTGTAACATAAACATGCATTATAGAAATCAGAGCTCTGACATCCATTTTCCACAGGTGTTACCTGTGCAAGTCTGATCTTGCACCCTCATTATTCTTTTTGCAGAATGACTCCATCTGGCCCCTTGAATGTGCTTTCATCAAAAGAATGCCTTCGTGTAGGACCTAAGCAGCCAAAGACAACAACTTAAAACTGAACTAAAATTATTCAGGAGGCTGACACACTGATCTAGATAACCTGCCCTTCGTATTGTAGTTTTAAACCACATAACAATGGTAATGCTAATAATAATTTGTGTTCCAGTAGCACCTTTTGGTAAGAAGCTCAAATAGCTTTATGGCTTTTGTTTCAATAATCCTCTCACCATCCCTCTGGAGTGGGTGAGGGGAAATACATACCTCTTCAGCTTTCACATGCAAAAAGTTGGCACAGGGATGTTACTTCCTTGGTGAGTAGCAGAGGGGTTTGTCAGACTATTACAAACATTTTGAAGATCCATCACAGGTTTTTTTTGTTTGGGGGTTTTGTTTGGTTTTGTTTGGCCTACCAGTTGATCTGATTTGGTATTGTTTTGTTGTCAAATCCAAGACCCAGACAGAATCAGAATTCCATGTGAAAGAAGAAAGTGACCTGAGAGCATATACTTTTGTCTGCCTAATTCGTGAACACCTACCTTTAGGCCAGAGAGAAATGCTCAGGCCTTCAATGTATTTTCCTCATCTGTTTCTATAGGATTGACTACATTTTTTAATATTTTTTAATTTAGTGTAAAGGTGATGTACAGAGGAATTATAGTTACATGAGTCAGGCAATGAGTACATCTCCTTTTGAATAGTGTCATACTCTCCCTCATTCTCTCTTAGTTTTTCTCCTTGGGCTTCCCCTCCCCCCGCACCCCCCCCCCCCACCCCGCTGCAGTTGTATAGTTCATTTCCAACATAGTGTCTAGTGGGTTTCACTGCTAAATTGGTTCGCTCCTTGTCCCACCATTGTTGTTCTTCCCCTCCCCCCTCCATCAGATAAACTTATATACAAGAAATAAAAAACAGCAACATAAACCAAAGGAATAAACCAAAGGGACAGGGGGAGAAACACAAACAGTACAATAAAAATCCTCTTATTTCCATTCCATTTCTTGGAGTTCATTTCAATAAGCACCATTTTATATGATCATATGCACATAGCTATTGAGCTGCAAATGGGATTGCATGAAACTGCAGAGCTTCTGCATGGCAAAGGACATAGCTAGCAAGATCAATAGAAAGCCCATGGACTTTATCAAGTGGCCTATCCATGAGCCATTTGTTATGCCTCTCTCTTGACTGCACTGTGGCCCCCTAATATTCCTAATGTTCTGTATACCCACTTTCCCATGCTGATGGTTGGTTTCTCACACAAATTCCTTATAGTCCTATAGATGGTGAGTCTGAGCCTTTGCAGATGGCTCATGAGTACAAGCAATCAGCTGGCTAAATTCTGCCAGATCAACTGAAGGCACAAACACTTGTGCACTTCGGGGCACCACCCTAGCAAAATTGACAGGAGATTTTTTTAGCATCTAACATGATTTTGAAGAACTGAAAAAAGCATTTAATCTTAAAAAATCTCCCCCTAGAGAAAATGAGAGCTGAAGCGAATGTATCTACTGTAAAAAGATGGAGAGGCTCAGAACCCATCAATAGGTTGACTGATGAAGATATTTCTTTCTAGAGGAGGCTATTAAAGACTCAAGAAGGTGAATGCTTCTTCAAATACAAAAAACAAAGCAACATAGGAATTCAACATGAAAAAAGGAAGGAAACATGACACCTCCAAAAGGAAACAAATACCCTTCCAAAAACTGAATCCAAAGAAATAAAGATATATGACTAATCTGTCAAAGAATTTAAATTTTTTTCTTAAAGAAACTCAGTAAAATTACAAGAAAATGCAGATAAATAATTCAGTAAAATCAACAAAACTAGACATGAAAACTTTGACGTCAATTAAGACAGAATATTTTTTAAAGCAGAAATTATGGAGCTGAGAATAGAGTTGTAAGGAAAGCAGAGAGCTTTAACATCAGACTTTATTAAGCAAAAGAAAGAAAGAATGAAAGGAAGAAAGAAAGAAGGAAAGGAAGAAAGAGAGTGAATTTAAAGACAAGTCATTTGAAATTATCCACACAAAAAAGTAAAAAAGGGAAAGAATAGTGAACAAGAATGGAAAAAATACATGGAATGTATGGGACACCATCGAGACAATGTATGGAATTAAACAGAAAACAAGAAAGTAGTCTAAGTCTTTTGAAGGAAATAATGGCTAGACATTTCCCAAATCTTGGGAGAGATATGGGCATGAGGCTCAGATGTTTCCAAAGAGAACTTCATTAAGACCTATTATTATTAAACTAATGAATATTAAAGACAATATTTAGAAGGCAGCAATAGAAAAGAGATTCATCACACAGAAGGAAACCTCCATTAGATTATCAATAATTTCTTAGAAAACACTTTGTGGGCTAGGACAGAGTACACTGTTATATTCATGGTACTGAGAGAAACAAACCTTTCAACCAAGAATATCTTACTTAAAAAAAGGCAAGTCTTCAGAAGTGAAGAGGAAATACTCTATCACATAAAAATTGAGGACATTTGTCACCATCAAACCTTTCTGATGAGGATTACTAAAGGAAGTCCTCAAGCTGAAATGAAATGACACAACTTAGTATCAGAAAAACTACAAAATCACTGATAAAGTTAAGTATGTTGTCAAATTCAGAATTCTATAACAGTACAGCAATAAAAGTATATGTCACTTTTAGTTCTAGTGTAGAAGTTAACTGTGGCTATATTTGTTAATGGATGCACAATAAGAAAGTAAATTAGGATATCAAAAACCTAAAATATGTGTGTAGTCAGGAGTAAAAATGTAGAGTTCTTATATGAGGTCAATGTTAATTTGTGGGGCTGGGAATGTGGCTCAGTGGTAGAGTGCTTGCCTAGCATGCATGAAGCCCTGGGTTTCATTCCTCAGTACCACATAAACAGAAAAAGCCAGAAGTGGCGCTGTGGCTCAAGTGGTAGATTGCTAGCCTTGAGCACAAAAAAGCCCAGGGACAGTGCTCTGGCCCTGAGTTCAAGCCCAGGACTGGCAAAAAAAAAAAAAGTTAATTTGCTATTTGCTTAAAATAGAATATTATAAAATATTTTATCTAGGCCCCATAATAACTACAAAATAAAAACCTATACAAGACACACAAGAGATAAAGAGAACTGAATCAAAATATATTTCTATAAAGAATCGTCAAACTACAAAGAAAAAAAAGAAACTTAACAAAAACAAAAAACAAACAATCTAGCAGTAGTAAATCCTTATCAAGAATTACTATAAATGTAAATGGGCTATAACACACACATACACACATTTATCAGATGTGAAGTGAGAAATAGACAGAAGTACAATAAAAGTAGACTTCATTACCTGTCTTTCAACGGTAGATAAAACATTCAGAAATACATTCAGAAACAAAAAAACTTGAGATAAACAAAATAGAGAATACAAGATATTAAACTATGGAATGCAGGAAAAATGCTTATAATTTGGAAGCTTAGTATGATAAATGGTGTAACAGCACAAAGTTAGTGTTAAGGAGGAAATAACAAAGAGCAGAAATAAGCATACGTGAAATTGAGAAGATCAATACTTAAACTGATATTTGCTTTTTAGAAAGATAAATTTGGTAAGTCTTTACTTATATTAAATAAAAGCCAAAGACCAAATAAATAGAGTAGGACATGAAAGAGGAAATATTACACTGACACTATAGAAAGACTATAGTTCCAAGAAGTACACAAGTCCTTGTCTACAAGGACCAAACATTACTGGGCTGGGATATAGCCCAGTGGCAAAGTGCTTGCCTAGCAAGTACAATGTCCTGGGTTTGATCCCCAGTACCATAAAAAAGAAAAGAAAAGAAGAGAAGAGAAAAGAGAAGACAAGACAAGAGAAAATACAGTTAAAAAAGTACATTACAGACCAATATATATGATGAGCAAAAATCCTCAGCCACATATCAGTAAATTGAATTCAGTAGCACATTAAGGTGAATTTATTTCTGAGCCATGAGATGACTTAATGTATACCACATTAACTGAAGGATAAAATCATCTCAGTAGATGCATAAAAATATTTGATAATATTTTCATGATTTAAAAAATCTGCACAGATTTGATGTAGAAGAATGTGCTGCAATATAATGAAGACTATCCGTGTCAGTCCCACAGCCAGCAGCACACTCAACTGCAAAAAATGGAAGCTTTTAAGATCAAGGACAAGAACTGCACATCATCATTGCTTCTATTCTGGAAGTTCCAAGCAAGAAAATGAACTTAAAGGTATATAAGTCAAAAAGAAAAAAGTAAAATTATGCTTCCATGTGATATATATAGAAAACCCCAAATGCTCCACTACAAGCTATTAGAATTAATAGTATTCATATGAACATAGCTTAGATTTATGGACTAGAAGAATTACTGTAGTTAAAAATTATTCAAAGTGACATGCAGATTCAGTACAACCCCTAGCAAAATTCCAGTGTAAACTTTCTCAGAAAAACAGTGATCCTAAAATTTGATCGAAATAGCAGATAGCCAAAGAAAGCTTAAGAAAAACAGAGCCAGCGGTATTATATACTTTTTAAGTACTAGGACTTGAATTCTGGGGCTTATGCTAGCCATGGAGATGCTCTACCACTTCAGCCATGCCTCTAGCCTACTTTGCTTTCATTAATTTTCAAGTGAAGTCTCACATTTATACTCTGGCAATCTTAGACCACAATTTTTCTCTTCATGCACAGAGTAGAAAACCATAATCATTATGACCAATTGGTTGACAAAGGAGGAGCACAGTTTTTTTTCCGTAAAGAATATTTATCAGTGGATAATTGAATATACACATACAAATGAATGAAGTTGATCTTTATCTTGCATCATACAACAGAAATCAAAATGATTAAAGACTAAACATAAGAATGAAACTTTAGCCGGGCACCTCTCAGGAAGCTGAGATCTGAGGATTGTGGTCCAAAGCCAGCCTGGCAGAAAGGTCCCTGTGAGACTCTTCTCTCCAAACCCCTCAATTACTGGAAGTGGTGCTGTGGCTCAAGTGGTAGAATGCTAGCCTCGAGCACGAAGAGGCTATGGAACAGTGCCTATGCCCTGAGTTCAAGCCCCTGCAACCAACCAAAAACAAAACAAAAAGATAAAGAAAAGAAAAAGAATGAAACTTTAAAACCTCTAGAAGAAAATAGGGGGAAAGTTATTTGACATGAGTCTTGAAAATTATTTTTTGATATAACACTAAAGCTTAACAACAACAAAGCAATAAGAATATTCAAATCAGAAAGTTTCTACAAAATAAACACAACAGTCAACCAAATGGAAAGGCAAGCTATAGAATGGGAGGATGTATTTGCAAGCTATATATCCAATAAGGGACTGATAACCTGATATCCAAAATATATAAGGAACTCAGACAACCCAGTAACACAAAAAAGCCAAGGATCTCAATAGACCTTCTTCCAAAAAAAACACATACAACGGTCCAACAGGTTTATACAAAAGTGTTCACCCTCAGTAATCCAAATGAGATTATCACTTCATACCTTATTAGAATGGCTATTTAAATAAAGACAAAAGTTAACAAGTATTGGTGAGGATATGGAAAAAAAGAATCCTGTACACTATTATTAGGGAAGTAAATTGGTATAATTATGATGTAAAACAATACCATGTAAAAACTTGAAACTAGAACTACCATATGGTCCATGAATTCCTCTTCTTGGTAATTATCCAAAGGAAAGAAATTGGCACCTGGAAAAAATATCTGCATTCTCATGTTCATTACAACATTGTTAACAATAGCCAAGATTTTTAAATATGTAAAATGTAATATATAATATATAACACATACATATATATACACCTATATGTAATCTATTTTCCATGGTCTATATACACATATAAACATATATACCTACATGTGGAGTGTTATCTAGCCTTGGAAATGTTACCTGGATGAATCTAGAAAACATGGCACTAAGTGAAACAAGCCAGATTAAAAAACTCCACCCTAATTACCTGTAATGTCTAAAAAAGACACACTCACAGTCATTGGGAGCCCATGGCTTACTCCTTTAATCCTAGCTACTCAGGAGGCTGAGATCTGAGGATCACAGCTCCAAGCCAGCCCAGGCAGAATAGTGTGTAAGACTGTTAACTCCAATTAATCCCCAGAAATCCCAAAGTGGAGCTGTGGCTCCAAGTGGTAGAGGGCTAACCTTGAGCAAAAGAGCTCAGAACAGTGCCCAGTCCCTGGGTTCAAGCCTCATGGCCAACAACAAAAGACACTCACTAAAAAGCAAAGAATAATATTATCATTATCAGAAGGCTGGGGTGTGGGGACTATGGGGAAATGTTAACAGATATAAATTTTCAGGTATAAGTTAGATACATTCAGGGAACCTAATTTACAGTATGGTAACCATAATTAACAATATGTTGTATACTTGGAATTTTTCAGGAGAGTTGATATTATGTCTTCTTGCCATAGCAAAACAAATAGCTATTTTGAGGTATATTTTAATTAAGTATCATAGAAATCACACACAAACATCTATACACATTGTGCACCTTAAATAGAAATAGTTTGTACCTGTCAGTAAAGCTGGGATCTTAAAAAGTCACCCCAACTCCCTAATATAGGGCAAGTTCTCTTCATTCTTGGGCATCCTTTGTAATCAATAAAGTGGGGATCTTGGTAAGACTGCCACAACCTCACGGTTTGAATACATCTTTACTGAATCTGATCTACCTCCAAAGGATTAGGAAATATGAATTTATATCCCAACACCCAACACCTCAGATTTAAGTTTGTGCCCAATTTACCTTGCTATGATTGAGCACAGTGTAGAAGGTTTCAGACACTAAAATGACTTGCATCACCCTAGAGTCAGCATGTTATCTTGCTGCTGTTACCAAGTACACATTGGCGGGCACACGGACATGGAATATAATTCTGATATGTGTGAGGGAGATATGTGGGAGTGCTTTGGGTGCTGGGAAAATATCTTTTTCCCCTTTTCTTCCTCTTCCCTTTCTTCCTCCCCTTTCTCCTATTTTCTTCCCCTCTCCCATCTCCTTCTTCCCCTCTTTTACTCTCTCCTCTTCTTGTTCTCTATTCTCTCTCTTTCTTCACCCCACCCCCCTGTCCCTGGTCTGATGTCACTATTATTTCCTTTCTGGCTATCCTTTGTATTTTCCTTTTGACCATCTCACTGTCCTTCCCTCTGCTTGGAAGTGTGTACATGCTTCATTACAGTCTGTGCCAAGTCAAGTCTGATGCCAGTTTACATTTCCACATCCTTTTTTCTTTCTCATCTCAAGTGTGCGCTTACATATTTTCAAGTGGGTCATTTTGATGCTTCTACATCTCTACCTCCATGCCTTTATACATTTTTATTACAACCTTGAGAATCATTTTCAGTCTACCTCCTACATGAAAATCTACCTGAAGTTCACTTGAACTGAGTCATGCCAAATGACTCTGTCATCACCAACTTTAATACACAAAGCAGCTTTTATTTACAATTGCAGGTCAAAGAGCAGGGAGTGAAGTACACAACATTGGGGGTTCTGGGAGAGAGTCTGTAGCCTGCATTAGATTCTTAAAAAGTCCTTGGCAGGGACAAAAGTTAGAATCTCATCCTCAAAAGATACAAAGAAATGTTAGAAACAGTGCCTTTCCTCTGTACATAGGATACATTAGATTCCAGGGCTCTGGAAACAAACTGCCTAAGATTGTATGACTTAATACAATGAAATTTATTTTCTTATAGTTCTGGGAGCCAGAAATTCAGAGTTAAGATGTCTTTAGAGTTTGTTCCACCTGAAGGCTCTTTCCTAGCTTCTGGTGGCTGCTAGAAATTTGTGGCGTTTTCCAGCATGTGGTTGCATGACATATCTTGGCCTCCATCTTCACTTGAATGTCTTCTTCTGTGTGTCTTTCTGTGTCTTATTGTTTTTTGTTTTGTTAGATTTAGCACCTATGATGATCAACCAAGATGATCTCATTTTGAGATCCTTAACTGTATCATAACTATAACTTACTTGCAAAGACTTCATTTCCATAAAAGGTCATGTTCATAAGTGCTAGGGGTTTAGACTCAGAATTATCTTTCTGGACACGCAATCCAATGTAGAAGTCAGTTTATTTTAAACTGAGAGGCTATTATAAAACTATGTTTTATGCCACAAAGGGTATAATTGACAGATCAAGACCTCTAAGAAAGCATGATCAGATGATTCTGGTAGAGAAATACACACTAACAGAAATATCTCTAATTCACTATGAAGGTAGATACATTTGGAGGTAAAGAGTTAGATGTTAGCAAATATCTTCGCTGATAACCTCTATTTATACTCTGTGAAACAGAGGCAAGATTATCTGCTGAGAATGAAGAGATAACTTGAGAAAAGTAGAATGAAGGTTAGAAAGAGCACTTTGGAGATTGGCTGTGACAAAACCAAGAAATCATAGCAGAATTTTCAAGAGTCACTAGGCTTCTGTCTCAGACATTGAGCTCCTTATACCTGGGTAGCTGAATCTTCAGTCATATGGTAATCTCTTGTGGTAAGGGAACAAAGAAAGAAGTTGTGGAACGTTTCAATAATTGAGGGGTTGAATATGACTAATGTAGGAGAAGAGAAAGAGAGAAAAAATACAAGAAGAAACAATGGAGAAACTCAAATAGAGTTTCCAATAGACCTTGATGAGCAGGAGAGATGAAAGAAGCAGGTACAGACAAGGTTGAAAAGTCATGTTATTGAATCAAGGCTGTGAGAATGGCAAGACAAGAAGAAAAATGAGAGATGCTGGCATTTAGCCCTCCTAGTATGTATCAGGTGATGCAATATCCACACCTTGGGAGCAGATTGCTAAACTAAGGTGGTAGTTTGTTTTTTTTTAATTTAATTTAATTTTATTTGAGAACATACTGTACAGAGGGGTTACAATTACATGGGCAGGATAATGCGTACATTTCTTACCAAGCATTGCAGCCTCCTCCTTTGGTTTACCCTTCACATCCCTTCCCAGCCTAGGTGGTAGTTTTTTTAAAAAATGAAATTAACATACATGAAGGAGAAATTAGTGGAGGGTGGTTGGGTGGGGGTGAAAACTGTAAGTATGATGACCAGTATTGATGAGGACAAAATGGAAGAATTTAAATCCTCACTAACTGAGGACAACTGGCACAACGATCACCTGCAACCCTGACAGTGGGAGAAAACAGGGCACCATTCTGCTTCTACTCAGAGACAGGCAAGAATATAAATTTATTGGTTGCTTGCCTATGAAAAATAAAAAGACCTCTACTAAGATAGTAGGGAAGATGCATCTAAGCATAGTGTATGCATTGTGGAAAGGGCAAAGTGAAGCCCATTGATTTTACTTAATATGCATTAATTTAAATAGCATTACAAGAATCACACTCAGCAAGTAGAAAACATGGATCCCATGGTTTCCCTTATTTGCAATAACTAGTATATGTCTGAGACAATCAGAGAGGGTCAGATAAGTTGATGTTAGGCGAAATGAATCCCAAGATAAGTATTCAAATGTTTTTTTCTTTCATGCAATTGTTTCTAACATATTTATAAGATGATTTCTTTGTTGCTTTGAATGTCCCTCCCCCACAGTATAACCCTTGCTTTCACTGTATTTGATGTTGGTATAATTTGTGGAGGAGAAGGGAAAAAAACAAATTGTTTAACTAGGGACACAGGTGGACCCATTGCAACAATGAGAAGTACAAATCGTTACATCGAAAAACAAACTTTACAACTTTTGGGTGGGGGGATGGGAAGAAATTGGAAGGGATAGGAAGGGGAAACAAAGGAGGAGGCAACAATGCTTGATAAGAAATGTACTCACTGGGGCTGGGAAGGTGGCTCAGTGGTAGAGCACTTGCCTTGCATGCATGAGGCCCTGGGTTCATTCCTCAGCACCACATAAGCAAAAAGAAAAAAGCCGGAAGTGGCGCTGTGGCTCAAGTGGTAGAGCCTTGAGCTAAAGAGCTGAGGGACAGCGCCCAGGCCCAGAGTTCAGGCCCCACGACTGGACCCAAAAAAAAAAAAAGAAATGTACTCATTATCTTGCCCAAGTAATTGTAACCCCTCTGTATGGTATTTTCACAATCAAAAAAAAAAAAAGAAAAAGAAAAAAAAAAGAATGACAATCAGGAGAACTTCATGGAGGCATTGTCATTTCAGATGGCTCTTCAGATGTGGCTCATGCCTATAATCCAGCTGAGGAAGCTGAGACCTAAATGATTGAAGTTCCAAGTCCAGGCTTTGAGACTTTATCTCCAATTAACCAGCAAAATGCCTGACTGGAGATGTGGTTCAAATGGTAGAGCACTAGCTATGAGCTAACAAGCCAAGCAAGAGCATGAGGCCAAGTTCAAGCCTCAGAACCAGAAAAAATTTTAATTAAAAATTATATACACACACATACACATACACACACTTGTAGCTTTCAAAGGAAGGCTGAATTTTATACCTGTCCAGACTTCTGAAGCTTATTTTCCAGGTCTATGCTAGTAACCTCAACAGTAGAGCACACCTTACTCATCCCCTTCTGGGCAGCCCAACGTTTAAACTACAGTCTCTTCTTACAAAGCATGAGTTGACTATCTTTTTTCCTTAGCAAGGAAATGTCAATTCATAAAATTTTGCAAATTGGCTGGGTGGGAAAGGATGTTTTCTAGAGGAATGAAAGACTTTACATCTCTGGTTAGTTTAGATTGTATGAATAGCTTCTAGGAGTAAATCCAAACAATCTTGGAACCACAGTTAAACCACAGACGGAGTTTCTACTCTTCTCCTTTTCCACTGGCAATTTCCTGAATGCCAATCACTTAACTCTTTCACCAAAGCAAACATATTTATTTGTATAAATTCTATGAAAATTAACTTCTACTCAAAAGGTTGTTTAGAAATAGTCAATTAGAGACCTCCATGTGAAACTCTTTAGTAAAGAGAATAAAATCTCATTAATAAGAATGAATGAGGTATGTGATTGCTGTTTTATTTATGAATGTGGTATCTGATTGCTGTTTTATTTATTAATATTATGCATAAAGGTAATTAAAATAACACTTCATCTCAATGCCATTAGAATAAGTTGAAAATTATTATGTATTTTCATTGAAATCTTTTAAGTGGTTATTTCTATGAACATCACAAAATAACATATATTTCTAAGTAAAAAATGGTGTCCACAGTTAATCAGTGTTCTCAAAAGCTGACAATCTATGTTTATTTTGACTTTTATTTTTCACTTACAACTATTTTTTCAGAATAATCTGAATCTTTGTAAGATGGATGTAGAACTTCTATTTATCGTAGAATTTAGAGTCCAGAATATAACGCTATCCACATCTACGTAGTATACTATCAGTCTTTGTTCTCTTACTAGCTTTACCCAAACTAATCTTAGGAAAAATATTAAAAATGCATTTTCCTTACAGTTTTTTTCTTTTGCCACTACCAGGATTTGAGCTTAGGGCCTTGTACTTACTTGGCTGGAGTTCTTCTGCTTAAGCTATGCCTCATTTGGCTTTTGCTGGTTTTGTTTTTGTCATTTTTGTTGTTGCTGTTATTGTTTTAGAAATGGAGTCTAGAAAACTTTTCTTGATGGGCTAACTTTCTACCTCAATCTCCAAAGTAGTTAGAATTACAGGGTGAGCCACAATTGTTCTGACTACATTTTACTCTTGTCTGCTCTTTAGTGTCTCCTGTGTCAAATAATGGTAACATATTCTCTGCTAACATATAAACTGAACCAATTTGTGGAGCTCTACAATATAATCAAGGAAATGTAGGACATATGTTGTAACTACTCTACATATTGAGTAATTGATTACCTTGTTAGAATTTACAAATGTTTATCAAGTTCTTTCTCTATATAAAGCACATGCTAACTATTAAGCAGCCAAATCCTTTTTTGCACAGAGCTTAGAATCTAATAGCATTAAAATAACCACAGAAGTCACTATAATAAATGCTAAAAGGTGACATGCTATTAGAGGAGCACAAAGAAAACACTCCTAGAATTTACTCTATAGAGAAGTAAAGGAGATTGACACTAGAGCATGCTAGGAGGTGACAGACATGTTAACCCAAGATACCTACAAATGTTTATCAGTGGACATTTAACTCATGCTTATCCAATACAGAAAGCATCACTGAATATTTTTGAACTATTATCTCATTACAACGCTTTTCCCACTATTAGAATTGGTGTGCTTGTGTGTATAATGTAATGGTTAAGCACATATGCATTGGGATCAGAACTAGGTGGTTAGACTGAGTTGTTTCTCTTCTCTAAGCCTCCATTTTCTCATCTCTAATCTGTTTACAATTTTAAAACTCTCCACATGGTTTATCCTAAGATTGAATGAAAACTCACCAGTGGACGGCATCTCAAAATATTTTTGCTAAAATAGATAAAAATGTTCATCACAAAAGTAACTTTAAAAGTAGAATAAATACTCCTTTTTAGTCTATAATGAAGACAAAAATGAAAAAAATTGCCATTTTGTTTTCTGATTGTTTTTTGTCTGCTCTGCTTTTTGTCAACACAGCAAGAATTTCAGCTCCTTTACAACCATGACCATTCCTTTTTCTTCCATTTTAAATTTTTTTATTTTTGTTTATTTTTATAGTTAAAAAATATGGAACGCTTCACAAATTTGTGTGTCATCCTTGCGCAGGGGCCATGCTAATCTTCTCTGTATCGTTCCAATTTTAGTATATGTGCTGCCGAAGCGAGCACTCTTTTTCTTATTTTAAAATTTGACTCAAGAGGGGCTGGGAAGGTGGCTCAGTGGTAGAGTGCTTGCCTTGCATGCATGAGGCCCTGGGTTCAATTCCTCAGCCACCACATAAGAAAAAAGCCGGAAGTGGCGCTGTGGCTCAAGTGGTAGAGTGCTAGCCTTGAGCTGAAGAGCTGAGGAACAGCGCCCTGGCCCAGAGTTCAGGCCCCATGACCGGACCAAAAAAAAAAAATTGACTCAAGAGCCAGGCACCAGTGGCTCATACCTGTAATCCTAACTACTCAGGAGGTTTGTTGGAGATAAGAGTCCATCTCCAATAAACCACCAGAAAACTGGAAGTGGTACTGTAGCTCAAATGGTAGAGCACTCACCTTGAGCTGAAGAGCTGAGGGACAGTGCCCAGGCCCAGAGTTCAAGTCCCATGACCCACCAAAAAAACATTGATTCAAGTAGGGCACCACTGGCTCATGCCCGTATACCTAGCTAAGAAGACTGAGATCTGAGGATCATGGTCTGAAGAAGGCAGAAAATCCATGAGACTCACCACCAATTAGCTATCCCCCAAAAAGCTGAAAATAGAGCTGTGGCTCAGGGGATAGAACACTAGCCTTGAGCAAAAGAGCTCAGAGACAATGCCCAGGCCCTGAATTCTAGCTCCAGGACAGGCACAAAAAAAGAAAAGAAAAATAAAAAGAAAGGCTTGGAATGTGGATTAGTGGTAGAGTGCTTGCCTAGCATGCATGAAGCCTTGGCTTCAATTCCTCAGTACCACATAAATAGAAAAATCCCGAAGTGGTGCTGTGGCTCAAGTGGTAGATTGCTAGCCTTGAGCAAAAGAAGCTCAGGGATAGTGGCCAGGCCCTGAGTTCAAGCCCTAGGACTGGAAAAAGGAAAGAAAGAAAGGAAGAAAGGAAGAAAAAAAGAAGGAAGGAAGGAAGGAAGGAAGGAAGGAAGGAAGGAAGGAAGGAAGGAAGGAAGGAAGGAAGGAAGGTTGTAGATTTCCATTAATACTCCATAGATGAAGTTGTAAATACTAAATAGATACATGTTACTTTGACTTTTAAACTTTGAACACATTCCCTCTGAAAATGATGAAATCTGAAGTTAAGCCAAGTACAGGGTCTTTTTCCATCACATATTCTGTTCCTGACTAAAACAGAATTTCTAGACTATATGCTCTTTAGAGATCTTCCCAGATGAATGCCAGTATGTATCTGGTGATAGGGAAGGCCTTAGCAGTATCTGTGGGACTAACTCATCACTCAGAGCTGAGAAGACACAAACATTCCACTTGTTGCTTAGCCACCCACTGACTGGTAGCTGATTTTTTTTTCTTCTCAAAAATCTGTCATCATGCATGCAAGCAGGCAAAGTATTTTAAGTTTATTTTGAAAGAACATGAAATCCCTCAAGAATGCTGGTAAATGTGAGGTATTTTTCTTAAGTGTAGAGCCTCGGCAGTAAAAGACATTTCTGTACCAGGTTTTTCTTCTGAACCATGTTTTAGGATCACAATTTGGTACATAGTGGGAGGAAGGGAAAATCATGTCAGCAAAGGATATGTTAGTTTAATTTTTTCTCTTTTATTGGACTGTACTTTGAATTGCAGCAAAGGAAGATGGAATTAGTGATTGTTACCATTCCCAAGAGCAACCTGAGTTTCTCACTCCAAATTATGTAACATTGAACTGCCAGAGAACTATGCAGGAGACTCCTGGTATTCACAGATTTAACACTCCAGGTTTTGAATATTTGCAATCGACCATGAAGGTTTGTGATGTGTTAATTGGCAGTTTTGCTGAGGTTCAAATTTGAATCGTATGTACTTTGAAGCTAGCCTGAGAGCATGATTAAGGAACTAGTACCTTTGTCTGCTCAGCCATGCCGCATCCCTCTGCAGGCAAATTGTTGTTCTTTTCTCCTGACAGGCAGTAACAGAGTTATTAAAAATTTGGTTTCTGTGAAAAACAAAAGCTGGCCTGTCACATGAAAGATAAAGCACGAGTAAATCTTTTAAAAACATTGGTTTGGGAAGATGATATACTGTGAAAACACATGTCTCAAAAAATTGAAAAAGTCAGAAGTCTGTGTAAGTATCTCCATATCCATAGATTTGGTGGAATTTTTTTTTCTCATGTTCTTGGGATTTAAGCCTTTGCAAATATCAAGGCTTTCAAGATATGTGCTTTAGAGGCCCTGGATTAGACTTTTAAAAAAATGTCCCTGGGGGCTGGGAAGGTGGCTCAGTGGTAGAGCGCTTGCTTTGCATGCCTGAGGCCCTGGGTTCAATTCCTCAGCAACACATAAACAAAAAGAAAAAAGCTGGAAGTGGCGCTGTGGCTCAAGTGATAGAGCGCTAGCCTTGAGCTGAAGAGCTGAGGGACAGTGCCCAGGCCCAGAGTTCAGGCCCCACGACTGCCCCCCCCCCCCCCAAAAAAAATGTCCCTGGCTTTGCTTCTGATGCAATTGAAATATGGAGTGGAGCATACCAGAGTTTTTCTTCCTCTTCTCATGAGGGCTCTTGGTGGCTTGACTTCTTTCTCCCTGAAGGAGCCCCCTATGGTTCATGAGCACTGTGGCCAAATGGTAGCCATGGAATAGCATGTCCTAGAAAGATGAGTTGGCAGAGTTTAGGAAGCTTTCCTAATTTTTTTTTCAATTTTTTTCAGAAAAAAAATTCAATTGATTAAATACCATTTTAAGACCATAAGGAGAGTATGTATATTTTAGCAAGGAAAAACTCTCTCTAGAGAGCTCAAATTTGTCCTCACAATTAGGAATAGATACAGTATGGCCTTTGGGATTTTTATACAAAAGCATGTGTGTCCTTTGGTCACCCCTAAATCCGTCTTGTCTGTGGCGCTGTGTTTCATTGGCATTCAAGGCATTGGGCCAGCTGTGTTTACATATCTGGAGCCATTCAGAGTATGTGATCTTTGTTCTGATAACAATGGAGGAAGGTGTACTTTGTATTCATAAGCACTCGTCAAAAAAATCCATTCTTGGCTATCATCCAAAAGTGACAATTACAAGAATAAAATTGTAACAGTGACTTATTTTGTATTCTTAAATGTAATATCTATGTCTTATAAAATGTATGCAGTACTTGATAAATGTGTAGATTTTAAAATTAAAGGAAATAGTAGACAATTTTTAAATATATTAAAGATACATTTAAATGTATTAATGATAAAGCACCCAGACTAAATATGAGATGGACTGTGATAGCAAAATTTAATAAGAGCTTACATCTTTGCCTCTTGTTTATCCCAGTGAAATGTTGATATGTCAGTTACTGCTCAGTGGAATCAATTCAGTATCTTATATCTGATCCCCAGGAAAGATATTTAAATTTAGACTTCCCTGATAAGGAAGAGAAGTAGACTAGCATTAGATTTAAGCATAAAATAGAAATCAGAGTAAAAATTAAACATCTTAATAAAGCATATGCAGAAAGTCAAGAAGGCTAGGAGAGTAATTGCATATGGCCAACAAATTTTTCAGCTTGATTATGCACACAACATAATTCCAGATGGCAGGACAAAATGCAAGCAGCCTCCAAAGCCTACCTATGCTTCTAGTAAAAGTAATCCAAGCAAGATAGATGTAAGTCAAATCTGATTTCTTCACAGAAAAAGTTGTAACCGGAGATTATATGCCTCACTAAGAGCCTGATGCCTAACATTTTATAGAACTCACCATTAATCATAAATAACCAACAACAAATGTTATGTATATGGAGTGTGATGCTTTCTGAAATAGATATAAACTGAGCAGGGAAATCTGTCAGCTCCCAGTCCTAGAGCAAGCTCTCCCTAGCTCATCACCTCCTAAAGTTGGATGGAAATGGATTCTATCTACACACTTCCCTAAGAATATTTGGTCACTTTGCCTTCAAAGACACTGAAGTCTGACTTGATAGGAAACGTGGATTCTCCTTTTTTTCACATGAGTCTCCATCCTAGACTCTGCAAGGAAGAAAATGATGGCCACACCAAAAATACAGAAGAGTAAGAAGTCTTCAGGAAAGAAATGTAGGACAGAGGTGACACTACCATTTAGATATTTCAGTGCCACATGAGACTTACATATTCTGAGATACATCTTCAGTTCTTGCCATGAACTCTATTTTTGTAGGAAAAATAAAAATGTACATATTTTTAAAGAATTTTAAGCAACTGAGGAAACTTTAAAAATACTAACACACTCCTGGGAGAAGAAAAATGTAAACATAGGCCATGTAAACATAAATTGCCATCTTCCTTAAGAATTCAGAAAATATAGAAACAATGTGAGGAAAGTACTTTCCTTTTAGGATCTTTAGGAATTTCACTCTGGTAATCTAGAATTTTATTGTTAAACATTATTTCAATATTGATAGAAATTTCCTAAATTCTGTATGATCTCTGAAACAATGTACTTTTTTCTTTTATTAGTATATATTAATTGTATAAAGTAAGGAGTTTCATTGTCATTTCTGCATGTATTTTGTTTATATTGCTGATATTATTTTGTTCACATTCACTTTCTTACAAGTCCCCTTCCCCTTTTTGCTTCCATATCCTTTTCCCCTCCTAGATTCCACATGTGAAGGAAAGTATGTATTATTTGTTGTTTTGAAACTGGATTATTTTACATAACATGATCATCTCTAGTTCCATCCACTTTTCTGCAAATGACGCAATCCTATTCTTTATGGTAAAAGTATATTGTGTAAATACACATTTTCTTTATCTATTCATCTATTATTAGGTACCCAGGCTTATTTGGCTATTATATTTAATGCACAATAAACCTGGGTATTCCTATAGAAAGATGACTTTGATTCTTTTGAGTATACATCCAGAAGTGCTATGGCTCTGGACCATACACAAATTCTATGGGTTTTTTGTTTGTTTGTTTTTTCCAGTTCCAGGGTTTGAGCTTGCTTCATATTGCTCATGCAGCCTTCATCCTTGCTCAGTTTTTCTTGTGCTTAGCTGGTACTCTGCCAGTTAAGCCATACTTTTAGCTATTGTTGTTCTGCTTATTTTAGAGAATGAGTATCTTGTACTTTTCTGCCCAGGCTGGCCACAAACCAAAAGCCTCCAGATCTCAGCCTCTGACAAATAGTTAAAATTATAGACATGAGCCACTTGATTTTTTTTTAGGAACCTTCATACTTATTAATGTGTATAAAATCACAGATAGATCCAAACATAGTAACAAGGGGTGACTAATACCCACCCTTAACAATACATAGATAATCCAAACAAAAAATCAACGTAGGGGGCTGGGAAGGTGGCTCAGTGGTAGAGCGCTTGCCTTGCATACCTGAGGCCCTGGGTTCCATTCCCAGCACCACATAAGCAAAAAGAAAAAAGCCAGAAGTGGCGCTGTGGCTCAAGTGGTAGAGCACTAGCCTTGAGCTGAAGAGCTGAGGGACAGCGCCCAGGCCCAGAGTTCAGGCCCCATGACCGGACCCCAAAAAAAAAAAAAAAAATCAACGTAAACATCTCATAGTTGATATTATAAACCAAATGGACTTAACTGTAGATAGAATACACATTATAGCTGCAGAATACACATTACTTTCAGAAGCCTATAGAATTTTCTTCAAAATAGATTATATTTAGAACATAAAGCAAATCTCAATAAATACAAGAAAATTGAAATAATTTATATTTTTAATAACGTATTTTTTGCTATTGTGATCAAATTACAATGGAACAAAATTCTAGAATCAACAACAAAAAAATCTACAGAAACAAACACATTGAAGACTCAACAATACACTTGTGAACGATCATCAAGCCTCTGGAAAAATCAGGGAAGACATTAAGGAAATCCCAGAATCAAATAGAAATGAAAACACAAATACCAGAACAAATCTCATTGTTCAATGCAATGAAGGCAGTACATGAGAGAAATCTTAAATAATCTAATGGTGTTCTTCACGGTCTTATAACAAGCCTATCTCAAAATTAGTAAAAAAGAAAAAGAAAAAGATCAGAGCTGAAATTAACAAAATGGAAACTAAAAGAACAATATAAAAGATAAATTGAACAAAGAATTGATACTTAGACCAGACAAACAAGATTGATAAATCTTTAATCAGATAACCAAAGAGAACAGAGAAAAGACACAAATTTAAAAATTAAAGGTAGGCACAGTGGCTCATGCCTGCAGTCCCAGTTACTCAGAAGGCAGAGATTAGGAAGACTGAAGTTCAGTATCAATTGGAGAAAAAATTAGAGAGACATCTTATTAACAAACAAGCCAAGTTTGGTGGCATGTTCCAGGATCCAGCTTTATAAGAGATAGAGGTAGAAGGATTCTGGTCTAATGATTCTATCATATATAGCCTTATTATATTGAGATATGATATGACTCTTCTATACTAGCTTCTTCAGGGCTTTTACGATAAAGGGATGTTGGATTTTGCCATAAGCCTTTTTTGAATCTATTGATATATTATGTTGACAACATTCGATTGGGGAAAAACTGAAACCATTTTCCCTAAAATCAGATATGAGATAAAGTGTCCACTATCACCAATTTTATCCAATAGTGTTTGAAGTCTTAGCCAGAGCAATGTAGCAAGAGAAAGCAAGAAAAGAAATAGATGCGAGTTTTTTTGTTTGGTTGGTTTTGTTTTTGTTTTTTTTTGTTTTTGTTTTTTTCAGTCGTGGGGCTTGAACTCTGGGTCTGGGCACTGTCCCTCAGTTCTTCAGCTCAAGGCTAGTGCTCTACCATGTGAGCCACAGTGCCACTTCCCGCTTTTTCTGTTTATGTGGTGCTGAGGAATCGAACCCAGACCTCATACATGTGAGGTGAACACTCTACTACTTAGCCACCTTCCCAGCCCTTAGATGCAAGTTTAAACAGAAATTCTTGGAACTCCTTCAAAAGCAGGCTCTTCCATTCATGAGAATATTGAAGATAAAGGAAGAGTATGTGTACCCTAACAATTCTCAGAGCAGAACAAAACAACATGTCACTGGAAAATGGGATAGAAATGTTCAAAATAAACAAGACAGAAAAATGCAAAGAAACTTGCATTATCTAGACAAGAGGTCCACTTTACACTTCCAAATCATTTGTGTTATTTCAGGCTACTTGAAGAATACTGGATCATCCATTTCCTCACCTTCAGATGCAACAATGCAGGCTGCACTGTCTCAGGCTGCATGCAGCACAGTGCTTTGTGAAGGAAGTATAAGGAGATTCTGGTGCATGAGTTTTTGTGTTTTTTTTTAATTTTTTATTGTGAAAATACCATACAGAAGGGTTACAATTGCATGGGCAAGATAATGAGTACATTTCTTTTCTTTTTTTAAAATTTTTATTGTGAAAATACTGTACAGAGGGGTTTCAATTACATGGGCAAGATAATGAGTACATTTCTTATCAAGCATTGTAGCCTCCTCCTTTGTTTCCCCTCCCATCCCTTCCCATAATCTTCCCCCCACCCCCTGCTACCGGATCCTCCCCCACCAAAGTTGTAAAGTTTGTTTTTCGACATAACCACTTGTACATCTCATTGTTGCAATGGGTCCGCCTGTATTCCTATTTAGACGATTTGTTTTTTCCTTTCCCCTCCACAAATTATACCAAGTGAAGTAAGCCAGACCCAAAGAAACATAGGTCCCATGGTTTCCCTTATTTGCAATAACCAGTGTATGTCTGAGTCAAGCAGAAAAGGTCCGATAAGTTGATGTTAGGGAAATGAACCCCAAGATAAGTATTCAAATGTTTTTTTTTTCTTTCATGCAATTGTTTCTAACATATTTATAAGATGATTTCTTTGTTGCTTTGTATCTCCCTCCCCCATGGCATAACCCCTGCGTTCACTGTATTTGATGTTGGTATAATTTATGCCTGAGTTTTTGTTTCCTTCAACTCCTGAATACAGTAACAATCCTCTTCTGGGTGCCTAGCCAAGCACTATGCTAGCTTAATGCACACACTATCTCATTTAACCTTCTAAACAACCCTGTATCACAGCTGCTGTTTCTGTCCCACCTTACAGATGTGCAAGCTAAGATTTAAAGCACTCAAGTGACCTCTCAGTTGCCACAGAGCCCAGAGATATTTTTGAACCCAGATGTTTCTGAGAGCACCTTTTAATAAACAGAACATATGTGGCTGTTTGCCCTAGCATGAGGGATTATGGATATAGTAGGGGTCCTGCAGCTACCTTAAGCAAGTCTGGGTCTGTTGTAAGTGTCAGTAGAGACAGAATAAGAGAACCATGCCATGCTACTATGAAAAATGTGTTATTAAAACAACTTTAAGCCAAATGCCGCAGTCTCATACCTACAATCCTAGCTACTCAGGAGTCTGAAATCTGAGGATCACGTCTCAATGCCAGCCTAGGCAAGAAAGCCCATGAGATTCTAATTTCCAATTAAGCACCAAAAGCCATAACTGGAGCTGTGGCTCAAGTGGTAGAGCATTAACCTTGGGGGCGGGGAGAGCTCAGAGACAACATCCAGGTCCCAAGTTCAAGCTCTAAAACAAAAACCTTTAATACAAATTGTACTCATTAAAATTTCATAATTAAAAATAAAATAATTGGTAAGCAAATGCAAGTCATCGACAAATTGGTGATTCAGGTTTTCTCTTCGTTGTCTCAAGGTTACAGTGGCACAATTGCTTCTCCCTTAGTGGTTTTGATGCTGGCACTGGTATTGGGTGCCTTTTCTGGCTCCTCCACTCTCTTGGTCAGCAAGTTATGCTCGAGCCTGGCCCTTTTCTCTATGCCATCTGCATTCTAAAGCCCAAGTGTACTGAAGACATTAAGCAGTGGTTGATTCCAGGGCCACAGAAAAGTGAGGACCCAATCCGAGTGCTCCAAATTCTTAGAGTAGACAGTTGCAAGCAGCTACAAGTTTTTTCCATACTACAAAATTCAATGAAACAGTGCCATGGGAGTTAGCACAGATGTGAGTCAGGATTACAACAGTCCAGTCACAGCAGTGTTTGCAGCACCACCAGATGTCCAGTAAAAAAGGGTTAAAACTTGAGATCCAAAGCCTGTTTTGCCACCTTCTTTGTGAGACAATCCTTTGTGATTACCTCATTATTCATCACCTCCCAGCAGATACCATCAAGGCTTGATTTGCCAGCTAGAATTCCATTTGGGTGTCATATGTCAGCTAAACAGGCTTAGTTACAATAGAGCCTGATTAGTTTTCACCTTGGCCTCATAAAATGTGGCATATGTATTAGCATAATGGATTAGGAGGAAAAGAGCATTCACTAAGAGAAGTGAGTAAGTGCAGTCCTGGGATTTGCACATTTGATCTTTGGTGTATTTGACTCCCTCCAACTTTTCAAGATTTGAAGGCTCCTTTCTCCCTAAAATAACTAGTATCAGATTTTTTTCCTCTCTACTTTCATGCTGACTTTCCCAGTCTACCACACAGAATTTAGAGATAGGATCTTCCTAGGCTCCATTTTCAGCAAATAGTAATGGCCAATGTCTAGTTCCTCTCTGAGAGTGTGACATGGAGATGTTGGAACAGAAAAGCAAAACCAGTATGGAACTGGAAGGAGCATCAGTCTGAGAAAATGTTCAGTCTCACTAGGGATTTTCCACCTTCCTTCCCTTTGCCACCAGTGACAAATACGTTTTCCATTGCAACCTGGTGCAAGCATATTTAAAACATATATTTAAATTGAAACAAAATTTTTTACATGATATTACTGTTTCTATAAGCAAATTACTGATACTTTCCATTCTAATTTATTCTGCTCATGGATGCAGACCTTCAATGATATATGTGTTGCCATCTATAAGTGGGAAGAAAGTCAGACTAGGCAGAACTTGTCCCTGTGGATTTTTGCAGGGTGCATACATGTGGGACTTTTCTCTGATTAGAATACTTTCAATATAAAATTCATTTGGTTAAACACTGAGAGAAATACCAGATAGCTATTTTTTTTAATCCCCAATCAAGGATCAGGGGATCCTGACTACCACAAAAATCACACACACACACACACACACACACACACACACACACACCTGACTTCCACAAGAATTGCCAAATATAAAACAGAATAAAACTAGAAAGAAACCTTGCAGGACCACAAAAAAAATAGTGTTTTAACATATCTGATATTATACTTAGAGCGATGTAAGTGACAACTGTGATTCTGAGTATATTATGGCTTAGTTGTTCATACTTAGATCAATATAAATGGTAACTCTATGGTTGTAAATATTTTTATTGTGAAAATACAATACAGAGGGGTTACAATTACATGAGCAAGGTAATGAGTACATTTCTTATCATGCATTGTTGTCCCTACCATCCCTTCCCATCCCCCGCCCAGCACCAAAGTCGTAAAGTTCGTTTTTTGAACATAACGTATTGTACATCTCATTGTTGTAATGGGTCCACCTGTATCCCTATTTAAACAATTTGTTTTTTCCCTTCCCCTCCACAAATTATACCAACATAAAAAACAGTGAAAACAGGGGTTATACCATGGGGGAGGGACATACAAAACAATAAAAAATATCTTATAAATATGTTAGAACAATAGAAGAAAAGAAAAAAATATTAGAGTCCTTATCTTGGAGTTCATTTCGCCTAACATCAACTTATCTGACTGTTTCTGCTGGTCTCAGACATATACTAGTTATTGCAAATAAGGGAAACCATGGGGCCTATGTTTCTTTTGGCCTGGCTTACTTCACTTAATATAATTTTTTTCCAAGTCTTTCCATTTCCTAACAAATGGGGCAATGTCATTCTTTTTGATGGAGGCATAGAATTCCATTGTGTATATATACCACGTTTTCTTGATCCATTCATTTACTGAGGGGCATCTTGGTTGGTTCCATATCTTAGCTATGGTAAATAATGCTGCAATAAACATAGTTGTGCTGGTAGCTTTAGTGTGTTCTTGTTTGTGATTGTAAATATTATATCAGTCTTACTTTTGAAATATTGTCTATAAGAGAACTCGAATAAGATAGTACTGGGAGCTGCATATTATATTGACTGCATTATATAGTGTATCATATAATCTTCAGCATTATAGAATCTACTTAAATATAAGTAAATTCAGACTGCAGATCATATAACTTTCCAAAAGTGAGTGGCATATCCACAGGCATGACTCCAATGCCTGGCACTTTCCACCATGCCTCTTTAGCACTGAAATGAGAGTGGACATATAGATATGCCACTGAAGGCAAGGAGAGCAACTTAAACAAAAGCCAAGACACCTGAAAGCATGCATGGAATATATCCAGAGAAAGGACCACCATCCATCCACTTGAGTAGGACCCTGAGAAGAAAAGTGGTTGGAGATGAGCTTAAAAAGAGATTTGGGCCAAGTCTGGAAGTCCATGGCCCAAATAAGAGTGGGAACTTCCTTTGGGTGGCAGTGGGCATCCATTAAAGATATTTGAAGCTTGGTACTGGTGGTTTACCCCTGTGATCCTAGCTACTTAGGATGCGGGATTCCAATTGTATGTTAACCTACTCAGAAAAGCTCACAAGACTCCATCTCCAAAACAACCAACAAAAGGCAAACAAAATTGTGGCTCAAGTGGTAGGGCACCACCAGAGCAAGAGGGGAGTTCATATCCAGGTATTGGTTATGTTTGAACAGAAGACTAACATGACCAGAATTGAACTTCTTTCTTTGATCATAGATTGGTTTTAAATGCATTTTCCATCGATTTTGGTACAAACATATTTATTTTTATTTCAATTTTAATTTTATTGTCAAGGTGATGTGCATAGGGGTTACAGTTACTAAGTAAGGTAGTGAGTACATTTCTTGTTGAACTTATTACCCTCTCCCTCATTTTTCTCCCACTTTCTCTCCCACCCAACCCCTACCAAGTTGTACAGATCATTTCCAACATATTGTCTTGTGAGTATCATGGTTCCATTGGTTCCCCCTTTGTCCTTTGTCTCACCATTTTTTTTCCCCTTCCCTTCCCTAATTCAGATAAACATATATACAATACCCAGGGTACCAAAATCAAATACAGTGACAACAGGAGATAAACCATAGGGGGGAAAACACAAAAGAAAAAAGAAATAACGTGGAACATTAAAAACAACAAAGAAAAACCTCTTATGTCCATGTCTTGATATTCATTTTGCTTAGCATCATCTTATATGGTCATATGTATATAGCTGTTGAGCTATTCTGCTCATCTGCTAAGATTATCCCAGACATACACTACAAATAAGGGAAACCATGGGACCTATGTTTCTTTGAGTCTGGATTACTTCACTTAATGTAATTTTTTCCAAGTCTTCCCATTTCCTTACAAATGGGGCGGTGTTTAAAGCAGAAATTTAAATTTAAAACATTTAAATTGAAACCGAACACGGATACATTCCATTCTATGTCATTCTATTCTACTTGTTTTATTTTTTAATTGGCTTTCATAACTTGCTGATCCTCTATAAATGAAATGTGGAAATGACTGGCTTAGGTCATATTTGGGAGAGATGGAATCAGGTGTGGGGCAATCATTATAGGCTGTTGTAGGAGTCGAGACAAGAACCAAAGAAAGAATTACTTGGCAATTCAAGAGGCAGGAGTTGGAAAGGCAGGTAGAGAAACTGGCTTATGTGGAGGAAAAGTTTGATTTGGGACTTGCTGATATTTTTTTTGTTCCAAGTAGGCAGTTTCAAGTTCTTGAATATGGGGAGTAAGAAACTTAAGCCTTGGACAGACTTTGAAACTATAGGACTAAAACTGTGTGCATTGCCATCTGTGTGGAGGGTTGTTTGCAAACTAATGTGAGTAAATTGTGTCCAAAGGAGAGAAGGATAGAGTCTGAGGACAAATCTATTTAAGCATATACTCTGGAGTAACAGTGGAAGACCCAGTAAAAAGAAAGAAATAATAAAACCCAGTAAAAATTTTAAAAAAGCCAGAGGAAAACCAAAGTGTTACGGCATATAATGTTCCTATTTTAAAGTTTTCTTCTCTTCTACTATAATCTGATTTTTCCAGGCCATAGCAAAGCAGGTTTGGGGGTATAAAGCAATGATAGACAATGCTGACTTCTGATCTCTAGCACCTATCTGCTAAATCATTGGTTTTTGTGCTTTTCCTTCCAACCTCCGGTTCCCAGTCATCCGCTGTGTGACAAAATAGCTCCCAACACATGAGCTTTTCATACACAACTGTGTTATTTTTGTCCAGCTCTTTGTGGGCTAGGAATTCTGGGAGAGCATGCCAGGAAGTGGTTCCTCTCTGTTCCACATGGTCAGCTGGGGCAGCCAGAGCTGGATGATCATTTTCAAGGTGGTCCTTTACTTGAGTATCTGATAGCATGTTATTCCTTGCCATTCTACCTTCATCCTATGGGGTCCCACCCTCTAGTACTTTTTATTGGGCCTTGGTCACTTACAGCATGACAGTCTCAGCAGCCTAGTCAGAGAGCTGTCACCTACTGCAACCATTTCAAAATGCAGGAAGTAGACGTTTCTATTTCCAAAAAGCCTAGGGACCCAGAAACTGGCCTTGCCTCTCTTCTACAGAAAGAATGATCATTGCAGTCACACAACTCACCCAGATTTTCAGAGATGGGACATAGGCTTTTCTGTCCTCTCAGCTAGCGCCACATGTCTGTACAAAGGGTCTCAAGAGTAAGATGAACAGTCACCTCCTAGCCCATCATATTCTTCTTTTCTGTAAGAGCTCCTGAAACCCACCAACCCATGTGGGGTGCTTCATCACAAACCCTACTTGGGTCTTGCCATCAAAATAAAAGTTTAGAAGCACTGTCTCTCATCCCCAGGGTGCATGAAACTGGGCCACTGAACTACTGCCTGAACTATGAGAACTGTGAATTCATCAAGATGAGGTGTGTGTGTGTGTGACATGAGATTGAGTATGGAATCATTTTTGCCACAGTTATGTTGGTCCCTAAGCAGTGCAGTTTGTGCATCAATGTCTCATAGAAGTGGCAGGTGAAAACCATTCTACTTGTGCACACCTTTCCTCCATTGTCTCTGTTTTGAGCTCATGTCTTAATTCAACAAGACACAGTTGCTCTTGGTCACTGGCCAGAGGAGCAATATCAATAAAAGGTAACCCTCTGGACCAGAGTTACAGCATTGTTACAGGTCCAAGTGAACTTCCTAACTGGCTTGTGCTTCAGTATAAATTTTATTTTTGGAGGATACACAGAAACCTATGTCCATGGCAAAGGACATGATGATTGTTTTCTCTGTGCTCTCTAATGTGCCCCCATGTGTGTGGTTCCTATATATGCACCACTTCTAGTCAAGCATGGACCTGCCACAAAGAGCAAAAACCTCTTTGATTCCCTTCTCACAATACCTGAGGCAGTGCAGCAAGCATTTCTTATGCAACCTAGGCCGCTTAAAAGCTCTTCCTGTTCTTACCTCCAATGATGGAGTGAACACCAGTATCTCTAGTACCATCTAAGCATAGCTTAGCAATGCTAATAAATACTTGTACATGGATAAAGGAGAGAAAGTTTGAATGAATAAACAAATGAATAAATATCCTCTATATCCTAAGTCATCCCAAAGGAATACCTAATTTTGGGCCTCTGTACTACTTATTAATTCCCACCTACTTGTTTGAAAGTCTTTGGTGAATATTATTGAATTCAAATGTTTAACTTGTTTTGTAAAAATATAGTGCTGCCTTTTGATATTCCAAGACTTTATCACTTTGCTTTGCATGGTCCACAGCAGGCTTTTTAAGCTACAGGTAGATAATTATGACATAATATTTACTTTCTCATATTATTTGTAAGCTTATGCATCACATTAGTATAAAAGTCTATATAATTTAGATAATGGGTTTATCTTTACTAAATTGTCTGACAGATTCTTAAAGACTATTTTGACCTACAAAGGTATCATAGCACTAACATCTCTGATGGCTTACTAGGTACCAGACACATGTGAATTCTTTATAGACCCATCCCATTTGACATAGAAAAAAAAAATTTAGAATGACCTATATTTAAGACTACTAAGTGTCACAACTGGGATTTAAATTTGAATCCAATTCCAGATTTAAAGACTTTAAAATTATTCATCAGCTTTCTATCACTGTTACTGGCTGAACTGATCAACAGGAAAAATTCACTTTGGGCATATGGTTTCAGATGTCCATGGTTACTTGGCCCTTTTGCTTTGAGGCTTTGACAACACAGTACATCATAGCACGAGCACATGGTAGAGGAGGACTGTTCTGTTCACATCACAACCTGTGGAAAGTGAAAAAGAGGGAGAGAGGAAGAAGGGAACCCAAGAAGAAGGACACATCTTCAATAACCTTAGTACCTCCAAACTCAGCCTTATCAGTTAAAAGTCCCACCTCCTCCCAATAGCCCAAATAAATAGGCTAGAGGGCCATACATGGGCATAGGAGGCATTTAAGATTCAAACTACTGCAATAATAATGTGCCAGAACTGATGCTAGGTTGTATTTTCAAACTGAGATTCATTTATAACATCCAAGGGTGGGGGAGTTTCTAAGTACCTCATGAGCTTCCAAAGTCTTGCTACCTATGTAACTTTGAGCAATTTTTCACAGCAGCCATCTTTCTCAGAGTCCAGTTTCCACTGAGAGCTAGACCCCAGGAATGTCTGTGGAAGGCAGCACTCTGACCCACAGCAATGGGTGACTTTATGTGACTGAGATCAAGTTCCTCTTTTGATAAATGGAATTAGGAAGGTCCACCTCAGGGTTACCATGATGGAATAATGAGCGGAAAGCAAAGTAACCCTGCCTGACAGATAATAGCACCTGATATGAATTGTTATTGATGTGATGGGTATGCTGTTGGATTAAGTGAGAGTAGAAGAGAGAGCACCTCACTTCTGTAAGAGGTCTAACTAGCATTGATAGGGTTGCCTTCACTATGTTTATCATGCCATGTATTTTACTTGCTAAGCAATATGCAAATATAATTCATAAATATAATTGAAATCCACTTATAATTCCTCATGGCCCCTTGTATTTTGAAATATTTCAGAAGATTAAAAGTTTTAAAAATTGAGCTGTACATTGTTTCCTAGATTGTCTGTAGCACGAAAATAAACAGAAATGTAGCAGCAGGAAGGAAAAAAATTAAAGCCAGATATTTTCTATACAAGATGAATAATTAGCACCCAATTACCAATGTTGACTATGCCCTGAAGTTATCCAGTCTATTGTGCATCAATTTGTATATCTTTGTACTTGATTAAATAATTTGATCAGACTTTTTAATGCTATAATAATCTACATGTTTATACAACTTTTTATTACAATAAACCTAGTCTAAGTTAATTCTTAACTTGCTTCTATGCAAATATATCCTGATATCATGAGACTAGAAAAAGTGATTCATAACCTGGCTTTTATCCAACTTACTGTGTGGCCTCTGAGAAGTCAGTAAGGATTATCGGTTTTTACTGTGGCCACACATTGCCCTTCATGGTTCTTTGTGGAAATTTGTGGAGATTAGCTGACGTTCAGTAATTGTTGTAGATCATTTAGAAATCCTTTTTAGTAACCACTGCAGCTCTATCTAGTTCGGTTGAAAAATGAGCCAACTTCATGAAGAGAAAGAGAACAGCAAATACCTCCCTGGTTTGGAGGAGAGAAGCAGTCACAGCCCCATCAAGGAAGTTGCCTACAGAGAATGTTCACATGAAGGACATATCTGGCACAGAGTGGGACACTAATGTGATAGAAGATCAAGGAAAAAAAAAAACTTTTAAAAGAATGAGAGTAGCAAAGTCACACCCCCAGGTGGCTGTGCCAACTTAAGCAAGGGAAAAAAAAATGCTTAGAGCTTCTGTTTGGATGCACAAACTGAATGGTGGCACGGCATGTATAACCTTTCAGGAGAACAGTGAGGACAGAGTCTGAGTTCCTCAAAGGCCCAAGATGAAAGAAAAAGGGAACATCTCTGTGGCTGTAATTGAAGAAATGCATTTAACTCCAGTCTAGACATCTCACTGGTTTTCAAGGAACAGGATCCACAACCTCTAACAATGGGCCAAGCAACTCTGGCAAGAATGAAAAATAATAATGAATCAGGTAACGATAGGAGGTTAAAAAAAAAATTCAACATTTATGTGTGAGGTAGCTTTTGGCTCCTAGAAATCTCTGACTAAGGCATTCACTGAAGAACAGAAACATCTTGGATATTTAGGTAAACTCCAGGAACCATCAGGGACTAGCGGTTCCTTTGCTCTGATGGACAGGGAAATGGTGCTTAGTCTGGTGTTTAATTTTTTTAATCACACTAAATTCGAGAGACTTTGTTTGGCATGGATTAAACTTTTCCTTGCCTACAATAATACAAGACAGAATAAGTGTGTGTGTGTGTGTGTGTGTGTGTACATATATATAATTTCTTTGGTCTTTTCATTCCAAAAGTTTTCATTTATGTGGTCTTTCCTGCCTTCCTTCCTCCTTCTCTCCCTTCCTCCTTTCCTCTCTCTCCCTTGTCTCTTTTCTTTCTCTTTCTTTCTTTCCTTTTGCCTTTCTTTCCCTTCCTTCCTTTCTTCTTTCTTCCTATGTCCCCCTACCTGTATGAGTCTACAGCATAGTTACTGGTTATTGAATTATCAGATATTCCTAATGGAATGTGATTTCAGTTGGCTCTTCTGTGCTCTGGGATGAGGCCGTGCATGGCAGCAGCTCAAACCCTATGTCACAAGGGGAGCAGCCCTTGGCTGCCCTGAAACTGTAGTGTTTGCTAGCATTTCTGGGCATATCCCAGGAGCAAATCCTCCATGAATTCTCAGGAACAGCCAATTCTTCCTCTCTTTCCTGGAGAGAAAAAAATAAAACCCTCATGAAGAGATGTGCCCTGATTCATTTCTTGACATAACATTTTTTAACTACCCAGGGATTTAATAGTTTACTTTCATAACTGCTTCAGGCATTATCAACTGGAGACAAGAACTACATGCTGTAAGAATCTCACATCATAAAGCATTTTCCACCTGTATTAACTGAATTATTCCAGATTTTACTCTGTAGGGATATGGTCTGCTACTCTGCAAATTATAAATAAGATCATGTTGGGCTAAATAGCCTTGAGAGAACATGACTCAGTAAGGTGGAGCTACTCTGCTGTGCAGTATGTGATATCGAGAATTTGAAATTCAGAACAAACATTTCTGTGCCACACAACCAAATCGCCCTCAAAAGAACTTTGAAAAGGAGATATTTGCAAAGAAAAGATCTCTTTCTTTTGGAGGAAGGCACCAAGGTACACATTTAAAATTACTCTCTCCAGTGGAAAGACTTGGGGAAAAAATTATACTAAGTGAAGTAAGCCAGGCCCAAAGAAACATAGGTCCCATGGTTTCCCTTATTTGCAATAACTAGTATATGTCTAGGATAATCTAACCAGACAAGTAGAAAAGGTCAAAAGCTATGCACATATGACCTTATAAGATGATGCTAAGCGAAATGAGCCCAAAGATAGGAACACAAGTGGTTTTTTTCTTTGTTGCTGTTGTTTTTAAAGTACTTATAATGTACTATATGATTTCTTTTGTTTCTTTTGCATGTTCTTCTCCCATAGTAAAATCCCTGTTTCACTGTATTTGATTCCAGTACCCTCCATCTTGTATATATATTTTTCTAATTTGGAGAAGGGAGGGAAATAACAAAATGCTAAAACAAGGCTACAGGTTGACCCATTGTAACAATGAGATGTTCAAGACACTCTGTGGAAAATGAACTTTACAACTTCGGAGCTGTGGAGGGAGGAGTTGGGGAGGAAGGGAGGGAAGGGATGGTAGGGACAAAACAAAGGAGGGAGTAACAATGCTTGATAGGAAATGTACTCATTACCTTACTCATGTAACTGTAACCCCTCTGTACAGTATCTTTACAATAAAAAATACATATTAAAAATTGCTCTCTCCAGATTAAGATAGCAACTTTACTGTGACACAGATGAAGCTGAAAGTAGGAAGAGTGCCCACTTGACAAAGTACATTGAGAAGAAAAAAAAAGAAAGGAAACATTTCTAAGGGATGGGTAAGGCAGGCCTGCCGGGGCAGGTTCGCACTCAAAGGGTTCTTTGCAGGGTTTTCAAAAAGAAAATCCCGTGGGAGTTGCGCACCAGGGGCTGGCGGGTCACTGAGGAAATGCCAAGCCCAAGCCTTCTCTCATTGAGGCCGGGCCTGCAAGACAGGATGCCACTTCAGAGCCCAGACTAAGAACAAGATTAATAACCAAAAAAAAAAACAAAACAAAACCCATGTGTCTCTAGGTTTTGCTCACATCTTCTTTTGAAGAATAATGCAGAGTTCAGAAGTGAAGCTGAACCAGCCCTTGATGGCGTTCATTCTTGCTTGATGGAAGTTGAACTTCAGGGTTGACGTAGATGCTTCTACTCAGGATTGCTCTCTTTAGGACCACTTAAAGTTTCACACAATCAAAAAATTGGTTTCCCCTGCGAGCTCTCAGTAAGCATCCAGTTCTCACGTAAGAGGTTTGAAGGTCCTTATTAGATTTTGAATACTGAAAAATTGTTTATTTTCAACTTAAGGTTGATGAATTATGGCAGTGTCCTTTCTTCAGTCTGGGCTAACCAAACCCAAGCTGATGGATTTCATGATACAAATATAAAGTCTCTTTTTTCATTTTGACCTGGCTAACCCAGTGGGAAGGAAAACTTGTCTTTCTGCTTGAGCAATTTTGCCTTCAACACAAAATCCTTTCCAGTATTTCCATGCATACACAAGGATCTGACATAACTGGCTGCATTGGAGACAACTGAAATGTAAACATCAGGCACACCACACCCCTCTTCTGGGTCATGCCCTGTGCCAAAAGCGATGGGCAGGGCCAAGTACTCAGGCTCATACTGACTACACCTGCCTGCTGGGAGTGTGGTTCATAACAGGCCTACCCCAAGCCCTAGCTGCAACCTGAAAACTCACTCAGATATTCACATAGAGCTCTGAATTTACTTCTTCAGAAAATCAAATATATGCCATAGAGAAGAATTGAGCATTCAAATGAGGTGTGTTACTCGCATAACCTCCTCTTAATTCAGGCTCTCTAGGTAAGATGTGAGCCAGCAAAGTAAGAACTTAAGATTTACTGGGGAAGTATGCTATGTTTTAGGCTTCAGGAGCGCCTGAAACTGTTGTGTTCGTGGCTGAATATTCACTTTTCTACCACTCAATAGAAAGGCAATGCTTATCCATTGAAGTAGACATCCCAAGGCCTTCCCAAGTCCATCCCAACTCCATCCTACTAGGACCCAGCCCTCTTCTCTGGAGGATGTGTCTTAGGCCATCTGAGGTAACAGTTCAGGTATCTCACCACTAGACTGTCTCTCTCAGAGAGATGAATACAAATACTTGAGGGAAAAACAGCAACAACAACAGCAACAAAAATCTATTCTTCCTTAGTTCACAAACAAGAAATTTCAAGAAGTGAAAGAGGTGACTTTAACATCAAAAGGTGCATTAGGGTTTGCGGTGTAACTCAGTGATAAAAGTACTTGCTTAGCCTGCACTGGGCACTGGGTTTTATTCCCTGCACTCGAAAAAAAAAAAAAAAAAGACAGACAGATGCCAGGAATGGTGGTTTATGCCTACAATTACAGCTTCTCAGAAGGCAGAGTTAAAGTTCAAGGCCAACCCTAACTACCCTCACAGCCCCGAAGAAAAAATGATAGTAAAATCCCACCTCAAGGAAAACAAACTGGATATTGTGATACATGCGTGTAATCCCAGATTCTCAAGAGGTATAGGTAGGAGGATTGGGGGGGGCCAAGCCTGTCTCCAGTCAAAAACACCTGTCTAAAAAAAAAAAATAACTGAAGCAAAATGGGGGTTGGAGGTATGGTTCAAGTGATAGAGTACTTACAAGCAAGTTCTGAATTCAAATTTCAGCACTGCCAAATATATACATTCATATACATACATATATAAATATATAATAAACAGTCTATTTCTGAAACCTATGTTATTAAGACCATAAGCACAGTCTAAATGTTGAGACTGTTTTTTTTTTATTATTATTTTGAAGTAGTACTTCATAGCAGGCAAATCAGAAACACGGAAGATCTTTAATAGATAATATGAAAGATGTCAAAAATATCAAGAATAAAAAGGAAATACTAGATAATATCAAACTGTTTCATTTGAATTTTCTTTTTTTTTTGAATTTTCTTATACTTGAAAATAATCTACTTATTCGTGTTTGATATATTTCTCTTAAATCTCCAGAACATTAGTGGTTAAAGTGTCACCTACAATAAGTACAGAAACAGAGTATTTAGAAATGTTATAGAAAATTTAATATTGTCACCATGTCCAACTTTGCCATATTTGACCTTAAATTTTTCTCTTTTTTTATGCTGATCTTGGGACCTGAACTCAGGGCTGAGACACTGACCCTGAGCTTTTTTGCTCAAGGTTAGCACTTTACCACTTGAGCCACAGCTCAACTCTTTGGTTAGTTGGAGATAAGAGTCTCACCAACTTTCCTGCTCCAGCAGGCTTCAAACGTCAATCCTCAGATCTCAGCCTCCCAAGTAGCTAGCATTATAGCATGCACCACCAGCACCTGGCTGAATTTAGTGTTTATTTAAAAATGAATTTATACTTAAATGTTTGGGTGATGTTTTGTTCTTATTATAATAATATGCTTTTATTGTGTTTTGTGGAAATATTGGCCAGCAATAATTGGAAACTAGGGGAAAAAATCCCTTCAACACAGAATGTTTGATAACTTCATGTAGTGAGCACAGAAGCAGAATCGCATTTGTGCTGTCTCCGTATTTCTCTCCTTTTTATCTTTTAATGTGTTGCGTTTAGGATTGAATGCTTGGAACTGTCTCCGTTTGGTACAAAGACAATGGACCAGGTTAATGGTCTGGTATAGCACAACCTTCCTTGACTCATTTATCCCAAAGCCTATGTCACAGCAGCCTGTGAGCCTTTCTCATGCTCAAAATCGCTCAAGCTTCAAAAAGAAGCATTTCTTTAGGGGAGAAGGCTAAAAAGTGCCAAGAGAAATAGGCAGGCAGTTACCAATCAAGAGACACTGCCCATATTTTGCAAAAAAAACAAAAACAAAAACAAAAAACTAAAGGTTTTCTGCGTCCTTGAGCACAGCTGGAGTAAGGTCCTCCCTCGCAGATGAGAGGCGAGGCGCAAGTCTCATTAAAATCTCCTCACTGGATTACAGACCCCAAAGCCTCTGGGGAGCCTTGCGAACCACGTAATGTTTCTCGCTTTGCATCTTCAATTATGCATCTTTGATTCAGCTGACAGATGTGAAGCAGCGCGCATAGCCCGGCAATCCCCTGGTGGCCACACATGTGCAGAGGGAGGCTCGAGAGCACCGTTTTCCAGCTCCATCTGGCATCGGATTCCAATCACTCAGAACCTTTCTTCTCCATCCACCTTCCCTGCACTACCTTCCCTCCTCCGCCCAGGCCACACCCACTTTTGCTCAACCCCCATTTCCCTTGGAGGGACTCCCAAGGCAAATGGGAACGATGTGCTGATTGGAGGGACTACCTCTTTTATTATGGGATGGCATTGCCCCAGCATTCCATCAAGCTTTTCCGTGTAGGAATTGGGCCAAATTCTGGCTCTTCCCCAAGCCATAGCTGCCAGGACCATATAGAGAAACATCTGGCTGGACAGTTTGTAGTGCTTGGATCAGCCCGGCAGGAAATCCCCTATCAGCCCTGAGTCCCAGGCAATCATCTGGGATGCTGGGAGAGATGCAGGCTTGCCACATAGAATCCTCCAGCGGGGAGAGGGATGGCTCTGAGGCCCTCACTGGGACCATCATCTGTTGACAGTAGCATGAATGTGTGACCAAGCAATGATCACCATTGCAGAGCACAGAACTGGAAACGTGTGTGTGTGTGTGTGTGTGTGTGTGTGTGTGTGTGTTTGTGTGTGTTTGAGAGAGAAGGGAGGAGGTTGGGAGATTTCTATAGTGCTTGGAAATGTTCCATGCTTGTTCTTTGGGTAGTTTGGTTTTTGTGGCAGGTGGTGACTGAATCCTCAGGAGTTACACTATTGTGTTTTTCAATGAATAGTGACCCTCTGTACCTGTGGCTTTGGTCTCAGAGTTTTATAAACTATGTTCAGTTAACATATTTGTCTCAATTCATTATTTAGAAATAGATGGTATTTTTTTACAAGGATCCAGACTGAATTTCTCTAGTTTATTTCTCCCCCCCTTTTTAATTTTAGAACGATGGAAGGTGTCTATATTGCTTAAATTTAAATCTTATTTTCCTACAGTATTTCTTCAGTATTTATAGTCTCCACCATAAATACTAATTTTTAAAGTTAACTGTCATGAATATTGAGTATATGTTGAGATTCTTTTTAAGATTTCATTTCCCTCTCAACCAACCATCCTGAAGTAATTTTTCCTTATGTGCCTTATATTCTGCTAATGGCGGCTACCTTTTTGTGATATTTTGTATACAAAGGCATGCAGAGAATGAACTATCAATCAATTAAACTTTTCTTTGTACGATGATTTTTTTCCCCCTTTCCCCCTCTTTTTGGCATTGTTTTCCTCTCATTCCCATGCCATCATCTTACATTATCTGGAAAATCTTTTAAATGCCCATTGCACTGTACAGCCCAGGGGTCAAACAGGCTTTGGGATTACAAAGCCCTGAGCTTCCGTTCCACCTCTATAGTTTCTTAACTATATGAATTAAGAAATTACATTTATCCACACCTGTTTATCATTCCTTTTATCAAAGCTTGAGGAAGTGGTTGCATGTAGTCCAAAGTTCAGAGTGTGTGGTAAAACTAGGAAGAGCTAATACCCCAGTTCAAAGGCCATCAAGTAAAAAGGATTCCCTCTTGGTCTTTTGTAGCTTTTTTTTTTTTTCCAGGGCTGAGGACCGAACCCAGGGCCTTGCGTGTGCCGGGCAGGCACCCTTCCGCTGGGCTAAACCCCCAGCCCCAAGGATTCCCTCTTGGAAGAGAATTAGTCTTTTCTTCTTATCCCTTCAACTAATTATCTTATTCCCAACCACATGATGAATGACCATCTGATTCACTCAGTCTATTGAGCTAAATATTAATCTCACCTAAAAGTGCTCTTAGAAACACCAAAAACAAATGCTTGACCAAGTATCTGGGCACCTTGTAGCCCAGTCAAGTTAACACAAATTACCCTGGTGAATAGAATCAGGTGAAAGTTACCTGAAAATAAATCTGACCTCAAAGCAGGAGAGTTCCTCTTTGTCCATTGTGAAAGTCATGTGGGACTAAATGGACACTCTGAAAGATGTGTGAACCTGGCATTTTCAGGCGCTTGTTCAGAACCCAAGACATCTTGGTTGGAACATATAGGAAGAAAACAAACTTCAGAAGAAATGAAAGACCCTTTCTAATATAGAGGAGCTGTGGTGCTATAATTCTGTATTATGTGCTTGCCCAAAGGATTTAGGCTTAGATGTCCAGTGTCTTCACAGCAAAATGATGCATTAAATCCCCTTTGGAGAGAAAAATGAATCTAAAGAGCATGAACTGTTAAAAAATTAATATTCAGAGCATCTCAAAAATTGCTGGAAATCATGGCTTTCCGTTGTGTGCGTTTCATACGAGTTTCTACTTGTATGAAGTACAGAGCAAAAACTTATATTCCCACTGTCTGAGATTCTCTCAAGATGCAGTGACTTGCTTCAAAAGCTCATCATTTTGAAATTGCCTCTTTCCTTCCAAAATGGACTGTTCTTCTAATCACAAACCCTCATAACCCGGCAGGTAGTTTCTCAGGGAGGACTTTCCCAGACAGCCACTTACAGACTGTCACCTCTTCCATTCCTACAGCAGTACCATCCTGACTTTTTCCCTGTAATAACTGGACCCTTTATGGTGTCTGTGTTTTAAAATGTATTATTAAAATATACCTAACATAAGAGTTACCATTTTAACCATCATATTCCCTATCTCCAGAGTTTTTTCATCATCCCAAACTGAACTCTAACTTATTTTCTGCTCCCCTGAACACTTGTCAACCTCCATTCTATATTCAATCTCTGTGAGTTTCACTACTGTAGATGCTATATATGAGTGGAATGCTATGTGTTATGTGTTATATTATTATTCTGACTTATTTTACTGGGCATGCTGTCTTCAAAATCATATTGAACCATGTATCAAAGCTACCTCTCTGCTTAAAGCTGATTATGCAGTTTATTTTATTACTGGCTTGTTTAGCTATTATAAATAATGTTGTATGAACATAGACATACAAATAGGCATACACTATATAACAATGTTTTAGTCAATGACAGATGGATCGCATATGTGATGGTAGTCTCATAAAATTATAATGTAGCTGAAAGTTCCTATCAGCTAGTGACACTGAAGCCATTGAAAGGTCATAGAGCAATCTATGACTCATGCTTTTGGTGATTCTGGATTGATAAACCTACAACGCTGCCAGTTGTATGAAAGTATAACACATGCAATTATCTACAATTTACAATACTTGAGACTGAAAATAAGTGACTACAACACTGGCTTATGTATTTATTATCCTATGTTTCATCCTTATCATATACTCCTACTTATAGTATGAAAGGTGACACTGTCAGCAGCTTACACATCTTAGGTTTGTTTCCCGTGTTTCTTGATTGCATCAGGGACTTGATTGAGACCACATAGATTTGTGTGAAGTAGACAGTGTTTGCACAGAAAAATGCTTAGTGACATATTTCTGTAGACATAGTTGTTAAGTGACACATGACTTTGTCTATTGAAGTCCTTGCTGTCCATTCATTTGATATTTATATAACCAGATGAAGAACTAATGGTCTGCATGGACAAACTATACTTCATGTTTTGAGGAACCACCATATTTTTTCCACAATGAAAGCATCATTTTACATTCCTCAAAGCAACGTGCAAGGGCTCTAATTTTCTGACATCCTCTTCAGCACTTGTTTGTTTGTATATAATAACTACCATGCTGGATGTGAAAGAGTATATCACTGTGGTTTTGATATATGTCTTCCTTAATGATTACTAATGTTGAAGTGCATCATTTTGATCATTTTCTTTGAAGACTGTTCACTGCCTGGTTCCCCTGTCAGGTTGTGGGCTCTATAAATTGAAAAATGAATTGATCAAACTTGTCCCTATCCTCAACTTAACCCAGGGCACCTTCCTGCTATAAAGCAGGCATTCAAAACAGTCCATGGGGGCTGGGATGGTGGCTCAGTGGTAGAGCGCTTGCCTTGCATGCATGAGGCCCTGAGTTTGATTCCTCAGCACCACATAAGCAAAAAGAAAAAAGCTGGAAGTGGCGCTGTGTTCAAGTAGTAGAGTGCTAGCCTTGAGCCGAAGAGCTGAGGGACAGCGCCCAGGACCAGAGTTCAGGCCCCACGACCGGACCCAAAAAAAAAAAAAAAAAAACAGTCCATGAGATTCATCTTAAACTAACCAGCAAAAAGCTGGAAGTGGAGACATGGCTCAAGAAGTAGAGTCAAAGCTTTTAGCAAAACAGCTAAGCAGGACATTATGTTCAAGACCCATTACCAGCGCGCGCACACACACGTGTACACACACACACACACACACACACACACACACACACATACAGAGTTGTTGATGTTTCTCTCTAGCTTCCATACTAAAAAACCTGGAGCATGTTTGCTATTTCTATGGCCAAATTAAATGTCTTATCAATAATTTTTACTACCAGTACAGTAGATGTTTGATAAATATATTGACAAGCAAGTAAGTAGTTTTGAAAACAGTAACTTAAAAAAACACAGATGGCTTGTAAGAGAGGTAGAAGACATTGGAACAGAAGAGCCCCAGACGGTTGTGTCTTCGGTGAGAAGAGCAAGCATCCAGGTTAGGGGATACCTCACATGTCTATATCTGTTCAGAAGCTAAATCTGTTGCCAGATTCTCTGTGCAGTGTTGCTTCTCTACATACCAGTCACTGGCAGAACACCAGAGAAGCACCATCTCCCTGTTAGTTCAATCCATCATGCATACAATTTTTGCCAGATTCTTCAGCTGGCAAAGCCATAGGTACAGTCCTGCTTGCTCTATTTCTGATTGTGCCTGTTCCGCGAAGCATGACACTCTTAGCAGACTGAAGGCGTGTACTCCATTTAGATTTTCTTCTAGTTTTTAAACATCCATGATGGTCAACCAAGATATCAGGTAGCTTGGATAGACTGAGATGGAATTGAATATTAATCTATTTTGAGGAGATATAACCAAAATAACCAAATAAGAAAACAAGACGTAGCTCTCAGAGGAATGGTGCCCTCCAGCCAACAGAGTTGTTTTTGTTTTGTTTTGTTTGGGGGGGCGGGGATTGGAGGGAGGCACCATATATTACTACATTCAGTAATGGTGTTTGGTAAGAATACCTGCAGCTTTCTGACTTCAGAGGTAAGATGTCCATTTCAAAGGCATAGAGCACCCTACAATCATCATTGGTCATCCCAGACCTCCCAAGTGATGAAAGGGTACACTAGAAAGCAAGGAACGTGAGGATGATCTTGTGACATTCCTGGGAGAACTTGGTACCTACCTGGCAAATGTATTGAGTCCCTTGATCTGCCTCTCTTTCTGCAGACTGACATCTAGGTCAGAACAAATCTATGTCATGCATCTCATAGGGAAGCACTTCTGTTTTTTAGTATGAAGCTCTTGGGTCTTCTACATCAAATTCTTAAACCTCTGCCCTGACCTATCAAATCAGAGCCTCTAGGGGAAAGCTCAAGAGTCCTATTTTTTAGGAAGGATAGAAAACCTCTCAAAGACCCCTTCAAGGTTCATTAGCTAGTAGTACCAGGAATGCAGTTCCCCTTCCCAAGAAAGTAGCCCCAAAAGTATGAATGTACAACTTAGGTTCTGTTGGCACAAAGAAGGAATGGGGTGCATTGCAGGGAACAGTAAGATGTAGCCCTTAATAGCATAATGGATTACTGATGAGGGATAATAATGCACATGAAACCTTCTTTAACCTTAAGCTTACTTGTGGTTATTATATCAACTACTCAATGCTTGCTTTTCTTTTTAGCATTCATTCTTATGAAGTCTAGAAGGCACCAAAAGAACCAGAAAGAGTTGATATTTTGTAGGAAAGTGAATTAACTTTATTATTCAACAAATACTTTCTGAGCATCTACTTCATGTCAAGATACTATATTTGGCCTAGGAAAGACATCAGTATAAATAACAGATAAAAACTCCTTGTCCTCATGGAGCTGACATTCTAATAGGATAGTTTCAACACAGTTTTTCAAGTGTTTTGAATTCTATATTATTAAGTAATGGTTTTCTAGAACACTGAGGGTAACAGAAATAGCCTTTATTCATCAACAGTAATACAGTATGAAGGAAACACTTTGCCAAAGTAATCTTGGTCAAAATTATGCTGTTAATTTATAGAGTTCATATACCTTTGACTCACTAAATACAGAAAACTAAAAAAATAAAAAACTTAGATTTTAACCAAACCAATAAGAACTCAAGCACTTATAAACTGGTGCAGGAGACTGTGAATGACCAAAGGTGCTGCAAATCCAGGCTCAGCTGTTCTTCTGTTCAACTAGAGTCTGGAGAGAGACATGTAGTTAACCTAGAGACATTTTCAAGGAACATGCCGCCAAAGCCAGAGGTAGAATCCTATTTCCCAGAAGTCAAAGCAAGTGTTCAAGAGCTGATGTTTTGCTGTTTTTCTCCCATCGCCACTCAGTACCTGTCCGTCCAGGAGGAGGCTCCTTAAAATCCTTAACTTATCTGAGTTGTCCATTTCTATAAAACGGGTGTTCAATGTTCTGATGTTTTTGTTTTGTTTTGTCATGGGGCCTGAACTCTGGGCCTGGGCACTGTCCCTCAGCTCTTCAGCTCAAGGTGAGTGCCCTACCATGAGCCACAGTGCCACTTCCGGTTTTCTGGTGGTTAATCGGAGATAAGAGTCTCAGGGACTTTCCTGCCCATGCTGGCTTTGAACTGCCATCCACAGATCTCAGCCTCCTGAGTAGCTAGAATTACAGGCATGAGCCACCAGCGCCCGACGATGTCTGATTTATGTAAATCTAGAATGAGATCATTATGAAGCATTCCGCACAATCGCTATTTTTGTTTGTAACATTTTCCTCAATAATCTAAGTTCCAGTAGAAGTCCAACAAATTACCCTGTTTCCCTTCAGAGTCTATTGGTGAACTGGAAGTCTGTAAATCAGACTGTAATTTGTAACCCACAAAATGCACTAATACAAACACTTGATTATTTGGCAGCCTTAAGAATTGTTGAGTTGCATTTAATTTTGATACCACTAGGGGGAACCTCACAAAATTAATTTTGCAACAGACTATAGTTACTGGCCACAACGAATTAATGTACTTGGAAATGTGACCTGTACTGTGGAAATAGACAGCTCAGTGCACTTAGTGTACAACATCTCTGGCCTCAAACATGTGTTAATTGGTTGTAGCAGGATTCCATAACAGGGTGTGAATTCCTTAAGTGCTGGGTCATACACTTAGGTCTAAGATTACATTTGTGAAGAACATCTCTGAGTTGTGGAGCTTTCTTCCCAAGCTGCAGTCAAATATAATTTTATGTAACCTTAGAAAAAAGTATTTAGTCCAGTGCTTAGCACAGAGTATATTTAATGAATGGGTGAATAAATGAATACTAGTTATTTCATGAATGAGAAGGAATGAAATTAAAAACAGAGGACCTTAGAAAAACTGAATTTGTCATTAGAAAAACATTCTGGATGTGACCGGAATAAAGCAAATGATACTCTCTGTGGGAGTTGAGTAGCCAGAAGCTAAATGGGAGCTGGCTAGTAATGTTTTGGTGGGGTTTTTTTGGAGGTTGGGGAAAGGCAGAAATAGAGTTTGAACTTAGGGCCTCTCACTTGCTAGTCGGGTGCTCTACCACTTGAGCCATGTCCCCAGACCTGAAAGGACTTTGTATGTATCTTGCTTATACTCTGTTGCTCACAGATGGCACTCTACCTCTTGAGTCATACCTCCAGTCAAATACTATGCTTTTTTTTTTTTTACTGGGATCCTACAGGTCTCAGCCTCCTGAATGATACAATTACAGGTGTGAGCCACCAGCATCCATCTATCTGAGGAATTTTTGACCACTTAATCAGATTATCTTTCCTGGTTTTGAGTCCCAGACTAAAGAATAGTATTTGGAGTGGGGTTTATCCTTTTTTATTTTTTGTTTTGTTTTGATTTTGTTGAGTCTTTCTTTGTGCATTTGAGCTTTTTTAAAAAATAAAATTTGTCCTATTACTCATATGTACCATCTACATAAGGGAAAGACTCCTTTAAGTGAATCTTATTTCCTAAAGGAAGTATGTTCATCTTTATGTGCAAGTAATTGCTATCACGGAGAAGGAATACACTTTTGATGTAGTCACTTACAAGTTAATCACTTAAGGAGTCTTTACGTAATTAATACCACATCTTAGCAATATTATTTACCACTCTGGTTGCTTCTCAAATATCTCACTTTTTTCTCTCCTTAGCAACTCTTCTTTCCATCAGAGTTCTGGTTCTTATATCACACCAATGTTTCTCTTGAGCTGAGCCAAGCAGTATGTCTCGAGTGAGTTAGACACCTTGCCAACTTTCCAGGGAATGGGGCCATAGATCTCTCTCCTAAATGATGCTGACAACTACACTAACCTCTTGTATCTTAGAAAACCAAAGTTGTAGTTTATTTTAGACACATCCACCAAGTTTAATTGTGTTGTAAAGTGCAGTTCAAAACTGAAGATTCAATTTAGAATGTATATTTAAGAGATCTTTAAGGAATTCTTTCATAGGACATACAACAAAAATAGTATGATCTCTAGTAACAAATATATACGAGAGACATATGTCGAAATGTCATTCAATTAATTCTCAGTAATGAATAATGAAAACTATGTTGTTTGTGCCTGAAGACCTGATACTAGTTGAGTAGGGAAAACTTTTGTTGCTTTCTCTGTTCAAAAGTTGGCTAAAATTTCTATTATGTTACACTTCCTCAAAGTTGAATTTGTTGTTTTTTTAAAGAAAAATCTGTATTCTCTACTCTTTCTGAGGATTTTTCCTCTCCACTGAAAGACAGTTTCCCTCTGTCTTCTGACGAGAACATGGCCCCAAGATGCCCTCAATTTTGTGAACTTCACATTGTAGATTCTATTTAATTTAAAACACAGAGCCATAAATCTTCACTCCTTCATTTGGCTCCTGTGAACTGCTAAAAGTTGTGGAGTGCAAATGACATCAGAATTGCACCCTGGAAGTATAGTATCAGGCCAGAATTCTGCCCTAGATACATCATCCATCCAGCAATGGACGCTATGCATTCATCACCCAGGGCTGAGTTCGGCCCTCCTTGTTTTAATTACAGAGCCACAACATGTGGGTAAGATACTTGGATTTGACAGACACAGAAGAAAGAGGACATTGTTTGCCTCCAATCAGCTTTGTATTAGAACATCTTTAAAGGGAAAATTATGTGAAGGAAAGAAGGAAGAAAGCAACAACAAACTAGCAAGATCCCTGTTTCAATATAATTTGGAGAAAATGACTGATTTGGGTTGGTCATGTTGCCAGAAGAGATGAGTCAAGGCTTCCAAAGAAGAAATGGAAATCAGGAGGATGCCTGAATTCTGGAAGAAGAACAAATTGTAAAGATATGATTGACTATAAGGCTTCAAAATCAACTGTACCAAAGATGAGTTTGGATGGCTGCCCAGAAGAGAACTGAATGGTGATGTTCATTTAGGTCCTGACTGTTGAAAGAAAATAAAATGTAGTAATTGTGCTCTGTTAGGTATACAGACGTGTTAATGCTTTCCAATTTCCCCAACTGGGGATCTGGTGTCACTTTCCCTGTCGTTCCTATTTCATGCTTCACCGGTGAGTATTATTGCAGCTCTGGACTTTCTGAATGCCAGATTTTTGGCAAAGAGCTAAGATCCAGGTGAAAGCATCCTTCTTGTGTGTGGGTGTTGCAGGTGGCTTAGAACATGGTTTTTCACCTTGGAGCTTGTTTCTGTAATTGACAGCTTCAGACTCAGATAATGCACCTCTCTATCCTGGCTTCTCCCGTATGCTGGTTCCGTAAGACCCTCAGCGGTTTGCATCCCGAGACACATGGCCGCAGACTACCAAGGAAATTCTCAGTTTCCATTGGCAGATTTCTCCAGCAGTCTTTTTCTCTACTAGGAGGGAATGTATTATAGTCTCTGTTTCCTGGAATAGTTTCAACTTTCTCATGAATTTGTTGGTGGAGTTTCAAGATAACCTTTCTAATAGAAAACAAGGTTTGACTCTCTCTAAAGGTTGATTGTGAGGCAGCTGCCTTACAAGAAATGTTGAGGGTGTTTTTTATTGTTTGTTGTTGTTGTTGTTGTTGTTGACATTGCTGTTCCTAACACCAGAGCCTGCTGAATAGCCTAAGAAGTTAGGAAATTTCCTAGCCTGCTTTCAAGAGTTAGTCCAACTCTATAGTACAAATGATCTCTAAACAAATGTTTTCTATGTGCTAAATTGGGAAGGAGACAAAGGAGAGCAAAACCAACAAAGGAGCGACTCAGAAAAAAGGAAGGACATTAAAAGCATGTGTTTTTTCCACTCCTTTTTAATTCCTTTACCTGAGTCAGATTTTGAGAGTGTTAAACCCTCCCATGTGAGCCCCCGTTTAACACAAAGTCTTTGGTCTTCAGTAACGAACTTAAAGTGAGGAGTTTTGTTTTGTTTTCACATATCCAAATGGACTAAAGGTTTGTTAGGTACACAATGTTTAATTAAAGATGTGTTACTGTCTGATATCTCAATGTCTAAAACTTTAAACTTTAAAACAGAGATAGCTAAACCTGGGTCCTACTAATGAGAGCCAGCAGGAGGGTGTCTTTGAGGGTTGGACTAGCTGTCTGTTAACCACTGATACTAGACACTTGTTGGAACTCACAGCAAACGTGGGTTTCCTTGTCTTCATAAATTCACTATCTTTGCATGGGTTGGTTGTTCTAAGGCCTTGTAGCCACTCATATGTTAAATAGTTTCACACTTTTAAAATGAAGGTGGAGAGAAATGAGGGGTAAAATTATTTTGTGGGGTTTGGCGCAAATCTGTATTTCAAATAAGCTTCAACTTTTAAGAAGAACACATGCAATGTAGTTTTTGATCTTCATTTTATAGATGTACATAAGTACAAGGCCTGTTTTGATTATACAATTAAAAACAAATGTGATCCAGTACTATAGTACTCTGTGTCTACCAGGTTTGTGAACAATAATTCCTATTAGTGTATGTACCAGCCTGATCTAATGGCTTTGAAAACCTGGTACCCAACCTCGTGTTTAATGTAATACATCACTAGCACTAATATAGCCATGTTTCGTTTGTGGTTTGGGGCTCTCTCCAGGTAAACATACTAATGGGACAGGGCTTAAAATGTGTGATGAACTCTTTGAGGAAAGCAATTGAAAACCCTTTTTTTTTCAATGTTTTTCCAGTGTTCTCTTGCTAAATATTTTGCTTAAGTATTTAGTAATTATCATCAATATTATGTTGGTTTTAGACCTTTTTCAGTATAAAGGTACCAATAGCTATTTATATCAGAATGTTTTGAGCTGTAGGTGAACAGAAGCAATGCAACTAGTAAAGATTTGCTTTTGTATTCATCAGTTAGACAACTGGAGGTAAGATTTCAGGAATGGATAATTCAACAGCTCAGCCAAATCATCATGATTCAGGTCCTTTGTACTTTTCTGTTCTGCTTGTGGGAAATTATATCTCACTGGATTGCAGTGCATTCCTGGAAGCAAGACCACATCCAACAGACAGAGATTTAATTCTCATGTACCATTTTTCCTTAGCAATTTCTTAGAAATCTAAGACTTCTGGTATAAGTCTTCACTGGTCCCACAAGATAGTTTGTATTGTATGCTCATGCCTAATGGCTCACTAGCAAAGAATGCAATTACCATGAGGGGCCTGAATAATACTGCTTCCCCATAGAGGCCAGAAAAGATCTGCTTCTCTAAGCATGGAACAGAGGGATGGGAGAATGAAGAAGGAAGGATGGTAAACACTGACTTCTGACGAACAAAGACTGAGAGGGGATGAAGCTCTTGGGTCAGTAACCAAAATGTTTCCCACTGATTTGTGAATAGTAGTTTTTATTTTTACAATGTAATAGTAAGGTTTCAGTGTTTTGTTACTGAGGTATTAATTCTCCTCCCACACTGATAAAATTATTCTGGTATACTTCTTTTTTTAATTTTTTTACATTTTTTTAATTGTGAAAATACCGTACAGAGGGGTTACAATTACATGGGCAAGGTAATGAGTACATTTCTTATCAAGCATTGTTGCCTCCTCCTTTGTTTCCCCTTACCATCCCTTCTCATCTCCCACCCCCCCCAACCCCCCAGCCAAAGTTGTAAAGTTTGTTTTTTGACATAACAACTTGTACATCTCATTGTTGCAAGAAAGAAAAGGTTTATTCTAAGGCCTATATGTTTTTCCTGATTCTTATAAAACTAGGTATTATTTAATCAATAACCTAAAAGCTTTCACACAAAAAGTGATCAGATTCATCCTAGATCAATATTATTCCTTATGCCGTTAATGTTTGACATTGTAATACAATTGAATGGAAATTGGAGTACAATCCTGACACTCATTTATTTATTTACTTACTTATGGCAGTATTGGAGTTTGAACTCAGGGCTTTGTGCTTTCTTGGCAAGCACTCTACCATTTGAACCACATCTCCATCCTAAGAGTTAATCTCCATCATGATTTAATTGCTTTTTTTTGCTTCTTCCTGTAATAAGAAATGATAAACTAGCCAGGACCAGTGGTCATGCCCTATAATCCTAGCTACTCAGGAGTCTAAAATCTGAGGATCCTGGTTCAAAGCCAGACAGGGCAGGAAAGTCTGTAAGACTCTTACCTTAAATTAACCACCAAAAAGTCAATAGTGGTACTATGGCTTAATTAAAAAACAAAAAAAAAACTCAGGGACAGAGCTCAGGTCCTGAGTTTAAGCCCTAAGACTGGCACAAAAAATCAACTATTGTTGCAAAATAAATAACTTCTTACAAGTTTTTAATTAAATAGTTTTCTTTGGACTAGAGTTGTAGCTCAGTTGTAGAGCTCTTGCCTAGCATTTGTGAGGCTCTGGGTTCAATCCCTAGCATTAAAAAAAAGTTTTTCAAGAAAAATTTTCACATAGTATATCCCAATGGCCAAGGATATGGACATTAGCAATAATGTGACAGAAAGCTTCATCCATAAAGTGAAGGAAAGAATTAGACCTACCTCAAAAAAATAGACTTAAAGTTGACTGAAACTGTTTTACATACATATATATATATATATATATATATGTTTGCATATATTTATTCTTAGAGCAGCTAGCACAGAGAGCACACTCAACAAATTTTGACTAATTTTTTCTGATAGTACCATCAACATAAGTCCATAAACATCTAAGTTAATATTTTCCTACAAAGAATAGTTACAATCAAACTCACACCTTTTAAAAGTAACACCTTTAAGGAACAAAATGGTGTTGCCAAATAGTTCATACTGCACTTTATAAGCAAGCTTACAGTGACTCTTATGCCTCTTTATCGTTAGCTTGATGCAAGTCAGAATGTAAAAGCAGAGTGGTATCTATACTTTCTTATTGGGGAGAAAAAGAGCTGCCGTGAATGCTACATAAACATTTAGAATCCATTATCTGTTCACCTAGCAAGGAAACTGGAGGAGAACAGAGGGCTTTTCTGGAAGAAAGTAGCATGAAGCATAATGATGTGGGTGTCACAATTTCTTTCCTTCCCTGATTATTGTCCTGGAAAGCTACATGCTCCTAAAGCAAGCCAAAACTGCATGATGGCATAGTAACAATGTATGTGCATATGGACATAAGTCCTTCAGCAGAAGAAAAGTTCTCCATAAAATACTGTCATTCCTTTGTTTTTAAATCTGTATATTACATTTTGCACTAGGAAACCTTTCAATGCCTATCAATCAGAAAAGTAACTCACCAGCTTCGGCCCTTCCTTGCTCACATTCGTTCCCTCACATCTTTTTTTTTTTTTTTTGGGTCCGGTCGTGGGGCCTGAACTCTTGGCCTGGGTGCTGTCCCTCAGCTCTTCAGCTCAAGGCTAGCGCTCTACCACTTGAGCCACAGCGCCACTTCCGGCTTTTTTTTTCTGCTTATGTGGTGCTGAGGAATCGAACCCAGGGCCTTAAGCATGCAAAGCGAGCACTCTACCACTGAGCCAACTTCCCAGCCCTCCCTCACATTCTGTATATAACTCTTATTATTGACTCAAGGACCCAATCTCAGCAGTTGAAAAAGAAACTCATGCATGACATCCTATAATAACCACTTTGGCTGTAGGAACTATGGGATATACTTGCTGGATTCAGGACTCTGAGCAACAAGTAAGAAAAATAAAAGTAGAAGTAATGAGATAAATTGTTAGAGATATTACTGATTATCTCGTAGAGTTAGGGCCAAAGGTAAATCTCAGTATTCACATATTCAATATGAATCCAGATACAACTAAGCTTAATTACAGAACTATACTCACAGCACCAGAACTCTCTTCTTTTTCTTGCTGCTATTATACTCGTTTTATAGATTTGCAGTTTAATAACACTGAGCAAGATGTCCCTTTTCAGTACCAGTTCCAGAATCCTGGAGGAAAAACTCTGATAGGGCTAGTTTGAATCAGATTAACTGGGACAAAAAAGTAGGACACCATTTGGATCCAGTTGAATAAAGTATGCAGTCAAACCCTGCCTCCAACTTGGATCAACCTATATGAATGTGTGGCTCCTAGTGGTGGTGTTGTTTTTAAGTGGGTATGGTAGTTCTCCACGGACTCGTTGCTGGGATGACTGCTTTGTGCAAAACTGCTATTGCATGAGTATACTCTGAAAACTAGGAGAGGAAGTAGATAAGTCTAACTTCCTATATACCAGCAAAAGCTGCTGGTGGTGCCTCAGAATTTCTAGTTGAAAGTGTTCCTCTACTGTTAGAAAGCTCAGGAAGAATGGTAAGTCGGTGACTGCACAAGAAAGGAGCCCACGGAGAGAATGGAAGCAGGGCCCATCAACAAAGCATCGCCAACGTGAAGCAGAGAGCTGTGGACCTCCCAGCTCTTTTCAGATTAAATCCTTATGCTTCTCCCAGCTGTCTCTCTCTTCCCTCCTGCCTTACACCTCTTTTTAATATTTTTCTCCCATCATATTTAAAATGAAGTCCTTCTGTATTGCTTATAAGAATCAGTACTTTTGCAGAGAAGCAGTGCTACACTTGAGGCCAGAATCTCAAATAAGGCAGTCTGTTCCTTGCAAAAAGCACTTGTCTATGCTCTGTTATTATTCATCTCAGAATAGTAGAGTCTCCAGGATGAAATAGACTGACCTTGAGGACCACCAAGGGAAACCATTGCTGTGTTCATCCCAGCTCTGGCACTCATGACTGCTGTCCATTCAGGTTCTTGGACCACATGCTATGTCCTAATTCACCACTGTTTAGCGCAACACATTCTGTCTTTAGACAGCTCTGACTATCAAAAGGACTACTTGGAAGTGGTGCTGTGGTTCAAATGGCTGAATGTTAGGCTTGAGCTGAGCATCTCAGGGACAGCACCCAGACCCAGAGTTCAAGCCCCACCACCAATTAAATAAATAAATAAATAAATAATAAATGAAAGGACTACTTCTGTTCAGGTCCAACTGTCATAAAGCTATCTTCCCTTGTATTTTCATCTATTAATCTCATTCCTACCAACTGGAAATGAACAGATAAGTCCAGTATCTTCCCTCCATGCTTGCCTTTCAAGAGACCCATGAAGTTGTCTCCCTAAGTTGGAGCTCTGGGATAAGCATCTGTTCTTTATGTAACTGTTCTCAGTCATACCACATTTCAAGTCCCTCTGTTAACCTGAACCGTAAGTGTTCCCCTTAATTGTTTTGCCCATAACCAGGCATAATCTTCCAGATGTAGAAACAGCACAAAGAAAGAAAAACTAATAACTATAAACACAGACCTTCTATAAAATATATTTAGCTGAAAATTAAATAATATATGTGACCTTGGGACTTATACATTGGCAAAAAATAGCTGACCCATACCTTGTGAAACTGTGTATCAGTGAAGGAGTTTGACATTTCTCCTGGGTGGGGTGTAGTGGCACACATCTTTAATTCAAGCTACTTTAAGAGGCAGGAATAAGAGGACCACAATTTAAGACCAACCTGGGTGAAAAAGTAATATGCAGGATCTTATCCCAACAAACAAGTTTGGCATGGTAGCTTGTTCCTATAATTCCACCAACTTGGGAGACAGAGCTAGGATGATTGTATTCTGAGGCCAGTCCTGGGCAGTAACACAAGACCCTACCTAAAAAATAAACAAATTAAAAGGGTCTGAGGTATGGCTTGAGTGGTAGAACTCTTGTCTATATAAGACTCTGAGAAGAGAGAGAGAGAGAGAGAGAGAGAGAGAGAGAGAGAGAGAGAGAGAGAGAGAGACTCCCTGACCTTCCATTTCCACTAAAGTTATTAAAAATTATAACTAGTTCAAGAACTTGAAGCCTTGATACCAAAGACACAGAACTTGTTAGTAAGCCAAAATGGAAGGTTCTGTCACCTAAAATTATTCAGTCTAGAGTTTCAGGTATAACTCTAACCTGATTTGATTACTAGAACTGAAAGACTGCATTACTGTATTCAGGCTGAGTACTACCATAGAGCTGAGAAAATGAATTGAAGATTCCTAGTATGACAAATGTCATGGTCATCAATAGATATGGTTGTATTTAGTAACTTATCTAAAGGATTCCAGACTTAGTATCTTTTACTCATCTGCTGAATATGATAATATTAATAAACATAGAATTCACATTTTCAACCAAGAAAAACACCATGATTGGCATGTTACATTGAATAGTGGGAAATACTTTAATGTTAGCTGCTTTATTCATAAACGGGGGCAAAAATACCTGTTTCCTAATTCTCTTTTTTATATAAAATCATTTTTTTTCTCCTCCAGGTTGTTTGGTTTTTACAAGGGAATTCTGCCTCCCATCTTAGCTGAAACACCAAAAAGATCAGTGAAGGTAAGCATCATGTGCCCTCCCACAGAGCAAAAATAGGGTCCAATAACAGCTTTAAAATAGCCCATAATGGCCAGGAGCCTGTAGCTCACACCTGTAATTCTAGCTACTCAGTAGGCTGAGATCTGAGGATCGCAGTTCAAAGCCAGCCAGGGCTTTGGTTTATCTCCAATAAACCACCAGAAGTGGCTGGGAAGGTGGCTCAGTGGTAGAGCGCTTGCCTTGCATGCCTGAGGCCCTGGGTTTGATTCCTCAGCACCACATAAGCAAAAAGCCGGAAGTGGCGCTGTGGCTCAAGTGGTAGAGCGCTAGCCTTGAGCTGAAGATCTGAGGGACAGCGCCCAGGCCCAGAGTTCAGGCCCCACGACCAAACCCAAAAAAAAAAACAAAAAAAACACCAGAAAACCAGAAGTGGCTCTGTGGCTCAAGTGGCAGAGCCCGAGCCTTGAGCCCCATGACCGAAAAAAAGAAAAATCCGATAATGAACAAAGGGGACTTTAATACAACTTAACAGAAAACATTAAAATTTCAATGCAGAAATTATAACATGATTTTTATTATAATTAGACTCAGTCACTCTCTCACATATGTATGTTCATTTGTAGATAATTTTTTAAGGTATAAGTACTCTAATGAGGTAAAAGTACCTCTAATGAGGAAAATACACAAAAAACACAGTGGTGAATGAAATTTATGCTGTCAAACCACAGAAGCCACAAAATAGTTTGGACCTCTCCTCAAAGCAATTCAGAAATTTTCCTTTGGCCCAATAATTATTAAAGAAAAAGAAGAGGTAGAAAACCTTTCTTCTGAATCATTCCAATTTTATGAAATACACACTATTTCTTTGTATATGGTTCTTGTTTGTTTAGTTTGTCAACTTTGTTTTTCCTCTTAGTCATCTCTATTAAAATTTTGTATTCTGAGCCAGGGGCTAGTGGCTCACCTCTGTAACACTAGTTACTCAGGAGGCTGAGATCTGAGGATCGTGGTATGAAGCCAGCTCAGTCAGGAAAGTCCATGAGACTCATCACCAAAAAGCTAGAAGTGGAACTGTGGCTGACATCAAATATGCCTTCTCTTTCCATATGATAACATAAACTTAGGCTAATAGACTTCCTTTCCAATTTTTTCATTTATTTTAATGACACAATGCTCTTTTCACATGAATTACTCAGTCTACATACCTAATATACCTGAAAGGCAAGGAACTTCTTTAATACTTTTATTGAGTAAATCAAAGGGGTGACTGGGTTAAAAACTAATGCTGGAATAACTATACACTCACAAACATCAAAACTTTTTATATTATGTTCAAATAGTAATTTAATAGAATTTAATTCAGGTCAAATTCAAAAAACAAAGCTAGAAAACATACTTTCTGTGTAAATTTATCCTCTTTGTTGCTGTAGTTTTTGTGATTTTATATTATTACTTCAATACAAATTTCATTATGAGGATCTGAACCACAGTTGAGAATCTGGAAAAAGTTCACCAAAGTACACAAAAGGGCTGAATTGAATTATGAAATGACTTTACTTGATAAAAGATTGCCCAAGTAAACAAACAGAACAGAATTCCTGTTCAAAAGAAAGTTACTTTGTCTCCATGGAATAAAAATGTTCATTTTGTTCAGTGTTTTACATATATAAATAAAGTAAATTATACTTGGAGCTGCTCCTGCAATATTTTTCCTTAATACTTTATAGTGAAGACAATTAAAACTTTAAGAAGATTAAGGTTTATCAACATTAAGCAATCTTTTACAGGAAAAAAAGTTAAGCTTTACAAAACTGAGTTAGTCTCTACTTTACAAAAAAAAAAAAAAGGGAAAGAAAGAAAAGAAAAGCAGTGCTCTGTGCCAGAACAATGGTTAACAGATGAACTTTTGGGCAACTGGATATGGTGTATGTGTCCCAGACATCTTGTTTCAAGTAGATTTTACCTTAAAATTATTGAGACATATGGTAAGTACGTTGGCTTTTTAAGTATTACTTGGAGTTAAGTGTATCTTTGCCAGATGGATAGCATGAGTTTTTCAGCACAATTTATGAAAACATTCACTTTATAGATATTTATCTTCGAATTTGTGAGGAGAGCAATCACCTGATTGTAACAATTTCATACATCATAAACTGCTTCATTGTATGTCATCAAAGTTTAATTCAGAATAAAATATTTAGAGATGTGTGTGTGTGCACGCGCATATATGCCTGCATGTGTACTTGCACGTGTGTATGCGTTCCTTGGTAAGAACACTTCAATTACAATCGTTACTATAATCAAAAACAGACAATTTCATGTTTGTATTTTATTCTTTGAAACAAGATTCATCATTAAAATAAGAGTCACTGATGGTAAATTAATGAAACTTTTCCTTTCACAATAAAGGCAGAATTAATACTGCATTTAGCAAAAAGAAATGACAACTTAGAAAATGCCAACTGGTCCCTGAGAGAAGGAAGGCATCGTATTATTGTTTCCACACTGGCCTTGAGCTTCACAAGTGAAAAAAGACCATTTTCTTAAGGTTTTTCAAGGTCATCCTTACTGGCCAGGTTTTTGAGATATGATAATGATGAAAGCTACACCTGATATGCACACATGTACATATAGCTGCTATTCAGTTGAATAGATGAAACAAATTGAGAGAGAAATAGAAAGAACATTTATCAAAATAAAGCAGTTTAGAGAGAGAGAGAATCTGCTCTATTTCCCCAAATTCCCACATCTACTACTCAGGGTATCTTCAGCTACCATCCCAGAGGAATGTAACAAAAGCAAGGGTTATTCTCCCACTGGGAACTATGACAATAAACAACATATAGGAAACAATGGTTTGAAAGACACTGAGCTCTTCAACCGCTGGTGCTGGGAAAACTGGGCAGCCACATGCAGAAAACTAAAAGTGGACCCCAGCCTATCACCATGCACCAACATCAACTCAAAATGGATTAAAGACCTTAACATTAAACCTGAATCTCTGAAACTACTGCAGGACAGAGTAGGAGAGACACTTGAACTAATAGGCACAGGAAGGAACTTCCTGAACAGAGTCCCAGGGTCACAACAAGTTGGAGAGAGACTCAACAAATGGGACTACTTTAAAATAAAAAGCTTCTGCACAGCTAAATCTATCGCAACTAAGCTAGAAAGACAACCAACTAATTGGGAAAAAATATTTACCAGCAATATATCAGACAAGGGGTTAACATCCTGTATATACAGGGAACTCAAGAAACTAATCCCTCTCAAACCTAACAAACCAATTACTAAATGGGCAAGGGAACTAAAGAGGGACTTCTCAAATGAAGAAATAAAAATGGCAAAGAAACACATGAGGAAATGTTCATCATCCCTGGTGGTGAAGGAAATGCAAATAAAGACAACCCTGAGATACCACCTTACCCCAGTCAGAATGTCCCACATCCACAAATCAGCCAACGACAAATGCTGGAGGGGATGTGGAGAAAGAGGAACCCTATTACACTGCTGGTGGGAATGTACACTTATACAACCACTTTGGAAAGCAGTCTGGAGGGTCCTTAGAAAGCTAAAGATTGACCTCCCTTACGACCCAGTCATACCATTTCTAGGCATCTACCCTGAACAACAGGAACCAATATACAAGGACATGTGCACCTCCATGTTTATTGCAGCACTGTTTGCAATAGCTAGGATATGGAAACAACCTAGATGCCCCACCACAGATGAATGGATCCAAAAATTGTGGTATCTATACACAATGGAATATTATGCAGCCATTAGAAATGACAAAATAATGGCATTTGCAGGGAAATGGATGGAGCTAGAAGGAATCATGTTGAGCGAAGTAAGCCAAGAACGAAGAGACAAACGGTACATGGTCTCCCTGATAAGTGGATGCTAAATCCAAAAGGTTAGGTGATACGACAAAACTAACAGGACTTAAGAAACAAAGAACTCCTGCTCATCTGGTTGAACCACTACTAAATATCCCCATGCTGCTGATCACAAATATGGTATATAACATGTGAACACTGTTATATATTACAGACTGTGGTAGACAATTTGCTCCAGGGAAGTTAGAATGAACTTGTGACTTTGAAATTATGTAATCATTTAATCACAATCAAAAAAAAAAGAACCTCGGGGAAGGGAGGGAGGGAGGGGATGGTAGGGGGAAAACAATGGAGGGGGTAACAATGTTCAAGAGGAAGTGTACTCATTACCTCACTCATGTAACTGTAACCCTCTGTATAGTAGCTTTACAATAAAAAAAAAATAAAGTCAATTGCTTACGTACAGATTAAAAAAAAAAAAAAAAAAAAGAAAGACACTGAGCACCAGAGAATGAGGTATACTAAAACCTGTGAGAGGAGAAACAAAATTATATAATCCCTGTGATTGTCCCAGCTTGCTTCCCTGAGAGTGCTTCTGGGTCCTAAGTAGGACGGAGAAACAAAGGGAGAGCAGCAGAGCAGACTTCCTCAGTAGTAAAGAGAGGAAAGGCCAGAAAGAACAAGAGCAAGAGAGCTGGAGTTCACAGGACATACTACCAGGGAAGAGAAAGCCAAAGACACACAGAACAAGAGGGAGAGAGAGAGAGAGAGAGAGAGAGAGCGCTCCTGGGGATGCAAAGAGACCCCCACAAGTATTCCGTACTGACCAGTGCAAGGAGGACTGTAAGGAAATGACTCGGATTTGGGAAAGAACCATCCAAGAGGATTTAGAGGAACATCGCCGGGCTAGGAATGGTGCTGTGCTCACTCATCTGGAAAGCTTCAGCATTCAAAGGGCAGTGAGAGGGGTTTTCAGAAAGGTCTTGCCTCAGGTGTGGCAGAAATTAGCCCTAGACTGAGCCACCCCTTGGGTTTCCTGTCTAAAGGCAAGACTCAAACGGACCAAACAGCTTTCCTATCACTTAACTACTGCCCAAAATAGACTATCTAGGATGTCCTAGGATGTCAGGTTGATCAGGACTGGTTCAGCCTGGTAAAAGGTACCAATGTTCCCAGAGACCCTGGAAGTCCTAATGTTCCTCCAGGAAGAAGATGTCAAACTCTTGTGATCAGATTTACATAATATGTTTCTCTCTCTCTCTCTCTCTCTCTCTCACACACACACACACACACATGCACACACACACACACACACACACACACACACACACACACACACATTGCATAAGCATGCATTTGTAAATGAAATAAAAGATGAATATAAACCAGTATTTATACCTTTTATGTAATGAATGCATTATTTCTAGTCCATTTCATTGATTCTTTTTCTGGTCATGACCGGCTACATGCAGTAAGTTAATTTTATCACCCATAGGTCCTGACCTAGAAGCATTGCCCAAGGGTCCCCAATCTAAGGGACTGGGCTGAGAGATGGTAGATCTCACAAATGTGTCCACTGCCTTTGTTGCTTATAGTATGAGGACACATTTGTTCAGTATTTGTCTTTGTTTCCCTTCTGACTTTCAGTCTTGACAAGGATTAAAAAACCAAACTGGAAAATGGACTCAGCCTTTCACTGTAGGAATCCTCTCAGAGATTTCCAAGTCTACAACTTGGCAACAATTCTAAATTTTTGTTTCCTCACCTCAAAAATTGTTTCTTTGCTTGTCTGTCTGTTTTTTAAACCTACTACTAGCAGTTTTGCTAGTAACTTATGGAGAATGACATAAAAGTAATTCCTGAAACTTTAAAAATAAAAATTCTGCTGAGCACCAGTGGCTCACACTTGCATCCTAGCTACCCAGGAGACTGAGATCTGAGGATCCCAGTTGGAAGCCAGCCAGCACAAGAAAGCTCATGGGATTCTTTTTTTTAATGTATGTTTTTTATTGTAAAAATGATCCATGGGATTCTTATCTCCAATTAACCACCAAAAGTGGAGTTATGGCTCAAGTGATATAGTGCTAAGCCTTGGGCAAAACAGCTCAGGAACAACACCCAAGCCTTGAGTTCAAGCCTCAGTACTGGCATCAAATAAGTAACTAAGTAAGTAAGTAAATAAATAAATATTCACCTCATGTTATAATGACTCTTGAGCTGCCTGAAGACTCCTTAAGACCATCACCACCGAAATCGGGCCTTTCTAATGATAGAGTATTACTTCCCCCAAACTGCATTTTTGCCTGTTTTTTTTTTTTTTTAACTAAGCTACAAAATTATTCAGTAGAAAATGTTTACTTTCCCGTGTTATTTCTTGGGTCTTGAGAAGCAGACCTGGAAAGTCCTAAGAATGTACCTTACCAGTGATGTTGGCAGTGACTCAATCAAGGATCCAAGAGCCAAACATCCTAAAGTTATTTCCCCTGATATAGACTGTGGAAAGAGAGGAGGGAAAATGTATTCTGTGAAGGAATCCATTCAACTTGTCTCCAGCAAAACTCACTTATAGAGCATTACACATCATCTTCCGAAGGAATTAATAATATCTTTATGACCAGTATCCGAATCATTATTGCGAGAATCTTCTTGTTAATATTTTAAAGGAGGAAATAAGGAGTTCTCCATTCTTCCGGTTGAGGACAGTCTTGCTTTAAGACACAGAGAAACTAGATAACCAATCTTCTTATCCTGCTCTCTCATGGGTTTTGTTTTGAGTTCGTGACAGTGCCTCACACTGTCATGGCATCATCCTAATCACTTAATGTTTGAAAAATTTGTAAGGCATCATAGAGGCACAGCAATATAAATGCAAGTTAAGGCTGAGAATGGATGTTTTAGTGCCTGTTAAAAAATCAGGCACTCGAGGGGTAAGCAGTTCACAGAGAAAGTATAGGAGACCCAAGTTTTCAAGTGTCTGCCTATAATTTTGAATCACTGCCATTAAAAAAAAAAGTCTATTGATGTCTGGGGAAACTGAAAATGGTCATGGTAAATGGAAGTTGTATGGTTCATTTACTGCTATAAAGGATTCCATCAGCTCTTCTGTAGATTGTTATAACTGCATTTGAAAAATGTGAATGTTAAAATAAGACCCAATATAGCAAGTATTCAAGATAGGATTTTAAAAAATTGTGTTCAATGGTTTATCATTTTTAAATGCTTTTTAATATAATGATTTGCTTTTAAAATTTTGGTCAATTAAAGAGTTTGTTGCAGGAAATTGTTATAAATTTCTGGGTTTGGTTTTGTTTCACAGTTTCTCGCCTTTGAGCAGTATAAGAAAATACTACTAGGAAATACGTCACTGTCACCAGGACTGGTAAGTGAGAGTATTTATTATGCTTAAGTGTGTGTGTTATTTCATAAAGCAAAATCAAGAAACAAAACCTCTTTTGATTCTCCAAGCCCAGCTACTAAAATATGAATCTGAGTTATTCAATGTTCAGCTACTTGTTGAAAGCCATCTTCCTAATAACTCACAATTTGGCTATTTTATTGCTCCCAGTGATGAATTTATGATAAAAATGATATGTCTGGAAAGGCCTAGATGAGATATGGTCAAGAATATAAAATAAGGAGTACATTTGTCAAAGGCTTTTTCAAAACCAAAATATGTATATGTTTACAGACACATTGCACATGTCTATTTATGCAAACGTCAATATGCTTGAGATTGTTTCCTCACAGGTCACTTTTCCAGCTGCTCAAACTATAGTAAGTACAGAACTTTGGGTCACTTGGGATAAAATCATTCTGTGGTCAGACACAAACTGAAGGGTCTTTTACATGAATGACTATAAACAACTCAGCCAGGGAGAATAATCTTACAATGACACAGCTCAAGTATTATACAAAATTTACTTGGTGATTTGGATATTTGGATATTTCCTTATGCTATCCTTCTCCTTCTTGGTGACCTTGCTACTTTCTGGAAAGCAAGTTAAATTATATTTCCCAAATGTATACACAATAAGAGCCCCAAAGGGAGCAAATGCACTAATTTATCCCTCCATTGCTATAAAAGAAACCAAACAAAAGTCATTGTTGCTCATGACAATGTGTTTACCCAAGGTCTAAAAAAGTCCCCATTTGCCTACTGAGATGGACCTCAAAACTTAACTGGTGCAGCATCACCATTTAATTATAAATGTTTGTCCATTTATGAGGAGGTTATAATAAACCCTGTGTAAGTTGAAAATATAGCAAAATCATAAATGAATTTATTAATGAATGTCTTTACCGACCAATTACCACTGCTCAGCAACACAGTACACTGGAGAATACAGGATGTTTGCCCTCCTGGTGGCATAGCTGATCAGGAGCTACAGAGCCCTGTTACTGCACACTCTCAGAGACAGTGTGATACTGCTTGTTGACAGCTTGGGGAAAGATCAAAATTCACAGCACAGAGTGGGTTTTATTCTTACACTATTGTAAAGCTGAAAATTTGTAAATTGAACCATTGTTGATCAGGGACTGTACAGTAATTGTAAAGGTTCCTTTCAGAGTATTTACTCTGACACATACTCAGCTCAGGAAGAAGTATTTGTTATTTTAAAAAATCATGTATATCCTCTTTCTGGAAAGAACCCTGTTAAAGAAACTTTCTGTGGGGTGACATGGATCAAGGTTATTCTACTCATAAACTGACAGATTGAATTGAAAACCCCTTTGTACAACTATTTAATTTTAAAAAATTATTTTTTAAAAAGAAATCTGTTGTGGCAAAGAAATCTGTCCAGTCTCCTGCCTGAATAAGGCAGTAGTGAGGTCTTCCCTTCCAGAAAGGAACAGTGGTGCCATGAATCTTAAAATCACATTAAGCTTTTGTTTTTTTAATTCCATGATATCTTCCCTTAATGTCATTCTTAACTATAGCAACATCTTGGCAAAAAAAAAAGGATTAAAGACTTCCTAGCAAGAGACAATAAAATATGGTCTCCAGAGGGCCAGCTGGATGTTCTTGAGTTAAGCATTGGTACCATGTGAGAGAGTGCAGGGCTTCTGACTCTTGAGACTTAAAACAGGAAAACATTTGGTCACTCCAGCTTCTATAACCAAAGCATGTGAACTGTATATGATTCTCTCCTATCCTTGAACTCATTTATTCGGGTTTCTTTTTTGATACACTGAGGTACTAGCCATTAAATATGCCCTGCTGCTCACATGAAAAGCCCAGGAGACTGGAAATCTCAACAGTAAAAGCATGTCTCTGCAAATACAAGTAACATGATCCTCTGATATCTGATCAATTCTTATGACAAGGGACTGCCGAACACTAGTTCGAACTGCAAATGTAGCTGAGCTTTATAGAAAAACAGAAAGGTGAATTATTTGGGAGATTGCATATAGTAAATAATAAAACCTGAACATCTGGATTTTAGCTTTCCCAGTCACAAGAGTTTGGGACTGGATTGTTGTTTGGAGGCGGGGGGGGGGGGGGGGGGGAGAGGGGCTCCCCCAAGTTGGCTTATATGATGGATGTCTGAAATAAATTAATAAAGTATATGATCAGTTACTCTGTACAAATTATGCTTAAAATTGTAATGGAGTGAATGGGAGAAAATGAAAACATCTTAATTTTTCCCTTTCTCCTAGAATCTGTATGGTATACCATTCTTCTCTCTCCACTCTACCTCCCAATCTTTTTTTTTTTTTTTCATGCCAACAATGGAGCTTGAACTCAGGGCCTCTTGCTCAGCTTTTTGATGCTCTACCACTTGAGCCACACTTCCAAGTCCAGCTTTCTGCTAACTAGTTAGAGATAAGTCTCAAGGACTTTTCATCCTAGATAGGCTTCAAACCTCAATCTTCAGATAGCAGCCTCCTGAATAGCTAGGACTACTGGCATGAGCCACTTGTGCTTGGCTCCTCTCTTTTTATGTGTAATGAGAACATTGATTTTACAAACAAAAATTAGATGTTTTCATCTCCATTTTGCAAATGAAAAAAGGGGGTTCCTACATAGTTCCAGCAAACACACATAATGTCTTTGTGTCTTTTCATGAAAAGTTGCCTATTTTTCAATCAAGAAAGAATAAAAAATAATTTTGTTAATTAATAATCTTGACCAATCACTGTAGAAATAAGACTCTACAGTTGAATGTTTCCAGTTATGCTGTTTGTTACCTGAAGTTTAGCTTTTTATAAATACTTTATTTATGGTTCTGCTTCTTGAATTTATGTCAATAAATGCATGTAAACAGAGTGTCCTTTTACCATTCAAACTTTCATCTAATTGTTATATGTGCAGATGTTTTCACGTCCACCTTAAGTCAATAAAACAACCTCGCCTTTTGTTAAAGGTAAAAGTCATTGTTGATGAGGCTTTGACATCTGATTTTGAAATTGGTAGGATGTGGTTTGTGCCTTCTATAATTTCTTCTCCTTGAATTGTCAGCATCTAATCGAGAGTTAAAACCATTTAGTAATGGTATATGACACACCTAAGCAGCTTTCTCTATCTCACCGTAACACTCCGCTACATGGTGTAACAAGCAGGATGCTTGACTTGGTATATATAGAGATCACTTGTTTTAAAACATTGATTGATATGATTTTTCTAGACATTTTCCCTGGCTGGATTTGGATCTGGACTAACTGAAGCCATCGTGGTTAACCCTTTTGAGGTAGTAAAAGTTGGTTTGCAAGCCAACCGGAGCAAAAACACAGAGGTAATCTTTTTTTTTTCCTTCCATTAGGGGAATATTTTTAAAATCTAATATACAAATCAAATTATGGACCTATCTTTTATTCACTTATTAGGGCCATAGAAAAATCACTGTTAAGAAAGTGTCATATAAAGTAAAATACATGATCACAAAGAATGTGTTAACAGCTGGGCTCCGAGAGTGGCTCACTGTAGCTGTAATCCTAGCTACTCAGAAGGCTGAGATCTGAGGATCGCAGTTCAAAGCCAGCCTGGGCAGGAAAGTCTGTGAGACTCTTATCTGCAATAAATGGCCAGAAAACACAAAGTGGCACTGTGGCTCAAGTGGTACAGTGCTAGCCTTGAGCTCAAGAGCTGAGGGACAGCAACCAGGCCCAGAGAAGCCCCATGACCACAAAAAAAAAAAAAAAAGATGGTAGGGAAAAATCAAAGGAGGAGGTAACAATGCTCGATAGGAAATGTACTCATTACCCTACTCATGTAATTGGTAACCCCTCTGTACAGTATTTTTACAATAAAAAATATATATGGAAAAAAAGAGAAAAAAAAGAATGTGTTAGCAAAAAATACATTAAGAGGACAAACACATATTTGGTTTTAAGTAATCTATGTAAATCTATTCTTCTCATGCAAGAAGTTTCAGCAAAACTACTCTTTTCTACTGCACTAGAATAACCTGTAGCAAAACCACTGAAGTGATCCTAGTAGTGTGCTTTTAAAAAAAAAAATGAAATCATTTTTAAAAATTTCCTCACTCCTTTCCTCCACTCCACCTGCCATCCTTTCCGCAAGATCCTGATGACCTGTCAAAGTTGGTAAGTCTGAATGAGCAAGTTATTCAGCCTATTTAGACAACCACCACTTGGACAGTGCTGGGTCTTGACATTTAATCACTGGTACATGATGTTCCATGTAGACAGCGTCTCTTCGTGTGTGCTTGCCGTCACTTCCTCTAGTTGCCTAATAATACTGCTTAAACTGCCAAGTCCAACTGTTCTTGTTTTATGTTTCTGGATGCCAAGCACAAGGTAAGAGGGAAAGAAGGGGACTGGCATCCCAGGTCTCTTCTTAGCATTTGAATTCTGAAACTGGGTAGCATGTGGTAGAAATCGGTCTGGAGTATCTGCTGACTTGGGTTTTTCTGTAGAAAAGTTTCCCTGCTGCCTACTTAAGCCGCTGCTAATGGGTGGAGACCCCATCACCCCCCAACCCACTTCCTGTCTGCTGATACTGCCTGAGAACTTCCTGACAGCTTCTTGGGCCTGGATATGGGAAGGAGGGGTGTGGGGGAAGGAGCAGGGATCAGGCTCACCTGTGGCTGCCAAGACCTGAGGTGGAGAAGGGCCAGGAAAAGTTGGGCAGCTGTAGCACATGGTATCTACTCAGATGAAGTCAATCCTCATTCAGAGAAAAAAATTTGAAGTTTCAAAATGTTGCCTCAACCTCAGAAGACTTGAAAATCTCTGTATACCCCCAGGTTTTGTTTATGTTCTCTTATTCTTTCTTTCGGGGATGAAAAAAAAACATGGAGCCTTCAAATTAGTGCCCATGGGATCTGTCCAAGGAAAATTAGACTGATGAGACTGAGAGAACCATTTTCATTAGAAGAAAATGTTGGAGATAACCATCCAGTGCCTCATGTTACCCACTGGAACACTTATTTATCTTGTAGCAATATGGAAGCAAAGGAATGCCCAAGTGTTCAGTTGCAGGGCTTTTTGTTTAGTTTTGTTTAGTTTTAATCTAGAAAGCATGTGACCACAAAGTTCTCACAGCACCCGTGCTCATACCTAATCTCTCTCTCTCTCTCTCTCTCTCTGTCTGTCTGTCTGTCTCTCTCTCTCTCTGTCTGTCTGTCTCATGCCCCCAAGGAGGTTCTCCACTGAGCCGAGGTAGGAGTTGCTAGTGTTGCATGTGCTAGCACCTTGTAAGAGCATGATAAACACCAGCCCAGTCCAACACAAGGCCTTGCTGCATGTTTAGTGTTCCTAGTGTGTTTACACAAGTGCAGTCTGTGTAAATTGTTTACATACTTTAGCCACTTTTTTTTAATGGTATTGGAGTTTGATCTCAGAGCCTTACACTTATAAGTTTGCTTACTCAGCTGGTGCTTTACCAGTTGAGACACATCTTCAGCCAGGTTTTGCTAGTCATTTTGAGATGGAGTCTCATGGGCTTTTCTGCCTGGGATGGTTTCTAACTGCATTTCTCCAGATCTGAGCCTCCTGGATATTGTCAGATATTCACTGAGAATACAATAGATTAAATTCATTATAGAATATTTTAGTATTACTACAACAAATCAAAATTTAGCAAAGTAGTGATTCCATAAATCAAACCATCAGCATTTATTTTCAGTACCTATCAGAATTCAAAACTGAAGTTTTGTTTTAATATAGTACTTTATAGGTCAAACTGAATGGTGAATGGCTACCAAGCATAAGTAACTATTGAAAAAAAAAGTCTAAAGAAAGAAAAGGACAACAGTAAAGATTTGAGAACTATTGCTTAAAAATAATTATTGGTGGGCTGGGAAGGTGGCTCAGTGGTAGATCGCTTGCCTTGCATGCATGAGGCCCTGGGTTCGATTCCTCAGCACCCCATAAGCAAAAAGAAAAAAAAGCCGGAAGTGGCGCTGTGGCTCAAGTGGTAGAGTGCTAGCCTTGAGCTGAAGAGCTGAGGGACAGCGCCCAGGCCCAGAGTTCAGGCCCCACGATCGGACCCCCAAAAAATATAATAATTATTACTATTATTGATAATCTTGACACGGGTGGCTCACACCTGTAATCCTAGCTACTCAGTAGGCTGAGATTTAAGGATTGCGGTTCAAAGGCAGATAAGTCAGTGAGACTCTTATCTCCAAGAAACTATCCCCTTATAAAAGCTGGAAGTGGAGTTGTGACTCAAGTGGTAGAGTGCTAGCCTTGAGCATAAAAGCCAGGCACAGCACCCAGGCTTTTGAGTTCAAGCCCTAGAACTAGCACCAAGAAAAGGAAGAAGGAAGGGAGGGAGGGAGGGAGAGAGGGAGGAAGGAAAGAAGGAAGGAAGAAAGGAAGAGAAAACTAGGTCTTTTTGGGTGGTGTTTTATAGATCTTTTGTCTAGAACTCATTTATGCCAAGCCTTTCTCCATTGACTAGTAGTTTGTTTTTCTAATGAGAGGGCACTCTTGTTTCTTCTGAACTTGTGCTGGTTTAATTAAAATAGTAGGTACATTCACTTCAGCATTTAGATGGCCAGGATTATTACTGTTTCCTTCTCTGTAAAGCTTTATAGATTTTCAACTATGAAAGAAAGGTGAGGAAGAGGAGGAGGAGGAGGAACAAGAAGAGAAGAGTGAGGAAGTAAGGCATTCATTTAGTGCCCCTTTTCTCAACCTTAATTATAAAAATTATTTAGGTTAAGAAACATTATATACATGTGTGTAAAAACACAAATAATGATATAGACTGTAGCTCAGTACTAGTTTAATAGAAACACAATGTAATCCAAATTTTTTTTAGTTGCTAGGTAAGAAAAGTAGAGAAACAGCTGCAATTAGTTTAGTAATGTATTTTACTTAGCCCAACATACTGAATATTTTTTCTCTTAAACATTATCTTCTTATTTTTTAATTATCCTTGAGTAGTTGGACAAAAGAGGTGCCATATAACAAAGCAATTTATGATACAGTGCATCTTGATCAGTGTCACCCCTTCAACATTCTCACCCCCCTTCGACTCACCCCTTCCCTTACTTTTCTTAGTTTTGTAGTATATACTATGAATTCTTTTTTTAATATAAATTTTATTGTAAAGGTGATGTACAGAGGGGTTAAAGTTATATAAGTAAGGTATCAAGGTAATGAGTGCATTTCTTTTTAACAGAGTTACCCCCTCCCTCATTTTCTCCCACTTCCCCCACCTCTGACTCCCCTCTCTTCCCAAATTGTAAAGTTCATTTCTGACATGGTGTAAACTTGTTCAGACATTCTGGAAAGCAGTATAGAAGTTCCTCAAAAGACTAAACTTAGAGCTCTCCTATGACCCAGAAATCCCAGTCCTGAGAATTAACCCAAATGATCACAAACCAGCTAGCAGTAATGCCATCAGCACAACCATGTTCATTGCAGCATTATTTACTATAGCTAAGATTTGGAATCAACCCAGATGTCCCTCAGTAGATGAATGGATTTCCAACATAGTGTATCACTGTTGAATTGGTTCTCCCTTTGTCCCACTGTTTCTGTGATTCTCCTTCCCTTCCCTAAATCAGATAAACTTCTATATAAAACAAAGAGTGCAAAAATCAAAAACAGTAACAACAGAGAATAAACCAAAGGCAAAAAATGAAAGAAAGAGGCTGGAAATGTGGCTTAGTAGTAGAATCCTTGCCTACCATGCATGAAGCCCTGGGTTCAATTCCTCAGTACCATATAAACAGAAAAAGCAGAAGTGGTGTTGTGGCTCAAGTGGTAGAATACTAGCTTTGAGCAAAAAGAAGCTCAGGGACCGTGCCCAGGCCCTGAGTTCAAGGCCCAGGACTGGCAAAAAAAGAAGAAAGAAAGAAAAAAGTAACTGCAAACATCACAATAAAAAAAAAACTCTTGTTTGCATTTCTTGGAGTTCATTTCTATAAGCATCATTTTATGATTGTATGCACATAGCTATTGAGCTATGTGATTCTCTCCTTAAGAATAACCTCCTTTGTTCTCACTGGGCGATGCTTAGGGTGCTATTTAATTAATTATGTCCAAGTATAAACATTTGCCTTTTACCATTCATTGGATTAACTTGTAGATTTATAGACATATTCTAGTTACTACAAATGAGAGAAACCATGACGTCTATGTTTCTTTGGGTCTGGCTTACTTCACTTAATGTAATTTTTTCCAAGTCTTTCCATTTCCTTATGAATTGTAGATATACCTATTTTCTTGATATGGTTTCATATTTTAGCTATGGTAAATAATGCTGCAATGAACATGATTGTGCTGGTGGCATTAGTGCCAGCTGGTTTGTGGTCATTTGGATTAATTCCCAGGACTGGATTTCTGGGTCATGGGGGAGCTCTAAGTTTAGTTTTTTGAGGAACCTCCATACTGCTTTCCATAATGGTTGAATAAGCTTACATTCCCACCAGCAGTGTAGTAGTGTTCCCTTTCAGCCACACCCCTGTCACCATCTGTTATTATTAGTTTTCTTGATAATGACCATGCTAACTGAATGTTGTTTGGATTTGCATTTCTTTTATGGCCAGAGATGTTGAACACTTCTTCATGAGTCTATTGGCCATTCTTATTTCTTCTTCATAGAAGTCTTTAAGTCTTTAGCTCACTTAGTGATGGGGTTGTTGTTTCTTTGAGGATTTATATTTTGTGGGTTTAATTTTTTGAGCTCTCAGTATACAAGGCCATTGTCACATGTATAGCTAGTAAAGATCTCCAAATCTGTGGACTTTCTATTTATCATGCTAGCTTTGTCCTTTGTCATGCAGAAACTCTTTAGTTTAATGCAAACCCATTTATCCAGCCTTTCTTTGGCTTGTTATGTTCCTTTGCTTAGGGATTTTTGACCAATGCCAAGGAGCCCTAGTGTTTCCTCTATTCCTACCTGTAATATTTTCAGGGTATCTGCTTTTACCTCAAGGTCTTTGATCCATTTGGAATTGAGTCTGGTGTAGGGTGATATATAAGGATCTAACTTCAGTTTTCTACATGTGTACTGCCAATTCTGCCAGCACCATTTGTTGAAGACGCTGTCTTTCTTCCATCCTATGTATCAAAGATTAGGTGGCTGTAGGTCTGCCGGTTCATTTCTGGGTCTTCAATTGTATTCCATTGATGCTCAGACCTGTTCATGTGCCAGTACCAAGCTATTTTTATAACTACAGATTTGTAATAGTGTTTGAAGTTTGGTATTCTTCCAGCATTGTTTTTCCTGATAAGAATTGTATTTGTTATTTAGGGTCTCCTATTATTTCATGTGCATTTTTGATTGCTTCTTCTATGTCACTGAAGAATATTGTTGGGATTTTGATGCGTCTTGCATTGAATTTGTAGATAGCTTTGGTCCATATTGTCATTGTCATGATTATACTATGGATTCTTAACTGCTTTCCTTCCTCCCCCTCCCACACACACCTACTTCATTCATCTTCCCCTCTCTGCTCGGCTCTACCCCTCTCCCCTCTTGCATATATCTATTTCTTAGTGTTGATTTTATTGGGCTTTGACCTAGTCTTTCTAAAAGATTGTGCTATTTAAAACATTATCTTGGGCTGGGAAGGTTGCTCAGTGGTAGAGTGCTTTCCTTGCATGCATGAGGCCCTGGGTTCAATTCCTCAGCACCACATAAGCAGAAAAAAAGCTGGAAGTGGTGCTATGGCTCAAGTGGTAGGGTGCTAGCCTTGAGATGAAGAACTGAGGGACAGCGTCCAGGCCCAGAGTTCAGGCTCCACGACCGACAAAAAAATAAAATAAAATAAAATAAAAAATAAAACATTATCTTTTTGGATAAAATTTCAAAGTTTAGATTCATAGAAAAAGTAGGAAAAGGTGCATAGATTGTTCACAAACCATTTTTCCCCCCACACCTGCATTGCCTTCAACATCCATTAATCCCTGGAATCCACTAATCTTTTTTACAATCTCCATAATTTTCATTTCAACCTGCAATCCATATAAAAAAATTATACGACTTTTTTCCATACTGAATTGTTACCACAGTGTATTTCTATGCTGGTGTCATATCTCAGTCACCTAGAATACTTTCAGTGCTTAATAATCACACATGTGGGTTCCATTCAAGATAGTATAGGTCAATGGAAGTCATACTAAACTCCTGACTGCAGTTACCTCTAAAGATGACTAGAATGGAACAGTGGAAATAGAAGTTTAAGATACAGGCTTTTTCATAGTTCAGTGTTTTAATGAGATTCATTCAGATGTTGTCTGTGAGCATTTACTTTAGATAAATACTCTAATACTGAGCACTATCCCCATCCTTCAATACTTACTTTAAGAGGCAATACGTGTTTATTATAGAAAATTTAGAAAATACAGAACACTACAAAGAAAAGTATATAATCGGAGAAATGTTTCTAATGGACCTGGCAGGGTCAAGCCTTCTGAGCTGATCTTGTAGAAATGACTTTCTGCCCCATCTTTGGGCTCAACCTTGCATAATTTAGGCTCCATGGACTTTATTCAAAAATAAAAGGAACTCAAGTTTTTTCCTATCCTCTATTATTAATTTTTAAACCTTTTAAAAAAATTATTGAAGAACATATATACTTAGAACTGTCTAGAAAAGTAGTTGCAGAAAGAACAAAGCAGGGTTTGGGAAGATCACACTAAATTCCCATGATGCATTTCACCATTTCCTAACCAAGTGGCCTTGGTAAAACGGGACTATTCAAGGACTGGGGGAAGTGGTGCTGCGGCTCAAGTGGTAGAGCGCTAGCCTTGAGCTGAAGAGCTGAGGGACAGCACCCAGGCCCAGAGTTCAACCCCACAGCCAACAAAAGCAATCAAGGATTGGGAATGTGACTTCATGGTAGAGTGCTTGCCTAGCATTCATGAAGCTCTGGGTTCAATTCCTCAGTACCACATAAACAGAAAAGGCTGGAAGTGGCTCCATGGCTCAAGTGGTAGAGTACTAGCCTTGAGCAAAAGAAGGGCCTGAGTTCAAGACCCAGGTCTGGCAAAAAAAAAAGGGACTATTCAGTCCATTTTCCTTATAGCAAGACATTTCTACAGTGCATAGAAGCACAAGTTCTGGAGAGACATCTTAATTATTGAGTGTTATGGCCTCACACTCCATACCTTAACTATAGCCCAGTTTCCTCTTTTGTTAGATAAAAATAACAGTAATAATCATGTCAAATGGTGTCGTGAGGGTGATGCTGCATATACAGGTATAAATCTACATGTCAGTATACAATAGTAAGTGGTGATAGTTTAATAAATGTTAGTAATTATCACAATGTACTTTTGTGAGAATTTTAAATGTGATAATATACACAAAGTTCTTAACAGAGCCTGGCAAATGGTAGACACTTAACCAGTAATAACTATTTCTAGAGGCAAGTTGATCTTATAGATCCTTAAGTAGAGACAGATGTCTCCTGAAATACTGCTCAAATTAATAGTGAGCAGTTGTACCTGCCCCTAGTGGTAGAAACAGAAACAGCTTACTGAGTGATACTCTTCTTGTATCCACTTTACATCATTCTCCAGTGCTAGAACCATCCAGTCTTTTTATTTTATTTTATTTTGTACTAAACTGACCCATAATTGCAGATTTGGGGGTCATGATGTGATGCTTCAATATGGGTATGCATTTTATAATAACCAAATCAAAATATTTAGATTATCCATGATCTCATGCACTTTCTTTTCTTTATGGTAAGAGCATAAGTCCTCTCTTCTAACTATTTCGAATATACTAAATATAATATGGTTAATCACAATCACTATATGGCTCAATAAAATTCCAGAACTAATCCCTACTAACAGTAATACAAAAGCTCCTCAAAAAAATTATTTTCTATGTTTTTGGTTGGTCGTGGGGCTTGAACTCTGGGCTTGGGTGCTGTCCCTGCGCTCTTCAGCTTAAGGTGAGTGCTCTACCTCTTGAGCCACAGCACCACTTCCGGTTTTCTAGTGGTTTATTGGAGATAAGAGTCTCATGGTCTTTTTCCTGCCCAGGCTGGCTTTGAACCACAATCCTTAGATCTCAGCCTCCTGAGTAGCTAGGATTGAAAGTGTGAGCCACCAGTGCCCGGCTTCCTCAAAAAATTAAAAGTAAAACTACCATTTGATCCTACACTCCCATTGCACGAGTATATATTCAAAAATAAAATCAGTGTGTTAAGGAGGTAATTAACACTGATGTTGATTGTGACATTATTTATAATAGCCAAGATATGGAATCAACTTAATTGTCCCTCAACCAATGACTAGATAAAAAAAAATGTGATATGTGTGTCGATGTATATATATATATGTGTGTGTGTGTGTGTATGTATATATACACACATATAGCTACACGTGTATAATATATGTATATATTTGCATATAACAAAGCACTTTCCAACTATTAAAAAGGAACAAAAATCTTTTCATTGGTGCAGCATAGAAGACATTATGTTAAGCAAAATAATTCAGGCAGAAAGACAAGAGCCTGTGATCAAATGCATATAAAGAATATAAAGAAGTTGATATAATAGAAATTAAAAGTAGAATAGTGGTTACCAGAGTCTGGGGAGGAAAAGACAGACAGAAAATGAGGAGTGATGAGCCTGTATTCTTTACTAAGAGTTAGACTAGCTGCCTGCTTGCAGCCTATTGCCGGAGTCTTTAAATTCAAAGTTAGGTCTTTAAACTCATGAACAGTGGTAGCCAGCTAACTGTTGGCACTAAAGATGAAACTAAAAGCATTTGAGGCCACTCTGGAAAGAATTTAGCCACAACCAAGATATTCTATGAACACAGCATTAGGGTGGAATCCTCATCAAGCTTCTTAGCTGCTTCATGTAAAAGTATATAGACGGAGCTCATTTTCACCTTTGTCAGTGACCAATTGTGGCAGACAATAAATGCTTAGGTTGCATGCAGAGTGGCCAGCTGACTTGACAGAACCTTTAAAGAAAAGCAGCCAGGTGCCGGTGGCTCATGCCTATAATCCTAGCTTCTCAGGAGGCTGAGATCAGAGGATCATGGTTCAAAGTCAGCCCACGCAGAAAAGTCCATGAGAGGGGCTGGGAAGGTGGCTCAGTGGTAGAGCTCTTGCCTTGCATGCTTGAGGCCCTGGGTTCGATTCCTCAGCACCACATAAGCAAAAAGAAAAAAGCCGGAAGTGGCGCTGTGGCTCAGGTGGTAGAGCGCTAGCCTTGAGCTGAAGAGCTGAGGGACAGCGCCCAGGCCCAGAGTTCAGGCCCCACGACCGGACCCAAAAAAAAAAAAAAGAAAGAAAAGTCCATGAGACTCTTATCTCTCTAATTAACCACCAGAAAACTGGAAGTGGCACTGTGACCCAAGTGGTAGAGAGCTCGCCTTGAACTGAATTGCTGAGGAACAGCGCCGATGCCCAGGGTTCAAGCTCCACAACCAACATACATACATACACACACACACACACACACACACACACACACACGCGCGCGCGCGCGCGCGCGTGCGCGCGGATGGAGCATAAGGATTGCCACCATTTCTGCTGCATAAAACATGCACTAGAAGGTGTAGGTAGAGATGGGGGCCTCCTTTGCCATGTTGGGAAGAACAGTATGGCGCCCTGTGAAGCGTGAGGTCCAGAGTAAGGAGTGCTCTAGCTGAGATCCAAATGCAGTACCGGTGCTCCTTTAAAGTTCTTGCGGGCTACGTGCTGGGAACTGTAGCTCTGGACCCCCAGTGCAATCGCCACCAAGCCTTCCCCAGCACATCTGTTTCTGTGCTGGCTGCAGCTGCCCTGCTTGTCCCCTGTTGGCTGGGCTGATTCTTTAGCTAGGCAGAAATATGTTTCTCACAGAATCTGCCTTCCTACACACTTTAGCCATAAGCAGTTTCAAAAATATGAAGGAAATGATGGTTTTGGTTCCTGATACGGCTCTCCTATCCTTTCAATGGATGTACAGAATATTTCAGTAAGTGTGCTTGTCTTGCCTCCACTTTTCTAATTACTGCCCTATCAGCTAAAGACCATAATCCCTACTATACTTCCTCTCAATTCCAATACCAGAATCTTGGCCAGCATCTTAAAACTCACAGGAAGCAAAGAAAACTCTAATTTAAACACACTTGGCCTTCTGCGGAGAGCAAATAATCACAGAGTTGTCATGATCTGGTTTGATTCAGTAGGTGTAAAAGCAAGTTTAGATAAAATCAGGATAGACCTCAATTTCCCCCATCCTTCAAACTAAACCCAAGCAAAGGCTTACTCTGGTTTATAATCTCTCTGGTTTAGCACTAAGCTTACCCAAGGATTTCGCTACCATAGATGGTTTACGTGTCCAGGCCTGCCAAGAGTGTGACTTTGTAGCTTAGTGTCCTCATAGGGCCTTTTTCTTCTCCAAATAGATGCATTGTTTTTTATCTGCATTTTAAGAACTAAAAGCCTCCTATCAGTTGTGCTAGGTCACATAGTGTTTGGTTGGCATGCTCTTGGTTAACCTGGAAAATGTGAATTTCTCCCCAGAAGCAAAATCTTGGATGAATTGTTTCCCAGTTTTTCTCTCCACTTTGAAATGTACTTCAAAGTTATTATTTGGCTAAAGGGTTATTTTCCTTCCCTTGAGGTCTATAGGATTTGCCTCTGATGTGTGGCTGGGACACAGGTTTTTCTTCTACTCTATCATTTTTGTCTACATTACACATGAATATAATCATTCTCCTTCCCAAATATTAAACTAAACCTTTAGGAAATTGCAAAGGCCTGTTGTTCCTCTATTTAGTTTTTAAAGATGTTCAATTTAAATAAAGAATAGTCTTCTTACTTACTTGATCTATAATTATAATTTTAAGGATTGATGAACAGATAATAAATGGCTAATTGATGGTAAAGTCTTTAAGAAAATGAATTTTTTAAGTTAATTCAGGATTTGGATAGCATCATTAAATATAGCTTCATACACTTTATTCTGAAAGCGTAAGAGTTTACTAGAGACAAATTAGATCATACATGATAGCCCAAAACCCACTAATTACTTTCTTCATATAACCTACAAGTGTTAAACTTAATTATATTATGTAGGGTCAACATGTAAATAGGAAGGCTGTATTTTGTGATCATCCCCTAAATGAGTGAAGTTGAGGTCTATCAAGAATAGAGGGTGTGTGTGTGTGTGTGTGTGTGTGTGTGTGTGTGTGTGTGTGTGTGTATACAAGTATTGTGAGATGCCAACTTCAGGAGTATAAAACAACATTAACTATGGTACCCTAAGATAAGTTCACATTCTTCCTGCATTACCACATAAAACTATCTGGCAGCTGTTCAGTACCTAAACTGTTTCTTTCCAGTCTGTGATACTTATAGACAGAAAAGAAAATTATGCTTATGAATCCGTTCCTATAGCCATCTTTCAGCAATAACTAAAAGGGCAGCCAAGTTACCTCTCTATTATCATTTACAGAAAATAGACTTCAGTCTTCCACTCAGCTGTGCCAAGAATCAAGACTTTGAGGCAATGATAATAGCTACCATTTACAGACCTTGGAAGATATCTTGCATGTCCTCTATCATATTTGATTTTTTTAAAACCCTTATATGATTTCATAAACTTCTAAAGGAATACTTGTATCAGAAGTTCATTATAGTAATTTTATGGAATTCTATAAAGAAAACACAATTGGTGACTTCTTCCAACACTTTGTTCTATCCTTATCCTGCTGGTCACTATGTGAGCCCTTCTTTTTCCCAGCACTCATTTCAGATCTTCCCAGTATGTCTAGAAGAGTGATGGATTTATTCCCATTTTCTAAGTAGAACAAAAAAATGACAGTGATGTGAGTAGTGGACTTAGCATTAACACAGACATCTCTAGTCAACCACATTGATTTCTTTGGGATAAAGCAATCCAGATAATTAAGAAGTTCAAAGGAAAAAGAATTCAAAAGAAAGTATTTTTGTAACTATGAGAAAACCAAGTTTCCTTTCTTATTGTCAGTCTTAGTCATCTTCCTTGGTGCTCCTAAAATAGTACAGAGAAGTAGTGTCAGTCCCTTTTTTCATGTAGGGGTACCCAATCCACCCCCCCCCAAAGGATGACTATTGGTCATCAACTGTTGGCAAAGTTTTGGGGCTCATCATCTGCAGCTGGGGGCGGGGGGGGGGGCGGGGGTGAGGCAGGGAGAGAGTTAATAGAAAAGTATTTTCTACTTGAAGGTTATTTATAAGTCGATCTGAGCTGGATGCCAGTAGGTCATTCCTATAATTCTTGCTACTCAGAAGGCTGAGCTCTAAAGATCATGGTTCAAAACCGGATCAAGCAGGAAAGTCTGTAAGCCTTATCTAAAACTAATGATCAAAAAGCCAGGAGTGGAGCCATGGTTTAAAGTATAGTACCAGATAAAGTATAGTACCAGACATAAGCTAATGGATAGTGTTCAGGCTCTGAATTTTAAGCCCCAGTACTGGTACAAAGTAGAAAAAATGTCAATCTGTTCAGCCAAAATAACTCTAGATAGAACAGTTAAACAATAACTAATATTTGGGGTATCTTTTTGTTCATAATCATGTACCATTAAAATAATCTATAATGATGAATTAATGAAATAGCTAAGCTAAAAGAAATGTATAAATGTACAAATGTGATTTTAAATTGGAGTTTTGTCCTTTTGCTTACATTTTGAAGGAAAGTTTTTCTTTTCTCAAATTTATGAAAAAAAAATTTAAGACCTTATTTGAGTAATGAAATATGTATGTGATCTTCTGTCTCCTGAAGAGCCAGCTTATTTTCCTACCTAAATGTAGCAAGAAGGACTCCCTAAAACAAAGCAGTATTTTTCTGATGGTTCATGTTTGGACACATGATTCATTGTGTAAAGGTTGCGTCCGGTTTCCTTTCCAGCCACGTGGTGAAATCTTGTGCTTGAAAATACAACCAAATTCTCCTTGCATAAGAAGCAAGTGAAGGAATGCATGTGGAACATGCTGTCCTTCCTTCGACATGCTGTGTCTAGAGCTCTTTTTTGGCCCTAAAGATGGAGGAAATTCAGATACACCTATGCCTGCACTATTGGCCACACTCTGAGAGCTATTTACCCAGGGAACAATGCCTGCTGCCTAAAACTCTGCTGTGATCTCACAAGCAACCAGAGCCAGTTATGGTCAGTAGTTGAAGGGAAGAACTCCAGAAAAAATAGCCCAGGCTGCCATAAGTCATCTCAGTGATTTGTTGGTAGTTCTGTCAGAGTAAGGAAACAATGCCCCACACTGTGTCTGGGAGCATTGTTTAAAGGAGATTCATATTTTCTCTCTCTCTCTCTCTCTCTCTCTCTCTCTCTCTCTCTCTCTCTCTCTCTCTCTCTTTCTGTCTCTCTCTTTCTCCCTTTTCTCTTTCTGTCTCCCCTCCCTTTCTCCTATCTTCTTTCCTTCCTTCTTCCTTCCCTCTCTTCCTTTCTTTGAATCTTTTTACTTTTTAATAAATTTTATTACATATATCTGAGATTTCCACATGTCATGGGATGGATAGGTAGATAGATGGTAAAACAGTTCCTGTAGTGTAGCAGATATACATCTCTATCATTTCATGTAGTTCTTTTGTGTCACAAGAGCTGCTAAAATCTACTTTAACAAAAATCCTAATACAGTACAATTTTTCTAGCTGTAGTGCTCATGTCAGACATTAGATATCATTTTTTCATCCTGTAAATCTGCTGTTTTGTATCCTTTGAACTATATTTCTCCAATTCCTCCCCTCATCTTCCTGCCCTGTTAACTATGGTTTTTCTGTGTATATTTGACTTTTTTTTTACAACACTAGTTGAACTCAGACCCTTGAGAGAGGCCTTCAGACCTTTTTACTTTTACTATTTTACAAATAATTTTCCCCCCAGGCCAGCCTGAACCATCCTTTCCAAGCACCTAGGGTGACAATCAAATGCCACTGCACTCAGCTTTCTCCTGGTTGAGATGGGAGAGGGGTTTCTCACAAACTTTTCACCTGGGCTAGCCTCAAACCATGATTTTTCTTATCTTAGCTTCCTGACTATCTAGAATTACACCTGTCAGCTACCTGGCAGTATCTTGTTTTTTAATGCAACATTTTTTTTCTCTAAACAGAAACTGGACTCCATGTTTATAACTATTGTGAAATACTCCCCTTGATACACACAAAAATTATCAGCATATCTCTACAAATAAAAACTAAGGCAAAAAGTAGTTAAGATTTTTAGCATATGAGCAATGTACTCTGCACTTTAGCATAGCATGTGGTACCTAGAAGGCATTTCCATATATGTATGAATGAAGGTTGGAGTTTCCAGCATTAGCTTAGCCAAAACCAAAGTTAAAGAAGATGTTAAATTATTTCAAGTATTCACATGGAAAAACTTCTGGCAGATACTAGTGAACTGAGGATTTTCTATAAAGCAATGTTGATAGTATGATATCACCAGGAGCTAGACTCTAACCAACTTGCTCTTCTATACTTGCAGCTCTTTGCAGTCAGGGAAAGCACACACAGAAAAGCAATTCAGTCCACAACTGGTAACCATGTATAAAAACTGGAGGGATTCTAAATAGCACAAGGAAACTGAACTGAGAAAGGTAGCTGGCTAGCTTGGATAGTATTGGAATCATTTGGCTGAAGATGCTAATCAGTTACCATTTTGTTTTGAAATGGAAGCCTAGTAATCAAATAAGTTTAGTAAAATTCCCTGTGTTTATAGAAATCTAGTCAAAATATTCTATATTTTCCTATTTCAGCATCCTAGTGGAAGTTACGTTTTGCCTCTCTAATTGAATATTTGCTTACATGTGTGTAATACAACATCCCTGAATGGAGAAAAAAACACTATCATATTTCTATTTTTTGTAGGCATCAGACTTCCTGTTTTTCTTTATCTTATGTTAAGACCCTAACTTGCAGGCCATGTTTATAGTATTATCTGTTATTTTATCAATTGGATGAGTAAAGTCCAAAAATCTTATCACATATGTATAATAAAAAGATAAAAGCACAAATTGGAAGTCCACAGCTCTCAGTGTGAGTGTTGACACTACCATTCACTTTGTAATCTTGGCTAAGTAACTTCACTTCCGAGCCTTAGTGTCCTCATCTATCAAATGAGGATAATGGTAATATCTATATCATACAATGCACACGAAGTCCCAATCTAAGATTGACAAGCAATCTTAGATATCTATTCCAGATGTCTGGTAACAGAGATGAAAGTATTTTCCAGGCTCTAAAGCCATGTGGTGGGGCCAAGCCTGTGTACTTTTCCTTTCCTATGGTCCCATGTAGTTGTTTCCTGAGAGCCACACGGAATGTTCAAGGATGGTCATTTTGAGGAACAGAGAAGAGACAAATTTACAGATCGTAGAGAGAAGGGCCATAGGAGAAAAGTCCCTGGGGCGAGACATTATGCCTAAAAGAAGACTTGTAGCCGCCCATACTTGGATTTTGTTGAGTCTCAGAGAAAGCAGACCTAGTATCTCGCATTCTGCAGCATTTTGGGGTAGATTTGATCACAAGGCTCCAGGATTCTGGAAAAAAAAAAGTAAAAGCCAGTAGGAAGTAGAAGGAATACACTCTAAAAATGTTCTGTCCCTTCCCTCTCACCACCCCCAGTCAGCTCCACCTTTGGACTGCCTTCAACAGAGAAATTGCATATGTTACTTTATTATTATTTTAACTATTTATATAATTATTGGCATAATTGCTGTTACTATTATATACAGATAAATATAGAGGATGTATTTATTGGGACATAAATTTATTGACTTACTTATCATCTCAATCCTATGAGAATGTCCATTATGATCCTTGTTTGCAAAATAAATGAAGAAACATTAGAAAGGATGAAATACTCATCAGTAGGCAGACAACTAGAGTTCAGACTCCACCAGGCATAAGTTTAAATTCCATGAGCTACAATTTCTTGTGTCTACCTAGTGCCCATGCCAATGAAAACCAGAAAACACAATCATTAAATGCTATTTGAAGGGTAGGAAAATGCGGTCACAGTGTTCAATGTGCATAAGTGAAAATGGAACCAGGCAATTTGAGGGGATAGGAGCAGTCAGGAGAGGGAAAGACGGAAGGGGCACACTAATCAAGATGCATTGTAGTCACAGATTAGCATGTTAAATTGAAGGTCCCTTGTACAAATACTTAAAAATTAGAATTAAAAAAATAATTAATTCTATTTGACTATTTGCCAACCCTGAGATCTCCTTTCAAGAGAGAAATGTTATCTAAATTGTTTAGTCATCTCATCCTGTTCATTTAGCAAACTATGATTTTAAAAAAGTAAACACATATTTAGCCATTCACTGTTTTCTACAATCCGGAAGTGTCATTGGTTCCTCCATTTCTCTAGACCTTTGAATGGCCTCTGAACTCCCTATCTCCTTGCTGTTTGGAGGGACCTTGGTTGAGTGAAGACACAGAGAAAGCTGAGACTTTGTTTAGGGAATCTTGCACTGGTCAATCTGGGTCTGGGCAGCCTTACTTCTACCTATTCCTATTCTCCCATCCCCAGGAAAGCATCTCTTCTACTTCTCCTGTCTCTAGGCTGCCTTCCTCAGAGTAAGAAAGCAATGCCCATGCAGATTTCTCAGTATTGCCACAGCTTGTACTACACATGTCCTCATCTCTCTTGCAAACTAAAATCTAATAATTGGATTGGTAGCTTATCAAAATGCAAACAAAATTGTGTAAAACAGTGAAATTTATCATGGCAAATTTTTTTTTGGTTTTCCTCTATGAGATGTCTTTTACCATTTCAAGACACATTCATTATCACATAGTATTTTCGCATTACAAAGAAAAGCTTTCTTAAGATTAATGTAATTTATTGCAATTAATCCTCTTAAATGAAAAGATGACATTGAGTATAGAATGGTAGGTAGTTGGAGTTTTCTTTTATCAGATAACTATAAGATTTACTGTATAAATAAGCACATTTAAATGTTTTGTATTAATTATATAACTTTAAATACAAGTTGAATGAAAAGTCTTAATTGGATTTTCTCCTTTCTGTTCTGCTGATGAAGCCTTAATTGCACATAATAAGAAAATACCTTTAGTCTGAAAGCACATCATACTGCAGTGACGGCCCAGCAACCTACTTCAGTAAAACACCAAACAAATGTCATGTCAATGCTTGCCTTGTGGGAAAAAAAACACAGAACATTTTCCCCTATTTAGTATTCAGTCAAAATACGAATAGAAGAGATATCCTGTGTACAGTGTCTTTGAAAAGGAAAAATCACTCATACTTTTTAAAGAAAAAAAATCCATGCATGGTTGTTATGAATCATAAAACTCACAGCAAACTGCCATGAGCTCTTTACCAAGATCCAAAGGCAAATCAGATTCTATCAAAGAGTTTAGTTAATCGGAGGACTAGAAAAGGATAAATTATAGGTAATCTGCTCTCCTAATAGCATTGATCCATAATTTATCTCAGCAAGTGATGCCCAGATGAAGTGTTCAACTTATTGAGATATGGACACTCAACATTTTCCATGACCAATTCCTAACCTAGCACCAGTTTCAATTCTTGAGACAATGGAATGAGACTTAATTTTAGCATTCTCTTTAGAAAAATATATTTAGGGAGGTAAATATGCTAGATCCAAGAGCCAAATATAAATTCTTTTCAGATGATGTATATTGATGGATTACTGATTTATCTTTATAGCTAATCCTCTCCGTTAGAGTGGATAAACCAGAGCTGGATACAATTATTTACACATTGAGAGTAGTGATGATTACTACATGGCATTAGTTCACTAATTCCACCAAAGTTGTTCTTTTCTTTGCCAAACATCTTCCCCTGTTGTTATGCACACAAATTTGTTTTCTTTGGGAGTTTTCTAATTTTAAAAAGCACAGACCAACAAGGCATGAATCTTCATGTTTGAGAAAATAATTCCCACTATTCCCACTGACTTGAAGGGAAGCTGACATGTCAATTCATTCCACAATCCCAAAGATGATCTTTCTTGCTTTGCTGCTCTCTCCTATAGCACCCATCCACTTTGAGTTATGCAAAACAAATCATTAAGAAGGATGGCCTGGGACTCCGGGGCCTCAACAAAGGACTTACAGCAACCTTGGGACGTCATGGAGCTTTCAACATGGCTTACTTTGGCTTCTATCACAATGTCAAAATCATTGTTCCTGTCGAAGAGGTAACTATGTAACAGATCAAGATCCTGGGGTAGGGGAAAGCTCTCTCAATGATAATAGCTTTATTTGTAGACTGTTTATGATGTCCTATCACTGTTCAGAATATTGACAGACATTACCTAATTTAATCATCACATCAGGCCTTACATATTCAATGTTGTTATCCCTCTTTAGAATCAACACACTAAGGCAGAGGAACATCCAGTACATTGCTCAGGATCCATTGTAAATAGTAAAGCAGAGGCTTGAACCCATGTCTGAAGCAAATGTATATCTGCTTCATGAATGTTAATTACATAGGAATGCTGTTCAGTTATCACAAATAGGAATTCCTAGAAACTGTGTTATTAATTTTCATCTCAGTTACATCATTTTTCAACAAAGATGAAATTTCCATATTGAGCTCATGGAAGATAAGGTAAGCAAGTTTTACATAAGCGTTAATATTAAAATTCACATAGCTTAATCTAAGTAGTGAATCAGCTTTTCTAAAATCACTTTCTTTTGATGCAATCTAATGATATAAACTATTAACATTATTTTATGGTAACTTACAGATGCTAAATGTCTTCAAACATCTACAATATAAAAGTAGCACAATGATATACAAGATGTTATGTCTAAAAACAAACTTTACAACTTTGGCAGGGGGCGTGGGGGGGAGTGGGAAGGGGGGAAAGGGGAGGAGGGGGAGATGGGAGGGATGGGAAGGGGAAACAAAGGAGGAGGCAACAATGTTTGGTAAGAAATGTACTCATTACCGTGCCCATGAAAAAAAAAAAGTAGCACAAGCCGGGTGCCAGCGGCTCATGCCTATAATCCTAGCTATTCAGGAGGCTGAGATCTGAGGATCACAGTTAATAGCCATCCTGGGTAGGAAAGTCCATGAGACTCCTATCTCCAATTAACCACCAGAAAAAAACAGAAGCAGCACTGTGGCTCAAGTGGTAGAATGCTCACCTTGAGCTAAAGAGCTGAGTGACAGCACCCTGGCCCAGAGTTCAAGCCCCATGACAAAAAAATAAAATAAAATAAAAAAATTAAAGTATCATAGGATGTTCTTTTAATCTGAAGGATTATAAAATTTCTCTCACTATAAGGCACATACCCATGATACCAACCCTACTTTTTGGAGTCTGAGAGAAATAACTCACCTAACATGAGAGAGATATTTATGCTTCCTTTGCAAAGCTACCGAAAGGCCTGAGGTAGATAGAAAGTGTACACAACAAAGTAGATTACATCAATGACTTACCTAAATATTACCTTTATGTGTGAGTGCATTTTAACATGCATATTATTGCAATAAAATGTTTTCGTTATGTTTGAAGTTGAAAAAAGATCAATTGATGTACATCTAGTCACAAATGGAAGAATTATTTTTAAAATCCACAAGTACATAAACTTTAATTACTAAGATTGTAATTATCCATGTTAATAATCTGAGAATACTATTTTGTTTCAGTAATAGATTTTCCTAAGCCTTGCGTCTATACACCAGGCACTCTGTAAGGCCCTAAGTGTTCTGAAATGATGGGATCTCAAGAGACCTCTCAAGAGGACAGGAAAAGGGAATCTGAACGGACACAATAACAATGGAATATCATGTTTAGATAAGCACCATATCCAGAGTTAACAATTTTACTTTTTAATATGTATTTTTATTGTAAAGATACTATACAAAGGGATTACAGTTACATGAGTAAGGTAATAAGTAAACAATTTTATTTTTAAATCCTAAATCATGCCTGACAATATTTTACATATTCTCCAATTTGGTCCTTATAACTTTGAGCCCATTTCTTAAAATAAATCCCCCATCCCAATTTTTTCTCTCTCTTATTAATGTGTGTTAATTTTACAAAAGGGTTTTACTGTAGTTTTTCCACATATTTATATATACATATATAACATACTTTGATCAACTCCTCCATTACTCTTTTTTATTCTTCCTTCCCTAATTTTAAAATAATTATAATGGGTTACATTATTCTATCCCATGTGTAGCAAATACTTCAATTATAGTCAGTCTTCCTTCATCCACTTCTTCCATCCTCAAAAATGTTCCTGTGTTTTACAGTAGACTTATTCATTCCTTTCTTAGGTGTAGAGTCCACATATAAGACATAATGCGAAGTTTGCCTCAGTCTGGCTTATTTCTCTTAACATAATGATTTCTAGTTCCACTCATTTTCCTGCAAGTGACCTAATTTGTGGCTACATAGTGCTGCATTATGTAGATATACCACATTTCCTTTACCCATTCATCAGTTGATGGACTCAGATTGATTCCACAGTTTGACTATTACGAATAAAGCTGTGATAAACATGGGTATGCAGATACCTCTACCATAGATAGACTTATAGTCCTTCAGATACATGTGCAGGACCACTGGATTTTTTGTGGGGAATAAATCTAGAAGAAATGGATACATTTCTAGACGCATATGACTATATCAGACTTGAAGAAAAGGATATAAACAGATAAAACAGATGTATAGTGAACCATGAGACTGAAGCAATAATAAAGAATCTCCTAACAAAGAAAAAGTTCAGGGGCCTGGGAATGTGGCTTAGTGGTAGAGTGCTTGCCTAGCATGCATGAAGCCCTGGGTTCAATTCCTCAGTACCACATAAACAGAAAAAGCCAGAAGTGGCACTGTAGCTCATGTTATAGTGTTAGCCTTGAGCAAAAAGAAGCTCAGGGACAGTGCCCAAGCCCTGAGTTCAAGCCCCAGGACTGGCAAAAAAAAAAAAAAAAAGAAAAAAAGAAAAAGCTCAGGACTGATCAGATTCACTGGAGAAAACTAACACTAATGCTCTTCAAACTAAAATATAAAATAGAAATGGAAAGAATGCTACCAAACTAATTCTATGAAGTCAGTATTACCCTGAAACCAAAAATGTATAACCAAAACTTACACAAAAGAAAAGAAAAGTATAAATGCCCTTGATTAATGTAGAAAAATGTATTAATTAAAATGCTTGCAAATTTAATTCTACAACACATTTTAAAGATCATATACCAGCCAGGCACCAGTTATTCATGTCTGTACTCTTCACTCAGGAAGCTGAGACCTAGAGGCTCTCACTCCGAAGCAGAAATGACATTGAGACTCCATCTCCAATTAACCAGCAAAATGTGGACTATAGGCTTGGCATAAGTGATAGAGTGCCCCCTGATCAAGAAAGCCATATGAAATGTGAGGCCCTGAGTTCAGGACCCAGTACCAGCAGATACACACACACACACACACACACACACACACACACACACACACACACACACAGATCATATACTATAACCAAATTTGTTTCATTGTAGAGACACAAGGACAGTTCAACATATATACATCAACAAACTTAATATAGCACACAAATAGAATCAGGGACAAAAATTGCATGTTAACCTTAGTAGATGCAGATAAACTCTGACAAAATTTAAAATCATTTTATGATAAAAATCACTGAGGAAATAAGGAATAAAATGAACTTTACCACAATAAAGGCTACATCCAGCAAATCTATAGCCAACATTGTACTATGTGCAGAAAACCCCAAATTTCCTCAAAAATCAGGACTGAGACAAGGATGTCCACTCTCTATTTAGTATAATGCTTGAATTATTAGCCAGATAAATGAAGCAAGAGAAAGAAATAAAAGGGATACAAATAAGAAATTAAATGATAACCCTATACATTCAAAACCCAAAAGACTCCACAAAAACATCTTTTAGATCTAATAAATGCTTTCAGCAAAGTAACAGGATATAGAATCAACACACAAAAGAAGTTCAGTAGATTTTCAATATACCAAAAATGAGTATATTGAGAACAAAATCAGGAAAATAATTTATTCATAAGAACCTCAAGAAATCAATAAAATACTTAGGAATAAAGCTTGCCAAAAAGGTGAAAGACCCTTTACAGTGAAAGCAATAAAAGGCTGAAGAAAGAAATTGAAGAAGACACTAGAAAATGGAAAGACCGCCCATGATCACAGGTCAGCCAAATTAACACTGCTAAAATGACCTTATTAACAAAGGTGATCTACAAATAGATTCAGTTTCCACCAAAATTCCAATGACATTGTTCACAGAAATAGAAAAACAAAGGATTCTGAATAGCCAAAGCAATCCTCATGAAAAGAGAAAGGAAGATATCCAAGTATCTGACTTCTAATTATAATACAGAGCTATAGTAGCAACAATAATAACAACAACAACAAAAACATGGTAGTAGAGCAAAACCAATGGAATAGGAGAATGGAGCCAGAAAAAAGCCCATCCTGTTGTGATTCTCAACCAAGGGGCTCAGACCATGCATTGGGAAAAAAAAAAAAAACAGTCTTCTTAACAAGTGGTGCTGGAAAGCCTATGTATCCATATAGTGAAGAATGAAACTAGATCCCTGTCTCTCACCTTAAGAAAAATCAATTCAAAAATAGGTCAAAAGCCAGGCACCAGTGGCTCATGCCTGTAATGCTAACTACACAGGAGGATGAGCTCTTAGGATCACAGTTCAAAGCAGCCCAGTTATCTCCAATTCACCAAAAAACTAGAAGTAGAGCATTAGTTCAAATGGTAGAACACTAGCTTTGAGCAAAAAAGTTCAGGACAGTGCCCAAGCCCTGAGTTCAAATCAGCACATTCACAAAAGAATGATCAAACCTTAATATAGTCAAAAAAACTCTGAGCCTACTACAGGAAAATATATGGAAAACAATTGAGGATATAGGCAATGACTTTCTGAATAAGACTCTAATAGCTCAGGAAATAAGAGCAAAAAATGGACATTTGGAATCACATTTAAAAGCTTCTGTACAGCAAAAGAAACAATGAAGACATAGCCTAGAGAATGGAAGAAAATCTTTGGTGATCTGACAAGGAATTAATATTCCAAACATATTAACAACTTGAAGTTTAAATGTCAAAAATACAAATAATCCAGTCAACAGGTATACAAATGAAGTGAACAAACCATTCTCAAAAGAAGTGTGAATTACCAATAAATGCATAAATAAAAATTGAACCCTCCTTAGCTAGAGGAGAAATGCAAGTCTAAGCAACATTGAGGTTCTATCTCACCTCAGTCTGAATGGTAGTTATCAAGAAAATAAACAAGAAATGCTGATGAGGATGCAGTGAAGATAAGGAATTCTATATGCTGTTGGTGGGAATGCAAATTAGTGCAGCCTCTATGGAAATCAGTACAGAGGCTCCTCAAAAAAAAAAAAAATAGAACTGCCATATGACTGCTACATCACTCCTGAGTATATATAACAAATAAATCAACCAATGTCATCATACAAAAGAGACACCTGCACACCCATTCACAATCAAGTTAGGAAATCAGTGTAGGTACTCATCAACTCTTGTGTACATAAAGAAAATGTTGAGTATACATGCAGTGGAGTTTTGTTCATAAAGTAGAAAGAAATCCTGTCATTCACAGGAAAATGGGCTACAACTGGAGAACACCATGTTAAGTGAAAAAAACGGACACAGAAACACAGGTATCACATGGTTTTTCATATGAGGAATAGAGATTTGAACAAAAAAATACAAGCAAAAAAATATGAAAGTAAAACAGAGACTAGTGGGGTGCAGAGAATAGCAGGAAGGGAAGGGAGACAAGAAAAGGTGATGATTAACAGACATAGATAAAGATGTCATAGTGAGACCCATTGTTTTATGATTGAAAATAGTGTTCCTCTTGGGCATATATCTGAAGGAATGTAACTCAGAATACACTATAGACACTTGCACACCCATTAACAGTGCAGCACTACTCACCATAGCCAAGCTATGGATGCAGTCCAGATGCCCTAAAACGAATGAACAGATCAAGAAAATGTGGTACACACACACACACACACACACACACACACACTTGAGTGTTATTCAGCCATAAAAAAAGGGTGAAATTATATAGTCGCATGGAAATTGATTGAACAGGAGATTAAGTTAAGCAAAATAAGCCAGGTTCAGAAGGACAAAGGTCACAAGTTTCTCTCATGTAAATGTTAGATATAAATAATAAACATATACATACACAATCATAAATACCATAAACACATGTGCATAACATGTTGGTAGTTGTGGGACTTTTTGTTTTGTTTTTTGTGTTTTTTGTTTTTGTCGGTTGTGGGTCTTGAACTCTGGGCCTGGGCACTGTCCCTCAGCTCTTCAGCTCAAGGCTAGCACTGTACCACTTGAGTCACAGCGCCACTTCCCGTTTTCTGGTGGTTAATTGGAGATAAGAATCTCATGGACTTTCTTGCCCAGGCTGTCTTTGAACTGCAATCCTCACATCTCAGCCTCCTGAGTAGCTAGGATTACAGGTATGAGCCACCAGCACCAGGCTCCCCCATCCCCCCACCCCATTCATGGAGCCTGAACTCTAGGCCTGGGCGCTGTCCCTCAGCTCTTCAGCTCAAGGCTAGTGCTCTACCACTGCTCTACCACTTGAGCCACACACTTCTGGCTTTTTCTGCTTATGTGGTGCAAGGAATGGAGCCCAGGGCCTCATGCATGCAAGGCAAGCACTCTACTACTGGGCGAGTTGTGGGACTTTTTGAGTGGACTTTTGGAAGAAAAAGAAACCCATTGCATCTCTGAATGTAGATAGCACACTGAAACTCACTGAAGTCTGCTTAATAATAGAGGACGGTGGGAATAGGAACAGTTAGAATTAATAAGGAACTTGGCCGATTAAAATACTGTATATGGATATGCAACTTTCCACAGAGAAACCTTTTTGAAAATTATACACTGAAAAATATGAATGACAAAAAGGAATGTAAAACAAGTCCTATCTATGATACAGATACTAATAGGTGTAGATAGGGTGAAGTAGGATAACTCTGTATGTATGTGCAAAGTCACAATGAAGCTTGTGGAGAGTAGTTTGAGAAGAGCTATAGGGAAGATGAAGGATAGTAATGGAAGGGGTGAGTATCACCCAGGAACATGTCAAAATATATATGAACATGTCAGAATAAAACCCCTTGTACAGCCAATTGATGCTAATAAAAAAATGTGTGTGGAGGAGATTCCAATTAACCATCAAAAAGTGTGGGGTACTGGCAACTCATGTCTATAATCCTAACTACTCAGGAGGCTGAGACCTGAGATTGAGATAGTATCTCAAAAGCCAGCCCAGGCAGGAAAGTCCATGAGACTCTTCTCTCCAATTAGCCAGGAGAAAAGCAGAAGTGGAGCTATGGCTCAAAGTGGTAGAGTGCTAGCCTTGAGCAGAAAAGTGCCTCTACCTCTGCTTCTATCTCTGCCTCTGCCTCCTGCGTTAGAATTAACTTCATTAATTATGTCGTAATTCTTATCAAGGTGAGAACAGGAGACCAGAACACCTCATTCTCTCCAACTCCCAGCCAAAGTACCATGTAATAAGGAGGACATTGAAGACCAGTTTGTAGTTATTTTAAAAAGTGAAAGTTGGATCCAACCCACTGTAATTCTTTCTATGCTGTAGTTTCACACTAGTGAAGAAAGCCAACTCTTCCTACATATTTAGCTATTAACGGTTTTAAATCATAGATGTCCTATGACAGTGATGAAATGTGTTATATTGGCTCAGAATTTCGTTTCCAAGCTTTAGCTTACAAGCTAAAAGAACTGACTGCTTCTCATTTAATGATCCTGGCAGTTGAATCCCCTAGGTTGGAGAGGACAAGGAATTTTGTGCATAAAATTTGGGGTCAGCAAGTCTGGACTGCACTCCAACATGCATTTACAGAGTGCTAGCAGGTTTCAAGCCCTAGCCTGGGCAAGCTGGGGATGAAATATGGGAAGCTGCGACAGATCTTTCAAGGCAATGAACATAATAGGCAAAACAAGAAAAAACATACTTTCAGGATATGAGCAGAAATGCCCTAGTACAAACCTGGCTGTTAAGAAAGGCTTCTGTGAGAAGTGACATTGGAGCTAAAGACTAATGTATTAGTCCATTTTTTGTTGCTGTAACAGAATCCCTCGAGAGTATGTATAAGTATGTAACTTATAATGAACAGAGGTTGCTTAACTCACAGTTCTAGAACCTGGAAAGTTCAACATCAGACATTCACCTATAGTGAGGGTCTCGTGCTGCAAAATAACATGAAAAAGGACATATATGTAGAAGAGAGACAGGGAAACAACTCTTATTCACAGTAACTAACACACTTTCTCAAGAAGTACATCAATTGCTTGCAGAGTAGAGCTCCAGTGACTCAAAGACTTCTTAAAGGTCCCAGCAGCTCTCAGTACACAATTAAATATCAAAATGACTTTCTGGTAGAGAGAAAAAAAATCCAAACCAAAACAAGTGGGAAGCCAACAGAAGATTTTTTTTTTCTTTTTCCTTTTTTTTTATTGTGAAAATACTGTACGTGGGGTTACAATTACATGGGCAAGATAATGAGTACATTTCTTATCAAGCATTGTAGCCTCCTCCTTTGTTTCCCTTTCCCATCCCTTCTGATCCACCTCCCCTGCCCCCCCACCCAATCATCCCCCCCCCACCAAAGTTGTAAAGTTCATTTTCGACATAACGACTTGTACATCTCATTGTTGCACCATTGGTCCACCTGTATCCTTATTTAAACGATTTGTTTTTCCCTTCCCCTCCACAAGTTATACCGACATCAAATACAGTGAAAGCAGAGGTTACACTGTGGGGGAGGGACATACAAAGCAACAAAGAAATAATCTTATAAATGTGTTAGAAACAATCGCATGAAAGAAAAAAAAACAGTTAAATACATATCTTAGGGTTCATTTCCCTAACATCAACTTATCTGACCTTTTCTGCTTGACTCAGACATATACTAGTTATTGCAAATAAGGGAAACCATGGGACCTATGTTTCTTTGGGCCTGGCTTACTTCACTTAATAGAATTTTTTCCAAGCCTTTCCATTTCCTAACAAATGGGGCAATGTCATTCTTTCTGATGGAGGCATAGAATTCCATTGTGTAAATATACCACATTTTCTTGATCCATTCATCTACTGAGGGGCATCTGGGTTGGTTCCATATCTTAGCTATAGTAAATAATGCTGCAATAAACATAGTCATGCTGGTAGCTTTAGTGTGGTCTTGTTTGTGAACATTTGGGTAAATGCCCAAAAGTGGGATTGCTGGATCATAGGGGAGCTCTATGTGGAGTCTTTGGAGGAACCTCCATACTGCCAACAAAAGATTTTAAGCAAATTACCTGATCCCTGTGGTTGCAGTATGGAGGGTAGAGTGGAAATTGCTTCAATATGCAGTTGTAAGCTCTTGTACTAGGCACATAATGGCAACCGGAAGTTGACAGATTTGAAAACAGTGCAGAAGGCAGAGTCCATAAGATGTACCTAAGTGTGGAGAACAGAAGATAGGAATGATGGAGACAGGGGTGATGGATAGTGTATTGGCATGAACACACCAAGGTGTTTAATAACAGGAAACACTGAAAGAGAAGCAAGCTGAAGGGAGAATATTATCAGCTCTGCCTGGAACATGTGCATTTAAGTGCATTGCAGATACTGACTGGGTTGGATGTGGGTTCAGGAACTTCAGAGAAGAGATCTGAATTGAGATAGACACTTAGAAGTCATCAATTCACTTCTGTGTGAGGAGAGAGCCCCATCCTTTAGAGTGCGGGGGACACTCAAAGCTACAGGGTTTTTAATCTGTAAATTGAAGAGCCACAGTTGTTCTATGTGACCAAGTTAGTTTGAGAATTAAAATGAATAATATACGAAGTCGTTTATGAATGTTAACGTGCCATTACAGTTAAGTGTGGCGGTGCTGATGACGGCAGCGGGAAGCGGCGAGGTGGTAAAGCTGGCAGAGGACGTAATTAGGATGTAGAACTGAATGAGGATTTGTTTTTTACCCTAGGACTATTCTTTCTGCACTTAAATGAACACTGTATTTTTCTCGCCTAGGACAGTCATTGGTTTTATGTGTTCTGTAATCTAAGCCTGCTTTGAGACTGGGAAACCAGTATTCTTTAAGTTTAAACCATAATAAATCAGTCCTTCATGAAGGTGAAGGTATGGTAATCATTAAAACATGTTGCAGAATGTCTTCAAGTTGTTTCAAACCATGAGGAAGAGATGGTGGTCCTTGAAGGCATTGGGCTATCTTTCCTATAGGCTGGCTCTGGCCATTCATTCTAGACATTTTGATTTCAGGGTTATTGCTTCAACTCTTTCACCCAGCAATTGGTCAGTCTCTTGTTCCAAGGCTATTTAAGATTTTATCAATTCTGATTGGCATGAAATAATTCCAAATTTGCCTATAATAATTATTATTATTATATAATATATTATTATTATTGCCAGTCCTGGGCCTTGAAATCGGGGCCTGGGCACTATTCCTGAGCTTCTTTTGATCAAGGCTAGCACTCTACCACTTGAGCCATAGCACCAATTCCAGCTTTTTCTGTTTAGGTGGTACTGAGGAAACAAACCCAGGGCTTCATATATGCTAGGCAAGCACTCTACCACTAAGCACCACTAAGCCACATTCCCAGCCTCTATAACTTAATCTTTTAGTACATAATTGTCTTGCAGTGTTTTCATCTTTAAGGTGTTTGATTTTGCAAGAAACTATTCATAGTTATTATCTCTGGGGAGATAATAATCAAGAAGGTGTGTGTGAAAGAGAGAAAAAGAGAGAGATGCAGGAGGAGAAATCACAGGGTGGGGCTGTTCCTTTTTAAATGCCATTCTAAACTATTGGGAGCTAATTTTAAAATAGGAAATATGTCTAAAGAAATTAAGAAAACCTCATAAAAGGGACTAGCTAGGTCACTTTTACACTTTTTTTCACTTTCATGTTTTGTATCCAGAGATAAAGTAGGAAGTCAAACAGGAGACCTAGGTAACTCAGATCAGATATCCATACCCTGACGTTTTTTGCTTGTTTGTTTTCTAGCTCTTCAGATTGGCACTCTCTGTTTAGTACAGATTTCAACTATTTGTTTTCTGACTTCTGTGCCATTTCACCATTAAAATTTCATGATTTTGCTAGGTTCTGATGGTTTATGGCTATAATCCTAGCAATAATCCCATAATCCAAGAGGCTGAGATCTGAGGATTGCAGTGCAAAGTCAGCCCAGGCAGAAAAGTCTGTGACACTGTTATCTCCAATTAACTTCCAAATCACTAGAATTGGAGCTGTATAGTTCAAGTGGTAGAGCCTTTAGCAAAAAAAAAGCTCAAGGACAGCGCCCAGGCCCTGAGTTCAAGCCCTAGGACTGGAACAAAATTAAAAAATCACAAATAACTGTGTGTTTTAGCTAAGGAAACAATGGGAAATTAAGGCTCAGAGATAAAGGCTTCTAAGACCATACACAAGGGGGAAGGAAATCGTTATAGTCAGGCACTTTGCACTGGAGCACATAATGTTCTAAGTCTGTATTTTAATCTTTTATTTTGTCACACATTAAGTTTTGTCTTTAAAATGGCTACTAAAATTTAAATAAGTGAGGTAGCAACTAATGTCCAGATAATGTAACCAAATTCTTCTTCTGCCTCATTCAGTCCTGCCATCTGGTCTTCCCTCTTCTCACCTCTACTCTATAATCCTTTGGAACTCAGAACTATAAGACATGGCTCTGGAAGAAGAGAGCATTCCCAATTTGAAAATGATACCCTTGGGTTCATTTTAAGGGCTAGCTATTCCTATTGCATGGCAAGTAAATGGCTACAATAAAGATTGATTTAGATATTAACTGAGATTTATTTAATAAGGACATTCATTTCTATCTTACAGAAAATGGAATGAAATAGCAGTATAAAAAATTATCTTCTCTCCCCAGAAGGAAATTATCGCTTCTCCAAGCAAAGCAGACTAGGAACAGATATTAATAAACTTAAATACTGACATTTTTCATACATCCATAGGAATATGCTTTCATTGCAAAAACAAAAGCCAGTTTTTCATTCCTACGCTACATTGAGGATATTCAGAACCTATTTGCAAGGCAAACCCATAAATAAGAATCATAACATTAAAATATTACATGTCTTTTAAAACTTTGTCTTCTAATCCTATATTGATTTCTTTTCTTATCTTCCATAGATAAAATAATAATAGAAATCGCCATCTAAAACTAATGGCTGTCAGCAGAATTAAACTGTCCTTACATTTTGCATCCCAGCTAAGGATGTTTGCAGGTTATTGTGCCAAAAACAATGGAGTTTTTGTGTTGAATTTTGCTATAATATAAATTACATGTGTGGCTTAGAAAATTTAGGAGAAAGCAATTTTTCATATGTTCCATCTTTCTTACTTAATAAACCATTTAGACCTGTCCCTGTGGTCATTTTACTAGAGACAGCATTAAGCCAAGCAAATTTTCTTCTCTTCCAAAGTAATAGACATTGAGATCGCCTTTCAGAAATGCAGATGTTTTTCTTTTGCTTTTAAATATTTTCTTTGCTTTGTGCATTCTGTAGAAAGTCTGAAAATAGTGCCAGATGCAATTCAGTTTATCAGACGAAATGTGGAAATGTGTTAGTTTCATAATGGAAAGCTATATCCTTCCCTGAGATATGCACTAGCTGAATGAAAAATGCACCTTTGGGTTCAACTGGAAAGCTTAGACAGCGATGTTTGTATTTTGAAAAGAAGAATCTCAGTAGAATTAGATCATAGTAGGGTTTAATTTATGACCATTTACTTTTCTGATTCTGTTACTTGATCGTTAGTCTTACCAATCATCCAGTAACGGGAAGGGCAAGAGCATTAAACTTTCATTAAGAACAGCTCTCTCTTTAACAACCACTGGAAAACTACAAGAGGAAAACTACAAGAATTTATTTTCTGTCCGATGCAAATGGCTCATGCTTGTAATCTTAGCTAGTCAGGAGGTTGAGATCTAAGGATCACAGGTCCAAGCCAGCCCTCAGGAAAGTCCATGAGACCCTTATCTCCAACTAACTGACAAACACCAGAAGTGGAGATGTCACTCAAGTTGTAGAGTGAAAAAAAAAAACTACGGAACAGGGGCTGGGAAGTTGGCTCAATGGTTGAGTGCTTGCCTCGCATGCATGAGGCCCTGGGTTCAGTTCCTCAGCATCACATAAGCAGAAAAAAGCCAGAAGTGGCACTGTGGCTCAAGTGCTAGAGTGCTAGCCTTGAGCTGAAGAGCTGAGAGACAGTGCCCAGGCCCAGAGTTCAGCCCCCACAACCAACAACAACAACAAAAAAAAAAAAAACTAAGAAACAGCACCTAGGCCCTGAGATCAAGCCCCAGTACCAGCACATACACCTATATGTATGTGTATTTTTTCTCTAAAGTTTCAGGATATGTGACAAGATTCTGCAACAAAATGAGTACCTTTCATTAGCAGTTTGCAGACTCTTTGGGGGTGACAATAGTGTCACAGGGGTTCAGATACTTTCTTTTTTTTTTTTTTTTTTTTGGGTCCAGTCGTGGGGCCTGAACTCTGGGCTTGGGCCCTGTGCCTCAGCTCTTCAGCTCAAGGCTAGGGCTCTACCACTTGAGCCACAGCACCACTTCCGGCTTTTTTCTTTTTGCTTATGTGGTGCTGAGGAATCGAACCCAGGGCCTCTGGCATGCAAGGCATGCACTCTACCACTGAGCCACCTTCCCAGCCCCTCAGATACTTTCCTAAGTAAACTTCACGCAGAATTTTTCCGGCAGAGATCACTCAAGTGGATGGAAATTAGATATAAGAAGCTTAGGTTCTCCATGGATCCATTCTAGTCATGCATTCCAAAAGTAGCCATGGCACATCCCCTGTGTTCTTGACATTGTCTTACTGAGCATCGGCACTGTCTTGCCTTAGCAGAGTTTACAGTCTACTAGAGGAGACAGAAAAAAAAAAAGAAGAAGAAATTAGTAGACATGATCCGGTGGCTTACATCTGTAATACTTGTTAATCACAAAGCTGAGATCTGAGAATCCTGGTTCAAAGCTAGCCTGGCAAAGAAATCCAGGAAACTCTTACCTACAATTAACCAGCACAAAGCTGGAAGTGGAAGTGTGGCTCAAGTGGTAGAGCAATAGCCGTGAGCAAAACAAGCTACATAAGAACTCAAAGCCCTGATTTCAAGCCCTGGTAGATGCACATGCGCGTGCGCACACACATACACACACACACACACACACACACACACACATTCATTGATCAGGGAACCAAAGCATTCCAATCGTGATAAGTGCCATGAAGACAGCTATTAAGCTATGTTAACTTACAACCAATGGTGGTTATAAATCCTTAGCGAATCAGGATGAGAATGTAGGAGAATGTAACTAGGGCTCAAACTAAGGACTTAGCCAGGCCAAGGTGAAGAGGATGAGTGGACTAGATAGATCAAAATAGGTGGATTCCTTTAAGCAGAAAGTACTTAGGAATTTATGAGAAGATAAAGAATGAGGGTACTTGGTACATGGAGAAGTAGGAGAGAAGGAGGAAGTATGGAGATCATCTGGGCCCAATGTTTAGACATACCATTTTAAGGCATTTTGCTTACCTTAAATAATTTAATTAAGGTAATATGTTGAACAAACACACTACAAAAGTAGAACACAATGGGTATGGAGAGTTCCAGCTATAGAGGTATGCAAGTGAAATCTCATGAAATGGACCTGATTCAAGACTTTCACTTGATTGTCTGCCAACTTTCATTAGAATTTTGCTTACCAAGCCAGATTTGTTCCTTTGTTTTGAGGCTTTTATTGAGGCAAGAAAGAGACAAACATGAAAAAGAGAAAAATCCTATAGACGTCCCAAAGAAATGTATGGAATACTTTCAAAAAATACTTTCTTTCATTTTGTATGAATACTCAGAGTTAATTGATGCCTGGAATGTATTTTCTAACCATTTGAATATATGGGTATATATAATTATCTATTATATTATGCTTGTGGGAAAAATCATATATGAAACAACCAAGTGATAACTGTTATGTTTAAATCATAAACCATTTTGACATCTTATACAATTCATAATTTGAGCTAAGTAGCTAAGACCTTGAAAATTATTTTACATCTCAGAATACTTTTAAGAACAAATAGCTTGGGGGGGGGAGGAATTTTCATGGCTATTTTCTGAATGGCTACATTTAGATGTGGAGCTTTTAACAAGACTTTGATTTCATTCCAAAGCCCAGAGCCCTGCAAGGATAGGATCTTGGGAATACTCCACATTCCTTAAAGAATGCTTATCAATTAAACCATCTCATTTTAGCTTGCTGACCTTTGGTGCAGTGAGGAGCTAGCATTTCCCCCAAATTATCTCACATGAAAAGAAAACAAACACTCTAATAGATTCCTCTGATAGCTGTAAAATAGAAACAACTGTAAGTTTTTAATTAAGCTTCAAGCGCAGATATTTTCACTCAGGACAAAACAGCATGACACCATGACATCAGGGAAAAAAATGTTTTTGTCAAAGTTTATGAACATAACAAAAGAGAGCCAAGATTAGAAAGAATGAAAAGGGTATGTTGAGAGCTGACTATTCCTAGCTGATGTGCCCTCATTAAAACTAACAATATCGAAAACGCAAGGTTCCTCTCTAAAAAGGAAAAAGAAACTAATTCCCTCTCACCCAGGCTGCCTCCTCATTCAGTCACCAGGAGGCAACTATGATTTCAACACACCACATCATTTCCATGCCCACTATCGCCAGCTGTGGGGAAAGCAATGAAGAGCTGCTATTATTTGCCTTGTGGTTGCTCCCAGGTGCTTAACACTGTGTGTATGTACCTCCTTTGCAATTTGCTTCTGCAACCTCTGTTCTTTGTATATATTGTCTTTGTAAAGAAGAGCAAAAGCCTTTGTTAAATACCTCTGAAGTATAAGGCTAGACACATACACAAAGATAAATGTGGCCTGCCACCACCCTTTCCTTTAAAATGTTTTGAAGAAGTCTCCCCAAAGAGTCCCAGTACCCATCTCTACCAACCTGTCAAAGAATTAAACCCCAGTCCATCTGATACCACAGCCCTGCTCTTAGTCATTGTAATGTATCTCTTTAAAGAAGTAGGTACTCTGACATTGAAGTCTTATCTTCTTCCAGTTGTACTTGCAGTTTCTCATCTACTTCTAATGACATGGTTGTCATCAGATTTGTCAATGTCAGTATAGGAGCTAAACAGGTTACTATACTTCTCAGTTGACCAACTCAGAGTACAGTAGAATCAACCCTTCCTATGATCTAAATATGCATCTTTCTTAATGTAGCCAAAGACTTTACAGAGCTAGATTGTTGGAGAATTGCTTGAGGAGAGGAAGAGAGGCAAAAGAAGAAGAATCTATGTCGTTTTACATCAAGATATCAGCATGGCTAGCTCCAGTGTTTCAAACCTATGATCCTAGCTATTTGAGAGGCAGAGATCTGAGGATTTGGTACAAGACATAGAAGTTCATGAGACTCCATCTCAGCCAATGGCTGGGTGCAGTAGTACACATCTATCATCCCAGCAACAAAGGGATGCACCAATAGGTCAGCCTGGGCATAAAACAAGTCTTAATCCTGAAAATAACAAAAGCAAAAGGGGACTAATGGAGTGGCTACATGGTAGAGTGCTTGACTGGGAAGTGCAAGGCCCTTAGCTAAGTTTACACACACACACACACACACACACACACAGAGTTGACATATATCTTTATGATCAATTTTTAAAAATCTACGATTATGTGAAATCCAAGTCTCCATTAAACATATACAGTTCACTAAATTAAGAATTTCACACCAAGCACTGGTAGCTTATACCTATAATCCTAGACTCAGGAGTCTACAATCTGAGGATCACATTTCAAAGCCAGTCCTGGCAGGAAAGTCTATGAGACTCATCTCCCAATAACTGGAAATGGTGCTGTGGCTCAAGTGGTAGAATGCTAGCCTTGAGCAAAAGAGCTCAGGGAAAGTGCCCAGCCCCCAAGTTCAAGCACCACAACCCATAAAAAAAAAAAAAAAAAGAACTTCACATTCATTCTGCTTTAATTTTGTGGGTATAATCAGACACGAAAGCTCTGATGGATTCCTCTGTCATTCTCTACTGTATCCTCATCTAGTGCACAGGCCTTCGACATCTTTACTCATGTTTAGCTGGCTTCTCCCCAGACTGCTGTATGGATACATCTTTCTCAGAACCATGTTGCTTATCCCAAAGAGAATGTCTCCAGCTATACTCTTGCGCATCCTCCATTCAGTGTCTTATTAATTCCATGTCTTACTCATTGGCATAACATCAGAGACGTTTTCAAGTCATTTTCTGAAATCATAGTTTGCAGGGTAATTCACATGAAAATAAAGCTTTTTTTAATAGATTTTTTTCAGTTTCTTCATTTTCCTTAATAGCCTTGAGGAAATGAACAACTGCATTACAACCAGCCCTTCAACAATTGGAAGTAATATGCTTCAAAGGGCATGGAATGAACTAAACTATAAAAATGAGTTCTAGCCAGGTGCCAGTGGCTCATGCCTGTAATCCTAGCTATGAGATCTGAAGATCGTGGTTCAAAGCCAGCCCGGACAGGAAAAATCCATGAGATTCTTATCTCCAATTAACCACTAAAAAGCTGGGGGGAGCAGTGGGGGAATTGAGTTCTGCAAAGAAATACTTTTGACCCTTCTCCCAGCCAAAAAAAAAAAAAAAATCATGTGCCTCCTCCTAAGACTTCCCCATTTGATGTAGTACCAAGAGAAATTAAAAGGTTATGGCTACAGGGTGCCAAGAAAACATGATATAGGCTGATATAAAGTGGAAAGAGACTAACACTAGACATTAATAGTTATGCTGATATGGGATTCCCTTAAATGAAAACCCCTATTGATCTATTTAGGCCATCTTTGCATTTTACAGAGCTGCAGGCTTCCTGTTCAGTCTCCCACACCATCTGCCATTTCTACCAGTTAACAAATTCTTAACCTCCCATCCTTCTTAACCTCCTCTGCCTCCTGGCATGCCTTTGTATGGACTGTCTTCATAAAGATGCCAGACCCTAATCACAAAGGCCTGTGAGATGGGCAGTGGTCATTGTTTATCAGGCTAGCAGCCAGCTGGCCTGTCTCTAAGCAGGGTATCAGAGCTCATGCCAGGGAAGATAGGAGGGAAAGCAAGATGCCTCTTTGGATCAAGATAGTTTGCTTCTGTATATATAAACTCCTCCAGTGCCATCGCCTTAGATTGCTGAAGCTGCTTTTAGCTGATAGGCACATAGTTTGGATTAGATGGTTAAATTAGTTACAAGTATGTAGTGTGTTGATTGCCAACTGTTTTAAGTCATAGATCATACTTATGATGAGTTAGTCATTGAGCTCCTTGAAAATGGGCTGGTAAACATACAAAGATCAAAGTGATTTAAAAACAACAAAACCCTCCAGAGAATTCTAGTAAGAGAAGTTGGTGTGAATTTACAATTATGTACTCACTTTTTAACCATAGATCTTTGGCAAGTTATTGGCTTCTCACTATCGGGTTTTGTTTTTTTCTCTCACAAAATGGAATGTTAACTTCCATATTAAAGTATTTGCCAAGGGATTAACCAACCAAAAACCCCCATGAATGCTGGGGCAGATCTCTTGCCCCCAAGAGGCTGAGCACTTGTCTATATTGTATAGGCCCTTGGTTCAATCCCCAACACCTAAAAAAATGTACCCTGTAAGTACTGTATTTCATATTGCTATTACAGAATAAGGCCAATAGTGTAGTGTCTATTAATATTTCAAGATATTCAGCTCTACTTTGGTTGTGCCACATACTTTAAAGAAAAATCTAAAAATATTTAAAGGAAAAGATCTGTGGAAGGAGAAATAATATATATTACAGCACATATTTCACAAAAAGACTGACAATAAAGAATGGTTTTTGCATCCTGGTGAATTTGCATTGAAAATGGTGACAGTTACTTGCTCTTGCAATTGATCAAAGAACTAGAGTGAAATAGTTTAGGCTTATGAGTAAAGATTGTCAGTTAAAGGACAGGGGAAGTTTCCTGATTCTTGATTGGTAACAGTTGGAACAAATTATGGAAGTTGGATATTTTAAATAACAATAGTTCTTTTTTGTCAACATGAGTATCTGTTTACTTAATTTAGATCTGATCTACCCTGAATATTTGACTTGGCTAAGTAACATTCTAAGTTCACTTCTAGTCTTGTGATTCTGAGATTTTCTTCTCTGTCACTTTTTCTCTTAGTCTGAGACGTGATCTCCTGAGATGTTAAATAAGGGTACAGGCCTGAGAGGCAAGCACACATTTCTCTGATTCTACGGCTTACATGTGACCATCTCAGAGTTCCTTAATACCTTGGCTTTTTCATTCCTAAATAATAAAACCTTGGATCTCTTTGGACTCATTTAAACTATATCCCTTTTTTAAGTTAAGAAATTCCCATCGTTCAAGAACCTCATCAGCTCAGGAATGTTATATGGCTTAATGATAGAGAAAATGCTTACCCCCTGACATAGAGTGGGTGTCTGATTATTATCATTACCTTCTTACCCTATTTTTAAAGCAAACTAATAGAAAAACACAAAGTGGCAATCCATAATAATTCTTTTTTTTTTTTTTGTCCATCGTGGGTCCTCAACTCTGGGCCTGGGCGCTGTCCCTCAACTCTTCAGCTCAAGGCTAGCGCTCTACCACTTGAGCCACAGCACCACTTCCATCTTTTTCTGCTTATGTGGTGATGAGGAATCGAATCCAGGGCCTCATGTGTGCAAGGCAAGCTCTACCACAGAGCCACCTTCCCAGCCCATTCCAAAATAATTCCTAAGTCAGGGAACTAGCCATTCAGCTAGTGCATGGAAACTAGCTAATATGTCTTTGTTGACTTCCTAAACATCCAATGACTCAACTTTTTTATGTGCGCGTGCCTGTTCTGAGGACCTTGGCATTAGCCCTGGGCTTTTGTGCTCAAGACTAGCACTCTACCACTTGAGCCACAGCTCCACTTTTGGCTTTTTTGCTATGTAATGGAAGGTTAAGAGTCTCTTGCATAGGCTGGCTTCAAACCATAATCCTTAGATTTCAACCTCATCAGTATCTAGGATTATAGGCACTAGCCATGAGTGCCTGGAACCATGACTAAACTTTTTTTTTTTTTTTTTTGGTCGGTCGTGGGGCTTGAACTCTGGGCCTGGGCGCTGTCCCTCAGCTCTGCAGCTCAAAGCGAGCGCTCTACCACTTGAGCTACAGCGCCACTTCCGGTTTTCTGGTGGTTTATTGGAGATAGGAGTCTCACGGTCTCTCCTGCCCGGGCTGGCTTTGAACCGCGATCCTCAGATCTCAGCTTCCTGAGTAGCTAGGATTACAGGCGTGAGCCACCAGCGCCCGGCTACCATGACTAAACTTTTAAGAGGCCAAAGCTCGATATTATCTCATAACATTTTGACAATGAGGTCCCAGGCATAACTTGACCCTGAACTTTGTTCACACCCAGCATCAAAGTTGATCACACCGTGTTGAGTAGTTAATTATACACCCACTCCCAAACCCTTCTGAATCATTTACCTCCATAATCAGTGCTAGCTCCCAGTACAGAATCGGGCCCTAATCAATGTTTATGCTCCTAACTATTGTATCATATGAGAAGCAATATGACATAATGGTTAGGTGCATAAGCTCAAATCTATGCTTCACCTCTCACCAGAAGTAGGCTCTTACCCAATTGTGATAACTATGTTTTGTACTTAATTCACAGTTTATATAGTGTTTGTATTTTGTATATGCATTCACATACAAAATCATTCCAAAGAATGGGTAACATTAATAATAGTATTATTTCATATGATAATACGAATAACACTAATATCATCGCAAACATTTTATTTCATTTTTTTATTGCAGTTTATTTTGCTATTCCTTTTTTTATTACCTACTGTTATCATTACTGGCAGAAATGTTGGAGTGATTTACTGAAGGCCAATATGGAATGAGCCACTCAAGCTCTGTGATAGAGAGTGCTCTGACCATAACCCCACAAGAACCTGTTCTTACTTTGGACTGAGTTGGAGGTAGAAGATGTTGAATAGAATTAACACAAATTCCTTCAGTTCTTCTGAGCTTTGTTCAGAAACAAAGCCCTGTTTCTACTAATGGAAGCTTTAAGAAGTCTCTCACCATGTACAACCTCTTCGTGCCAATGCTTGAAATGAATCTTAGGGCACCAATTACTCTTAGTCCAAGGATCCAAGGAGCATGATTATAAACTTCAGTCAAGCAGTGGTTATTGGACTTTAGCCCCCATCAGAATAACGTGGAGGAAGGACCTGTTTAGCAGATTGCTGGGCTCTATCCCCATATTTAATACATCTGGAATAGGACCCAAATTTATGTCTGGTTTTAGGGTGTTTCTTTTGTAGTTCAAACCAGCTTTGAACTCATAATCCTCCTGCTTCAGCCTTCCCAAATTTTGATTTCTAATAACTTCCTACTTTGTGCTGACAGTGGTAATGTAGGGCCACCCTGAGCCACCTGAGTTCATAGCTGTGGTTGAGGAGTGTATAGCAGGACTCCAGAAGGAAAATAAATTTGAGTGATATTTTTACTGAAGTGAATTACCTGCTAACTCTGCTAAAAACTGAGGCTTCCTATTTTTAACCCCAGTGTTTTAAACCATGCAATTGCTATTTCCTTACTTTCTAAACTTATCAATACATAAATTGGTCTCATGAAGGTTTTTTTAGGCTTTTGCAAGCCTGATAAAAATCCCTAGACACTCTTCCCAGAAAAACCAATATACACATACACAGAAGTATGGCTTACCACGTTAGGAGTTTCTTGAACACCTCCACCACCAGCCCACCCACGGGCTTGAAGACTGTACTTGAGGCGCTCATGGGATGAGACAAACATTCCCTTCTTACAGTTAACCCTTCAGTTAGCTCATTTATAAGGGAAGAATAGTGAAAGTAGTTCTTGACTCCAATGTGGTTAAAAAAAAACCTGGTAAAATGTATAGACACTTGCACTTAGCAGTGTCTTTCACAAAGAGTGTATATAAATGTTTGCTGCTATTAAAGTTGTTACTGTATTGTGGTCAGAGAAGGGGATGCAGCTGGCTTGGGGGAGGATGCTTGTGAGGAGGGAAGAGGTTTAGATGCTGGAATGTAGTCCTGGACTGAGTAGGGCCCAAGAACCCAATGCAGCAGAGACAGTGGCCCGGATGCTGCCCAGAGGACTGCAAAGACCACTGAAGAATTGGTGTGGACCTGGGGAGAGCTACAGTCCCACTGTCACTCTGCCCCACTCACCTTGGTTTCTTCACCTTGCAAGTACCTTGGACTCAGTACGGCCTCCCTCCGGGGCTCTCTCCAGAGCCTCAGCTAACAAAGCCCACCTGGGTTCCATGGGATGCGAGTGTGGTGTTTACTTTCTCCACTGCCCCAGCCTCCCAAGTTAAGAACCCTTATTTTATGGCTAAAGCAGTTCAAAGCAACTGCCTAAGGGCTATTTTCTCCACAATAGTTAACTCCAAGATACAATTCAAACCCTCCTACCTTAATGTTTAACCCTCAGAATGAAAGTGGAGCAGCTGACCACCTCACCAATATTCACCACTTCAAGAGGCTGGAAGAAAAGACTCTAAACAAGTAACAAATAATATCCCCACTCAAAGACTAAGATTGAAACTTTCTCTCCCACACTGTTCACTTCCCTACAGGCTTCCTAGTGTTTTAATGGAGCTAGGAGCTTGTACAGTGGAGCAGTTAGCATGGCCTTGGGAGTGTTGATACCAGGGTTTGTCTCTGTACCTGGGATCCTACCTACTCAGGAGGCTGAGAGCAGAGGATTGTGGTTCAAAGCCAGCCCAGGCAGGAAACTCTGTGACTCTTTAATTCATCACCAAAAGGATGTAGGTGGAACTGTGGCTCAAGTGGTAGAGCACCAGACTTAAAAAAGCCAAGGAGCATTGCCCACGCCTTGAGTTCAAGCCTCAGTATTGGGGGGGAGTGGGCGGCGGGGTGTGCGCACACACACACATACACACACAAATAGACTGTGGAGGGCAAGAAGGCAAAACCTGGTAAGTATAATGTATACTCAAACTACATCCAGAGAGAAAGATTGGAGAAACTGTAATCTTAACAGATCAAGGGATCATAATTCAAGGTCAGTCCAGGCAAAACAACATCTGAATCAATAAACTGTGCCTGGTGATATATGCCAGTGATTTCAGTTATGTTGGAGACACAAGTATGAAGCACTAGCATGTCTGAAAAATAATCAGAAGCAAAAAAAGGGCTAGAGGCAGGGTTCAAGTGGTAGAGGCCTTTTCTAGCAAGGCCCTGAGTTCAAATCCCAGTACTGCTAGCAACAACAACATCAATAATAAAATAACTTTCAGACATCTTCCCAAGAGAAAGGCAGCTGGTCTGGGAAGCTAAGATAGTTCCACAGTGGAAAGTAGGTATCTGTACTTGTAAAGCTGCCAGGTGATTCTGTTGCCCAGCTTGCTTTTTGAACTATTATGGGATATTACTCGTATGTGGATAAGTGTGCAGAAAACAGAGTTGATACTTCCTCATGCCAGAGTTACATGTGCTCACTTAGAGAGCTTAGGTGTGGGTCTCCCTCATTGGCTCTCTCAGCTCACCCTCCATCCATTCCCATCTCTGATTCTCAGGAGATATATTAGGAGATGGGAGAGGCTGGTAGATAACAAGGTCCTGTGAACTTCCCCACAATGTGTATACAGTTCTTTCTCATGAGAGTTCGACTAGATCACAGGACACCATGACAGCATCATGAACTTAAGCCTGGTGCGTAGTAAGCAGGCACTCTAGCACCAGCCCTTTTTTTTTTTTGGTTGTGAGGCTTGAACTCTGGGCCTGTGTGCCGTCTGTCCCTGAGCTTTTCAGTTCAAGGTCAGTGCTCTACCACTTGAGCCACCAAGCCACTTCCAGTTTTTTTGGTGATTTACTGGAGATAAGAGTCTCACAGACTTTCCTGCCTGAGCTAGTTTTGAACTGTGGTCCTCAGATCTCAGCCTCCTGAGTAGCTAAGATTACAGGTGTGAGCCACCAGTGCTGGGCTGCACTGGTTATTTTTGAGACAGTCTCACTTTTTACCCAGGCATACAACCTCAACCAAGATCCACTTATTCTATGTTTTATGTTGTAACTGAGATGACAGGCACATTCCACTCTGCCCAGCTATTAGCTGATAAGGATTCTCATATGTATGACAAAGCTGGCCTGGAACTGTGATCCACCCTGTCTCAGCCCTCCAAGTAGCTAGGATTCCAGGCATGAGCTACTGGGGCTTGTAACTAGAATGTTTTTTGCCTATATAATAAGGGTATCCATATTCTGCCAGTCTTGTAGAAGATTCATAGCATTTTAATCTTTCAGAACAAATAATATAGTGCACAGGTAAGGTAAGAGAGAGAGAAAGAGATAGATAGATAGATAGATAGATAGATAGATAGATAGATAGATAGATATAGATAACACACGTGCATCTGTGCACACGCGTGTGCGCGCGCACACACGCACACACACACACTGAACTCTATGGAGGGAGTTCCATGACTCATCCAAGGTCAGACAACTTGAGTGGGTGCCCAGTGTTTACCCTCCTCTGGAGCTCTGGTTCTGCTTCTGTGCCATACTGGAGAAGGGTAACATAAAGGCATTTTTCTCTCCTTGTAAAAGAGGAGAAAATGGGGGAGGGAGAATTATTTAAACACACCTCTCTCATACTGCAATCACTGCATTGTTTTTCCTGTAGAAACACCCTGTTGGTTTTTAAATCCCTTTAAACCTCCTCGACACCTGTATGGCCCAAGTCCAAGAATTATTCCCAAATCCCCCGCTTTTTAGACATAGCCCCACAGGAGTTTCTGTGATGGTAGCTGGCTCCTGGTTTAGTTGAGAATTTCAGAGCCCCCAGAAGTTTGCTTCTTCTGTAGGTGCTAGAAGCCTACAGTGTTCCAACCTGAATTTCTTTTTGCTTTTATCTTAAGCAAAGAGTATACCACCCTCCCACCCGATATGGTTCTATTCGATAAAATAGTGTCATGGCACAACCCTGTATTGTTCTGTGGCAGGCTGATGACTAAAGCATTAACCAAAAGGGAAGACAGAGGAGGGATGAAGTGGGGATCAGAGTGAGCAGCTCATAATACATGATATGACTTCTCTTCAGGGCAACAACTTAGGCTCTAGACATAATGAGAACTTCCCAGCAAATTCATTATAACAAAGCATAATGTGAGCTCACTGGGCACAAAAATAGGCTGAAGGAAAGTGACTCCCACATAAGACCTAATTAAATACTTTGATGTCAGAAAGCAGCATGGGGAGGGGTGGAAAATCCAATGTGGAAGGCTTTGTTCAAAAGAAAAGAAGAAACACCCACACCCCCTTTCTCTCTCTCTCTCTCTCTTTCTCTCCTCCTCCTCTCCTCCTCCTCCTCCTCCTCCTCCTCCTTCTCCTTCCCTCCTCCCTTCTCTCTCTCCTTTTCTTCTTTTGCCATGAAGAAGGAAGAATAAGATTCAAGAACAATGGGTTGTAAATTCTTCAGCCAATTAGTGCAGTGACTTACTACTGTTTGTAATGCGCAGAATGTCACAGGCTGTTTTGCAGCCGCTCCAAGTTGGTTTGTTAATAACAGGAAGCTAGCACTTCTCAGTACAGTGGATCAGCTACACGTGAAAATAAATGCAAAAAACCTGGAGGGGAATAGCAGCAGACCGAGAGTAGCCTTGATTTAATTTAACATTTGGGGGTCCACACACAAATGAGCATTTTAGTAGGCTTCATGGTGGAAGTTGCTGTCATTTGTAAAATATTCTGGCCAATTAGCTAATAGTGTGCTTGGATTTCTCCTGTTTTGATACAGTAATACTAAGTACATTGTGAAGCCCAATTATACAAATCATCCCCATATGCCATACCAGTCTTTCTTTATGAACTGTGTTTATAAATCCTGTGTGAGGAAATGTGTACTTCAGCAATTTAGACCATGTGTAAAAACATAGCCAATGGGATTGTCAAGAAAACAAGTTCCAGCCTAGGAACTCCTAATGTGTTCCGTTGGAATAACAGGAGGGTGCCGGGGAGTGCGTCGCTCTGCTTACATATATATTGCTTTAGACTGTTTAACCAATTAGGGGCTTCCACTTCCTCTTCTGTTATTTTCTTCTTCTTTTCTTTCAGGATCCGATTTTGGAGTTTCTGAGAAGATTTGGGATTGGTTTCTTGTCAGGGACCATCGCCTCCATCATTAACATCCCTTTTGATGTTGCCAAAAGTAGGATTCAAGGGCCCCAGCCAGTTCCTGGAGTGATCAAGTACAGAACCTGTTTTAAAACAATGGCAACCGTCTATAAGGAAGAAGGGTAACACATTCTTTCTTTAATACACAGGCCAGGCTCAAGCATTGTTAGAACCACCTTGTGCTTCTATTTTGATGAGAACCAGTAAGCCTTCCTGAGTTGGGTGTGTGTCTAAGGAAGCCTGTGGAATACATGACATATTTTGCACGGCCACACAAGAATGAGACACTGGCAAAGTGTTCCTACACCATCAGGAACGTGCCATGAGGCACGACCATACACTATACAGCGTGTTTGCCTTGGCGTGCTAACATTGACTTTTTACATGCCAGTGTGAGTAAGATGCTACATGGATTATATATCCTGTTAGTACCTGAGTGGGAAAATAATTTTCTTCTGATTGTAATCCTAATCAAAACGTCACCTAATTAAGTTTTTTTTTTAATTTTTAAAGTATGTTCCTTTTTCTTCTTTTTAAGGCTTAGATCCTGCCTTACTTATATCCCCCCCACACACACATACACACACACAACCAATATCTTATTCTCAAGTAAACAAGTGATACTTTATTATTTTGATCTAACTGCATCATATTTCTTAATGTGAAGCCTGAGTTTGTGGTCTTTTAAATTCAATTACAAAAGTCATTTTGCCCATATACACAGCTGTCTTGAAAGCAAAATCTGCCTTGAAAGCAAAAACCATCTCCCTGATGAAAGTCATGTTTCTGATTGGATAAGACCAGTGTAGCCTGGATAATAAAAATTGATTAACTCTTTCCCCTCATCCAATTTGCTGTAGTGAATACTAAGCCAGATATTGTCAGGTTGGAGACGAGTGTCACTTCACATGGTTTCTTTTTAAATGCTGAGCCAGCATCTCAATAAAGCTGAGGTCTAGCTCCATCTTATTTTCAGACTAAGAATGCTCCTTTTTTTTCCCCTTTTGGCTATAGGTTTTTAGCTTTATACAAAGGCCTAGTTCCCAAGATTATGAGACTTGGACCAGGTAATTGTGCTTTTATTATTTATACTCTTCCTTCTTGATTATTCTAAAACTCTTGCTTTGCTATTAGTGTCTAACAGCAACACAGTAAAAGTTTACTACCCTGTGAGTAGCAGAAACCTTGAGAATGTAAAGCTGTACGATTATTGAAGATACTCAAGGCATCTGTTAGAAATGTTCTACTTTTGTTTGTAAGTGCCGTTTATGACCTTGCTGGAGGCTGATAGAAGTCAAAACCCAGCTGAAATTAATAGGAGAGGATTCACAGCCATAGGCATCTGCATGAGCTCCAAGGCTCCGTGGCTTCCGGATGAAGAGGAAAATTTTCACTGAAGAACCAGCTTGATAAAATTGACAATGGTAACTCACGCCTATAATCTCAGCTACTCAGGAGTCTGAGCTCTGAGGATTGCCAAAGCCAGCTCAAGCAGGAAAAGCCTTGAGAATCATACCTCTCAAATAACCACATAAAAAACAAGAGGTGAAGCTGAGTTTCAAAGTGGTAGAGCACTAGCTAGCCTTAGGCAAGAAAACTCGGGGACAGCACCCAGGCTCTGAGTTCAAGCCCCGTGATGGACAAAAAGAAGAAAAGAAAGGAAAGGAAAGAAAACTTTTCCTTGTGCTCCCAGTCAGTCTTGCTTCTGACTGCATTTCAAACAGAGAAAAGGAACTTGCCTCCACAAAGAGCAAATCATTTCTCTTCACAGTCACTGCTAAAAAGGGATGATGACATTGGCCACTTACGTGTCTTGGCCTATGTCAGCTGGATGGTAGAAGACCATGAGGGACAGAGGCCAACCAACAACAAAATAAAACAAAACCAAAAAAAAAGAAAGCCTCTATGTAAATAGATAAGAAAATAAGGGCTGTAGACTCAACCGCTTGGGCAAATAGGCCTGGATTACAAGCAGCCTTGTGAGTAACTATGAAGGTATGCTCTCGACCACATGTATATTTTTTTAGCCAGGTCACACTCCCTATTTAGACATCCTGCTAGCCTTTGGAACCTTCTCTCCTCTCCACCCCTCCCTTTAAATACTCACATCTTCCTGCATTCATCTGTACATTTACCTTTCAATCTTAATGCAGTAATAAAGAACAACAATCTCTAGATTGAAGCCAGGGGGAAAGTTCACACATTTATGTATTTAGCAAACACACCCACCATTCCCAATCCATGTAGCCCAACCATTGTAAATATGTAAGTGAGGACTTTGCTTCACATATGAGATTCAGACCTATCTTTGATTAGTCAATGCCCCTTTTATAAAATAAAAAAAAAGAACATCGAGAAATTTGCCCCATTTCTGCAAGTACTCTATGTAATATTTTTCCTGCACCACCCAGTAAAACTCTACTAAAAGACCTAATGTTATAGAAAATCACAGTAGGTCTATGCTGGATGATTACCAGGGAGAGTGGAGCTATAATGGTAATTCACTGGAACCTTAATCCAACCCTACTAAATAATCTGACCCCATGTTTTGTTAGAGGTTTGCAAATGTTTGGTTGGGGTTTTTTGAATGCTTTTGCATGAGGTGTTCCAAGTTTCTTTGGTATTGAACTCAATGAAGACTTGTTGGAAAGTTCCCAGCCAGTCTCACAAAATTATGAAAAACTGACTGGCTCATTCAAGGACCTGGCCAATTTATTTCAAATGTTAGATAGCTGAAAGATAAGACATTTGACTTAAAGCCATTTAGGAATTAAAGGGAGGGGGTGGCAGAGGGATGATGGGAGAGGAGAGAGAGAAGAAAAAGAAAATAAAAAGAAGAAAACAGAAAGGGTTGGGAAGAAGGAAAAGAGAGGAGAGGAGAAAAGGAAATAAAGAAAAGAGGAACCTTCATTCTGGAGAAGTCTACCATCTTATGTATGTAACAACTTTAATCAGATACTCCCTATGAAAGAGTCTGTAGTTCTTAAACTCAGTAGGCTGAAAACTAACCCAAAACTGAAAATTTTGGCTTTATATTGTGAGCAGTTCATAAAAGTAATCGCACATATATCAAGAGCCCTCTCTAGTGCATCTTTTGGGAGGAGGAAGGGATGATCATGAGGCTTGATCTCAGGCCCTGAGTGCTATTCCTGAGCTCTTTTGCTCAAGGCTAACACTCTACCACTTTCAGCTACAGCTTCACTTCCATTTTTCTAGTTCAGAATCTCATGGACTTTCTTGCCCAGGCTGGCTTTGAACCTTGATCCTCAGATCTCTACTTCCTTGGTTGCTAGGATTCCAAGCATGAACCACCCGCTGGTGGTGCTTTGAAGTGCATCTTTTTTTTTTGTCTGCCAGAGTTCCAGCTGAGAGGAGCTAATAGAGTTCTTCATGAGTTAAAAATGAAAATTATACACAGATAGTTATCTTTTGTATGTGGTTACAAACATGTGCAGCTTGTGGATTACAAAAGAAAAAAAGCATATGGCAATGTGCACAAAACAACTAAGATCCAAATCAAGTTCTATTTCTTTCTATCAGAAGCCAATCTGCTACTAGCCCAGCCAAGTCTTCCATAAGTCATGCATGGGATATTTGTCCATGTTTTGAAATATTTTTCTCATAGATAAACATGAAAGGATAAGTATAGATTATTCTAAATTAGAAGACATGTGCTATTTGCTGTATCATATAGAACACAAAATAATCCATATGCAAGGGTTTTTCCCAGTATCCAGGGATTCAACAGCCATTGTGCTAATTTTCCTGAACCATATTCCTGTTGATTTATCACATAACACATGTCTTTTCAGCCCATCTCATACAGTTCTTTCCTTCCAAACTTCATAAGAGTTTGGTGATCTTGTGCCACCCAACTCCATTACCAAATTTTTATACTCAAAGATAGATAGATAGATAGATAGATAGATAGATAGATAGATAGATAGATAGATAGATAGATAGAGAGACAGACAGATAATCTGAGACAGATAAATGAAATACTTTGCAACCTTTTGCCAGGTTTTGCAATACCAGATTTAAAAAGCACACAGAAAGCATTTTTTTCCATTACAATCCAGTTTGAAAGCTATAAGGATGGGATAGAGGGGGCAAGGAGCACTTTCACCCATTAGGGCCCTCTTAAAGAGTTCTCCCTTAAATGCAACTAAGGCCATACAAGTCACAAAGTGAACAAGACAAACCCTTTGCCTACATAAGAATCTGAAGATTTCTGTCACAGGAAAGCCACATGCCCTTACATGACTAAATCTGTCTATATTTATTTACTTTTAAAAATTAAAAGTGCTTGGAAAAGAATCTGATGAGAAATGCTGAAAGTTACAGAAACGCATGAGGACTCATGAGGAAAAAATGTATTTGGAGACTCAAGATGGTCTTGATTTTACCCTGAAATGTTTCCACAATATTTTTATATCTGTATATCAGCACTCCAAACCTAGTTTTTCCAAATTCCCCTGCCCAATAGGCTGCGTGGAACTCTATGGAACTCTATGTGATGTAAACCTGCTCTTTTCCCTTCTAGGTGGTGCAGTGATGCTGCTGGTGTACGAATACACCTACTCGTGGCTGCAGAAAAATTGGTGATGGCGTAGAAAGTGTTTTCCCCTTGAGAAATGGGGACTTGCTCCAAGGTCCCATGAAGAGCAGAGACTACCAGTCAGCTAAGCTAGGCATACAACTATGAAGGGGAAAACAGCTAGGTCAGAATGAAAGCCTGTTCTGACACGCTAGATGGTCGTTTGGGCCATCATACACATAAAACTGTGAACAGAAAATTAATATGGAGCAATAAGGAATGAAAGTTGAATATTCTAAATAGGGTAGAAATCAGATTTATTTCACAAAAGATAGAGAGGCTTAGTCATATATGTTCTTATACTGATTCACAGTGAAAATTCATTGAAATGATATTTTTTCTCTAAAAGGTCTAGAAATGCTGAAATTCTTTAAAATATTCTGTGGTTAGTTCCTTTAAGAATTCTTCCAAGAAAGACTGGGTACAAATAAAAAGAGATAAATCAAAATTTCAACAGTTTTTATAATTAATTTTTCCATAAATAATATTTAAAGAGCTAAAGGAAAATGTTTTAAAATCCACTAAAACCACCTTTTAAGAATAGTTGGTTTTATGAGCGCTGTGTTAACATGTAAGTCTCCTGGTTTTCTTGAGCGATAATATATATCTCAGCTATATTTTCCTAAATCTACTTCATATTTCACGTGGTTCCTAAAGCAGATATTTTTAAATCATGCTATTTGAAGTCATTTGTTACAAATAAAATACAATATATTAAACTACTTTCCTTTACATAGCTCACTTTGAAGACAAGTTTTGTTACTGCAGTATCTGCATACTAAGCCATAAATTGGAAGCAGCCTTCGGGCTCATTCATGCTGTCTATTTGTATCCCAAACCCTATGTACAGAGCACTTTCCTGGGACATTCTTAAGAAGAATGTGTAAGGTAGAATTGCATTTCAAGTGACAACTTCAGGTGGGAAGTCTTTTGTCTACAGTATTAAAACATGTAGGATTAAAAAAAATATTTCAAAATAGAAGCATGTGCTTAGCATTTCCAAGGACTCCTAGGATAACATGAACTCTAAAAAGTAGCTATTTGGTCCTGATATAACCAAAGTCATTTTTTTTTTAATATTTGCATCCTGAAATGATGCTACTTCAGTAGCTGAAGTCAACAAAAGTATCTGCATGTTCTAGATGACACCCCTGCTCTTAACTTGCACTGTGGGGTATTTCTACTAAGAGACAATTACACAAAAGCATCTTGAAAATAAAAAGTAAAGATAACATGGTAATTATTAATTTTTATTAATTTAGAGCATTTAAAGTATAAAAATAAAAGGCTTTTTGACATACTGTATATACAGACACAGCCTTCCATTGTACATCCTTTCCAACATGATTTTTTTAATTTATATGTCAGCCCAATATTCAATAAGTGGGTCAATAAAAACAGAGAACCAAGACAAGTTTTGCACAACTAAATTCTGTCCTCACAGGTAACATTCTAGCATCCTGAGAGAAAGAACACTGTGTGTGTGTGTGTGTGTGTGTGTGTGTGTGTGTGTGTGTGTGTGCCCAGAAACCATGAACTTGAACCTTTAACCTCTCTGTATGAATGAGATGCAGAAGATTTCTGAAGACTCATTTGCCAGTTGAAAAAGAACACTTGACCTCTAAGAACTAGAGGAAATACATTAACATTAACCAATGACAATAATGTATAAAACTCAAACCATCCCATTCCATTTTCCTTCTCATAGGTTTAAAAGTGGCTTCAAATTGTAATTTGCTTTGAATAACCAATTAGATTTAGGTTTTCTGTTGTCTGCCTAAAATCACTCCGTGTGGATTTACTGTTGCTAAGGAGAGACCTATGAAGAGAAATAAAAAGAGAAAAGAAAACTTGATATCATTAATATTAGATTTTTTAAATACAAGAACCAGACAGAATTATAAATAAAGATAAGAGATCTCTTAATTTAGATAGCGAAAAATAACATTATTTGTTTTCTTTCCATATCAACAACTGGTATTTTTTTAAATACCCCTAACAGCCACCTAAAAACATTTGGTAAAGAATAATTCTGTACCTTAAGTCAGTTTTTCTGGATGGTAGGAGAGTCCCTGTATGCTGTGGTTTTAAAGTCTCCACCAAAATATTGGGTCTTTGTTCCATTTGGTTTATAGTCTATTTTCTCACCAGACTGGGAACTCCAGATGTCAATGGGAGTTTTGCAAGATCAAAGGAAGACTATGGCCCTGAGAGTTCATCTGCTCCTTCTGCTTATTCTTCTCCTGAAGTTATAATCCTCTGTTTGTAGCACTGGATTTCACTTTCTTTAGAAATAAATGCAGTTCAAAGCTCTCTAGAAGATACCTGCTGCTTGAAAAAAGCAGGTCCTCAAACATAATGTGTCAGAAATTTGCTTACTGTTTACATCTTAGTGATTAAAAAAACAGCTGATTTAGCTATGTGAGTTTTAAATGAAGGTATGAAACCTATATGGAGGAACTAAATTGCTATGTAGCCTGTGCACAGCACAGATACAAAGAAATCAAATCGCCCAATGTATGCATCTTCAACCCATGCCTAGGGAGGTGCCTAATTTAGTTATTGCACAAAACTAATACCAAAAAACCCACAATATATTAATTTTCCAATAGACGAAGTGTACCAATGTTCTGAAAGTGTATTTTTAAGCTTCTATTGCCAAACAGGTGGAGAAAGGAAAAACATCCTGACTAGAAGGGATAAGAACTTTTAGAATTTTGTCCAGGAAAATCAATTATTCTCAAATACAACACATAATCACACAGACATGCACATGCTCACACACATACATACACATACACACACACATGCACACACACCACAGCCCTATTACCAATATTAAAGTGGAAAATAAATTGGTCTAGAAAGACTGATCAGTTAATCTGTGACCTGTAATTGCAGAAATGAGTAAAGGGAATTTGTTAAAATTAAATAGCATTTGTATTTCTAATACCAATACCAATTTACCTACACATGACACAGGTTCCTGTACAACATAGTAAACTTCACAGCAAGCCATTGTTACATTCATTAGAGCAGACCTTTCTGTTTTCTTTAAGTTACAACATAATTTGGGGCTGAGATTGATGAACACACAGGTAAGCCAACAGTAACAGTACAATTTAGTTTCACAGTGGTTTTCTTAACATAAAGTTCATTTTAAATGTCTTTGCAAAAACATTTCACATTAAACTTGTGTCTAAGTGACTTCTTTTAGAGCCTTTGTTCAGATATTTTTCCACCCTCTTATCTTGATATGCTTGGCATGTATGTTGTCTGATTAGGATACAAAATGGGAAACTGGCTTGTTTTATCTGTTATGTTTCTTTGATGTGTGTATTGTTTCTTTTTTAATTCTCTGCTGTAGCAAGAAAGTGTCCTTCATAAGATTTCACTGCACATATAAAATTTAAGGGCAAGTCTAGGTCCAAGAGCCCAAGCAGCCTACCACCGACAGCCAAAATGTTTCTGGAAAGCCACTTTTGCAAAAGAAAAAAGAAAAAGCTAGAGAAGGACTATGGTGGAAGAGGGTGCAGTACCATGGAGTGAAGACACAAATACACCTTCCAGAGAACATATTTACAAACTAATAGAACATATAAACATCATTGCTTTTGGAACCAACTTTAAACACCAGGAGCAGCTAAGTTCAAATATTGCTTGGGGTCTACACATAATAGCTCATCTCTGAAAAACAAACAAAAGATCACTCAAATAAGTAAATTATTGATTGGTTTTCCTAATGATGAATTAAGGCTTACTTGCTTACCTTATTTGATTAGAGGGTATAATAGCGTAACATTTTTTTTCTATGCGTTTTTCTTTATTGATTTTACAAAATCTCAACAATTGCACATTTCAAAAGTTCAGGGTGATTTAGAATAAATATCCACGTGTGGTTTTACCAAATACTAGTTTGGTTTTTTTTTTAAGTTCCATAAGCCCTTTAAGGGGTGTAGATTTCTTCACTACGTTACAACGGTGTGTGGGCAACAGAAATGTCTCATTCCACCCTTAATGTTGATTTTGTTTTTAAATCCTAAAGTTATGTTTGGTTTCCTACACGAAAAGAAGTTATGGCAAGAAGTGTCATCAGCACAAAGGATGTGAGTCCATAAAGCCAGCTCTGGAGGCAGGAGGGTGGGAGGGTGGAAGGGGGTGGAAAGGGAGGATGTGCTGAGAGGGAGACTGGAGTGAAGCTGTTGGAGGCCGAAGTTCCCATCAGAGTGCAGAAGCAGTGACAGAATGACTACCTTCTCTGCCTGCCTGCATTCCCTTGAAAGCCAGCGATGCGGGAATGTCACAGTTGTGCGGGGACAGAGGGGTGCCGCTGGCATGTTGCCACCCATGTCCAGCAACATAACCGGAAGGAGCAGCACTGTAGGTCATGTAAGGTGACACTTGGGCTGGGGTAGGGTAAGGAGCCATGCTGGATGCTGACACAAAACTGCTCACAGCTGGGAGACCATTTGGTGCCTGAGAAGAAGAAGAGAGGTGGGAATTAGCCACACTGCAGTAGTCAACATCTCATAGCTGCTTAAAAAAGAAGCAGAGCGTAAACTGTGAACAAGCTACGGATATTCTGATTCTACTTTCTGATATTTATTTGGGGTTTTGTTTGTTTGCTTTTTAGATTTGCTATACTCTTACATTGACCTAAAACACTCCCATTCTTGATACTGAAATGTAATGTTGACAAGCAAACTTTTTCTTTCCACAGTTTGGAGGAACGTACAATTAGAAACCATACAATACTTTTAGGTGAGGACAGAATTCGAGGTGATTAAATATTCATAGGATTTGTTCAGCTCTGCACATGGCCCTTGCCAGCTTTCCTAGTCCTTGAGGTTCATCTGACTCTTTTGTTAGAGCCTTGTGATGGTTGTGGTTGGTAGAGTTTTCATTTCCAATAAAGAAAGGCACAGAGGATGTATCGTTGCATTAGCCACTCACAGTGATCAAAACTTTATTCAAGAAAACATGGGCCACATTTTACGATATCATATTGTTTGTGCCTGTTGGACAAAGGACATGTCAAACGGCACTTATTTAGTAAGAGGGTTTTCCTTTGTTTTTATTTCTGATTTTCCTTTCTTTTGAAATGAAGATCTGGGGTATTTTTTTTTCCCTCCAGAACTTAGTTGGCCAGAAAGGAAAGTGTCCAAATACAAAGTAATTGCTTATATAGGGGTTGAAAATTGGAAGATTTGCTTGCAAATTTTTGAGCTCATGATGTGAGTTTTTAGAAGCCAAATGGACAGATCTCTTGCAATGAATTTATATGCAAAATCTTTGTTTGCAAACAAAATACAGCAGCCCTGGCCAGCAAGCCTGCCTAGAAACTAGTGCTCTCTTGGCGTCCGATAAATTATTGTTGGTATCGTTACCATTAACAACACCCAAAACACCCTGATTTCTAATCCTGCTCTGGCATGAGCACTAAGCAGTCACCCTTCTTCAAGTGGCTTAATTTTTCCCTTCTATTTCTATACTAAAGATAAAAGAGTAAATCCTTCTTCCTGGTAGTGACACATCAATGTATTTCCTCGTGAAAATATAATGTAAATACTAGACTTGTATTACAGAACCTGACTTAATCCTTCAAGTTTAATAAATCAGACATACGTTAGATACGTTGTCCAATTCAACTATAATAAGAATTAGGGGCTGGGAATTTGGCTAAGTGGTAGAGTGATTGCCTAGCATGCACGAAGCTCTGGGTTCAGTTCCTCAGTACCACATACACAGAAAAAGCCAGAAGTGGTGCTTTGGCTTAAGTGGTAAAGTGCTAGCCTTGAGCACAGAGAGAGGCTCAAGGAGAGTGAGTGCTCATGCCCTGAGTTCAAGCCCCAGGACTGTAAAAAAAAAAAAAAAAAAAGAATTAGGACTCTGTGTGTGTGTGTGTGTGTGTGTGTGTGTGTGTGTGTGTGTGTGTGTGTGTGTGTGTGTGTGTGTGCCTGTGCGCTGGAGATTGAACCCAAAGCTTTGTACATGCTAGGCATGGAATTGTTTTCTAATCTAACTGATTTGGTTCTTTTTTTCCCTTCCACATGTATAGCAATGCAGTGGTGGCGTCTCAATATTAAGCAGACATATGTACATGGAGTAGAATATATATAATGACTGTGATTAAGCATCTCTCATGGATTTCTGCGGGGGGGCGGGGAGTTAACTTTTGGGTTTTGGTCTATAAAAACACCCACCTCATGAGAAAGGAAACATGTTTCTGAAGTATCTCCTGTGTCCCAGGCACCAAGAAATATCCAACATGCTTTATAAAATTATGAAGGATAGTGAATTGTAGCTCATTATATGCTGTTGGGTCTATCACAACTTCAAAGATAAATTATTACAAATAAATTGCAATGTTCACACTGAATTAACTTTTCTTTCTTGAGACAATGTATTTCTATAGAGCCCAAGCTGGCCTTGAACTCACCACCTTCTTGCTTCCTCTAGTGCTGAGCTTGTAGGTGTGTCCTAGTGCACTCAGCTGAAATTAAAACATATTTTCAGGGGCCTCAAACACTGTAGTACAGCATCATTTATAAAAACACTATTGCATTCACTGTTGAATAAATGAAATCTTATCCTCTTTTTTTACACAAGGATATAGATGAAGGAATCTATCCATTTGCCCCAAGCCAATTGGCAGTTTGATGGCCATGTTTCAAAGAACTTAGCAGCCCTGTCCAATGAGGTTCCTTCTATAGCATGTCATTTTCCTTTCCTGAATAGGTAGAAGACAACCACAATTTAATCTAGAGCAAGTTTAAGACAACATCTAGTAAAAAGAGTCTTCTCTATAATCCAATTCTCATTTGTTAGATCCTAGCTATCAAACTGCAGAGAAATCTATAGGTTTTCATAAGGTTTACAGTTCTAATCACTTTTACACAGAATTTTTCCAAAACTCTCTGAGAAATTAGTCTGGAATGGGATTATTCCAATAAAGTAATCACATCTGTATTTACCTTGTCCCCAGAGTTGTTATTTAATGCTATTGATGCCAATGTGTACCCAGAAAAATAAAACAATAATGTTAAAGTCTGGGAATAGAGCACATGCTTGACATAACAAATGCCCTGAGATCAATCTCCAGCACACACAAAAAATGTAATGATAAAAACTTTGACTATGGAAGTGGCACTGTGGCTCAAGCAGTAGAGCGCTCGCCTTGAGCTGAAGAGCGCAGGGATAGCACCCTGGCCCAGAGTTCAAGACCCACAACTGACAAAAAAACAAACAAACTTTGACTCAACATTCTACAAATACTTAATGTTAAAAGATTGAATATTTATGACAAAACAATTACCTAGCTGAACATCTAGAGGAGCTAATAGGAAGTATCTGTTGTTGAGTTCTAATATATTACAGCTACATTTTTTCTAGTTAATCTTTTTCATTCATATGTTGTCTATCATCCAAAATGGACATTGATCAAGGTATATTCATAAACCAACATGTTGAATTAAAAATCCCTTTGTACAACTGCTTTAAGATAATAAAATAATAAAATTCTTGCTTTGTCATCTTCCCTTTCTCTCCTTACACCTTTGCTCTTGCGTTTCCTCTTCCTTGCTGTTCCTCTTTATCTTAGGGTGCTAGCTTTTCTATTGCTGTATCTATGGACCCATTTCTTTTGTTCAGAGACATTACCCCTGGATATGGCCCCCAGAAGCCATGCTGGATTGGACTCTTCATTTAGCTAATGCTCCTGAAACTCAGAAGGCGGCAAACATTATATTTTAGATCTTACCTTCACATGCTTTACTCACTGCATAGCTATATTTCATTGATCAACTACAAATTAAGTACTAGCAATTTTTCCACATTTGCCCAAGTTGTTCTTATTTTTTTGGAGGGGTGAGTTAACTATGGGGCTTGAACTCAGGGTCTAGGTGCTGTCCCTGAGCTCTTTTGCTTAAGGCTAGTGCTCTACCACTTTGAGCCACAATACCACTCTAGTTTTCTGATGGTTAATTGAAGATGAGTCTCACAGACTTTGCTGCCTTCGCTGCCTTTGAACCGTGATTCTCAGATCTCCTAAGTAGCTAGGATTACAGGCATGAGCCACCAGCACCCAGCTTGCCCAATTTCTTTAAGTATCAAACCTGTTTTATATTATTATCAGTGTATTAGATTTGTACAAGTTCTACAAAATCCACATTATATATTTAGTGTTAATTTAGTGGTACAATCCTGCCTCCACTGAAGAAAGCATAGGAAGAAAAACTCAGAAAAAGGTGACTTGATCTTAACAACAAAAAAAATTAAGGAGATGCTAAAAGGTTTGCTTTTAAAAAATAAAAACAGAAATCTTTAACCTTAGTAGGAAAAACAGCTCTCAATTTACCCTCAGGTTAAGTAATGACCTAGATTTGTGTGGAAGAATTTTGTCTTAATTTTTCATTTTACTTTGGAAGTTCAGATTTAGATATTATGAAACAGGAATAAGCAAGCAGGAACAAATGTGCTTCAAAATGGACTTGCCTTCAGCCACCTCCAGTGGTGAAATAAACATCAATTTTCTCACTATTAATTTTGAAACTTGACATTAGTAAAAGAAATAAATCTCTACTGAGTAAAGTAATTGTTATTTATGAAGCAATCACTGAAAGAGTAAAATTTTCCACCGCAAAGGAAAACAACTACAGGTAGCATTGATGTTTGTTTATTCTTTCCAGTAAAAGAGTACATGACTTAAACTTCCCAAATCTGTTTAGCATTTTCAGTGAAGAGCATGTAATTAATCTGAAAAGCTAGTTAGGCAGAGTAGAGACTACCAAATGCACACCATAAATATAGTGGGAGCAAACATGCTAAATTGCTCTATTTAATTGGATTGTAAATATGATTTATAAATCACCCGACATATGGACTCCCCAGGGAAGAGTAAACAAATTTTTCAAATGAAACCCTAGCAATGGGCATGTAATGGAAATCTCATTTTTGAAAATGACTTTACCTAAATATTTCATAAATAAGACTTCAATCCATCAACTCCTTTTTTCATGTAGATCTTCCAGGAACGCCATATGTATTGTCCCCTCTAATGCACTGTACTTCTCCATGTACTGAACTATCTCCTAGCTCACTTTCAGAATGAGATTTCCTAATACAAAGCAAAACAGATCAAATTGTATATCTCAGAGAAAGTAAGTTGTTTTCTTTAAATATTTTGGTACATTGAAGTTAAGTGAGATTACTTAGAAATAAGATGTAATGTATTGCCAGTTAAAGGTGTTTTAAGAAGAATGAAGTATACAATTTCCTTTCATTTCTTCTAGAAATGTTAAAAGAAAAAAGTAGTCCATTTGCCAGTTTAAATTATATATATATATATATATATACCTTGCCAGGCACCTGTAATCCTAGCTACTCAGAAAGCTGAGACCTGAGAATCATGGCCAGCCCAGGCAGGAATGTCTAGGAAACTCTGATGTCCAATTAACTACCCCCCCACACACACCCCAAAAAAAGCTGTAGCTCAGATGCGAGAGTGCTAGCATTGATCAAAAGGCTCAGAGACAGTGCCAGGCCCTGAATTTAAGCCCCAAATACAGCACCAAAAAAGAAGGAGGGGGGGGAGGAGGAGGAGGAGGAGGAAGAGAAAGAAGAAGAAATGAGTATTTTGAAATGCTGTAGTGGTGTATTATAAGAGAACTAGATTAGAAACTGTTTTTGTTGTTTTGGTTTTTGGGGTCCAGTCGTGCAGCCTGAACTCTGGGCCTGGGCGCTGTCCCTCAGCTCCTCAGCTCAAGGCTAGCACTCTACCACTTGAGCCACAGTGCCACTTCCGGCTTTTTTCTTTTTTTCTTATGTGGTGCTGAGGAATCGAACCCAGGGCCTCAGGCACGCAAGGCAAGCGCTCTACCACTGAGCCACCTTCCCAGTCCCTAGAAACTGTTTTGAGGAGAGGGACTTGTCTTAATCATCATGAGTCTTCACAAAATGGGACACACAGGCATTCCATGAGCTCAAGTAGGTTTGTAAAGCAAAAGATGGCATACTCTTGCTTTAAGAACAAAACAAAAAGGCCAGACACCCTTTATCACAGAACAAGCATTATACTTACGCAAGCAAAATGAAGAAAGCTGTTAGAAAATGTAAATAAAGTTCTAACCTCAGCCATTTCACTCTTTGATTTAAGATTGTTCCATTTATTCCTTTCCCTCCAAGAAAATGGAAATACATTAGTATTCAAACATTTGTGATCACGAAGAAGAGAAAAACTGGTCTGACCACTGTCTGGCAATTAGAGGTTATAGGCTATTTTTCCAATTCTAGGAATTGTCTACTGAACTTTTTCTGTCTTGAAAATGCAAACAACAGTGTCAGATTCTCTACACACCGTCTGTCATCTACTCATCAAATCTACCAGGTCTTTCTCTTTTAATAAATGAGTTTACCTTGGCTTTATGATAAAACAGATCTCCCCACAGGGATGTACTTCACCTAGAATTTAATCTTGGTATCACAAAAAAACAAATTTCAAATCTGAAAATAAACGAGTTTTTCTTTTTTGCACACTTTCTGAATTACTTTCCTGACTGAAATCACTTTTTCTTCATTCAATAATAACCTAGTAAAACAAATCTGATGCAATGAATTGATACTTATAAAAATGGCCTCAACACTTATCCCAAATGATCTTAATGCTATTTCATTATCATACTGTAGAACTACATGTGTCCATCTGGTGTCCCCAGTAAATTGTATTTCTAGAATGTTACTGTGTGAATGAAACCTTAAGTTTTTATTTTTCAAGTTTTATTTGAATTTCATTGACACATAACAATTGTACATGTTTATGGGGTACAGTATGATGTTTCTGTACATGCATACCTTCTGTAAAGATCAAATCATTTAGCCCAGCAAATGCTTCAAACATTAATTCATTTACTTGTAGTGAGAACATTCAGAATCTTCTCTTCTAGTTATTTTGAACTTGGAATTTTTAAGTTAACTTTTCTTGCTATTTTATCTGACAGATTTTACTGCTATATAATTATCCATTGTGTTTTAAACAACTACTGGCTTGCGGTTAATCAGATAAAAGAAAGCTTTTCATGACAGATAAAATTATAAATTTCAAAGACTTAGAATTTGCCCAAAATTTCATTCTCTATAAAACTGTAAATTAGTCAACAAAAGTTAACTCTGTTAACATTCAATGCAACTTCATTTCTGCCTTCGTGTTAACAGCAAGTTTACAAAAACAGGTAGGTTTTTAAATGATACATGAGAAAATTATACTCAGGCTTCTGACAAAGAATCTTGGCTTTAAACAATGTACAAGTAAATGCTTCAGGAGAATTTCTGTATCTTTCAACTATTTTTACAACTTGTTTGATTCCAAACTTTTCAAGAACTTATAAATCATTCTCTTTTTCTGACATATTCATTTGTACCTAATGTTACATTAAAATTGCTAAGTATTTGCAAACTCAAATATCAATACTGAAAACTCATAAATCTATTGTTCTGATTAGAGCACCAGATATTCGAAATTTTGTGAGAAAGTAGGTCTATTTGTAGAAAAGTTTTCAAAGTTTTATATATTTGTATATGAACTAAAAAAGTATTAATTCACTAAATTCCATGTAAAAGGGCAAATATATTCGAATCTCCATGTTTCTCTACTTAGTGTTATTTTTCCATTTGATTGTATTCAACAGAGTTTTTATGCTTTAAAGAGCCATTAGGAGCCAGATATCATTATTGCCTTCAGAATTATATGAGGTTAAAGATTTCTTGCCCAATATTAAATATGGGTTGAAATGTGCTACAATAAATAAATAATTTCTCACTCTGACTTAGACAGCAAAACCTTCTGAATAACATTACATATATCAATTAGAGTGTAATATTAATGTAAGACAAATATGAATATTCTAAGTTATTTTACAAAAACAAAAGTATAAGACTGTAGCTGAAATAGCTCTAGTTGCTAAGAATCAGGCATCTTTTGTTGAGGCCAAAAATAGAAACTCTAAATTAAGATAATCAATAGTATCAGTAAGTCAAGTCTTTTGATAATTTTACAAGTGTCTTCCTAGAAAATATGCCCTAAGCTCTATAATTTTAAATTCTCAATTCCCTCATTTTACTTATGAAAATGAAACTGCTATGACAATATCAACCTATTTAATATCAACAGTAAGTGCCCTGCAAGTATGAAAGGGATTCGTTTTTTTTCAGTTTTTCTTTCTCAAAGACTGTCAAGCTTTAATGAGGGGTAAATACTACCTGAGTTTATTTTTTGGTTGGCGTATGCTGATGCTATTTCAAAAAATAACCTCTAAAGTTAGAACAGCCTCGAATACTAACTAGCAAGAGAATGCACAAATATGCTACATACTTTATCTTTGCATTATGAGCAACTATTAATATATAATCTTAGCCTCAATCACTAAAGTTTTTTTTACGTGCTCAACAACTGACACAACCTGTTTCATTAGCATATCTTCAGATTAAGCAGTATATTGTTCTGAGAAAGTTGCCAGGCTTTGCAACTTTTTTTGACATTTTATGACATTCGCATTATCTACCTATTGCAATACAGAATAGCATACTGCAAGTAAGAACTTTTGAAATATTAGTTTGATATGAGTATTTGTCATTCAGGGGAAAAACTTATTCTAATTATGTACAGCAATGTTGATTTGGCCATTCATTTTTCTTAATTACTGATTTTTACTACAATGCTACTTCAATGACTTATACAATGTATAAATCCAATGGATTTTATAATGTTCAGAACCCATAGAGTAGATTATTTCAAACTGATTTAACTTTTGAATTGAAACAAATTGTCAGTTTGTTTTGAAAATGTATTATAAATTAACTATTTCTAAAGAGCTTCACTGCTACATTGAGAAGGTAAAAATTAAAATAACGAGGTTTTTTTCCTTTTGTTGTTGTTGACAAGCTGGGTCTCTCAATTACACAGGGGAATTCTTATTCCAAGGGATAAGGAGCTATAATAAAAAGCACCTAGTAAATGCTTGTTCCTCCACCCAGGGCTTTATAGATAGCATTGTTCATCACAAAATGGCTTTTTGCTTTTTTTTGAAACTATGAGCTATCTAAACAAAGCATATTCTTATGAAGACAGCTTGTTTTTTAAAAGTCAATTTCTAACTCCCTATCATCACCTGAGGTAATATTTAATGAACACTTACTTTGTGCCATCTGGTTGCATTGTCTCGCTGAATCCTTGGAAGACCCCTTGAGGTTGGGTCTATCACATGCTTATTTTGAGGATGAAGAAATGGACTTTCAAAATGAAATAGCTTGCTAGAGAAGTAGGGTTGCCAAAAGCTGGGTGTTCCTGGCCATTTTACAAAGCTGCCTCACTCTGTGAGCAGTGAATTACAGGCAAGCCCCTTTGTGAAAGAAAATGACAAACTTGACAGACTATCTCATTAGCATTCTTGACAGTAGAAATAGATTTGGTGTTTTCATTTGTGGTGCAATGGCTACTTATACCCATTGTAACTCTGCTTCAACAAAATCTAAGAGGGGAAAGGGAAGTGGAAAATAAGATTTATTAGGGAAAATAACGACTAAGATTTTTTTTTCCCCAATGAATAATAAATTCGACTTAATTTTACTAAGCTGATTTGGACATATTAAAGAAACGTTGCAAGTTTAAGACATCATAAAAATGGAAGTGTACTGAGGCTTTGGAATTGGAGTTTGAAGACTGAGAACATGACCAACCTACCCAAGTCTATTCGGGGAATCTACGCTGCTGCCTTCAAGTCCGGTTTTTGAGAGTTCTGAACTCATGACTCTAGCCATACTGATGGGTTTCGACTCCGACTCGGGGTTTGGTGGTGGTGGTTGCCTAGCCTTTCACACGAGTGTTTGAACTTTTCTTTTGGAAAGCAGGAGGGGAGGGACGGAGGGTAGAGAAAAATTAAACGGTCACAGCCAGTCCGTATAATTTGAGGTTTTCTCACTAACCTCCCTTGGGAGACAGCGACGTGACCTTTAATGGGGGGGAGGGAGGGGAGAATAGTAGCTTTCTTACGTTTATATCTGGTTGTTTGTTTCCTTCCCAACATACAAGCCTAGCTAGTCGCTGGGAGCCAGCGTGGGACACCGGCCGAAGTGCCGTGGTCCTGGGGTCCCACCCGGCTGCGGGACTCCGGGCTTGCGGGGCCGCTGGCTGAGCAGGTCCCGGAGATTCCCCGGGCCTCTCGGCTGCCTAGGGAATTCCAACCCCGTAGGGTACAGGGGAAAGGGATCATCCTCACAGATCCGTGGGCCATGCCCAGGACTGAGCCTGGGGATCACAGCCCTCCAGGCCGCGCGCGCCCCCGTTGAGCGCTCGGGGTAGAGGGGGCCCCGGGTGGAGTCCAGGCCTCCACTGTTCCCGTGGAGGCAGAAGCCTCGGTCCTGACTCGCAGCCACTGAGGATCAAGCTCAGGGTCTCCAGCCTGAGCTTGTCTCTCCACTCAGGGTCAAAAAGGACGGTGTGTGTCCCATACCCTCCACCCGTGCCGCCACCTGGGCCACTTGGCCAGGCCTGGCCGCCTCACCTGGCCGTACTTGGCTTCCTGCTCCAAGGCTCCCTTTTCCAGCCCGTTCACTGCGTGCTGGGCGCTGGCGGGGAAGTTGTTGCGGCCCAGGGTGCTCCACTCCTCCACCTTGGGACTGTGGTAGGGGGAGCTGTCGCTCACTCCTGCCAAGGGAGAGAAAACTTCAGGCTGAGGGCCTAACCCGTGAGTCCTTGTCTGGCGACAGGACCCGAACCCATGACAGGAGAGCTCCAAGGCTCCTTGCTCCGGGCCCTGCAGGGGCGCGGGGCCCAGCAAGGCTCCCTTCTCTTTCCAGCTGAGGGCCTAGTGGGGTTTCCCTCGCCTAAGAGTAGGCCTCCGAGAGAGCAGTTTCAGCCAGGCCGGCTGAAAGACAGGATTTTTATGTTTTCTTTTTCAATCAGCCTTTCCCCCACCCCCCAAACTCCCTTTCTGGAACCCCAGGGGAAAGTAAAAGAAACCTGAGAACTTTTCTGAATCTAAGAAGGAACCTGGTGAAGTTGTGTGCCCACCTTCCAATTCTCCAATACTAATCCAGAACCGGCTCAACAGAGTGACAGGGTTCTAGGACTAGGGCAGGAAGAAGCCTTCTGACTCTAGAATGGGTCCCCAGACATCAGACACATCCAGAGAAAACCCTCCCAGCACTGTGGGATCTATACTTATATCAATAGGGCAGAAGAACCTGCCAAGTCCTTTGCAAACAAATAACTAAGGGATGTCTGTGATAAACTTGCAAAATACATGTGCATAGATCTCTGATTTGTTTGCACACAAGACTTCCCCCGCACATTAAATCTAGAAAGTTCTGTGAACATTATTTTTTAATCCTCTGATTGCTATTGTAAATGTCAATGAGTGAATTTGAAGTGGCACCGTTACTGAGACAGTTTTTGGTAAAAAAGAGAAAAATAAAAGGTGAAGGCAATAAACATAGAATTCGGTGTTAAGAAAGGGAGTATAACCATCTGTTACCTTCTCTGTTCTTGGAGAAGCAAAGAAAATTACAGTGTAAGATGATGGCCCACAATACCTATGCTTGTACATTTTGAAATTGGCCTTGTATAATTTTAAAGAGGAGATGCTAGAAAACAAGTTATGTATTTTTGTTTCTGGATTCTAGTGGTGAAAGTTTGACAACACTACTTTATCTTTATTTTAAACACTTTCATCTCATACTGTGCTTCAAGAGGGTGACTGTTTTGCAGAAATTATCTTTTTATATTTACAGATTTTCCAGAAACCAGATTGTTTAGGGTTAACATCCACAATCAACAAATATCTACAATATAGAGTTGATCTTTTCCACAACCCAACACTGCCCCAACTGACATTTGTTCTGACTTCAGGATCCCTGGGGAAGAAAAGTTTTTTCAACTCTGTCAACCTTATTTTCACGATGCCTCCTACTCCAAAGAAATAGATTGTGCTCCTATTTTTTTGCACCAGGAAACCACGTTTGGGTCTGACTCTCTTTGCCTTCCCAGACAAAAGACAGTCGGTGGGCACAAGCCTGAAGTTATCTTAAGAAATTGAGATCCCCCTGTGAGCCCCCATTTCTGCTGATCTCACACTTTCCCATGAACAGGGGCTTCCTTTAAATGTCAACGAGGTCAGTTTATCCTATAAATCAAGGGCAAACTCTCTCCAACTAAAGTCCGACTAGCTCCAAATAAGACAAAACTGGGCTCTTGTAAACTCGGTGAGAAAACCAGAAGATGAGAAATCAAGACCCTGCTCCAATTGCTTAAAAAAAAAAGTCATTGTGCCAATGTTGTGGCAACTGCAAAAGGCAGGAAATAATTAAAGAAACTATTTCTCTCTTTCCTATTTAATTTTTCCTCTGCACTTTTTAAACTTTATACTTGGGATTTAAGGAGGTAGATTCTCTTATTTCTGTATGACTTAAGTTCGGTGTCTATAGCGTTTGGACGTTCTTTTCTCCTTATCGACAAAGAAGCTACCATCTTTTTAGTTTCGTCTTTAACAACGCAGTAAAAAGAAAACCAACGTGTATCTCTTGCGGAAGCGGGAAAGATGCTCAGAACCCCACGGGACCCCCACAAGGTTGGAGAGGGGGTGACACGAAAGCAAGGGAGAGGGTACTCGATCCATGACCCCTCCCTTTCGGAAACAAAACAGCAGAAAAGGATAACAAACATATGTCTTATTCATTGCAGTGGCAATGATGTCCTGGTGTGTGTGTGTGTGTGTGTGTGTGTGTGTGAGAGAGAGAGAGAGAGAGAGAGAGAGAGAGAGAGAGAGAGGAGAGAGAGGGAGGGAGGGAGAGAGGGAGAGAGAGAGAAATGAATAAGTTACACACAAGTTACTAGTAGTAACCGGGACCTCCGTTTCCGAGGAAAATGAAGTGAAGCATAAGAATGAAACCAATTAGGTGACATTTGAACTTCCTGCCTGAGCAAATTTGCCCTGATTGCCAGAATCCGAGTCGAATACTACAATTTCCACAGCGTGCGCGGGGGGCTCTTGGCCGAGGCATCTGATCCCTAAACCAGTTCCCCACCGTGGCTTCTGCAACCCACAGCCAGCCCCAAGCCGGCTCCGGTCTCCGGGGCTGCGCCCCGCGTCTGCGGGGCCGCGCTCCGCCCGGGAGCGAGCCGGGCTGCGGCCGGCGGCGCTGGGCGAGGGGCGGGGGAGGGTGGAAAATGCGAACCATGTGTTGGGGATGGGGGATGTTACGGGTCTGGTAGTCTGAGATGAGGCAGGAGACTGTGGGTGGCGAGGAAACGAGGCGCATGAGTTTCAACTTAATGAGATCAGGACACCCCCCTGGGACGACTCCTCACGTTTCCCAACGTAAAAGCTTCAGGTGGTGGGCTAGACATCAGTTAGGGGCCCAAGATACGGGGGTCTCGGCCAGGGGATGGGGGGTGGGAGCAGGGCGTGGGCAGCCGGCGGGGCGCATCCCGAGTCCTTACCTTGGTCGGTGATGGAGCGGATGCCCAGGATGTCGGTGACCGAGTGCGAGGAGGGCCAGGTGCGAGGCATGGCCACAGAGCCCGGGATGGCGGGCACCCCCGGCGGCGTGGGCACCTTGGCGGCCGCCGCGGTGATGGGACTGGGGTACGAGTAGATGTGGTTGTAGGGCAGCGCGGGCTGCGGCGCCGGCTGGTGCTGCTTGTAGGAGTCGTAATGGCTCTGCTGGGCCAAGTTGCCGATCTTGTTGCGCAGGATGCGGCTAATGGAGCTCACCGAGGGCACGTTGTATTTGTCGCACACGCCGTCGGCCAGCAGGCGGTCCCGGATCTCCCAGGCGAAGATGCCGGGGTCCCTCTGCTTGTAGGTCCGGATGTGTTTGACCACGGTGGGGGTGGTGACCCGGGGCTTACTGCCCCCGATGGCTCCGGGCAAGATCGAACCCGTTTCGTTGTAGCGCGCCAGGATCTTGCTGACGCAGCCGTGCGAGACGCGGAGCTGGCGGCTGATGTCACACGGTCGGATGCCCAGCTGGGCTAGCTCCACGATGCGAAGCCGGATGGCGTTGGGCAGCGGCCTTCCGTTCACGAACACTCCTCCCAGTTGGTTCACCTCCCCGAAGGCTGGCTCTGCAAAAGGGACACACGGCGCGCGGAGACGCGCACCCGCTGCTAGGGACAGCCGCCGGCCCCCGGGCACGACGCTGCGGGGGCGCCCGGCGTGCCCGCCCCGCACGCACCACCCGGGCTGTCTGCAGCACGAAGCGGCTCCGAACATCGCCGAGCGACCCCCGGACCAGCTGCGGCCCGACCTCCTCCCTCAGTTCTGCTTGGCACCTCCGAAGGTTCGAGAGTCTCCGAAGCAGACGGGGGAGTCGGTCTGGACGCCAGAACGCGCCGCCCCTCGCCGGCTTGGCTCTAAGGTCCTGGGGCCGCCGCTCCCCGGCACCGACCTCATCCCCAGCGCCGCTCCTGGAGACAGACCGGCGCCGTTAGACGGAGTCTAGGGGAGGCTCAGGGGGGGTGTTGGGGAGTTGGTGCCCCAGGTTTTGTGGGCCTGAAGGAGCGCGTGGGAAACGAGACGGGGGGACTGCCACCGGGACTGCGGGAATCCCCGGTGCCACGGCTCCCTACCCTTAAAACCCAGGAAAATGGCACCGAGCAGCAGCCACGGTGCACCGCTGCGCGCCGCTGACCCTCGGCGTGTTCGAACAACTTGTAGAACACCAGCAAAGTCAATAGCGCGGTGTGTGCGCCCGCGCGCGCGCGCCCTCCCTCCCGCCCTCCCTCCCGCCCTCGCCGCCCGCCCGCTCCCTCCCGCCCCGCTCGGTCTGACAGCGTCCCCCGCCGCCACTCACCCATTGCTCCGAGCCGGTCACCCACCGGGCCCCAGTGCCGCACCCCCTGGAAGAAAGTTTTCTCACGATCTCCCTGGCCCGGCCTGTCGCGGCTCTGGGCGGCGGGTGCCTCAGCTTCTCCCCAGGAGGAGGCGGCAAGAGCGTAAAAGGAAGGAGTAAAAGGAAGTCTGTGCCCCGATGAAAGAGGTTTGAGTTCTGCATTTCAATCTAAGCAGCAACGTGGGCTGGGCTGAGCTGGGCCGGGCGGCTCCGTCTATCACTCACTAGGGACACGCCCCTAAAGAGGCGGGCCCGAGAGCAAGCTGCGTGCTGATTGCTTCGGATGGGTGAGTGACAGCGCAGTCCGGGAAACTCCTTCCGCTGTCTTCTGCGGGCTTGGCTGCTCACCTGGGTGACTAAATGCAAGGAACAGAGGTGTTTGACATCTTCTCAGGGGCGGCACAGACAGACAGCAAAACCCAGGCTTGGTAAAAAATGCTGAATAAGCGAAAGAAAGTGCTCGATCTGAATGAGTGACTCGAAGGGGGGTAGGGACACCACCCAGGAGATGCGACGAACTCAGAATTGAAGTTGAGACTCGGGGCGGGAGGTGGGTGCCACCATTTTACGGGGCTGGAAAGAGATGAATGAAGGAGTCGTCGAAATTGTACTACCTGTCTGGTCGGCCTTGGGTGGGGGGGGTTGGTAGGAAGTGGGCTCTCTTACCCATTGAGTCTGTCTGGTTCCAGTCTGTCTGGTTCCAGTCTGTCTGGGTGGCGGGAAGGCAGGTGTAACGAGGTAAGACCTGGAGATAGCGAGAGGTCCAGCTGGAGATATTAAGGCCCAGGAGGATATTAGGACCTTCGCACATCGAAATCTCAATGGCTAGTAGGGGAGCCCCGGGCCGACACCCCCAGCCACACAGGCTCCAAGCAGCACCGCACTGTGTGCGGGAGAATTCAACCACGCGCCGCCGCGACCAAAGTGTGCGTGCGCAACCCCGGGACCACTTATGGCTGGTATTGGGTGAGGGATCTAAGAGAGATCAGTCCCCGCGCCCGTCGGATTCAGCCAAGCTCTGGGCCCTGGGTCCTCAATGACAAACTTGTCCAGGCTTCTTGCCATCCCTAAGCTAGTGCAAGAGGAGTCTGTTGCTTAGGAGACTGTCCTAAGAAAGTGGTCGCGAATATCATTCCTGCGAGTTCAGAGGCTCCGCGGGTTCTGACATCGCACTTCCAGTCACCCCAAGTCTAAGTTAAACTTGGGACAGTAAGCTTTTTAAGCGGCGGGATGTATTTGTATTTGAGGAAAGGGTTGTAAAGAATGTGAGCGAAATAATAAACGAGATGAGGAATATGTTTAATGAGTTGGGAGAAGTTGTACTAGTTGGGGAATACGGTAATGATCATACGACAGGCGCTGTTTGGGGACTGACGGTTCTATCCTGTGGTCCATGCACAAGGACCCCGATCGATGGCCAGAAAGTGCCACGGACCCAGGGGAAACTGGTGGTCAGCCATGCTCCTTTGAAATGAATATTGATCATTGATCTCCAGACACAGGTCTACCGGGGACAAGCTCTCTGAATTCTGATGTACTTCTCACATGAAGGATTTGAAAGATAAAGACGAATTTAAGCACCTGTGGTTCGTTATCATCGGTGACAAGTTTCACCAACTAGAACTACTTGAACTTAGCCCTTTTTAAAATTTGGAGGTGTTCTTTTGTTTCAAATGTTTAGAATCTTCTCAGTGTTTTACTTGAGGACAGTTTTGCCCTGCTCTGATCTTCTGCTTCTGTCCTGTGGAACCGCCCGAGCTTTACAACAAAGAGGTTACAACCAAAGCAGCACGCCCTTCTACGGGCTACAGGTAGCTGACACTGCCGCATCTGAGCCGAGCTTAGGACTCGCACTAGAGAATGAACAGCGCCATAAATTCATTAGGATCCCCTCCCCAACCCACCCTTATTCTCAGAGTGTGGCAACTTGACCTGGCTTCCGGACCCCGGGTGAGCTTTTAGATTCCTGTGAGCTGCTCTGCAGGCCTGGGGTCCCTCAGCCCAAGGCCAGACCTAGTGTCCTGCTGAGAGTCTAATAGCGCGGACCCGAAGTGATCCTGAGATGCTATAGTCCTGGGCTCAAGCCGCCAGGACTTGGCACCTTACATTCTCTCTCTGGTCCCTGCTACATTTCTACTGAGCTTTGGCTCAGGGCCGCTGCATCTCTCAGTTTCCACCTGCTGGATTTGGCTGTTGGTCTCGATGGGCCCTAGCGGCAGCGGACCCTGGGCGCGCTCAGACTGCGTTTCATTGGGCATAGGTCCCAGCTTTGCGACATCCTTCAGACCCGCTCGCCTCTGCCACGGCCAGGACTGAGAGCTTTTGGAGAAGTGCATTCTTAAGAGCTCTGGAAGAATCGGTCTTAAGCCCCCGTGCATCTGCAACCAGCCCTTACTCAGGAAAGAGAGGAGCCAAAGACTGCAGGAGCAGAAGAGCTTCCGCCTCGGGATTTCGTGGAAAGGAGGGACGCTGAACCCTCCCCTGGTCTCGGTCTGCGGTAGCCTAGAGTTAACCAGAGCCCCGCTGCATCGGAGGAGACCCTCATGGGGAGTACAAAAAGAAGAGGTAGGAGAAGGTGGTGGAGGAAAAGGAGGAAAGGGAGGGAGAAGGCAGGAGGAGGAAGAGGAGGGGGGAAAGGGGAGGGGGAGGGAAGAGAAAGGGGAGTGGGCAAGGGAATGATGGGCTTCCAGAAAGAGCAAGGGTCACTTGGGGTCACTCCCCCCTGGTTACTAGCCGCTCTGGACCCAGAGATCACACGGAGATCGGAGAAGAATTTCCACTAAAAGAAATTTAAGACCCAAACCAAAACATTACCAGTAAGGCCTGCAACGGGCCGGGGCCAGGACAAGCCTAAAAGCCATTCCCTGGGCTCTGCGGAAGTCCTCCTCTGAAGGGCGACCCCTTCTCTGGGTAAATATTTACTCGGTGGGAGACTGGAAGCTGACAAGCCCGAGGGTGTGAAGGGGGAGGTTTCCCCGAGTGGAGGGGGCGTGGGTCCGCGCTTTGGCGCTGCTCGGCTCCGGGTGCGCGCTCGCCCACCGAGAGCCAGAGCCGGACTCCCGGGGCCGCTGGGCAGTGGCGTGTGGCTGGAGGGAGCTTCAGCCTGCTGTAGTCCCCGGCGGGACTCCACCCTTCCCGGCAGGCCCAGGCCAGAAGCTGGGAAGTCTCCAGGAACCTGCCATTGGTCTGGGTGTCAAAGGCCATCAGCGGCTCCCTCCACTAGCGAGGGCTCAGACTTTCGGGGGAGGGGTCGGCGCTTTCCGAGGTCCCTCTTAGAGGAGGGCCTGCAAATGGCAACTGAGGACTGCCCAGGCTGGGGCGCAGGACTTCTGGCTGTGCGGGCCTCGGAGGGAACTCCCATGATCTCCAACCCTGTCCTGGGGCCAGGTTCTGGGATGGATGAGGATGAGGTCGCTCGCGTTTGTGTGGAGAGAGGAGGCCGGACAGGACCCCCCGGGTAGTGGACAGCGGGAGCTGAGTTGTCCATGTGGTTCCCCGTTGCCGGGAACACATAGGAACACAGATCTCCAGAAAGGCCTGGGAGACCGTGCCGGCCTCTAGACTACTGGGGGAGTTTGCAACTGCGGTGGGCAACCAGAATCCAAGCTCCAGGGACAAAATACAGCGAGCTGCCCGCTCTGTCCAAGCAGCTGCCCCTTTCGAGTGGCTGATTGCACGCAGCAGAAAGAAGAGAACCAGAGATCCTCAGACCAGGGCTCACGGCCGAGGCCAAGCCTCCCCAGATCAGTCCTGGCCCTCTGCGCCTCCCAGCGAGTGCCGGGTCAAGTGGCAGCTAGAAGCACCCCTCCCCCGCCCTGCACGAGTTCAAGGCCAGGGAGGGTCCACTCTGGACGGCTGCCCTCCCTCCCCCGCCCCATCGACGCGGGGAGCCGCCGCTATAGGCTTCAGCTAAAGAAAATTGGGGGAGGGGGGCTGGAGTGGAAGACCTAGGCAGGGGATCCCTAGCCTGGCTTAGGGAGGGGGGAGCGCGGGAGGCGCCCACATACTGACCTGCTGACCTGGACTTGGCCAGGCTGCAAGAGGCCGCTGTAGCACCCCAGACCAGCTGAGCCAGGCCGGACGCTGCGCCTTTCCACCGCACCGCGACGTTGCTCAGGCCACAGCTGGCGGGGTGCAGAGAATTCCGAAATTCCTCCGACACTGCGGGTCAGACGGCGGGCAGACCCGAGGGCTGCGGGCTGTGGGATCGGGGGCCCCCGCCGTCCGCTAGCGCGCAACGCCCGCGTTCTCCTTCCGAGGGCAGGGGAGGGGCCTGTGGCGGCCTGAAACCCGCTTTAAATTCTCCGCCTGCCTGTTTCCGATCAGCCGGGGTTGGTTTTTCTGTTTGCTCACTCCTTCTATTACAATAAAAACAATCGACTTTTCTTTTCAGTTTCCCCATATTAGCGTCACTCGGTAATTGTTCTCCACCTCCTCCCCCTCCCGCGTGGAAGGCGAGCGCAGCGCGGATCTTCTCGCATTGGAAGCTTTCCGAGTATATAAGCAAAGCTTCCCTAAAGACTTTAAAGTAAAAATAAATAGCAGCCCGGAAAATTGCCGTGACCCTAAGATCACTTTCTGAAAGCAAATTACACCCATTTTTCAGTTTTCAACGGCGGGCTTGCTTTCGGAAGGACGCGTTGAGTCTCCGCATGGTATGGTTACGTGTGTTTATTAAATCCTCAAATGAAAGAGAGCCTATTTTTGTGCAAAGGGCAACGCTCTTGGCTGGGCGCAAGTGTGAGGAAGCATCAGGAGGGGCGGAGGGTGGCTGAGGCCCAGATGGGGTCAGAAGGGAAGGTCAGGCTGAGGGTCAGCCGGCACCCGGGGACTCCCTTCGCCTGACGGGTACGTAGCACACCCCACTGTAATGCTATAACGGCTTGAGCTACAGCAATCAGGAAACCGCTGCTGCTGCGACTGGGCAGATCAGCACAGCTGTCTGAGGCCCTCCCCCAGACCTAAGATCAGGCCATGGTATGAGGAGAGAAACCTCAGTCCAGGTTGTGTTCAATGCAGGTTTATGGAGAGGTTAGGATTTTCTACAGCTTTCGAGGCCCTGCTTGGCCATGTGCTCTGGGCAGGACCTGTCTGCAGCCCCTAAGATCCAAGCTTTGGCAGGGTCTAACTACTGTAGGAGAGGACAACTCCAGCTCTAGACCGAATTTTTGGTCTTCAAAGAGAATGAATGAACATATATAGCGTGGTTGTGTTTGGTTGCTTTTGTTTTGTAGGTGGTGTGTGTGTGTGTGTGTGTGTGTGTGTGTGTGTGTGCAAAAGCCCCAAATAGCTCAGAGAGCATCCTCTCCAAAGGGCATGATGTGATGATCATGAGAGTTCCCTCTGTTCCCCCTTCTGTCTCCCCCCTCCCCTCCGCCCTGCCCTGGGTTCTGAGCTGTCCTTTAGTCTTCAAAACCTAACAATGGGCAGTGCAGTCGGCCATGGGGTGCTACAAGATGGAGACATTATTCCCAGCCTGTCACAGTCTCTGGGTTCAATCACCTAGCAGCTCCGCTCTGACCATGAAAGTGGGTATTCGTTAGTTCTGCATGGTCCCTGCTGATTACCTAATTTTTCTTAAAGAAAGAAAGAAAAGAAAAAGAGAAAGAAACAAGGATTGGGAGTTTCTAGGAAAACTGGAATCCCTCATCAGCATTGTCCTCCTCACAGCGCCACCTGCAGGCGCCAGCTCAGATGGCCTCTTGGACAATCGTTTGCCAAAGCTGAGAAGGGTATTTGGAAACCACAAAGACCCCGAAAGGTCTTTCTGGCAAATATTTGTGTTCCTCCTTTCAGTTTTCTCTATGCTCTCAGCTCCCATCCCAGACTCCAGTACGATGTTCCAAGGCAAAGCCTAACAGCAGTCTTTCCATGGCTCCCTCAAAACCCACGCTGGGTCCACAGCCGGCCTCGCACAGACCGGCAGTGACTCCAAGCCGTCCTTCCTCTATGGCCAGAAAGCTAAAGAATGAAAAAGGGCTCTGCAAGGAATGCAAGTGAAGGTTCCTTTCTTCACAGACTCATCCCATTGAGAGCTCACAGTGCCAGACACTCAGAAAAAACCTGACAAGAGAGATATTACCACCCCCATTTTACAAGACGTAACAGGTTAAAGAAGGGCGCACACCATAGTTAAATTAACTGCGATTACATTGTTATTTAAACAGGGGTGTGTCGGAGTCCCACTATTCCCGACTCTGCTTTGCTCTCTCCACTTCTCTACCCTGCAGGAGCAGCTGGTGAGGGGAACCCTCCCCTACTCCCAAACCGGTTATCTGGATCCCTACACCTCCCCGCATCCGAGTGAAGAGAAATTCCTCTAAGGCCGAGGCCAGAGCCATAGAGGATCTGCGCCAGCACCACCGGTACAGGCTAGGGTGGAAAGCTGAGATCTCGCTCCAGCTACTTGCGGGGCGAGGGAACGTCTTCGACAACCTCGGGTCCCAGAAACTCTTGGACTAACTCGACCAATGCCTAGACAGGCTGGGAAGGAATCCTGCCCTTCACTAGAGTTTGTACCCCAACTGCCAGGATCTGTGCACACGGCTCCTGGCGGCTCTCGGTATCAGCCGCAGGAGAGGGGAATTCACCTTTGCTTTCCTGAGGATTTATTCTAGTGCGTGCCTGTGTGTGTTTCTTTTAAAGACTACGACCCTGGGAACAAACCAGGGGGGTGCTGAGATGTAATAAAATTAGAACCCATAATTAACACAGCTAGCTGGGCCCAGGTAGCCGGAAGAGCACGTGGTAGGGCTAGCCTCCCTGCCTTCCTCCCTCTCTCCCTCCCTCTCCCTCCCTCCCTCCCTCCTTCCTTCCTTCGGGGGAATACGGGTTACGATCGCCTTTTTTTCCTTTAGGGTTAAGCAACGAGTCCCCTTCACCCCCTTGCTCCTTGCGTTTTCCTGGAAACGGCAGAGAAAGGAAACATTTCATTTGAAATAATGATGAAGACATTTTGGTGAACTCTGCGAAGGATGTAGCCCAGGGAAGAGAAAGCCGCGAGGTTGTAAGGGATCATCGCCACCAGCCACCAGCTCGTTCTGTCTTCCTGAGTCAGGGGTTGGTGGCGGCGACACCTTCCCGATCCATCGGCCTGAGAACCTGGACTGAGAAATTCCAGGTGGTCATTTTCAGCTTTCTGGTAAAAACGTCGATCTAGACTGGGACTTCAGCCGCATCTTAGTCACCAGAGCTTTGGAAGCCACACAAGGTCCTCAGAGGCAGGTCTTCTTGCTGTGGCAGGGCAAGCTCCGGCAGGTCTTCTGTCTGCCCCCTAAGAGGCCTCCTTTGGCATGTCCAGTGAACCCCCTCTCTTTTTCCTTCCAGCAGTTCATTGTCCAATCGGTCAAAAAAACTATCCACGGGGCGACCATGGAAGCGCTGTCGCACCTCTCAGCCAACGGAGACAGGCGGAGTCAGTGGACAATGACCCTGGAGGCCAGTCTGGAAGACCTGCTCAGGCATTCACCAACCATGAAGCTTCAACGGATACAAAGGAACTTAAAGAAGAGAAATATAACGATGAAATAAACAAAAATTATCTTTTAATAAGCCAAATAATCCTTACAGAGTAAACAAACTGGGACATTTTTGAGAGACAGAGATTGCTTTTGTGATTCACTTTTTCACCAAGAAAATATTATAAAATTAAGATGAATGCGGTTTTTAATTTTTTTTTTTGCAATGTTAGGGGCCTCACATATACGAGGCAAGCATTCAAACCCTGCCTAGCCCAGTTTTTTTTTTCTGGTAAAAAGTCAAACAAATGATGTTGATCTTGTTCATTAAATTTATGACCAAACAATTTTTTTAAGGTTATTCATTCAGTTGAGGGAAGTTGCCCATCTTAAAACTACCAACACATTTTTGAATGTGTACAGAAATGTTTAAGTGCCTATAGGATTTCAGTAGATAATTTAATTTTCTAAAAGCAGCATAATTAAGAAGGAGAGGCATAGGAGACAAAAGAAAGAAAGTTAGAGAAAGAATTTAGGAAAATAATGAGCATTTTCCCCATAACAATAACAACTGTTTATGTTTTGTTCTCATTCTCATAGTTCTATTACAAGTTTTTACAAATTGAAGTGTTACTTTTTGGGTTCTGTTGCTGCTATATAGCTGGACTGTAAGGTTCACGGCTACAGGAGAAGAGGGATTTTAAGAACCAGAGATTAGCACCAGAAAGGCTGTACCAGTGCCCAAAGTATGCTGCAGCTGCACCAGGGCTGTAGGTCATGACAAACTCCCGGGGTGGATCCAGAAAGTATGGGCAAGAAGACTGTCTCCGTTGCCTGCGGGATCAAGACGCCAACCCAAGACAGTGGCTGGCGGGCGTCTGCTATTTAGAAGGATAGAAAGCCAAGGTCATAGCCACAGGGGACTTTTAAAAAGCCCCCAGCACCTCCTTGCAGGACCAGAGGTGTGAATCTGATGTTCTGGCAAGCTGACAGCCCAAATTCCCTCAGCAGTTTTTATGGCTAGAAGGATTCCTATTCAATTCCTTTGGGGTTGCCTTCTGCCTCAACACACATAGCTCAGTTCTTAGAGACACCCGTTTCACTAGGAGGAGAAATAATGATCCTGTTACACACACACACACACACACACACACACACACACACACACACACCACAACTTCCCTTTGCTGGCTTAAGGCGAAAAAGCTAAAACCCCTGAAGGTCAGGAAATAGAAAACTCAAAATTCTTCAAGTTAGGTTAAATCCCCCTTGCCTCCTGGGTTGAATAATGCATGGTACATTTACAAGCCTCCTCAGAAAAGGTCATTGGAGCAACCAGGCTTTTGCCACTGCCACTGCTGTGTTTAAAGGGAAAACACTGTACACTACTTGGTTAGATAGATGTTCCTTTGCGGTTTTAAATGCCTTATACCCACAAGTCTCAGGTGTCTCTTGCTAGATGAAAGTACTGAACTTCATGTATTGGATAAATGGGTTTAAAACCTGATGAAAGCAAGATAAACTAGGTATCAAAAAGGCAACTCAACACAAGATGGAGACATGCTGCAAATGTTTGCATATTTTTCAGATCTTCCAGAAAGCAACTCTAAAGAGTTCATCAAAAATGAAATCCTCCAATGTCAATTGACATGAGTACACCTACTCTCTTCATTACTTTCTCCATTTTTGTTTTAAATCGAAACCTGTGTGTCTCTCCATAGTTCTCCCTCAAAGGAGTATATAGTAGAAGGATTTGTATTTAAGTTCTGCACTGGAAATTCAGACATGGCTAAGTTACCTAAGGATTATGACTCTCAAAAATAAGTCTCCTCCAATCTGCTCTCTTAAGTCATTGGCAGCCAAAAAGTGCATAAGTTTTGCTTTGGAATTAGACTTGTCTATAGTATTTTAGCTGTGAAACAAAATTAGCTGAAGATCTACTGTTTCTGCCACAAGCAGAGAGAGAGAGAGAGAGAGAGAGAGAGAGAGAGAGAGAGAGAGAGAGAGAGAACACAGGTGTAGAGTTGTTGGTAAGATGAGCCACAACATGGATTCTGGCCACAATATGGCTGTGATCTTTGTGTTTCATTGTGGAACTGCTAGAAGCATGAGGGTTTAAGAATGGCATAAACCCATTAGGTGCATTGGAGGCATTGTTATATTTATTAGTTCAAATTAGTCTCATTGAGGAAAAATATACCTTTGGGGTAAAATATACAGTGAGTTCTATAGAAGAATGAAGATCATACACCTGGATGACACTACATAAAAGCTGCATATTTTTTCCTCTTATGGGAGAGTTACTTGTGTCAATAAAACTGATGAGTACAAATTCTGTAGTTTCTACATGTCACCAAATCTCCAGGCATAATTTGGGATTTCATAACTCTATCACTCAGCTGTCCAAAAGTGTACAAATATATTTGTAAGACATCATGAAGACAGACTTTTCATCATATAGTTAAACCTTGGTTAACTAGATCTCCCAAGGAAAGCCAATGTGTAGGAAAATTGCAGAAGTACATGGTACTTCACGCACATTTTCTAGTGTCTCTGAATAGAACATAATATTTTTTAAAAAGATGTACAATCCTTAAAAAGTTTTAAACATCAAAACCACTTTAGAAATTTATTCAGATAATTTTCCCATAAAAGGGAAGTTAATAAAAGAATCTAATTTTCCTTTGTAAAATTGTTGTTGTAAAGGTGATGTACAGTGGGGTTACAGTTATGTAAGTCAGGTAATGAGTACATTTCTTTTTGAACAGTATTGCCTCTTCTCTCATTTTCTCCCAGATTTTCCCTCCCAACCCTCCCCCCCTCCATAGTTCTTTAAATAACTAAGTTTTCCTATCAACTACCCATGTTTAGGTACACTTGAATGGAGGTCACCCATAGTGCATTAACGTGACAGTAGTGAACATTAATAGCGAGAGAATGAAGAGTATTTCTTGGGTAAAGTACAATTATTCTGAGGGCAATAAAAGAAGAGGAATATAGTTCTGCTACAGATGTAAATATTTTATTCGTCTATTTATTTATTTATTCATTCATTCATTTCTTGGTCCTCAGGCTTGAACCAAGAGCATGGGTGCTGTCTCTGAGCTTTTTTTTTTTTTCCTGCTCAAAGCTAGCACTTTACCACTTGAGCCACAGCTCCACTTCCAGCTTTTTGGTGATTAATTGGAGATAAGAGTCTCACAGATTTTTCTACCCAGGCTGTCTTCAGACCATAGTCATCAGATCTCAGCCTCTTGAGTATCTAGGATTATAGGCATCAGCCACAGCCAGGACCTGGCTAAAATAAAGACTTGTTTTTTACATCATTCCCTCCACGCATCTAGGAAAAGCAAAATGAATGCTGGAAATTATAGTAGGGGATGTAAGCAGTATTAATTTACTGCTGTTATTGATAAAGCATGCATCAGCAATGCATTTTATTTATTTATGTGCATCAAGAACTTTTGCCAACGTAAACATAAGGACAATTTGTTAACTCATCTCTGAGGCTAACACTGTCAGGGCTTTTCAAAAATATTATAGGTTCAAAGGACTGAGTTTAGGAATGCTCCCACCTCACTCATTTTTTTGTGGTGCCATGCAATCAAACCTAGGCCCTTAAGCCTGATGCTAAGCAAACACTCTATCACTGAGCTACCTCACTAGACAGTCCTTTATTTACTTCTTAAGACCAATAAAGGCATTGTATTCAGTCTAGGGACTATATTTTGTAAGTTTAGTCAGTGCTAACTTGGCAACACACAGCATCTTTCTTTTGATCGAAGGCAGAAATGTGTTTATTAACTGGTGAGTATAAAATAGTACCCAAATAACTGCAACCAGTTCCTATCAATTAGGGGAAAGTGGACACCAGGAGAGTGTTCCCTTTCTGTTCCCTTCCTCAGCTCCATCTTTGCATCTTCATCCCTCAAACCACTTCTTCTTTTCTCTCAAACACACACACACACACACACACACACACACACACACACACTGCACTTTAGACGAAGGCAAAGCATTTACATAAGATTTTAATTTTTAAATGTTCTTTTCTAGTTAAAATTCCATGAAATCCCCCAAATATTTTAAGGCACACCAGGAAACTAAGCATAACATTACCAAGATACGTTCCAATGAGGTCATAAAGCAGTTAGCTTTCTTCATTTAGATTCCTAAACCACCATAAATGCATATATGCTTGGATCTATCTTTGAGCTTATATTTTAAACAATCCGTGAAAAGTATATCCAGACCTTTACATGTTTGGGAGAAATTAGCACACAGCTAACACAAGGTCAACTTTGCCATCTGTACTTACAAATCCCTTTGTCCTCAATGCGGGAATATTGACCTTAGTCATACATCATTAAGGGAGCATGGGGTTCAGCCAACCCAAAGTGGGGCTTGGGAAGGTGAGGGGCTACTCAAAGTTATCATTGTCTTGGAGCTGGTTCCCCAGTACATGGTTTAAGTTCACCTAGACAGCTGTCTATACCATAAACAATGATGCTTTCCACCAAGCCTAGCACAGTCTATCTCCTTCAGGGTTCTTGGAACATCAGTTTGTTGTTTTCTGCAGTGCCGTTCTAAGTGCTGACCTCAGCTAGAGCGGCTGCCCTCCTTTAAACTCATGATTGGGGGTGGCAAGATTGGGGATTGTGCACTAACCTTTTAGTTGGTAGCTACCAACACTTTACTTTTCAGGTCACATGACAAACAATGGGTGGACATTTGCCTCTTAGACATCTCATGCAAAGTTCAGGGAGTAAATAGTCTTTACTAGCTCTTAAAGGTAGATTATAGGGTCAGGCGCTGGTGGCTCCCACCTGTAATCTGAACTACTCTAGAGGCTGGAGCTGACAATTGTGGTTTGAAGCCAGCTTGGGCAGGAAAAGTCCATGAGACTTTCATCTCCAATTAACCAGCTCTTGATCTATGGCATAAGTGGTAGAGCACTAGCTTTGAGCCAGAAATAGCTAAGGGACAATGCCCAGGCCCTGAGTTCAAACCCCAGGACCAGCAAATGGCTTCCCCCATCCCTGCACCTCCCAAAAAAGGTAGATCATCTATCTTCTAAAGAGGAACTACTGAATCCAAATTGGAACTCAGGTTATGTGCTGATAAGGACAGTTGGACCAAAGACATAAGCTCTTATTTGTTCCCACATATTTGCAGGAAGAACAGACCACGAATTTGACTGTTTGTAGGCATTAAGGTCAGAATGTGAACTTGTGAATCTTGGGTCCTCAATAATGGGCAGCTGTGTTTAACCTCCTCAGCTTCTTTTCTCCACTTATAAGAAGGAACAAAATAAAATGTTTTGTGGAAGTTTATATTGAAATGAGGTCAGGTAAACTAATGACTGCTTGGTATTTTATGGCAAGTTTTATAACCTTGGAGTTGCCATAACTTTCAAACGATCATCAATAAAGTTTTATTGTGAAAGGGTCGCCATGTGTCTGAATGCTTTTGCACATAGTAAAGGCATGCTGACCAATTGGCTTAGTTCACCAACCCTTTTTCACCTCTGTCATAAAGTCCTCTTCTTTTTTATTGAGGATTGAAACGTCTTCGGGTCGGTCCCCTCCATCGGGCTGGGCAATGTAGGAACTACCTGGTTAAATGCTCGCAGACAACCAACATTTCGTGAATGCTCAATGAAATTTATGCGCTTAGATTTTTAAATGGGCTCTTGCAATAAAATAAATGACAGGCGGGAGTGTTTGGCAATCGTTTTCTGAAGAAACGGGCATGTGAATGCTAGACAACGTATCCAAGTAGTCTTAGGGACAGCTAATGGGCTCAAAGACAAAGAACGAGCTACAGCGCCGAGGAGTGAGTGCCGATCAGACGGGCTTAACCACGGTGGGGGCAGACTTCACACTGAATCTTCCTGAAGGAGGACAGAGCTGGGAGATTGCTCTATCTAATTGACTGCGTGGACATTAAAGCAGAAATACTGGGCAGGCCCAAAGGACTTAGAAGACTGCGCAGGTCTCACTATGCCAGGCGTCCTTGTCTGCCGTCCAGTACTACGTGGAAAAGAAGCAGCCGAGAATCACACTCTGCGATTTGGACGCAGAGAATGGTGAAGGCTGAACAGCCAAAGGAAGCTTGTGCTTTGTGCGTGGTTTTTTGGGGGGGGACGGGGGAAGGATGGCCGGGAAGCCGAGGGGCGGGGGGTAGGCTGGCGTGTAGGAGTGCTTTACGAGCGGCTGGAAAGGAGGAAACCTGGAAACTTAGCTGCGCCATTTGTCCCTTCTCCTCGGGACGTGTCCGGGAGCCAGCCAGGGCCCTCGGGTGGGAAGGCCCCTCTGTTCCACATCTTATCCGCCACTGCTGACCATCCCCGACTTTCCAGGGCTGCTCTGGAGGAAGGGACTGGTGAATATCGCCCCCTTCCGGACTCCAGCGCTGGGGACTGTTTCCCAGGCTGAGCGCGGCAGCACACGAGTCGGCGGTGCCCACTGCGCGCCCCTTCCTTTCGATCGGTCGTTAACCATCAGACCCGGGATCCGGTTTCTGAGACGGATCTGCCGAGCCAGGCGGGCAGGAGTCCGGGCCGAACGCTCGCAGCTGGCGGCGGCAGTGCGCACGGCCACCCGCGGCGTTCCGCTCAGGGCCACGCGTGCCGGGCCGCGCGCTCGGCTTGGTCGGCCGTGCCTGGCCCGGAGGTCCCCGCCCTGCCCGGCACGAACCCCTGCACATCTCCCAGACTGCTTCGAAGCTCTAACGAACTCAGTCTTGGAAATCCTATTGAACTGGTTGGCCATCCGGGCCATCAGGGCCCTAGGGCGAAGGAGACGCGGGGCGGAGCTGACTCGGCTGGTGATCCGCGTCTCCCAGCCGGTGAGAGAGGGCTCCGCAGCCGAGTCCCCACACCGATCGAGTCCATCAAGGGCAGCGAAGGCTCCAAAGAGTGACACCGGGGTGCCATTGCGGGAGTGGGCGCCTCAGTTGCGGGGTTGCCGGGAGGCCGGAGCGAGAAGCCCGCGCCGGACACCGGGCTCCCCACGCGCCACGCGCCACAGCCCCGGGAGGCAGCGCTGCGGGGGTCACGGCCGCCACCTGCGGTCGCTCCCTCCACCTGGGCGGCTTTGCACAGCCCTGTTTGGTTACGGAAGGCGCGCTGCTGCCCGCAGCCCTGGGCTGTGGCGCCATCTCCCGAGGAAACCTCGCAGCAAAGGCGACTCCCTAAGATGGCCAACTCCGCGGCTCCTTCGAGGTGGGCCGAGTGTCCCTGCTGTGCGCGTCCCATGACCACGATCCGAAACGTCTCCCTCACTGCCCGTGCCCATGGGAAGAGTCCAGTCCAGAGATGAGCCGTGCGCACGCGATGCCGCCGGCCCTAATGTCCCCAAGTGAGGAGGGACCACCCGGCGCCATCCCCCGAGGCACGGTGGCTTCCCACCATCTCCCAAGGGGACTTGGTCTCTCTGGGGATCTCAGATCCTCCTAACGTTTCAACAAGAAGGCGACAGCGTTGTGTCCTCCGACGCCGACTTCTTCCAAGGCAGACTTGGGGAGTTGTAGAAGCCTTCTGGAAAAAGGCCTGCTGAGCTCCCCAACCTGAGCAGAGCCGGGCTGTCTGCACTATTCGTGGGCACCTCCACTCCAGCCCCATGGCTGCAACCCCACCCTGCACATCACCACTGCAAGAGACAGGGTTCTTGTTCCCTTATTTCAACAAGGTAGATTTGTAAGTAATTTTTTTTTAAAAAAAGAAACTAAGTCAGTTGGTAGGGGAGAAAACCTTCAGCGTCCTCAAGAAAGAACAAGTTTCAGAGTTAGATTCCTAATGCTCATTTCAGTCAAGTCACACATCCCCCAGGGGTACTCCATTCCTCCGTTCCTTCCTCTGCATTGGTCCTTGGTACCTTTTGAGAACTCGGATTTTTTTTTCTGTTAGGGAGTACTGTTCCATTTAGATGACCCAGCACTAAGCCCTGCTCACCTGACTGGAACTGAAACAGAGCAGGAAGTAATGTCTCACAGTATATCAATAGCTATTGTAAGCCCACTTTATTAAAAGCAACTAAAGGTGGCTATGAAGAGAGAGTGTCTGGTTATCTTTCATCACTGTTATACTTTTGTCTAGTTATCCCTTCATTTATTCTATCCTATTACTATTTCCATTCTAGATTGTGTTCTTGCCATCTTAACCTGTGTGGAAAGACATAATTGCCTCTATAGTTGGATTTTGTTTTATTATTTCTTTTGCTGCTAGTCCTGGGGCTTAAACTCAGGCCTGGGTTCTATCCCTGAGCTTTTTTGATCAAAGCTAGTGCTCTACTATTTGAGCCATAGCTCCATTTCTGGCTCTTTGGTAGTTTATTGAAGATAAGAGTCACAAACTTTCCTGCTTGGGCTGACTTCAAACCTCAGGTCTCAACCTCCTGAGTAGCTAGGATTAAAGGGATGAGCCACCAGCGCCAGGCTATAGCTTGGATCCTAAATGTCAGCCAAAGGCCTATGAATTGGAGGCCTGGTTCTCAGCCTGACGCTACTTAAAGGTAGTAGAAATGCTAAGAGGTGAGGCCTGTTGGGAGGTTTTGGGTCCCTGGTCTCTTCCTCTTTCTCTTTTGTATCCAGGTGAGCATCTCTGCTCCACCATGGATCATTACCATAATGTGCTGCCTTGCCATTGGTCCAAAGGCAACAGGACCAGTGGGCCATTTCCTAGAAGTTCCAAAACTATGAGCCGAACAAACCCTTCTCTTTAGAAGTTTACTTTCCCTGGTATTTGCTAAAGTAAGAGAACACAAACACTGTGTCTGTTTAAAGCTCTAGCCAAGGGGTCATAAATACCTGTACTTATTAGTTCAGAATGGTATATTCATATGTTACACACCTTAATTGAGAATGATGTACACATTCATTGAGACCCTGCTATGCTAAGTGCTGGGGATACAGTGACAAAGACGAAAACCATGGCCTATAAACAAGCTGGACCTTCTGGCTGATAACATACTACCCTTATCTTGGTTCTCTGTAGGGCTGTTTCTTCTAGACAAAGGCAAATATTTTATTTTCTTTCCTCAAGTGTCTTCAAATACAATTACACCCTTTGCAAGTCAAGAGGAGGGAGGTAGGGCTGGGAAGGTGGCTCAGTGGTAGAGTGCTTGCCTAGCACGCAGGAGGCCCTGGGTTTGATTCCTCAGCACCACATAAGCAAAAAGAGCCAGAAGTGGGGCTGTGGCTCAAGTGGTAGAGTGCTAGCCTTGAGCTGAAGAGCTGAGGGACAGTGCCCAGGCCCAGAATTCAGGTCCCATGACAGACAAAAAAAAAAAAAAAGAGGAGGGAGGTTATCCACAAACAGCAATAGGCAGCTGAATCCTCATAATATGCTGTTATAACTGAGCACAACCTGCACAAGCTAGTACCCAGTCAGTGGGACAGGTTTATCTTTCTGCTTTTCTTCTTCTTTCCCCCTAAGAACAATTTTCTACTCACAAGATGCAAATCTTTTAGGACCTAATGAAGATGTTCCTCAGACTCACCCAAGCAAAGATCTGCAGGAGATAAAGGTCTGGACCTTTCAATATGAATTTCAACCCTCCCCAAAACCAGCCAAGAGGAAAGTCTTGATTTACAAGCAGAGGCTTTCTGTCAGAGCCAACACACAGGGTGTCAAAGGTTGTGATGGATTTGGCCCCAGGTTTATCCCTTTGACCCCTCCTACTCTCTTTCCAGAAGACTCACTTCCTGCCCCTAAATGGAAGCTACAAACCACAGCTCCAGGCAAGGTCAATACATTTAATTTATTTTTCCTTTCTTTTTTTTCTTTTCCCTTTCCCTTTTTCTTTCACTTTCCTTTCCTTTCCTTTCCTTTCTTCTATCCTCCTTCCTTCCTTTCTTTCTTTCTTCCTTCCTTCCTTCTTGGTACTGAGGCTTGAGTTCAGGGTCTGCGTACTGCTGCTTTATTTTTTCAATTAAGGCCAGCACTCCACCACTTGAACCACAGCTCCATTTCTGAGCTTTCGTGACTAATTGGAGATAAGAGTCTCAAGGACTTTCCTGCCTTGGGCTGCTTTGAACTGTCAAGCCTCAGATCTAGCCTCCTGAGTAGCTAGGATTATAGGCATAAGTCATTGGCATCCAGCTTAATTTCTTTTTTTTTAAAAAATAAGACCAGTGTGCAATGAAGGAATGTTTATAACTTAAATTAGCACCTTTTGCAGTTTTTATAGCACATTTACATGTATATGTATATATTACTAATCTTGAAAACCTTTGGTTGTCTACATGGGGAGAGTATGAGGCCAAGAATTAGTAGAAAGTAGTAAAGCAGGTATAACTATAGACAAGTCTTTTATAGTAACCTTTGGGCTAATGTGGCCTAGGAGATATAATGAATCAAATGGCTTATTCACTAACTTTGAAATCATTTTTTTCTCTTAAGCATCATCTATGAGTTAGTAAGTCTTTGCCCTTAGGAAGCTCAGAGTTGAGTGGGGGTGGGGGAGCGACATGTAAATATACAATAACAGTGAGGTGACAATATAATGAGTGGTACTGGGCTGACGAGAGCCATTGGCCTGCTGACACCTTTGTAAAAAAATGAAATGAAGAAAGATAAGAAAGACGATTATTCTTCTTTACCACAGTGGACACATTTCTCCTTCTACACATTTATAAAGGTTGACAAGGGGACTATATGTACAAAGGAAAAGACAAAAGGACCCTTAAGTAATTGAAAAGAATGGCTTTGTGGGAGTGGGATTGTTAATAGAGACTAAAGACTCAGAAAGCATGGCACCACTCTTCTTAAATAGTTGAAAAGTTCTTGCACAGAAAGGATGTTGGACATACTCTTGTCAGGAGTACAGCAAAGGTTTTTCTCAGTTCATAATCTAGACACGGGTGAAGCACAGTCGTTCTCTGGGAGCCTGTTTGTTCTTCCTTGGTGGATAAATGGTGTTGACTGTTTATCAGTTATACTTTGCTTCTTTCTCTCTACCAGTTACTCAAAATTTTGCAAGAAGCTCCACGAGCTACGTTGCAGCCAGTCAGGAGATACTGTTCCATGAATGCAACAATACCTGTCATGCTTGCTCTGTAACTCCAGTGCTTTGCTCACAGAAAACAGTCAATAAAATTTTGATGTAGAAGTAAGTCAAAGAATTATTCCATGTGGCTGCAAGGACTGACCTGAAAGAGGCAACGATGTAGAGTTTCATGACAAAGCAAGCCTTATTCATTAGGATCGTTGATGTAAATAAAGATAATTTCAACCATCTTCATCAGTTTGACAAGCAACATTTTAATACTCTTAAACTTTTTCTTCCAGAAACGTTTTTAAAACTAATGATATAAACAGACTTTCCTGGCCCTTGAGCCATAAAAAATGAAATTCTAATTCCCAAATTAAAAAACATAGCAATAAACTTTGAGTGGAGCCATAGAACCTCTGAGTAGCCCTAGGCTACGACAGAACTGTCTTTAACCCTTTGCCCTATTTTACCCCAGATGGAGCACCGGATGCCCTAATCCAACTGTAACATAAAAATTTAACTTGAGCAGGTGCCAATAGTTCTTGCCTGTAATCCTAGCTATTCAGGAGGCTGAGACCTAAGAATAGTGGCTCAAAGCCTGCCCAGGCATGAAAGCCCATGAGTCTCTTATGTCCAATTAATCACCAAAAAGCCAAATGGAGAGCGAATGGCTCAAATGGTAGAGCACCAGTCTTGAGCCAAAAATCCTCAGGACAGCTCCCAGGTCAACTTCAAGCCTCAGGACTGGTACAACATAAACAAACAAACAAACTCAGGTGCAGTGACTTCTAGCTCTTATCAAACTCCAGATTGTTGGCTACTTATCAATTATACTTTGCCGCTTTCTCTCCACCAGTCTATCCTGAATTCTAGCAAAAAGCTAAACTACGTATGCTGCAGCCAGCCAACAGATATTGCCAGTTAGAGCTCATATAGATACATGAAAAACGATGAGGAATGCCACTAAGCCTCCAAGGGAGGCCAAACACTGGTCTTTGGAATGTATACTTAACATTTTTGTTTGTTTGCTTTTATTGTTGTTTTTTTTTTTTTTTTTTTTGTGCTTGTACTGGGGCTTGAACTTGGAACCAAGTCTTGCTTGTCATTTTTGCTCAAGACTCGTGTTCTACCAGTTGAGCTACACTTTCACTTATAGCTTTTTGGTCATTAATTGGATCTAAGAGTCTTACATACTTTCCCACCTGGCTGGTTTCAAACTGCAATTCTCAGTTCTAGCATCTTAAGAAGCTATGATTACAGACTTCAGACACTGGTGCCCAGTATCATTTGATGTTTTCCAGCATCAAGAAAGGTGACAGAAGAAAAAGAAAGGTGGGATGGCAGAGGAAAAACAAAGGAGGAGGCAACAATGCTTGATAAGAAATGTACTCATTACCTTGCCCATGTAACCGTAACCCCTCTGTACAGTATTTTCACAATAAAAAAACTTACTAAAAAAAAAAAGAAAGGTGACAGACAACAGATCCTCCTGTGTCTCTTGCCTAGAACAAGAACATTCTCTTTATGTGGAGCATCTTAAAACACCTCCATGTTTAGTCCTTAGAAGAGAGGAAGAGAAAGGAAACACAGCATGAACTCCAGTTTGCTGAAGAGGAGATTTATTGATCGCTCTCCCTTTGTACCATACATAGAAATAGTTACCTGAGCAATTGCTTAAATGTTGCATGTAACTATCTCAGCATCAATAAGAACTCCCACAAGAACTGACAATGAAGCTCATACGGTGTCCTTTGTGCTGTGCATTGTTCTAGGCACATGGCTTTTGAAAAATCTAATTTCATGCTAAGAGGCTAATATGATCCCTGTCAGTTCTATAGATGAAGATACTTGGATGCAGGAAAGTTAACTAAGGATCTGTGGTGGATTCATAATTCAGAGCTTCTTCTTCACTTCTAGGAAATGATGCTGTAATTCTTACTCATGAATAATACATCATGGAGGGATGGAACGCAAAGGAGTGTCCCTCATTTTTGTCATCATTCTATTTCATTAAAAATGATTGTTTAAAGATAGTTTGCTTAGTGGAGATCATAGTTATTTCAACTAGTTTAAATTATTCTGATTTCTTTGTGGTCTAAATACCTTGAGAAGTCATTCTACAATACTTAGGGCAGAAAATGTTGAACAACAGTAGGGAATATCCATGTTAATTACATTTTGCATATGTTTCATTATAGCTGATTCTGTCTGTGCCACCATCATAGAGTTGGAAAGATCTCAGTCCAGCCAAATTGCCTTCCACTTTACCCTCCAAATCCCAAAATCAGTACCTGTGGCTTGTTAACAATAGAAGCCAGCAATTACATATTGCTTACCTTATGATAAGCACAGTTCTAAGCATTTAATCCTCCAAATCCCCTATGAAGTAAGTGCTATTATTAGTTCTACTTTACAGACGAGGAAACAGAAGCAAAAGGGGTCAAAATAGCTTAATCATGTTCATGTTGAAAACAAGCCAGCCCATTGACTGGTGTAGACCCAACTGTGTGCAACAGGCTGGGAAAAGTCATTTATTGAATTTTACGGTATTTGCCTAGCCATTATTAACCACTAAAGTATGTTAAATTTACAATTAAATAAACTGTTTCTACAACAAAGTAATGCATATTCCAACATTTATTACTACATTTTACTATTTTCTGTGTTTTTGAGGTGATTCATTTATCCTGTGTATGTATGATGGGAATATTATATAATAACTTAATATAATATGATGGTATACAGCTGTGCATCTTTCTCCTCTTCAATATTTAGTGATATCACATTGGTAGCTTTAAATTTGCTATATTATAGATTTATACCACAAAATTGACAATTGCTCTCCTCCTACACACACAACCAATTAATTGTTAAACATAACCAGCAAATCACTGCATAGACTTCAAGACCCAATACCGTAAACATGGGATCTGAAGAACTAAGAAGAAATAAACATGAAAAATGTATTATACTTAAGAAATTTGGTTTCACCTAGCACTGGAGGCTCAAGCCTATAATCTTTACATCTTAGGTGGCTGAGATCTGAGGATTGCTGTTCGAAGCCAACCCCAGCAGGAAAGCCCAAGGAACTCTTACCTCAAATACTAAAACAGCCAGAAGTGGAGCTGTGGCTCAAGTGGTAGAATGCCAGCCTTGAGCAAAAAAGCTCAGGGATACCATCCAGGCCCTGAGTTCAAGCCCCAGGACAGGCACAAAAACAAAAAAAGAAAAGAAATGTGGCTTCTGTCTGTTTCATTTGAATTGTAACTTGATTGCTGATACTCTACTTAAAAAAGTCAAGTAGCACCTCAGCACTTCTACACTACTGGATACAATGTAAAATGAAACTTAAATGCTAACAGTTAAAAAAGATATTTTAATTGACATAGGTAACAATTTCATAGATAGGACTCTGATAGCCCAGGAAACAAAATTAAAATTGACAAATAGGAATATGTTGAATTAAAAAAGCTTCTGCACAGCTAAGAAAATAATCAAGCAGAGCACCGGTGGCTTCCATCTGTAATCCTAGCTAAGATACTACCAACAGAAAAATATGAATGAAGAAAATCTGATACACCTACACAGTAGAGTGTTATTCTGCCATAAAGAAGAGTAGAAGAAAAATGAATGGAACTAGAAGACATCATGTTGAATAAAATAAGTCAGACATAGAAGCACAAGTATTGCATGTTTTGTCTCATATGCAGAAACAAATAGATGATCTTCTGTAAAGTAGAAGAGGGACTATCTGGCACTAACAAGGTGGCTGTGGGAGGGGACAGAGGAGAAGATTGGAGAGGATAGAAGGGAGGGTGATTATCAATGTATGTTACATGCATATATGGAAATGTTACCATCAAAACTACTAACATACAATTAATAAATGCTAATTAGAAAAGAAAAACTGGGTTATTTTCATATAAGTAATATTTATTCTGTAATCAATTTTTTCATGGCAATATTTGCAAAATCAAAATCGCTGATAAATCCTGAAGAGTGTGTGTGTGTGTGTGTGTGTGTGTGTGTGTGTGTGTGTGTGTGTCTGTGTGTGTGTGTGTGGTGGTCCTTGGGCTTGAACTCAGGACTTGAGTGATGTTCCTAGGCTTTTGTGCCCAATGCTAACACTTTATCACTTGAGCCATAACTCCATAGCTTTTTGCTGGTTAATTTGAGGCAAGAATCTCATGGACTTTTCTTCCTGGATTGGCTTGGGAGTGTAACCCTCAGATCTTATTCTCCTAAGGAGAATTACAGGCATGAGGCAGTGGCACCAGCTATTTCAGGAAAATTTAATGGTAAAAATGGAATGTTCTAAACTGGTGTTCTGGGTAACAATACAATAGATTAATTTCTTGAAAGTGAAGAAAGGGCCACCTGAATGATGTGACTGTGATTTAATCCATACATTCTTTCTTCTCTGTGCAAAGAACAAGAAGGCAAACAGAAAAATCTCATATCCAATGGTATATAACACCTGGGAGAAAATGGCCATGTAAGCATCTACTTATGCATAATGCAGTAAGGAATGTGGGCCTTTGGGATAAAATTATCTTAGACAGATATGCTATGCATTGAGGAACGAGTATACTAAAGGATAAGAAGATACAATTAATTGGGATCAACTAAAAATCAAAGGCTTGCCGGCCGCTGGTGGCTCACGCCTGTAATCCTAGCTACTCAGGAGGCTGAGATCTGAGGATCGCGGTTCAAAGCCAGCCCGGGCAGGAAAGACCGTGAGACTCCTATCTCCAATAACCCACCAGAAAACCGGAAGTGGCACTGTAGCTCAAGTGGTAGAGTGCTTGCCTTGAGCTGAAGAGCTGAGGGACAGTGCCCAGGCCCAGAGTTCAAGCTCCACAACCGACAAAAAAAAAAAAAAAAAAAAAAAAAAAAATCAAAGGCTTCTGTGTAATATCCTAAGGATGTTAATGTGGATTTTGTGACAAAATCCGTGGCTATTTTTAGGGCAAGAATCTGTGTGTGTGTGTGTGTGTGTGTGTGTGTGTGTGTTGTGTTAATGTGTTATAGGAACTTTTGTTTACTTTTATTTGGCTTTGCTTTGCTTTATTGAATAGAAGATTAAGTACAATATTATATATATGTATGTATATGAAAAGTTCTTTACTTAGACAAGAAACAAACAATTGGCATTTTTATTATCATGTATTTTTATAATACATCTTGAATTAATTAATCTTATATTTTATCCAAAAATTACATGCTGTTATTTTGTTTTTATTAATTAGTAAGCCAGAAGAGCATACGTGCCACACAGGCCTGTAGGCACCAAGTGCATTATTTTTTGAGCAGGTGTCAGATTTCATATATTGTTTTTAAGTGATTATCTAATTGTGTGGTCCAACTTACTACTTAAGAAAGGGATGAATTCAGGTCTGAATTCTGTCACTAGTTATTGAGACTTATTCCCTGAGTGGACCATCTATAAGCTTTGGGCTTTATAATAAATGAACCATTTGGACCCTTGGAGTTCTTCTACCCTGAAACTATATGGTGAGAAAGATGGTGTAAAAGGAATGTTTGCATCGAGAGATATTTTCTCTTATAAGGTCTCTGATGAAGATGAGCTGAGTTGTTCCAGCAAATCTTGTCTTTTTCTAGTTGTATAGATGGACAATGGATACATCCGAATGCTGTAAGGGAATCTGAGAGTTTCCTTTGCTCAGATCTTAACTTTAGTTGCAGAAAGGGGTGGGAAAGTTTCTACAGAGTGAAGACTTGGAAGACCTGTTTTCTCTATCACTTTCTCATAGAAAGTGCCTATCTTCACTTAGGCCTTAATTTTCTCAACACTTGATACTCATTCTCACCATCTCTATACTTTCCTTCCACAAATCATCTAGCACATATTCCCTAGGACTTATTTTGTGCTTGTGCATCCAGGGATTTGATTTTCCTTACACAAATTGCCAAGAGAAGCAAGTATTTCTATGGCAAACGTCAAAAGTTACAGATTCTTTATCTCATTGGTGTCAAGGAGTTATAAATATACTCTTGTTCTTTGTATCTCCTGCAAATACCTGAGAAAGCTGTTTCAAGAAAACATACATTTAACACCTCGGTGTTGGAAATGCTTAGGGGTCAGAGTTAAGTGTGGGTGCACATGTGTTCTCGCACCGTGAGCCGACAGGGCCTCGACTGCGCTCACGTACCTTTCGGAACAGTCTTATTTTCTGTAACAGAGGACACCTTAAGGTTTCAATCAACTATTTGACAGCAATAGCACGCAAGATGTTAAAATCCATCTTCATTTGGATGTATTGTTATGATCCAAGAAATGTATGTGTTGTCTTGACCTCAGCTATTCATGCATCTCCTATGGTAATGCTGAGAAATTAAAAACACACGATAGACACATGATGTCTGAGTCAACCTAAAACAGAATGAACCTGGTAAAATACCCAGTTATGGGACTTGCTTGCCTCCATGACTAGGTTACTTATCCAAACAGTTTCTTTGTTTCTCAGACTAAAATATTGATGAAGGGGAGAAAAATCTAGTGGGAGGACTCAATGACACTATGCAGTAGATGTTGATAGAGGAGGAAGGAATCCAAGATCAAGGCAAAGGAAACAGAGACTGGAGTTCACAAAGCAAATTCTCAGGGGAAATTTCACAGCTTTTATTATTGTTACAAAAGCAGTACATATGGTAGCAAATTAGAAGATAAAGACAAACATATTTAACAAATTAAAATAGCATACCCCTTCCCAATAAGATAAACACTAATAAATTGTAGTGTATATTTTTCCAGATCCTTCCTCTGTGTGCACATGTGTGTATATGCACATGTGTTTGCTAAATGGGACCACACTATACTTGCTTTTTTTAGTCAATCATTCCTTTCCACAGTTGGATGTTTTTAGATTTCATTTCAAGAAACAAGTAGATCAATTCAGCTTTCCGAGACTCCAAAATGTCCATGAGATCAAACCGAGGCATCTGGTTGTGTCCTCTATGTCTTGATTTAAATATAGATTTTTTAAAAAAATGTACTCATTCAAGAGACATACAGTAGGGATGGTAAGAGGAAACAAAGGAGGAGGCAACAATGCTTGATAAGAAATGTACTCATGACCTTGCTCATGTAATTGTAACCCCTCTGCATGGTATTTTCACAATAAAAAAACTTATTAATAAAAAAGCATACTCATTCACGAGACTATGCCCATTGTCCTACAGCCTGTTATGCCTTCTGGGTATCTGGTTGTTTTCTCTAGGTGTTGTTTACTCTGTGGCTCTACTTCCTTCACCTCTTCTACATTGAAGTTTGACTTGGGATTTGTAGGTTTGGAATGGGAGGCAAAAAGTATTCGAAGATTTTCTAAAGATCAAGAAATGATGGGTACTATTAAAACCATGAACAAAGAGCATCTCGTGTCAAAAAGTAAGACAATCTAGTAAAAGGACCATAGTGACTGTAATTCAAGATAATGCTGTGGTCAGGAGAGGAGGAGCCTTTTGAGAATCACAAGAAATCACTGGGAGATACCGAAGACTAGTAACCATTAAAATTTAGGTATGACATCTAGGTGTGATCTCAATTATCCCATAGGCTAGTAACATTTGTGTTACCCCTGGAACAGCATTCAGTTCACAGAACTTTAAAGGTAATTTACATGCATAGTTAAAAAAAGAAGCATACCCTTTAGGAATATATAAAATAAAAGGTAAACTTGCCCTTTTCTAATTTCATGGCCTCCTTTTCCTATGCAACTAATAATTCCTGTTTCTGATTCTTTTATAAGTTATCATTGTAATTTTCTTAAAATATAATCATGCTCCTATTTATTATTTTTATTGAACTCATTGGTCACAAATCATGTAGAATTGAGAGCTGAAGTGTCTGCCCATCTTCCCTTCTGCTCAGCAGCTGCCTCCCTAGTGATTCTGCTCACGGATCCACCTGTCCTCACTGCAGTTCTTTACTTATAAGATGATCAGCAAATACATAGTCTTTCATGTCTGAGGCTCCACTTGCGAAGGTCAGCCTTTGCTGCTAGACTCTGGGCTCCTGTCTCTTCATGTCATTCCACCTGCCAGATGCCCTTTCTATTGATTTCTGGCTTATTTATGATTTTGTCTTGTTTATCACTGCTTTAATAATAACAACTATTTTTTAAATAATGTCAAAGGAAACTTAGGAGACAGTGAGCAGATACATGCTGATATACAAGGCAGCATTAGCTGAGAAGCGCAAGTTAACATATACATACAGAAAAAAATATTACAGTCCTCTGGTGGCTAAATCTTAACACTGGTTATAGTAGGGTGGAAAAAAAATGTTTAGGTTTACTTTTTTAACAGTAAGCTTAGCTTGCTTTTGTAATTATAAAGAAAACAAAATGTATATGTGTGTAAGCGAAGTTGTGAGTTAAGTGCATGTTGCTTGTTGGTTTTCTCTGTGTGTGCCAGTATTGGGGTTGAACTTAGGGCCTCAAACTCTTAATTGGCTTTTTCACTTGAGGCTGGGACTCTACCACTTGAGCCACACCCACACTTCTGGCTTTTTGCTAGGTAATTGGAGATAAGAGTCACAAAGATTTTCCTGCCTAGGCATGCTTTGAGTCATGATCCTCAGATCTCAGCTGCCTGAGTAGCTAAGATTTATAGTTATGAGCTACTAGAGACCAGCTGTGTGCATGGTTTACTAATAACAATATAATTCTATAGTTATTATTAAGGTGTGGTACATAGGGGTTACAATTCCATAAGTCAGGTCATAAGTACAATTCTTCTTGGACAACGGCACCTCTTCCTTTGCTTTCTGTATGTATGTTTTTGTTTGTGTGCTTTTGACAGTTGTAGGCTTGAACTCAGGGCCTGGACATTGTCCCTGAGCTTTTTTGCTCAAGGCTAGTGCGCTACCACTTTGAGCCACAGCTCTACTTCCAGTTTTCCAGGGGTTAATTGGAAATAAGAGTCTCATGAACTTTCCTGCCCATGCTGGCTTTGAACTGTAATCCTCAGATCTCAGCCTCCTGAATAGCTAGGATTACAGGCATGAGCCAAGCACCCGGCTCCATGTATATTTTTTTAAAGAACGAAACAGTAGCTCTGTTGTTTGCAGATACAAAGTAAAGATATAAACCTAAATGGAAATAGAAGTTTCAACTGGTTCTAAATTACCCTTCTCGTTCCTTATCACATGATACAACAAAACGATTTCCATGGCCATTTACATTAGTCCAGGTCTTCAGCAAGTCTGAATCAAGAATACAAAATATTTGCTGAGCACTTACTATGTGCAGAGTAAAACAATGAAACCTAAGGCAGCTGTTCTAACTGAGGGTAAACTTCTAGAGGGTGAGTAGTAAAGGTAGGGTCTAGTGAATTCATCCAACAGGGGTGAGTCTGTTTTGTACTAGAGAGTCCCCAAGAGACTGGATAAATTCTGGGCCTCTTTCCAGGTGTTCTAATCTCTGAAACTATAAATGTCATGTCACCCATTTAATCGGATTCTAAAAGGGCTTCTTGGCAGAAAAATATGGGAACTACTGTGGCAGATCAACTACAAAGACAAACCAGTTTATGGGTTAAGGCTTCAGAAGAAACACTAGATGAAACTAAAATTTGCTGTAAGAAAAC